>NW_024704750.1:11305963-12639296 GCF_018977255.1 Callorhinchus milii | reverse complement strand
AGTTTGTGTCGACCATCCCTGATCAGACAATGTCTTTCTATGTATTCACTATCCTTACCTCTTAGTTCATAAATAATTGAAGAATTGGGAAAAAATGCAAAAGGGCTAGGTGAAGAGTAGGGTTATAATTGATACTATTTTGTTACCAGATCATTTTTTTCCGGAACAGTTTGGAACATTGCACTGCCTCAGATTCTGGGTGTACTCCATCTCAGTCTGGTATCTTCAAATCCCTTTCATCTTTTTAATACTTTTTATTTGTGAATCTTTGTATCTAATAGCTGTTTCTTAGTTATCCGTCCAGTCCCACCTTTATGTTTGCCTGTTAATATTGAAGCAAAATGATTGTTAAGCATTTTGGCTACTCTCTTATTTTCTATTATCATCCTGTCTTCCTCATCTCACAGTGGTTCAGCCCTTCCTTAACTATCATTGATAATATGCTTATCAAAAACTTTGGTGTGACCAACTCTGGTCTCTACCAAAGATGCCTCCATGACATGGGGCTGACGCTTTCTCCCTTTTTTATAAATGCCTCACCTTCACTCAGCACCTAGCATGTCTGATATTCAGATCTTGTTCTGGGGTCAACTTCCTACCCCCACCCTTCCCACCTTCCACCTCTCCTGATCCCAACCACCAGCTTGGGTGTGGATCCCTGACTGTCCTGTGCCTTGGGACGTCCTCCTATGTAAAAGGCGCTATACAAATGTAATTTATTGTTGTCTCAATGGGGGAGCAGCCCTATATGCCATGATGTGTCACAGTGTATTGAACCATCAAGTAGCTTCATTGCCTTTGACAAACAGATTTGGTGCTTTTAAAATCCAACATTGAAAAAAAAACAAAATAAAGGATAAGGCTTAAAAAAAAGCATTTTAATTTGAATTATAATTTTATAATTGTTATAATTTTATAAGTTAAATTATAATTTTATAATTTAAATGATCTGAAATATATTGTGGTATTTTATCTCATCGTTAATTGTTCAGGGAATAAGGAACCAGAGATCTGAAATTCCAAACACTTTCACTCAAAATAAATTAGTGTCAACATCCACTTAAAACAATCTCAAAGGAGGTGCACTCTTCTCCCACATAAACAAAAGCAGTTCACTGCAAAGATGGACATCTGGTCTTTAGCTCTTGTTCAAAATTACCTAATATATTGGCTAATATATTAGTTTATTACATAAAAGAAATTAAGATTTTATTACCTGATATCTTACATGCATAGTATAAATAATTAGCACTTTATGTTACCCCATTCATACAGCAGATATTTTATTAATCGTGTCCATAAAAGTCTCTTTGTTGCTACACTGGACTATTGGTTTTAAATGAGTTTTTTTTTAAATATTTTTGTGGGGATCAGCCGGTGTGAAACATGTGGAAAACCATCACAATGCTTAAGAGTATCCAAACCAAACTGAGAATCCCATCCATCCTATCTACACATGGAAATTCCAGAGATAGATTATTGGTGCTCTCTCCCTGGAGGGGCGCTTCCTGCTTACCGAATTCCAGAAAGTATTTGATGCACGTTGGCAAGAGCCCAGGCTTGGGGACCACAGAATGTGTGTTGGGTTACTGCTGAGTCTAACAAGCTAAAACTTATAGCTTGGCATTGATAACATTGTCTGACAAGCTTCTTTAAAATGGAAATGTATAGAATTCATAAGCCAGTTGCTTAGACCTGTTTGATATAATGTGTCCAGGAGTGGAAGAAATGTCAGCACTTTCAGTATTTCAATTTGGATCTTCCCCTCCAACCCCCATTCACAATGTACTATTTAATTACAGCCACTTACTTCCACAGAGATGGAATTATACAAAGCCTGGCCCTTGTTGGCTGTGTTAAGCATCAAATAGCCTTGTCAGATGTTGCATTGCAATGGTCATGTTGAGATCTTCATGGTAGAAATCCTGTAATAATATACATCACCACAAAAGTCTGCAAAATCAAACTCACTAACCTGTGAAAGGCCCAGATAGATGGAGACTGTTTCTGAGATGTATAAAAATTTTCCTTCTCGATTTAGTGCAAATAAAAATCCATCCAGAGACTGTGGAGAAATAAGCAAAACAATTATAAGTGATTTTATCCCACAATGCACAGAGATTCTGTGAAAAATAGATTTTCAAGAAACATGATTTAAATGCAATAAAAAGTCACGCATTACAGGTGTAACTCTACTTCAGAGTAACTATTACAGAAAAACAGCATTACACTGATGAAGAATTTCTAGTACTTTATAATACAGTTTAAGGAAATGAATAGTGAGATACAATAGTCTCCTCTCACTTGAAGTATAGCTGTCAAGGTGACAAGCAAACTTTTCAGAACTTAAAATTAAGATTTAAAAATGTCCAGGTTGATCTATTTTCTGAACTGCCTTCATGTTACTAATATTTATAAAGACTCAACTGAGCAATTTTACATACTAATAATAAACATTTCACTAGCAGACTAGCAGTCAGATGCCAATGGAATGTAAATTCCGCTTTGATCAGGTAATAATAATAATATTTTGCCCACAAAATATAGTCAATATACTTTACAGTATATTCTGTGAAGTGCTTTGAGACGTCTTAAAGATGTGATAAGGGGCTATATCAAATGCAAGGATTATTATTATTATTATTATTAAGCTCCTGCTCTGCCATTGTCATGTGTTGGAGGAGGAGATGATGAGCTCCTGTAACAGACAACCGACACTTAGAGTCAACTCCAGGAGAAGGCTGCCCAGGAATCGATTCCAGAGAAGCAATTTGCAGATATGACTTTAGTTGAACGTTGCTTTTTGGCACTCTAAGGTAACCTACCAAATGATTGACTCTAATGGTACAGTCCACCTCTCAATGGCTAATTAGGCCTAGGTTGTGTGGAGCCCAATTACATATCTCACAATTGCACAAGGATTATTATTATTATTTACTGGGACAGAGTTGTGTGAGCAGGGCAGCAATAACAACAACAACTTGCATTTATATGGCGCCCTTCACCAAGGGGAGACTCCCAGAGCGCTTATAACTCATTGTTACGGTTTTACGCCATTTTCAAACCTACGGTATGCCTGCAATGTTGATCACTTTAACGTGGCAAGCAATATTAAAATGGAATTAAATAAAATATCAAGTCTTGCAAATACAGTATTATATAAAAACTTTTTTTTAATTGCAATATAGACCGAAACATCTTTGGAACTACTAGATGAAAGTAGAATATTTCAAAATAATATTCTATTTGAATGGAAAAATGGTACACCTATGTTCTATAAATATTTAATGCTCGAGAGTGACATTTAATCGATATCATGTTATAACAGTAACTGAATCTCTGTGACTAGAATAGAAAAAATATTTCAATTCCTCACAGATTCCTGCTAACGCTCAAAAAAAACATCCCAAAGCCAAGTATTTCAGCAAGGATGATGAAAATGGTTATCACATATCCTTACGCAAACAGTTCCCATACTTGAAGTGGGCTCAATCATGAGCAAAATAATGACCAGAATATTTGAAAGGTTTCTTTTCCTACATGTAGAAATCCATAACATTTCAAATATTTTGTCGGAACTGATCATACGAGTAATTCAGTATGGCAATATTGTATAAACAGTTTCAGAATTTGCATAAATATAATCTTCCTTTCAATATTTTTTGACTTTTCATTATTCAACATTTGCAGTAACATGTGTGATTTCACAGTGTAAAATTGAGTGTTATGCATATATGATTGAAAATGTATAGGGCTGTGTAGCAATGACATTTCAATAGTACAAACAATTAAGTTGTTAGATAACAGGGTCCCATACATGATAAAAGAAACTGAATCTGCAACACATATAAGGCCTGAGATTGCATGGGGCAGTTTCCAAAATCACCACATTAGTAACTTATTAATTCTAAAATTAGCTCACATTTTGTCAACAAATACTGGTAACAACAAAAGAATGAAAATAATTATACTACTTTCCTACACACATGTAGAACCAGGATCCCCACAAACAGTTCTTAGATATTTTTGTGGGGTTCGGTGTCCCTTCAATCTATCCCTTCATTCGAGATTAGTTGAAGCAAAGCACTGAAGAAGCTGTAGTTTTCTGTATTGAGTTTGAGATGAAGTACAACACATTCTTGTTTAGCCCGATTGTACCAGGAGGGTTGGCAGTTTTCTGACTTTAAAATATTGTGTTTAGAGACAAGGAAAATAGTGTGTTCCCTGGGCACCTCTTTCAATCAGCTGTCATTTTACTTAATTAATAATGGATGACCACTGGTACTCTACCAGGGAATTGAGGACAGGCAGGTCAAACCGAAGGACAAGAACAGAGGTCAAGTCCTTCAATCGACCCGCTATTCTCAATTCCCCTGTACAGTACAGGAGAAGGCCATTATTACTATTCAATCAGTTTCTGCTACGGTTTGAGCCACATCCTTTTCTTGTCCTTTGCAGGTATCAGAACTCCCTGCCTGAGCTCAAACAATATAGGAGGACTCTCTCCATTGCCATTCCTGTGCCAAAGAGAGCGATCAGTCAACACTCAGTACCAAGTAAGTTTACTTTGACCAGATCTGAATATAAACTGTATAGTTGAACCAATGAAGAAACAAAATGCTGTTCAAAACCAAATACAGGACTGCTTATGTACTAATGCTATCCAAAATTAAATAAAATTGAGAACAACCTTATGAATGGTTTTGTATTAAAAATAGTAGAGCTGTAAAAAAAACATCAACAACGACAAATTACATTTGTATAGCGGCTTTCACGTCAGGAGGACATCCCAAGGCGCTACAAATAAATATTGCTGACTTCTTGGTATGACAACTTAAGTTATTGTTATAATGTAAATTAGGAAAGTATCACGCAATTTTCATCTAAGTGTTTCATTTTAGATAATGCTGGGCTAAACATGCTCAGATGGAAAGTTCTTCAGTTTCCATGGCATTATCCTGAATGAATCCTCTGCAATTGTTAACTGCCATAAGGTTATTTGTTGATAAATGGAAGTGAGTCATTATACACTGTATTTCCATAAGTACTGGAAAAAACAGATCCAGTTATTTAAGAATTAGAAGTTGTATGACCATGACAAGAAAATGGCTTCGTTCTCTATACTTAATTTGAAAAATTAGAAATATGTCCTAAACATACATAGAATGAATCACAAGCCTCATATCATTGCACTTTGAATTAAAAACTACAGCACAGGTCAAACAAATTTAATGTTCATTAAAATAAACATCTGTTCTAGTGCAATACAGAGATGTAAATATCATATCTATGGATTTTAAGATTACTGAGTATTTACTGCATTTAGTTCTGCCTATTTCTGCATCTGCAATGAAAGCTATGGTCTGTTAGGGCACTGAACAAAAGATGCTGTAAACTAAAGTATTGGAATTTTGAAAATTAAATTTCTAATGTAATCCAAACATTGCTAAGAATATCAGATCTTGAACAGTGTTTTTTCATATAAGTGACTAACTGGTGAATTGAGAAATATAGACCTCAAAACAAAGTAAGTTTAATTTTTTTCCATCACTGCACTTCCAATTGCTTTCTTGATTCACCTCTTCAAACTGAAATGTTGAGACAGGCGACAAACAATCTCTACTCCACTGTCAGCAGAACTGCAACCCCACCTGGTTCTCCCATGGGTATCATTTCACATAGTTTGACATTAACGCCTTAACTGTCATAGCACACCAGCCCTAGTTTATGACAACTTTTGTCAAAATAAATGTTGTGGGAGAGAGGAACAAAAAATTGAAGAATTCACTCCAGTCTTGGTGTAGCATTGTCTACACAGCAAATTGCGAGAAACAATTTCATCTGTTAGCTTTTCTAACAGAGTATACAAACGTGTCCCTCATGGCTTTAGCTATTCTTAATTTCTTTTGCTCCAGAAAATAACAATGCAAAAGAAATGTGGCAGATCAAATTTTTACAATGAACAACAATTCTACAATGAACAAGAATAATTTACACATAACAATCTAGCCATTACAAAACAAGTTAGATATCTAACAAGCATTCCTACAAACTAAGGCAACTTCTGCCAGATTGTAAAGATTTAATTGCTTGTGACTGGTGTCTCTCCTATGTCTAGCACCAATATATAAGCACTGCTGAACTGTTCATTTCGCAGAACTATCAGTCTGTATTGACTCAAATAGAGTAGTTAACATGTTCTCTCTCTCTCATTCTGAATCAATTAATTTATCCCTTGGACATCTTACAGTGATGTCCCTCTATCCAGGCTTGGTGCCGACCTTGATTAGTGTGCACAAAGGTAAGCAGTTTGTGTTGAAGCTCTGCACCACCATCTGGTAGAACCACCACTTAGTGGGTAGTGAGGTGTGTCCAGACTGTGAGCAGGAGGATGGTGGTAATACTCAAATGTATTTTATCCTGAGTTTTGCTACTTACAATGTAGCTCACAGAGTGCTTGGTATCCATTTAATGAGGGCTCAAACTTTTGGCTTGTCAAATATCTAATGACCAACTTGTGATAATGGGGGGGGGAGGAGCAGGATTAGTTGGCTACAAGTTGACACATCTGGCAATTGAAGACAGGAATCAAGCGAATCTCTGTGGCAGTCTTGGTCATCTGATACTTGAGCCAGGCAGGCTCATAGTACTCCAAATCACTGTTGCTGAAGGACCAACCAGCCTGGCTTATGAGCAAACCAGTCATGGGGGGCTGGGATTCTTCCCACTTGGTGCCTATTGACCTTGCAAATCAAAGCCCTAACGAGTAGTGGTTCTAGCGAGACAAACAGCAGAAAGCTCACCATTGTTTGCAATGATGAGCTGTGCAGTTTTTGCTGGTTAGATTCTAGTAGCACCCCAATGCACTACCTGGGGTCCTGAAATGTAGGGTTTTCCTAACCTGCACCTAAACTCTACATATTTTGACATGGTTTCTTGGTATTAGTGCTAGGTAAGCAGGATGGGTCCCACTGGGGAGAGAGCGGTGCACGCTCTATCCTAAATAAACAGAAACCATACCTATGTGGAACTCTTAGTAGTTTGATGCAACTCTTAAGCATGGTGATGTATTTTTGCATGTTTTAGATACCCAGCTGACAAAAAGAAACAAAATGCCGGTTTAGGTGCCAAACTGACTTGTTTCTCCATTCTGGGGTTAGGTTGGGAAGTCCTGTATTTTGCACATGGAACAAAAGGCCGATTCAACACCATGATCCCTCCATATCCCCTGCACGTACTCTGCAGCTCTGCGACCCCATCACTCCCACCCTCACCCGACTCCACTGGTTCCCCATCTCCCAGAGGATCGAATTCAAGATCCTCATCCTCACTTTCAAGGCCACTTGCCCCCTCCCACCTCTCTGACCTGCTGACTCCCTATCAACCTGCCCGCTCCCACCGTTCAGCGGGCTCTGGTCTGTTCCATGTCTCCTGCCCAACCCGCCCTACCATCGGTGGCCAGGCTTTCAGCCTCTCTGCCCCCACACTCTGAAACTCCATCCCACAGTTCCTTCGCCTCACTTCCTCCCTTGCCTCTTTGGTTGCCCTCCCACCTCTTTGCCTTCCCTCACCCCAACCCCACCCTTCCCCCATGCTCGGGCCCCGACACCTGACTGTTCAGCACTTCAGGACGTCCTCCCAATGTGAAATGCGCTCTATAAATATAATTTTGTTGTTGTTGTGATGACACTGACAAAACTGAGACTTCAGAAATAATTTATAGGGTCTAATTGTTTGGTTAACCATGTGCAAACGTATATGACCAACTTGAGTTGCACATGGGCTGTTAACCCACCCTGCAAGTTAGACTCCATATAAATGCTACATGAATATATACAGTAGTAGGTGATACCCAAATGCATAAGACTGTACAGAACAAGATTCAAAATTCCAAAATAGTGCCTCGGGTAATGAAAAGCAAACTGTGTCACATATAGAATTCAACCCAGAATTCAACTTCTGTGAGAAGCAAGAATTTCTGTGTTTCTGTGTGTTGTGCTTTGACTTGCAGATTGCACTTAAGCACTTCCATTGCTTAGAACTGGAAAGTGCTCCAGTATCAGTTTTGAACCAATTCACTGAAGCCATCACAAGAGTAAATACAGCATAATATATTAAGTGCCTGCCAATTTTTTTTTGTTTCCCTGAAATTAAAATGACAAAGATTTGGGGGATTTAATGTTTTCAGAATTGGTGAAATTCTGTACACTGCATCCTCCACATCCCCTGCACATAATCTGTGCAGCACTGTAAAGAAATGCCAGGTGCCTCCCCAAATAAAAAAAGCATAAATCAGATGTCACCGCTGGCTGCCTTTGCACACTTCACAGACAGTTACGCAACACTGGGAGAGACCTGGAAGCAACCCTCTGGGCTAGGAATGTGCCTGCCTGAACATCCATTTTAAACGAAAATCAGTTGATAGAGAGCAAGTGAAGAGAAAACAAGAAATTATGTAGAAACAAAGAAATAGGTATTTCATCTCATCCTACCTGAGATAGTGCTGCATATTTTGGAATTTCCTCAATATAGTTTGTTTTAATGTTTTAGTCTATTTTTAAATAAAAAACAAGAAACCATGTCAAAACTAGGACAGGTAGTCATAATAGTTTGACAGGATACTGGCCAGGAACAAGTCACTTACTGTATAATCAATAAGTATGTAATTTAAGCAAACATTTTAGGAAATAAGTGAATTTAAGATTAAGAACGATACATGCCAGTAAATATTATTCTCTTATTAGTCTCAATTTTACTAAATTATCGATCAATCCAATTCTTAATGCACACTGATGTTAACAGTCCTGACAGCTTTCAATAATATCAGAAAGAACGAAAGGCCCAACATTTACAAATTGCTTGAACTTACTAAGCTGATAACAAATTCACCCAACTTCTTAGTAATGAGAAACTAAGGATATATCTTATGAGACTCGACTCATTCAAATTTTTCTATCAAGGGTTTTCAAACCGACGATTTGCAAATTTATACAGAAATGCCCAAAGTGATATCTAACAGTGTAGCAAGGCTCCTGCCACTTGTAAAGGACTCTGAGGAATGCATCTAAAGAAAACACATTGGCCCTGACCAGGATAGTCTAATTATGGTAATTGCTTCAATACCCGTGCTTTATTTATGCTAAGCAGCTAAGATAAATAAAAGGAAATTGCTTTGGGTCTAATTTTATTCATTTTTTTAATGCAAACTAGCCTGTGTTTGTTATGCATTTGCTGAGCTGTTTACATTAAATTCTGCAGGTAATTGCAGTTTTGTCTGCACATTTATTGGTTTTTGCACAGAGCTCAAGACAAAGTCCATCTGCTTTATGAAGAAACTGTTTGTATTACTTGGATTACAAATCAGACAAATGATCCTGTAATTGTTTATGTATTTGGTATGACAATTTCAATGTTATGCCTGCAAAACGTGTAAATTTAGCTTACACTTCTTGAATGCCAAATTTCTTAGCACGAATTAATCACAAGGAAATGCAAAATGAGTGTTATACAAACAGTTAAGCAGGTTATCTTGCTTCAAGGCTTCATAGGAGAGTTAGGTAATTCTTTGCAATACCGTAATATCAAGAGATGTGCAAAGGTTGTCTTTCTATTCCCTTGATATACCTAAAAACAGAGAATCAGGAATAATCCAGGAAATTATGTGTACAAGATTACCTGGATGACAACCTACTATTAGATAATTAGACTCAAGTAACTGAGTCTATTAATAATTTGCATAGAATCAATGCCTGGTTTCTCTACACTTTGAATGCCACTAGTCCATCAGGAAGCCATGACACGAGAAAACAAGGTATTCAACTGAATATTTCTTGTATTGCATATTTCGTAGTTTTACTTATATATTTAATGCCCAGTGTTTTTTTGAAGAGGTTTAGTTGCAATTGCACTGTAGTTGGACAAGACACACCATCATTGCTGTAATGTGATACCACGAGGACTGTGACCACAAGCAGTCATAACATTCTAAGAAATGATCTAGCTTGAATTCAGCTGGGAAGAAACCGCTCAGCCTGCAGCTAAACGTAGTAAATCATTCCAAGCAAAAAGTTACTACAATTTCTCCCTTGAGAAAGCTGTCTTTTATGAAGGTCAAGTTCTGGGAAGTAATTAAAATTGAATTTGGAAAATTACAATCATTCCTAAGTCTTAGAATACCGTCAGTCTTCAAAATCACTACTTGTACCTGATTTTTGATTTGGGCTTTTAGCAGCAAAGTATTCAAGGAGGGAAATGCCGTATAAGCTGAAGGAAACTACTATGCGTTACTATATATGCAAAATCCTCACTATGACACAGTTAACAGGAGCACTTCATATTGATACCACTGGTCCTTACTTTAATTGGAAATTTATCAATTGGATAAATTTATTTAATTGGAAGATAAATCAATTTATCTATGTTATTTATCACAGTTGTAGAAAGTACTAAGTTCTTTATCCAAAATACTTTGTGGAATTATGTAGTCACATCAAGGACAACTAAAAGGGAAGCGTGAAAATACAAGTCATTTTATCGAGATAAGAGTGTAAGAATAATCCTTGTATTTGCAATGCTTCTTACTGATTTGATACCTGTAAGTGGTGAGCACATGGATTTAGTGAGTAAACACTTAGGTCTGGTGACAATAATATACACAAGTTAATTTTGACATCGTAATGAAAGCTGAGGCTAAAAATAATATGGATTTCAAGACTTCAGATTAGAAAATTCTGGGGCTAAGAGAAAACATCTTGGGGGCAGACAGATAAAAAGCGAAAATAATTGAATCTTAAGGAATGTAGAAAGGAAGTAGATCCCTGTGATATAACAGAAAAATAGTACAGCTAAGATCTCAGTGATTGAATACGGAAGCCAAAATCTGCAAAGGTAAAATATTGCATACAATTACATGGACTGTACAGCATGGAAATAGCCATGGAAATAGTGTTTGTATATTTCCCATATGCTTCCTCCCCTTCTAATTCTCTCTCCCTCATACTTGCAGACTGGTATCTCATCAAAAGATTTTAAGAAAGAATAAAGTCCAGTACAACAAAAAGTGACGCATACGTCCTAAAAGGATATGGGGCAAAGTAGGACAAGAAAGCTGTCAAATGGCTTTCCACTGTATTGAAACATTCTACGATTCTATAATGCTTTGGGTTTTTGTTTGCTCAACCAGAACTAAAGATGCTGTAATTGTTGAACTGAAGGATAGAAAATGTTATCCCAATATTGAAAAATGGAGTGAAGCGGGCAATGTAAATCTAACATCTGTGATGTGGGAAATGTGCAAGAGCACTTTACAGGAAGTAATTAATATTCATATTAGAGTAGACAGCTCAGGTGAAGTAGCTAGTCATGGCATAGGCATGATGGGTGAATGGCTTCCTTCTGTGCTGAAAGTTCTGTGATTCATTTAAACAGCATGGTACCATAAGGACTATTCAGACTAGCTTTCGAAGCAATAGGTCATACATTAATTGGAATTCTCTAAGAAGATAACTAAATTAGAGATGAAGGATATCCAGTAGATACAATTCAGTTAGATGTTAGGAGGGCATTTGATAAATTTACGCATATGAGATTTTTTGAGATGATTATATTATAATAATATTATTGTTATTATTATGATGAAGGCTTATTGATTTGATGGTAAATTAGCTAGATGGATTGAATACTGGTTTGGAAAAGGAAAGTAGATAAATGGATTTGAAGCCTTGTCCAGTGGGTAGTGACGGGTGGCGTTCCACAGGGGTCTTTTCAAGATTCCTTACTTTTCCACAAATCATTAAATCAGTAAGTAAAGGAACAGGAGATATATTTTAAAGAGGATATATGTAAAGTAACGTACAAAAGCAATGGGATTCACAGTAATGGTTCGAGATTACCTTTTCCACACGAGGATATATGTGAAGTAATGTACAAAGCAATGGGATGCATAGTAATGGCTTGAGATTTCCACACGGTTTCAATGCCACATTTCCAGTGTATGAAACCGACAAATATGCAAATTTGGCATCAATGCAAGATGAAAGATATGCCCCACTGAGGTTTAATTTGCTGAAAAAAACCCTTGTGAATAGTGAAAACATAGCCAACCCTTTGTACCTTTGTTCAACTAGAAGTTAAAACTGTGATTGGCTTCCTAGCGGCTTTCCAGTGGGTCAGCCGCGACACATCCAGGATTCACTGTTTAGAAATCCTTTTGCAAATTTCGCAAATTAAACCCTACTGATACTAAACACAGCGAATAATTAAAACATGTTTATGATGAATAAGTCAGAAAACTGAACTGTTTTCCAATGGAGAAGAGTAGACTGACAGGGGACATAATCAAGGTCTTTAAAATTGTGAGAGGTGTGGATAATGCAGATGTAAGCAGGTTAATCGATTTGAATTATGACTGGAAAACTAAAGGATTTGAATGCAAAATAAAGAAGGATCAAGTGAAACTGGAGATTAGAAGTTTTTTTTTCTTATTTGGCACAGATATGTGAATTCCCAACAGAATCAATTTACTAATTAACTAATTTTCAAAACAAAACCTGGACAAAAATCTGGTTATGAATGAAATTGAAGATTATGAGGATAGATGCACACGATAACATTCCCTGCTCAATACAATGTTTTTATGAATCTTGGATGATGGATGAGTCATCTGTGAAATGCAACTGGACACAAATAAATAGTTAAGGTTAGAATATAATTTTGGGAGCTTTGAATAAGGGAGAAAATTCACGAAACTAAGATGCATTCATAAATCCTACATCTTGGATTTGTAATCATAGTTAGCTAATCCTTTGAAAGGTTTGAGTTATAACAATGTAAATTGTATGGCCTCTGCAGAAACAGACTTGAGGAGTAAAACGACCCTTTCACATTCCATTCATATATACAAATATTACCCTTGAACAGAATAAGGAAATTTTGTTAATTAAAAACTTGTTGAATGAGTTTAGTTTCATCACCCGTGTTGTAGATATAAATGTGACCATCTAATTTTAACCATCATTAAAGTTTTCAACTTAATCTGAAAAGATCCTGCTACTGTTAATGTTAGTAGTCAATTACTTTCTGGGTAAACGTTTAATAATATTGGGCATAATGCAAGGACGCTTATATTGGAAACCTACACAGTTAGAAGATAAATAAAATGAGCAGCCTTTCTAACAAATTACCTTTTCATTTTTCTTCTAGAGTTAGATTGGGATGTAATAATCTTTTGCTATATTAGTATGACTCAAATAAGCTTATCTAGTTCACAAAATGTAACTAGATGTCAAACAGGTTGACTGATACTGATGTGCTTGTCACCAAGCATTATGAAGAGCAGAATCAATGTTAGTTCAAACAGAAGCAACTGAGATCTTCCTGTTGTCAGCAAACCTGATTGTGGTAATGGTAACTTAAGCTCAGTTTTGTGGAAACTGCAGATCCTGAGATCTTTGTCCTGCTGCACAATAGCACCTGTTTAGACACCTATAGCAGAAACCTAGAGCTAAATAGGAAGGAGAGTGATTGTATTTGTTCTAGACTGGCCCAAACCTAAATAGGACTGCATTCCATGCTAAATATTACCCCTAAACATAAGACATACATAATGTAAGCAAGATTCAAGGGTCATGTTTCTTGCTTTAAATTGTTTTAATTCTATCATTTTCAATGTTTTATGTGCATTAGAAAACAGGCTGCAGAAATTATTACTCAAAACTGCAAAGAAAAGTATATAAAGTACTTATAATAATATACTAATAATCCTTGGATTTGATATCGCGCTTTTCACGACTTCTAGACGTCTCAAACTGCTTCGCAGAATATACTGTAAAGTGAATTGACTGTATATTTGGGGGCGAAACATGGCAGCCAATTACGCTCAGCAGTGGCGGACAAACAGTCGTGGATTGAATTGACCGATTTATTATTTTCTTTTGCTTAAGAGATTATTATCAGGCATGTAGAGTAAGGAAACTTGCCCAAGGTTCTATCCTGCCGGGAATCAAACCCAGGTCTTTTGCTTGTGAGGCGAGCGCTCTAACCACTGAGCTACAGGACTCCATAATATGTAGCTCCAGAGTATGATAGGGAAAGATTTTGGGAAACAACCAAAACACACCATACCTCTATCAGGCACACAACAAATATAATAATAAATAATCCTTGAATTTGATATAGCGCTTTTCACGTCGGGAGGACGTCCCAAAGCGCTTCACAGAACACACTGTAAAGTGAATTGACTGTATATTTGTGGGAGAACGCGGCAGCCAATTGCGCACAGCAATGTCCCACAAACAGTCGTAGATTGAAAATAACCAATTTATTATTCTTTTGGTTTGGATGGATTATTATTAGGCTCTGTGTGGAGTAAGGAAACTTGCCCAAGGTTTCGCCCTGTCTGGAATTGAACTCAGGTCTCTCACTTGCAAAGCGAGTGCTCTAACCACTGAGCTACAGGACTACCACCTATATAAAACTATATACCACCTATATAAAACAAAACTATATAAATAGTTTTGCGGATATCACAAGGGTTTGCAATATAGATCCAATGATGACACTCCACAATGATCTGAAATAAGTCTAAATACTGACATGTCCACTTGGCATCTAACTGGTTGATTATTTTCTGCTTGCAGTTTTCAGCATACAAGTTTAAATGTGAAATAGTTCATACTCATTGCATAGCAATAAATGCTAAATACAGTAACATGAAAAACAGTAAATAAGAGCAATACATTTCTCATTTCCTTTACAGAGCTCATTATATATGGCAGCCATGCTTTTCACTGAATATTGCATGAAATTTAAAATAATAAGACTCCTTGCATTTGATATAGTGATTTATCACATCTTCGAGACATCTCCAAGCGCTTCATAGAAGACTGTATATTTTGTGAGCAAAATTGGTAATCCTGTACTTGTATAAATATTATGTCTAGAACAATTGAAATAACCCATGCAGTTATTGTATACACAAGTATTGGGAACATGCTTATAAGAAGGGGTCTCAGGAGGTCCAGACAGTATAAGAATGTTTCAGAATTGACTTTGAGGCTCTATCTGCCACACAGTGTTCTAGACTTGTAATATCTTTGATACTGTTGGGTTTTACCAAATTGGTGCTTGTGGTGTTCAGTCCTACACCGTAGCAGACTACAGAAGCAAATCTTGGTTAAAAAAAAATCATATGTAGCGTTTTACACATGAGTATTCAAAGTCCGCTGCCATTTGGGAAATTTCGAGAAGAGTCTCAAAATATCATTATATGGGATGTTGGAGAAAATTCACACTAGAGCAGATGCTGGACCTTCTGCAGGATGAACATTTGTACAGTGTTTTTCACAAACTTGTAGCTTTACATTAATTTAAATTTATAATATACAGTGGGAGATGTGATCAATGTCACTGAATGTATAATTACATTCTCCTCCTTTAATACCCTGGTAAATAATCTTTTCAAATTTACCATAAATATTCTAAATCTCTGAACTGGTAGCATGTACAAGCACTTCACTTCTGTATAAGAATATCTTTCCTTTTACAAACTTCACACGTTCAATCGAGGGTTACTTTGACATTCTGTTCACAAAGGTCAGTGTTCTCGGTCCACAATGTACAGATGACAACTGAGCCATCATTGCCAAGCCAAAGGTCAGATACAAGCTGATTGGTGATAGAACTATCAAATTAACCAGTCGATAGAAGCAAGCTACAAAAGTGGGCTAGTCTCCAGGGATTTTCACCAGCCAAATGCCAACTTGTCAATACTTTACTGGCGAAAGAACCACAATGTTTGCAAAACCATTTCAAAGAAATGTGATAAAAAATCAATCTTTAAACCAATTATTTATGCAAAGTTTACCATTGCTTTAAGTCATGTAACACAAGTTCTAATAAGAATTCTACATAACCATACAACGGTCATTGTCTTCATCACTTTAAATTAAGCTTAGGACTATTTGTATCTCCTCTCGAGCAATTTGGTGTCTATTTACTGTGGAATGTATCCTCCCAAACAAAGGAGTGTTCAACAGCACTAAAACAGAATATTCTCTGCATTAGGCTAGTACAGTATAATAATAATAATAATAATCCTTGCATTTGATATAGCGCTTTTCACGTCAGGAGGACGTCCCAAAGCGCTTCACAGAACACACTGTAAAGTGAATTGACTGTATATTTGTGGGCGAACGCGGCAGCCAATTGCGCACAGCAATGTCCCACAAACAGTCGTAGATTGAAAATGACCAATTTAATTAATGTTTTTGTTTTTTGGAGGAATTATTATTAGGCGTGTGGAGTAAGGAAACTTGCCCAAGGTTTCGCCCTGCCTGGAATTGAACTCAGGTCTCTCACTTGCAAAGCGAGTGCTCTAACCACTGAGCTACAGGACTCCACTTCTGTATGCCAATCATAAACCCATTGCTGGAGCTGTATAGTAGTAGTCTTATGTAAATTGCCCTCAGGTACTGGGTTAAAATTACTGCAACACTAGCAATGTGAAGATGATGGTGGGATTCAGATTCAGGCCATTCTATGAAACTACAAAACTACACGATCCTTGAGAAAATAACAATCAGTCACTACTGAAGTTAGGGGACAACAACTTAAGTTAGTGGCATCAATATGGCAAAAGGGAATCTTGAAATCTTGAAGTGGACATGATCAATAACATTAATATTTGAAAAATTCAATAAAGCAAACAATAATTGCTGATTTTTGCCTGAAAACTATTGGTCCTCGAGTACTGAATTGTTTGGCTTTGTATATTGTCAACATATCATTCTGTAATCCACTGGTTGTGGCACAAAAAGGACATTGTATATTGGAACCAAACAGCTCAGAATCTCCTATACAATAAGAATACTTTTGTCATTACACAATATCTTAGATTTAGTTTGAATTAATGTTGGCAAGTTACAGTTCCCCCACATGCACCTGAAGTACAATTATAATGATATTCAGGGGAGGGACCAGTCACTAGGGCTAACATAATAATACGGTGATTCAACTGCAGGATGTAAAGAAAGACTGCCTTAAAACATTTGTCTTAAAACAATTCAGAAATATAAACCTTCAGTGTCTGATTGATAACATCGAACTATGTGTGCACTGTCTTGTCAAATCAAGGCTAGGCTGGACGACTGATGGACTTGACCTTTGGTCTCATCCTACAATCGTCTAGCAGCCTAACCTCAACTTGCAAGACAGCACACAATTAGAAAGTCTAAACAGTTTATCTCTAATACAATGGATCGAAAAGATTTTGATGTGTTAATTTGAATACAGAAGCAAGAAGCAATGCCTGTATGAAGTCTTAAATGTCATTTTGCACCATGCATGGCAACACCTGATTGACTGAATTTCACTTACTGATTTAACAATCTTCATTACATTAATATTTTTGAATGTGCTTAAGAAACAGTGTACACATGCACAGAAATTGTATAGTACACTGTAGATTTTTCAATCCTTTGTGGTTTATTGTCACTTTCTCCAGGTTTGTTTTTTAAGATGGTCGCTAATGAAATTATAAAACATATTTAAATGTTAGAGCATATGAATAATGAAATGTCATGGTAATACCACAATTACACCAATACTGTGTATATCATCAATCAGCACAGCTTGGAGGTAGACATTTAATTCAGAATATTTGCTGTTCAGGCTTGCAGTGAATATTTCTTTTCAGAACAGCACATTTTTGTACACAGTTTAAAGTTCTGGACAATTTGAATAGTTTTTGGATTAGCAGTGGCTCACGACATTGTGAAAATAAATTATATCTGGTCCCTGCAGATTAATATAACCGAGTACAATTGAATTCATATCGACCTGCAGGGACACTGCAGTGCAGGCAACAAAGAATTTTCACCTTTAAACAATACTGTAAAAAAAATGAAAACCAGAATGAGTTAATGATCTCTAATCCATTTTAATATGATTAACTATATGTCTCGATGCAAACTTATGCAAT
Organism: Callorhinchus milii; assembly: GCF_018977255.1. Taxonomy (NCBI): domain Eukaryota; kingdom Metazoa; phylum Chordata; class Chondrichthyes; order Chimaeriformes; family Callorhinchidae; genus Callorhinchus; species Callorhinchus milii. Next base: position 12,621,319 of record NW_024704750.1, on the reverse strand, counting down.
TTAAATGTTGAATTCCAGTAAAATATGCAAAAAATCAACTGCACAATGGGATTTAACCTGAGTTAGAATTGAAAGCTCCAATCACCTCCATCATAGTAATACAAATGTAGATTTTACTGCGCACAGCTTTCAACAGTGGTGTCACAATTCCTGGATTACAATTGACTCATCCATATCAACCTCAAGCATTTTCTTGATAGAAAGTGAAGCATGCATTCTTTACAGGAATTTAGCATGATGCATTATGTGCTAAAATGCCAGATGTAAAATCTCCTCATACTGTACATAAAGCAATACTAATACCTAACCTAGTTTAAATGAAACTTTATGCCATTTATGCTAATTTCATTTCATAAATACACAGGTAAGCAGGAGAATTGTGCATCTTGTATGTCACAGATCTTTATTAATCTACTTTCCCAACTTATGAGCAGCAATTTTATATAGAAATAAAATTCATGTTATTAGAATCACTTATTTATACCACCCATTTTCAAATTCTACACCAATATCTCTGTTAATATCTCATCCTCCAATCATACCAAAACTTTAAAAACAGTCTTAAAATATATAGTAACTTGATGAAAAGCAATTTCACTGAGCATAAAAAACTATTACAGAATAGGCATAGAATGGAATAGTATCCACAGATTACATTTATGAATGTATGTGATTATAAGAAAATTAATTTTATCCTTATTTGCTTTTGTTGAACATTTTTCTAGTATCTATGCAAACAGTTGTTTGCATCATACCTGTGGATTGAAATTGGTGGAAAAATCTTCATAAGTAATTACACTTTCCTATGTTGCTCTCAGAACAGTGCAATATGATCACAAAAGTCCAAGGATAAAGACTATCCATGGAATATTAATGGAACAAAAACAACTTTTTCATAAGATCCTGTAATCCAAGACCCGTGTACAGTACTATTGTAGTCAGCAAGGAAAGCTGGAATCAACACATATAAAATCAATATCAAACAGATCAACAATATTGAAAAGCTGAACCTGGCTACAGGACAACATATTCTCTATTTCTTTCAAAAAATGATTTTTATAATAAAACCATGTAGTACTCAGCAAAGAGGAACTAAAACCAATCATGTCTCTTGTTCTTCAAATTGCCTATCTATAAACTGCTGTTTGTGATGACATTACTGAAGCCTTTTGAAATTTACAGGAAAGCTTGTAATAGTCAATCATTGCAAAGGTCTTGTAAATGCTGTGAGCAGACACCATTCTTAGAAAATGATTCTTTTTGATCCATTGCTGCATGTGGTACGAAGAGTCCCAGTGCTTTCGATAGAACTTCACTCATAAGAGGAAATAAGATGTTTTAAATTTTAATTCTAAGGCTTCTTAAAGGCTTGTCAAGGCTACACAGATAAACTTTATTTACTCCACGATAAACTTTATTTACTCCACGATGCATTTAACATGACGATTAAGAGAAAGTGCTGAAGGAATGCTGGAGCAACCTTTGTAACTTTTCAGTCAGTGACCCTCTTAAATGATTATGGTCCACCTTGTCATACCTTTGTCCATTTAATTTTGAACGCCTGGTTCCCACTGCACTTTTAGAGGCAGGTTGTTACAATAGCTTGTGCAGCGCTTTGGGACATCCTCCCGATTGAAAAGCTCTATACAAATGTAATTTTATTGTTGTTGTAGTTTAGCTTAAATCAGAGTTGAATAATGTGATCAAAAAGTATATTTGCAGCTGATGCAGGTTTAAAAAAGATGTGTAATATTATTAAAAGAGCTTTTTGCTTAATGTTGGAGTTCTGGGTATGTACTTAGTTATAACAAATCCGTCAGTCTTCAGTCAATGCAACTAGAACAAGGAAGTATAATTCATTCTTCTGCTCCTCATTGTTTCACTGATGCAGGTAAAATTGCTTTGTTTCCAGCAGCATAACCTGGACTTTAGTTTAAATTCAATAGAAATTAGAGCTTGGTATTTAAAAAAAGCAACAATAGTTGACGTTGCAATAAAGGGCATGCATCTGTGTTGATTCATGCACTTCTTTGGGGAAAGAGCCCAGAGATTTAGAACAGAGCTAAGTGACCATGATCGAATATAATCAAACATAGAATTAAGAAGAAAAAAAATTTAACTGGTAAAACACCCACTAGAAATGATGGCAAGTAAAAATATACACAAAACCTTCACAGTCTGTTCCAGGAATATGTATTTTATTAGGAGAAGGTGATGAAGCCAGAGAGCAGCTTGAGAATAAAGAAATTATTAAAAGAGTGATGATGCAACTGTCAGAGTGCTGAGGGAATAGAACTGCTTGCTTGAAAACAGAGAAATATTATAGAAAAATCAGACTGAGGTGAATGACAACTAAAAGAGAAATAGGTTAGTGTGAACAGCAGCTTGTCCAAATTGTCTCAATGACAATAATCTGTCTGCTTGAATGGAGTGATTGGGATCTCGCTTTATGATAGTTAACAACTAAAAAGAAGAGCAGGCAAGGGAAAGAACAGCATGAGCAAGAGCTAAAGTGGTACCCAATGAAACTTTTGGTTTTCCGAACCAAGAAACATAATAATTCTTGCATTTGACATCCTACCTTATCACATTGTTGAAATGTCTCTAAGTGATTCACAGGATTTTTACTGTGAAGTGTAGTGATTGTGTACTTGGAGGTAAATTATAACCAAAAATCATGGCCAAGTGTAAAGGTTGAGATTGAAAATGTTGAAAGTCAAATTAAGCAATCATTAATTGCAAGGTGCTTTAAAGGTGGATTTTAAAAAATCCATATCAGAAACACCTTTCATCTTTGACTAAATTGATTACTGCTCCCACCATTGATTTAACTAATTTGCTTGCCTGACAGCAGCAATCTTGAACAGCAACTTTTAACAGCTCAAAAAATACACAAGTAGGTAAATACATTTGACAAAGAGGCCATTAAAACAGAAATACGGCAGTCTGTCTGGAGGAAGTAAGTGCAAGGCATGTTACAAAGCATGCTCTCTTTGAAGGATTTGGCCAGATATTTCCAGTCAAACCATGAGGAAATTCCAGGCGCAACAATCTATCAACCTTACTATGTGGGAAGGTACATTATTTTGCAGATTCATCATGGCCCCTTATAGGCTATTGGGTTCCAGTATTAGCTATACGGTTCCAGTATTAAATACAAGGTTCCAGTATTAGCTGTAGGGCCCTAGTATTGACTCAGAATTAGTTGTGCAACTTTTCCAGGGGTTGGAACTAATGAAATATTTGATTAGTACATGATTAACTTGAAATGTGAAATGATATCACTCCAGCCACACAGAAGTGAGTATTTTTACTCATGAAATATAAAAACATATACATCTTTTTGATTAAGGGCAGCTTATAGAGAGATTCTTCTGCATAATGCAAGGAAAGATCTGTGGGTGGATAAAGTTGATGAGACATGTACTTATTTATTTTTAGGCTGGTGCCTTTGCTCATCATGGTGAAGAACAGACTGGAAATGGAATATTGTCAACCTTTTGCACCGAGTGTCTACCTCAAGTGTTTCCTATTCAGTCAGAGCATGGGTAAGATCAAGAATAAGCTTCCTCAATTCTAACCTCAGAACAACATCTTTATTTTTGTTTAGTGTTCCCATTTCTACAAGTAAGGTATTTTGATGGCTGCGCTGAGTGAAGGTACAAAATACAATCAAGTCACGTAATATGATACTATACTGATATTGCTTTTTTTTTTGGTCAGCTGGGTGTCTGACACATGCAGAAACCCATCACCAAGCTTAAGCGTATCCCAACCAAGCTGAGATTTCCATGGATTCCACCTACTCATGGAAATCCCAGAGACAGATTGTTGGAATGCACTGTGCACTCTCTCCCTAGAGGGACGCATCCTGCTTACCTAATTCCGGAAAATATTAGGCGCAGGTTGGCAAGAGCCAAGGCTTCGGGACCCCAGAGCGTGAGTTGGGATACTGCTGGTGCCTAACCAGCTAAAACCACATAGCTTGCCATTGTACTGCTGTCCGGCAAGCTTTCTGACATCCTAACCATGTGTGACCAGGGCTCCCTCTGCCTCTTCGGCCTCCTCGACCTTTCAGCCGTCTTTGATAGTGTGGACCACTCAATGCTCCTCCACCGCCTCTCCTCCCACCTCAACCTTCAAGGTTCTGTCCTTGACTGGTTCAGGTCCTACCTTTCACACCGCCTCCACTTCGTCTCTCCAAACAGCTTCTCCTCCAGCCCCTGCACTGTCTCATGCAGTGTTCCTCAAGGCTCTGTACTCAGTCCCCTCCTCTTCAACATCTACATGCTCCCCTTGGTGACATTATCCCATGTACTGTCGCGCACCAGGCTCCATGACCCCATCACTCCCACCCTCGCCCGACTCCACTGGTTCCCCATCCCTCAGAGGTTTGAATTCAAGATCCTCGTCCTCTCTTTCAAGGTCATCCATGGCCTTGCCCCCTCCTACCTCTCTGTCCTGCTGACTCCCTACCAACCTGCCCGCTCCCTCCATTCAGCAGACTCTGGCCTGTTCCATGTCTCCCGCCTGACCTGTCCTATCATCGGTGGCCGGGCTTTCAGCCTCTCTGCCCCCATACTGTGGAACTCCATCTCGGAGTCTCTTTGTCTTGCTTCCTCCCTTGCCTCCTTCAAGGCCAGTCTCAAGACCCTCCTCCGATCGTGCCTTCAGTCGCCCTCCCACCTCTCTGCCTTCCCTCACCCCTACACCATCCTTCCCCCATACTCGGATCCTGACCCTCGACTGTCCAGTGTTTTGGGACGTCCTCCTGACGTGAAAGACGCTCTATAAATATAATTTTGTTGTTGTTGTTGTTGTTTCCCGCTGCTTATACAGTTAGGATCGTACTACCCATTTGGGCTTTGACTTGCAGTTTGTTGGACGCTACCCTGAGTGAAAGGCGCTATATAAATGCAAGTTGTTGTTGCAGGGTTAACAGGAGCTGAGTGGGAGGACTCCCTGTCCCAGTGACTGGCCTGCCCTTCTAGGTCCTGCCGATGAGCCAGACTGGCAGTGCTGTCATCAGTAATGCTCTGGAGTACTGCAGACCCACCTGGCTCAGGAACTATTGAGGCCGCCAGAGGGCTGGCTTGATCCCAACATTTCATTACCAGGCACGTCACATTGGAGTCAGTTCAGCTCAAAGGAGACCACTTTACCTCCCCTAAGGAGGATATTGCATTTGCTGGGAAGTGTACTAAAAATACCCTAATTCATTGGACAGAATATCTTTAGTTGTGTTGGCTTTTGAACAATTATCCTTTTATTTTAGGCACAATTAAGAAATGACAGATTGCAAAGTACAGTATAATAAAATTCAATTTATTAAGTGGAACGACACTCCTGATGAGCAGGTTTAATGCAATTTCCTGCTGTTTTTGCCCCGCTAGTGCGTCATGCACATGGCTGGTGCTTGTGTATATGTTCTTCCAGTTGAAAGATTTGCTGATAACTGTATATCATTTATAACTTCAGCTTTCCTTCATTTGAACATATGCATTATTGTGATGCTGGATGACAATGTTCTTTCTTTACTTTGTGTTTTTTTTACTTCAAGTTGTGCTATATCTTCTCCGGCTCCTACAAGTTCAGCAAGCACATGTTAATGCTATCCCTTGAGAATTCTGAGCTTAGAAACCCCTTTGAATATTGAGGGGGCACATCTCACTAAAATCTCATAACATCTCTCTTGAACTGGGTCCACCAGCACATGTAGGGCTTTGTCTGAATAATGACTAATCCAAATTTGTCATTCCACCATTTTAACTTTGAATCACACAGTATGGCTTTATATGAGGATTTTCAAATGATATGGTGCTCGATTGGTTTTCAGCTGCTTCAGAAACATTAAATACTGATTACTGTAGGTGAGTCAGTGTTCGCTGAACTATTTTCATTACCACCAACAAAATTACATTCCCCAACAACGGCATGAGTGCTGATGCGATTTGGTTGGAGTTATTTTTAAAAAATGTATTAAGTTTATTCTCTCTGTACTTCAAAAAAGAAATAGGAATTTCTTGAACATCGTGATACAATATTTATAACAGATTTCAGTTGGTGGCACCAAATAAGGTAGCTCTGAATCCAAATATATATGTGAAACTCGATTTCCAGAATCCTTTGTACACTGCCAAATCTTGTTTATAATGGGGATTGTTGTAAAAGACAATGAACAACAAAGGATAAGTGTCAACCATTACCTGGATCTTCTGTTCATCCTCATTGGCTCGGCTAACGCAGGCATGCTCCCTATTCCCCACATCCTCCACACCACCGTTGGTGGCAAGTTTTCAGTTACCATTCCCCTAACCTCTGCAACTCCTCATCTCAATCCCTGACTTTACACTTTACAGTGACTCCAGTGAAGAGCTTTGAGATGTACTCCTGATGTGAGAGGTTCTTTATCAAATGAAAGGATGCAAAGTAGTTTCAGGTAATGGGAATGGCTTCTGGTGGAACAATAAGAAAAAGACAACCTGTTAATTTTAACCTGCAATCCCTGTGTAATATTTCATAGATGTTGGAGCTATCTTAATTTGGATTAACAAATGTGACCTTTAATGTGTTTACAGGAATTCCAGGATCCATCATAAGAACCAGTTGTGGCAAAAGTTTACCAAAAGTGTCACAAAACAGCAACAAGGTTATTCATTATTTGCGGGCAGATCTAATTAATTTTAGCCATGCAGCAGTTTCTGAATAACTAACTGCCCTGTGCGCATATGTATAAATCAAGCTCAGGGCTATTCTTAATAGACCAAATAATTCAGCAAACTCAGCAAATGGACCACAATACAGCGTTTTGTCTTCATCAGAGCTGCCATTTCATGGAGGAATGGATAAACAGAAGGTTAGGGAAAATTTGATTGTTACCAATTATCAGCTGTGGGAATCTTACCGTGCAAAAATATCACTCACTAATCTGCCTCTTACATAGTCTCAAATATTGACTCAACCTTCCAGCTAGAGGAACATCACACATAAATATGAAGAGCTAGAAGATACAATGAAGGATCTGCCATGGTGGTTGTTTTTCTTCTATTTGTTAACACCAACATCAAGTCCCATTACCTGAACATACTACTGAAGCCAACCTGCTCTAAAGTACTACATGTGTCAGAAGAGAAAAGACAAAAGGATTCATTCTAAAGCAAATCATTTATTGAATTGCTAAATGTGTGGACCATCAAGTATTTCACCAAGAAGTCGATATCACACACACATGAACAAACACAAACCACTGTGTTCTATAACAAATTTGATCATTTGTAGCTCTCCCTCCAACTTCCAATTCCATTCCCTTTTTAAAGGTCTTAAGTCAACTTTACTTTAATAGCGTTTGCTGGTAGTCCTTTCCACTTATCCACTGCTGTGCAACAAAAAGGTTCTTGCTAATCTTGAGACCTGCTGTAGGCTGCGCAATTTTCAATCTAAATCCTCTAGTTCTGCATTCACAATTTAAATCAAACATCACACACATAATACCTGCATCAGATGATCTTTCAATCTTGCTTCCTACAGAAGCCCAATATTCCCAATGTAGCTTCACCAATGATTAAGTTTAGAATAACATTGTGAAATGTCCTCAATTTACAATAATACAGTAATCCTTGCATTTGGCATGACGTCTATAATTTTGAAATGTATCAAAGTATTTTGCAGGTAATTATTATCAGATGTAGTGATAGTATTTGTAGGCTTACATCCAATTTGTATTTTACAGATCCCACAATAGCCATGAAGTGAAAGACCAATTTATCTGGAGGATTGTTGACCAGGAAACCCACAGAAACTCCCCTTTCTTTTTGAATATTGTTGTAGGATATTTAACATCCACGTGTAGAGACACACAGGATCTCATCTGTGAGGCCAGCAATGCCAATGATGCTATACTCCCCGATACTGCTATGGAAGGCCAAACTAGAATATAAACTCAAAGTCCTCATAGGGTGCTTAACCCACAACCTTCTGACTCAGAGGGAAGAGTGCTACTAACTGACCCAAGCTGATTTATTTGGTGAATAACTTTTCAGTGGCTGAGAATTTTCAGTAATTGATGAAGAATCATTCCGAAAACCTTTTGTTTGCCATCTTTGATCAAGGATAATCATTTCTTGGGGGCCGTGCTTTCAACCAACTTTCAACCGAATCTTTGGAACTCTCTCCCTCAATCTCGCTGCCTTGTCCTCTCCTTCCTCATTTTCAGGTCATGCCTGAAGACCTTCCTCTTCGTCCGTGCTTATGGTCACCTCCCCCTTCCCCTCAGCTCGGTGTCAGGCTGTTAAGATGCTATCCCGCATGAATAGGGGATAAATGCAAGTTGTTGATGTTTCTGTTGAATTATGCAGAACTTTGCATTAATTTACATTCAAATCCATATACTGTTCCTTAGTCTATTATCTTAATTGGTTCAGATTGTTTTGAATCCTATTTACGTTCTCTATATTGGTCATTTGTCTACATGGTCGGTATCATCCACAAATTTTATAATAATAGTCTCTCCTCCCAATTATTTATGGCCAACAGATCGTGAACAGTCCCCTTGAGATTTCAACTTTCTACTGCCCAGATGGAGTATTTTCCATTTATCACTTGATTTTCATTTCTGTTGATTTTCAGTTCACATTGCATATATATTCTACTATACTCCTTGTTATATTGAATCATGGAATTCTACTCCTGTACTAAAATTATACCTTTGGGGAATTAAATACAGTGATGTTCTGGCTCACTGTAGTTCCTAGTGGTAATACAAATGGGTGGAAGCATACTAGTTATACATTTAGTTCTCAGTTTCATAAGTTGAAGTTTTAGCTACTTATTAAGAGTCAAGCTTGAACACTTGATATCAACTGAACTTGCAGTCTGTTTCAAGAAAGCCTACTCAAGTCTGATAAAATCAAGTCCATGTTATGATCAACTTTTTTCAGTAATACAGAGCTGATTTGTCAGGGTGTTCATTACTTGTTTTAAGCCAGCCAGTTATGTTGTCATGAATGAGATTTAACTTTCCCTAAAAGTCTCACGTGTGAAACTTTTATCAAATATCTCCTGAAAATCCAAACAAATGATATATATACTGGAAATCCAAAAAAATGATATGCACTGCCTTTATCTATGAATTAGATAATTATTCAAATAAGTTCACAATTTGACAAAATATAGGGCAAGAAGTTATTTGAAAAGAAATTTCTCAATTGTTCTGGACACTCAAGTGATAGCAAAATCGCTCCACTGCCTTTATAGCGAGTAACAGGAAGTATCAGAACGTATGATGATATGGGCCAAATATTATTTTGTCATCTTTGCCTTGACTTAACACCACTGTCTGGAATGGAAGATTGAATTCAAACATGAACTTCCAACAACTGGAAAATCCACCCTCACAGAGTTCGATTTTTGTTAGCAAGTTGGCAACAAAATCATATTTCCAGTGGGACATAGGATGAGGATTTATGGGTTAATTCAGCTTTCGCTTGTTACCACAAAGTGGCTATAAAAATAAGCTTCCTCGAACCACAAGCTTCTGCAGGTCTCATCAATTACAAGCATCTCTGCATTTGGCTCATATTCGCCACCTTTTGTGCTGGGTCAGCACGCTCCCCCACACCCAACCTCATGATCCCCATGTTTTAAATCTCCATAGAGTGTGTATTGGGAAGGCTAAATAAACATAAATTAATTGTTGGATATGTGCCAGAGGAGCATGGTTATTCTCCCCGTCTTCAGTTACATAGAATAACCTCTGCCTCCCCCCACCGCCCCTTGTCCCCCGGGTTCCCAACATCAATTGGGCAAGAAATACAGATTAAAGGGAACCAGATTTTAGAAATATAAAACATTTGTCTTTTAGGAAATAAGTAGGAAGAAATACTTTTCCTTGCATTATTTGATTTACAGAGAATTGTAGACTTTTTATTTTTTAAACTACAAAATAAAGGGTTTTTTTCACATTGCATATATATTCTACTATACACCTTGTTATATTGAATCATGAAATTCTACTCCTGTAATAAAATTGTACCTTTGGGGAATTAAATACAGTGATGTTCTGGCTCACTGTAGTTCCTAGTGGTAATGCAAATGGTGGTAGCATACTAGGCATACATTTAGTTTCATAAGTTGAAGCTTTAGCTACTTATTAGAGTCAAGCTTGAACACTTGATATCAGCTGAACTGCAATCTGTTTCAAGGAAACCTACTCAAGTCTGATAAGATCAAATCTATGTTATGATCAACGTTTTTCAGCAATACACAGCTGATTTGTCAGGGTGTTCATTAATTGTGTTAAATTCAGGATTCAATTAATGCCCTTTAAAGGGTAAACATTCCGTCCCCACCCCCAGTTCCTGCCTTTCTTCTGAGTTTAGCTTATTTATCTACCCTCCTGAATCCAGCGCAAAAAAATAGCTATTCACATTGCCTCTGGGCTAACGGTGATGTTTTGACAGATAACTGTATTTCAACTCCACACAGGCTTTCTCAGTAGGTTTTATGACAGTACTCTGTAGCAATGTTGCCAGTGTGCTTCATAAAAAAAATACCATTCAGCCGATAATTCCATCTCTCAAGCAAATATTACCTCCCTTTCTCCAGGTGGAACAATGTCAGAGGAAATTCTCAGGGGATAATCAAGTCAACTCTGAGTTTACAACATTCTGTTATTTCTTTGAATACGACAGCCACTTCTGTTTCACAGTAATACATAGAAGTTATATTATAAATAGAGATATCACAATAGTATTTTCTTTTTACTATAGGAAATCAATGCTAAAAGTATTACAACAAGACTAATCAATTGAGGTCTTAAAACATTGAGGACTGTAATATTATTTATACAAAATTACCAAAAATATTAAATTTCATACCATAGTCATGAGATTCCTCCTTTTTTGAAAGAAATTCAAGGTCCATATAGGAGTAAGGAATGGCATCATCAATGAAAGACCCTTTATGAAATCTGAACCTCAGGCTATAATATGAAGTTTTTCACATTCTGTTGTACCAAATTCTAAATTGAAGGGCATATCTGTAAGCATTTCATTATTTATTATTGTTGTTACTTGCTGGAGAGGTGAAAACCAGAAGCAAGAGAAAGACCGCTTTAACTAAAATCACACAAAATCATAAAAATAACTACTTTCAGTGAACGACGAAAATCCTATCTGCCATTGATACAGTCGAACTTCAGTAATCTGGACACTGAGATTGGATGGATGCCCATGTCTCTGAAATAGCTGTCATCGAGGTGTCAGTATAAATAACACACAAATGATGAAAAACATTTCGCAAAACATATTTGCAGATTCAGAAATGTCCAAACTAATCAAACCAACAAATGTCTTACATTGCAGCAAGTATTAAAATAAAGTACAGTACATAACTGAAAGCTTAGCAAGCGGTTGAGAAAGACGGTCCAGTTGATACAAAATTGGTGGCTGTTACAAAGTGTTGATGTTTCTCTGTTGTCACTATGAAAAAAATTGATGATTAATTTTGGAGTGCTGCATATGAGCAACTACCTTGGGTGTTAGATTTTCAATGTTAAATGTTTAATGTTAATTAACCATTATGTTATTGGCTCTTTAATAGCACTGGAACACAAAATCTCTTGAATATCCTGTTAGAAAAAAGTCAGGGAAATGGACTAAGGAGCTCCTTCAAAGAGCCAGCACTGTAACGAAGAGCCAAATGGCTTTAATGATTCTATGACTAACTATGGATGGTCAAGAATTTTCAATGGATTATTGGAGCCAGCTTTGCATTGCTTTTTTGGCAGCAGTGAATTGAAGTACTGGTAAAACTAAATTTTCATGCCTGTCTAGGCAGTGGTGCTCCACAGAACCCAGGTTTACAAAACAAGTTATTAACTGCAAAAAAATGTGACATTTTACTGCAAATATAACAGTAAAAAGACAGCACAAAGGCACCACTAGATCAGTTCGGATGAAGAAGCCCCTTCAGCCCACCTGATCTCATCCTTCAAAAATATCACCCTACTATTCTCCCATCAGAACATCAAGCTGTTTTTTTTAAAAGCAAGTCCAGTATCTTAGCCTCAACCACCCACGCTGGCAACTTGTACCCGCTGGGAAAATAAATATTTCCTGATACCTGTCCTGAAATTGCCCTCTGCAACTCTAAACCTCTGTCCTCTTGTTCTACAGTCTTGGTGTGTCCCAGAGTATTGTTCTGGGTTTGCTTTTTCCATTCCGTTTAAAATTTTATACAACTCTTTGAGGTGTCCTCTGTGATGCCTTCTCTCTGAAGAACCTTAGCTTGTTTAATCACTGCTCATATTTTATTCCTCGTACATTGTGGATCATCCTTGTCGGTCTTCTCTGCCCCATCTCCATCGCAGTGACCAGCACTATATGCAGTAGTCAAGGTGCAGCCTGAGCAAAGCACTATACAGCTTTGAGTATGACATCTGGGGATCTGAACTCAATTGATTTAGCAAAGAAGCCCAACACCCTGTTTGCCTTGTTTATTGGCCCCTCACACTGTGTTAGTTTGGTGAGCGATGAGTCAACTAAATCTCCTGGATCCCTTTCAGGTTTCTCTTTGGCACCTTCTGTCCCACCCTTAGAGTACATGTGTTTCCCATTCTCTATAAGCTCCAAAGCATCCAGAATTCTGCAAGCCATATTCTCTCCTGTGTCAGGCTCTGTGAGCCCATCACCCCCATCCTGCCTAGCTCCAGTGGCAATTTATTCACAAGCAGATCAATTTTAAGATCCTCATCACTTCCTCTTTAAATTCCTCCATAGCCTTGCCCCACCCTCAGTAATGTTCTGCGTCCCTATTCATCCAATCACTCCCTCTGCTCCTCCAACTCTGCACTCTCCTTCATGGTTTTCAAAGTCTATCTTCAAAAACAATCTCTGAACTTTTGTTACTTTCCCCCTACCTTTCCCATCTCCCTCAAGCTCCAGCTCAGTCTTTCTAATGTGGACTTGAGCGGTTCTCCATATATAACAGGTGCTATCTAAGTGAAAAAGATTGTTGTCCAAAAAAAAATCCTCCTGTGTATTGCTTATTTGCAGCAATTTTTCTGAACTCAAGAGGTCAATTTATATGAAGCATGGATTCACAATTAAAAGATACACATTAATGTGCTGCAAATACCAACATGTTCCTCTATTGTTCTCTGATCATGTGATAGTATCCCATCTGTGAGTTTCTTCATTTCTACAGCTGCTAAGAACCATAACTCAATGACAAAATGTGGTGTCTCTAATGAAAGAATCAACCCAAAAGTTATAGATGGGGACAGCTTGAATAGGGCTTTGTGAGACTGTAACATAACCTGGTAGTTTGAATGGTGGTTTAAACTGTTCACGCTATGTTCTTACAATTTATTAAGTGAGCCAATACCCTCAACTGCCAGCCTGGTGGCACTCTGTCCATTTCCATTGTTTCTCAACATAATTTTAATTCTTTGCAGCTTCTTGAAACAAATGAGAAAAATCTAGACCAGAAAGTTGGACTGTTTTTTCTGCCTCTTATTGAGGCTTGAAAATGTAACTAATTCTGATTTACTTAAATCAATTTACATAATAAATAGCTACTTTGCATAAACATACCGCAATTCATTACTGGGTTCATGTAATTGAGTGGTTTGTGATTTCATGTTACATCAGCACACCCTCTAGGTTTTGTCTGATATCACAACCTGTAGAAGTAGACATATTCCGATAAATATGTATCTTATACATATGATAAACTGAAGAAATTTGAAGAATAAGGCTGTGTCCTTTCTTAATTCAAAACTGAACACTCATGACAGTTGAATAAACATGTGGATCTGACTTTTGAACTTGGGTTAGCATCATATTGGTAAAACGTTTCAAATACAGCTCTCTCTTAAATATAGATCATTCTCAGAAATACAATTTGACAGCGGAGCCTTCAATGTGCAAAATAAAACCATGCAAAGATGATGTATGTATGCTGATCTGTGGCAGAATTCACAGTGATGTACAGGGTAATAAATAATGATTACATCAGTTCTGCCCCGATACAGAATCCTAGAGATAAAAAATGTCATTATGAGAACCAGCACAACTTGCAGACAGTCTTCTAGCTGATGTCCATTTTTACTAGCCTAAGGCTAGTTTTTACTGGATTAGATCCAATGTTAGTTTAATCCCCTTGACTGTTCTTTTCTTTAATAAAAATCAGAGGTTTCCAATAGGCAACGCCAGCTGCCAACAACATAATAGAAATCTATTTAACCCTTTCTTGACACTTCTAACACCATTGTAATTTAGACTCTAAAATTTGAGGTTTTGGATGAAGAGCAAGCCCTCAAAAAAGAAAAATAACCAGATCAATTTTCTGCATGGAGATAAAATGGATGAAACAAGCATTCTGTTCAGCTATCAATTAAGTAAGTTGGTTATGGCTTGAAAATGTTTTATATGTCACTTAGTCAATGGCAATCATTGTGACCTGCTCATGTTGTCCATCACCTGAAGCTAGTGTAAAGACAGACTCAGACACAAAAAGGCTTATTTTGTGAGGACTGTAACTATTAGAGCTTTGTTTTGCAAATTGCAAATCTGATTAATTTTTTTAAAACTCTCACACTTTGAAAAATCACCTTCATCCACGGGACCTTCAAGCACATTTTAATTATAGTATTATTTAATTTGAAATTACCTCATTTTAATTATACTTTATCAATGCTTTTTAAATTGAGGCAAATTACTCAAACTACAAAGATCTACATGTACATTTCAACAACTTTTCTTCTGTACGTTGGTAAACCATAAAGCAGTGGCTAATAAATGGTTGCTAGGAATAATTTCACATTGACCCAAAACAGCTATTAGTGGAAAGGTGACCTTTATTACCCATCATGTGGATGGATATAAAACTTCGATCTACATGGATAGAAGAATACCATTAGTCATATAGTCTTTGAATATTTACACTTCTGAATAAACCTGATTGTCATTTATGATATTTCAAACCAACCTTGCTCTTCGTACAGATATCAAGCTGAAAATTAAATGCAGGACTCTTCTTTCCATGGAACATTATGCAGAGGCACTCCAGCTAATAAATCTTTTGTGCTAATGCATTCCAGATGGAATCTGTGTTTCACAGTTTTAACCTTTCTAAACACTTTCCAAATTTCCTCCCGCTGAAAATTTCCAGTATACAGAAGCTTCACAATTTGATTGAAATGGTTTCAATAATAGCTGACAGTTCTACACTGTCATTGTGTTTATCTAAAAGGAACCTTGTCATACATTTTAATGTGAGCGTGCATTTTTATGTTACTACTGGGAAACTGTAGTAGGAAAATGGGTCTGAGATTCTTATAGTCTTTTATTGGTCATCTTAAAATATCAGTCAAATCATTTTTCTTTCAATTTTAAACCAATAAGGAATGGATGAACATTTTGAATAATTTTACTTCCATTGTATTACAAAATTTCTAAATTTTTTTTTGGAATGTTCATAAGTTTGCAATTCATCTTTTAAAGCAGTTCGTATCTACACATTTTCCCTCCAGCAAAAACAACAGCTGAGACGGCAGCAGACTCACATCAGTTTCTTTGCCAATGCTATTAAGTTGATCAGCTGGCAGGAAGGAGTGCCAACTTCTTCACATAGTGGGATGCTCAACTTAGAAGTTAATTGAAAGCAGATGCATTCATCATATATATCGCTATGTGGGAGTTGACCATCATGTGACTTAAACACAATTGACTTTCACATCATTGAACCACTCGCCTCGAATTCATATGAAACCTGTCAGGTGTTGGCTTCTGTAGAAGGCTATAGGACTGCAATGAACCTAAAATAAATGATAGATCAAAGCACCTCAGCAATCAGAATGCAAAGACAGGCACATATCAATGTTAAGGTATGTGAAACAGTGACTGCCAGAAGTAACCACAGAAAGAGGCTGTGCGTGAGAAGACTGAATAGATTCTGCACATTAATAAGAAGGTAAGAATCTTGAGGTTAGATACTCTATGGATTAGTGTCGACAGAGGCAGCTTTATACAATAGGTTTGATGCTTGCTTTATTTTAGTGTAAGGAGATCAAAGTACAAGTCTTTTGAGTGAGAGAGAATAACTCTGAAGCATTCTGGCTCACTCATCAAATGATCAAGCAATAACTTTTACAGACCAGGTATTTTAGTTGGTTACTTTTCTGGTTTTAACAACAACAATTTGTATTTACATAGCGCCCTTCATACTGGGTGGCATCCCAGAGCGTTTCATTCAGAACTTCCATCCTTTATTTTACATCAACAAGAAATTTAAATATTTAAACTCCAACAGGAACTGCAAGTAGTAATTAATCAAAAAGAATATGGATCAGAAAACAGAACGTATCAAAATCTTCCCAATTCAATTTGACAAGGTCAAAACAGAGCTTTAACATTAAGCATTTGGTCTCTTTTATCTTTTATTAATATTATGGTATTAATGATATTACTTTTCCATCATCGCAGCTGCAGAATAATGACAGCTGAGCTGTTCAGAGAAGGAATTTCTCTGCCTGAAGCATCCAACCCCAGATTTCAGGAATATATTATTTATTATTAACCAACAGCTTACTTTGCGAAAGGCAGTACTTTTCATGGGTGAAACATGAAAAGTACTGCCTTTCGCAAAGTAAGCTTTGGTTAATAATAAATAATACTTGCATTGGGTATAGCACCTTTCATGTCAAGTGGACGTACCAAAGCGCTTCACAGAATTTCTGGATAAGCTGTCACAGGTGACTATAGATGAAGTATAAGGAGTGTCCCTCCAGGAAACTGTTTATGAAGCTGAAAAAAACCCCCAGCAGTGGAGGAACCTTCAGCAAGATGTCAGCATGGGTAGCTAGGAAAAAATAAGAAATCTGCCTACTGTTGGGGTGGTGGGGGGGTGGGGGAAGAGTGGAAGAAGGACACTCTCTTATCGCACACCCCCACCTCACCATTCCTGCTGGTCTTCTGTGGCCAGGGATATCAACGTCACTCCATTTGAATCCTTCGAGAAGAAAATTCTCTATCTTCTGCTCATGGGATTTAAACAATTACAATGCCAGTACCAGCATTTACCGGCATTGAAAAAAGCTGATAAATGCTGGTATAGCATGGTAATTACACTTAGCCAGAAATTCAGTCTGGTTGGATCGGATCACTACTCCCCCATTAGTCCAGCTAGCCTTCGTTTTAAGTGTATGTGTATGCATAATGTGTGATGTGTATAGGTTTGTGTATATGTTTGATGTGTCAAATTGGTTAGTCCACTAAATTGTTTCTTAATGAATGCTTCTCTCCAATTTATTCCACCCATTGTTCCATTAGCTATAATACTGTGCATTGCCATGTAAACATGCAACAGAAAATAACATCATGGATCATAAAATCTATTTGTGTACATAAATAATGAATGCGGAAAGTATTCTTCACAATGTACGTTTGAAATGTTTGGTAATATTTTAAATGGGAAATACCTGATGGTATCAAAATCAAGTTCCCTCATATTTCCCCCATCAAACCTGTATTGGTTCAGTTCTGCCAGCAGATGGCTTCTTGTGCAAGTGACACTATTAGACAGAGTAAACCACCAATGGTCAAACCAGCACTGTGACAAACTGTAGATACTCGAATCCCGAATTAGACTATAAAATTAGCATCAATTCAGTACATTTTCTGGGTCGAACCCACATTAAATTAGGGTATAAATCTGGTTTTAGGGGCATCGATTCTCATTCCACTCTTGAAATTTGGAATTGAATCAATATAAATCAAGTCTCACAACAGTTGATTCTAATTTAACTTTCAAACTGATTAAAATAAATTTGGGGTGATCTAGTGGGTAAGCCCTTATGCTTTTTACTGCTCATAGAGAGCTGGTTGCACACCTAGCTCAATCTAATAGACTGTCCTTATGCTGTTTAATGTTAATAGAGGATTGGTTATACTCTTGCCTCTTTGAAAACAAATTAAGATGCAATACATCAGTGCTGCAATATAAGATCTGAAAAATATAGCTGTACTTACATTGGACCAATAGTGAGATGGGACACAATTCTTCTATTTTGTTCTTGTTACACTGCGATGTAGAACCAAAGGGAAGCCAAGCAGGAGGGAAAGCAGAGTGGCAACCCCTCACAAGTTACTCTCACATGATTATGGACGAGCAGACAAATCTGATGAACTACTGACAGTGACTTTAGAGTAGAATAAATATAATAGTCATAGAATTATACAGCACAGAAGGAGGCCATTTAGCCCATTGTGTCTGTGCTGGCTCTTTGAAAAGAGCTACCCAAATCAATCCCATTCCCCATCTCTATCCCCACAGCCCTGCAAACTGTCCTCTCAAAATAATTATCTACTTCTCTCTTAAAAGTTGTTATCGAATTGGTTTCCACCGATCAACTAATATTTACCTCTTACTTACAAGAGATGCAATTGTAAGACAAACAATGGAAGAGAAATTAGGGGGAGAAATAGGTTTTATGTTCTCGTTGGAAGGTACACAAATGTATTTCAATTAGTTTGCTAAAGCTTTGTTTTACAAAAGTTTGTTAAATAAAAATTGGCTGTTGATGTTTGATGTTTAAAGAAGTGTTGTGTAACTTCACTTATTCCAGTTTGCTCTAAAACGTTTGTATCATTTCATCTTTTTTAAAAAAAATTCTAATTGCAATTCGGGTGTGACTGCAATTAGAATTTTTTCTAGTGGAACTGAATGAGAGAGTTTGTGTGGAGATGAATAACTAGTCAAACCTGATGAATATGGAACATCCAAAGACAAGGGGATCTTTTTCCAGCCTCTTTCTGTTCTTGCTAACTCCAGCTAGCTGAAGCTCACCAACTGGGCAGTAGCAAGATAGAATTACAAATTTTAGAACTCGCAGCAAACAAATTGTTCTTCCACACTGCCAGTGCAGTGAGAATAACAGACCAATGTGGCAATGTGACAATAAGTGGTTCCTCAGGTGTTTTTAAAATTGTTTGAACATGTTAGAGGAATTGTTTACGAAAACAATTGTACCCTTAATACTGGAATAAATACTGCTTTACATTACAAAATGCTGAAATGGTGAATTTTCACTGGCAGCCTGAAGTGCTCCTTGAATGCGTTTCTTGAATCATATCCTATTTACTGGTATATCAACAGTTAAATATTGTTCAAGGTTCAAATTGATTAATATCCAAATCAAGCCAATGCGTCCTGTAGCTCAGTGGTTAGAGCACTCGCTTTGCAAACGAGAGACCTGGGTTTGATTCCCGGCAGGGTGAAACCTTGGGCAAGTTTCCTTACTCCCCACGCCTGATAATAATCCCACAAAAAATTAATAAATTGATCATTTCAATCCACGACTGTTTGTGGAACACTGCTGTGCGCAATTGGCTGCTGCATTTTGCCCACAAATATACAGTCAATCCACTTTACAGCCTATTCTGTAAAGCGCTTTGAGTCGTCTGGAAGACCTGAAAAGCACTATATCAAATGCAAGGATTATTATTATTATTAAATCACTAATATTGGAACCAACACATTCATTAAAAGTACTACGATTTTCATCAGCATTTCAAACATCTTTAAATATTTGCTTAATAAAATACAAAACAATTCACAAAGAGCAGAATGGATAGGAAGAAAACTGAACACCAATTAAAATTGTTAATCAGGCAGTTTTAAATAAATTAAAAATACGATTCCCATAATTAAATGTTCTCACATAAAGATCAAAACTAAAGAAACATAACTAGAATAATACTTTTCACACTTTATATTTAACGTATTTGTTTTAGTTGAGACGGAATGATTTACACTCTATGCCCTTGAATTCTGGCTTCTATTGTCAAAATATAGGTATTAAACAGCAGATTAAATACCTAAATTTAGGATAAGAATATTCAATTCTCTACAAATCAACATCTTCAAAACAGAAAAGCACATTTCACAGGTAAAGCAGTTTCGCTCCTACAGTAATGGTTGTTTTGAAATGGAAGAAATTTCAATTAAAACTTTATGTATGTCTTACTAATACTAAAATACATACTTATATTTGATACAGTGCCTTATCACATCATCCTGTCTCAAAACATTTCACAACTTTAAAGTTATTGTTGTTCAGACAAATGTACCAACAACATCCTCAGGCATCAATGAGATGAATGACCAATTAATCTATTTTTCATGTATTTAGGTGACAAGAATGTTTTCCAAGACAGACGTTCTTACTCTTCTTTGAAATAGTGTCATAGAATGTTTAATGTCCATCTGAACCAGCAGATGGGTTTTAACAGCACATTCAAAATACATTTATACTGATTTCTAACCAACTCACTCTTTGATGAGTTTCCTTTATAATTTTGGTAAAACAGATATTCTGTTTCAAAAGGGTAAATAAATGACATTCAAACACATACTGCCAAGAACCAGCCCAAATACATTTCCTTCAAGTCTAAAAGCAAGTTTGTATCATTCATGGGGTTAAAATATTTACCACTGTGTTTTATGTCCCCTTTTAAATAATTTTGATTTGTTTTGAGTCATATAGAAACATTGTATAGTGATGTTCCATTCACCACTATTAAGGTTCTGCAAGTCTATTGGGAAAGGGCATAGATTTCAATAAACTATAAAGAATGCCTACATACTGTTTTGTCATTGTTTCTAAGTCTGGGTCTGGACACATTACAATTCAACTGAGACGCACCACATTTGTCTTCATATTGTCTGACTGTCCTCATGTGTTATTATTAGTGGCTGTCAGGCTGCAACAGAAAAAATAGCAACCCTCAACTAAGACTAGCCTGCATTAACATGGTACCATACATAAAACTTGTAATTACTACAAAGCAGTTTATTCGAATGTACTGATTCAGCAGCACAATACAATGAACTGAAGTTTAAATATTATTTACAGTCACACAGTAATTAGGTAGTTTATTTCGAAAATTTTAATGCTAGAATAAATACTCTGACTTTGCTGTGTAAATGCACATTCGAAGAGTATATCTGGCAAGAAACATTCTCCTCTGACATTCATGGACTAGGCCCAAAGTCATTTGCCAATATGTTTTTTTTAAAATCTGATTCCAATTGAGCAAAGTTGCTAGTTTACCATGTAGTGCTTCTTTCCCATTAGAAGATTGTTTAATTGAATATTGCCAGACAGTTGGTTCACCAACAGTTGGTCTCTAATGGTTTCAGTTTTGGGATGCCCACGTAATGAAATACATGGTCAGTGGTCAAGTGACAGGGGTTCAGTAAAACAAAACAACATGATATGGTCTCACCCACTGGTGTGCAGCATTTCTTTGATTGTTGAGAATCTAAAAGGGAATTTAAAACGGACTGCTCTACACAGCGAGTGGTACAAATGTGGAACTCACTGCCGGAAGCTGTGATTGAAGCAGAATTCATCAACGTACTTAACAGAAACTTGATGCGTACATGAGGGAGAAGAGAATAGAGGACTATGGGAGAGAGGTTTAGGAAGCATGGAGGCTCTTATGGAATATAAACTCTTGTGCAGACTAGTTGGGCCAAATGGCCTTCTTCCAAGCGGTAATTTTCTATGTAATTCTATGTAAAAAGTCCATATACTATTTTAAAGGTATTGGTATTTGTAATATTGTCCTGGGACCATTTGATGCCCACCTTGTCCTAATCTATGGCTCTTGGTGAAGTTCTGCTCCTTGTACATTCCACTGGTTGGGGAATCCTTAAGCAGGGGACACAAATGTAAGATAGAGGCTAGGGGATCAAAAAGAGAATTTAGGAGGAACTACTGAACACAGGGTAGTGAGATTGCAGAACTCGCTGCCTGAAGTGGTGATTGAATCAGAGAGTATAGATGCATTCAAGGGGAAGCTAGACACTCATATGAGGGAGAGGGGAATAGAAGGGTATGGGAGGGAGTAAGGAATGGATGAACTCGTGTGGAGTACAAACACCAGCACAGACTGGTTGGGCCGAGTGGCCTGTTTCAGTCTTGTCGTTCCCTTTCGTAATCTTAGAAACAGCTTTATAGTAAAATGAAAACTTTTACAATGATAGGACCTATAGCTTTAAAAGAACTATTGGTTTGGTAACTTTTATTCTCCTCTTTCCTGTGAGAAACATGCCTGGCCTCAAGTTGGCAACCACAGGTTGAATGATTAAAATCAGGAGCTCACCATATGGGAAATAGTGGATATAGATTAACTTCTGATCACTGTGTGTTGGAGCATTCCAGAGAATAGCCTTCAGGCTTAGAGTTGTGGCCCTCTGCAAAGGCAGTAAGTTACATGGCTTTTATCACTGCCAATCCATAGTTACAATTGCCAGGGTATATCAGAATAAGTATCTGACTTCCATAAGCAATGCTGGATATTAAGAAGTATATAACAGCATTTTAATTTTCATAATTTCTGATGTGTTTCGATAATGCAACATCAAAGTAAGTTTTCACATTAAAAGTTATGGATAAAAGGTGTAATTAAGTTTGCAAAGGCTAGAATAATTGACAAGACACCTGGAGAATTCCATGAGAGATCTTTGAGATGGTGCTGTGGGAATCTTTAATAAGTACCTAAATAGGTCCAATGCATGTTAGTTTAATATCTCACAATGAAGACTACATCTGGAACAATTTAGCTTCCTCTCAGTACTCTACTGGTCCAGATTAATGGGCTGCCCATATAGCTGTGACCAGACTAAAGAAAATGTTGAATATCACCATGGCCTGACCACATTCTTAGCTGAGGTATCTAGAATCACTTCAGACATCCAATATCTTAATATTTATTTTGAAAGGA
The DNA here is from genome assembly GCF_018977255.1 of Callorhinchus milii. Taxonomy (NCBI): domain Eukaryota; kingdom Metazoa; phylum Chordata; class Chondrichthyes; order Chimaeriformes; family Callorhinchidae; genus Callorhinchus; species Callorhinchus milii. Next base: position 12,598,529 of record NW_024704750.1, on the reverse strand, counting down.
TCCACATTTTCAGCTATAAGGATCCCTTTTCCCATTTCTAAGGAGGCTTTGCAGTCCTTTTTAAAAGTCAAAGTGCAAATTCCTGAACTAGAGATGGAATTGTGATAATTTTAGTATCCAAGTGCAAAACCAATCTTTCGGAAGCTGTTAATGCCTTTTAGTAAGATAAGAAAGGTAACTGCTTTGAAATCATTATCTGTTATCCCAAACTTTCACCTCCAACATGAAACAAAGCCTTACGAGATTCACCAATCAAGCAGAATATCTGTAATCCCTCTGAAATGGATCAGAATTAAGTTTAAATTAAAGAAATAAGTATGATTGGAAACATCTAAAACACAGTTTAGTAAACTGAGTTTCGGTTGGCTTTGAGCATCAAAGCAAACCAGTCTTCCTGACCAGAGCACAACACAGAAGGTATTGATAAGCTACAATATAAACATCTTACCGCTATTGGATTGAATATCGCTGCTAACCAGAAAAGAATGAAACATGCTGAAACCCACACCAAAGCCAAGTGAGTGGTTTGGGTTGGTGCTCATCATTCTTAATTTTAAAGAAACTTTTCCAAAATAGGGAATGCTGACAGAGTTATCTCTGGTAACCCCTTCTGGTTTATGAAAAGGCTGCAAAGCCTTTTGTTGTGGGAAAACGCTGGTACGACAGATAACTTTGAGCACAGGTTGACAGTCAAGTTTTGACCATTTTATGACTATTGAAGGAACAAATCCAAAAACAATTCACTTTTCTTAAGGTTTCAGCATGGAGGTTTTCCCAATTGTAACAATAATAGAAATACTCTACTTTGTTACATACAGCATTAGAAGACTGGGGATTTAACACTTATGCTATATTTAATATTTACCATCTAAAGTACTTAAAAGAAAATATGCAGGTCATTTACATTACCTGGACAACTTCTTCGAACTTTAAGTATACATATATAAAGCCTTTGGAAATAAGATGTTTAATTCAACAATGGGAAACCAGTAGTTTCTTAGAGATATTTATGGAACTAACCCACAGTAAGCTATCACAAGCATTCCATACAATTAAAACTTTTTGTATGAATAATACAATAGTAGTACTCTTAATCAGTAGCTGGGAAAGGACAATGCTCACTGAGGATTATAAGATTTCATTTTATACAGTATCCCTCTGGTAAAACAGGTTTTGTTCCGAAGGTATTTCAAGGTTATAATCTATTTGAGAGTAATCCTAAAGTCAGAGTTCATGACAGGCAAAATTTACAACCCTCAAATGAGTTTTGATTGACAGAAATCAGCATCTCTTCAGCATCATCCAGGGAACAAAGCACAGGTCAAGACAGCAGGCGCTTTCAACTGTCATTTTTAATTATCTAAATGATATTCACAGAGACCAGCTCTTCCTTTCATATGGGTATCAGATTACCATGCACCATGTTTGCTTAAAGACAGTGCCATATAATCCATTATAAATGTAGACGAGTCATGGCATTGACTACATAAATAATCAAGTGAGATTTTAAAACCTCTACTAATGAATTGTTAGGCTGCAAGCAGGAAGTAGTAACTAATAATAAAGACAGCCATCTAATGGTACTATTGACTTTTCTAAGGCCCAGTTACAATTCCAAGGGTTCAAAGTGACGTCATGCAGGGTTTCCATAGGAGCAGTATTGACAGCAATACATTGTTAAAATATGTGTAGTTAACTCCTGACCTCATGGCAAGACCATGAATACCACAAGGGAGCTCAGAATCTAGCAGGAAAATGCATCACAAACTGAACCAGCATTGCTATGGTGGTTAAGAATCTTCCAGCTGAATTATGTCACTTAATTCTCATTTTTTTCTTCAAAAAGCTATTTTCAACTATGAGTACATTTTGATGATAATATCCAAAACACAACCCAGTACATAGATCGGTACCCATTATGATAGTGTGAGCAGTCAGCCAAAGTTAAAATTGATAAACACCTATTTCATTAATTATACATAAAAATATTGATCACTTATGTTAGCATTAACATTTCAACAAAAGGTTGAACGATCTGCATCTCATTATGAATTACCCCAATAGAATAAAGCTAAGATACTATCAATATTGCTATTTATTATTCAGTAATTTTGCTCACATTTTTAATGTGAATACTGTCAAGTATAATAGAAACATGCAGGACCACAAACCAACTTGATTTACAATATTCCTTTGAATAAAATTCACTATCTCCATGGGACGTGATGATTTCTGCACTATTGGGACAGGAGGAGGGGAAAAGTTGCTGAGGAGAAGAATCAGTCAGCTTTGACCTCAAGATGTGGGATAGATAGATCAATATTCTGGAATTTGCTTGATTACCTTTAAAGAGGATCACAAAGCTCTTCTTGTGCATTTCAAAAACACACGTTTATCAAACTGAAGTCAGCAGCTATTTCAAAAGGACAAAAGGACTGAGTTGTTTAAATATACCATTAGACATGCAGCAATGTTGGCACATATATGGTTACTCCCTAATGCCCAGACAGAATTGTCCGGCACTTTGAGACATGCTTGATGTGAAAGGCACTATATGAGTATAATTTTTATTGTACAGTTTTGTAATCTGTCTATATTTTCCACCATTCTCCAGGAATCTTTGTAAGTTTCCCATAATTTGCTATTATCCATAATTTTGAATGTCCTTCCCCATCTACTTATTTCCAAACGTTGTGTATTTTTGAAGAACATGAAAATCCTCAGCAAGACTACATGATGTATATCTTGCCAATTCAAATAAAAAAATCATTCTTTCCAAGCCACAATCCCCCATCCATGCTGCTACATTACTATCAATATCAAGGCTATTAATCTTTCACACCTTCATCTGTGTGTCAGCTTGCCTCAGTGATAGCACTCTCACCTCTAAGTCAGATGGTTGTGGGATCGAGTCCCATGTCCCAACTTGAACTCATAGTCTAAGAGCTCATATCACCAATGCAATAACAACAACAAATTACATTTGTATAGTGCCTTTCACATCAGGAGGACATCCCAAGGCGCTGGACAGTCAGGGATATGTGTCCAAGCTGGTGATTAGGATCAGGAGGGGTGGAGGGGGAAGGCTAGGAGTAGGAGGGTGATCGAAGGCGCAGTCAAAGAAGAGGTTCGTAAGATGGGTCTTGAAGGAGGCAAGGGAGGGGGTGAGGCAGAGTGACTGTGGGTTGGAGTTCCAGAGGGTTGGGGCAGAGAGGCCAAAGGCCCGCCTGCTGAGGTTGAGTTGCATTGGCGGACGTGCTATTTTTTGGATGGGACATTAAGCCAAGGTCCCATCAACCTGCTCAGGTGGATGTTAAAAATCCCATGGCATTATTTAAAAGAGAAGGGAGTTTCTCTTGGTGTCCTGGCCATCAATCCCCCAAATAAAATTATGACTGTGGGATTTGTGACAATTGTGCTGCCCCGCATTTGCCTACAAATACAGTCATTCCATTTCATAGTACATGGAAGCACTTGTCCTTCCAATGTGATAAGGAGCTATATCAAATTCAAGGAATATCTTTATTACTTAAAATGATTTTTGAAAGTTCATATAACATTTAGTGTGTTACATTCATTTACATGCTTGATACTTTCCTCAAAACAATTGAACAAATAGGTAAATGGTGAGGCAACAGATTGTTCCAAACTTTCCTGCCAGCTGAACGTGATAAGCAAATTTAGTAGCAACATGAACTAAAGTGAACTGGTACACAATCCCTAGCCAGAAGCATTGGAAAATTTGATAACATTCGTGGGAAATATGACCTGAGTAAAATGAAGTGGCTAGTGTGTTGTTAGTAGAGAAAATACTTCCATTTGAGATTATAAGTCTTCAGAGCAGAGGCTTTGGTAGAAGCTAACAGTATTGTCACAATTTTCTATTGGAATCTTACTTAGCTCTAAGCTGTCCATTCCACAGTGGTGTCAATTGCTGTCTATTCATCTGAGTCAGAAAGCCCCCAACTGTAAATAATCCTCATTAGCCAGAGCCCAGAAGATATGAGGTCTTCCTCATCCAGTTGGGGGGGGAGGGGGTCAGGAGAAAAATAATAGTTTTCTCCTTTATCTCAGTCTTGAGAACGATACACGTTATCAGAAAGATGTAATGAACCCTTTCTGCCAAGCCAGACCAGACCACCCAAGCCAACTGACTACCTTGATACCTGGAATACAGATTTAGTTGTTCTTGAAAAAAATCCCGAGTGACATCAAATTAATCCTTCTGCTTTGTGCTTTGTTCACTACTTATAACAAATTTATCCAGATGCATTAAAATGGGATTTTAAAAGTTTCACTGCATCTGGTACATAGAGAAAGATAACTTCCTAGTTTTAATTCCCATTATTTTGGGTGTTTCTCCAACTTTCTGGACTCAATGATACCTTGCTACTATGCTTAGTATTTTCTCGTGTGAAACAAATGATTATTGCATGAGCTGTAAATATCAAACTCTGAAATTGCTCAATATCATAAAAGCAGTCTATGTACAAACTATGAAGAACAGAATAATAATAATCATCCTTGCATTTGATATAGCACGTTATCACATCATTGAGATGTCTCAAAGAGCTTCACAGAATATACTGTAAAGTGAAGTGACTGAGTATTTTATGGGCAAAACGCAGCAGCCAATTGCTCACAGCAGTGTCCCACAAACAGTCGTAGATGAACTTTTTTGGTCAAAAATATGCACAAAACGATATCTAGTGATGTAAACAATACAATTGATGAGGCAATCCATAATCAAACAGAAAATGTTTACTACAACTTGTATATCATGGGTCACAGCATAATAAAACAACCATAATAAACAATTAATTACATGCAAAAATTGGAGAAATTGAGTCAAAGTATTAATAAAGGCAAGAAATATCAAACCAAGCTAAGCAAACCATTTGCCTTTTAAAGATTACAGAGTTAAATAACGAGAAGGCACAGCACAGCATGGTAGGAATTTGGAATACTTACAGCAATGAACCAGGCTCACTAGTTTAAATAACTGGTATAATTAAGTGAAAACTCAACAGGAAACGGTACTAACAACAGCTTGAAGTGTTAGTAGATTAGTGGTTATTTTACTCAAGAGAACATTTGTTAGATAACTGCACAATTTGCACACATTATTTGGCTCTTCATTTAGCAATGTTCAGCGTTGAGCATAGTTTTCCTAACCCACAGACACCTTAGATACCCTTATAAGGAAGTAGATCAACTGCTATTCAAATAGTTGCGAGATTGAGTGTTTAACTGGTTATGCAGTTGTTCTGGAGCAGTAGTCTAGTGGCACAGTAGAAGGTAACTACAATAAAACTGCCACTGGTACAAAACCAAACTCATTCTTAAAAATAAATAAGGTATGTGAAACAAAGACAGTCTTGTTTTCAGTCATTTTACTTGATTTCAATGAAATGCTGACCATCCTGCCTGTTCTTACTAAATTGCTAGAAATGTCATAAACTTTTAAGCAGCACTTCACACAGTACACATGCATGAAGCTCTACCATTGGGAGGCAAGTGAGTAGTGTAACTGCACTTCCCCAATCACAGGACTCCACAAATGCTGACAGTGCTGTACCAGAGATCGTTAGGTCAAACATTTACAGTACAAATAACCTTACTAATATAAAATAACCTTACTGAGATTGAGGGGGGCTTCAGAAGTGGATTATAATTGAAACATAATTCCCTATTTTTACTGCATTTTTCATAAAACAATGGAACCCAATGTACCCAATGATAGAAAATTCATTGCACATTAATACATACAGTTGATGGGATAACTTGAAACTAAATTGAATGACAGTACAGTTTCAATACTTTTTTTTTATTGGTCCAATGAACAGACATTTAAGAGTTGATTGAAGGAGTTTCAGATCACTTCTCAAAGGGTTAGGAGCAATGTCTACCCAGTATACTGGAGAGATGAACACTATGGAGGCAATTTTCATTTAGAATATATCTTTATCTTTTTCTTAATTGCCTTTGATACAGATTTAAAAATGCATTTGATTTTAAAATTAGAAAGTGGAAACAAATCTTCATTGGTGTGATACAACATTGTACAAATCTGATTGTCTAACACTGGGAAACCAAGCTGAGCTGTCAATATTGTGGAGTCCTGTAGCTCAGTGGTTGAGCACTCGCTTTGCAAGCGAGAGACCTGAGTTCAATTCCAGGCACATCAGGGCGAAACCTTGGGCAAGTTTCCTTACTCCACACGCCTAATAATAATCCCTCCAAAACAAAACAATAATAAATTGGTCATTTTCAATCTACGACTGTTTGTGGGACATTGCTGTGTGCAATTAGCTGCCGCGTTCGCCCACAAATATACAGTCAATTCACTTTACAGTGTGTTCTGTGAAGCACTTTGGGACGTCCTCCCGACGTGAAAAGCGCTATATCAAATGCAAGGATTATTATTATTATTATGTTTTATACCCTCACTAACATTACTACTGTTTATCTAAAGGTATGAGGATTTTTTCCCTCATAATTTACAATAGTCCTGTAATATTGAAGTGCAGCCACCACCACCCCCACCCCCCATGTACAAGCAACAACAGAGAATAAAGCACTAACATGGTATTCTGCAGCAGCTGCTGGAATTTAAGTATCTTTTGCCACAAAAAGCGATGCATATCATAATCGTTGCGTTTGATATGTATCATATTAGAAAGAATGGACTTAATTGAAGGATAGTTATGCATTACATGAGACTCATTAAAGTAAACTCACCGCCAATTACAGCATGACCCAAACCTTACCTTGGGTCGAGTTATAATTGGTGGTTAGTTTACTTTAATAACCTTGACACAGGAACTGACTGGTAAGGCGATGAGAAATAGACTTTTGCATTCAAAATTAAAATTTACCTCAAGAAAAAAAATAAAACTTCAACAACTAGTCATGCTATCTTCATTTTGTCCTCATTTGCAACACTCTTTCTGACTTTGATGAGTTAACTCGCTCTGATATTTTCTTGGTATTGAAATATTAGAAGAAATTTCTGGCATACATTTTCCATCTGCTGCTGTGTCTCTTTTCCAGTTCATTTTTGGCCTGATATGGATCTCTGCAACTGGGATAGCTTTACTGTATTGTAAACAATGCTGAAAACATTTTACATCTTGCGCAATGTTATTTAAAAGTTAACAAAAACCATCCCTAATTCTTTATACTGTGAGTTTCTGATCTCAGTTTTGCCTTGAGGGGAAGCTGCTGAACAAAAGCCAGGCATTGCCACACATAACAGGACAGGTTGCCCCTGGCATGTGCAAACGTAAAAGAGTAGGTCCCTTTACCCTTGATGCAGGAAGAGAATGCTGTCTACTGTAGGGGCCTCAAAGGAGGTTATGAAAGATAAGTAAAACACAGGGCAAAAACAAAGAGAAAGAACAAATCCAGGAAGATGACTGGATATAAAATTGAGCAAAATTGACCAAACCGTATCCCAAATGGAGACGAAATACTGGAATCAATTAGCGTTGCCATGAGTTAAGCACACACTTATTTAACAATTCACTATCAGAGACTCCCAATACAAATCAACACTTATAAGACCCCACCTATAAATAATAATAATGCTCAGAAGAGAATTAAAGCCAGTAATCCCAGCTCAGATTTCAAATGATATTCATAAATCACTTGTGTTTCACACGCTTGGTTTATGATGTCATATGAATCCCTGCATTGGATTAATGGCTTGTAAATCCCTTTCAGAGGTACTATTCCTTAGTTTGATTTCCTACCACTCACTCCATTGACTACAAATCAAATAAGTGTGGTACATTGGTAAAACAATGAAAAATGTATTCTCGTCTATATAAAAAATTAATCAACCAACTAAAAACTTAGGCCCAAGTTGATAGTAATACGCTGTTTGAGGTAGAATAAATTGATCAAGACAATCACATTTTTAAAATGTAGCAGGGTGGGACACATGAAATGCATAATTACATAGCGTGGAAATGTTCAGCAAAGAATAATAAACAGTAGATCTAATTAAGTATTTAAATACAATTTTGTGGTGGCAAAAAGTTTAACTAAACCAGTATTTTATTTGATTTTTTGCCGACTTTTGAACTCAGACTATTAGCAATTGTAGAATTTACTTTCAACTACTTGGTTAGTCATTGCAGTGGCAATTATTATTACAATTTCAAAATCTACAGGATCCACAAATTGAGGTCATGGATGATACAATACAATTTATTTTTATATGGTCTTTCAGGTCAGGAGGACATCTCAATACTCTCAACACTGCTCGCTGAGCTGAAGTGAGGATGGAAGCTGAAGGGGGAGGTGAAAGATGACCAAACGTGCATTAAAAGCAGGAAGTCTCGAGACAGGCTTTGAACAAGGTGAGGGAAGAAGCGAGTTGAAGGGATTCCAGGATGGAGTTCAAGAGAGCGGGGCAGAATGGCTGAAAGGCCTCCTGCCGATTGTGGGGCAGATAGGGCGGGGCATGAAGCAGGCTGGTATTTGCTGAGTGCCAGGAGCAGCCAGGTGGTTAATAATTGTAGGTGGTCGTTGAGGTAGGGTGCGGCAAAGACCGTGGAGAGATTTGTGAAAATATTGCAATTAAAACAAAGATAATTTTGTATTGAAAGAAAATTCAAAATAGAAATGGATACCTTTATATCCAAATGTAACAGTGCACCTCCTTGCACCCAACTCCCTCAGCTACTGCTTCCTTCAACTCAGCCTTCATAAAGTTCTTTGAAATGTTCTCCCAATGGGAAAGGTACTATATAACAGTGTAAATTATTGTTGTTGCGGGGGAGAGGGGGGAAGCAATATTTGGTGCAAGTTCAAAGTAAATAACCAAAACATATTTACTTTTTCCTGATAGCTAGAAAACAGAGTCACTACATTACAAATATTATTTATATTTTATCTTTTGTTTAAATTAATTTTAAAAGCATTTTACAAATCTATACTTCTAGAGGAAAGATTGTGCATTTCCATTTTGTGTGATTTCTCCAAAATCAAAACCACTTTCTTTAACAATTAATCATGGGTTACCTGCCTACCGGTATTATGCATTTTACATCTTTGATACCAGTTTTTGTCATGGTAAGCAGCTTAACTATGTTTCTAAGTGGCAATAAATTACCTGAAAAAACAGGCAATTCTCCCCCTCCCTACGTCTCAGAGCAAGGTTTATCCGCAATCTGTCACAAAATCAAGTTGCAGAACTTACTCCACGTATATAAATAAGTGGATGAATGCAAGGAGAAAGAACCTTGCCCTTCCAAATCTACATACTGAAGATAGCTCACCATTCCTGTTAAAGACCTATTGCAGCTGTCGAAATCAATACAGTCGACTGACGAAGAAAATGACAACCCTCAGCAGGAGGACAACGAAATGGTCAACAAATAGCTTTAAGAAGTGCAATTTTCTTTCAGCATTCTTCATTGAAAAGAAATGACATATTACTGGATTTCCTGCTTCAGTCAGCTATAATGGTAAGGCATTAGTGGGTCTTCATTGTTTAAAAGCAAATCAGTAATACAGATTCCAGCTCAAATGCGCTCCGTTTCTATTAAAAAAACAATTTGCAGTGGAATCCTGTTCAATACAATCTGCTGTGTGGATATCAAAATCAAAAACTCTACAGGATCAGAAGTGCATACTGCACAAGAGGAATAGATTGAGCTTGTGTCAGCTCACTCTGGTACTCCTTCTTGAGGATGTGGGATGCTAAATGGACAGATTAAGGTGGCAATGTAGAGTCCTGTAGCTCAGTGGTTGGAGCACTCGCTTTGCAAGTGGGAGACCTGAGTTCAATTCCAGGCAGAGCGAAACCTTGGGCAAGTTTCCTTACTCCACACGCCTAATAATAATCCCTCCAAAAAAAAACAATAATAAATTGGTCATTTTCAATCCACGACTGTTTGTGGGACATTGCTGTGCGCAATTGGCTGCCGCGTTCGCCCACAAATATGCAGTCAATTCACTTTACAATATATTCTGTGAAGCGCTTTGGGACGTCCTCCCGACGTGAAAAGCGCTATATCAAATGCAAGGATTATTATTATTATTATTATTATAAACACAGAGCATTCTATATCCACTCCTCTAATATTAACTTTTCTAAGATTCCCACAATTTTCTTCACAAACACTTCAGAGATGGTGTAATTACCAACAAATTGGCGTTGAATAAAATATCACAATATAAAGTCTCCCTACTTAATGTTGGTTACAAGCAAAGAATTAACAGCTTCAGCCAATCCAAAATCCATGGCTGATGTTGGAGTCAGACACCCCCCCCAACCCCTCCCACACACACACTTCCAAACCACCTTAATAAACTGGCCTTCAGTGACTGAGATGTTGCCAATTAGAATCCAAAAGTATTCCACAGTGTCAGTTATCCTCATTGCCTGGAGGGAAGCTTGCAACTCACTGAAAATGCCCCAGGGTTGCCTCAAGTATGTTCACAACTTGGCATTTGAAAGAAATCTCAAAAGTTGGCAAGCTGCTACAAATAAACCAACCTATGCCCTTTCAAGAGATAGCCAGCAAACATGAATAAATTGTGATTTGATAAAAAAAATCCTACTTCACTAATTTCACCATTATCTTCAGATCCCTGGCATACTCTATAAACTCCAACAGAAACTCAAATCCCTAGAGATACTACTCATGCTCTTTCAATCCCCCTCAAGCAGCCAAAGTCTGTGTTCTTAAAGCATGAGAAAAACAAAGTCATCAGAGATTCTCAGGTTACTTTGTTTTTTTCATGCTTTAAGAACATAAAGAGGAATGTAGTAAGATATGGAAACATGTGCTTTCCACCTCTGGTCTGGAAGAACTTAGCAGTGTCAGTTCATAACAATACACAAAAAGCTTCTCCCACTGAGGCTCCAATTCATATTTGTTGAATTTTTGGATGAGTTGTGACCTCAACTGCACACTTTTGTACCGGATAGTCCTACCTTGGAAGGAAGCCACAGCAGCCATAAAGAGCCAAAAGATTTGGTTAGATTCTGTATGATGCCAATTGCAATGATCCTATGCAATCGAGTACTATTTGATGATCAAATATTCACCTGAATAGCAGTGAACTGGTTATCCAGGACAGTTCATCCAAATTGCTTTGAACTGAATGTAAGAGAGAAATAAAATTATTTCTGAAGATTGTGAACTCAGTTTAATTAAAATGTGTTTCAGGCTTCAGTCCTGATGTCTTTTTTAAAAAAACACACAACAACAACAACATGCACGTATATAGCACCCTGCACACAGGGTAGCGTCTCAGAGCACTTAACAACACCCCCAAGCTTGGGGCAGGAAACGGGTGAAATTCAGTTTTTGGCTACCAGTAAAGGTTCAGTGATGATTGTGGATCGCTGGGTCTGGAATTGACAGCAAAACATATAATGCTCTTGCTTGAAATGATTGTTTTTTTTTGCTGTGTAGCTGTTTGTGTGCTTTTTATGGTGCTTTGTATTGTTTCCCAGGCAGCCAGTCAAGGAATGAAGCAGATTCACATGATATACAGCAGCACTGGGAGAAGTTGAATTCAACCTTTACTCAATCAAGCACAGGATGAATATCTCACGTGATCTACTCAAAAGAGAGTTTTCCTGTGGTCAGATCATCTGAGCCTCAAATTTATATGAGGAGCACAAAATATACCTTAAAAATCATTTTATGTAGATATAGCAATCAAGAACTTAATATGCCAGAAATTACACTGGTTAGACATAATGGATAGACTATTCCACTAATTTGGAATGCTTAACAAAGAAATTCTGCTAATGAAGTTTAATCTTTCTTTGAATGAAACAAGCACTTTCACTATCTATTAAACATCCTCTCAATTGTTCCTGTATTCTAATTAAAAATAGATACAGCACAGCCTCATCTTGTGGACACTTTAGCAACCAGGTGACTCAGTATTCAGACCACTTTTTCCATGATAGCCCAGTCTGCCTTGAATAGCACATTTCCATAGCATAAGTACATATTTTTATAATGAATCAAGACAGCATCATGATCTCAAGGACAATAATAATGTGCATAACCTTAAATAATACTATTCATGTAAAATAAAGTTTCAAAGCATTTAACAAATATATACTTGACCAAATAGACCAGATTAATTTTTTCAGGTGTACCAGACAAGACAACCGAAAATGACTAAAGGAGAAAAGGAACTGGGGGATGCTTGGGGAATCGGGTTTACATATATAGCCGAGTGGAGGAAAACTAAATAGCCTAAATGGCTCCCTTATAATGCGACCAAAGTTTACATGATCAAGTACCTTGGCCCCTATTTTTATGGCACTCTAATTGATTTTTATGCCAAGATTAAATCATGAAGAATATCTTGCATAACTGTTATAATAAAACTGATTGCTTCCACCCCCACACATCACAACACAAATAGACCCCAAAATATTTGTCCATCAAACAAATGATAGGTTAAAAGTGGCAAAGGTAATTTGTTGGTGATTTTGCTTAATTATATCAGTGGAACTGATATTATCGATATATTCATAAATCCCTCCGCCCGAATTTTTTTTGAAGATCATGCTCTTTCTTTACCATGAACTGATGTGACTGTTACTTTAATTAATTTGGTTTGGCAGCAGAATGCTTAACAATAACAAATTTACCAGTGGGGATGTGTCTGATATTTTGTGCAATAAACAGCATTGATTTGTATTTGAGAATAAACTACCCATCTGCTACATCTTGGGCATGTACCAAGGGGATGACTTTTAAGGGCATCGCTCGTAATTTATGGAGAATCTGGAGTGCAAAATCCATCATCCAATAATGATGCTGGGGTACAACAAAGTCTTTTATATGCTTAATAATTTCACCACAAAAACAAACAGAACGCTTCCAAGGAATGGCTACCATTTCAGACCACAAAGGTGATTGTTGCAGACTGTGATTACAGGAAATGTATTCAGGATCAGACGAAAAAGAATGGTCCCGAATATGGCTTTGAAGTTAATTTTTCAATTTTAAACCCCAGCAGAACAAAAACCTTGATGTACTGGGATTTTTTTTCCAGCCCTAAGCAACCCCTTCATTTCATCATAAATGCTTCAAGAAGTAGAGCTATATTAGAGTATGATTTTGCACAATGGGGTTACATTCACTGGAACATTGGCAAGGCTGAGAAAACAGAACTTGGATTCTAGATATAAGTTTATCGTAGTAATAAAAATGACTGCCAATAAATTAAGCAAAACATCACGATATATTATGTAATTTTCAACATTACATATACAGCAAACTCCTTCTAACTTAATCCTGGTTTAACTTGTCGCTATTAAAGTCATCACACTGTCAATATCCTGGCCACATTTATTTATATATTTATACATATGCCTAACTCGCCACTCCAGATAACTCGTCACTGAGTCCCTTTCCCTTGGAGTGACAATTTATCAGTAGTTTATGCAGTAATAATAATAGAATGAAGAAGAGTATTTTGTAACAATTAGCAGTATGCGTCTATGGCAGTTGATACAAAGGATTTTACACATTTAATAAAATGCATATTTTAAAACCATGATTTACTAATACTGTTAAAAAGGAAAGTAATGTCTGCTTTGCGTCCATTATTAGTTCATTTTACCTGTATTAATCACACTAGAGCAGGCTCTTTTAAATGTCATTCCCAAACTTTCCACAATCTATTTAACTGAAGATTAATGGGGACAATTTGCGGGGAACAAGTCCTTCCTGAAAAGGCCACGCCTCACCAGACTTCCAGTATATACTGATGTTAATTATGAATCCCCTCAACTTGACCTGCTGACAACTACAACCACCTGCTGTATAACACATTTACTAGCACAAGCCTGTAATTAATAGAACAATTGGAATGTCATATCTTAAGTATAGTACATGACTGCAGAGGATACCTTTTATTGGACAATCCACTAACCCTCAATCACAGAATCTAGTGAAATTTAAATACTTTTCGTTAGCTCAATGAAACATTCCAGGAAATAACTTGTACTACAGATGAAAGTGGGAAGAAATACAAATCAAATGAATGAAACGCATCTATGAAGGGAAGAATAAGGAAAGGCAGGTGACTAAATCTATGATACAGCACAATAATTACATTTTAAACGCAATTAATTTTAAACTGTTCTGATTGCTTAGCCACCAAATGCATTGTTGCTATCAATGTTATCCCGAGCACCACTCATGGATTGGATTTAATTGACATCCAGTTTGGTATTGACACTATGTTGCATTAGCATTGAAATTCGGGAGTCAATGATGTTGTGCAGAGTGCACATCATAATACATATTTTCCAAGACTTCCCCGATTGGTAACATCTGGATTTGCTACTTAGAAATAATTTTGTAAATGCCTTATATAAGACCCTTGCATTAAATTGTAGAACATTTTCCCAATGGCTCAGGAGGTAAAAGTGAAATTTGGGGCAGAAGCATCTTACAAAGACCAAAAAGATCCCAAGTCTGACTTGTGTTAAATTAATCACTCTCTCCTGGGGTGATAGTAAGGCAGACAGTTGGCCACAATGTTTCTTACATTGGCAAAGGGAAACAAACCCTCCTGATCTCCATCCAACAATCCATGCCACAATTGCAAGGATTGGATTAGTCCGTGTAACTGAACAGCAGGTATTGACAGACCTACTTGGCCAAGGTACTGGATAACTTTGTCTATCCACCCGAGCATGATTTACTGCTTTCAATAAAAGACGTAATCATTGCAAGAATGGCAAATGTGAGTGTTAGTGGGAGAATGCAGTGTACCATATAAAATGTGATTTTTCTTTATAATAATAATAACCCTTGTATTTGATATAGCTATCTTCACGTCTTCTAGACGTCTCAAAGCGTTTCACAGAATATAACACTTAGAAAAAAAATTCTGTGATAAAAAAGTACATTTTCTGATCTTATTAGAACAAATGTGTTAAAAGTTTGTCACATCATCTCAAAAATAGTCTGTTAGGTTTTTTTCTCTTTAATGAAAATCACTGCTTTCCAACAAAGTAGACATGTAAACATGGTGTACCATTTCAGTAAGGCAATTAACACCTAACTAGCATTTTAGGATATCATGTTAAAAATAGCTCATACCTCTATAATGTACATGTAGATTATTTACAGTTCTCAACATTTCTTGCACAGCTCAAACCCTAACAGGTAGCAGGTACAAAAACCTTAGTAAGCTCAGTAACAGCCTTTAAAAAATATCAGTGCGTGAGAGAGAAGAAATTCACCTCATTTGCTTGGGCTAGATTAAGCCCCAAATTCGGTCATGCATTTAATCTTACAAATCATTGGGATGTTGTCTGCACAACTTCAACTGAATTCAAAAACAAAAGAGTAGAACATAGGTGGTACAGATTGCATTTTTCTGAATTATTTATTGAAGTTTATCAATCAAGAGAAAAACAATCTTATTAGAACAAATGTGTTAAAAGTTTGTCACATCAACTCAAAAACATGAGTGAACTTGAATTATTTCAAAATCGGTTTTGTTTTGAGTAACTTGCCACCTAGGTACCAACTGAAACGTGATAATATATCTAAAAGTGGTCAACTGCTAATCTTCTATTATCGTACCAATAATGAGAGTGATCAGATATAGTTCAATAACTGTAAGAGACTGTGTTTATACAAGCTAAAAATAAATATGCCCCAAATAGTTCAAAAACACTTAGTTCATTAACATGAATATGAACACTAGGGAATGCGATGCTAAGATTTTTTTCTCTTCCATTAAAATACTTGTTCAACCTAGAGATAGTTAGGGGCAGAATTCTGGGTTAAAGCACAATTTAGGCAATAAGGGGCATATTTGTACAGCTTTGTTTTACTAAGTTATAAAGATTATTTGACAAATCATATGAATGCCAATGGGTAACTTTTATACAGCATTTATTATTTTGTGATGAGCAAAAGAGGAGATAATATGAAATAATAATTAATCCATTCAATGTTGCTTCCCTGGGGAATTTATACATAACATTAATCAAAGTTTTTGTATGATTAACAAAAATGCATTCCTTAAGTGCTCATTTTAAATGTATAGTGTCAGCACACATATTAAATGTAATAATTATTTGCAACAAAATGTTATACAAGTTCAAGTTCAAAAGGCATTACATTCTAATGAGTATTCTTTTGCTGTGCTTTAATCAAATAGCAATGTCCAGTTGTTGTAATAACAAACCAAAACAGCTCATATTTAAAGTACGCCAATATTTTACGTGTAATCCTTTAAATTGCCTTTACCAGCACACTTTTGGACACCTCTCCAAACAAGTTTTCAATAAAAAAATTTCCAACCAATTTAGCAAACTTTGTCAAGGATATAAATAATCCCAGTAGGTTCTGTCACTTACCTGTAGAATATTGCTGCCCAAATGCGTTTCAAACACTTCAATCGCCGTGGAACTTGGGCTCCTCCTGCGTTGGGCTCCTATAGCTAAATATAAAAAAAAACATTCTAAGATTTAATAATAACAATCCTTGCATTTGATATAGTGCCTTTTCACATCATAAAAAAGTTTCAAAATGCTTCACAGCTTTACTGTAAAGTAGGTACTGTGTATTTGTAGGCAAACGTGCACACATCAAAGTCCCCAAATTAACCATGAAGTGAATGACCAATTTCATCTGGGGTTGTTGGCCAGAACACAGGGAGAAACTCTTTTCAGAGGCAGTGCCTGAGACCTTTAACGAATAAAGGTCATTTTTTCACTTGGACCACAGTTTAGAAAACACCAATTAATGCATTACAGATAACTGAGCTTCCCATATCCACAAGGAATAAAGATGGTGTGTGGTACATTGAGTACAAGGAGGTACTATTTGGGGAGGACAAATTTGCAAGGCTATGGGGAGAGAGCAGGGGAGTGGGATTAATTAGGATATCTCTTTCAATAGCTGGCACAGACACAATGGGCCGAATGGCTTCCGTCTGTGCTGTATAATTCTATGACGTTTAGTAAAATTCAGCCAAAGAGAGAACTTCTATTGCTAAAAAGTTTGCCTGTATAAGAAAACAATTTGCATGCAAATTTGAGCCTCATCCCATTTTCTATTTTGGAATTGTAAGACAATAAAAATTAGGATCAAAAAAGCAAATCTAATCCAGATCGTGACCTCATCTATCTGTTGGCTCTGGATCAGATATAGTGATCCCTCTTGTCTACTTTTATAAAATGTGAGCCCTCAAAATATGATCAGACAGCAGGCGAACATGAGCCAACATACTTCCTTCAGCCTTGAAAATGGCAGCTCTCAAAGAGCCCAAGAAGCTCAAGTTGATGCTTAATTTGTTTTAAACTAAAAATCAATTTGACAGATTGCAGTATTAATGATTGGTAGGAATGCAAACTATTCCAGCCCAAGGCTAGTAGCTCCTTTAATATGTTAAAATGTGTCCCATTCAGATATTATGGTCAGGTTAAATTTGTGACTGAATGTCTTCCTTTATGACTAAAACATTCTTCATTGTTTTAACACCAATTTATATGACAAGCTAAACAGTTTCACACTTGTGGTTCATTTAGTGCATTTCATAAAGGCTACCTGAATGATTAATTCTATTTGGCAGTAAGAATAACATCAAGGAAGTTCATATACAAAATAGATGGTGACAAGATCATTATTTATTTATACAAAATAAATATTCAAGTATTTAGAAGTAACTTTTATTCTTCTAATTAAATGTTTCAGAATGTGGTCTTTAGAAACTAGAACTTTCAGCAAATACGGTACAATTTACCATACACACCGAGATTAAAAACGTTCAGCTAACACGAGAACATGAACTGTCCTTACATCCACATTATAAGCCTCATACCATTCCATTAATATTTTTTGGGAAAGACAAGGGTAAGCTTAATGGCTCCATAAATAAGTTTAATAGAAAGAAATGTCCAAACTGTTAAAGGCTTAGTAATGGAGCTAAGAGTAATAATGAGGTAAAGAAACAGACAGTTTCTCCATCTAAAACTGTAGATAAGAGATGATGGCTATTAATATGCTTAACTGAAGTGGTCGCTGAGTTTATACAGGAAATCAAAACATTAGAGAGAAATGCGTTTGATTTCTTTTCATCATTCCAAACCTGTTATTTTTATTGAAGTGTGATGTTTTTTGCAACACATTCCTATCTTACTGAAGTCAACGGTCTATATCGCTTTAGTTTTGAATAAAAGTGACTCGACGTGTAATATGACTGAGGTAGTTGACAGAACAAGAATTAGAACTTTGAATTCCATACTAAAGAAATAAAAAATTCTGTTATGATTCAAATTTAACTATTTTCTCCTTTCTTTTTAAGTTCAACTTTACTGTGCACTACTCAGCTAATTATTCAGCTAAAGAGTTTCACAATTCTCCCAACCCAGGGTCTTTTGCTCTCAATATTCTTTTCTGCAATCTATCTTCCTGAAGATATTGGAGGCTACCATACATTAATAGCCAAAATTATTAGCTTTTTCCTATGCCTTTGCAATAGAAAATCTCAAAAGGTTTATGATAACAATCCATGCAGGAAGTTAGTTCCATGGACATCAAACATTATCCACTATAACGCCAAACTGGTTATTCATCATGGAACTGACCTAGGCAGGAGGGTTTCAAAAATGAGGGAAGAGTTCCATTAAGTTTGTGAGCAGTCCCCATCACAGAACTCTTAGCTGAAAGGGCTCACAGGGCAGTAAACCAAAACAACAAGATTACATCTGTATAGTGCCTTTCACATTGGGAGGATGTCCCAAGGCGCTGGACAGAGTGCAGTATTTCAGACCCGAGCTGGGGTCAGGAGGGGAGAGGAAAGGGGAAGGGAGTGGCCGATGGCATGGTCGAAGAGGAGGGTCTTGAGGTGGGACTTGAAGGAGGCTAAGGAGGGGGTGAGACTGAGTGACTGGGGGATGGATTTCCAGAGGTTGGGGGCAGAGTGGCTGAAGGCTCTCCCGCCATTGGTGGGATGGGTGAGTCGGGGGACGTGGAGCAGGCCAGAGCCGGCTGAATGGAGGGAACGGTAGGGGGTTAGGAGGTCGCAGAGGTAGGGTGGGGCGAGGCCATGCAGGGCTTTGTATGTGAGGACCAGGATCTTGAACTGGATCCTCTGAAGGATAGGGAGCCAGTAAAGTCGGGCGAGAGTGGGGGAGATGGGGTCATGGAGTTTGGTGGAGGAGAGGACACGGGCTGCAGAGTTCTGGATTATCTGCAGCCTGTGGAGGGAGAAGTTGGGAAGGCCAACAAGCAGGGAGTTTGCATAGTTGAGCCTGGAGGTGATGAAAGCATGAACAAGAGTTTCAGTGGCCTGAGGGGTGAGGTAGTGGCAATGTTACGGAGGTGAGGGAAGGCGGAGCGGGTCATGGCTTGAATGTAGGGGAGAAGACTGTTGAGGGTCGAACAAGACACCTAGGTTCCTGACTGGCTTGGTGAGTTGTAGTGTGAAACCATGGAGGAGGATGTTGCCAGAGCTTGAGGTGTTGAGGCGCTGGCGCGAGCCAATCAGGAGGGCCTCAGACTTGTTCACATTCAACTGTAGGAAATTTGCCCTCATCCAGGACTTGATGTCCGACAGACAATCTGTCAGCACATTTGTAAATGCCTCTGGAAGAACCAAAGTGAGCAAATTTGGTTCTTGGAAAAACAAAGGCAATCACATGGTGTTGGTGTTCTCAAGCAGTTTCAAATGCAGCACTACTGAAAAGCTCAATATTACAGTACAATTGATGCACCTTAGATAATTATTGGCCCTAGGACACCTTGGTAAACTGAATACCAAGCTTCTACAGATTATTTTGCATCACTGCTGAATTCATTTCAATGGAAACTGTTGTGTATTCCAATATTTCAAACACTTTAGAAGGAAAAATTTATGATCCATCATCATACATCGTTAAACTGGGTAATTGAGAAAAAATATATTTTCTTGTCTCGAATGATTACCAATTTTCCATTCTGTAATTAAACTACTTGAAATTGTATCCTTGACACACTTGGCAATTCTTTTTGTGGTCAACTTCAACGCTGAAAAAATAATTCAGCTGTCATTCTTTTCTATATTGTACTTGATGGTCAATATGATAATTTAAAAGCCTCGTACATAACTGCAGTAGTTTCCTTTCAATATATTACTATTTAGATGAATATATAAAAAGGGACTGTTGGTGCGAATTTCTGGGTGTTAGTAATTTTACAGCTTGGCCTCCTTATAAAGGAAAAGTAATGCGGTACCCAAAACAGTCCTTCACATTAAATGCATTCAGGTTGGAAAGCCTAAGATTATTTCACTCTTTGCCCTCCTTTGTTTGTGTATGTCCTCTTACTTGTTCACCATCAAAGCATATTTTAACAAGGCTAGGCATGATTTTGTAGGTCTGAAATACTTTACATAAGTTACCTACTGTGATGGGTATAAGACCAGGTTCCAATGTGCACTGTCTAGCACAGTGCACATTGTATATTGTGTATATCTTATCAACTCATGAAGAGGAAATTGAGTAATGTGCTGACTTAATTGCACACGTCTCAGTGAAAGTTCCCCATCACTACCACTAAAGAACAGAGAGAGGGAACACTTGGGGACAGCACATATTCCAGTAAACAACATGCAGAGGATCAGGTTACCACAGGAGGAATATCACTCTTGGATATCAATTGGAAAATCATGGTAGTAACTAACTATTGAATGTCACAATTCGTTACATCTTTTCATCAGGAATGAATGATTGTGAACAAAAATATCTCAAATATATGCCTACAAATGAATAAACTAGCAAAGGAACCTTTTGATTCTTATTACCTGTGACAGCAGGAAAGGAAGTTAATAATTGGCAATTGCTACAGACCATCGGGGCAAAAAGGAAGAAATTGATATGGAATTATTCCAGCAAATAAGAAGTGCACAAGGGAAAAGGGAGGTTACTATTATGGGTGACTTTAATTACCGTGAGTTAAAATAGAATCAGTTTGAATCTTTCATGTAGATAAAGCAGGTTCGATTCTTCGAACAACATGTTATAGATGGGTGAAAGGGAACTACTAAGAGAAGCTTAAAATCCTAAATTTCAATAAAAATAAGGTTTCACTTTTCTTTAAAAATATGATCCCAAGTCATTCCTTTTTCAAACTCAGAAATAAATGTGGAAAAAGTAAAGAAACACACAAATACTGTGTGTTTAATGAAAGGAAAAATGGGCATGGGGCAAATAACAACAACAACTTGCATTTATTTAGCAAGCTTCATGCGGGGCAATATCTCCAAGCGCTTGAAAGTAATAGACACATAGTAAGATGTATGTTTATCAGGCAAAGTGTTCAAGGGCAAAGATCCTATAAAGACATGGGGGAGAAAGTGGAAGTTGACATATATGCAGCAACCTTTAAAACATCCAAATGGGTTTCATTATAGAAAACTTTGTTAATTATCCCCAATCTGGTAGATGGAGAAGTGAGAGAGGTTTGAAGCCACCTATGAAATTCACATTAAAAGTAGGGTTCTTGAATATTAAAGTATCAGGAACAGGTAGAATGCATCACAGAGTACAGTACTTAAATGAAAGCAAAAGTGGTGCTGTGACTGAAAAGAATATTACTCACTGGGCAAAAGAATGATACCACAAGCCTTGAATATACTTTACACTCCAATCTAAAATCAAGATCCTGGAAAATAACAAGTCTGTTAATTTTAACTATTTGGTTAGAAACATATTATGGTGAATTATACTATAAAATAAGCCATTCAAGATCATACAATAAGAGAAACTGCAATACACTAATTCTATGCTAACAAATGTAGAAAAAGCAAACCATGG
The DNA here is from genome assembly GCF_018977255.1 of Callorhinchus milii. Taxonomy (NCBI): domain Eukaryota; kingdom Metazoa; phylum Chordata; class Chondrichthyes; order Chimaeriformes; family Callorhinchidae; genus Callorhinchus; species Callorhinchus milii. The sequence continues at coordinate 12,576,715 of NW_024704750.1, read as the reverse complement.
CTAACAAACTGAAATTCTTTCATATATATCGATGGTGATGGATATTGGTAATTGGGTTAATAGTATATACCTCAACTCTGAGAAATATTCAGAAAATATTTAAAAGTCCTACTCATAGCAGACTTATGGCATGGTTAAAATCAAGGAGAAAGATTGTAAATGTTATAATGAATTGGAAAGATAATAGGAAACAGAAGGTAGTTATCAACTGGAATAGCTCTAATTGGGCAGCTGTAACCAGCCCTGTCCTCCAGGGATCAGGCCTAGTACCCCTGCTGTTCAAAAATATATTAATGACCTCAGTGAAGGTATGAAAGCACAAAGTCTAAGTTTGTTGTTTAGGCAAAAGAGTGAGCGATAACAAGCCTATTAATTTAAAATTCACAGACATGTTATTTCCCAGGATCATGATTTTAGATCGGAGTGTAAGCTATATTCCAGGCTTGTGGTATTTGGTTGGCAAATTATGATTTAGAGGATCACAAAGGTTTTCACAACTGGCAGATGTATAAGTTATTTAATGACAAAAAAGTAAGATAACTACTTGTGCTAAAAATTGCAATTAGAATTATACAATGAATGATAAATATTGAAGTAAAGTAATGAAGAAGGTAATTTGGGTGTAAGAGTGACCAGATGTTGAAAACATCATCACATTTGTAATATATTGAATACCAAATCAAAATTTTATACAAGTACTAATGGAGAATACAAGCCCAAATCAGATATCTTTTAGTTTAAAATTCCATTGCATAACTTATAATTTCAGAATGACAAAAATGTTGCACCTTATAAAGCCTGTTTATTTGAAACAATGCTGTCCTGAGAGCTACATCACATAGTTTCATTGCCTTGATCTAGTAGCAAACTGTTCACTTCACTATGAAGCATCACTTGCCAAAATCACTTCTATGCATTTCCATAGGTTTGGCACCATGAGGAAGGCGTGGACACCAAGCTTTGCCACTTTGTAGTATGCTTGTAATATCAAGGTTGAGAGGATTATCTTCTAGTCAGTGCAAACCACATTCAGGATATCCAGGCTGACTGATTAGAGCAGGCAATAAAACAGTTTTCTTCCAAAATAATTCAATTTTGAATATTGTGGCACATGGCTCCAATAGAACACAGTGTGCAATAAATCTAGGTGTGTGTACTTAATATAATGTACAATATATATTTTCACCTTTTTAAAATAACAGCATTGGTTACAATGCTAGGATTTAACGTCATAGTGTGAAATCTGAAACCAATTTTCAATGAATTATCTAATTTTTCCAGGTACTATTCAGTTGTAGGGCAATAGCTCTTATTGCCCGCTTAATACATCTGTTTGTTTGGGAATTTAACAACCCAAATAGCTGCCAAATTTCCATTTCTAGAGATTTTCAAGATGATGGGCAATGCTTCTTACAAGGTGAAGGTTTTTTATGTAACTACACAAGAGTTTTAAAGCTGCCACTACATTTATATTAGTCCCTACTAATACTGGATGAAAAAAAGAATGAAAGGTTTTATCCACTCACTTCCAAGGAAGAACCGCATGACCCACTCATTACTTTGTCATTCATGAGTTATTAAGCCTTCCTTGTAATATGTATTCTAGTTATCCCTTAAGGATCTTCAATATGTAGATGAATCTGTGCATTTCAGGTATAATTACACCATGCCATTTGCAATCATGGTAATATCTCAAATAGGGAGATAAACATTGTGAGAAATATATCACTTATTAATTACTGCTGAACTATTTTGAATGAAATCCCTAGATTTTTAAAAAATAAAATCAGACAGCTGGTGTTTTACACTGACCTTGTACTGATCAGAATGGCAAAAATTAATTGAGGGGAAAACTACAATGACCAGAACAGAATGTATAACAAATTCAATTTCAACGAAAAATATTTTTAATTCAACAGCAGTTGACAGGCAAACCCCAAGACAACTTTAGCATTAGATATGGTGACTGAATACTTGTGTTCATTATCAATTTTATAACTCTAAGACCTCATGTTTCATTGCTGCCAGTACAAATAGATTTCAACTTTGAAGTGCCTGTGGGCCACACCATCGTCAGATATAGAAAACTTTCATACCTGGCTGGATGGCAAGTCGTTGCGGGAAAACCACTAGCACTTCATCATTTGTGACAGGATGATTACCAACAATATAGCTGAGCCTCCCACTAACCACCATGTATGCAAAAGCTTGGAAAATGTCACCATTTTTGTCACCAAATAGCATAAATAAGAAGAACCACATGTCAGATACATTGCTATAAAGTCGAGATTTAATTTATTTTCCAACAATATCCCTGATGTTTGACAGCATTAAAAGAGTTCTTGAGCCCAATCTTTCAACAACATCAGAAAGTTGCCACTGCATCCAGGCCAAGAAGCTAAATTATGCACCAAGATTTATGTTTTCCCCATCCAAGATTCATTTTTGCCAAAAGCATTTCTGTATTTTTTTTAAGTTCTAAATTATCTTAGTGTACCATCCCTAGGTGCGTCTTTTATTTAGTCCCAAACATTTAAATGGATTGACAAAACAACACTGAGACAAAATGGCCTGAGGTGATTTTAAAGTTAACAGACTTTGTCCCACCAGAGCTCATTACAGTGAATTTTATAACTGCCTACTCTGTACTTAATTTTCAGAGCTTAGCCAACCATTATTGGAGAGTCCCAGCATTAAGTATAATTAATGATACCATAAAAGCAGTAGATGGCTGCTGAACATACTCAAGCATCAATAGTAAACACATTCTCACTTTCCTTTCAGGTCAACATTTGCATTTCTTATTCAAATAAATATCCTGAAACTGGAAGCTTCTTAATTTTTCAAACCATCTTTTTTTAAAAAAATTCTGTTAATATACTAGTAAGAGACATCTTGTATGAAAGTATGAAAGAAGTAAAAATATTTATCAGTCTCTGCAGACATGATTGAAGGCTAGCAGATTTTAGACTTGTTCATCCTGTAAAAAACATTGAACGTCAAAGTTCTGTGCAAGTGAACATGGCATTTAAAACGGGTAGTAAATCTGTTACACAATCAGGACGAACACCACAAATAAAGGGCAAAGAGTTTGGACCTAAACTCGTAAATCTTAAAAATGGAATCTTCACCCATGAAAAAAATATATAGCTGTGATTCAATTTTAAAAATTCTTCTACACTACTAGTTACACAATGTTCTCCTAGGGATACATAATACAAACGTTGAGTCTGACCCCTCCCAGGCCACAATGAAAACTGAGGTTGTTGAGATTTATTTTCTTGTATAATGTATGATTTAAGTGCTCCGAGATGCTACCCGCTTGATGGACACTATATAAATGGAAGTTGCTGTTGATGATTAGAGTAATGCCATACTGATTTCACCCATTGTGNAAAAAAACTTGGACAATGATTCGACTGAAAATAATGGGGGTGGGGTGAGAGAAGACACATCTCCTAACTTTCTTCCCAATTCCCAAGATACAAAACATTCTTAGTTAAAGTAGGCTCATTAAATATTTAACCTTCAGTGCAAAAATGACAGGCAATTGTCATTGGAAACTATTAACTTGTGCAATTTGAACCTGCTGATCACACAACACAGCTGTACACAGATCAGTTGCTACCACCGCAACATAAATAAAACCATGAACAGTGTCATTGATCAACTGAGGTACTGCAACATAAATAAAGCCAGGGACCTGTGATGTGCCCATCTTTTCCCATCAACAGTCTGGAGGCATAAACTTGATACGTTTCTCTCCTTTGGCCCAAAATACTGTTGAAATGGCAATTGAGTTAATGCATAGAATTCCGTAGGTCTTTGTTTTGACATAAAAAAAACATGCAGGAAAAACTAATCTCATTTAACTGCTTGCTTTGATCCCAATGTTATTTTCTCTCTCCCCACTCTCTGGAACTCCATCACAGAATCCCTTTGTCGCAACTTTTCTCTCACCTCCTTTAAAGTCAGTCTTAAGACATTCTTCTTCTTCTTTGACCACACATTTGGTAGTCAGTCTTCCCATCCCCACCTCCTTGTCCCCCACCCCTCCCAGATCCTCAATGATAATTCGAAAAGTATATTGGATGTATGAAGATAAACATACCCAAAACGACTCACTGCTGAATTCTCTTTCCTACATTGACTAACAAAAGACTTCACAGGACACTTTCATACAACACGCACACAGGCTCTCTCACTGGAATGGACAAATGGCCTCCATTCCTGCAGTTCTGCCGTGCCCAAGGCGCTGGACTTTTACAGCTGTGACATCTGTCATATGTCTATACTAATAATGGGAACACTAACCTTTCTCCTCATGTTGTCTTTCTCTCTAGGCACGTTTTGGGGTATATTGTTTCAACGTCTTAAACTTCTGAAGGTGTCATGATTTTTCTTGACAAAGAAATGTGAGCAAAATATTTTGTGCTGTGTTAGAAAATTCCTTTTGCTATTGCCTAGCTGTGTTTATTACCCATCATTGTTTATTCACAAATAAATGTCGCTCCATAGCAACATTTAAAATGCTTTATGACTAAGCAATCAAACTTTATAATATAATTCACATGTCGTTTCTAAAATTAGTAATTGTGCTGTGGACATGTGTCTTATCCCTATCAATTCCACCCATCACACCTATGCTGATGCTAGTTTCTCCACTGGAACCATCTACTTGAATCCTAATTCTCTGCTTTTTCTCCACATCGTTTTATATTATCCTCTTCATATGGTTCATAAATCTTCAGTATTGTTTGTGTTGTGTTCTTAAATTTGTGCCTTTACATATCCAATTTGTTGGTTTTATGCAAGGGCACTCCAATGTGAAAATTTTACAGTTTCATCTGGTTATTTTCCAGAAGCCATAATGCTTGTATAATGCAGTGAAAGCAAACAACAATAGTTTCCAAAGGATCTATTTTCATGAGTTGACTTGGTTTATGGAATGTTCTAAAAGAAATGTTTGACATAATATTGTGCTCTAAAATTCACAAACCAAATCATTCACATCATTCAACCAAATCTCATTTTGTGACCTTAAGAAACTCAGTCCTTACAGTAATGCAAAGCATAACTTCAACATTCACATGCAGNAAAAAATGTGATGGATATTTTTGGCTGCTTTCCATGAGCATAATAATATTACTTGTCCTCAGTCTGGTTTAAACAAATAAAGACGAAAGTCACTTTTAAGTACTGGTTCCCATACGTTTATCCATCTGGTAGAGCAAGCAGTCAGTACACAGAAATTAATCACATTTTAGAATATGTTCACATATTGAGAAAGAATCTAACTTATATCTTGATTAAAATCAACAACCTGTTTTCTATACACTTTCCAGCCTTTCAACTCAAAACTCATAGGTTATGCTTCTAATGCTAGCCTTTGTTTATTAATGTCATGAAGTGTCATCTTTGCTCAGCTGGTGAGGTTTGAATATGAGCTGCTAGCCTGGGCTGTCACTTTAGCGCAATTTTGGTGGGGGGAATGCTGCATTGTCAGAGATGTTAAACCAAGGTATATTTTCCTGTCCTGAAGTGTTAGTTAAAAATTCTATCACGCTATTCAAAAAGAGAAGGTAATTTCTCTTGGTGTTGGGTCGACAATCCTCCAACTTAGTTCGCCGTTAACAGGCTTGCTGTGTTCAAAATGGCTGTCACGTTTGCCTATAAAAGACAGCCAATACACCTAATGATAATTACTGTAAAGTGCTTCAAGATATTTGAGGCACAAGACATTATAAAAGTACAAGTTCTTTTCTATGGTGCAACTAGTTATTAAAGAACATTAGAAAACAATTCATTAGAAAATGGATGTCCTGGGAGCATTCAGTAGCTCATACGGTAGAGCGCTCTGAGATTTACACAAACTGTGTTTATACTGATGGATATGAATAAGTAACTGTTCGTAAAACCATCTCCTCCAGCAGTGAGGCTCCGGCACAGTGCTTGAGCCACTGTTTATGCTCATGCTTGCTGGCAAATATCTGCCCAAATCACTGCAATTCACTGCCAAACATACAGTGTAAATACAGCATTGAAAAGGATCAGTTTGGCACTATAATTTATACATGATTATCTGTTGTTCCACATTTTAAAACATATGACCTTTATAACAGAACATGCAATTCACTGAGAGAAATATTATTGGTTCAAGTCAATAACTCAAGTTGAAGGTTAAAAATAGTTTTACATTGTTCTTTATGGTACTATTTCTTGTCTTGCACATCATCTTGCTTATGGCTTTATGCCCTTCTTTCAAGCCGGCTTGTGTCTGCAACTGGACCCAAGAAATTATGAACATTGTATAGGTGATTTAACCTGAAAACCTCCTATCTTCTTGCGGAAAAAACAACATCCCATGAATATCTTTCTTTCCATCTCTCCCTTTCTATCCAACTGAATGTGGGTGCTCACTATGCACAAAAAGGCTGACATTAACACGTCCTAATTGCAATTGAATGATATAGAAAGACTTCACCAGGCAGGGTCACCAGTCATTATTATTCCAACATCAACTATGTAAATAAACATTACATGAAATAAGGGTGGTCAATGTGAAGTTCAACTTATTCTGCATTAACATCAAACACACTATGATGAAAGGACATAGATGTTAAGCTGTGTTGTATGGAAAAAAGTTACAGCCCCATCTGCCCAACTAATGAGCAAGATGAACCATTTGCTACAAATGTGCTGTCCCATCATCTGCTATGGTTTCATGAGCAGAAGGTCTGTCACTGGCAGCACTAAATTGTTCCAATGGAATTAATGAACCATCATTTCTGATTGACATCATATATCCCAAGAGGTAAACAAATCTAAAAGAGTGAAATGTTTCCTTTGTGCGTCAATTGATGCTCAAAGAAGTATACTCAACAAAGTTATACATGTCATTACAAAGATCACTTATTTTATCTAATTTTGTCTGCTTTAAAAATAAACTACCTTCATTTTCTGTATAACCTCACAAATCCCCTTTAATCAGTAGACTGTGAGCCATAATCAAAACAAATGAGCACTGGGATATGTATGACTCTGTAACAGACTGCCTAATAACCTTTTGGCTTTTAGCCTTTGGCATATTTTCACTGCTAAATACTGCTTTTGATAAAGGCATTCAGCTGCACGAGTAAACACAGCACTCTATTTTAACAAAATTGAAAAAATCTCTCTATCATCATTATTTTTCTACTATTTATATGATAAAACATTTGCAATAAATATTGCAAAATACTTAACCTTGAATGTTCTTGCCAAAACTGTTTTAGCAATGTTGACTGATCCATTTGTTATAGAATCTCACGTTTCTCATAATGCTGAAGTGGAGTCATGAAACAGTGAAGTTACCAAATTGTAACAGTAACTTTGTCCCAAATTGAGAAACAGTGCAACAATTGTTTTTCCTTATTTTAATAGTAATCAACTAGTAATTCTTAAAGTCAATTAAAACAGCAGCCAATTGCAGTTGTGTATTTTTATGAAATATAATCAAAACAAATGAGATTTACAAAGCGTGAATTACAGAGGCCTCCCTTTGAAGGCATTATGACACTTCACATACATATAGTTTTGCTACAGTCAGCAGCATCCAATTCGCAGTATTTTAATACTGTACTAAAGTGGCACTGAACTAAGAAACCCAATCATTACATTGCTGCAATAACCAGTTAAGCACCAAAACAAGAGGATAATGAGGCACTTGACCCTGATTAGTCACATTGAGGAGATCTCACCTCTGGAGCTGCTGAGAAATTGTTGTCTGTTTCTCAAGACAACAAGAAAGGCAGTAAGGTTGCTCACACCAATCTGATTTGAACATCATTGATGTGCTGAATAGTTTCATATTGAAAAAAAATGTCTAAAACCACGGATACCTACATCATGTGCAAATACTAAGCCAGGAGCTAAAAAATAAGATTCACTTTACAGTGTACTTAATTTCCTATGTAGGAACAGAATTGTTTCCACATTTCCCATGTATATTGTATGCATATACAGAATGAAGTTCCTTATGACGTTTCATACCTTTGTCATTTACATTATAAATAAACATTTCTGAAGATGTTTAACTTGCATGAACTATTCAATTTGCTAGTCCAAAGTGATTTAGATCCACATTGCACTTAACAAAATAACTTCCTGTAAATATAGAAGAGCTAAACAGAAAAGTTTGCGATCGCTAAATGGGTATTTTTCCCTTTGAGACTTTAAATCATGGACATATTGCCCTGTCTTGGAATCTACTCAATCAGTCAATCATCTGCGGCAAGTGACCAAGTAACATCATTCCTGGAAGCCCAACACAAACTTTGAGAAATGCATTTTTTTGACAACATCAACTGGAAGTACGTTGCAAAGTCTTGTTCTCCCTGCAGCAGATGTTCTCAACTTCTTAACAACTGGGTTACAGCTCATCATATATGTCGGTTTTGCAAATGAGCTCCAAGATATGCAGATCTTTCCCATTAGGGATGTCACATCATCTTTTTACACAGCTAAATGGCAATATGCAAAAATGATAAATTATATTATCATGAAAATGAATATCACCAAGATACTTTTTTATTAAAAAAAGGCAAGTTCCTATTTGTCAGCCTCTTAGACTTTGAGAGACCATTCCTTGACCCTGAAGCAATGTCTTTCAGGAGTAGATATGCATCTGTCTCACCCTTGAGATTGAAATGACTGACTGACATTTATTTCTGACCTGGCTTTTTTTTTCCCCAACCTTGACCATTGTGGCAGGAATGACAGAATTTGCTCTTTATAACCTTGTACCAAAAAAATTCTTCTTCTGCTATGAATTAACTGCAACAATGAACAAGATTGAATTAATGGGTGGATACTGAGTGATACTGGTTGGGGATGGGGGTGGATTCCCTGTAAGTTTCCATTGTGAGTTGGAGTGAATCTATTAATATAAAAATTGAACTGGTCACACGGAAAGAAACCCTCAATATGCTGCAATAACCAGGTCTAACACATGGTAGTTTTATTACAGCGAAACAACCAACATTTCAATTAGTCGGCAAATAAATATTGTGACAGTTTCAAGACACAACCAGCTGAGATGTCCATTTAACTTTTTTTAATAAGACTACATTATTGCAACTTCTGATTGATTTCTTGTTTAACAGAAAATTAACAAAATCCCCAACTGTCAATTTAAATTTTGAATAATTTCTGAAGAGGTTTTATGTTCTTATTCCCATATCCTGGATTAACAGAGCTAAAGGGCAGTTCTACTGCTACTATGGCTCAGGGGCAGGTAGAGCTACACAAATTGAAATTTCAATTAACAGAGTGTAAATGCTCTTCTGGCAAGCAGGGAGAAGGACAGCTATTTTGGCAAGTGTCGGTCCCAATTCATCAACCTGTCAAAGCCTATGTTCAGGTGCTCCGGGTCACTATTAGTCTATTGATGGGACAGTGTTACATTGCACAAATCACCATCTTTGCACAAAGTCTAATAATTTAAAACATGTATTTCTCTCCAAATCACATGCTGGACACTGTTTTTTTTTGCAATTTAATAATTAGATTATCACATCAGAAAAAACAAAATATAAAATAATTTGATTTCACTGGTGTGAGATTTAAATGTTTGCAAGTTAAATGTTTCCATAACGTTTACATGTTATATTAATTTAAGAACATATGAGATCCAGGAACTGACTTCAATGTATTAAAGCTATTTACTGTCCCCTGCAAGTGTATGTTCAGCTGAAGAAATCAATTTTGTAAATCAGATTATTCATTTTTCGTCGGCACCATTGCTTCTTCAAGTCACATGCCTTCTGTTTTATTGTATTTCATTTAATATGTACAAGACATTTTGACTTACCTAGGTCAAACTTTTCAAAACTGTAGTGGATGTGAAATTTACTCCATGACTAAATGCCAAGTGACTACTGTACCTGAGTGTATTCCATTCTACTCCAAAGACAAATGGTTCTATGTGCGAGTATCTTTCAGTTTTGAGAAGTAGACTTCCTTTGCTGAGATTTAAAAAATGCTCCCGTCCAAGAAAGAAACAAATGCAGCATTATTACTTAATAATATTTAATAGAGGTTATTGTTCACTAGATATATAATAATAATAATATCTAATAGAGGTTGGCTTGCATGGTTGACAGGAGCTGCGTGGTAAGAATCCATGTCCCCAGTCTGCCCTTCCAAGTACTCCAATGAGCCATGCTGGATGTGCTGTCATCAGCAGTGCCCTGGAATATTGTGGATCTTTCCCAGCTCAGGAACTGCACGACAGAGACCTTCACAGAGGACTGACTCAATTCTGACATTCCATTGCCAAACATGTCACCTTGGAGCCAGTTCAGATGCAAAGACACCCTGGTTACCTCCCACTAAAGGAGGATACAATGTTCAATTTTATGTAGTACAATGTACTCTGGATCGCATCTTATTACTTTTCGCAGTAATAAGTCAATTTGATTCATACTCTTAATTTAACCAAGTTTATTTTAAAATAATTGGGTTAATGGTTTCAATACACTTATCCACAGTAACCTCATTTTATATATACCTTTTTTACATTTCAGTTTTAATTATGCCAGCCTTGACCTCACGGAGCTGCATTTGTTACCTGCTAACCGAGTTGCCTAAAGCATCAAAATCCAACTGAGCCAGATTGCACTGTTCCACATTGGCCTCCTTTTTTTTCATATCATCTGCAAACTTGGAGAATTTTCTTACGATTCACTGAAAATATTATCAATACCAAGGAGCTGAAGACCAATTCCTGGGTTAGCACAATTGTAATGTCTTGCAGTCTGCGTAGCATCCCCTTGTGCAACTATTCACCGCTCTAGTTTTAACATAATTTACTAATCGGCACCAGACTTTATCTCATTTTCTATGACTCACTCAGATTGATATCTAAAGATTGTCAAAAGATTTCTGAAAAACCATATCCATATATCAACTGCATTTCTCCTATCTATTCTGTTAGTAGTATCTTTACAAAATCCAGTAGATTAGTTAAACCTAAATGAAAAGAATATTGCCTCCTAAGATTAATTTTATCTGTAGCAAATTGATCATAGGAGGCTGGCTAAACATTTAACACTTTTAGCAGTAGCCATTCAAGATCACACTTGCAAGATTAAAATAAAATGACAGTTTCAACACAGGGGCTGCGAAAACACAACAGCTAGCTCCAAGAAAAATGTTTTTATCTGTAGCAGAATCTGCTGATAAACGTGAGTGGTTTATAGTTCCTCTAATGAGATTGCAATTTTAATGTCTTTGGACAACAAAAATATGCTCAAACACAATAATAATAATCCTTGCATTTGATATAGTGCTTTACACATCTTCTCGACATCTCAAAGCGCTTCACAGAATATGCTGTAAAGTGAATTGACGGTATATTTGTGAGCGAAACGCGGCAGCCAATTGCGCACAGCAGTATCCCACAAACAGGCATGGATTGAAAATGACCAATTTATTATTGTTTTGTTTTGGAGGGATTATTATTAGGCGTGTGGAGCAAGGAAACTTGCCCAAGGTTTCGCCCTGCCTGGAACTGAACCCAGGTGTCTCGCTTGCAAAGCGAGTGCTCTAACTATTGAGCTACAGGACTCCACAAGGCAAATGACAGAAACTCATGTGAATGGTAACACCACCACTATCTAAACTGGATAGTAAAACAAAACTTTAAGCGAAACTATTCATGAATATGTGCTTAGAATAAAATCTAGCCTCAAATAAGTCATACTTTCACATTTTCATCATCTTTACATATAGTAGAGTGTCTTGTACATGATTTGACTCATGGACCTTTTACTGAAGGGCAGGTATTAGAACAGGAGGCAGACACATATGCCATTATAATTCACAAGCCAGAATTTAGATGTACTTCATCTAATGCATAGGATAACGAAGTGAGATAGATGAGTTACAGATACCTACATGGCCCTTAGTTGATTTTATTCTATTATATATGAACAATTGCAAAAACCGACAAAGGATGCCAAATACATTTAAGGTTGATCCACTGACTGGATAAGTTATATAATATTTATAAATTTTAACTATTTCCTTGAAAAAAAATCACCTGATATGGTAGCTTATACATGTTTGAAATGTTATTATAAATATGGAAAGTATAAACCAGGAAAACAACTGCATGTTTTAGTGTGAGAATGCATAGGTTACAACATCAGATTTATATAAAAAATATTAAATTAATTATGAACCAAAAAAGGTAATTTTCACAAAAAAAATTCTGAAAAAGTGTACATCACTTAGACAGATTACAATTGGAAGAGAAAGGATAAATACAGGCCGTGATGTGACCAGAGAAAATGGCTCAGGTAGGGCCAAGCAAAATCATTAAAGATTTGAAGATGAGGAAGAGGGATTAAATCGAGCTTGGCAAAGACTGAGATAATGGTGATGAAGAATCTTGTCTAGGAAAACACCCAGGCCACGGCGATCAGGATTAGTTTAGGAAGTTGGCAGAAAAACCCCTGTGAAAGTATGACTTGGAGAAATATATCCTAGAAGTGATTAAAACATAGATAAGGTTTCATGTGCATTAGTGGCAAGATAAGTTTATGTGCTGGTATGCTCTATTATGGCAGAGGAAGGCAGAAGGAGATGGGTCAGAATTAGGGTTTGAATGTGCATAATGTCTGGGTGAGTGGAAGGATCATTACAATGTCCACATTATTTCATTGGTCCAGCTGAGATGTTTTTGAACAGTCAATCACACAATGAGGTTTCATTAGAATGCAGAAAACAACAGTAAAATTAATATTGAATATACAAATCTGATGCAGCACTCTTAAATGCTGAAAACAAATGCAGAATTACTGCAAAATATCAGAAAAAAAGTTGGATTGATAGCAATGCTGGCCACTATGGGGATAAGGCAGGGCAGTGCAATTGAATGAACACCTCGCTCTGAGAGTCAGTGCGGACTTGCTGGGCCAAATGGCCTTCTTCTGTGCCTTAAATTTCTATTTAGGAATTTAGGGAAATTACACATCTATTTTATACAATGATATAATCCTGTGGGAAAGCAAGTTCTCCCATGATATTGTGCATTTCATAACATTCACACAACAATAAATAAATCCTGATACTTCACTGTACAACAGTTTCCAAAATGGTTCCATTAAAACCACTTTAAAAAAACTATAGGATCCCCCCCACCCCTCCAACCAATGACGAGTACATAATCATGGTTTGAAATAGTACATTAAAAGATAGGCAGTTTTTGCTAAAATCGATGGCTGGAAAACAACATGCATTGATTTCTCAAAATATTGCTTTTCGGCCCATTGGGGAAATGTTATAGTTCTTGAAGAAGTGAATTACATAGGGGAAGGTAGTGAGTCTGTTTAAGCAGACACTGCACATCAAGGAAACATAAAGTGTAAAGGTTAGATAGATTTTTTTAAATTAAACTTTAGATTTGGTGGTGATATTTTTTTGCTGAGGTCAAGGTACATCAATGCTGGGGAACAAAGCGCTATTCTACATTTTATCCTCAGCTTCAAGGACCCCCAGGGTAGAGCATATAACATGTGCCAACATACAAGGTGAAACTCCCTCCACTTTATTCTAAAATCATGTCTTAACTCTAACCTCAGTAAGAGAGCTCTTAATGATTTATTTTTTCCAATCTCAGCCATCCTTATAGACATTGTGACAAGGACTTCAGGGTCAACTTATTACAAGAAATCAGTGTTAAAAGGCAAGAAACACTTTGAATAAATGCTCCAAAGTTTAATTATGGTACACTAATTATATCTGTAAATGGCAACATGAGATGAATGGGAATAAGTAGCCTGTATGTTTGTATGTTAGGTTCATCCACATTCTGATAAGTCTTATTCACTCACACATCAGTGAATCAGCAGTATCTAACCAATTTTTCTAGAAAATTAGGTAAAAGGCCAAAGGACTGTCTGTAGCATATCAGAAACCCAAACGTATTACAATATTATGCTCAAAAATTAGTACAATAGATATTATAGTGTTTGGGTAGCTCCCAAGTGCAGTAAATTCTTGATAACTCGTCATTCTAAGGGAAAGTGTCTCATTGACGAGTTATCCAGAATGGCGAGTTAGGCATCCATATAAATACATAAATAAATGCTGTCGAGTTATTGACAGCACGAATGACTTAATGATAAGTTAAGGCAGGTCGAGTTACTGAATGCTTTAACTTATTCCACCACTACAACACAAAGTTGAAATGGATGAAACGAGACAGAAGAACTGCTTTCTTTTTATTGGGCATTGACAAGACAACTGTAATAATCCTGTAATCCAGGCTATTTAAGATATGGTGTTATTCTGTTAAAATATTTTTTTATTAAGATTTTTGGTACACATGTACAGACCAAGTAGAAATTCAAAGTTACAATTCAAAGAAGCTAAAGTATAGCCACACATCAGAAAGTCAATAGTATGGGTTAGGATTAGTAATTAGTGCATTATGGATTCTGCTTTAACCACCATTTTTGGTAGGGCATTTTATGTCATAACTATCTGTGTAAAGAAAATGATTTTTGCCTCCTTTATTTTTCGGTAAATACAATACATTTTTCTAGTTATTTCCAGTGGAAATAATTTCTTCCTATTTATCTTAATTGAAATCCCTCATCATTTTCAATACCTCTATTAGTTCTCCTCTCAACCTTCTTGGTTTGAGTGAAAACAGTCCCAGTTTTTCTTGAATTCTCATAAGCATCTCATTCCTGGCATCACCATAACGAATCTTCTCTCCATCATCTTGATACTCTTTCTGATGTGAAGCACCCAGAACTGGACACAATTTCAACTGCAGCCTAACAAATGATTTTTTACTTACTCCTTGCTTTTGTATTCTACACTTCTAATTATAAACACTGGATCTTATTTTAAGTTGACAAACACTCGCAAAAATTTGAGTGCCCAAAGAAGCCTTACATTACCTACCTCTTTTTTTAAAAAAATGCAATATTTTCTCCAAACTTTTTCTTTCACATATAACTGCGTGCTCAACTGCAGGACATTTTGTAAACTAAAATAAAAAGAAGAATGAATGATTCATGAAAGGACATCACTTTATTCTATCACTGTCCTCCATAAAATCACAAATGATTTTATGTATTGCTTCCAATGCTTCCTCTCTGTTGATTTTCCTACACATTCTTACACAAAAAAAATAATTTGGTCATTCAATCCACAACTGTTTGCGGTCAATCTTGTGTGCAATTGGTTGTTGTGTTTCGCCCACAAATTATACAGTCAATTCACTTTACAGTATATTCTGCGAAGCCCTCTGAGACATCTCAAAGATGTGATAAGGTGCTATATGAAATATAAGGATTATTGTTATTTACCAAACACTGTTCCAAGAACTCTGCCTATGCTACTGCCTAGGCCACAGTTTACAACATGCACGAGATGACTGGGTGACTCACCAGTTGATATTTCATCCCTCCTTCTGAAGTGCCTGGTATCCTGTTACCACCTTCTTCCGATGGCCCAGTCGAAACCAAGAACTTATGTGAGGAATTACAGATGCACTCTGTGAGACAATACATTGAGAACAGTAACCCGTTGCACTTGTGGGCTGCCAGGTATCTCCTCCACTGGTCTCCCATTGTGCAATACTATAACATTATTTTTTGAAATCCTTAAACGCGTCGTATATTGGCCTTTTGTTACGAGGCTATCTATTCCCTTCAGATAACAATAAATTGCTTTCATGGAGTTCAGCTATTTACAATCATGAAACATTTGGAAAATACTACCTGGAAACAGCTACAATTAGAAATAACCCCCTAACTTTTCAGTACATAAGATCCATTTCACTAAAAATCGAAATATTCATTAGTCGAGTGCAACTATTGAAAGTAAGCAATTTACTAAATTCAGTGAAAAGTCAACACAGTTTAAAAGCCTTTACCAATTGAGAGAATGATCAAAATGATTCTCAAAAATCAAGATCATATGACTGGTTCGGATGAAGAACGTCCTTCGGCCCATTTGATCTTGTCCTTATAGAATGCTCATCCTACTCTCCTCCCATCAGAGCATTAAGCATTTTCTTAAACAATTCCAGTGTCCTGGCCTCAATCCTCCTATCTGCCAACATGTTCCAGTTGTAATTACACGCTGGGTGAAGAAATACTTCCATCTTTTTGCAGTCGTGACCTTCTAACTCCTACCAATCTACCAGCTCCACTGGTCAGCGGGCTCTGGCCTGCTTCATGTCTCCTGTCTTGCCTGCCCCACCATTGGCAGGGGGGGGGGGCATCCAACACTCTGCCCCCACCCTCTGGAACTCCTTCCCACAGTCCCATCGTCTCATCCCCTCCAAGACCAGTTCAAGACCCTCCTCATCGACCGTGCCTTCGGTCACCCTCCTTCCCCCACCTGCCTTTCACCCTCCCCGATCCCGACTCCCAGCTCGGGTCCAAAACACTGATTGTCAAGCGCTTTGGGACGTCCTCCCAACGTGAAAGGCGCTATACAAATGTAATTTTGTTGTTGTTGTTGTAAGCTTTCTGAAAGTTTCTGAATTTATCCCATTTAAAATCTTACTCGCCTCTCTAGGATCTCTTTGAGAAGTTTCTTTACAAGACTGAGTAGATGAGCAGCAATACATTGTACACATTTCCTCTCTTATATTGGTCGCTGCTAATGCACCAATATCCTACATAGAATAACTTATTTTCACTTGTATATATTTTGAAAGTAAACTGTTCATCTCTTAAAAACCTTTACGTTAGGGCTGAATAGCCTCCTCTATTACTACGATTCTACAAAACTAATAATAATCCTGTAAAATACTTTGCAGGATATACTATAAAGTGCAATGACTGTGTTTTGTAGACAAATGCTAATTTGCACTAGCAACGTCCACAAACAGCTACGAAGCTACCAACTACATTTATTGCTAAATTATCCAAATGGCACATAATGGGTATGTATCAAATTATTTTATGTATTATATATACACACACATGCATACTATATAGAAACTATGCACACATATATATATGTGTATGTAATACACACACATATACAATTGTGTCTGTCACACACAAATACACACACACTGCAGCCAAAGTGGAAAGGATATCCCTGTCCATGGCCAAACAAAGAGCAACATCTCTCAGCAGGAGAGAGGTGCTTGACTAACAGATCATTAAGCAGTTCTTCACAACTAGTGCCTTTTCCTGTCCTTGGTCCTGAATAAAAAATTGGCTGCTGCCCAATCAGTCAGATAGAAGGAAGCAGAATGTGTTCTTATACTTGTGCAGCTTGAAATGTCACAGCAGGATAAAAGTCGTCTAACAGACAGCAGTGTAAAAAAAAAGGCACAGCACACTACACGAGGGGTAGTGTTACAACAATGAATGAATAGTGTTTCAGTATGCCAAACAACAAAATGACTCATCCAGGCAGAAAAATATTACCGCCGAGGGAATATTTGGAACTTCTCAGTCTGACTGTAATTAGGACTGAGATAAGTTGGCATGCTCCAGTGATGAAATGAGAAAATAAGCAATACTACTGTCAAGGCCTGATTGGTGAATCGTAAATGACAATTCTCCTCCTCCCAACCTTATGGTGGAATTAAAATACCACCTAGCAAGATCAAGATAATTCTCAGAGTCACAATGACAGACTAGATACAAATTACACCACTCCACAGATTTAATAACTACAATCAGCGTAGATGATTGAACCTTTGCTCGTTCTGTAGACACAGAAGTAAATATAACATTACGCCACTGACATAAACATAAATATTTCATATAATAAAAAAAATCTCACTTTACTCTACGTATGGAATAAAAATTAATGAACTCCAAATAATTATGCACATCTTCACAGAATTGCATTTCATGGTCACATCTTTAAGACATGCTGGGTGGTTTGATGCATTCCCACAATCCATCTTCCTGCTAAGCCAATTTTAATTTAAATGCAATTAAGGGCTTGAGATGAACATTATGTATTAGATAAAGCCCTGAATCTGCAGACTATCATAAATATGATTTTCTGAAAAATTAATTACAAGCCATTAGGGTACAAGTCATCTTATTGCAAATGTTGAATTAAACCACAGAATCACTTCACTCATTCTATTAAAGACTCAACACTGATTTAAAGCAGCACTCCAATTTATTATGAGCGGGTCAGTTTAAAAAAAGATGAATGTTATGACATAAAAGACTAAGGGATCCTTGCTAAAAGGAATAAGCATTGCAGCTTTCTGAAACACAAACCAATTACCACACAAGCCCCAAACTGTAAATACATAGGACATATATAATATATATGTAATATATCTTTATACATATAATATATATAAAAAGATGTGTGAGTGATGGGTATCTGTATTCGATGGACCTCATGAGGAAGTAAGTTGCAAATTTTTCTCAGAAAAAATTAGGGTTATAATTCATATCCTATGAAGCCTCAACTTACATTTTGTTTCAGCCACACATTGACCAATTCAAAGAACACAAATTTGAATCAGCATAAATGGTTATTGTGAATTGCATTAAGGGGTATATTGCCAAGTAGATCCAGCATTGTGTATGAGATATGCTGAGCCCTTTCTATTGCTTCTCACACTGCCATCCGTCCTTCCTTGTAATACAACCTAACTATGAACTATTTCCTGGTGGTGTCATTACAAGGAAGTACAATTAATTCAAGGAGGTGATGTTATCACTTATGACATAGCAAATTTGTATTTCTCTATTTAGGATTCAATAAATTCAGGTCTTCTACTGTAGCAATTAAGACAGTGGCTTCATAGCTTTCCCGAAGTACAAAAACAAGATGCAGCAGTATATCTGGCAATGCAGCAAAGTTAAACAACTGGGGAAACTAGAACAGGAGCCACCGACCACAAAGCAAATTCAGGAGGGATCTGGTCAGGTAAATAAATTCATAGATTCAGGAACATTGATTTATTGAAACATGTGCCTGTGCATTTCTGGAAAAAAAAGCAGCTTGAATTTACACACGCAAAAAAAATCAAATCTGTTGTATCTTTTAAAAAAAACAAATATTTTGTTCTTTTTTTTAAGAAAAGAATCAATCATAGAACTCTGAAGTGACTGGCAAAATGTTTCCTTTGTTAAACCGTTGCCATCACTGCATACAGGAGTAAACTGTAACTTGCAAACGTGTTTTCTTTAAACAAATACTCTCATTAAGCAGTTAATTATTAATGAATCTTCCATATAATAATGATTTCTGCTTTATCTAATTTTAATTAGTTTCCAGATTCAATAGACACGACGTAAGGCAATTATGGCAAACCTTTGGCAAGTGTACCAATATTGGTACACAAAACCAATTCTAGTGGATTTTGTCGAGTGCTTTCTTTGTCTGTGCATGCCTGAACACTATAGAAAGTGTTTGTTAGGTGCATGTGGAACAATTATTTAAAAGTATGTGCTTGCAAAAGTAACACAACAGTAGCTTGCCAGAATCAATAGGGAACTGACAAGACACACAAGTAGAAAGCAAAGGCTGATTGTTTTTAAGTTCTCTAGATAGAGTAGTCACTGGGGGTTGACGAAATCCCAGTTCCACCAGTTCAACAACAGTCAAGTAGGTAAATAATTCTACTCTTTTTAAAATCAATGCTAACTTTTTTTTCCATAGCAACACAAGTCCTGCTGACCTTGACATGCAACAACTTGGTAAAGTGAAAGCTTTGTGACTGTTATATTTTAGTTCTTTGTTTTGTAACTTTGTAGCTGTGAGCGCTGGATCAATTTTAGGGTGCAGAGCTGTGAGGAAAAGATTTTGACTGACTTTTCTCTCTTGAAAAAGACTAGTAGGGACTTGATAGAAGTGTTTTAATATTTGTTAAGGGCATGGAAAAGTTGGGTGCAGATGAATTGGCTCAGTTGGTAGTTCTCTCGTCTCTGAATCAGAAGGTTGTGGGTTCAAGCCTCATATAACGCCTTTGAACTCATACTCCAAGGTGGCATTCCAATACAGTGCTGGGAGGTGTGCTGCATTGTTGGAAGTGCTTTTCTTCAGATGAGACGTTAAACCAAGGTCTTGTCTGGCTGTGCAAGTAGACATTAAATATCCCGTGGCACTATTTGAAAAAAAGAAGGGAATTTGTTCCCATGACTGGCTCCCAATCCCCCAGATAAAATTGTTGACTCACTTCATGACTTTGTGGGACATTGCTGTGTGAACATTGGCTGCCACTTTCGCCTACAAAATTCACAATCACTACACTGAACAATGAAAAGAAGCAAACTGCAAATTAAGGTACTTCCAACAATTTTAAAAATTCAAAGATAAGAAATACCCCAATTTTAGAAGATCTGATGGAAAACTAAGCGCTACATTAAATATCATCAATGCAAGCTATGCAATCAATGTCTATGGAATAAAATGCAAAAGCATGAAAGAGGTCTAGGTCAGTGAAATACTTATTCAAATGTCTTATTTTTAGATTGGTAGGGGATTGCTTAAAAGCATCTGAGGCCACCAAACTATAAAAACCCCGATGTAGATAACAGCATCTAAACAACTGGAGACATTCCATACCGCAATATAACATTCTGCAACAATATGGTCTGCCTGTTGCATGCAATTACAATTAAATATTGATTTTCCCATTTAATACATTCAGTGAATTTATTACTGCACAAAGTAAACTAGATTAGAGAAAAAATTCAAAAACAAATATTATTTCATTATTTCCTTTAAGAGGGTAACTCGGGACAAAAATTTTGATAAATAAGATTCAACTGAATGCAAACTATAATAGGAATTCAATTATGATTTCAGCCAAGCTACAAACACAAATGCAAGAGTTTTGAAGAAGGTGAAATTCAAGGATATGAAAGTGAAACAAGAAAAACTGTACATTAGTTCAAATCCTAATGCAAAACATGCATTCATTCAAATGCACATTTCCAACAGTATTTTACTAGCACAGACAGATTCAGACACCAGGTATTGGAAAACAGTAAATGTTTCTTTGTAACAGTTGGCAGTGGACACTAAATACATTTTTGACAAACTACAATATCTGGAAAAAAGAACATAATGTTGTTAATTGGTAATGCTGAATAGCAAAAAAAACTATCAATGCAGAGGCTGTGATAAGAATAATCAATAATTCTTGTATTGATATAATACATTTTACACCGGGATTGCATATTTTGTAGGCAAATGTGGCAACTAATTTGTGTAGAACAATGTCCCACAAACAGCCAGAAGTGTATGATATTTTGTTCTGATATTTTATGGTGTGAATCAACAACATTAATTTTATTTATGTATTTATTTAAGCAACATCCAATTATCACTAACTCAAGCAAGTAATTACAAATAACTGGGCTAGTTCATAATGCAAAGCCAGCAATACAAAGGATTTCTTTGTTTGAAACGTGAAGCTGATTTTCAGTCCACTTCTCCAGTTACAAACCAATTTGTGTGCTATAATTCTCCCCTCATTCAAATACAACATGTGCATATCCCTCTGAAGCTATTTTTTTTGCCACCGCTACCAATAGGTTCAAAGGCAATTAGCCTGATTTCACATTTCCTAGCAGCAGAATAATTTCATGTCATTTCAATCCTACTGGACACAGGCCAGGTTCACTAGAAACAGCCCTGATGATCCATCGTTTCTTTTTACACCTCAAATACACTGTTCAAACATGGCTCTCTAATTATGCAGGCATCAGTGAATGCTGTCCCCTGCACCCTTGATTCTCCCAAATGAGGTGCACCCACTTGCAACCCCCTCATCTCACTGCTCAGCTCTGACTAATTTCATCTTAGTACAGTGCTGTCAAACAACTCCCCTGTCTCTGTGGTTTTAATCGATTAGCTCAACATCTCTATAATGCATCACCAGCTGCCAGGGAAGAAACTGAGCCTCTGAAGGATTTCAGCTAACAGACAGTTTAATTACCTGTATCTCAAAGACTTTTAACTCAGACATAGCAGCAAATTATTAAAATATTTGTTGTCAGTTTAACTGCTCCTACAGCATATGATGGAAAAAAGCACGGAGCTATTTTTCAATTCTACCAACATTTTTTTTACATATACAATGTCAAAACAGTCAGAAATGATTATAATCTCTTTGCTTTGGCTTTTTTTAGTTTAAATCTACAAAAATGTTTTTTGTTTTAGATTAGATGACACCAGAGCCATTTGTTGTGTTATGTGCAGGAAGACAAATTGCTCAGCTATAAATATGTGAGCCAAATGCAGATTTGCATGAAATACATATCTGTCAATCCAAACAAACAATACATAGATTATTCCTGCAACAAGGAAAGCATTAAGCAACACGGGAACAAGGCATTCTCATTACTAATGCTTATGAGCAAATGGTTTCTCAAATGTCCTTACTTATAGGCGAGTTAGCTAAGTATTCTAAAAATGTAGTCCCACAACCTAATAGATAATGCAATCCAGAGTCATCACAAATAAATCAAGGTAGTTAAGTAGTAATAAGGAAGCAAACCAGTATATCACCAATCAAAGACCTCAACAGCAGTCAGGCAAGAGAGCATCATAGGCAACACGAGTTTGATGCAAATATTTTAGCAAATTAAAGGGACTGATGTAGGGGACAGCCTTTATTTCATTTCGCCCTTACAAATTAATTGTTGTGGTGTGTTTGTGAATAGGCTAGTATCTGTACATTATTTGAATGCATGCTTTAAAATTACTTTAAAAATATGCATTTATTTCATGTTAATAGTTTTCGCAATTGATGTTATTGGTTGTTGGATCCTATTCAGACTGAATGACCACTCAAATCCAGAGTTCTCTCGGGGTCACGAGCACGGTTCTACTATATTTACGTCCTACCAGGAAACTTCATTTGAAGCTGCATCCAAAGTCAAATCTTAGAATTACTGCTCTGGAAGGTTATTTTAAAATTGCATGAACGTATTGTATTTCTGTCTAATAGAATTACCATTATATGATTCTGTTCTGAGCCAATAATGTTTCAGACAGAGATATTAGTGTATCTCTGATCAGAAGGATGACAGCATAATGACTGCCATAGGAGTCAGTCCCAATGATCACACTTGAAGTCATTTCAAACAGTAAAACACAAATGTTGCCGAGTCTAAAGGTTTATTTAGGCCAATGGCATACATATGCAGACTAATTTACAGGATCTATAAAGTGAAATTCATTGAGTACAGTTTTGAAATATGTCTTTAAATGCAGACTGGCAGAGCTTGTGATCTTTAATTAAATATTTTGTGTGATAATAGAACTCCAGAAAAATATTGTTACTAAACAGTTCTTACTTTACTTGGAAAGCAAATTGCAATGAAATATGTTAGAACACTGTTCCTTTACCTCGAAAACTAGGATTTGTATCCAGGCTAGAATGATAGAAGACACATGCATGGGAAAGCATGTTGCTATCAGTGGACAAGTAAGTAGTCTGGATTCTGAGTAAGGTATGTCCATGTTCACTGGGGTACAGGAATTATTTTCACTGGCTCCTGTTAACTCTGCAAGCCAAAGCTCGAGCTGGTCAATCAGAGTAAAGATTAAAATTGCAAGCTAGGTGGTTTTAACTGGTTAAACTCCAGCAGTAGTCCAACACACATTTTTGGGGTCCCCAATCCTTGTCTCTTGTCAATCTGCACCTTATACTATCTGGAGTAAGGTAAGGAGGGTACATTCCTCCAGGGATAAAGTGTTCTTCCCATTTCAGACACATGGAAAATTCAATGTGTAGGTAGCATGTGGAACTCCAAGTCTGGGTTGGATACTCTTAGGTATGGCCACAGAATTTCATGGCAGGTGGGTCGGTAACCAGGGGACATAGATTCAAGATAACTGCAAAAGAACCAGAGGGCAGATGAGGAGAATCTTTTCTACACAGAGAGTTGCTATGGTCTGGAATGCACTGCCTGAAAGAGTGGTGGAAACAGATTCAGTAACAGCTTGAATTTGATAGATACTCGAAGAAGAAAAATTTGCAAGGATATGGGGAAACAGTGAGGGAGTGGGATTGATAGGGTAGCTTTCCCAAAGAGCTGGCACAGCCACGATGGGCTCCTTCTGTGCTGTAATATTCTATGATTCTGCAGTCATCAAAAGACCTTGCTGACTAACAGTACAACTGGCCTCTGGTACAAGTTATCTGGGAGTGCTTGATGTGAGCATAAGAAGCCAAAGTAGAAATCATTAAAGTGCTCATTCTTGATGAGAATAAAAAAGGAAGGCATCAAAATATAAATTCAAAATGAGAAAATAAATAATTTGCATTGTTGCTTATTTAAAAAATACTATGTAGACGGATGTACTTATTGTGTAACCTTCCACAAACGACAACAGTTTTCAGGCCGCTTGTCATTTGAAACTTTTACATTTAATTCTTTTGACAGCATTATAATAGTGACCACTTTGAACAAAAAGCGAAATAGCAGTTAAGAAAGAGAAAAAAAACAGCAAACTAATCACACTAGATAGAGTGTACCTATAGACCTACAGTGCACACCCATTACAATCTGTAAGGTCTACTTGTTCGTCTGATAAAAATAACTCCCTCCAGAATGAGCACATTAAGGCTAAAAGAGCAGAGGNAAAAAATACTATTACTGCTTCATTGCTGGTAAATTGGAACCAAACCTTGCAGGTATTTCAATTACATTAAGTTACCACAGGAATAATCAGTCTTCTTCACATTCAATCATGAAGATAGTGCCTAGAAACTCCTTATTTTAAGCTAGTAAATCAGTAGATTGTGGCTGGTTTCAAAACAAGAATTACTTCCAATTTGAAAGTTTCTGAAAGCAAATCAGTTGAAAGAAAAATACATTTTTTAAAAACGTGTTTATTCAGCAAAGTAAGAGTTATCAGTATTATGTGTCTAATTCTCCAACATAAAAAGGTCCACTTGAATATAAATAAGTAAAAATATACAAGATTATAGCATCAAAAATAGTTGAAGTGCAAATCTTCAAAAGCCACCATAATGTTTCACCATATTACAAGAGAGATTCAGATGAAAAGCACCCTTTGGCCCATTTGGTTTTATCTGTTCAAAATACATTTAAAGCAACAGGAATTTGAATTGCCAATATCTTTGTGCTGTGTTTAAGGTATTAAGTATCCCCCTGGAATGAAAAGTTACCACAAAACATTCATGAGCATTATCTACCACTCCTCAGAATCGTTAAGTAATCCCCAAAATCCTCAATAGGTGAGGTTTGATTGATATCTGTAAGATCTTCAAAAGCATATGAGTTGGGACCTGATGACTGAAGAGAAATTTTTTTGCAATATTTCTAGTCAACAATCCTCCCAATAAAATTGGTCAATCACTTCTTGGTTGGTTTTGGGACATTGCTGTGCACGAATTGTCTGCCACATTCGTCTGCAAAATACAGTCGCTTCACTTTACAGTAAATTCTTTGAGACATCCTCCAGACATGAAAGGCGCTCTATGAATTGCATATTTAGTGCCTTTCATGTCTGGAGGCTACATAAAACTGGAAATTAAAGACCAGTTAACAAATTCACTCACTGACTGTAGTAAGGAAAATGCAAAATGTTTACACACAGATTATAGAGACCCAGTGGAAGTCAACATAGAATCAAAAGTAGCAGGTCATGCTCCACTAACCTAACAAAATCCCTTTCAGAGGTAACTAAAACAGTGGAAAAAAACAGCTGTGCAGTGAATACTATATTTTTTTAAAATGTATTTCAGAGGCATTGGATATATACAGTTCTACATGCAAGTACTACATGGAAGGTGAAAGTTCATTATGTCAATGGCAACTGAGCTAGCTGAACTGAAAATTGAAAATCAGAACAGAAATAATCTACAGATCTACAATATACCTAATTCGGGTATTAGTTTCAGGCACAAGCTGACAGGAGCCAAGGGTTGGGGACCATGGAAAGTGCATTGGGATATTGCTAGAGACTCTGTGATACGTGAGTGGAGGTAGTAATCGTAATGACAGGAAACTAATTCACTCAAGAGTCTAAATCTTAGGAGATACTCTAAGTAATAAGCTCCAAATATAGCTACATATTTAGACCTTAAGACATAATTCACAAAAAACTGATTTTGGTCAATTTGTAATGGTCAAATAGCAAGAATCTTGATAGCAATGACCGACAATATTCAAAGGCGAGAAGGAATTATTGAGCGTAAACTATGATTGTGCAACAACTCATATAGTTAAACAAATCAAGAATACTGACCTGGATGTAAATATTAACCAGGCGGCGAAAATCACTGCTAATAGCTAAACCTAGTCATTTTAATTTGAATATCTTACAAATCTCAGGAGAGTTCATGGATCAAACTATCATGTTACACTTTACTTTCAAGGTCAGGCCTTCTGATTCAGCTGGGACTATAATATTTAAATGCTTACATTGTCAGTATTTAATAAATACTGACATCAAATGTAGTGCCTGATCCGTGGTCTATGTAAAGAAACACAACAACACCAGATTAAGAATTTCATAGGTTTAATTGATACAAGTAAACATTTCAGAATTCGTTCTCAGTATCTAAATGCAATTTCAGGAAAGTGAGCAACAATCTTGCAGATAAATTCCCTCGAATTTCTCTCCAATTAAAATTATGCTTATTGAAGCTTTCCTGTCTGAGGACAAGCTTTTTAAGATTATAGATCTTCTCCAAAGCAAACTGAAGTTCCAGCTTCAAAATAACTTTTCACATATTATAAGTCATAATAGATCCTCATATTTGGGGAAAACCCACGTAGGTCCAGATTCACTCTATTTATGTAGCATTTTAGTGTTCATAATTTGGCAAATTCTTAAGTAGAGCCTTAATACTGAATCCTTAATACTGAATTCAACAAGTTACCAAATTCTAGACGCTCTAGCATGCTACACAAATACAAATAATAAATCTAGAGTCTGACTAAAGTGAAATTTCTCCAATTAGATCAGGGCAACTCAGCCATAACCTTTGGACATAGAATCAACTGTTAATGGTGAAAGCAATCACATCAACTGTACACCGTTTCCCAATCTTTCAGAGCAAATTTAGCATATTTATATGACTTTGCTATCTCAGTTGCATAGTTGATTAAGCTAAATCAAATCCATAAATATGAAAAGAATGTTTTAGCTCTGTTTGTTGACTGTTTTTTGACAACACTCTTGACAAGGCTAAGAATATCAATTAAACTGAGAACTTCTCAACATCTGATATTTATATATGAAGTCAGAAAATCTAACAGGAAGTTATGGCCACAGATAAAATTTGTTGATTAGTTTGTCATGACTTGTTGGTTCCATAGACGAAGGTGTTTGTCTACAATTTTTGAATCATTTTCAGAATCCTTTGAAAATTTACAATCTTGTCAATTAAGTCATTAGTGATTAAACCATCATCTGCCATCACATTCAAATGCTCCCTAAAACTATGGAATTAAATAATGTAGGTAAAATTCACAATTCCTTGCATTTGCAACACCTTAAATGCAGGATAGTGTCTTGGAGTGCTGGATAAAGGGAAGAAAGGGGTAAGGCGAGTGATTTCTGATGGGGATGAAGAGAAGCTAAATAACCACATAAATTACACTGTTACCAATTAAGTATTGTTTTATGAATTTCTCATTTCTAAGTATGGTTTAACTAGTACTAATATTATTAAAAGTACTTTTGTGTAACAAAAATATAAGGTTAATAATAATAATAATCCTTGCATTTGATATAGCGCTTTTCACGTCGGGAGGACGTCCCAAAGCGCTTAGTGTACATGTTCCTTGAACACTCAATGTATGGGCACTTAAAATTCAGCTGAAATGTACCAAAATTCTCAAAATTCTCACTATAAAGAGAACTACAATTGCAAGGAATGCACTTGTTAAAACTTCCCATATTAAATTTCTAGACATAATTAACATATCTACAATTGTATTATTAATAATGACAGTAATCCTTGTGTAGGAGTAATCAAAGAACATTCAGTAATCAGAGGGGTAAATCAAATGAGTTCTAAAAAATTGTTCCAAAAAGTTTTTGTAGGGAAATTTTTTGAATCAACTAAACCTATATATATTGCATTTTTTAGTCTGAAGTCATAGAAAGGGAACATTACCATTTGCCTGCAATTGTTTGGTACAATTGTAAATGCAATGTATTACATGGCTACACAGCGATACAAAGAATGAACAGCAAAAGCTTCAACTTAATGGTAAGACATTTTTTTTAGAAAAACATTATCTTATTCTGGTATCTTAAGCTTGTTAATGAGACAATAAACATCAAATCCCTACTACAAAGACAGAAACACCAGCCAACTGTTGTCTCCTGCAGTGATCTTGACATCGTCATTTTAAAAGCATAATATCAAGAAATTAATTCTAAGCGATTTGATTCATGTGCATTTATAAAATCCAATGATAACATGGGCTAATTGTAAACAATATTTTTTATAGCCTCACCTGTGCCAATTATATTTGAATGGTTAGGTTACTTCATCCAACAAGCCTTTTTCAAGTCATTTTAATTTACTGTCAGACCAGGCTGCATATTGGAAACTAAATTATTTACTGCACCCTATAAGCCAATAATACTCCATTTGTCTCATACAGAGAAAGACTAGACTAACAAGATTATTAAGGACATTACTTGTGATCGCGAATGTCCTTCACTTTATTTGAGCTTCATGCTGTGCTTTCAGAGAAGACTTCAAACAATATGATTTTCATGCAGCTATCTGAGCACTGATCTGAATTATTTCTTGCAGGCTTTGTAATTATGCAGGTAGTGGACTGAAAAGGTTGGCAGACAAAAGTAGGTCTGGTGACCCAAGTCATTTTGTTGGATCCATAAAGAAGATTTCATCACAACAGTACATTATCGAGTTACATTTAATTCTTTATGCTTCAATATCCATACTTCATCCAAGTAACATTTAAACCCCAACATAGAAATATTACAACATAAAAAATAAAAATGATGTTCCATACATTCCTTGGAGGAAACAATTACAAGCACAGACTGTGTAATTCAGAAAATACATCCAGCCTTAATTCATATTCCCCATGTTGGTGTTCAACTGCTTAGGTGACATGGATAATGTTGCAAATGTTTTAGGGCCCACTGCAATTAGATTATTGAATACAGTTTGAAAGATCTTCCAAATACTTCGTTTGAAATTTACAAAAGACAACAAAGCTTTTCAACTCTTCAAGCCCTATATGTCTTAGATTTGCTATAGTGAATCGGTGGGGAACATTGGGCTGAAAACGAGAAGAACTCTTTGCTCTTCTTCCAAGTAATACTGTATAATATT
Source organism: Callorhinchus milii (assembly GCF_018977255.1). Lineage (NCBI taxonomy): Eukaryota > Metazoa > Chordata > Chondrichthyes > Chimaeriformes > Callorhinchidae > Callorhinchus > Callorhinchus milii. The sequence goes on along the minus strand of NW_024704750.1, from coordinate 12,547,404 downwards.
TAGCATCCACCTGAATCATCATCTTAACTTCTCATCCAAAAGATAGCAAGCACACTTTATTTGAGCTGCAAACCAATGGTTTTTGTGCATGTTTAGAAGAATTTTTATTTTAGAATGGAGATTTTCTTGTTTCCACCTATTTTTATCCTTCATGGCAGGAAGCATCATTTGTAGCTAGGGACGTAAATGAAATGTGAATGATAACATCACTGACTTCGAAGGACAATATTTAATAAAATAACGTGAAGAGTATTTTATAGATACATATGAGTAAAGAAACATTTAGGAAGATCAACATTAGTAGTGAAGCTGTGCTGCACATTTAATGCATTTTACACATCTGAAAAACGAATGAACACACATTTGCGTATGTTAACTTATTATTAAAATATTCTCAGTTACTTTGACAGCAAACTTGATAATGTAAATCTACTACACGAGAAATCAATATTAGGATCTAATGAATACAGAAAACACCCCCAAGCAAATCTCAAAGAACTTTACATTAGAGTAAGAAATACTTTGCTCCTGATCATGCTACTGCCAAGAAAGTAAAATCAAAGACCCTCATATCATAAATCATAAACACAAAATAGTTTTATTCATGTGTACATGTTTTTCATATAGCATTTTTGGACAAGGGAATCAACTTCCTTGTACAAATGTCAAAGATAGAAAAGTCTTATGCAATTTCACCCAAATCATGAAAAGATGCATTTGCTGTGAAACCCAAGATGTAAACACAACACATCTCCGGTTGAGCCTTTAGGTACTATGCTTCCAACCTCTGGAATTCCTCACCATCTCTCCGCCCTCGCTATCTTCGAAAGCCACCTTAACACTACCCTGTTCCTGCATGCGCTCAGTGTCTCATCAATGTCCGTCTCAAGACATACTCCTTTCGGTCAGCTTTCCCCTCCCCAACCTCTTCAGCTTCCACCCCCAGCTCAGGTGCCTAGCCAGCAGTGTTAAGCGCTTTGAGACATCCTCCCGACATGAAAGGTGCTACAGAAATGTCTAGGTTATTGTATTGTCTGGCAGTTCACTGTAAAGCATTCTGAGACATACTTGATGTGAAGGGCACGATATAAATGCAGGTTGCTGTTGTATATCAGTGCACCTCTTCAGCCAGCTCATGAGCAAAACTGCAACACCTAAGAGTAAGGCCATTTGGCTGGGAAAATGCTGCAAGGTCTTTGGAGACCAAAAGAAAGGACATTTTGAAAATTGGCACCACTTACTACAATCAGCGTCTCTTTCATACAGTAAATCGGTAAAGGCCTTACTTTGTCCTGTACACATGAAGATTTGCTCAGTTCTAGACATAAGGTTCTTATAAATGTTTAATTAGCAATCCTCAAGAACTATTAGTATATCAATTAATCAATAATTGTATCTGCTTTGTACACATATTGTGTGCAAATTAGTTATAGATGACTAAATGGTCAAGCAGTGCACAAGAAGGAACACTTTCCATATTCATTTGATGTGTCACTCCATGATTTATTTCTTCATTATTAGACCATTTACATCTGTACAAGGACTAATTACTAACATTAAAACATGCAGATGGATTTGGTGGCCCTGTTTCAGTTTTATGGAAAGGATTTTCACAATCTGCAAAAATGTATAAACTTAGAAATTAAACTGAGGCAGCCCCATGTTGTAGTGGCTATAATTGCAGTTTATAGACCTGATGGTTCGAATCCAAGTCGGTGCTGAGTTTGTTTCTGAGTTTGTTCCCATCTAACTATAGCTGAGTTTCTCAGCTATAGTTACATGGGAAAGCTAAGTTAGTCCCAGCCAGGGTTAGGAATGGGAAATTGCTCCTGGTTCCTCTTTAGCACCTCTACTGTTGTACAATTGTGACAGTTGGGTGGGGAGAAGTCAGGCTGGGCTATGATGTATTCTTCAGTCAAGGGTCCTGACTTGAGCGGGTTGTCTGAGGGTAAGCAGTGGCTGTGCAACTACACCCCAGAAGAGGAAGCCAGGCGCAGAGCAGAAAGCCAAATGTCATTGGAGAGAACATTAAAAAATTACTAAATATTATGCTAAATTTATGATAAGACATGCTGTGTTTCATCAACAACAACAACAAGATTCCATTTATAGAGCGACTTTCATGTCGGGAGGACGTCCCAAGGCGCTGTACTGTAGGGTCAGTACCCGGGCAAGGGGGATATGGTCAGGGTGAGGGGAGGGAAGGGAGGGAGCGAGGAGGGGGTAGAGAGTCGAGAGGGGAGCTGAAGGCACGGTCAAAGAGAAAGGTCTTGAGACCGGCCTTGAAGGAGGAAAGGGAGGAGGCAAGGCGAAGGCACTGGCGGATAGAGTTCCACAAAATATACAGTCAATTCACTTTACAGTATATTCTGTGAAGCGCTTTGAGACATCTCAACAATGTGATAAGGTGCTATATCAAATGCAAGTATTTTTATTATTATAATAAGGTGCTATCTCAAATTCAAGGATTATTATTATTAATTGTTATTATATTACTGTTCTAATAGATAAAGCACAAAATAATGCAAAATCCTTACTTCAAACCATGTGGATTTTAAAAGGTAACATATACAGAACAACTTCTAGCAATAGCATTCAATTATAGTACTACTTCACACACTGAAAAATAATTTCTTTCTCTATACAGTGTTGCAACAACATCAAAACAAAAATAATTGTTCACTTGTGGCATTTATCTCCAAAACTGCTTCTCCTCCATTCAGTGACATTTGATCCTCTCAGGGTACAAAGATTTAAACAATTGCCCTGTAGTAAAATATGTAGATCTTCTGAAATGACATCACCTTTGGTCCTAGAGATGTTAACTCATACTAGAGTACAATTCCAGAGACTGAGGCAAACTAATACCTTGTCCAAATGGCCATTCCTCTCATGCAATCACCTGCAGCGAGTGTTGGCAGGAGCTTTGACTGTAGGGAGCATCACAAATCATCATGATCCTGTCCTAACACCCCACAGACAAACACTTTCAAAAAGTGTCCAGGAACAGAATTCATGCTTTTTTTCCAATCGTTTCTCTTGTCCAAGGTGCTGAAACTAATGTGTTCACGTCTACAAACCATCCAAGTGAGTGATCAAAGGAATCCTGGCTACCTTCTAGAAAAATTACAACAATTTTCAAGTACTTCCTCACAAATTGTCCTCAAGACTTGAATAGTACAAACATATACGGAGATACTCTTCAGTCAATTGTTTCACATTCCATCCCTCACCTCTAGTTCCTAACCTCTCTGTGTTGCAATCTTTGTTATCTCTATTTTAGTAATATTACTATGGACATTATACCTCTAAACTTTCTTCTCTTGTTTTTCCTAAATACAACTGCATTCTATGCACCCTTTCTCCTTCCTGCAGCTTCACAGTTATGTAAGCTAAACTTTCATTCTTTTATATTCTAATCTATTCTTTCCCAGTACTGCACGAAACATAATTCCACTCAGTTTTATGTTTCATTTAAATCTACAGATTTTTCAGATCCAAACCAGGCGACGCCCAACCACAACTTTATCTCATCTTTTAACTTTGGTTGTGGTATCTTGCATCATGCACCTTATCTCTTCAACTAAATTTCTCNAAAAAAATTGCAATGATCCGGCCGACCAATTAAACCTTACTTATTTCTGCAATCCATTTCATCACTACTAGCAATTGCATCCCTTTGGAAAGGTAATATACTGTTCGCATGTTCAGTGGTAGCACTGATGTTACAACAAAGGATGAATCAATACAGCAATATCCATCTGATCTCTCCAATGAGTTGAAGAGTAAGAGTAGGAATATAGCAGAATAACAGAGTAAATAACACAGGAGGAAATCCATTGCAACAAATTTTGTAGTAGAAAACAATGGTGATGGAACAATGACCAGATGATTTCAATAAAAAAAGTTATTAAAGTCACCAATTTCATTGTTTTAATAACAGATTTGCACTTGAATAATACCATAATAATCACAATGCAGAGATACTGCAGGTTTAAATATTGATTCATTGCATGCAATAATGGATTTAATTGTTTAATAACCTTCTTCTAATTTATAAGATTAATAACAGTGTCACTGGATTTCAGTTGAATTACATTTTGAAATCATTTGCATGCCAAATGAATTAATTGCAATTATGTTTGGTTTTTAAAAATGTCTAACATTACCCAAAATATATGCATCATCTCAAATGAACAAAAACTGATAATGTAAAATTATTTGTAGCTAAACTTTATTGCACAATGTTACAATGTTTTGTTAGAAGTTTATAAAATCATGTTGCAAGAACAGCTAACAAAAAACAAAAACATCTTTACCTCTCCTCTACTAAATGAAAATAAAACTTATTTGACACAAATGAACACTGAGGTGGTCCTTACCCAAAACAAACAAATGTAGTTCCCATTTTACATATAACCACACAGAGGTGACAAATATACAGAACAGACTTCCTGACAAAAGATCTGCACAGCATTTAGGTGAAAAAAAACAATTAGGGGTCTAAGAGTTACAATATCTTTCAAACTTTAGAACTTGCCATGTCTTTACAAATTTCTATATTTCTATATAATAATAATAATCCTTGCATTTGATATACCGCCTTATCACGTCTTCGAGACGTATAAATACCACAATTGAAAAATGGCTCAATTGATAATTACACTGGATGGTGCAAACCGAACCATGCTGACCTGAAAGGCCTCACATTCAGTCCTAAGTCTGTGCTGAATTATGTGATTTTATTTGGGACAACAGTTTGTCTTAGCAATTCTGGGCCAGAAGAATAAAATCAGTCAACAGGATTGAGTAGCTTCCCATTATTCTTGATACATACAAACCATGGTATGCACTGCTAACTTGAGGAAAGTAGGTGACTATTCAAGGATTAATAACTCCCAAGGTTGTATTGTGCATGAGAGATTGGTAGTAGTACTGCCAATAAGCTCAGTAAATAATACACCTGTGTTCCAGCACGGAAAATAAATTTTCTCCAACACCAAAATAGAACTATGCTGTGGTTTGCTTGACAAATTAGTTTTCAATCTGAATTGAGACAACTCTATTGTTACCACAAAGCAATCACTATATTTCTATTTTTACATTAAAATTATTCTGTTTATTCTATGTAAGATTGGTAAACATGTATATTTCTCCATCTCCTGGTACAAGTACTTTCTACAACTTATCTAAAAACAAATCATCCATTATAAGGACCTGTCAGCAAGAGCAAGCTGACACAATTAACAATACTGCAAATACAATATAGGACAATTGCAATTGTAATAATATATTGCAACATAATTACAACTAAGTAAACAGGAAAGATAAAATAATTGCTGGTAAATGACTCATTTTGATTAACTTGGTTTATTGTAGGAATGATAGGTTGCCCAACTGCTAAGATCATATTTGTTCTTCAAATTGAAGCATCCTCCATTCATTTAAGTATTAGGCCAAGCTATCATCAAGTTCCAAGGAATAAGAGGATGAACTCTGTTTAAAACATTATTTTCAATATAGATAAGTGTGAGGTGGTACATTTTGGTAGGAGAAATAAGGAGATCACATACTGCCTGGAAAATAAGAATCTAAATGGGGTAGAGGAGCAAAGGGATCCAGGGATACAGATACACAAATTGCTAAAAGTAGCAATGCAGGTTAATAAGGCCATTAAGGCAGGTTAATAAAAAGCAAACCAAGCGTTGGGGTTCATTTCTAGAGGAATAGAAATGAAAAGCAGGGAAGTTATGCTAAACTTATATCGAGCGGGGGCGGAAGAACAAAACTGTATGGGTGAGTAAGCAGCAGTTTGCCAGAAATTAAGGCAATTTCCTGACTAATTTTAGTTATACAAAACCTGTGGGCATCATCAGACTTTTGTAATTACTTTTATAATTACTATCGTTTTGCTCACTGTCATTCAATTTTTGTTACAACATGGCTTAGGAATGAGAAAACTACATTCATAGCTGCTTAAATAATAATTCATTTACATGTAGTAATCTATGACATTCCAGGCTCATTTGTGTTCAAGTAAAAAGGGCATTGCCAACACCCAGGTGCAGCCTGTTCAGCATTCTGAACAATTATCAGGAGCCAGAGGACTGCTCCATACCTATCAATCCAGGTTTTATTTTACATCATGGACATCATCCGAGTAATCCCACTGCACAACCATAAAACGAACACCATCTCATATGACCTTCATTTCTCACCACTTATGGATAAAGTAGTGAAAGGGGAATGGTTCTTTAGCACCTTTGCTTGCTACTTGCTCGAGACAAATGAGCATAAAGCAGCAATGAACAACAAATATTAATCTCTTTCAACATGTGTACCTTTGAGCTTTGTCAGTCAATATTAAAAATAGTGCAAACATGGGATCTAATTTTTTTACACTGTACTGCAGTAAATTCTTACAGAAAAAAGATTACTCGCTCGTTGTAATATTTTTTCCAGACAAAGAAGGTACATTAATATACAGCTGCCAACATTTTACACATTACAGTTTTTCTTTCTCTACAAATAAAATGAGTTTGTTCTTAGTCCTTTGGTTTTAATTTTGATAGCTAAATACTTCAACATTTGTGCTTTGTTTACCATCTTAGTGAAAAGACCCAAGTCTCAGAATACTAACTTGAAGACAACTAAATGCCATAAATTCATGAATATTCTCTCTCGCCTGATTGAGCAGTATTGGCTGGGATGCTTTCTATGCACTTTAAGTAGGGATTCTCCTCGTCTTCTTGAATGATATCGGAGTTATGGGAAAATTTGGCTTCAGACAGGGAGAGGCAATATTTCTTGAGATAGTCAAGCCTACAGCCGTTGGTTTGTAATCCATGGCAGTGCTTAATGTTCAAGATAGTCCTTTTGAGATTTGATGGAGGTAAAGCTATTTGAAGTAGAATGACTAAGGGGCCAATGTCAAGGTGAATGGAGGGCTTTGAGCCTAATGAATAATCAAGTGGTAGCTTTTCTCAGGAGTAAAAGGAGGAAGGGAAGGTCACACATGATAGCAAGCACAAGGGTTGGCAAGCTTGTGTTGTGGGCGAGGAAACAGGAAAATAAATTGGAGAAGTTGCATAGGCTGAGCGAAAACGGACAAGAGGGTTACAAAAAGCCAGAAAAGATAATGAGGATCTTGAAGGAGAGGGTAATGGGATGGTAAAGGTAGAATTGCTAGAAACTATGATGTCAGACCAAGGCCATATGGAAATGGGAATTTGGGCAAGGAACTTAATGGAATGTAAGGAAAGAATGAGTTTCTCTGAACAAGGTTTCAGGCATCTCCAGAATGTTAGTATGTTTATGGAGAGGGCTGACTGACATTTCACAAAGCAATACGAGAGCAGAGGCAGCAGATTGGTGAAAAGGAAATGGGATACATTTGGAAAGGATTTAATTTACTCTTAAGGCATACGGTCAGATACCGTCAAAAGAGAGACAACTCTCTGAGTTGTTGGGCGAAAGTAAATAACAGGAGTGGGAGTGAAGAGTGTCAGAAGTGATAAGGTCTAGAATGCCAGGCAACATGCACAAGAGTAAACAAAGAGTTACATCCAACTTAATTTCTGCTGTTCTATACAGTAAGATCTAAGAAGCCACAGCTAACTTCACGCCAAATGCAGAAATATGCAAATTGGTTTTAGGTCATTGTTCCTCAACACAACCACTGAGAGTTTACAACTGTTTTCAATGTCAATCCATTCCAGTGAGAAAATGCATTATACATAAGGACTTATCAATAACAGGCCAGCATAGCATACAATGGTACACAAGTGCACCAGACATGCAAATATAAAGACAGTTCAACTTACGATCCAGTTTTCAAAAGGTGATCATACACAAAGGTCGGTGAGTGTGATTCAGCAAGGGAGGTCATGCTTAAGTAACTTGCTGATGTTTTTCAAAGATATTACTGAAATGTTGAACAAGTGTAATACAGTCAAACGATATTTTGGATTTTTTCAGAAAGGGTTTAACAAGGTTTAACGTGAATGATCAAGGTAAGGTGAGAAGAATAGGATAAATCGTGAAACAAGATACGCAATCAGCATAAAAACAAGAAATTGAAAGTAGTGATAAACAGGAACATTTCTGCCTGGAAATAGGTTATGAGCAAAATACTTCACAAGTCCATCTTGGGATTCTTGCTAGTTTTTAATATATATTAATCACTTGAATGAGGCTCTTCCAAGTGCTTTCATTTTAGTTGGTAAACTTTTATCCATACATTATCAAAATGACTTCTGAAATACAATGAGGATGACAGCAATTGGTTGTCTTCCATCTCAGTGGTTCTGTTAACTATTTAATAATGTGCCTTTCACAAAACTATGTTCACATTTTTTTGATTCATCTTGCACCATTTCAGTGGCCTTTAGTTACTTGGCTTGTCTAGTTCTGTTTCATAAAAAGTGTGCTAACTTACAATCCTCAAACCAGGCAGCTTTTGAAGATTATAAAAATGCATACTTATTATCTTCACCAGTTTATTTCAATGTCCTCGGGAAGAAACTGGCTCGGCCTGGTGACTGATACAAATTCCTTCAAAATTGGCCTGTTTAAGTTCAAAACTTTGGTTTGTGACCCTTTCTCCTCTCCTTAAACCTGATACGAAATTCAATTATATTATAGTCTATTCCCAAAATGTTCTCTTACCACCAGATTGCTAACTATTTCTGGTTCATTAATCATAACTAAATTGAGTATCGCCTGCTCCATTGGTGATTTTAAGGCATGCTGTTTTGGAAAACTACCCTGAACGCATTCAATAAGCTTAATTCCTTTTCCAATTGTGCCATATTGCTGCCACAATCTGCAAGTTAAAATATCCTATTATGACCACACTACCTGATCTGCATATACAGTACACACATTACGCTGTTAAGGCATCAGAGTCTAAAGAATATTCCTACCATTTTTATACACTTTTCTGTTCCTCAGTGCACTCACCAAGACTCCACCTGTTTATTAAATTATATTATTAAATTTACTTAATAAATATTTTAATAAATAAAAAAACTAGCTTCAAGTTTTACATTTTGTTAGTAATACTACTGATTTTGTTTGATTTACTTTTACTTCCCCACCTCTTGGTCTTCTCAATCGAGAGATTCCAGAGGAAAGTTAACAGAAATGGTTTCCTGACTACTAATGTTTTTCAGGAACTCTAACACCAGAAATGCAAGCATTTACCCAAGTTACATGGGAGATCCAATTTAGGTCACATCTACATGGTACTTAATCCCTAATACAGTGTCTGCATTAGATACAAAACCATAAATTAATATGCAATGTTTATCATACAGCACCATTCCAACTGTGTGGCGAACACACCTTTGGATATATCATTTGATTTGTGAGGCAATGTGAGGTGGTGACAATAGATTAAACAAATGAACAGGGTTTACAATGATTACCCTTGGATTTGGTACATTTACAAATTCACAGATTTAGAATATCTCAAGATATAACATGCTCCATCACAATTTATTAGTACCTTTCATTAACAAAAGACACTGCAGGGTGTTTCCGGATGTCTCTGTTTCATAAGAATGAAATACAGTCCAGGAAAGTCACAATTTCAATCCCTGTTCTTGCTCTAGATTTAACTGATCTCAGTCAGCACAGCAATGGGGGTATTACAATTGTCCACAATACCCTAGGATAAGAAGTGAGAAACTAATAAAGTGACTAAGGCTCACACTCCTGAAAGCTACCCAGTGATCAATACAGAAAAGTGTGCATATGTGAGCATTAGGTGAGGACAGGAACCTCTATTGTTACATGATATATCTAAATTTTATTTGCAGATTTATGCAACTCTGTTACCTTCCACCTAATATTGTTGAATCAAATTATGAGAAGCATCACCAGTACGGTACTCAGAGTAAGATGCAACTGGCACAAACAAAGTACTTGCTTGCTATTATAACATTTCTAATTTTAAGCATGCAATTCTTCAAATTTTACTTTTATAGCTAAGCTATCATATCTACCAAACTAAAAGGTGCAACTCTCAAAAACCCTTAGTTTTATGATGTTTAGTATCCTCATTGATTGAAATAGCAATGAAAACTGTTTAGGGGGTGAATTTATAAGTGTTGTCCATTAGGAATCTTAATAGAGAAACTGTTCATGCATGCTGTCAATCTAGGAACAAACAAGAACAGCACTTCTGTCAGCAGCACCATAATTCCTGCCATTCAAGAACGGAAAGCACCAAATCGCATTTAGCTGCAAAAACCATGCTTAATATGTTAAAAATGATCCCTGTAATTACCAAATAATGATAATCTAGATCTGAAGAAAACGGTTAACACAACAGCAAAATATGACTGATACCTGGAAATATGCTCTCTCCTTCCCCTCCCCCCTCACACACAAAATGAGGTATGAATAATTATTAGTGTTGCATTTATAATTATCAGCTCAACTCTTAAAATTAATTTCTGAGTTACCCTTATGCGAGACATATCTAGAATATTTCAGATTCTAAGATAATCTGTGAACCCACTGTCCGGAAAAGTTGGCCCTTTCCAAGTTGACCTTCAATTGAAAATAACACTGTGCAGTTTCACCCAGCAGGAATTCAAGCATGTAGCTTTTTTTTAAAAAAAAGAACATTAGTAATGCCACATAATAGAATCAGATAATGAATCTCATAATCAATTACAAACAATGAGCAACCTGCCCATTGTCTACAAGAAGAAAGCAAGCACCATACAGTGCTTCTTCTTGAATCGAACACATCCACGAACTTCATACATCTTTTTGCTCAAGTTTATTGTCTGATATTTGGAGGAATGCTTCATCCATAGTTGCTGTCCAGTAGATGAGAAATTAAACTGAGGATCCATCTAAGACGAACCCCTAGCTGTGGCACAATCTGTCCCCCAGAGTAAACATGTGGACACAAATCTTGATAGCTTTAATAAATAATGAGCAGAATGCCTATTTTCACTCACCCCTTCACACTCACACACACGCACAAGCTGTGGGAGACTGCACACAACAATTTTAACAAGAGGGCCAAGCACCTTGAAGATTCATAAGACTCACAACACTGAAGATGCAGGTTTTATTTCAAATGCAACTTTTTTCTGTTATAGGTAAGGATGGTGCCTATGTGGGAGTAATAAGGAAGTATGCAATATTCACAGATGTGTACAGCAAAAATTATTAGTCAAGAAAAGGGATATGAACTGTGATTATTTACCACATGAAAATTGACAGGAGAATAGCTTGGTTGAAATAAATTACAATGAAACTCCTGGAGTTTAACCAGCTAAAACAACATAGCATTGTCTAGCAAACACCTCTCTGCTTCTTCAGCTAGGAGAAGCAACTCAAAGAAATGTAATCAGGACAAGGATTTTAATGTCACTCCACTGGACTTCCCAGGAGCCAATGGAGACTGGCGAGGTTGGGGGTGATAGGTATGTAAAGTCTAGTGAGGAGAGGATATGTGCTATAGCGTTTTAGTTTGTTGAAGCTTGTGGAGCTAGAGAGGTCGATGCGGGCAGTACTGATTTGTTTAATCTTGAGGTATTAAAGTATGGATGGGGCTTCAACTGCAAAGGCAAGTGGCCAAAGTTCAAGAGTTGGAAGAAAGCATTTGAAGCTGGAGTTAACCACAATGTCAAAGTTACACACTGGTTCCATTTGCCCGAGACGTTGATTGTTGAGAACTAAACAAGATGGCTTCAGTTTTGTTAATGTTCAGCTAAACGAAGTTGCAGCTCATATAGGACTTGTAGACAGTAATTACTGGCAGGCTGCTCAACCATAGAGAATATCTCAGCTGAGGCTAAAACTCCTCTCACCTTTACATCCACAGCTGTGTGCACTTTCCATCAGGGGCCACTGGATAATGATCATGAACAGGAGCACTGGCTGATTTTTCTCTCCTCTTTAGACCAATAGGCAGACCCCAGCTTTCTCAGCACAGACCAGATATATGCAATCATTAGCATATATTATCATGCAATACTTCTAGAAGATTAGAAAGTATAGCACAGAAGAAAGTATTTTGGCATATTGGATCGCAATAATGGCAATGAACTTCGGATTAAGCTGCTGCCTCATCTAAATGTGAATATTCTAACTCCAACCAGTTTAACTATTTTGATGAACCACATAATCAGAAAAGGTCTGGCTAAATGCAGCAGTTAGCAGTTGATGGTTAGCAGCTGTTATTTTACATTGCATTAATTCAAATAATAATGTTAACAGCTTTTTTAAATAGAGGCAATTAGCCAGGATGCTTCTTCATATGTTAGATCAAGTTGGTTCAATTAGTTGGTAATTAAAAATGTCCATTGAAGAATACAGACAACAATTTTCACAGGACATTCTTTAGGATGTTCTCTATTTTGTTTCCACCAATTTGTGATCTGAATAATGATAATGCACTGATATTTATATTTCCAGTTACCATTTGGAATAAGAAGAATTACATCCTACTGAGATTTAATAAACACTCTGTTCTAAATTATTAACTTGTTTTCTATCCTAATCTGCTAAATTCCGTAAGTAGTTTGGGATAATTTGATCTAAAATCGATACTCCTCACTCTTTCCCAATTCAGAAATTCGGTGAATTCTCTTACATGCTTTTCCAAATGGCCTCTATTTTTAAATACAAGTGGTATGTGCTTACCTTATTTTTTTAAAAAGTATAGAATAACAATTATAACAGAAATCTACTTATTCAGGCCAACAGAGCATAATTTTGGGGAATTTTAAAAACATCCTCTCTGTATACAGTTATCTACAAATGATGTGCTCCATCTCTTATCTGCCCTTTTCAAATACCACTATTAGCACTAACTATGGCAGTACGTAACTGCACTCAATGTTTCAGAAATTGAAATGTAAGGGATAACTGTCATATTGCCAGTGTCATTGTAATGTTAATATGCAGCAGTGTAATTCTAATCAACAGTATAAGCAGTAAGGATAATACTATGATACATTTTTGGGGGTAATTAACGTGGGGGGGGAGAAAAGATAATCCAACATTCCAACGTATAACAGCAAAGGTAGTCAGACTCACTTGCAAGGGAAAGAGTTTGTTGAATGTGGAGTGTGAAGCATAATTGTGTGTTAGTCTGGTAAAACGCCAAGATACTGGTAAAGCAGGAATAGGACCAAGTCTGATCAGTCAGTTTACCAAAACATTTTTTGCTTTTAAAGAAAAATATTTTGCTTTCTCCAGACCACTTGTGCAAAGTTAGAGCTCACTGAGTGCATTGATAAGAAAAAATTATGCGATTCGAGCAGGAAAGGCTGCTCAATTCCTCAAAGACATTTAACATTAACTTGTCATTCACCAGACCTTTTGGACCTTAGTGCATGACCGGAAAATATGACCCATACATCCCCTTCAGCAATCCTAAGAGACTATTTTAAACTATTATAGTAAGCATTCTGAGGCCTGTCTAGGGGAGTATTTTAAATTGGCCAATTTTCAGTTACTCGCCAGGGGTAATCCAAGATACAGTTGCACAGATATCCTCCCACTCCTCCTTGGAGATAATGGTGTTCAGATCTCACTTCCAAGCCTCTAAAGCAGTGCTGAAGCTCATCGAATCCATGGATAAGAGAATGAAATAAAAGATCAAGGCAAGCTCATTTTCCTCTGGGGCAAAAAAAATGTGAGTACTCCACTCGATCAGGGACCAATGAATGTGTGCCCAAACCGAGGCTCAGAAAAGATATCTTGCTGTCAAGGGTAAACTCTCACACCAGTTATTGAAAAAACGGCACTGTTCCATTTCCAATCACAAAAACAGGCATGTACGCCCTTACCAAACAGGAGCAGAATGCCCCTCCTTTTTTGAATTAGGTCCAGGAAGCTGAGGTGGGTGGGGGGGAATTAAGACAGAGTTCGTGGAAAGTTTTGGAAGGGCCATCATCCTCCATGATAACTTAAATCCCAGCATTAATACAACAGTATCTCAGAGGACACTATTATATATCTAAAATTATATTGTATGCAACTAATTTTCATAAATGTCTTACAGGAGTGAACTAAATAAGATAAATCAAGTTCTGTTTATTTTTCCAATTCATATTCATTGCTCTTTACATTCTCCAGGCATTTTATTTTAGGATTGTATCTTGGATAGTGGAACCAGTATCAATGCAGGAGTGGCTACTGGTGATCCACAACACAACCTCACCAGGTAATGCTTTTCAATCCTATGAAGACTTTAAAACATGGTATTCTACTAAATGGCTATTGAGTGGTCGAGACAGGATTCATATTCGCTTTCAAAAGGGAAATAGATAGATAGAAATCTAAAAAGTGTCTTACTATTCAATCTAAAATAATAGTAATAATAATCCTTGCATTTGATATAGTGCTTTTCACGTCGGGAGGACGTCCCAAAGTGCTTCACAGAACACACTGTAAAGGGAATTGACTGTATATTTGTAGGCGAACGCGGCAGCCAATTGCGCACAGCAATGTCCCACAAACAGTCGTAGATTGAAAATGACCAATTTTTATTACTGTTTTTGGTTTTGGAGGGATTATTATTAGGCGTGTGGAGTAAGGAAACTTGCCCAAGGTTTCGCCCTGACCTGCCTGGAATTGAACTCAGGTCTCTCACTTGGAAAGCGAGTGCTCTAACCACTGAGCTACAGGACTCCACAATACATTATTACATTATACAAAATATTATACAAAATACATTATTTGACGGGGTGTAGGGAAAAGGCAGGTAAATGTAACTTAATGGATCGCTCTTTCAAAGAACCAGCACAGACATGATGAGCTGAATGTCCTTCTTCATTGCTGTAAAGGTCTGTGGTTTTAAGACTAAAAACCAAGTAAAGTATTGGTCTTTGCTAACCAGAATGAATACAATGCACCAGCACAAACTGCTTTCAGATCTTGAGGTAAAAATGATCATGTTTATAGCATATGCACATGAATAGTAAGACAGTAAAAGTATTCTAAAAAAAAACTTATTTTCTTACCTTTCACAGAAATATTCGGTGGTGGTCCTTCCATTCTCAAGTTCCAGGGAGGGTCACCTAGGTTGGCAAAATCCCTCATTTTCAGGTAACTAATGGTGAGTCGGATGATTGATGCCTTGTCTAACTGACTTGTGATGGCTGCTGGGAGTGGGAGCAATTTTGCCAATTCATAAAATTCAAAGTTTTCCTTTCCCCGGCGAGATCGAGCAGCATCTCGAGATTTCTCCTTTCGCAAGGCTTGTAAACTGAGGGGGAGAAAAACACTGACATGAGTACCACTGATAAAAAATGTAAAAAATCAACACTGGTTAAAAAATATGGTTCTGCCCATAGTAAAAATTCAGCAGAAGTCAGATAAAATTTACAATAAAATCCGTTACATTTTGAGGATGATAATCAACGGCTAAAAGAAAACAACCAAATTGCAAATCTTTGGTTGACTAAGAGAATGCTCTGGCTGTTCAAAGGGTCCTTCCATTCTTCTGAACAAGATTATATCAGAAATTAAAGTGGAAAACACCTTTGCAGTTGGAGACAATACTGTATGCATGTATTTTAACAGCTTTGACATGATGAATGACCGCTCCTATACAATGTGTTTCAAGGTGAAAAGGCATGGATTTGTTGCCCACAGTTTCAGATGGACCAATTTACATCATTGCTGAAGGTACTGAATTCAAGTTCAATACCTCGTAAAGAAGGGAGAGAGAGAGGGAGAGAGAATGTGAAAAGGTGGACAACTATTCTCAATTACCTCCTAATAAATACAAAAGCAAGCAATGGCGCCAAGAAACAAGGCCCCCTCGCTACAATCAGCACTCTGATCTAGTGAACGGCACAAGAGAAAATGAAAGATAGAGGAAATATCTTTTGAAATTAGGATTTTTAGAAAAATTCAAAGAGTGACATGGCAATGACAGAGCTAACCCCTCCTGTTACCCTGGCAATCAAAACCTGGTATCAATTTGAGATTGATATAGTAGAAAACAAAATATCACTAAACACTCGTGACTCACTGATTTGCCTATTAATTTGACGAGTTCCATTATTTCCAGATTCTAGCACAAGCCAAATGCCAAGATTTCTCTTCCCACCATCTAGGAAAAGTAGTGAGACCCATCTCTATCCTACACAAGTTGCCCGTTTGCACAGAAAGCATGAAAGAGACCTGGACAAAGTCCAGTCTGCTAGATAATGGAAGTAGAGTGGGTAGCGGTATGGAGGCAAATACTCAGAAGCGATATAATTTTGGAAAGAAAGTTCAAAATCACACAACAAACATATTCTCATGTCGGCTTCTTACGTTCCACCACTCTGTGACAGAGGAATGCCGGAGGTTATGTCATCAAAAGAGCACACTTCTTGAGGTTCTGTTATTCCCCAACAGCCACCCACTCTAATGAGCAATTCACAAGGCAGTCAAGATCACGACATACTTCAAAATCAACTCCAGATCCTGCTCAGTTTCTAGAGTTTTCTACAACATGATAACAGCAAATCCTCAGAAAAGGAGGCTGTTGAGCACAATCTGACCAGTGGAAATAACAGCTTTCCCTTGAAGCCTACAGCGGGATACAACCTACAATCCACAAACCACAGCTGACAATTCGCTTCAATATCTCCTTATACAATGCCATTGAAGCACAAACAATCTGGCCAGTACAGTCAGTCCATATGTGTAAGCTAAGAAATCTCTTCAGCACAGTATGAATAGAATATGAACTGAACCCAACATATAAATGCATGTTTAATTTAATAATAAAAAGATTGGCTATTAACTTAGACACAAACAAGGATCTTGACTCTTAAACATATGTAAGAGCCATGCATCTCACAGATGGCATACCTGTGTTACAGATCAAGAGGACTAGATTGTGACAGTGAGTTACAAGGCTACAACTCAATCAAATGGTTTATGAATAGTGTCAGATCCTGAAACTGACTTAGCCTGAAACCACTCCTCACCACACCAGTACTGTTCTTCTATTTTTCCCTCTGAATGAAAGATACAGAACTTAATGCATGTGAAGTTTACAGACCTTTCTCAAAAGAGAAAGAACAATGAGAAATAATCCACTGCAGCCAATTTTCTGCCTCAGTCTACAGTATAGCATTCGACTTTAAATTCTAAACAGTGCTAACTGGCAAAAGAAAATTTGCTCCTAAATTTTTATATCACACATACAGAATAGATTGGTCATCAAATGCCTTCAGTGTAGCAAACAAAATTAGGCAGCAACTTTCACTTTAGTAATGTTTCACTCAATTTATTAAACTACACAGTTAGCAAGTACAAACCATACTTAAAATAAAGCATGTTATGAATAGCCGGCAATGAGCTTGTACAAGTTTCAGGGTTCTGACGCCATTCATAATCTACTTGATTAAGTTACAGCATTGTATATGCCTGCCACTATCCAGTCCCCTTGATTTATAGCAGAAGTACAACAATAGTAAAAGTAAATTATTCTCTCACTTGCGGAGTGTGGGAAAAAATGAGCCTCCATTTCTTCACTTCTATATTGTAACAGAACCAGAGGTCACATCTGCAATATTATTTGTTTGTTATGTCGTTTGGGGAATTTAAAGATCTCAACATTACCTCCTAAATAAATAATGGCGTTATGGACTTTCAATTGCCTTGTATAAATACATGAAGTTTGTAGTTTTACACATCTATAACACCATTCTGAAGTACTTTTTTTTAACATGTTTCCTTCACATGAAGGAAAAGCCTCCCATTGCAGATCATTCTAGCACACATCAGTAAAACTGCACCAATAGATGGGCAACGTATGGTATTAGCTGTAATGCATGTTTAGATCTAAAATGTGATACAAAGGCAACAATTAATTTGTTCCACAAACTCAAGTTGAATTAAGTTCAGAGCTACAAGTTTCCAAGTAATAATAAGATGTTTGACCTTTATCCTTTTTTTGTACATTTAAACATTTTAGTATTGAAAACAGTTACTTTAGTATATTACTCTGATACCATTTATCTCCAAAATACTTTTCCAGTTAATAAAATGCAATCAGCTTTAAGGAAAGCACCATATTCTAAGAGCGATAAGTTAACGCCCTGTCAAGGTGAAATTACTTTTGTATTTTAACACCATGGATTTTTATTCACCAGTTCAACTAATCACTCTACAATTGAACTTCTGAGCACAAAAAAATTATCAATTAAACTGGCTGAAACTCCAGCAAATTATCATTTAGGAATGGAGTAATTGCTTTCATCAGGGAAAGAAAAGCCCGCCAGAACACATATGTCACTTTAGATTAGTGTTCTCTCTCCTGAAGCCATGGATGACACAGCTGATATAAGACTAAATGCCAAGACCAATCAATTGCTTTTGTGGCTCTGTTCTGAGCTGCAGTAAAAGAGGCCATTTTCTAGGATCTACTCTTCATTATAGTAAATGCTATCTCCTTGGTAACATAATTCCATTTCTCATAAATTCTGCTTGGGATCATTGTCCTAACAATAGATGTTTGTGAAAAAAAAGAATGCTGTCAGTTTAACACAAAGAATTAAGTGTGAAAAGTTGGCAGTGGAATCTGGTAAACTATTGCCTGAATGAATGTCCTGGAATTGTTCCTTGTGTTACAAAATAATTCTGTTTCACTTATGGCTTGATATTTCTATTACAGACAATATATGCATAAATAGTAGAAATTGTAAATTTACTGTTTCATTCAAAGGCATTTTAAGAAATGCAATATGCATCTTCCAATGACAAGGCTTTCCAGATTATATGTGGATTATTGAAATAAAACTCATCTGCCCTACAGGTACAGTTTAACCACATGTTACTGCTCGCTTAACAAAGCAGTCGACTGAAATCTTCATGCTACATTACAAATGTCATTATGCGCTAAAATGTTGTTAAAATGTGATTATGTGGTAAAAATAAACGATCTTGAACTATTCTGTCCTGGGTTAGACATTGTGCTCAGTATACATTGTAATGCTTTGGTTTATATCTCTGTGTCATTTAATTTCTCGCATAGTTATTAATGTAAAATAAACCCCAAAGTTATTAATCTTTTAACTTAAATGTTCAAACACTTGATGCATTCCCATCAATGCATTACATATTTTTAGTGCCTTAACAAACTGAACAATATTCTTGGAGCAACTTATGAATTTGGAGGAAAGTATTGATTATCTCGAATTATAATGAAACAGCATTTAAACAGACTTTGAAGAAATAAGACAATGGCAAGGCAAATACATTATTATGTAGACGAGTGCAGATAATGTATACTGTAACAGGAAACAATAAACATAAAGAAAAATAATTTGGGTATCATTTTAATCATTTGCCGTTTTTTTCCATGAGTACAAAATTGAAAAATTATTCCATCTTGTAGAAATCACTCGTAGGTAATATTCGGAATACTGGGTAATTCTGGAAACCCTACTTGAAAAGGATTCCAAACAGATTTGCATCACACCAGCACAGCTGTTAAGATGTGAAAGATCAATTTAAGCGTTTTTGATTAATTTGGAAGAGGGTGGACTGTTGGCCAGAACACTTTCACAATATGATCTTCACTATTCACCTCAATGGGCTGACAAATCCTGTTTAGCACTACTTCATAAAGACAGTACCTCGAGTCATGCAGCACAGATTATAAAGTCACAGTCGTGGTGTGGTCTTTAACCCACCCTTTTTGACACAGAGGTGAGAGTACTACTGACTGAGCCAGACTTTTAACTATCAAAAATGTAGGTGTTATTTTCTAGACATTTTTTGCTTTGGAAAGAAAACATGTGATTTTAAACAATAAGCTCTTTTAGTTTCTCTGGATTTATTCAAAATAATTATTTTGCGTTGATTTGCAATGTACTGAATTTTGCAACCCATTTACAGAATAAATGGAATAAGTGCAGAACTATTCTGGAACAATAGTCTAGGCTGTATCTTCATATATTTAAATACATATAATAATACAACATTCTAAGAGAACTATAAAATATATTTTAGTTAGAACAGCTTACCATGAATGCATGTGTCAAGAACAGAGGATTATAGGGTGGAACAATAAACATTTGCTCTGCTGATCCTCTTTGCATGTTTTTCATAACATTACAGCTGTTGAAAATACACTGAGAAATGTTAGGGCTCTACCTGCTCTTTATCCAAATTTGCAATTCTAATGTGGTATTATTTATCATTATTTATCGCAACATACGGACAAGGGTTTCAAATCAAATGCTGGGGCAAAACCTGAAGTGGTTATTTCAGGCAAAGATCCAAATCCATTACAATTTTTTCAAATAGCATATTTTAGCAAACTTCTGTATGTAAACTGGAACAAAATAGTATCTTCTAACCTGAAGTCATGCTTTATCAATTAAATATATATTTCTGCATGAGATATGATCTTTAAATAGATGGGGACAACACTGTATATAGTTCATAAACTATTGCCTTTATTTCTGCAATGAACAAGATTTGCTATTGGTTAAATTCCAATTAGCAGAAGTACAAATAATACACATATCTAGATCTAGATTTTATATGTACAGAATTGACAGTTGCCTACATAACTCCTGTTGTGACACTAGATAGTTGAAATGTATTTTATATTTAAAATTAAGATCTAAACTACAATCAAATCAAATAAATCTTTGAAACAATGACTGTGGCTCCCATTGCACATTTGAGGATTGCTGCCCCAATCCCAAACATGTCTCTTCAGATGACCAGTAAATCACCCCACTGAGACTTACGAATGGACCGGTGAATACATTTCTACAATATGTGAATACATTTCTGTAATATAAGGACAAGAGCTGGTGACAGTCTGGTTCAGTTGGTAGTATGTCAGCCTCTGAGTTAAAAGGTTATGAGTTCAAGTCCAACGTCAGTACATTGAACTCACATAGTCTAGGTTGACACTCCAGTCAGTGCTGGGTATGCACTGCATTGTTGGATGTGCTGTCCTTCAGATCAGCATTAAACTGAGTTTCTGTCGGCTTGCTCAGATTTCATGGTACTACTGGAAACGAGAAGGGAGTTTCTCCCAGGGTTCTAGCCAACAATCCCGAAGGTAATATTGGTTGTTCGCTGCATGACTATTTGTGGGAAATTGTTGCATGCAAATTGGCAAACATCTAAATCTATTTAAACAATTATGTTATTATAACAATTATATTTGACGTAATTTCATTGTTTACAAAATTTTCCTTTGTAAGTTGGTGAAATACAATCAAAGAAGCCTTTTGCTAAAAAAAATCAGGTCACGTGTAGATTAGGCAGTACTTGAAAAGATTCGGGTAAGTGAACTACTTACCACACAGTTTAATTTGAAAGTTGACAGGCTTCTCCTTTCAGTCTCAGAGACAGGCATTTCACCTAAGTAGATGTGGAGCAGTCTTGCTCCATTGATTCTAGGTAAAGGATTCTCATGGAACACATTCCAAATGCGCACATATTGTGTATACACCAATCAGAAACTACTTTTTTTTAACATAACTTAGCCCAAATGAATGTTTCTGTATTCCTTGCTAAGTTGCTAAGTTAAGGGCTCTAAAACACAACCCGTATGAAAGCGCTATACAAATGTTGTTGTAAGTTTTTATATAAGTTGTAGTAAATTTTCATATATTCTATATCCAGAATAGGTATTCATATAAACTACTGCTTTCAAATCAGTATGTCCACAGAGCAACTCAATGTCTATTCCAGGACAATCTCTGGCTTCGTCCGTCAATAAAGGTTGTCCATTTCACATTCTCTTCAATAATGTATCAATCCTCTGTGCTCCATAGATGAAACCACTTGTTTTCAAAGGTAAGTTGCATTTCAAACTTAGTTTTAGAGAAGACAGGTACTTTACATTAAAAACACAAATATATTCCCATACACATGTACTTATTAATTGTGTAGTATAAACAAATAATATGAACGGCAAGCAAACGGTTCTATAAAGCAAGAGTTTTCTGCCTGCACTGAAGGAGAGTATATCAGGACCTAAGGACAGGTTGCCTTCAAAGAAGGATTTATAGAAACAGTTCAACTACATATGGCCCTAATTGTACTGTAAAAAAGAGGTCTTACATATATATTAACATACACAAACTGATTTGAAAGTTTTTCTCTGCTTTCTCTCCTGAAAGTCCTAATTTATGAGGGGGTTCATTTCCATAGACCGACCACCTTCTCAACTACCTCACCAAAGAGGCTTCAGAAGCGAATCCAGGCAGTCAGGACCAGCCTGCTATTATAGATAGCGGCACATCACAGTTGAGCCCAATCCTATTTACCCAACATCTGCATAATGGATTTTGTTCAACTGAATCAACTATAGCTACTCACCACAGATCAGAAATGTATTCTGGGACTTTGAGTTTAAGTGGCTCAGTTTCACCTGAGGCAGAGGTTTTACCAACTGGGTCATCACTACCTGGCACCAGAGTGTTCTGATCAAATCCCTTCAAATAACTTTTTTTCAAAATATATCTTACCATCAAATGAATAGCGAGTAATTTATCCCATCAGAAACATTTAACTTCCCTTTAGAAAAAAGGTATAATTTTAAATTGTTTAGAATATGTACTGGAACTTAGACTCAACTATTTTAAGGCATTCCATGTGTTGCAATGAATGAAGACACCCCTCTGTCTTTTGCCTGTGAGAATCTACATTTGGCTAGGATTATTGAGGGCATCACATGAAATTTGCTGTCAATGTCACACTCCCCCCACCCCCCCCCCTTATGACAAATCCACAGTGTACACTAAAAGGCAACCTCAGTTCTAGAATCACCAATTTTATATAAGGATAGAAGTCATGTAGTACACCAGAGGGTGCTCTTTCACAACTGGGACTGGAACTGCAGACAATTGTTGTGAGCCAGAATATACCAGAAGAAAAGTGGTTTAGTGTTGCCACTGGATGCAACAGGAGGGTTTACATTCAGACTCAAAGATAATTTGCATTGTAATTTTGTAATGAATTTCCAAAGTAACCTCACACTAGACTTTTCAATATGTGCCCCATGATGCATTATTTGACCAAATGAACTGGAGGGGAAAAAATGTTTTTTTCCCAGTGATTAGGATGTTTATTTCTAAACTATGAGAATACCTAATACCTAATTCAACCACAAATTCTACCTTTAGGAAACCTCATTCCTTTCCTGTTTGAGTATCAGAGCAGATTCATACAATTTGCATAATTTGTGGATAAACATGCAGTTTTTGCAATAGAAAATCAATTTGAGTGATATGGAAAACCCCAGCATGAAGTCCAGCTGAATTAAATATCCAATTTTATGCTTTCCCCAGATTGATTTTCATAACATGAACCAAATATTCAGTTATACATTTTTATTAATTTTCCCAAAATTCTCTTGTTCAGCATCAGCAACACAAGATGGGTTAACCCTTTGCATGCCAGGAAGGAGTTAACTTATTTGGCCACAATTGTAGCTCGAGGCACTTTGACTATTCTTATAAGTGGCATTTGCTTCTTGGATTTAATGCCATCAGGATATCAATCATTGTTGACCTGGATCTATGATAATGACCATGTTAGTCAAATGAGTTTTTTGTTTGGCTGAGATTATCTTTTATTTATTAAGCTTTATTATTCAGATTGCCTGACTGAACTCAGACCTTTTGAGGCAGTGACATCCCAAGTAACTATAGTTTACCTAGACTCAAAAGGCTTTTGATAAAGTACCATATTAGGGGTTCTTTAAACTTATCTCAATGAGTATCAAGGATAAGACATAGATGTGGATTATAAATTGCAGAATGAAAGGGAGAGGGCGGTTGTAATGGGAATTCCGCCAAAATGGGACAAGAGATTAAGTCTAGGGTACCTTTCTACAGACTCAATGTCAAACTACGCCATTCTTCAGTGCTCCAAGATGCTACCCTTTCTAAAAGTGCTATATAGATACAAATTGTTGTTGTAGTTGTTGTTAATAAAGGCTTCTCATAAAGGAACATGTAAACTAAGCCATTCCATCAATACTTCCAGATTTGTCAAGTTAGCAAAAGAAGAATCCAGAGGTTCATGTTTCTGAAGAGCAAGTTAAAACAAACACCAGGAAATATTTATTTATACTGAGCTGGAACCGGTTGCCAGAACGTGTAATGTCCTTGAAACATAGCATCTAGACTTGATTCCAACACTCTGCTGATCCCCTTAGCTCCTTCCAACACAAGCTACAGACCAACAAGAACTGTATAGCCCATCACCCCCATCCTTACTCAGCTCTACTGCCACTCCATCCCCCAAAAGATGAAATTCAAGATCCTCACTTTTAAATGCCTTCAGGGCCTCGTACCACCACACCTCGGTGACCTTACTGCCCTGGACGTTGCTCTTGCTCAGCAAAAACTAGTTTGCTTTATGTCCCCTCATCATCAATGGAATCTATAATCACTGACTGTGATCCCAGACAGACTGCATCACCAACGGTATCTAACCACAATTCTCATATACTGGACACTCGATTTTTAAAAAATAAACAAACAAACAATATGTTGAATATGCAAAACATACAGTACAGTGGATTATAGCAAACAAGCTACCTCATATCACGCAGCTTCATATCACTTAAAAGTTTATTTTTCTGCTATCTAATACTTTTAGGCATGCAACTCTTTGGCTTTATCTTGTTTTTATCAATAGAAATGCTTTACTTTAAGGAAGGCAGCAATTTAATATAGTGGTTTTCGATCCCTGTAACACTAGTTAATGCTATACAGAATGTGAATTGGACATTCAAAACACATTCTTAAATTAATAAGATAATGTGGCTCTTATATTTCCATTTCTCAGATCATAAGTGTTTTCATACATTTTTCCATGAAGTGAACAATAATTAGATTGTCTATTGGAGTGTTAATTCAGACAAGTGGAAAATAAACACAATAATACGCATGTGTGAATTATTCTTTGACAGTTGGCACAGCAGTCTAGAATTAATTTAAAAGACACATACGATTGCAGAAATCATTCTCTCCAATATGATAAACAAGAAATGTGTTACTTTACTTGAGCTAAACACAGTTAGTAATAGTTTGATCGTACTTTTCACCTTTTGGTGAAATAGTCATAGGTTCAAACATCCAATATTTAATTTGTAATCTAGACTGCCCTTCAGTCATAGTACTGAGTAGAGTACTGAAGGACTGTTGTGTTGGAGTTGCTGTCCTTCAGATGAAATGGTAAACCACAATATCATGTACCTTGATCTGATGGTTCATGTAGATGTTAAAGATCCCATTAAAGATCCATAGTACTATTTCAAGCAAAATGTCCTGAGAGATTTCTCCCTCAATCACAAAATATGATGGTTATGTTTAAAGTAATACATTGCTGTTCCTTGTACGACCCTACAATATGATGGAAGAGAGAAGCATCAACATTATAAAGATAGATTTCAGGTACCGTTTTACTTTACACTTCTCTTCATTATCTATAGGTGAGTCCCGGAGAATGAGTCATAGAAGAATGGAGGAGGGATGTCCCTCGATATTTAATAGATATCTGGTCCTAAGTAATTACATTTGTTAGTCCAAAAAGGTGCCAGATTAAACATTCACCACATATTTAATTTATGAAGCCTTTTGGAGAAATCAATTCAGGTCCAATCTGACATTCACCAATGACATTGCATATCACTTCCAAAAAAATGTGAATATCATCATACATCACGATTTCATTGTTTTGTTGACAGTGCAAACAGCAAATAACCATTTACAACTGATGTGCTTCCTGGGCACAAAAATATGCAGTTCAGCAGTTTCTACCAAGCATCGCAGGGCACTAGTATAACAGGGTACACAGGGTGCTACATTCCAGAATTGTAAGGCAAATTTCTTAAGAGGCAAGTTCATGATTTCAATCTTGGCAAAATTTACACGTGGTTGGAGGTGCTTTTGGACAGAAAGAAAGTAAATCTTCTCTTGAATGAGCAATAATGTTTCCCAAGAGTAGTGAAATCAAAATCTAGAGAGAATGTGAACAGTGCCACTTCATGGAAAACAAAACAGAGGTACAAGATTATAGATGGAAAGGCAAGATCAGAGTCCTGAGAATAATAATGGGATGGGCGGAACAGAATCACGATCAATGGATAAACTGTGAGATCAATGGTCAGATTAGGGTCAAAGAGTGGGCAAGATTAGGGATACATGTATGCCAATTTCTTCTCGGAGAGTGAGCTCAGGGTCTTATAGGAACAGTTGGTAAGCATGGAACAAGCAAGATCAGGCCCAGAACAACAAATTGCGGCAAGAGGACCAAGAAGTCTAGGGTCATAAAGTGTGAAAAATACCATACATTGGGACCACTATAGTTATTGTATTGCTCCTATGGTTATTTTCTGAAAGCTGTGCCACTGAACACTAACACAGAATGACGTGCAGTGCTAGATGGTGACCTGTTGACTTGAAATGAAATGTTATTGTAACAGCACACTGGTGTCCCAAAAGGTAATCCTATTACATTTTTCGTGTGATTTGATGCCTAACTGTCCTATGTAATTTTCATGCATCACACCATTCCAAAAACAACCATTGGATGTTAAAATAGATTCCATGATTCCAGGCAGTCAGGTAGCACTTGAAACTATATATTTAAACGTAAAATAGCACGAGTATGAAATTGAAATCTTTTGGGACAATATTGAAACCCCTACTGGCTGGAATCCATTTCTAAAAAGTCCTGCTTTTCAAATAAATAAAACCTCAGATTTTAAAGATTGCCACTAAATCAGTCTTTCATAGGTTAAACCTTGAAAAATCTCTGCTGACAACTAGACTTGTCATAACACCGAGTGGTCATTCTTCAGAAATGAGCCCAGACAATGAGTGTCATCAGGGTGTTTGAACATAAGAGCCATCACTACTGAGCCACTGTCCTCACTTTCACAGTGTGCTCACATGTGTACTTTCCAATGGAAGTAAAATGAACAGCGATCAGGAAATGAACTTGATTATTTTTCTTTTCCCTTATCCAATTATAGGATACATTTTATTGGAATACGAATACATTAAAGTTTTTTCCAACACAATATTTCAGGTAACTATATTTCCCTATGAAATTTTCTGTGATTCAAGTAAGTTGAGATATCATTACATTGGTCACAGAATGTCAGGTACTGGATTTAAAAGGAAAAATAGGAGCACACGGACTACCCAGGTACAACAACAACAACAACAACAAGATTCCATTTATAGAGCGCCTTTCACGTCGGGAGGACGTCCCAAGGCGCTGTACAGTTGGGTCGGGACCCGAGCAGGAAATGTCAGGGTGAGGGGAGGGAAGGGAGGGAGCGAGGAGGGGTGGAAAGTCGAGAGGGGAGCTGAAGGCACGGTCAAAGAGAAAGGTCTTGAGACCGGCCTTGAAGGAGGAGAGGGAGGAAGCAAGGCGAAGGCACTGGGGGATAGAGTTCCAGAGCCTAGGGGCTGAGAGGCTGAAGGCCCGGCCACCGATGGTGGGGCGGTTGGGGCGGGGGATGTGGCGCAGACCGGAGCCAGAGGAACGGAGGGTACGGGCAGGTAGGTAGGGGGATAGTAGGTCAGAGAGGTAGGAGGGAGCAAGGCCGTGAATGGCCTTGTAGGTGAGGATGAGAATCTTGAATTCGATCCTCTGGGGGATGGGGAGCCAGTGGAGGCGAGCGAGGGTGGGAGTGATGTGGTCCCGAAGCCTGGTGCGGGACAGTACATGAGCTGCAGAGTTCTGAATGACCTGCAGCTTGTGGAGAGAGGTGCCGGGAAGGCCGGCGAGGAGAGAGTTCCCATAGTCCAGCCTTGAGGTGATAAAGGCGCGGACCAGAGTTTCAGCAACGTGAGGGGTGAGGTACAACAACAACAACAACAAGATTCCATTTATAAAGCGCCGTCAGGTGGACGTCCCAAGGCGCTGCACAGTTGGGTCATGACCCGAGCAGGGGGAAATGGTCAGGGAGGGGAGGAATGGTCAGGGGGGGGGGGGGGGGGGGGGGGGGGGGGAGTCTGGCGATATTCCGGAGGTGATGGAAGGCGGTGCCAGTTGTGGCGCAGATATGAGGGAGAAAGGAGTAACTAAGTTTTGAGTGCACAGGAAAGCAACACAAATAATCCTCAATGTTAGAGGAATGAGTTATGATTCCGAGCAATGATTGGAGTAGGGCTTTTCAGCTTTTAAAAAAAGACTTCTCAGAGGGGACCTCATAGAATATAATATATTTAATAAAATAAGAACATCTAATAACCTCATAGAACATAAGATTTTAATTGGGTTTGAAAAAGAAATCCAAAACAATACTTTTGGATATGCAGGGCATCAGACCAAATAGCACAGATTCAGGACAGACATCATCAAGTACTTCTTTTCTCAGAGGGTTGCCAGGAAGGGTTGCTGAGATCAGGATAGTGGCCTCATTTAAGAACTTTGATGTAGTCATGGAAGGAATGGTACGGAAGTAGACCACCTTGTGTGAAGGGTACTATATAAATGGAAGATGTTGTTGATATTGTATTCTAGAAGGATCTAATCAAAAGGGCTGAAGGGTCTTTTTTGCCTGAACCAATCTTGTGATCTATAAGTTTATTTTAATCATTCCCTCTTTTGTCATGCTTTTTGGCAACAGGGTTTATGATTGGTGATGAAGAGCCATATTTATGTGTGATATTAGATGAACCAATGCATTGTATTTGGGATAATTGTGACAAACCAATGTTACTAAATACAACTGAGCTGATAGTATATTTGTTGTTTAGTCTTTTGTATTATGCATAATTACTTAAAACACCAAAGAAGGTTGACCAACCCAGCTGACTCATTAATCAGAATTAATGCAGATATGTTGACAAGCTATAACGCAACTCCGAGTTGGACATGTACCACTCTACACCCCTAAGTCATTGATGAGCCAGATAGATTGATCAACCATAAACAACTATTGCTATGGATTATTGTATATTTGCCTAAGTGTATCAAGCGTGACCCTTTGGCAGCAGTTTCGCCCTCAGAAGATCCCAATTACCTCCCTCAAACAGAAATATTTACAGAAATCTCTAAAATCTGGCATTTTAGTCAAATGTCCAACTGACACTTGCTGTCCCCACTCACACCTGAGGCATCTGACAGATCTGGTTTCACTACTGAAGATTTATTTAGTGTATGTAAAGTTATGTGGTTCCAAATCATGGTCTCTTCAGTAACCATTATAAGGCAGCTTTGGTAACAGTCAATTTCAGTCAAAAAAAATGGAGAGTACAACAACATATACTGTTAGAGGTACCCCCTTTTTAAAGTTTTTTGTTTCCTGAATAAAATAATATGTCGATATGGGTTTTGGGCCAAGGAGAAGAGGTGATGTCAATAAATTTCTTGTTGTAAATATATTTTTATTACAAGCAAAAAATCCATAGGACAAATCCATATATTAGGTGTTAAGGAATCTGCAGTCATTTTTGACTGCATTTATCAAGGAACACTTTATTGCTTTCAATAAAAGGTCAATGCCCCAATAGCTGGCCTTTCCTGATACAAATCTGTATGACAAATGCCTTGCTCGGTTGCTGCACACACTATTCTTTGCTGACAGTATGAAATGGTGTCAGTCCACGTCTGCCCAAGACATCTGTTGCTCTTCTGGGAATTAGGTATTTATAAACAGAAATTAGCCAGATGCTGCTGGATATTTTCCACTTCTTCTTCCAGCGTGTATGGGACAGTAGCTACCTCAGGCACATTCTCCAGCACAGTCTTGTGTACAAGTCACCAGATGCTTCAGAAAGCCCAACTGCTTTTCTGTCTCACCCAGTTGCTCTTCAATGTTGACTGGTTGCACTCGTGTCTAGTTAAATTCACGTTCAAAGTACTCAGGCTGTTTACATAGATGGGCTGTCTGTTCCTGTGATTGCAGGTGCTGTTCACGATATGTACTGTAGTTTTCGGCATTCCCAGCTGTTCCAGTTTAGCCTGATCCTGCAACTAGTCACTAAACCACTCCTTCCCCTCCAAGGTCCTGGAACGAGTTGTTGCTTCTCAGCTTCGCTCCTTCCTCTCCCGCCACTCCCTTCTCGAACCCCTCCAATCGGGCTTCTGTGCCACCCACAGCACAGAAACCGTCCTGGTCAAAGTGACAAATTAAATTCTGTCCATCTGCGACCAGGGATCCCTCTACTTCCTCGTCCTCCTTGACTTCTCTGCTGCTTTCGACACTATCAACCACTCTATCCTCATCCACCGCCTCTCCTCTCACCTCAAGCTCCACGGCGCCGTCCTTGATTGGTTCAGATCATACCTCTCACACCGTCTGCATTTCATCTCCTCAAACGGCTTCTCCTCTAGCCCCCGGATCATCTCATGCTGCGATCCTCAGGGCTCCGTCCTTGGTCCGCTCCTCTTCAATATTTATATGCTCCCTCTTGGTGACATCATCCGCAGACATGGGGTCAACTTCCACATGTATGCGGATGACACCCAACTCTACCTTGACTCCAGGACCAGAATGTCTGTCAGACATCAAGTCCTGGATGAGAGCTAACTTTCTTCAGTTGAACGTCAACAAGACCGAGGCTCTCCTGATTGGGGTCAGCGCCTCCACACCTCAGGCACTGACAGCATCACCATCCATGGTTGCACACTCTACCTTGCTAAGCCAGTCCGGAACCTTGGGGTCTTATTTGACCCTCAACTATCCTTTCTACCCCACATATGCACCATGACCAGCTCTGCCTTCCCCCACCTCCGCAACGTCGCCCGACTCCGACACTCTCTCACACCACAGGCCGTTGAAACTCATTACTTGTTGGCCTCCCCAATTCCTCCCTCCGCAAGCTGCAGATAATCCAGAACTCTGCAGCCCGTGTCCTCTCCCGCACTAGGCTCCGCGATCCTATCAACCCCATCCTTGCTCAACTCCACTGGCTTCCCATCACACAGAGGATACAGTTCAAGATCCTGGTCCTCACCTTCAAAGCCCTCCACGGTCTTGCTCCCCCCTACCTCTGCAACCTCCTACCACCCTGTTCGCTCCCTCCGCTCAGCGGGCTCTGGCCTGCTTCACATCCTTCGCCTCGCTCGCCCTACTATCGGCGGGCAGCCTTCCGCCACTCTGCACCCACCCTCTGGAACTCTATCCCGCAGTCCCTCCATCTCGCCCCCTTCCTCATCACCTTCAAGACCCATCTCAAGACCCTCCGCTTTCGATCTCCCTGCTTCTCCCCCGCCCTCCACCTTCCCCCACCCCGACCCTCAGCTCAGGTCCGTAACTCTGTCTGTCCAGCGCCTTGGGATGTCCTGCCAATGTGAAAGACGCTATACAAATGTAATTTTGTTGTTGTTGTTGTCTGGTACTGAATTTCTTTTACGAGTGGACTTCTTCCAACCTCATCCATTGGGTTTAGCTTTTCCTAAAACTGCTGTAAGATTTCAGTCATCACTCACTTGATCTAATGATCTCTGGTATGAGTGGAGTCACCTAAACAGGTATCTGTGCTGTATTTGGCAATCTTCAGGTATCTTTGATACAATTTCAGTATCATAGATTTTAAGCAATTTGAATCAATCCATTCACAATGTCATTCCCCTCACTCACTGATTCTAATTGCAGTGATTTTAGGTGTCACCTCTGACATATTTTTGAATGTTAAGTTACATTTACAACAGCGGTCAAATCAGTCACCGCTTGAACAGGGAAATCTACCCTATGTTTCCAACCAAAAATAACACGTAGCTGATCTGTCAACAAACAAAGCAAACCAGTGCTTTTATCTCAACAGCAAATTCCAAGTATAATAAACATCCGTACATGCATTGAATTCAATAGCAGGTTTTCAAAGATTTATTAACTAACTGTGTAGTAAATCGCACAAGAAATCCAACAGTCCTTTGGAGCAGTTCCCAGAGCTACTCTTAACCTCCAGTGAAATGCAGGTGCCTGGCTAATACAATTTCAGCCAAGTCCCAGAGGGAAACTCCCCAACTCAGGCAAATTACTTCTATCTTTACCTTTAGGCTAAGCTTGGGCACATCTCCACTTTTGGAGCTTGAACACGCACAGACAGGCAGACTTTACGATTTACAAAATAACATGAAGATATCATTTAGTCAGGCTGATTGAACATTTAAAGCGGCCAAGAAAATGACCTCCGCAGCACATAAAAACATAACAATTTTCATAACAATTGATGGAATAAATCCATCACCAGAAAATTATATTGTCCCCTCAAATAGCAAAACTCTGCAATTGGCACATAATCAAGGTTCCACAGAAGACCCGTGGTTTGTGTGCAACACATTTTAAGATGCATTGAAGATGAAGCACTGATGTTTTAATCCAAAACAAACAGAAATGTTGCAAAGAGAATATTCTGTACAAAAAACATAATGTATTTTAAGGGCTCATGAATCTTAACAGGTGAGATAAGTACAGCTAGTAACTGATTTATTCACCATAGATGTTAACTTAAATTTCCCTTTTATCCATGATTAAACTATGGTTTCAACAATGCCACCCAATCCTCCCAGGTTACAAAGACAAACAAGACAGATCCAGTGCTAATCTTTGTAAAAGCTGCGGACACTGAGAGGCAGAGTACAAGCCGAGGTAGGGGACGGAGAAGGAACAGTCAAGGAGGATATCAGAGAGGGTGGATAATACAGGGATAGATATTACACACACCATCGTATTCTTAATTTTTCCCTTAGGTCAGCGGGCCACTAGGTCACAACAATATTTTTTAATGCTGAAAATAAATAAAACGTGTACACATCATTTCGAGGGTCAAGCTGTCAAAACTCTTGATAGTCAACCGCTTCCTATCCCAATAGAAAGTGGTAGCAAAAATAATACAGTGAGGCAATGGAGTAGGTGAATTCTACAACAACAACAAGATTTCATTTATAGAGCGCCTATAGAATTCTACCTAAGATGCTGAATCTACTTTTTTGGTTCAGTCCCTTATGGTATATTTAATGTATTAATTTATAATTGGTTTGATTTTGTTTCTTCACCTCTGTAGTACCTCTTAAGAATCAAAGATTTTTTTATGATTTGTTTTATGAATAGTAAAAGGACAACAACACTCTCCTTTCATTTTCAAACTATCCATATTCTCATTACTCTATATTCTTCAATTCCTCCCATTTTCAGAAACGCATCCTGATTTACTTATTACAACTATTAATACTGTCTGCATCAATGTTTTTTTCCTGATAACTTATTGTATAAATTCACTATCTTTTCAATAAAAAAGCTTCACCAGCTAACTTCCTAATTTTAAAGTCATGTCATGTGGTATTTTAATTCTTCATTACAGAACACAATATGCCTACATTATTTTTTATCATGCTCTCTTGTTATACTGTCACAATAATTCAACAAACAATCTCCCATCACCCCTCCTGGCTCATATTCAATTTTTTTATATTTTATGTTCATTTTTTCCCACAATAATTCTCCTTTTCCCAGTCTTTCAAAGCTTATGTGCTACTTGTTGGTTTGTTTGTTTACCTCAGCTTTTTTCAGATTACAATTATGGGGCCAATGATTACAAATATTTTCTTTAATAACAAGTCAGTGTGAAGCTTTAAATCTGAAATGCCAATGTTGCTGCATAAAGGATTGTGACTATAGGTAATCTAGGCATTAAGACTTTACTAAAATGACAATGCCAGGTTGTGGAGAAATATGGATTTAGAATGAGCTCTTTCTAGTCTGGGTACTTATCTGCTGGAATTCTTGCTTCCTGTGATTTCAATGTAATTTTTGTTTGCAATCTGTTCTGAACTGCCACTTTTACTTGTTCTATTCTTCTGTAACCAGTCTTTTCTCTACAGGTAGTGCTGAAATTTCCTGTGTGAGGCACCACAGGTTACCACATCATTACAGCTCTCAGGTGTTTACGGTCGTCATGTTTTAACATAATAATATTATTATTATATGTTCATATACAGGGACTCACTGTACTGTCATTTTCATTGTACACCAAAGAATTCTAGCAAATATAAAGCATTTATTTTGCAGAGACAGTACAGTTATCCTCCTGTATTCACAACAGCCCTGAAGCTAAGCTACTAATGATTGCTCTTTAAACAATGTCAGGAAGCCTAAACGAATCCCTAAGTATACAACTTCCTACTGTTTTATGTTCTGAATAGGGAATACATCAACAAGTTATTTTTACATAAACGCTTCAATACAACCTATAATCTCAGTAAAATTTCCATTTGTATTTACCACTCAATTTCAACTCACTATAAATGTTTGTATGTTTAATACATTTAATGTTCTGTACGTCGGTGGGGAGGGGAAGGTTCATTATCGTCCCTAAAATTTCCTCTTATTACTGTAGTGTATGTCCCAAAGATTCACGAGGGTTAGTCTCTGCTCATTATTAATATAGTGCACGCTTACAAATCTGAAGTACAAAAATCCATGTTTCTCTGCAAAATCTACAGCTATGCTGCGCCAGATCATGTCATTCTTTGAAATGTTTGGCTGCGGTGAATTAACTGACATGGCCTGTAAAAGGACTGGGCACCATCATTATTTCCCCCTCATCTAACCACTGACATATTTCCCCAAGCACCTCTGCCGGCATAATAAGTCAATTCAATCAGAGAAATTCTACAGTACAATGATAATTTTTCCCACTTTTCTTTTCACCGTCAGATCAAGCCACCTGCTGAAACCACTGATGTGGAACAACTCAATATTAGCTCTGAAATTAGTACCAGTCCCCAGTTAAATACTTGGCACCTTCAGTATGGGATAGACACTATTAATGGCATATAAGCCCATCACCCGGGAGCTGAACAATTACTTGAGTGAAGCTCTATCCAACTCATTTAGACAGATTTTCCTTCTCACACTGAGCTGTGATATTCTTCAACTTCCTTTCAATCTTGATACAAAATAAAGAAATGCATGTTATTCCCTTCCTCAACTATTGCCTCTGCTGGGCCCATCTTGCTCAGCAGGAAGAACTTATCCGCATGGATCAAGCTGTAATGATGAAAGCAAATTCTTTACCGGGTCATTGGTGAAAGCTTCATACAACATTTAATCCATAAATCAAAAATGGAATGAAGTAACCGTTTCAGAAACGCTCAACAACAGAAAACTTATATCTATAATATAGCTCAGGAATAAATAAGAGCTTCAAAAGAAAAAATAACTTATATCGTACATTTTTTCACAAAAATATGATTGTCTAATAATACAATACCAGTGTAGTATTGTCTCTAAATTCTACAAATATCATTGTATGAATAGCAAGCGACTTTTTGTGGTTGCTTTACTCATTGCAGATTTCCTTATCCTCCATTCCTCCAAGTGGGGTGTGGAAGTTAAATAGGGTTTACTTGAAGATGTACAGTACTGGTTCCACGGTGACATGGTTGGCAATGAAATGTCAGAATCAAGTCAACCCTCTGTAGCAGTCTCTGTAGTCCCGGTTGGCCCTGTGTGCTGTAAGGCACCCTTGATACAATGCTTCTCTATAGCTTCTGTGGGTACTGAGCGGGCACTTGCAAGACTGAGATTACAATACAAATGTTCCACATCTGCGAAGACATTTCACTTAACATATCAAGACAAAAAGCAAATGGAGAGAAATCCATCGGTTTCCAATTATTTAGTTCAGGCTAATGGATTTCTAGTTGCTAGGTATGCCTCTGTCACCTTTTTTTCAATATAGGAACCACATGTGCTTGCTTTTAGTTCGTTTGAACCTCACCAGTGGTAACTGACTCCTCCCTCACAATATCTTGTCAGTGTCCCTGTCCCTGTCATATAAAATCTTCCTTTTTCTAGATCACCCAAAACAACAGTGTCCTGTGGTATACCAATTAACCCTTTAAGCAGACAGTCACCATTAAGCATAGCCTGCTGCTATGTTAGTAATTTACTTCAGACAGCAGAAAGTATTATCCACCATTTATGCTCTATCCTCAAACTTATTTGTCCACATTAAATGATATTTGACATTTGCCACTCAACTTTTTAATCTATTCAGATCTGTCTGTATTTGCTCAACCATTTACAATGCCTCCCCATTTAGTATCATCAACAAACTTAGGTAGCTTGTTTTCTATTTCCAAATAATTCATGCACACCGTAAATAGTTCAGCTCTAGCATGGATCCCTGAGGCACCTGCTCCTTCCCTGCTGGTCCAGGTTCAAGTCCACATTACTTACAAATTTTCATTAATTTCGGATGCTCCCCCTCTATTCTGTGCTTTCCATCCTTGTGGAACAGAGTCCTTTGTGAAACAATGACAGCAACACCAACTTGTATGTATATAGCGCCTTTCACATGGGGTAGTGTCTCAGAGTGCTTAACAAGGGGTGGGAGGATGTGACCGCAAGCACAGTCAAAGAGGAAGATCTTCAAGCGTGATTTCAGAAAGGGGAAGGAGGGGGCAAAGCGGAGGAATTGAGGGAGAGAGTTTCAAAGTTTCAGGGCGCAGTGGCTGCCATAGATGGTGGAACGGAGGGGACGAGGGACAAGCAGGAGGCCAGAGCCAGCCGAGCAGAGGCCGCGGGTGGTGGAGTGAGGAATAAGCAGGTCAAAGAAGTAGAAAGGTGCCAGGGTGTGAACGGATTTGATCAAAATGACAGCAATCATTTTGAATCTGTTTAAAATCTAGCTGGGTATAACATTGTTTGGCATTTCATTGCTTGATTCATTACATTTGATTTTATGACAGTGTTTGTTTATTACTAAATGGTGATTAAATGTGAATAATACCTTATTTGAATGTTTGCGTAACTTTCCAGCAACTGTGTATAGCTCCATCATTGAAATTTTTATAAAATCAGTAAGATTATGGAATGAAAGTCTGATGGTTCAAATTTTAGGTTGGACTGTGCTGAGTTTACTAGTCTAAACTGAGATTGTGTGGGAGGTAAATTCAATTTAGTGAGGTTACCTATAAGCAACTAAGATGAATTATGTTAGGTGTGCATTCCTAAGATATTTTTCCCCTTTAAGCACCAACCGTACCACACACAGAGGTGGGACGGAAAACTTGCTCTGATGTCTCTAAGATCAATTTCAAACTGGTTGGTAGGAAGTACATCCTAGGTGACACTCACAGAAATATTCTCTCTCCTACTCACAAAGCACATGATCTTGGGTTAATCATCTTCTCCATCAGCACCAACGAGATTATGAATATGCCACACGGAAATCTGAAAATCTACCACAACAAAATTCAACCCTTAATTTCTATTTTGTCATTGATATCACAAAATAATCATCACAAATCTGTTTGGCAAAAGAACTGGTTAAACTACTAATCATTAAGCCAGTTGGCACGTGTAAAATATAATACTGATTCAGCTGGTAGATGCCGAGTATGCTCATGAGCCAGCTGCTATGTGGAGGGCATCATACTGTACACACATTTAATCCAGCTGTTAAAACAGCGTTACAATAATAAACAAAATACTGATGTGTATTTCTTGCCTTTAATAGCTAGCAATTGTCATACATTAGCCAAAAATAAAGTGCGTGTGAATTTTGTGGAGTCCTGTAGCTCGGGGTTAGAGCACTCGCTTTGCAAGTGAGAGACCTGAGTTCAATTCCAGGCAGGGCGAAACCTTGGGCAAGTTTCCTTACTCCACACGCCTAATAATAATCCCTCCAAAACCAAAAACAATAATAAATTGGTCATTTTCAATCCACGACTGTTTGTGGGACATTGCTGTGCGCAATTAGCTGCCGCATTCAGCCACAAATATACAGTCAATTCACTTTACAGTATATTCTGTGAAGCGCTTTGGGACGTCCTCCCGACGTGAAAAGCGCTATATCAAATGCAAGGATTATTATTATTATTATTAGAGTAATCAGAAAAATATACCAGAAAAGTCTATGAACATTTAAAGACTGTGACTATGTTTGTGGTACTTTTGATCAATATTCAGCTTTCAAAACAATTTGGTATCCCAATCCTTCCTTCCTTCCTTCCAGTTACAAATACTAAAATTCAAATTTGAAAATATTTAAGCATTGTCTGTCCAGAATTACAAATTACAACAACTCCACCAGTTTTTCCTTATCTTCATCTTAATCATTGATTTTGTTCCTGACATTATTTTACTTTGGTTGTAAAGTTACCTTCAAATCATAGAGCTACCATTAAAGTTTATGACTAAGTAACTACAACGTAAATTTCTCCCAAGAAATTACCCCTAGTGAGGTGAGAAGAAATGATAAATGGAAAAACAATCTCTGCTGGGGTGACGTTTTATGTAGACCTGCTTCAACTCCTTGGCTCTTCACACTACTCACAGAGGACATATATATATATATATATATATATTTATGTATATGGATATATGGAGGGCATTTCCAGTAACGTAATAAAGCATGACCCAAAGGTATTTGGTTAGGCACAATTCTGTGTAAAACAAAATAGTGCCATAAATCTTGCACTCATTATTTTCTTTTTTTGCTCTTTTTTTAATTGATCATTTTAATGGGATTAAGGAACATAGAGTTTTCTGAAAATCCACAAAAAGTGCTACTTTATTCTTCCTTTGTTAACGGCTGACAGTTATACTGATTTTATGCCAAAAGTTACAGGTTTCTGTCTCAAAAAAGAAATGGCTCTTTGTCTTTTGGATAGATTTAAATTAAGCAACCTTGCTTCAAAATGTTGCTGATTGCCCTTGCGTACACTCCACATGCAATCTTATAAGGTTTAATACAAGTATTATGCCAAGGAAAATCAATGAACATGTTCTCCACCACAGTTCAAACGGATTTCCTTGTGACTGGCACAGAGTAATATTGGCAAAAGGCCTGGGAACAGGTTGCCTGCTCTCTCACTCAGAAAATCATGTGTGCTGCCGAGCAGGAATTTGAGGAGCGAAAAAAATGAAAAGCAGAAGATAATAATAATAATTCTTGCATTTGATATAGCGCCTAATCACGTCTTCGAGACGTCCCAAAGCACTTCACAGAATATACTGTAAAGTGAATTGACTGTATATTTTGTGGGCAATACGCCTAATAGTGCCTTCATCACTTATACTTTTATGATTTTATTATTCAATTGTGTTTAGTCAGATCAGTGCCAGGAGTAAGCATTTCCAATCAAATTTCACTTCAGTCACACAGTCACATATATAGCAGCAAAGATATTATGCCCAAATTTTCTGTGCAATGTAACTAAACAGGCTGAATTGCACTAGAATGCCAACATTAGTCCTGTAGAAGTCTTGTAGTTCAGTGGGTAGGAGTCCTGTAAATCAGTGGTTACAGCACTCGCCTCGCAAGAGAGAGACCTGGGTTTAATTCCTGGGCGGGCGAAACCTTGGGCAAGTTTCCTTACTCCGTACTCCTGATAATAATCCCTCAAGAAAAAAAAGAAGAATTCCACTCAATCCACGACTGTTTGTGGGACACTGCTGTGCACAATTGGCTGCCGTGTTTCGCCCACAAATATAGTCAATTCACTTTACAGCATATTCTGTGAAGTGCTTTGAGACGTCTAGAAGACGTGAAAAGCGCTATATCAAATGCAAAGGATTATTATTGTTAATTGTTGCTAAAATAGTGAGTTTCTGATCATTTGGGGAATTGCTCACAAATTTAGCATGT
The DNA here is from genome assembly GCF_018977255.1 of Callorhinchus milii. Lineage (NCBI taxonomy): Eukaryota > Metazoa > Chordata > Chondrichthyes > Chimaeriformes > Callorhinchidae > Callorhinchus > Callorhinchus milii. The sequence continues at coordinate 12,507,820 of NW_024704750.1, read as the reverse complement.
TGATTCTTATAATTGTTCTTTCTCAAAGGAAGATAGGAACACAAAAGTGTAGCCCAATTATTTTCTATGCAACCTTTCAACTTCACCTGGGATAGAGTCTCAGAGCAGTTAATCATTACACTTAAGTGCTGTTGCTAGTTCTTCCTCAATAATGCTATGTTCCGTGGGATAACATTGTTGAGAACAAGGATTTATGTTACTTGTTGCTGTCACTCAAGAATACTTTATCTATAATATGCGTCAGGCAAATAAACCATAAAGAAGAAACCTTCATCTAAATTTTTTTTAAATGGTTATTGATATATATTTCTCATGTCTTACTCCAAATGTTCTTCCCTCTGGCAAACATAATTGTTAGAAAGCAAACGGGAGGACTGGATAACAAATGGAAAGGGATGGGATGAATCGACCATCCTAGTATCTGATTTCTGTTTTCTTTGTGTAGCAGAGTAAACAGTGGGGTAGAGAAGAATACCATAGGCCAGTCTTATTTCTGGCACTACAACTTAATTCTATTGCCTGGATAAACTTGAAGTAGGAATTCAGTAATGAGACTCAACTGCCAGTTGTGCTCTCTCCTACAGATATTGCAAACCATATCATTTGGGCGGAGATCAACATATTTTTATTTGTAGGTTTGTCTACCATCAAGAATGGTACTGTTTTCCAATAAGAACATGAGATGAGTATTTCCAATCAGTCATCCACCAGCAGAAACAAATTCAACCTTTACTGTCAGATATACTGTTATAAAGAATTCAACTTGGACACATCCTAGTGGTGCAATGCAAATAGTGTAATAGCACCTTGGGCATCCTCTCAATGTGATAGGCACTATATAAATGTAAATTTGTATTGTAAATTGTTGTATTGTAGAAACCATCCTAGCCATCCTAGCCAAGTACATCAATATGTAAAACAGGAATGCATAGGATTACTATGTAACAATTAACATATTTATCGGAACTACTGCAGTTACAGAGATGCATACAACAATGAGATTCATAGATTTGATTAAATCCGTGAACTTTTAAGTGCTTAAAAGATTACTCAAGAAGCCTACTTCATCACTAAGTAGCAGAGCTTTTTGCTGGCAAAAATCTTGCGAAAAATTAACAAAAGACATGTTGAGTGTTTGACAACACTGTGCACCACAGCCTCCCAGGGATCTCCATGCATGATGGAATGAATGTACTGTGTGCCACAATCTTAAAAGATAGACAAAGGCTAGGTCTTCACCGTACCATGAAAGTAAACCTGATTCAATTATAGCTATATGTTGTACCACCAACTATTGTTGATTTCCTAATTTATGCTTTACAGATTTCTGCAATGTTTTCTACAATGGTGTCACAGTTTCTGCATTTGTAAAGGGAAATTTTAAGAAGATACAACAGTAAAGTATTTCTTCATACATATTTCTTTTTGGTCAGCCGGATGTCTGCCACATGTGGAAACCACCTACACGTGGAAATTCCAGAGAAAGATTGTTGGAATGGAATGCACACTCTTTCCCTGGAGGGACGCATCCTGCTTACAGAATTCTGGAAAATATTAGGCGCTGGGTTGGCAAGAGCCAAGGCTTGAGGACCCCAGAGTGTGAGTTGGGGTACTGCTGGAGTCTAACCATCTAAAACCACACAGCTTGCCATTGATACACAGAAGGTAATGAACAGCTGGAACAAGTTAACAGGAAAGGAGGTTGAGGCCACGATACTGCACTCATTTAAGAAACAGCTTGCAGCTGTAATGTAAAAGTAAGGAGGGTATTCTGAAACATGAGATCAAATAGGCCAAGCAGCCTTCTTCATCTGTAGCTCTCTTGTGATCTTGAGAAAACAACAGATGGTATAATCTTGACTGCAATCACAAATACAATTTTGATACTGCATTGCCGTGCTCAATTGCCTCGCCTCATATACACTGCTGTCATGCAGTGCACTTATACACATTTATAATATCCAAATATTGGTTATTTCACACCAGCTGGTAATTATACAATGTGAGAATGGTACAGTAAATACTATGGTGGTTTAATATTGTACAGTTTCCTTCTTTTTAGGGAGTGGAGGAAGAGGGAACTTTGAAGATTGCTTTCACCTTGGAGTAAAGGTACTGCAATTTACAGCACTGTGCTCTAGAACTTACACAAAGGCAAATAGTAAGAAGTAAAGTCCTGCTGGATGAGACATTTAGTTCTGCCATTTGGGCTTTATTAGTTTTCACTTCTGAATCCCTTTTGCACATTATTGCTTGTTGCTTGTTGATTTCTGATATAAATATATAAGAATAGAAACGCAGATTGTCTGTCCATTTCTTGGATTATTATTATGAGAGAGGAGATTAACTTTGAGGCCAAATTAAATGAATAGTCAAAATGCACCAGACATCCCAATCTAGTTGTTTACAAAAGAAATATTGATCTTAATATTTGATGGGCAATTCAAGTGCAGTGTTCGAATTCTTAAAAGGATCTTTTAAAACATTATTCTAAAAAAAAATAATCTTTACAGAAACAATAGATAGCTGTTGCTATGCTTAAGAGTATTCAAACCAGGTCATGTTCCACATTTGCGTGTCAACTACTCATGGAAATTTCCGTTTGTCTGGAATGGAGTATGTATTCACTTCCAGGTAGGATACACCTTGATTACACGATTCCACAAAGTTTTAGGTATAGGTTGACAAAGACCTAAGGCTTGGGAAATCCAGGAGTGTACTGCTGGAGCTTAACCAGCTAAAACCACATAGCTTGCCAATATGAGCACTGTTTGGCATGCTTCCCACCCCATGTCCAAGGAGTGAGAAGTGTGCCATTAGGGCTTTGGCTTACAGGGTTAACAGATGCGAGTGGAAAGCATTCCTGCCACCAGAGGCTGATCTGCCCTTCCAAATCCTGCCATGGAGTCTGGCTGACTGGACTGTCATCAATAGCGGTTTGGAGCATTGCAGATTCGCCTCGATCAGGAATGCGCTAATCAAAACCACCAAAGAGGATCAACTCAATTGCGATATCCATTGCCACTTACCTTCTCCTCCAAGGAAGATAATAATCCTTGCATTTGATGGTCACTAGTGTTTATCAGACATCTGACAAGGTCAGCTTTGAGTAGACTGGAGGTGAACAGCAAAACTCAGCACAAAATGCTTGAGAACATTGGCACTATCCTCGTGCCCATAACTTGGACACACACACGCCCATCCATTCAGAAGTGTTTATAACCACTTCTTGTTCAGCAGCTTCAGCAACAGCTGCTTACCAATCAAGGTAGATACCAAAACCTGGATATATGGGTCTGTTAACCCTGTAAGCCAAAACCTTAATGACATGCTTCTTACTTAGTTGGACAAGGGGTGGGAAGCATGCCAAACAGTGTTTATAATGGCAAGCTATGCGGTTTTAGCTGGTTAATGTGCTCAGGAGCCTAAGTAATGCCTTCCAGCAGCTGTTGTCCAATGCCCCAGAATTTCCTCATCAGTTATTCATCAGCCTTTAGCATAATTGGAGAATCTTTACAGGTCAACTTGTGATGTGCCAGGAACTTTGATGTTTAATCCGTAGTAAATAAGTGAGACTGTTTCAAGAATTATAGGCCAAAGGAAAATCAGACGTGTAAATCCTTTGAAAGACTAAAAACTTTGATCAATGCCTATTACCATTGAGTTGGATGTTAGTTGTCCCACTCATACCAAATATTTTGATCATTGTTTCTATAGAAAGGATTTTTGTTCAGCAAGTGCTCTTTGGCACTCAACTCACATTGAAAAAACAATTTATTCTGAATATTCTATTTGGTGCAATTTCTTCTTTACATTTATTCTGAATTTATCCACAATTCACAATAAGTAAGAAATGAAAATTGACATGGAAAGTCAAGATCAAAAATATTTATGTAATGGAACATTTTATGAAGTGAAAGCAGCAGTTGTGAGCTGTGCGTAGAATTTCAGGTTTAAGAGGTTGATACAAATGATCAACAACTCCATTGATGATTACAAGCAGACAACAGGCTATGTCAACAGAATCACATTTATGAAACCAGTCGTGTATATCACTTACTGTGGAAAGAAACCACGATACCAAGTGACTGAAAGCCAACATAACAAGTCGCTCGGAATCCTTGTTGTGCTCACTCAATTTTCAACATGGTACAAAAACTCAATTTGCTGTCCATTCTAATTCAAATATAATACAAGGTGATTTCTATGTGAAAGCAAACCAGTCCAATTTCATTGAAATGCAGTACATGTATAAATGGCAACATTCCAGCCACTGCAATCCCACAGCTAACTTCAGTTGCTTGTTTAATCCAACTGCAGAAGAACCCTGTAATTACAACATCAAAATGTTTGCAAAACAAGCAGCACATAATTTCATAGCAAGTAACCTTGAAGTGGGATTTCTAAATCAAATAATCTGATGCTTTCTTAAATATTTACATGATCTGCAACAGGAAGGAACAATATTTTTTGATGCAAACATTATACATGTTGAAGCACATTTAATTGCAAACCACGGAATTATAAATCATTGCCTCAATGACCCAGTTTAGAAATTATCAGTGATGCAAAGTAAGTTGAGGAATTTGTTGGAGGTACAGCTGGACTGTCAAAATCTGTGCATGTATGGAAGTTTGGAAGAAATGTCCCATAAATTACATTTCCAATTCAACTAAATATGCTTCTTGCTAACAAAAAGGATTTATGCATTTGAGTTGTTTTGCCCTTAAGGGATTCCTCTGGCAAATGCACTTCACCTGCTGCTCCAAATATCACATGCAGCAAATGGAATTGATTTTAAAGGCAGAAAAGACAGGCTAGACATTTGCTGATTAATTTATTTCCCTTGCAGGATTCTTTGAAAGTTTTACTTTTAGCTTTGTGATTCTACAATATAGATTATAAAATATCACATGTATATTTCACTGTAAAGCTAGTTCATTTTAACACTATTCATTAGATTAAAAAAAACTGCTTTGGGATTAAGCAAACCAACTTCATTTTGAGATGGGAAGATAATTGAACTAGATCAGACTAGAAATCAGGCACTAAAATTACAACAGTAGTTCCTTTTCGATGTCACAGAAAAGCAAAATTGGCTGAATTATAAGTTGTGAGCTCCTTCCATCACCACAATTTATTTACGTGAAACCAAGCCTTAAATCAGCAAAATTTGTTTTTAGCATGGATTGAATAAACTCACCAAATTCCAATTTGGTCCCAGATTGATGTACACTGCTGACCACATGTGATAAATCACTGCATTTTTTTAACTAAGTAAGATTCACCTACATTATTTTAGCTTGTGCCTTCTGAGATTGAAGATGCCAGTCTAGTTACTTTTGGAATTATATCAATTCCCACATGTACGCATGTGTTGATTCCACAGCAGAATACATAGGAGGCAATAGAGAGACATAACAACACAAATTCTAAAGATAAGTCTTTGTGTGGCAGCACCACTTTCAAGGACATGCTTGTAGTAGGCAGTTTTAACTGCTAACAGTGGAAGTGCGCCGCAACAGAAAATGAATATAATAATAACATTAAATATTCCTTGCATTTGGTATAACATCATAATATCTAAACACCTCAAAATGCTTCACAAGTAATTGCTGTCATGTGCAATGACTGTGTATTTGTAGGCAAACAAAGCAGCCAATCTGCACACTCAATTGAACACATCGACTGAAGGACAATGCAGAGCTCCACCAGTACTATACCGGAAATGTCAGCCTTGACTATGAGTTCAAGTCTTGATATGATATACGCTTGAATCCACAACCCTCTGAGTGGAACCAACTGAGACAACTTGAATGCATAGCAACCACAGCTTTTAATTTATCCCCCCATTCGTCACCACCTGAATATCAGAATTTTGAATCGTGAAAAAAGGTTGGAAACTAAGTCATCTGATGTTCAGGCTCACTTAGGGAGCGGATTTTTAAATGTAAAGGGCAAGCTACAACATGATCAATACTCAAGTTTCAATGACTGCATGAGTATTGCTCAAAGTGCACTCAAAGGGCTAATAGAAAAGCAGTGCTAGGAAGTTGCACAGTTAAAATGTAAGCTAGATAAATATCCAATGGTAATAGGGTAAATGGTTTAAGTTCAAATATGCACTTAGATGATCAAATACTTCACAAAGTATGATGGTTCCCTTGCTGTGGAGACTGCAGGTGGGTTGGGATTTTTGGAGAGTAATCACCAATGGTTGAAGGGAAAGAAATGTGCAGGTAGCTGGATATTCCTGAGTTTTGCTTTATTACTCCTGGGGATCAGGAAATATTTATTCCAAACTTTTCCTCAAGAAGTCAAATAAGTTGGGTGGATTCCATAAAACAACAAAAAAATGACATTTGTATAATTTTATTATAAATTATTATAAAATTATAAAAGGGCTGATAATCTTTAGACTGTAGGGAGCCTTATAAACCAAATGGCCTTCTCTTAAACTATAGTTTCTTATATTCCTTGTTAATTTCTCTAATCGAGTTTATACAACCTTTCAGTATGCTGGAACTGTTTCTGAAGGGTTCAGTCACATGTAGTGCTATTTGATTCTGATCCCTCCCTTGGTTTTGAAAAGTTGGTGAATGATATTCAAGAAAGGAAATGTGGCAAATAAGTGAGCTGCATCTGCACGTTCCAAAGCAAATTAAAAATTTAAAGTCACGACTTGAAAACAACTGCAGATATTTCAATGTCTCTAATGATGCTTTGTATTTTGTGTTGCAGAGAAAAATGATAAGGATTCTAGCACAAACGGTGCTAATTACGCCCCACTTCGCCCACAAAATATACAATCAATTCATTTTACAGTATATTCTGTGAAGTGCTTTGAGACGTCTAGACGTGAAAAGTGCTCTATATCAAATGCAAGGATTATTTTATTATTATCTATTATATATAATGTACTGTACCATTTATTAATATGAATTAAAAACACTTTTATTTTGACTAAAATGTTTGCAGGTTTGAAGGCTGCGTTATTATTCTGAGTAATTTTCGAACTGTACCTTTCTATTTATTTAATTACAACCTTTGCACTTATATGATGCACTGATTCAATAAAACCTACAAGACAATAATAATACTTAAATAGTACATATCTGTGGTATCACTTTATCTCTTCAAAATTTTAGAATGATTAGGACAGCTCACCCAAGGGCTACAACTTTGTTGGTTGTTCCCCTGACATCATCATGATCACTCAGGGTTTAGCAGTGGAACAAGCACAACAGCAAGTCTACAATGCACACCACCATGGAAACAGTCAGAAGCAAAATGCCCCTGGGCAATGTTCTTCAGCTAGTAGAAATTCAGACGGTGCAAAGGCAGACATGATCTCGCTTTATTTTTTCAGGCATTTAAAAGACAGGTGGTCTTAAGTGACATATCGGTGTAGTTCATTGGAACACCAAGGTACCTGTGAGCCAGACATTAATAGACCATTGAGATTCCATCTGCAGCAGAAAGAGAGGAACTCAAGCAGAAGCACCATTTTTCTTGCCGCCAGTACATTTACCTTGCTGTGTTACTGGTACCAGTCTCTTACGATGCACATTCTATGTTCTACATTTCATACTGCACACAATGCACTGTTTAGCATTTCATGCAGCAAACCAGGACAGATGAAAAAAATAACTTTAGCAGTGGTGGCAGTGGTGCACAATTGTCAAGCAAAATTTCTGACTACTTTTACCTTGCCTCAGACCTGGTTATATTTGTTTCTCAAGCAGAATCCATGGTATACAATGAATGGCATCATGACGTTGCATACTCAAGGACATCATCATGTAGATCACCTCTACTCAATCATTGCTGACATACATTTAGTTACCTGGAGTGGTAAGTTTGTCACAGACGCATTCTTGTGAAATTACTACAGAATAACGTAGTTAATTGAAATAACTGTTCTATGGCACGCTGTTTTAATAACAATAAGTGAACATTACACTCATTGACAGAAACAAATTGTCCTACCCTGGGTTTAAGACAACTTTCGTGCTTCAACTGATCTTTGCAACTGTGCCAGTGGCAAACAGAAGCTGACTGGAGTTTCTAGGTTCAGGATGCACTCGTCTAATGATCTAAAAAAACACCCTAAAGAAGGATTGCTTTTGTCCCTAAATGTAATTTAAGATGTGCTTCTCCCTTAGATCAGGCAGAGAAAAGGACATTTTGTCCTACAATTACTGAAGTGGGATGATCAGAATGTTGAAATGCATGAGAATTTAAAAAATATAATTTTGGAAAGGAAAAAGAATCATAAGAAATGCAGGGCTTTTTTTTATACAAAACATTTCAGGCAGCAAAAACAGGAATAGGATGAAATGGCTTTAAAAAAAACTGCCTACAAATTGATGACGTGTGCAACTTCAAAGGATGATTAATGTACAAAATGTCAATGATGGCATCTTCTACCCCCAACCATACCAATTTACCATAATTTAGTACTAATTAGTGCGCAAGTCTACTCCTGTAAACTTGGAGTTACTACTGTTACTGTTTTAATAGGCCACATCTCACAATAATTTTGTAAATTATAATATTCATTCTATGGAGACAATTAGAAATATAGAGCACTGAATGCTCTAATGAAAGTACGACACAAGATGCTTCAATCTGTTCATTTCATAAGTAAAATAAATGATGCATAAGAAGCAGATTTGTAATTTCTTTCCGCTATCAGTCAATATGCTAAAACTATATTGCTCCATTACTTGCTAAATACTAATTTGTATTGTAATTTATTAAATAGTTAATTTTGTTATTAAAAACAGAGATACAAACACTGTACTCATACCCATAATCTAACAGTGACAATAAATTGTGGAATGTACATTTGATTTCACAACACCAAGATTGAGCTTTACACTTTGCTTTATTTAGTGCCAATCCTGAGATAAACCAACAAAAATCTTGAAGCTTTCCATTATCACCATCTGATATTACTCTCTGGTATTCAAAACTAACAACAACAACTCACACTTGTATAGTGCCCTTCACGTCGGTAAGATGTACGTCACAGGGCGCTGGACAGTCAGGGTTTTTTGGAACTACAATAATTAAATTATTTTTTTGTAATTAAGAGCTCCAGCTTCCCTGTTAGTGGAGAAAAGCATAGCAACAGTGGGTCATACAACTAGAAGATTGCGAGTCCCAATCCCAGTTTGAGCTGAGTTAGCAGATCTGTGCCAGGCCAACCCTAGGCACTGTGGGTTAGAGAAGGCAGAGAGAGTAAAGTTTCAGCCGCTGATCACTATTCCATTTATTCCATATCCCTTCTAGAAAGCACGGGTTTATAGGCACGGAGTGAGAACAGGATCAGACTCAACTGTAATAGAGAGATGGTACCAGTGTGAAGGGAGGAAGTTGTTGTCATCCCCCCCCCACTCATAAAGTGGGGGGGGATGACAACAACTTCAAAAACTCTTATTGTCAAGGCTCACAAGAGCTACCTAGACAAGGTGGCAGTTGGAACAACTGGATGTGAAACTGTCTCATAGAAGTAAAATTCAGCAGAAAATTGTAGAAATAATGTATTTGAATCATAACATTTGATTTGTTTTACATATCTATTAAAATAGCAGTGTAAAATGAAAAACAAATTCAAGGTTTTTAATATAGGTACTGAATAATAGTCACATTCCTTCCATAAAGACTCCATTAAGAGCACATATCACAGCAGGAACATGGCAGGATTTCCCCTGAATAAGAAACTGCTTAATGTCAGGCCTATCAGTTACTGAACATGCATCAGACAAACTTTGTCTTTGCATGAACCTTTGCTCTGTATTTGTCATCCACCTGAATAATTAACAACTACATGCTGCCTGCCAGCAGCTCTGGGAATTAATTTTCAACAAACGAATGCAGTTCACGTGCATGAAGACAGAGACCACACACAGCTCAATATTGCTATTCACATTTTTAAGCAGATGTAAAAGGTATTGAATCTGAATAACAAAAATACGATCTTTGTGATCCTTTTATTTGATCTGAACATCACTTGAACTGGAGAATCAGCACTGAATATAAAGAAAAATGCAGTGCAAATATTTATGTTAATATCCATATCAAATGTATTATGTATGAAAATGACTGTACCCCAAAACTGCTCAGTAATATTGAATTTTGTGTTCCTGTATTCAGCTAGAGAATATCTTTGGCAGATACAGTTGAAATTCCAATGTTCCATTGAAAGAGAACCTGTAATATTGGTAATTACAATAAAGGAAACCGCATCAATTCCTTAAAATTGAACGTTAGTTCTGTTAAGACTGATGCAAGTGTCAATGGAATTATCACAGATGTTGGCACAAAAGTCAAGAAATAAGGTTAGAATTTTAAAAAATTAGAAATAGGAGTAATATAAAATAGGAGGAAATTCAGCTAAAACTATACCGACATCTGTTCCTCACTGAGACTCCTTTGGGCTGCTCTGGCTTTAAGGTGATTGCCTGTCAGTGGAATATCAGAATCAAGTCAATCCTCTGTAGCTGTTCCTAAGCTCGTACAAGGCCTGTCTGCAAGCCAGATTGGCCTTGTAAGAGCAGACCAATCACTGGGACCAGGCTTTCTTCAAATTTGGTTCCTGTTAACCGTGCAAACCTAAGCTCTAGTTCCTCACTGGACAAGGAACAAGAAGTTCACCAGCCGGTGCTCTCAATACTAAGCTAGGTATTTTGAGTTAATTAAACTCAAGCAGTGTTCCAAAGTACACTCTGGGTCAACTCTTGGTTCTTGCCAACCCGCGCCTAATAACTTTCTGCAATTGGGTAACAGGGTGTATCTTTCTGGAGAGAGCATGTACTTCATTCCAGAATAAGAGAAGTTTACATGTCTAGGTGGCATCCATATGTGGAAACCTTAGCTGGGTTTGGATCCTCTTGGGTATGATGATGGGTTTCCACATATGTCAGACACCTGACTGACTTCCCCCCAAAACAAAATTGTGTCAGTTAAGTGATATTCTCAAACAGATTTTCACGTTCATTCTTCGTAAATCATGAACAATTTCAATCTTTATGCATAAATACCATCAACAGTGAGTCAATGGAAGAAATCCATAACTAAAGTACTAATGGGAAATTGAGAACTACCAGGAATTCAGCAGTATTGTTGAAATTTCGGATTTCTGCTTTCAGATTAGTTTTATCTGCCTTGATTTTAGAATCTTGGGAGTTGTATTCCAATTCCTTTTGATGTACTGCAAGTCCTTCCTCATCATTTTTTGCTTTTTTTTGTATTTTCATAGAAAAATTAGGATCCCAAAATATCAAATAAAGTAAACCACATTCCATCAGTCTTTTGGCAGAGTGAAAGTGATAATACCAAGGAATTGTGTGGGAACAAACTGTGCGGGTGAGAGACTGATGCTACATGACTGGACAAGTGATTATAAGGCCATGAAGGAAGTTTATTTTATCAAATATTCCGTTCAGCTAAAATTGTATTTCTGGTAGGTAAAATAATGAAATCTTTTGAAAGAAGCAAGCTGAAGGAACATCTTCATTGGCAAATTCTTAATAAAAAAAACTGCCAGCATGGATTTAAATGGAAAAGATCATGCCTGGCAAACCTCCATGACTTGTTTGAGGATGTTACAGATTGAGCAGATAGTGATAACTTCTTAGGATATAATTTATTTAGACTTTCAGAAAGCTTTTGACAGTTCCACATGAAAGATTTCTAATTAAACCAAAAGCCACAGGAATCCAGGGTGAAACAGGAGACTGGATAAGCAGTTGGTTTAAGAAATTGTAAAGTACTCGTGAGAGGTGCATTGTGAGATAGGGATGGCAATGCAGGAGACTTTGGTGAAGAGTCTGGGCTTCATCCCGTTTCAGTTTGAACCTACGTGGACAAAATTGGGAGTTATGTTCCAATTCCTACATAAATGAGTTGCACACCAAATCTAACTGTACTATATAGTCAGATTCAACTCAAAAATAGGGTTGAGTGATAGGCAAGTTTTTGGGTAAAGGAATTTTCGGCGAGTAACTAATTGGGTAGACAGGTGGCAAATGAGATTTGAATGTAAAGCACTGCATGCAAGCTGTAAATTGTGATACAAGAATACAATTAATTGAATTAAAAAATAGAAATTAGGAGGGACAAAATAATATACTGGACAGGAACAAGAGTAGGCCATTCAACCTATCAAGCTTGCTCTACCATTTTATTAATAATAGACTACTCACTTTCCAAGACCAGAAAATGTCCTCAATGAGTAAATAAAATGATTAAATAATTGCAACAAGATTGATCACAAGGGTAAAACTATTGAGAATAGAGATTATTGAATTTTATTGTCAACAAAAAATATGATTAAGGAATCTCAAGGATATACAATACATAGAATACTTGATGGTAGAGATGAGGTAAGTTTAAATTATTACTTCAAATTAATTGAAGGATAGAGATATAGGACATTATGAAAACAAGTAAAAATTAAATTTCGAACAAAAATCACAAAACTGTTTTTGCTTAAGAGTTATATTTGAATTAATCTTCCAAGCAACATAAAAAGCAGCAGAAGTATTGGAGTTATTCAAAATATAATTAGGTTGTATGAAAGGAAAGCTAATGTGCCACATAAATGTGGTTTGATTGGTGAAGTGGTCAGTCTCCATCCCATCCTCTTGGCTGCAAAAGGCTATAATGTATCGAACTGTAGAGTGGAGAAGAAATATTAAAATACACAATTTGTTTTAAGGAAGGCATATAGCATATAGTTTCAATCATGGGTTATGATTGAAACGAGTGCCTATTTTTCCTTGCACAGATGAAACCCAATTATAGCTTTCGTATCACTTAACAGTGAAAGGCCACAACAAATAACTGGCAAGATGTGATTACACCAGCATCCAACTGGGAGCAGCAAACTACATCTGGATATAATAACAGAACCACCAACTATAACTATATGTAGTTTTAACTTAAATATTAGAACAGGGAAATAAAATAGTATACTTTGTGTTAACTGCTTGTCTGGTTAATTCTAGAGGTTATGTCCCACATAATATATATGCATGTCCCGCAATAAAATGGCTTCCATTTTGGGCATTAATTACTATTGTAGTCTGATTAAGAAAAACAATGAAAACGATATATTCGAGCTTACCACAAGAGTAACACTTACAAAAAGAGTTCTACTTTACTCGGAGTACCTGATGAAAGTTTTTCCAGCCTTACGAATGAGCACTTACAACAGTTAAGCCTTTTGACTAATGAAATGCACACAATAAGCAATAAAACACACAACGTTTTAACTCCACAAACTTTCCACACACACCTAGATAAATATAATTAGAATTTTGTGTTGTGCTTTTGTTTAGAAACCCCAATAATCTTCATCGATTCACCCTCCTCAGCCTCAGTCCTTATAGAAATGTTTTATAAAAACCCTCTCACATTGGCGCCTCTTTTGTAATGGCTCTCTCTTTCCACCAGCAAAAGGGGAATGAGCGAGCGAGAATGAATTTCCATTTATTCTAGACTTCTCTAGTAGTCATTGCCAATTTCCTCGTGCCTAGCAATATTTATCACAAAGATTCAAGGAATTCCCCACCATTCTTGACCTGTTTCAGGTCAAGCTCAGCTTGTACTGCTTCTCTCTCTCCTCCTTTGTTTCCCCTCTTCCAACCTCTTTCCTGGCCATTTTCTTTCATGTATGCATTTCTCTTTATTGGACTCTTAATCTCTTTTTATCCTTTCATACATCTCCCAATGCAGCTAAATTCCTGCTCCACAATGTGAACAGTAGGCTGTACTCCCACACAGTTAAGACTTCAGCTAATGTAGCACAGCATTGCTAGCTTGTATGGTAATTTATATGCAGCAAGCAATCATTAGTTCACTCACAAAGAACAATATTCATTTCTACATGGCCTTTGCCTGCATTCAGATAAGCTACAACTGTTGAGAAAATAATATGACTTTGGCTTGGACTTTACTCTTTGAGCTTTCCTTAATGTGAACTGAAAGACTGTTAGCAACTCCATTTTCTGAGGTTCAATGCTTATAGCAGTAAACCCATTAAACATGTAACTGTTGGGTAAAAGAGAACTATAAATTGGCTGAACCGAAGATCCTGTTACAGAATGGAAAAATCAGTGTCCTCAGATAGTTTCCTGCACAGATCTAGAAGTCATGCTTAACAAATTTATTAGATTTATTTGTGGATAATATATCTTATATAAGTAGTCTACTATCCACATAATAGACTATTGCATAAGATTTACCACCTTGGAATAAATGTTGATGTATTGAACTAGATTAGTAAATGACTAGTTAGTAGAAAGCAACAAGGAGTAGTGCATTTGGAGTCAGTTGCTAGTGGTATACCACAGAAATCTTGTGTGGACAACTCTTGCTAATAATTTTTATTTCTATTCCTGAATAATAACAATTTGTTAAATTTTCTCTCTCTTCTATGAATTGATTCTTTGAAAGGAAAATTCACATTTGGGCTATTGCACTGAAATAAGATTTCGAGCCCCACCCCACTCCCCGAATTAAAGTAGTGCTTCTTAAGGTGATTTTGAAGGGAAGAAGGGGAAAGGCAGAAGAACTCCAGGCAGAAGATTCAGAGGGCTGAGATAGAATGGGTGAAAGCTCTTCAAGGATTCTTAAGCATTCTTGTAACCAGACAGATGTTTAGGTAATAAACTGGGTATGTACATAGATTAACCATCATGTTTTGCTCTTTCCCAAACAGGCATGAAAAAACTTCCAGTCCATTCGGTTGTAGCTTATTAAATGCTCTTTCCTTAGTTTAATTTTCCCCGTGTTTTCCAAAATAGTAACATAATTATCAGGCTCTTAAAGCTGAGCAAACTCTGTCAGTTTTGACTTAGTATTAAAACATTTCAAAGCAAGCAATATTGTGCTAGAATGAAATCCTTGGAAGTTCATACCTTTGGGATGGGATAACAAGCAATCAAAATAAATTTCTACTTTTAATGGCTTTTGTCGTCCTATTGCACCAAATGAACAACAATAATATGTGACTTGAAATTAATTTGTGGTATTAACTAATGTGATCTTATTAGGTTTTGATGGTATATCTGGGAATTAATTGACTGTTGCTAAATTGTTGTGCATTATTTAGAACATTTAGTTATCTCCTGGAGATTGTGCTGCATTTATAAAGAATGTATTATACCACATTTGGCCCACTTGACTCTTGGTAACTGGGAAACTCCATATGCTTGAGTTCCTCAAAACATCTTAACAATACTCCTTCAACTTTGAGGAATGTGACATACAAGGTAGTACACTTATTTTTATTGTAATGTACTGTACAGTGTAATATAACATTAGGTATTAAATACAGCCATTACCTGAAAAATGGACATATAATGATGATACATGAACATATTTTAATAGGTAAAACATACAATGTCAAGGAAAAATGCTACACCTGATTTAAAATAAACAAACTGTAATAATAATCTTTTCATTTGATAGAGCACTTCATCATATTATCAACATTTTCAAAGCATTTCACAGGATTTACTGTAAAGTATAATGATTTGTAGCCAAATGGGCAATTTGCAATTCACACAACCATAAAGTGAGCGACTAATTTTAGGCCAGGATACTGGAAGAAACTCCCGTCTCTTTTTGAATTGTGCATATGATCTTTAAAGTCCACAGGATCAGGCAGATGGGACCTCAACAACATCACATCTGAAGGATGACAATGCAGTGTCCCCCCAGCATTGTACTGGAGTCTCAGCCGAGATGTGGGCCGAGAACACACAATCTTCACAAGCGGGAGAGCTACCAAATGAGCTAGGCTGCCACGCACAATACTAATTAGTTGCAATACTAATTAGTTGCAGCCCTTCCCTCCCCCCGGTAGCTAAATCCTTGCAAGCAAGTTAAATCTGTTGTTTGACAGTGTAATTTGACTTCTTAAAAAGATTATGCAAATTAGGAATCATCATTGCTTTAGCAGACAGAAAAGATGACAGCTAATTCATAGAAAATACACCTTTCAAATCCCCAAGATGCAAAGCAACTGTACAAGCACATTTCGGCTATCATTCTTTATTTCTGAGGAAAGTTTACTGGATACAATATTTTTCAGTGTGTTTAACAGTAAAAGTATTCCACATACAATAAAACTCGCATAAGTCGAATCTTTATAAATCATAAAATCGCCCAAGTCATACAGCCTGATGTGAAACCCTCCTTCCCCCCCACCTCTCGGATCCTAATCCCTGACTGTTCAACGCTTCCTGACAAAGGTGTTTTACAAATGTAATTTTGTGTTGTATTCACCCGAGTCCCATTCAGTTTCCTATCAAAACCAATTAGATTTATTTGCACTACTCATATTAATCACCTCCTATCTCGAAACACCGCCCCCCGCCCCCCCCTCCCCTATTACTCCTGCACTTACTGGATGCATTGAATCGCAGGAACTAGCCTGTCACCGGATGCGCAGTTATTGTCTGGCTGCACTGAGTCGCGAGAAATGTGATTTTGATCTGGTGAAGCACGCGCAGAACTTCATTTCCCATAATTCAATACAATTCCAACGCTTGCTGGTATGTTCATATGCGGTGACGGGTCAAGATACATTGAATCACGGGAAATGTTGTGTTGACCTGTTTCCGTAGGTACACTTACCGGTTGCATTGAATCATGCATGTGGAGTATAGATTATTGATTAAACAGGATTTTATATATAGTTTGCCGGCAACTTTACGGAAATCACATTAAATGTTATGGTCCCAACCAATATGACTTGTCAGTTTTACTGTATATCTGTAAATTACTTTGAGGTGCTTGTACATAATTTTTACCTGTTCAATGTAGAAAATCAAAATGATAATAATCATTGCATTTGATATAGCGCCTTATCAAGTGTACCTGCAAAAGTATCAAGTGTACCTGCAAAGTATATCATAGGTATCCAAATCTTTTGTAAAAAAAAAGTTCAGTATGAACTGTTCTGCCAATTTAAAGACCAAATGTTCTTTCCCTGATGCACAGGCTTATCTTAACAAATGCTGCTATCTATTCAATTTCTAGTGAAATTTAAGCACGTTCCAATACTTTGCAAAAAAATCGAAACTCTTCAAAATAGGTTTCTCTGAAGTAACCAAATGGAAACAAAATCTTATGTTGATACTATTTAATTTCATCTAAGTACAGTAACAGTGAACAGAGCTAAAAGGAATTGAAAATAATAAGAACTTCCCCTGCCCCCCCCATAAATACAACCTGCTGAGATATATCAATGATGCAACAGTAGATATGAAAATGAGTTACAAAATGCATTCACATGCTGATGAAATGTGTGGGCTATAGCCTCGTTAAACATACAGGCAAGACCTTAAATAATTAGTTACAAGGAGTCAAACCAACGAAAAGTGTGAGAGAGATGGTTTGAAGCAGTGTAGTAAATTGTTCCATTTTTGCAGGTAATCTAAATGCAAACTAGAAGCAACTTATCATGAGAATGGATTTTCCACCATCTGGTCAAATAACAGGGGATTTGTCTCGTGGCAAGCAAAGAATGGAATGATGTGAAAAAGATTAGCGGGCAAGTCTTACAGTTGGCTAAAATGTATTTTGTGCAAACAAGAACAGATGACGCCTCAACAATTACACCTGTCAAAAACTCCAGAAAGCAATCCATCTCTGAACAACCCAGTAGAAAACAGGGAAGTTCATAGCAAAATGATTTTTTTTAAACAATTGCCAGGGAACACTTTGATGCATGAAAACCTACAAAGTCTGATATCAAGTGTTGATAGCCCAATTCACCTTTACCTGCTTCAAAAATATCTAGACACAGTCATTCAATGTTGAATACGGTAACTGAAATGAAGTTTAAGAAATGATACACAAGAATACATCATCTTATGCCTGATAACTAAACAATTGTTAACCTTTAACAACTAAAACATAAAGGAGAGTGAAATGTAGATTATTACAAAACTGATTTTAAAAATAATTCAGGTTCCCCCGATGGCATGTTGGGTAAAGGTAAATCCTAGCTCATACAGACAAAGGTAAAGCAAGATTGTATTGAGTTGGCTGAACTCAGCATGGGCAGCAATTGGTAATAGTACAAGTGGGCTCAGTGCCCCTAGGCGGGAGTTAGAGGGAGTTTCCACCCCAATCTGCTGTCCAGTGACCCAGGTTGGAAAATGTATGCAGCTGTTTACTCTGCTCCGAGGTGAGATTTTATCTCTCGCTCTTGGCGATGCCCATGTGTCACTCTCCGCCTCTCCTTTTCCTCCATGTATCTAGATGTGTCTGGCGTTTGTGAGAGCAGGGAGGCACTGCGCATGCAAGACCCTCGACCGCGCCTTCAGTCACCTTCCTACCCTTACCCTCCCTGCCCTCCACCACTCCTAATCCTAACCCATAGCTCGGGTCCAAATCCCTAACTGTCCAGCACCTTGGGACATCCTTCTGATTTGAAAGGCTATATACAATTGTACTGTAATGAGAAGAAGCCCAAGCATGTCTTTTCATTACCATAAAGAAAGCCCCGAAAACCCCCAATTTATAAACACTCTAAAATTGCTAACGTTGCTGCTGAAAAATCAGAGTAAATAAACCCTGAAAAACAGAAGCCCTGTTTATACTCCACACAAGCCCACCCATCCTAATCCCCTCTGTTCCCTTCTCCCTTGTGGATGCATCCAGTTTTCTCCTAAATACATTGATGCCATTTTCTTCAAACATAGCCTCTGGTAGTGAATTCCACATTCTCACCACCCTCTGCCTTCTGTGCCACACAACCTTTTAGTAATATTAAAAAGTATTCAGCATTTAACGTAGCATATAACGAAGCAAGCGAAGCTTATGCCCAGTAGCAGAGCTCACTTCAGCCACTAGCAAATGTGATTTTGCTATTTCCTGGTCCTAATCATTTTACTACTGGAAGTGATTTTAAAAGTGCTTCCAGTAATATAAATGTGGCACCAGTATCTTGCATAATAATGTTAAAATAATTCAGAATAAATCCATTCACACTACATTGCTAAGACAATGGTCGGTAGCCATGATAATTAAGTAAATGTATTGCTAGATTTATTTTGACATTTTAAGAACATTACATACTGAATGCATTATTTCTCAGAATTCTGCCGAATCATACAGGGCCGTATTCTAGAGCACCTTCCGTGAAACAATTTGATATGAATAATAGTGTCTACTATTCTATTATGTGCTATAACATTATATCGGATTTTTTTTTATTTCATCCATCCGAGATGATCAAGAAAATTGCCAAATGAAAAAAAAAATTCTGAACAATTACAAATTAATTTGTGAGGCAACAAAATTAAAAGACATTATATATGGCTTCAGAGAAATGTTCAGACTTTTCACTTCTAGTTGGCAATGTGACCCAAGCATTGATTAAATTACTGCTCTGTATCTCATTTCCAATATATATATACTATAATTTGAATAAAGAATAGGAGAACCTCTAAAGTAATTCACAATGTAACAATAAAACATTCTGATCTTGGATCCGAATATATTTTATTTGAATTTACTTAATAAAATTTCAATATACACACATGAAAATAATCCCACTATCCTATAATAAAAAAAGGAGCTTACAACTTTACAAGGCCGTTTAAATGCAAGTATTTTAAAGGAAAAATGCCGTTGATTGATTCACCTTCTGTGATGTGAAATTTCTCTTTGAAAAATACTTTAGAAATATAGTCACTACATCTTTACTGACCAAAGTTTATTTGAATCATTCCACGTGGAATAATCTACTCTGCAAACATAAACTACTGAGAACATCAAAATGTCAGGTCAAGAAAGTCAACCTCAGTTTTGCTTTCCTCTGATAATCTACAGTCTTTCAACTCAAACTTATTATTAAATAATTATAATTATAACTTGGGAGTGACTTGACCACTTCTTCTTGACTGACTTATCTCCTTATTCTCATCACCTCAAGGCTTGACTACAGAAACTTCCTCCTTGTCGGCCTCCCCAACTTTTCCCTCCATAAGCTGCAGATCATCCAGAACTCTGCAGCTTGTGTCCTCTCCCGCACCAGGCTCCATGACCCCATCACCCCCACCCTCACTCGGTTCCACTGGCTCCCCATCCCTCAG
The DNA here is from genome assembly GCF_018977255.1 of Callorhinchus milii. NCBI lineage: Eukaryota > Metazoa > Chordata > Chondrichthyes > Chimaeriformes > Callorhinchidae > Callorhinchus > Callorhinchus milii. Next base: position 12,487,697 of record NW_024704750.1, on the reverse strand, counting down.
AGGATACCATTCAAAATACTCATCCTAACTTTCAAGGCCCTCCACGGCCTTTCCCCTTCCTACCTCTCTGCCCTCCTTTGTCCCAATCCTCCCTTAACACCCCCCACGCTCGGGTCCTAATCCCCCACTGTTCAGTGCCTTGGGACGTCCTCCCAACATGAAAGGCGCTTTACAAATGTAATTTTGTTGTTATTGTTATTTTCTTTTCAAATGATGGGAGACTGTTTTCTGGGCCTTACCCATTACCTAGGTATTTCAATGTATAAAAAAAGTTACAAATGTATAATATGTTACAAGTATAAGCAGTTATTCCAGTTTTCACTGGATTTAGTTGTTCAGGCAGGGATAGTAGAACCTTTTAACAGAAGATTAAATTGATTAGGTTGAATTCATGACGGAGGAGATTCAACATGGTCCATTTTAGCTACTGTATTCAACACAGGTCATGGGAGAAACGACTTGATAAGACCTTTCAAACTTTGTCATCTCCTACATAAATGGAAAACTAGAATGGCCAACAGTTGCGATGGAAACTTTATGCAGTGGAATTTAGTTGTCAATCTTTACAAAACCCTTCTCCTCCTCAATGGTTTGTATGTAATGTTTCAATGTCAGCAATGCCAACTATATTGTATTATTTCTTTCTAGGGTGATGAAGACACATTTCATATATTTAAATAGAGAATACATAAAATATATTTTCATAAGAAAGATTAAAATTATATTAAAATGCATTAAAAATACAATCAATTATGCTGTAACAGCATCTTTGCAGCAAATACTATGCCACTGAAGGAGACTAACAGGTAAGTAACCGCTGGTATATTTGAGGAATAAGTCAAATGGAAATCTTTAACCTCCAATAGTTCACGGATCAAATGTTCAGAATCGACTGCTTTAGCATTTGTGCTTGAGCCAAGTGCTACAAGGCAGGAATCATCAGAACATGGGTCTAGCTCAGAAGAGTTGAAAGGGTATCCTTGGATTCAAGTGTAAATCTATAAAGGCAAGTTTCAGCAAGTACATCTACTTGATTATGTCAATAAACATTGGAATCTGTTAATCCAATGCAAAGTAACATCACAGTGATGGTCGCAGTAACATTTACAAAGTAATAGCACAGAAGATGCAACCCTTCTTGCTCTAACCAAATAGATAAATGTACTCTTCAATTCTGATCAACCAAACATTAACCTAGCTTTTACTTTCAAATGCTAATTTGTGTTTTTGAATAATAATCCTTGCATCTAATGTAGCGCCTTTCACTTCTAAAGGACATCTCAAAGGATTTACTGTACAATACAGTGGCTGTTTTTGTAGGGGAATTGTTGGCCAGGATATCGTAAGAAACTCCCTTCATTTTTCAAGTAGTGACATGGCAGTGATATCTTTAATGTCCACCTGAACATGCAGGCGGGACCTAGGTTTAATGTCTAATCCAAAGGGTATAGCATCTCTGACAATGCAGCACCCCTAACCATCACAGTAGTGGAATGTCATTTTAGACTATGTGAGTTCAAGTCCTTACGTGGGGCTTCAACCCATAATATCTGATTCACCAGGTGAGAATGTTACCAGTTGAGCTGGGCTGACCTTTTAGCTGTAGCTCAATCTATACTAACCCTCATGACCAATTCACATTTTTAAAAAGTCTTTCACTTCGAAAAAAATAAACAGCAATTCTCTATTAAATGAGTTCTCTTCACAAAGTGTTTCTATGTTTTTAAATGAAATGGTCAAAATTATTTTTACAAAATGTATCCCTTAGGAGAACTAAAGATGCATCCTCTGAATTATTTCATTGATAATTAGGGATCATTAGATCAACAGAAAATATCTTACTGAGCTAATAAACTGTGCTAACGTTTATTGTACATATGCAGTACCCTATATGAAGGTGTCAAAACTTTGTTAAATTTCTTTCAAATAAGACAATTGGAACATCAATATTTAAGAATCTTTTTAGACAAAGAACAAATATTTAAGTTAATAAAGAACAAATGTTGGTCTGGACATTTGTAAGCACAAGATTAACTTTGCTCACAATTTGCCTCTAACCAACAATGAAGATTGTATAAGAACAAATGAAGTATCGAATGAGAAAAGTAATTTGGCGTATCAAGCCCGTTTCTGCCATAGATACAAAAGTTGTCAACTCATGGACTCCAGCCATTGATTTTAAAAAGTTCTGTATTTCTCCAACTCCAATTTATGAAGCAAAACTTTCAGGAAATTCATCCGTTATTATTAAAAACTAGATAAGACAACATTCTTTCCCCAGTCTATCCCTATCACTGCTAATATTGTTTTCAACCAAATATTTAGCTTTTTGGAGCAGTTTATCAACACAGCAAGAAATGTTTTTGTTTACACATATGCCCTACTGTGTGTTTGTATGTCTTTATGTGTATGTGTATAGTAAGAGAAGGACAGTTCTTCTAATCACACCTATCCCTAGACCTGAAATTCCTTCTGGTCGTAGCTTGCAAGACCATATTATCATTAAATTTAAGATCATGCAGAACTATAAAATTTTTTGACATTCCAGGCTTAATTGAAACCTCAGTTCTTAAGAATTACTCAATTCCAAATTGAGACTGAATTTTCGACAAATCTGCACAATCTTAAATTTTTATACAACATGCCTAAAGGCAAGGGATAGGTGGGATTGTGGGACTCAGGTGTTAGTTTGGCTCAGTTTGTAGAACACTCGCTTGTGGCAAGAATGTCCTACACTTTTAATGTTGACCCTTTACCTGGGTTTCTCAATATAAAATATGCATCTCAACAGAAGCGTGAAAGGGTAGACTAGGAGTAGAAAATAGAAAACAAGATCCTCTATAATACTCTTGGGATACAAAAAACACATCTCTCTGGACTCAAAAAGAACACAATATTTTTTGCACAAAGACCCTACAGGCATAAATTAGGAAAGCTGACAAAGTCACTAGAATTGATACACCCTCTGCAAACAAGGGAAATATCTTTACTGTACTATAAGTCACAAATGTGTTATCTTCTACTTGAAAATGTATGCCTCATAGTGTGACCCTTTGTCAGACAGATGCATTTTTAGACACTTGAAGAAAAGGGAATTCAGGGCTTGCCTAATCTATCAGTGTTTCTCATGGTAGATTTAGGGAATAAACTGGAAGTGTCCTTTCTTTACAGGGTTTCAATGTTGTTAGGGTTGAAGTAAATAACTATAGCTCCATATGACTTCCATCATATATGGCACTAGTAAACTGTTCTGATTTCAGATTCAGAGTTAATAATTGTCTAGGTCTGAAATAACGCTTGGATTTGGGTAGAAACAAAAATAATTTCAGTGAAAGGAAAACGGAAAAGGCTGTCTTAATCATCAAAGAGACAATGAAACCTATTTAGTTTCTAAATAGACTACCTGAGGCTTCTCGGGATCCTAGACACTTCCCACTGGTGCAGTATAAGTGTGGCCAAGGGCATGTGGTAGTGAAACTGTATAAAAACATACAATCCACAGCTCCATTAAGGATTGTATTACTCTGTCACTTGGAGTTGCTCAAGGAAATATCTTGATGTATAACAAAACCACAGGAGCTCCTTGATCACTTTGATGATCCTCAGTGTCAAGATAAGGACAAAACATCTGCTCACATCTCAATCTAGACCAAGGCCAAATCATGAACTATATGAGACACCTAGAGCAAGAAGCAAAGATAGACACTGGCTATTAGTCTTGATTCTGACTAAATACATGCTGAGGCTCCAACTATAAATGCAACCTTACTACATTGAAAGAATCAAAATTAACTTATGGAAAGGGAAACATCCATATTTGTCAATACAACATCATAGTTTGTAAAACATTTCAGTTGTATAAAAAAATTAAAAATAGATTAACAGTGATTGGGTACAACAACAACAAAATTACATTTGTAAAGCACCTTTCACGTTGGGAGGATGTCCCAAGGCACTGGGTAAGGCAGATATAAGTTATAGTACAAAAATATATTCACATTAAATTACAATTGGTCAGCTACACATATTTCTTAGTTCCTGATAATAAAGTATGCAAATGAAATATTATTATTATAATTTAGTATGCAAATCTCTGTAAAAATTTGACATTGGACCAGCTCAAAGCTTATCACAATACAAACTGAATGCATACATCAAGTTATATCTCCCCTCGTTCATGCCCCACCATCTCTAGTGTCCTTTACTGCATGAATTCTTCACGGTATACCCAACATAATTTATATTTATGTATCTACTGACAATATGTAGTTCCTTTTAGGCTGTCAACAGTTTAGACACAGACAAGTAAAGAAGGTTTAGGCCATTTATGCCCGTTAAGGCATCCTCCAAATATTGTATTCTAAAGCATCATTTTTTAAAACAAAATGATGATAGGAACTAGGTTTTGTATGTAAATGCTAACGTTGTTTCTTTTACTAATTAACTTAACCATTTGATTTAGAAAAATGTAAATGATGAAATGTAAAAATATTTAAACGACACCAGCTATATAGTGACCCTGTATATAATAATCCTTGCATTTGATATAGCACTTTTCACGTCTTCTAGATGTCTTAAAGCGCTTCACATATGTCCACTTATAAGAATATTTATGAGCATAGCTGTGAGAAATCCAGAGTTTTCAAAAATCTTTGCAATATTAGTGAAAGTACATTAAACACAAATTATTGATAATTTTTTTGTTGCAGTTTTACACAATAGCTATGAAATCCAGTGAGCCACAGCAGACCTTGGCTGTTCATACCAATTGCTGTTCAGCATGAATGCAGCAATCGAGGTCACTGAGCAGGTCACAAGGAAAGATAGTGTATTGATTTCACACCAGAAATAGAGCCCAGGCAAAGGCCCAACGCTACCACATGTGATGCATTTCACTTTACTTTAAGGCACATTTCATTCCAATTCAAGAGTGGGATCAAAGGGTGAGTGGTTTTCACACTGAATAATAATGAATTCTGGACTGATGCATTCCAGTTTGCGACTCATTCTTGACACCAACATTGCTCCATCAGAAGTAACGAACAGATAAAATTATAGTGCAACCAGACAGATTGTATAGATACCTTTTGTAAACAAAACCAGTACAATCTGAATATGCTGTGTTTCTAAAACTGTGTAGTTTCTTGTAGATTATCACCACACGTTTAAGGTTGACTTTAGTATGCATATTCCAGATCTATTTTGTGAAAAAATTGTGTGGGAACTGTACTTTAGAGGTCTTTCAAAAAGCTCCAACCTTGGGGCAATGAATACATGCATGTATGTTATGACAAAAATAAGTTTACTAAACAGATTTCAGACTGTGTATATTTAGATCTATTTTTGTTGCACTTCAACCATTTCTATTAACTTAAAATACAGAAATCACCTTTGTACAATTACTGAATGTATAGGTAATTAGTACCGAAGCAGTTTTTCACAATTCTTCATTTTACTTAGAACAGGCTGAACTTGCCTTTGAAACATGATTGAATTCTAGGTATATTTCTTTCAATACTGTAATCAAACACCTCAGAGACCATCACTGTTTTCAGGGAAGGTGCATGTTTCTGTATGATCTTTCCAAATGTTTATCTGATGGTTTCTACCGACACATGCTTTAGGACTCGTTTCACCATTTCCATGATTCATAGGGGCAGAAATCATTGAATAAGGTGCACTCAATATTCTCATTTACATAATTTATGTATTAGATATATGAATATGAATCAAAAATAAAAATAATCTCATGAGCTCACTATTTCTACAGTCATAGTTTATGAAAAAAATTATCAAATGCTTCTGGATACATCCTTCTCTTTGCTGTGGAACCTGTGAAGCTGGAACAGTTCTTGTCCCTCCCTATCAGTCTAAGTAGCTCGTTCTTCATTGGCTGTGGTAGTCCCACTAGGTGCTTTAACATATAGGAGGATGATCCTCCAGGAGGTTTGACACTGAAAATCAAAATCTTGTGTTTTTTAAACTCTCAAGTCTTTTCCATATACAATACTCTGATTCAAGTAAGCACCTTCCCAAATGGCACCTCTGGAGATATATGGGGATATTGAACCTGATGATTCATTTATCAAGTCATCCATCCATACCTGAGTCACTCAAATAGCTGTGCATTCATCCATCCGGGCCTCAAATGAAGAATATATTGGGTGCGTAAACACAGTGCTTATGCCCCTCCAGGATGTTGGACAATGACATGCACAATCTAACCCTAAGTGGCTATACACCACTTATATGTAGCATGAGTTGAAGTTCAATTGAGTTGAGGAAAGCGATTGTATTCAAGATGGCTGCGTATTTTGCTATTACAATCAAATTCTTAATGAAATCCTGAAAAATCTTTGCTGCCTCCTTATTTACTTTTCCAATTTTGTTTCTCAAATGAAAGTACCTGTAAAACACCCGTTACTTGATCAATGTTGTGTGAAAAGCGAACTAGTTTATGCCTGCATTGTCCCCTGCTGGTGCCAGAAAGGAACCAATTGCATAAAAGTTTAACGTAGTTGTCACTTTAAGTGCCACAGGCAAAGCTGTGCTGACATTTGAAACGCCATCAGGTCATCCTCTATCAGGTACCACAGCTCTGTTACTGCCTCTCCTATGAGGCACAGCCTCTGTACACATTGCTCCTCTGACATTTGTAGGTAGATGACCTTCACCCTATATATTCTTTGCCTTGGGTAATATCAGCTTCCATTGCTGAGTTGTCTTTGTTCCCTGGCCTTTCTGTATTCCACCTCTGCAAAATTCCACCCACACTCTGTAGCTTCCAAACTGATAAGTAAAACAATTATAGTACTAGGGTGACACGTGCAAAGCAGCAAAGTCCCACACAAACCACTCGATCATCAACTACCAGCCTTAAAAAGGCAGCTCACAAATGACATTATGTAACTGTTCAACTGTACACTTTGCCTAAGTGAAAACTGCAGAGGATTGCAACTAATTGACTTTAACAAAGCCTTAACAAGTTAACAATCCTGTGTACATACTTGGATGAACTCTAAATTTCCTTACAATTTTCCACCAAAATTACCTGTCTCAACAACTTTGTCAATGAGCTAAATGTCCACAATGGATTATTATCTTATCAGTGCATGCATGCAACTCTTTATTTATTTTAATTATTGTAAATGAATAGAAATAAAACCTATTTTCTGGCAGGAGGCATACCTCAAATCTTTTATTTTACAATAAATACAAAATACATGTACCAAAAGATTGAATTCCTATACTCCATTAGGAAATAAATCTATTAATTACTTTTCTGCTTTTAGTTTTGTATATACATAATATATTTTAGGTGGTAGTATAGCAATAATAATAATAATCCTTGCATTTGATATAGCGCTTTTCACGTCAGGAGGACGTCCCGAAGCGCTTCACAGAACACACTGTAAATTGAATTGACTGTATATTTGTGGGCGAACGCGGCAGCCAATTGCGCACAGCAATGTCCCACAAACAGTCGTAGATTGAAAATGACCAATTTAATTATTGTTTTGGGTTTTTTGGAGGGATTATTATTAGGCGTGTGGAGTAAGGAAACTTGCCCAAGGTTTCGCCCTGCCTGGAATTGAACTCAGATCTCTCACTTGCAAAGCGAGTGCTCTAACCACTGAGCTACAGGACTCCACATGGATAACTTCCCACCACCAAAAAAATTACACTCACAATCTTTGTGCAATCATCCTTCTTATATGTAGTTTAAAACACAGTCACATGTACAGCAGTACAGATATTATACCCAAATTTACTGTGCAATCTAACCAAACAGCCTGATTTACACTAGTATCTCAATACGAGTCCTGAGGGGTAGGATTCCTGTAGCTCAGTGGTTAGAGCACTTGTCTCACAAGCGAGAGACTTGGGTCCAATTCCTAGCAGGGCAAAACCTTGGGCAAGTTTCCTTACTCCACACTTCTGATAATAATCCCTCAAAAAAACACAATAATAAAATTGGTCACTTCAATCCACGACTGTTTGTGGGACACTGTTGTGCGCAATTCGCTGCCGCGTTTCGCCCACAAATATACAGTCAATTCACTTTATAGTATATGCTGAGACGTCTGGAAGACGTGAAAAGCGCTATATCAAATGCAAGGATTATTATTATATATAATACAGAAATCTCCTGATATATCGTCACTCCAAGGAAAAAGAGTTCAGTGACTGTATATCCAGGGTGATGATGTAGGTATCAGTTCGCCAGAGCTACTGGGAGGGGCATTGTGGCTGGGAGGACCTACACCAACCTGTGGGTGCAGTACAAGCAGCTGTCAGTGTGACAGAGCAGCCCCACCCCCACACTGTCAATTTGTTTGTTAAATAAGTTAAATACCGTGTAAGTTTATGTATAGGCATACGTTTTGATTTTGGGAAGCAGCTGGAGTATTGACACTATGATGATTATAAGCCACGTGATGACATAAAACAGTCTTATTATCAGGAGTACAAAATACAACTTAAATCTGACCCACTTTGTCACTTTTAATCTTGGCGTCTACAAAGACAAAATAAACGATGCTAAGAGTTCTGATGCTCAAAATTTCTCATGATCTTAGCCTCAACATAATGCACAGTGCCTTTGGTGATGTCAACTACTTAAATTGGATTTGCGCCTTGGGACATCCTCCCAACGTGAAAGGCGTTCTATAAATGTAATTTTGTTGTTGTATAGTCATGCATTGCCAAAAGCACATCATGTAATGTTAACTAGAATTTCAACCTTTGAATTTCACATCATGTAGAATTTGGAAAATGTTTAAATTCAGTCTTAATTTGGAAACAGTTTTTTCACAGTCCTTTTGGGATTTGACAACAATTTCACAACAATTTCCCACAGCATTGAAGTGAAGTTTATTTGGGGTATTGTTGGCCAAGACCCCTAGAGAAACACCCTGTTTTCAAATAGTGCCATTGGATCTTTAACATCACCTGAACAGGCAAACAGGACCTCAGTTTAAAATCCCATCTGAAAGCCAGCATCTCCAACAGTGCAACACAGCACCAGCACTGTATTGGAGTGTCAGCCCAGACTTTGAATTCAAAGTCATAACAAAGGGCTTAAACCCACAATCTTCTGACTCAGAGGCAAGATTGCTACTAACTGAATCAGGCAGACAACAAATCTTTGAAAATTACAGTAAATTGCACTTTGGAAGAGATAGGTTTTTTAGGCCAAATTGCCTTTTGAAATTCTCCAGCTGCTAGGTTCTTTTGAGAAAGGGAAACTGGGATGAAGCTGCACCTGATTGATCCTACTAATAATTAATACTACCAACATTGCTTCTAAAGCAAGATCAACTGATAAATGAACAGTGTAATATACTACTTATTAAGAGATATGATGGCGTCCTCTAGCTCAGTGGTTAGAGGACTCGCCTCACAGGCGAGAGACCTGGGTTCAAGTTCCGGCAGGGCGAAATGTTGGGCAAGTTTCCTCTGTTTACCTAGCATAAGTAGGAATCTGGTTGTCAGTCGATTGGTGTATCGCTTTTCCGGGGGTAATAAGTCCTTATAAAAAATAATAAATTGGTAATTTCAATCCCCAACTGTTTGTGGGATACTGCCGTGCGCAATTGACTGCTGCTTTTCGCCCACAAAATATAGTCAATTCACTTTACAGTATATTCTGGGAAGTGCATTGAGACGTCTCAAAGACGTGATAAGGTGCTATATCAAATGCAACTATTATTATTATATGTGTAGCTTGCATTCCGCTTTGCAATTCTTTTGTCCATAAACAATGCCACAAAAAAAAATGTATCTTAGAATATTTAATAAAATGAAGAGAAGTAAATGGGTGCTCACTGAATGCAGAAGTAACAGCACAAGATTAGAAAATAGCTAATGTTCCATATTTTACAAAAAGGTCAATACATAGATGTAGGAAACTGGAGGTCGGTTAGCTTGACATTTATAGTTGGAGAAACGCTGGAGTCTTTTATAAAGGAAGCAATGCAAGCATATTTAACAAGAGTAAAGGCTACATTTAAAGCCAGTATGCATTTGCAGAAGGAAATCATTCATTCCCAATGTTTGTTGTAATTCAAGAATATAAAATAATGTTTAATGATGATATTTGATAATAGATTCCTTCTTAATTTCTCATCTTCTTTTCTATCTATTTCAACCTTGGTGAGATAATGCACTATTGGCTTTTCCCTTTATTATTTATTTTTAAAAAGCTGGCTGCTCAAAGGTTATGATCTGGCCCTGCTGGAGGAGGACTTAGCATTTGCATCTTGCCAACACCGCTATGCCTCTGGCTCAGTTTCCATTAATCTTCAAGGTTGCACTCTCAATGGTGTTCTTTGCAGTACAGTAGTTTTAAATTGGGCATTTCTAACATTCCCAATACTTAAAAGATCATGCTAGGAACATAAAAGAAATGTCTAAGCTAAGATGTCATCCAAGTTGTGTGGAACTTAGCTTTGGAACATAATGGTGTATAAAGAAAAGGAACAAAACTTAACTGGTCAAATGATTTCACAAATGGAATTTAATGATACAAATAAGATAATACATATGGTTATTAAATTTCCAAAAACATAGTTAAATAATGTGATTAGGAAAACAGATCTTGGTGTAACAGTTGACCAAACATTAACTGTCACAGTAAATAAAATATTGATGCACAAAGTCTAAATTCTAATAAACTGACATTGATACACTATAAGGAATCAGTAAGCCAATATGTGAAATAATCAGACCAGCTGTGGTCATTATTCTTTTGGGCAGAAGATGTCATGAAAGCAATTCATCGAAGAGCAACAGAAATTATTCCATCTTTTGGAATACTGCTATGAAGAAATGCTATTAGGAAGCATTTACCTAATCCATTATTACTGGTGGAGTAATGCTTTTCAATTAAAATATTATTAATAGCATATATTCTTAATTTAGTAGAGTATAAAAAACATATTTAGAAAATGACAGCAAAAAATATTTTTAGATTCAGTCCCAAAACAGAATTGAATGATTAAAATACATGAATGGGAGGTCTTCATACCCACATTTTAACAGTCTTAAAAAATTATTAAAAATCACAACAGAGTATCTGTTAATAAGATCACTCTGGTCAAGTGTCATTTATTATAGAATCATTAGTTGCAGGCTATAATAAAACCATTATTTTATTATCATTATTATTTTATTATTCTTATGGTGGTTTCACTGCTTACAAAAACAAATCCAGAGCTGCAAAAATAATCAATAAATTAAATAAAATCAATTTAGTTATAACCTTTCATTTTTATGATAATTAACTTTATATAAGCTTTTTCCTCAATGACAGCAGTAGCACTGGAGATCACTGGCATATATATGTGGCAGCTGGGTGGGAATGTGTGAACCCTCTACCTGACAATTACCTGCAAAGGCTCAAACATTGACAAAAGCCACTTGGACGAGGTACCAGTGCACTTGTGACCGACTCAGTAAGAGGAGGCTGGTGAACGGGAGCAGAGAGGAATGTCAATGGGGAGAAAAGTAAAAAATAACCAAACTAAAATTTTAATTAAAAAAAATAGATATTTGTGCTGAATCCAAGCAGTGAACTAGGAAATCAAGTACTTCACAAAACTGATATAAAATAGGTTATTTTTTGGCACTAACATACGTCTCCACTGAAATTTATAACCCATACTATTCAACATGGACATTAGCAGAGTATGTTCAAGGGCTGTACTGGAGTGAGTTTTATTTTTGTCTGTTATGAGACACTGCATATAATCAGGATGAACAGCTGAGATCCATCAAAGCATTATTACAATGCAGAGTGGGTGTACACATTCTGTCAATTTTTATCATACAGCCAGTCATCTTTAAAAGTAGAGATAATGGGAATATGTTTCCCAAGCATTTACCAATAAAAATAGCCATGAAGGCAATAAAGTAAATTTTAAGTTGTCCCAGGGAATTACATATTAATACACAAAATTCCTACACTGTAACATTAATTAACAAAGAAAAAAATGATGCTATAGTTATTTTGTCGTACTTTTTGAAGAATCTGAATATAAGATGCTTAAATAATCTGCTTTTGAAACCTCTTCACAGGCAAAGGTTTTCAAATTTTACTTTTTAAAAAAAAAAAGAAAATTACAACAAAAATTGACTATACATTTGAAGTAAACAATTACCTGTGGCTTTGCACACATTTTCAGATATTTAACCATTCCCCACCCCCAAATGTCATAGCAAAAGTGATCTGAAGAAACATGCCAGTCCCGATCAGCATGTGTTGATTTCATCTTCACCCAGGTCGTAATTGGGTACAGTAGACTGTTAGGATTTTTATCTTCCAATTGGTGCAATCGTTCCCTGGTGGTAGAGTAAACTAATACTCAAAGACACTGTATCATGGAATAGCAGTTGTCAGTAACTCCCCATATCATGAGTCATCCCAAACCATGTTCATGCACAATCCAGTGTGCCACTTACACAGCAGCAATGCCAGAGGCCTGGGAGCAGGTCACCTGCCTGCCATCTCAGCCAGGTGCATGGTTCGGGGGACCTAAAAGTGGGGGAGAGAAAACAAAAATGTAAAACTGGAGGAGGGGGCCACAAACCGTCTTACCCAAACATATACGGGGAGGGTTAGGTGAAAAAAGTCACTTAGTAGTATGCTGCATGCTTTTCCTTAAAAAAAACTAGAGGCAAAATTTAAAAATTGTGATCAAAAGCAATTTACAACAGTCTAACCCCAAGTAATGGGTCAGACTGTGCAGTAAACTGATGGGAAACTGATCCATTGTGGATTGGGTGGTGGGTGGGGGGGCGGGGGGAGGAGAGGGTGTAAAATCAGTAATTGTGGTGGTTCGCTGGACAAGATCTGAAATCGGGTAAATTCTGTGGAAAAGGGCCTAGAGTCTAGATTAAGTGCCTCATCTGGACTTTAAACACATAGTCTAAGCTGACGCTCCAGTGCAATGCTGGGGGAGTACTGCATTATCGGAGGTGCCATCTTTCAAATGAAACAATAAATCAAGATCTACTCTATCTGTCCAGATTGACATTAAAAGATTTCATAGCTCTATTGGAAAAACGGTGTTTCTCCCAGTGTCCTAGCCAACCACCCCAGATAGAATCGTTCAGTCACTTTATAGTTGTTTGCGTGACATTGCACAAAATTAGCTGCCATAATTGCCAACAAATATTCAGCCCCGAGACTTCACAAATGTAAGAATTATTATTATTATTTAAAAAGGTAGCATTGCATTGATGCCTACAATATCAGCCGAATACCGACATAATAGTTTTGTTGCTTCCTTAAACAATTCCAATTCTTTGCAGCATTAGATCAACTTTGGCAAGACCTGTATGATGCTCCCAAAGGGTTGTGTGTACACTAGAGACATTGGGTTATCTGGTCTAAATTCCAAATTCATACCTAACTCCTTTTTGAATAACAGAATTAGCACTGGTTATGCTTCAGTCCTCAGGTATAGTTCCACTATTTATGGAGCTTTCCAAAGTATCAGAGATTTGACTCTTTCCTCGAGGTTCATACGATGTATCCCATCTAGCTACTTTGCTTGCACCCACTTAATTCATTTTACTAACTACTCTCCAATAACATCAAATCACAATGCCAGTTGTATAATACGTTCATACATGGACTGAAGAAGAAAACATATACTTATACCATTTGTTCAAACATATACAGTAATAAGTTGAAAACAAACTCATTGAGATAGAGGCTGGAAGTTTCCCCACAAGGAAGAAAGAATGGGATAAAATAGAGGTTAGTAGCTCTGTGGCTTTGTTTGCATAGAATACCAGTTACATAACAATCCTGAATAGAAGTAAATCAGCCAGGGAATGTACTTGGCACAAAGATTGATAAATGGAGGGAAATTACAAGACCATCCAAAATTGTCAACCAATTGATACTTCAAATTACACTTTTTTTTGTTAATAAACCTATACAATTTACTCAACTATGCAATGACTGTATTAAGCACTAACTCATTATTTTTTATGAATTACTTCAACAGATACTAAGTTTAATGGAGTCCTGTAGCTCAGTGATTAGAGCACTCGCCTTGCAAGCGAGACACCTGGGTTCAATTCCAGGCAGGGCGAAACCTTGGCCAAGTTTCCTTACTCCACACGCCTAATAATAATCCCTCCAAAAACAAAAAATAAATAATACATTGGTCATTTTCAATCCACGACAGTTTGTGGGACACTGCTGTGCGCAATCGGCTGCCGTGTTTCACCCACAAATATACAATCAATTCACTTTACAGCATAATCTGTGAAGCGCTTTGAGACATCTAGAAGACGTGAAAAGCGCTATATCAAATGCAAGGATTATTATTATTATAATGGCATGGTTTGTGTTGTATATCTTTTTAAGTGTATAATGCTGTTACTATCACTCTTTTTTTCATGGTTAGATATAACTAATAATAATCTTTACATATGATGTAGCGCCTTTAATGTCAGGAGGACATCTCAAAGCACAGAATTTACTGGAAAGTCTAGTGACTGCATATTTTGCAGAGGAATGTAGCAATTTGTGCATAGCAATGTCCCACAAATAGCCATGAAATGAATGATCAATTTTATTTGGGGAATTATTGGTCAGGACACCAAGAGAAAATACCTTCTCTTTTCAAATAGTATCATGGGATCTTTAACAATTATCTGAACAGGCAGATGGGAACTCAGTTTAAAGTCTCATACAAAGGATTTCACTTCCAACAACGTGACCACCCCAGGACTGCCTAGACCATATGTGTTCAAAGTTCTGATGTGGGGCTTGGACCCATAACCCTCTGCCTTAGAGGCAAGAATGCTACCAACTGAGCCAGGCTGACATAGTTGTTTACCCGTACTGTCTCCTAATAAGTGTAATGTCTGCTGAGCATTCCAACCAGTCTAATTCTTTTATGGAACTCTAAAATAAAGATATTATAAATAACTTCTTGTGGCATATTCTATCTACTTAAACCTTTGCTCCCACGTCTTTATGGGAAACATTTTATAATAATCCTTGCATTTGACAGAGTACCTTATCATGTGTTCAAGACTTCTCAAAGCGCTTCATAGAATATACATACTGTAAAGTGAACTGACCGTATATTTTGTGGACGAAACGCAGCAGCTAATTGTGCACAGGAGTGCACAAGTCATACTGTTGAAATTTAATTTCAAATGCAAGGATTATTATTTTAGTTTTTTGATCTAATTGCAGTTCATTTAACAAAAGATCTAATTTCAGTTTATTTAACAAAAGTTAGCTATCAATGAGATATTCACTGTTAGGTAAAACAAAGTTTTTATTGAAAACTTTCTCCTTTTCGCAGTTTTGAACCAGATGACAGTCTACAGATCAATGAATTACCTTGATATCCCTTCAGCAGAAAATGACCTAAAGTTGGAAAAACATTGCATCTTGTATTTCCTGAAAACTTACAACAGAGTCTGGCTCCAAATCAGAAGTCCATAAATTCAAAACATGTGACTGCAAAATACTGGCTACTTTCCTCTCGGTTTCCCCTTACACTGCCTCCCCAACACATTCACACAAATAATGATCCTTTCATTTGATATTGCGCCTCATCACGCAGAAACATCTCAAAGCATTTCACACTTGTTGCTATTATTTGTAGTAACAGTGTATTTGTAGGCAAAAGCAGCAAGTAATTTGCACACAGCATGGACCCACAAACAGCCAGAAATTTTAATTAGAGGATTATTAGCCAGTACTCAGGGAGCGACTCGCTTCTTTTTTTTTAAATAGTATCATGAGTTCTTTAATGTCCAGGAATGGGCAATTGGGACCTCAGTAACTGAAAAACTGCCTCTCCAGGTAGACGTAAAAGATCCCATGAAACTATTGGTAAAGCCGTGGGAGTTTCTCCCACTATCCCAAGCAATAATTCTCCAGATTAATTGGAAATCCTATTGTAACATATTGCTGTGTGCTGCTGCATTTGCCTGCAAAAATAGTTACCACACTTAACAGTAATTATCTATAAAGCACCTTGAGATGTTCAACATTACAGATGTTATATCAGATGCAATGATTATTTTGTGGGTCAATCTTAAAACAAAAGAAAATCCTCCAAGAAAAGAAATGCATACACGGAATAAGTTTAAAATCGAATAGAGTATTAGCAACTTCACTTGTTCTACAGTAGACAATCAGACTGCATATTGATTTACAACAATACCCAAATGTTAGTCTAACAGGTAGCTATTCTTCAAAACCAAGTCACAGTCAATTTCAAAACTGCTGGGAGAAACATCAGTGATATTGCTGCAGAACATAACTGTCGAATTTCCACATCAATCAATATAGAATTTCCGAGAAATTGCTCAAGGTCTAGATCAGCATCAGTTTAAAATAGTATTAGAAGGCATATTCCATTTTAGAATGCATATAAATAAATCATTATCACATTATTTATTCAAAAATATTTATACAAAGTATAAATGAATGCCACATTTGCACAAGACATCAATCACCAAAACAACTTGTTGGTTTACATTAGACCCCTATGGCAACATACCAAAACATTAGAAGCGTCTAAACATCAAATCATTAATGATATAGCTCATATATTCAAGAGGTTTTTTTACGCTTCCAAGTTATATATATAAGGAGTTCTCCCAAAGGCTTAGTAACTATACCACCAGCTAGAGTGGTACTGAGAGACACAGATCATGAAGATTCAATCTTCTACCTGTGCCAACTTGGGTATTCTTAGCAAGGAAAGCCGTAGGAACACTACTGATCAACCAAGCATCTCTAGGGTAGCACAGTGATATATTCGCAAGGATTCTCACTCTTATCCAATGCTCACTCTTAAATTGCATGGGGTGTGGAAGAGAAAGGAGAGGCCTGAACTCAGCTGTGGTGCTCCCTAACAATTGAGTTGCTTTGCAAAATTCCATGTCAGGAACCCCACTTGAATGTGATGCCCTCCAGGGTCAAACATGGCATCCAGAGCAGCCACCAGGGAAAGCTCCTGATGTACTGCTGATGCTCCCAGAATTTAAACCTAGGAAGAGCCAGTACTGTCAAATTATCAAATTAAGAGATTTAAACATGTAGTTTTAAAAAAATAATCCCAACAAGTGCCTTATTCCTTGAACAATGTCCTACCTAGTTTGCCTGGCACTTTTCATTGGGAACGGATGTAAACGAAAACTATTAAAAGCTTTTTTAAAACAATCAGAAAAAGGTTGAGATCTAAGCACTTTTATTCAATAAGTGTTCTACTTGTACTGCTGCCAGTAATTATGCACAGCTGGACTCTGGGGAAAAAAAACTGTCCGTTTGATTGCTCTTGCCTGGGGCATCAAGTTCAATTCACCGTATCACACCTCAGTAACTCTATACATACTGTAAGAAATCTCAATTTACGTTGAGGAATTGTTGCATTTTACATACTTTTAACTGTTCAGTTGACATCTCAAATTGATAAAAAACTGTTCACAGTATTGTGACACAAAAAATGTTATTTGAAACTATGTTTACTATGAAATTGCATTAATAATTAGGTATAGTATTAACAAGAGGTATTTTAATGATGCTTAATCTTATTGAATTTGGTTGATCAACTAAAATCATCTAAGATTTTGGCCAGAGAAATGGCACAAACTTCTTTGCAATAAAATGGTTAAAGTAGCACCAAAAAGGCTGACAAATAGCTGCAAAACACTGTCATGCTTTCAATCGTTTAATTTGGGATTTTTGGTTAAAATAATGAACTCAAAATAATGACAAAGAGGTAAAACTGATGTAATTTTAAATGTAAACAAAATTTTATAAGACAGATATACTGCATATTCTGCACCAGTGTAAAATGATTGCAGCTTTACAGAGATGTAAAATATGCAGTGTAAACAACCATAATTCGGCACTGGACATAGAATAACTTATTTGAAAATAGGTACATTACGTCAAAGAGGTAGTTTTGTATTACTTCAGCCTTATATTACCTTACATTAGCTGCACTAACTACAACCGGTGTGAAGCTAATATACTGAACATTCAAGTTTCGAAAGCATTGAGGTGATCTGTGAGATTACCCTCTATCGTTAACAACTAGCAACATGATGAACACAAAGATCACCCTACAAAATCAATGTATTGTGGTGAAAATGTAGCTTTATATTTTCAAAGCATGTTCAAAAGGTTATCTCATCCACTTACATGCTCTTCATGGCAACATAGGGAA
Source organism: Callorhinchus milii (assembly GCF_018977255.1). Taxonomy (NCBI): domain Eukaryota; kingdom Metazoa; phylum Chordata; class Chondrichthyes; order Chimaeriformes; family Callorhinchidae; genus Callorhinchus; species Callorhinchus milii. The sequence continues at coordinate 12,469,479 of NW_024704750.1, read as the reverse complement.
GCAAAAACATGCATTTTGCTCTAGGCATAATGACTTTCATGCATGTACTCATAGTCTTACTGTTTGATAAGAAAACACACCTAGGGGAGTCCAGTACAATTCAGTTTTCACACAAATGTATTTTTATTTGGAAGTGAACATTGATTTCAAACAAGAACAGTTCTCAATCAAACAACAAATAAACTCACTGCAACATAAAATGTGGATTTGTCACAGTCAAACAAATAATCTGCTTCAATCTCACAATACAGTACTATTTATAGTGATATTTAATGTGCATTGGAATCCCTACAAAAGCATTCATATTTAAGTGTCATGTTAACTTTATCCTGCAGAGTGCCAGCTGCTTTCCAGGGCACATAATATTTATGAAAACTTTAGTAATGTCTGTTCTGAGCCAGACCACTAGATAATGTTTCATTGAGAGTGAAGCAATTCTATCTAGAAAGTGGTTAAAAATTGCCCATGCTAACCAATCACAAAATAGCACTTAAAAGTGCAAATAGACAATAGCTTGCCCTACAGATAATCCCATTCTCACGAATGATGAAGGTGATATTACTAACTGTCTTGGAAAGGACAATAAAAGGAAACAATGGAATGTTTTATAAATAATGCAGATAATTTTGAAACATAAGGAAAATCCACATGCAGTGTTATAAATTAGCAGTGAAATGTAGTGCTGTCCAAATAAATATCATTTGAACGATATCTTTGGAGATGAAGAAACTATTTGGTACAGCAGTATATTCATGTCATACTTGTTATTTAATACTTGCATTTGATGTAGTGCTTTTCACGTCTTCTAGACGTCTCAAACCGCTTCACAGAATATACTGTAAAGTGAATTGACTGTATATTTGTGGGCAAAACACGGCAGCCAATTGCACACAGCAATGTCCCACAAATAATCGTGGATTGAAGTGACCAATTTATTATTGTTTTTTTCTTGAGGGATTATTATCAGGCCTGTGGAGTAAGGAAACTTGCTCAAGGTTTTACCCTGCCAGGAATCGAACCCAGGTCTCTCGCTTGTGAGGCGAGTGCTCTAACCACTGAAGTTAACATTCTAGATCAAGACTACAGCAAATGTGAAAACAATTTGCAATTTGGTCTCCACACCATCATGTCTTTCACACATGAATTTTAGTAAACTTTCCTAAACAGAACACAGTGAAGATACTTGCTTCAGCACATAATTCAGAGTGCCATCCAGACTTCTACTATTTTAAACAATTTCAAAACAGTTATGTAGATTAAACCCTTTAAGTTTCATTCACAATTTGCACATTTTTGCGTACAATACTGATGCAACACAGATTTTTTTTTAAGGTGTTTTTCTATTTAAAATCCACNAAAAAATCCAAGTGAACTACAATTTTCTACACTATGCACGTAATAACTGAGGTATAAGTTTAAATAATGAATTGGTCTTGAATGCTTCTCTGATGAAAAAAATGTTTGACATACTGTACAGCAACAGACAGAGGTAAAGCATGGTTCATGAAAAGACGTTTTCATCCTTGACTGGCATGCTCTCAATAGCAGGGGCCCATGCATGCAGCTTTCCTCTAGGCAAACCATTCTACAGATGAACAGTACAGCATTCATAACTTATATTCAGCACTGTAGGGCAGCTACTGAGAAAAGCCTCTCCCGGTTAATGAGTTTCATCAGAACAAATACCACCGCTTGGCCCAGGTTGCAAGCCCAGACACACACCTCATTCATTTCTCCACCCACAAGTCCAAATAATATCTGCACAAAAGCTAAAGTATTAATATTTGTGCTTAGGATTTCTATTGAAATTCTGTTGATAACCACAAACAACTACTCTGAACAGATATTGTGTTAAATTAACTTAAATAATTCTAAAAGAGGGTTAATTGTTTGTTCACACCCATTTGTCAAGAAGTTATTTGCAACCAAGAATTGCATACAAGAAAATTAAAAATAGAATAAAAATAATATTTTATGGCTGTAGCAATGAGTCATTTGTTTGAAATTATTCATTTACCAAAAGTATTTTAGATGTACATGCTAAATTAATGTAATTTTTAAGAAGCAGCACAGAAAGAAGAACCAATAAATGCAACATAGAATTTTTTCAGCTAAAGTGCACATTTTGTAAACAAATCATCTTCAGTCTGAATATCTCAGTTCATGTCTGCAACAATACATTTCTGTCTGAGCTAAAATATTACACTGATCACAACTTCTCTTGATAAAAGAACCATTATTAGAAACTGAAAAGATGACTTGCAAGAACCTTTAAAATACTGTGGCTATTTCATCAGGCAAACAATTTCTACCTCAATATTACTGCTTTGAGGAAGATCGGTGAAGGGAAAGACAATTCAACTGCAACTTTCCTAAAGTTGTGCACTTTGAGTTTTCTGGTTCAATTCACATTTTTAAAAAAGCATGTTTATAATCATGGAGCAAATATAAAATGTTAAATTTCAAAGTAAATTTTTAAATATTCATCCAGCTTCAGTATGTAATGTTCAAAAAAATTAAATATTGAATGTTATTCAAATTCCCATATAACAAACTTTCCGACAATCAATGACTCCTTCCTTTATTCTTTTTTAAAAAAAAGTTCAAGTGCAATGCACGTATGTTCTAAGCCTGGCTACAGTTGAATTCATATTTAGAAATATTGGCCTTGATTCAAATTCACAGGAGTTGAAGAAACCAATGTTCCATGGCTTGGTTCAGGTGGCAAGCATTAAATCTTTTTCCTTGCTGTCATGCAACAACAACTTTAATACAAATTAGCACTGCCAAATTCAGTTAACTGCACACAGAAGTCCTTGGAGCTATGCACTGAATTTTGTTCACTCTTTCAGAGCCAATTGGTTTCATATTCGTAAACTGCCTGAATGCCCATGGTTATAAAATGGTTAAACAGCCTAAATGTGTACATTTGTCCCGAAGTAGGCATTATTTTAAAACTCCAGGTCAGATGGCATCACCCCAGCCTGCAGAGGTTGTATAATGTATTGGAATACATTATCTTTTTTGGCATTTGAAAAATCAAAATATTTTCATGATCGCATAATTGGCTATGTAAGATTCTAAAAATAACACCAAAATACAACTTGCACTTGTTTAAGTTAAATTGCTTAAAATATTATAGGAAACAACAAGCAGGGAGCGAGAGAAAAGATTTAAGGATATGCAATCAAAGGTTTACGTTTTTAGGAAAATTGTGACACTAAGGTGAAAGGAAACAAGGCAAAGAAATTTTGGAAGAGAGTCCTACAGTGGCTGAATGCTCAATCTTGTGTAGAAGAGAATGATGGCTGCATTTTCGGGTGAATTGGAGCTTCTGGAGGGTGAAGCTAGGGAGGTCAATGATGCGAACATTGGAGAAGTCTATTCTCAAAGTGACAAAGACATGAATAAGGATTTCAGCAGCAGAAGGAATGAGGTAAGGACGTTTGGGCAATATTCCAGAGATGGACCATGTTAGCAATTAAACTAATTCAAAAGATTAGCATGATTGCAAAGCAGCAGGATACTCCACATTTCAGTCCAAACCAGATACAGTAAATTGTTCTGTGACCTTATTTCTTCTTGCAATGTTTAGAATCGTTCCAGTCAATTATTTAAACCTCCTCACTGAGTATGAGATCTTGGTTTGCTAAGAAACATTGATAGCAATTTTAATAAGGACTATTGCTTTTTGTCTTACGTGATATTGATAAAGAAACAGTTGGATGTTGTAATGCAAAGAAGGTAGGATTGGTATGCTGGAAGAATTAGATTAAATGGGGAAAAAAGGCTTTCTTTCTTATTTGGTCAGCAACACATGGATACCCATAGTTGTGCTTAAGAGTGTCCAAACTAGACTTAGAACTAGCATGTTGCCTATGCATGGAAATTTCACTTCATCTGGAATAGAGTGCGCACTCCTGGAAAGTATTAGGCACTGGTTGCTTGAGCCCATGCTTGGGATCCCCAGAGTTTGCATTAGTGCTGGAGTTAACCAGCTAAACCCTGCCATCCCTCACACCATCTAGCAAGCTTCCACTGCTTTGAGCCCTCTGAGTGGATAACAGGTACCAGGAAGGAACTCGTAATCATTAAATTGTTAAAGCATTTTCACCATCCTCCTATCCAAACCCTACTCATTGAACGGCGGTTCCACAAGTTGGAAGTACAAAGCTTCAACAACAACAGCGTACCTCTCTGCATACAAATCAAAGTAGATATCAAGCCCTGGACATACAAGTGTATATTCACAAACTCAGACCCCCAGCTTTTTATATCCAAGCCTCTCTTTTAAAATAAAGCCAATCTACCTTACGTGACAATTTTCAACTATTTTCAGTCCCAAAGAGATGTCGCCTACAGTCACAAGCCATAAAAAGAAAACCACACTCTCCATATCACTTTCATTCAAAATAATTCCAACAACTAGGATTGACCTTAAAAGAGTTTTCCTTATTAAATGCAAATGCTGATGACATTATCTAGGAAACAGCAAGGAAGGAGTTAAAAGATTTCAATAATGTTTGAGTAAAATACCGTTGAAATAACAGGAATGATCAAATGCCTTTTTATTTGGACAACATATTTGAAATATTTTCTAACTAGATCTTTATTATACCTTCTTTTTAAAATAGTAGGTTACTGGAATTGCAGAAGGATTATGAGTAAAAAAGTAGCTTGGAAAGCAATCGAAGGCAGAATTATAATATGCAGCAATTTCTATTAATTAGCTGAGCAAACGTACATGAATCCTAGAAATACAACAACAACTTGGATTTATACAGCGCTCTCCATGCCGGACCACGTCTCAGAGCACTTCACAATAAAGGATCACGGGGCCGAGCCATGGGGAGGGGGAAGAAGGTGACCAAAGTTGCGGTCAAAAAGAAAGGTATAATAGTTCATAAACTTATTATACTCTATACACTATGTAGCTGACAATTATCAGCAGTGCTAACAGTTGATTTTGTCACCAGAACGACAGCTTCATCGGCTTTCACCTCAATAGAATATCTCATTGTGGATTTACGGAATAACTATCATTGTCAACTGAAATACCCATTGGCTGAGAATAGAAGGATTTTACTGTAGAAACACATAGGCTAATCTTCCATCATTGTTCTGAGGATTGCAAAGAAAAGTTTGTAGTGCTGAACAAAGAGGAGTTGAGAAACTTCAGAATAGAATAGCACAGCTGTCCCATGATACAACATTGACAGTTAAACATAGGCCTTTGCTAAGTGAAGTCTGTCTAATCACAGATGCAACATCAAGAGGAAATGTCAAATGGAGACTTGGTGCTCCCCTACAGGGAGAGACAAAAAAGTTCCACTATTGTACAAAGTTTAAACAAAATGAAGCTGATTTGCCTAAGTTTGTGCAATGATTACTCAGCAACTACTGGCCAATGACCAGCCCATCTTGGAAGCAGTGATTTCCTAAGAGTCATTCAAACAAAAAAACTAAAATAATATTTCTAACTTATCTATTAGAAATGAATTACAAGTAAAAAGCGGAACTGTATTAGGGTATTCTAAATTCTATTGGCAATTCAAGCAGGAACAAAGTGGAATCATATGGCAACAGATGATAATCTAATTTATTGTGTCTAATTGTTTAATGGTAAACTAATCACAGAAAAATATTTGAATGGTTTGCACCAGCACATTAAACCAAATTTACATCCACAAAGATAACTACTACAGTACAGTGAAAGACAATATATCATCAATTCCATAGATTCTTTAGAACAAAGTTTGAACAGATCCAGGGATTACATTGTATCATAATGTTTCATAAGCAGAAACATACCTTACTTGCAAATGTTAATATTTGGAAAAGAGGAGAATCTATAAATTGCTGACTTGCCAATTCTAATCCAGTGATTTTAACTTTGTTCCAGAAAAAACAAGCCCATTACTTAATGCTTCTTAATACTATGTCACAAGAATCAGTACTGTCTGAATCCTGCATGAAGTTTGGTGACTAAATTTAAAAACTACATTCCAGAATTGTAGTGTACAACATTGGTATTTCTTGTTCTGATTTGTAATCAAACACTCTCCACCTCCTTCGCGTACTTGATTTATCTTATCCGCACTTTTTTCAAGGGGTGGTATTTTATACAGCATACAGTATCTGCAACATCATGTACCAAAAAGCAATAGGATGTGGTTCACATCCACAATTCTCCAAATGCTAAGGCTAATCTCAGTTGTTTTATTATGGATGTATTGAGTAAATCTCAGAGGCTTTTCCAGGGGGATAGCAAATCAAAGTGCAAGTCACCAAAGGTGCATTCTTGCTTGTTCCCTAGAGACCCGCTCAAGAGCAGTATTCATTGGAGAAGCAATTGAAAGGAAGGCTGCTGAACCACTGTGCAATAGGACAACAACTTTAGAATTGTCAATGGTCCAATGAAATAATATAAATGCAAGACATCATACAGCAATGCTCATTAGAATAGGTTTGTAAAAAATTGCACAACTTTCTACATTCACAAGCGCAGAGCACAAAATGTGTACTGGTGCTGAATTGCTTTCACTGGCTTTCAGACCAATCAGTCTTGTTGCCAAGCATACTCGTCATGTAAACTAATGTTACTTTAAAGCCAGGAAAATCCTAAGAGCACGTAATCAACTAGCCTAAAGCCTAAGAGACATAAATAAACAGGAATAAAAATCACAAATATAGATAAGTTTATCAGTACAATTAAGAAAATTACACTGAAACAAAACAGTAGGAGAAATCATGTCAATTTGTGTGTGCTCCTTTATCCTGCAAAGTACAAGCATCCTAATATTCATAAGTATCAATAAAAATGGTTGGTTATTTGTCGGACAGTCACTTCACTTCACAATATATTCTGTCTGAATCACTTTGAGACGTGTAAATGACGTGATAAGGCGCTAAATCAAATGCAAGGATTATTATTATCATCATTACACATATACAGTCAGTAGAGGTCACAGTAAAATTCTGTGAAGAGCTTTGAGATGTTTGGACAACGTGATTAGACGGTATATCAAATGCAAAGATTATTAACATACTGAACATAGACATTTGTAACCATGGATACTAGGCATGTGCTGCTGTATTCTACACAGAAGTCCTAATATTCCACCTTGTTTTAGTACTTTGATTACATATTATTCTTAAATAACCAACTTCCAAATTAAGGCTGAATTTTAAAAAATGTTCCCCATTTGGGTGATTCTTAAATTCTAAAACAAAATGATAGGTTATGATATAGATAAAACTTTGAGCGTTTAGGGTTTGTATTTGGTCATTTATTGAAAAACACTTTGAACCACATTTTTCAACATTCAAAAGTTTAGTTTGTATTCATCAACCATTAAACATTCTTAGCTATATCACACATTTATATTAAATGTACACAAGCACAACTACACTGAATTCTAGATTTATAATCCTAACACTGTTACAGCAAGAAGGGTGCTATTCGGCTCAGCATGTCTGTACTCGTGTTAGCTCCCCCACTGGAATTATCTGCAGTAATGCAATTCCCCTACCATTTCCCCATCTCTTTCATGTTATTTTTCCTCAAGAATTTATCCAACTCCCTTTTAAGTGTTTAACAAACTGAGTTTCAACAGACATTTGTTGCAAGGCATTCCATATTGTAACAACCTGCTTGCAAAAACATATTGCAACCTCCCTCACTTATGGTGATAATCTAGGGCCTCTAAATAATGACTTGCCAATCGGTGGAAAGAGTCTCGTTATGTAACTTATCCAAAACATACACATTTTTGAAAACTTGAAGGAGTGAAACTTACGTACGACTTTTAAAGAGTTAGATATATGTTCAACGATACCTCTTATTGTTCTTTCTCCAAAGGTATGCAAATTTTCATTTAGACAAGATCATAAATATACACACACACATATTATTTTCTGGCTGCATCCCACCAGTCCAATAAACATCCCTTTACAGTTTTGCTCTTTTTCCTGTCTTTCAGCCATATCTCCACCTATGTTGCCATTTTCGCATTAAAATCCCTTCATTTTTGTAACAAAAATCTTATTATCCTAAGATTCTTCCATGGTGTCTACTTTTAGTCATCAACATACAATAATTCTCTATGATTTGATAAATAACTGACATTATTGATCATCATTTAATCTTGAAATAACTTGCACATTAAGCATACAAAGGTGCTATATTGTGCAAAGCAAACATGCTTATAAATAATTTTTTTAAAAATAAAAAATAAATTCGAATTTTAACACTATTATCAGGTTTCAACATATACCCCAAAACACTGTCATACATAAACAATCCGCTGAGATACCCAGTTACTAAGCGTGGTTACACAGTTGGAGACAGATGGGAATTGATGGACTTTATGATCAAAGTGAAAGCCAGAGGCATTCTAACTTCAAAATCTAAAACACTTTATTTTGCTGTTGATTTTGTTTAAGATTAGGTTTATTATTCTTGCATGCCTAACTGAGTCTAACACATTTTGAAAGTAAGCTTTAGAATGTTGTTTTGTTCTTTAAAAAAAATTCTGATACTTTTGTTTTATTTTCTCCTTTATCTTAACAAAACATTTAAACCAATGGAATGGAATGCTGTGTTTCGCCCACAAAGTATACGGTCAATTCACTTTACAGTATATTCTGTGAAGAGCTTTGAGATGTCTCGAAGACTTGATAAGGCGCAATATCGAATGCAAGGATTTTTATTATTATTACATTACCACTGAATGTCACTATCTCATCCAAAGGTCAATGCAAGGTTATTGAGAGATGACTCAAACCCAGGGCATTTTCTATAATCATGTAACCATTGCTTTGTTCATGAAAAAGAAAATTAAGCAATTTTTATAAGACCATCACTGCCACCAGTTAGAGAACAAAAATTGTCATGAACAGATGAGTGTTTGTTCAGAACACAAGGAAATATCTTCCCAACTTTTGTTCTTGGTTGTTTATTTGATTCAGGGATTTTGAATCAAGCGCTCTGGAATGCTACTCAGCGTGAGAGGCGCTATATAAATGCAAGTTATTGTTTTTGCTCCAATCTTCCTTGCACTACCCTTCCCAACACAGACAAAAATCAGGCACAAGATTATCAAAGAAATTTGAAAAACTTGCATTTGAAAATAACTCAAAATTAAGAGTATACAATGTATTTAATTTCTCTTAAGGAGCCAGGTATTCCTAGAACCAAGATAGATGTAAAATGATTTAAATTCTGCATTTTTATGTGCATTTCAACAGTAAATAAATAAAATTACTAAACTTTTAGAATAGTTATAATTTTTTTAACTAGTTAAAGGTCATTTTCATAACCAATTTAAACCAATGAATCTCAATTTTCAAAGAAGTCCAGGGTGAAAAGCAAAAATCAGAAAGAACAGCTTTACGATACAAACAAGCTCTGCTTTATACTAAGGTAATTTTCTATTTCCCCTCTATTGGTCCTGCTTTTTGTTGCTTGTTTTTTCCTTTCCTTTCTGCAAAGTAAAAATCCATGAAGACAGACAGGTATAAATGGTAATGACAGGAGGAATGAATTAGGTTTCAAATGAGTAAAACCAAGGTAAGTGGTCTGGCTGGAAGAGCCTAATTTTAATTGCAATGTTTGAAAAATTATATTACCAATTACTTGAGAGATCAAAATGGTTGCAATTAAGTTATAAACATTTATACTTCAATGCCATGGCAGCCAAGATCAACAACATTTATAATGTAATTTAACAGTTTGCGGGAAATCCTTTCCCCCGTGTAAAAAAAAGGCTTCTAATGCTTTCTTTTCCAAGTGAAAACATTTTGAAATATTCATAAATTTTATAAATTATGCATGAGTGAAATTTGGAAGATCCATTTTAAAAGTTATTCATAAGTTATCTATTATATTAAAGAATGTGTGTAGACATTTCAAAACAAATTGGAAGCAATTTAGTTAGAAAATATTGAAATCCAACTGTTATTCCTAACAGGCTACAAAAGCTATATTTTAGCAATAAAAACAATACTACTGGAAACTTAACATAAAACAGAAATGCTGGACATGCATAGTATGTCAAACAGCATCCAATAACAAATTGTACTTTGATGTTCTGCATGTGTGCATGCAACAAAGGGTCGCATCCCAAACATTTCCTTTTTCTCTAAGACACTTATCATGCCACAGTGCATTCCCTAATTTATTTTTATTGTATTTTACTTAACACTTTATTTCTCTACCGTACATGTGAATTTCAAGTTTTACATCAATGGCAAATTGCCTTATATGCATGTGTTCTTAATTTATGAAAGTAAAAAATTCTCATAGATCACAACTCATAATGATGTCTTTGATTTATTTTGATTCAATAAAAAGTTTTGTGGATTTCAGTGCAATACACATTTGGAGTGAAATACATTTACTATCGTGGAAATGCTGGTACAGCAGGAAAGTATTTGCTCTATTAGAAAGTCTTTAACAGACATTTTAGAGATAGGCTAACCTAATGAGTTTGGGCAAACTCTGGAACAGTCTTTAAAGTATCATCATCCTTATTAATTTTCAGAACTACTGACTGTGCTATGATAGCTGGCACAAACCTAAAACGACAATTATAGCAAATCATTCTGTAGATATTTATGCTCAACTGCCCCACACACAAATTTAACATTCAATGCAAGCAGAAATTAAATAACCTAGAAATACTATTTTAAATAAAATGTAGTGTCCATTTTTCATTTTTAAAACCAATTTCCTTATGGTTCAATTTATTTAAATGGGATCCATATTTTTCATTTTGATGACAATCATTTTACCTGTCTCTCAAGTCACTGTTTTGTATGCTATTAATTTGTGCAAAAATATTCTAAATAAATAACAGATCTTAAAAAGAAAAGCCATTAATAAATCCATGTAGACCATTACAAGATGTATAGGTTACTAAAAATGCATAAAGAAATAATTAAAGTTACCGAAACAATGATACATGGACATGGAATACGATTATATTATAATGATATTAATTTCAAATAATGTGCAAGATTCAAGAATTTATACACTTTTTTTAAAATAGAAGAATCAGCGTTGTTCTTTGGTCTGAAAGACGGGCCATAACTAACCTAATCTCAGGCCTCCACTTGTGATGTTCCAGAGGTAATTTGTAATCACCTTTTAGTATCTCCCACTACAGCAAGGCCAAGATTGACAAAATTGATAGGAATTTGGTGGAACCCACATCCCATTAACTTCATAATTACAATTTTGGCTATGAACATAGAATAGCATAAACCATTAGTGGCTGAACTTTCAAACACTTTACCCTGCTCTCTTGAATCCTCTTCCAAAATCATATTGTACCAAGACCGGAGCCCTCCTGATTGGCTTACATCAGCGCTTCCGCACCTCGGGCACTGGCAGCATCAGCATCCACGGCTGCACACTCAATCTCACGAAGCCAGTAAGGAACCTGGGTGTCTTGTTTGACCCTGAACTGTCCTTTCTCCCCCACATCCACGCCATGACTGGCACTGCCTACCACCACCTTCACACCATTGCCAGACTCCACCACTGCCTCATCCCTCTGGCTGCTGAAACCCTCACCCACACATTGGTCACCTCAAGGCTCAATTATGGAAATTCCCTCATCAGCCTTCCCAACTCTTCCTCTCACAAGCTGCAGATCATCCAAAACACTGCAGCTCATGTACTCTCACGCACCAGGCTCCGTGACCCCATCACTCCCACCCGCACCCGATTCCATTGGCTCCCCATCCTCAGAGGATCAAATTCAAGATCCTCATCCTCACTTTCAACGCCATCCTACCTCTCTGACCTGCTGACTCCCCACCAACCTGCCCGCTCCCTCCATTCAGCGGGCTCTGGCCTGCTCCATGTCTTTCACCCTACCATCGGTGGCCGAGCTTTCAGGCTCTCTGCCCCCACACTCTGAAACTCCATCCCACGGTCCCTTTGCCTCGCTTCCTCCCTTGCCTCCTTCAAGGCCGGTCTCAAGACCCTCCTCTTCAATCATGTCTTCAGTCGCCCTCCCACCTCTCTGCCTTCCCTCATCCCTACCCCACCCCTCTCCAGGCCTGACCCCTGACTATCCAGCGACTTGGGACATCCTCCCGACATGAAAGGCGCTCTATAAATGTAATTTTGTTGCTGTACTTCAAGATGTTGATTCTATATGAAAAATAAATGTAATTTGTTGTTACTGCTACTCTTGTAGTAAATAAGCAAAACCCATTAAGCTGCCATTTTGGTAGGAGGCAATTTAAGACATTGCACTTCATATGTGTATAATGTACATAAATGTACAAAATGTACATAAATACAGAACTCAGTTTACTCAACATACCATTGTCTCTCAATCCCTCAATTTTAATTTCCACACAATCTCTTCATTTTAATTGTTTTATTCCTGAGTGTCCAAAAAAATACACCGACATAACTATTCTATTACAGGTTTATCTGTCCAGAGCTTTGTGAAGCCGCAACAATTAACCCTCCCTTCATCGTGATTGATACAGGCCTTGCTTTCAATTTGTTCCACTACACAGATCATGAAATTTGGAATGCACCCATTGTAATTGACCTACACTTTCACAGGGAAGGCTACATTCACATGAAAGCAATTATTAAAGAAATAAGAGGGCTTCATGACAATGAAACTATATTTTGCAATCTTCAGAAAAGCAAAATTACATGCAAATATTTGGATGCATTTAATTTTGTTTATTTTCCTAAAACAACAACAACACATTTGAAAAGCGCCTTTCACGTCAGGAGGACGTCCCAAAACATAAAAAGAAATATTTTCTACAAATGTTTAATACACTTTACATTTCTCGTTAATTTTAGTTTCTGCTTCTGTAAGCAAACATGTTAAACAACTAAAAACAAAGAACAGGTTAGTAAGCATTTTTTTATTACTATATCTCTTTGGTTGATAGCTAATAGAAGGACCGATAACAATCAGGATACGAAAAGCTTGAAAAGCAACAGTCCCAGTTCTATATTTGCTGACGTTGTTCAAAATGTCTATTGCAGTGAGTTAGTAGATAACAGAATACAAATATCGACTCCTCCAGAGTACTAAAATATTGACACTTAAGTGCAATGCTCAAAGACAAAGCCATTATTACACACTCAAGTAGACTTCAGAAGCCAAAGACCAATATATTAGAAATTATGGACAGACTACTGCAGTAAATACAAGTTTAATTATTAACTTTAGTCATTTACTACACTAGCATTTTGCCACACTGTAAAGATTAATAATACTTGAGAGAGCAACAATCTTCTGACATCAAAATCCAATCGTAGTTGGGACATCATTTCAGAAGGAAACAACCTCCAATTTGTGTTCCCTAACTTTCACAGTTCGGCAGAAAAATTAAATATTCCTATTCTAGCCAAAAGTACATAAAGAAATAAAATGAGTATTAATAAAGTATAAATTAAAACTTGTTTGTAAAACTCCTTATATAAAATGATAATGTTGCATTAGTCTAAAAAATAAGCAAAGATTATTTTTTCAGGCATGAACCCATAATTGACCATTTGCTTGCCTATATGGCTCATCTAGAATCAGTCAAAGATAGGTTTTATTGATAGAACTGCACTGTAATTACATTTTCTATTACTTCCATTTATCATTTGGCATTTCCACTACTGTTAAAAAAAAGCAATTCTAAACATTTTAAAAACTGTAAACAAAGTGATGGTTTTATTTTGAAATACATTTAATCTATCAGGCTTTTCTACCAAACAAAATCTATAATGTTAGATAGAGGAAGAATACATCTCAGTGCAATGCAATGATAATAAATCCAAGAAGAAAAAACATAAATCCTGTGCTTGATGAAATAAAAACCTCTAGGCTTGAGAAAAGATAACTTGTGAGTCACTATTATCTCTTAACACAGTATCTTCGAAGAACTGCAACAGTGGCAAAATGTTACTCGCCAATTGGTGAATTGTTTTTCTTAAATCTCATCTAAATTAACTTTCCTTTTGCAAAAACTTTTATGCAAATAAAATGAATTCTGAAACAAATAAAAGGCACTGTTGGCAAGAATCCAATCAATAGTGTAGAGCTAAGGTAAGGCAACAGAGATATATAATTTTCATATTATCAAGTTTGGCCTCTTAGCTTAACTCACTATTGGCTTGCTGTTAAATCAAACCTTGCATACAGAATGCTACTACAATTTATGTCAAATGATGTAAGATAACCTTATTATGATATGCTTAGTAGCTACTCAGCTGAAAGACATCCGACGTCCGTGAGGTTCAACGTTTCAAACTAACAAGATGGTATGAACTAGATCAATTCCACCTTACTTTTCTTTCCACCACTTATTTCAGTAGTTTTCCTTTTCTCCACCTTTAGCAATCTGCACTTTGGTGAATAATTTGGCACAATACCAAGTTACAAGAGTAGCAAATTTCTGTAATTTGTTCAGCTAGAGTGGGTTTATCTATTTATAATATACAGAAGCTATGATATTCTTATGCGTCGTTCACATAAATTACAATATCACTTCTTGTCAGATCACGTGATTAGGTTGCAGAACTCTGCCATCTGTTGCCATTCACCATGACAGGCGCAGAAGCGAAGGGAAACTGAATAAAGCAAGAAATCATTAAATTACTAAATATTATTCAAAATAACACTCTGGAGTGGTTTCCAAGGTATTAACGCATCTCAAAGCTAAAATGACATCAGTAAATTACTTAATCTTTGCTCTCACATGATCCCAGACCCTTAATGTTACTGCATTGTAATGCATTGCAGACTATTATCCTATTTTCCTGCAGTAATCAGCTTTAGATCATTTATTGATAAAACTGAAGTGACAACTTACATACAATTGTTTTTAATGTGATCATCACAGAATAACAGTGAGTATATCAGATGCAACTAGCAGAAATAGACCCAAAACTGAATAAAACTGAACATAAATGTATTCACTATATTATGTTAAATATATTTGTCAGATATGATACAAACTTAATTTCAGAGTTGATATAACTGTTACGATCTATGCAAACTTTGTCCATGAAGTTTCAGACATCATTAATATCATTAAATTAGATAATAGTCTTTCAATTACTGCAATATAATAAATAATCTGCATTTGAAATAGCACCTTAGCACATTGTCAGATTATCTGAAACTGCTTCACAGGATTTACTGTAAAGTGTTGCAACTTCATATTTAGGTGAATACCTAAACATTTTCTCTTTGCATATTCTCCATTTTCACTTTGACTCACCTAATAGATCCTGAATTACACTCACAACAAATGATATAAACCACACGTTTACCCTCTTGGGGCTGAGCATCTTAATCAGGGGATTGGAAGAACATTTTCTAGAGATTTTAACATAATTTGAGAAACATAAGAAAAGACTAAATATGCTAAATGAAATTCTCATTGGACTTGAAAAAAGGGGACCTTTGTCTCATGAATAATTCTTTAATTGCATTAAGCAAATTCACATTTTTCTTCCAAGGCCTCTCTTACATGATGCAGTTCCTTTTTAATCCATCACCATCAGCAACCATGCCTTCCATCACTACTCCATGAGCCTGCGGAACTCCCTGCCACAACCTTCCGCTTGCCCCTCCTAGCCAGTCTTCAAATCACACAAGAAGACTTTCCTCCTTGACCGC
Source organism: Callorhinchus milii (assembly GCF_018977255.1). Classification (NCBI taxonomy): domain Eukaryota; kingdom Metazoa; phylum Chordata; class Chondrichthyes; order Chimaeriformes; family Callorhinchidae; genus Callorhinchus; species Callorhinchus milii. The sequence continues at coordinate 12,453,817 of NW_024704750.1, read as the reverse complement.
GCCTTCAGTAACCTCCCCCTTTCTCCTCAACTCAGAATCAAATGTGAAACATCAAATAAAAATTAAGAAAATGGTTTCTTATCTCTTAAGTGACATTTTCTTAATGACCTTATTGAAATCAAAGTACATGCATCACATCCAAACAGTTTCCCTTATCCACCAGCTACGTCATTCCCTTTTAAAATTGTAATATTAGTTAAAATATAACTCGACTCTCACAAAACCACATTGAATCCCTCTGGTCATTCTTGCAATCAAATGTTCTAGTCTATCTTGGCTGAGCTTACATCCAAATCCATCTTTGTCCTTGCCCCTTCCCTTGCCTCCTCCAAAGATCGGCTCATGACATTCCTTTTTGACCATCTTCCCCAAACACCTACACAAATCTAATCCCCAGGTTAGGTGAAAATGTTCAAGTGCCTTGGGATAATCTCCTGACATAAAAGTCACTATATAAATGCAATTTGTAGTTCTTGTTATACTTGTTTTATTAGCCTCATTTCCCAAGTTACTTCTTGGCTTCCTTTCCCCCCTTTTGTCTTCTTCCCATTCGGTATGTTTGCCCTGGAGTAACACATTCTTATACATTCACAGCCGGACCCATCAGTTCCCTTCTGATTTTTTATTTAACTATACTGTTACTACTTCCCAGCTCCACTTTAACCTTGACTTCCTCAGAGGAGCAGAACCCATGCTTCAACACCTTCCTTCTTGTAAGCTACTCAAACAATTGAGTCAAGAAGCATATAAGTGCCCTCAATTATGTAATTAACCCCCATTGATAACTTTTATAGATGATTTTGTAATTTTTACATTGGCTATTACACAATTGAAGGCACTCGTTTGCATTTGCACATGGTTAACCCAACTCACAAATTTTGCACATTTATAGATTGCTGTGTCACATGAGCCAGACTGGCTCAGTGGTCGCACTCTCACCTCCGAGTCAGAAGGTTGTGCATTCAAGCCTCACTTCAGGACTTGGAATCACATTGTTCAAGCTGACACTCCGATGCAGTTCTGGGGGAGGGTGCATTGTCAGCCGTCCTTCAGATGAGACATTAAACCAAGGTTCCGTCTATCTGTTCAGGTTACAGATCCTATGGCACTATTCAAAAAAAGAAGGCAGATTCTACCAATGTACCGGCCAAAAAATGCCCCAAATAAAATACGTCATTCTGGCTGTTTGTGGGACATTGCTTTTTACAAACTGGCTGCCGCATTCGCTCACAAACCACAGTCAATCCACTTTACAGTATATTTTGTGAAGCGCTTTGAGTTGTCTCAATGACTTGATAATTCACTATCAAATACAAGGATTATAACTTTTATTATTATATATTTGCTAACTTTGGCCCCTGAAGTCACACAATGTTATCTTAATGTAGATATGTAATTCACTCATCAATTTCATTACAGAGTACTGGGTAAACAGGGTGAATGTTATGATCTGGATTACTGCTCTGGATTAACAATCAACACTTTTGATTCATATTTTGTAAATTCTGTGTCTTTTATGCAAATTATTATCTGAAATCAAACACAATAAATGTTTACATATTTTCTAATTTTTCTCCAATTGTATTTACAAACTGGAAACCAATAGTCCTTAAACTGCTGCATAGTAAATTCATTGATGCATGGCATACATAGTGCTAATAAAATTCATCAATGTCAAAGACGACAAATAAAGAGCAACACTTTCTTTGTGGTTGTCATTCAGGTCAGAAAATGCATATTTGAAAAGATAAAACGTAAAACATTTTACCTCCGTGATGTTTCTGATGCAACTGTGATGGTTTGGTTTGATCACATCTATCTTTACAAGGATACATGAAGCATAATGTTTCATTTATTTAAAATATACCAAATAGGTCTGGCAAAAAATAAGGACCTCAACTTTTCCCTTTTATAACTAAAATACTAGTGGCATTTCTTTTTTGAGTTATTTTTTCAGTAAGGTAAACATTAAATAGTATTTCAATAAATTTAGATTTTCCAGCAAGTCACTTATGATACATGAAAGATATTCTCCCTTAATCTTCTCATAACAATAATTTGACCTCTTACTTTATTGCCTGCATATTAATGGCTAATAAAAAAAGCATAATGCAAGTAGCTAATTAAGCATCCAAAGAATTAACTTTTTTTAAAAAAGTAAACATTTTTCCTCACTTTCCTTACTTCAGTTTTATCAAGTTTATCCAATGAGAACCCGAGTCTTACAGAGCAGGGAGGTACCTGGTTCAAACTTGGTCTGTAATAAGTTCACTTATCTCAGGGGAAGCATTATAGCTGGAACTATTGTTGTTATTTCAGTTTTCAATGGAGGAGCATTTTCAACCCAGATACTGGTGCCAAATTCTGAATGATATGGTCTTTCAGACAGAGTTAGACAGCAATAAACAATGGAAGGATTATTACTTTCTAGTTCATGGTCAAATACACTGAATTATCTCTTTAAAACTGGAGTTATTAGATAAGTATGTGACACTCCTTAAGATGCTCACACAAGTTTATATAGATAAGATAGCTGTGAGGACACTTTTGCAAGGTTCTATTGCACTTTGAAAGAAGGGAGGCATAGATGAATGTCAGTTTTTCTGTACAAATGTAGTAGTTTTAGATATTGAAATTGATTCTAAATCAGTATCATCAGTGCAGTTGTGCACAGGAACCAAATAGTACTGGCAATAATAGCCTTTAGCTTTATACAGTAGTTGCTGCACATGTGAAGTTTCACCAAAAGTTAACAAATCCAAAGATGCCTGTTTTATAACAGTAATTCAAATTATCAACTTAATGCTGAAACATAATTGTGATCTGACTGCAATAGTTAACCCCACCACATACTTGAACAACTCACCGGTTAAGGGTTCAAATGTATTCTTCTCAACGTCCCATTCCTACTGATAATTAGAAAATGTGTCCAAATTTCCAGAATGTGTATGTATTCCAATGCACCCCTCGCTGGTCACTATTAATAAGGTCCAAATGACTCAAAACTCTGAACTGGTCCAACTCAGCCCATAACTGAACTCATACTAGTCTCCATACCCACATCACACCAGTTTGTAACAGGCTCCCTACTGCAGAATGGATCACGTTTATGATCTTCAATCTCTTTCAAATCTCTGCGTGCCCTGGCACCTCCCTAACTCTCCAATCTGCTCAGACCCCACTCCTCAACCCATGTCCATCACTCAACTGACTCAGGCCTTCAACACATCCCTCGTGCCTGCCGTTCTACAACTTGCAGTTGGACTTTCAGCCAGTCTGGAACTCCTTGCTTCAATCCTACTTTTTGCCCGTCTTCAAATCACACCTGAAGACCTTCCTCTTCAATCACTCCTTCGGTCACCTCCCCTATCTCCCTTTCCAGCTCAGTGTCAAGCCACACTGTTGTCAAATGCTCCGAGATCCTACCTGGGTGAAGGGCTCAATATAAATGCAACTTATCGTTGTTTGCAACTTATCTCACCAGTGTTGGTGAGATAACTAGGGATCGAATATCACGTGTACTTGCCAGGATTGTCCTTTCCAGGTGTTGGGTGGCTCCAGATAAATTCCCAAGTCATTTTTGGTCAGCTCAATACAAACTGGATGGAGTAACTCAACAATGCACCCAATTCTTCCTCATAATATTTGCCACCAGAGCGCCAAGCATCTTAGGAGATGGAATCTTATGCTGCACTAAATGTTTATTTTAGTACTGAACATTGAGGTGATCAACAGAACTATTCAACAGGAACTATTTCTTCCTCTCCCCGGAAAATTACTTTCACCTTTAAGGAGAGGCCCCAAATCTATTTGATGTTAATAAAAATGTACACTCTTTGGATCCACTTTGAGTTCAGTGGGCCTAATCTTTCTTCCATTCATTCAATAAATTTTCTTTCCGATTACTGCAGAGGAAATTGCTCAAGGTCACAGGAAAAGAATCAGTGCAAACCTAGAGAACATACAAGCAAAGCATCAATGCAAGAAAAAACAGGTGGAGCATTATTATAATGGGTTACTGAATTAGGACAGAACATTGCAAGTTCATTATTAGTCCTAGAGATAAAGCACTGATCTCCAGACTCCCTGCTTTTTCTTCAAGTTTAGTATACCACAGTGTTGCGTTGATTTTTGTTCCCTTACCTTTTTACTCCATCCATTTCATATTTTACTAAGGGCATCAAGGACTGTAAAAACTACAAGATCCTGAAGTTCATCAAAACCTTTAACACAGCCATGCATTTAAAAAAAATCCCTTTTCATTAATGTAAACATTTTGTCAATTTTAAAGGTTACATTAACATTACACAACAATATTGTACCTCTATTTGTATTTGAAAACATTATGATTATATCCTGTCTGCACAATAGTTAATATGAATACTGAAATAGGAGAAACATGTCGAGGTCACATCTCGTTTCCCTAAAAATACCACATTTAAAAACATATTTCTCAGTATTTGTGAACACTATAGAAATAATGACCTATGGTTACATTCCTCCATTATTATACATAAAAAATAATTCTTAATTTTGATTCAGCATCTGTAACATCAAAACATCTGTGTTTTGCAGGTAATTGCTGTTAAGTGTAATGACTGTATTTGGAGCACCTCAAGGTCACAAACAGTAATTGATACAGTTGACCACACTATCCTCCTCCACTGCCTCACTCTCACCTCAACTTTCATGGTTCTGTCCTTGAATAGTTCAGATCCTACCTCTCACACCGTCTCCACTTTGTCACGAACAATTTCTCCTCCGGCCCCCACACTGTCTTGTGCAGTGTTCCTCAGGGCTCTGTCCTTGATCCTCTCTTCTTCAACTTGTACATGTTCCCTCTTGGTCATATCATCCACAGACATGGGGTCAACTTCCACATGTATGCGGATGACACCCAACTATCTCTCTGCCTCCACCCTCGACGCTAGGATCACTGCTGCCCTGACAGAATGTCTGTCAGACATCAAGTCCTGGATGAGAACTAACTTTCTACAGTTGAATGTCAACAAGACCAAGACTCTCCTGATTGGCTCCCGTCAGCACTTCTACCTCAGGCACTGGCAGCATCACCATCCATGGACTCACACTCCACCTCACCAAGCCAGTCAGGAACCTGGGCATCTTGTTTGACCCTCAACTATCCTTTCTCCCCCACATCCATGCCATGACTCACTCTGCATTCTGTCAACTCCGCAACATCACAGGCTCTGCCACTTCATCACCCCCTCAAGCTGCCGAAATCCTCATTCATCACATCTAGGCTCGACTATGCCAACTCCCTGCTTGTTAGCCTTCCCATCTCTTCCCTCCACAAGCTGCAGATCATCCAGAACTCTGAACTCTCCTGCACCAGGCTCCCTCCTACCCTCCCTTATCCCAACACCCCACCTACCCAAGCTCAGGTCCAAATCCCTGACTGTCCAGTGCCTTGGGACATCCACCTGACATGAAAGGCACTATACAAATGTAATTTTGTATTGTCATTTTTGTATACTCATGATATACATGACCAAATGTTCTGGACATTGTCTGAAGGATAAAGTGCCATGGGAATTGCAAAATCCACCTGAACAGGTGCATAGGCCCTCAATTTAACATCTGAACCAAAGAACACCATCTCTGATGATGTTACATCCTCCCAGTATTTCATTAGAATGTTATCCTGGTCTATGATGTCAAGTGCCTGAAAGCTTGAAGGTGCCACTTTCTGAACTCAAGCCTTGATGTAAAACCCACAACCTAATGACCCAGGGGCAAGAGTGCCACCAACTTAGCCAAGCTGACACTTAGCTCTATCAAAATAATTTGTACGCTTATACAAGCACACAGTCATGGACTGGTAAGTATTGATTCATTTCAGCAATTTTCCCATGTGATAAAATTCCAATCTCAGACATGCCACTGACAGGAGGTACTCAGATAAGTCCCAAAGGGACAAAGCCAGAAAACCATGACATTCCAAGCTGAACTCATCCACCTCCCAGCTGGATCACAAGTAGCTTATGTACAGGTCATGGAAGAAAGTACCTACATGCCCTCACATCTTTGAATAGCAAAGGAAGCCCCAAATAAGTAATTTAAAATGAGTGTAGAGAACAAAGATTTTATTGCAGATAGTGAACTCATTCTACAATTATCATGGTACAAAATGGCACATCTTAAGTGGTACATGTACAGAATGAAGTCCAATCAAACTTCAAGAGTACTGATCAAACTGAAGTAAAATTGATAGATAGGAATATCTAACCCGTTGAAATACAATAAATTATGGTTAAATATGAACAAAATTTTATTTTTTGGTTAGCCTGATGTCTTGACATAGGCAACCCATCACCATGCTCAAGAGTATCCAAACCAAACAGAGTTCTACGCACCCCAACTATACATGGACAATTTTCCAGAGAGATTTATTAGAATGGAATGTGCATTCTCTCCATGGAGGAATGCATACTGCTTGTCCAATTTCTGGAATGTATTAGGTACAGGTTGGCAAGAGCCAAGGCTTGGGGACCAAAGACCGTACGCTGAGGAAGTGCTGGATTCTAACCAGCTAAAACTGCATTGTATGCCATTGAAAGCACTGTCTGGGAAGCTTTCCTGCCACTTGTTCAGCTAGGACCACCCTAACCATTAGGGTTTTGGCTTGCAGTGTAAACAGGAGATAAGTGGCAAAGGTCCCTGCCACCAGTGACTGGTCTGCCTTTCCAAGACCTTTCCAAGGCTGGCTGTCATCACCAATGACCTGGAGTACTGTGGACCCACCTGGCTCAGGAACTGGATTACCAAAACCACCATAGAGGGTTGGCTCGATTCTGACAATGTGTTGCCAAATATGCCAGTTAAGCTCCAAGGAAACCATGCTTGCCTCTCATTCACACAGAGAATAGCACAGTTTGGGGTTCAGCAATGCTAACTCCAATATGAAACAACCCAACAGCAACAGTTATCAACTTGAGGACGAGGGCACTGAAACTTTAGAGGAGTTGTGGTTTGAGAAATTCTGGTGTACAGGTATTCACCCAAAAACAAAAGTGACAAACAAGCAATGCACAATTCTTTCAATATCTCCAGCTTCTCTTTGGAACAGAAGAGAAAGGGCAGATCCTAGGTTGATCAGAAAGTGCAGCTCGCTTGGAGTCACATCAGTCAAAGATGCACCACTTTTTTTTCTGCCAAGGATTTTAAGATCATTTGTAAACAAGTTTAGTACAGTATCAGTGCTCTTTGATGTAAAGCACAAAACAGATACCCACTTTAAGAAATGACTTTTTTTTAAAAAATGAACTAAAGTTTAATTTTTAAAAAAAGTCTATTTTGCAAAAAAACAAACATTTAGGATAAACTATGAGATGCCATGAAAAATGTCTGCAATTTAGCCATGTGACAGATGCAGTCCTGGTACACCTTTTTTTAAAAAAAACTACAAATACTTTTAAGGAACTTGCAAAATCAATGAACAATTGGGATGTTTTGAGTATCTCAAGCATTCAATCTAAGACATTTGTCAGAAAACAATTTGATCAAATCACTGTCAATTTTCATGGTAAACAAGAAACATTCTGCATTCAAAACAAAAACATTCATCTAAAGCATCACAATTTACTTTTAGTTATTTAATTTCAAAACAACAAGAAAAAAGAACACTCACAAGAAAATGTGAAGTATTTTATACTTCAAAACTTGGTAATTGCACATTCTCGGTGGACATCATGAACAATTATTAAACAGAATGCATACTTGTAAGACAAATACAATGACCTTCCTAGCCAGGTGAGTCAAGTTCGAGAATATCCAAAATTAAGTTACAAATGCTGAAAAAGTAAAGAATGAAAACATATTCACTTTGTCCTTTTTACATATGAGCACTAAACCACAATTCAAATAAAATCTACGGCTACTAACAGCTCCGTGATCCCAGTCAAGCCCCATTTCATTTTGAATAATTACTTCTTCCCTGCCTGATGAGCAAAATCATTCACACCAGCTTTCAAAATGACAGCATCACTGCAAAGAAAGAAGAACCTATTAAGAAGCATCAAATTAAATATATCTTCCTACAACTTCTATCAGAAATTCTGACCAAGTGTTATTTAGTTCCACTCTCAAGTGGAGCAGAATAACAAATCACACACTTTGATTTACCCTCTCAGAATGCCAAATGGAGACAGGTGATAAAGAAAGCACTTATGCACAAGCTATGAAGTTTCTCCTCTAAATTAATTCCATCTTGAAGATTCTGATCTCTGATAAATTTCCAGAATGGCATGAAAATATACTCCTCTGCTCAGCCAGGAAGATTACTAATGCTGCCTTACCATGAATGCACTTACTATAATACTACTTCAGCAGAAGAAAAAGGCACACTTGGAATAAGCTTCACTGTCATACTGGAGCTTTTTCAAATCTAAATTGAACATTAAATACCAAATATATACAATTGACCGCAACTTTTTTAACAAATTGAGTTTGATGTTTTCTTAATAAATAGTAAGATGTCACTAAATCATAATATTTTATGCCATATTCATTTCATTCTTTTCTGATTCTTCACTTAATTTGGGGTAAATAAAAGCTTTCTTGTGAACTTATCTTTACACTATTTGGTAATCATTTTGGGTTGGACCACAATAAAATATAATTAAGCTGTATCTTACTTGTTAAAATATAGTTATTCATGTTTTGTCATAGTATGACAACCCTATTTCAGGCTACATTAATATTCCTCAAATTCCATTATTAAAAGTATATACACACACCAATGTAAAACGTAAACCTTTATGAAACTGGCATATTTCACTGCTGTGATGCTGATAACTGTTTTAAGCAAATCCTCCAATAACCATACATTTCATACCTTGGCATGACTGAGGCTTGGTAGCAGAATGAAGGTCCTCTGAATAAAGCAGAAAAAATTAACAGAAAAACTTTTGAGTTCTTCAGAAGGGCTACCGCTAGTACAATGTATGACACATACTTTTTAAAAATGTGAAGATTAACCCACATACACTGCCCTCCTCTTGAAATTTATGACATGGCTGATTTTGTTCAGCAACAATGACCATTATGCCCAAATAAAATAGCTCTGTTGCAGACTGCACACAGCTAATGGAAGAAATTGAAGCATATAATTTAGCGTTTCATCTGAATCAAAATTGCGTTTGTTTTAATGTCAAGGCCCAGTTTTTATATTTTATGCACCACAAGACCAATATTTAGTTTATGTTAACTTCAATGTTTAAACTTTACCTGCACCAAGCAAAGCATTGGAGAGCAGAAATCTTTTAGAAAGTTTAATCCTATTTAAATTATTGATGCTTAATAACTTAATACTGTATATTTATGTAGGTTTATCAATGTTATTTGAGGTTTTCCTTTTACATGCATCGGTTTAGTTCATTTTTAGTCCGCAACTATTTTATGCAAATTTGTAAACCTAACCTCAGACTATCTTATTACAATCGCAGGCTGCTGTCAAGGAAAGCTTCTCTCCAGCTCGGCCTAGTATACACCGAACAGTAGAGCAATGGTGGCCTCTCCAATTAGTGTCATAGGCCCTGTTTCTGCAATGCAATGAAAAGGAATACTTAGAAAATCAAAGAATGGACATGCATTCTTCTGCAAATGAAGGTGGGACAGGTAAAGCTATGAATGAAAAATGTGACTGTTCGCAACGGCGGGTCCTGACAGGGACGAGCGGGCGAATGGCCGTCTATTTACCCGGCTCCTGGCAGGGGGGGGGGGGGGGGAGAGAGAGAGAGAGGAAGAAAGGGGTTGCGGCGGCACTCGGTAGCTGGCAGGTCAAGCCAAACTCCGAACAAAGTACCATGGCAACACACGAATATGCAGAATCACATCCCAAAACAGCTGTCGTTACCGTTCACGTCTTGAAGGGTCGTGCTGGAAGCCTTGCTTGGTGGGCGCCATTTTTCTCGTCAGCCGTTACTTTGCTTTTTTTTTTGTTTGGTTTTTTTTGTGTGGTTTTTTCTCTTCTCCCGCCTCCCCCCCCCCCACCACCACCACCACCACCTCCCTCCCCACTAAGATGGGGCCCGGCGGTGCTGCGGAACGGCTCGAGTACTATTTGAGGAAAGCCATTGCGGAGTTACGGTTAAGTCCAGTCTAACTGTCTGGCCCCGGAATTACCAGCCATCAGAGAGGAGGAGAAGTGAGGAGCGCGGTGTAGAGAGCACGAGTCGGGGCCGAGCAGCATGCCAAGAAAAGTAAAGAGAGACTTGGCTGCACCTCAGATAATCCGAGAAACATAGCACGGTACTACAGCTGCGAGTGCGAGCCGGCAAACAGCGACCAACACCATCGTACCACTGCACACTTTCGCGGAGAGCCTTCGATTCCCTTTGCCGGAGAAAGTCTTAGTAGATTTTCAGCGCTGATGTTCCGCTCGCTGTGTGTGTGTGTGTGTGTGCTCTCTCTCTCTCTCTCTCTCGCCGCTCGCTCCCTCCCTCTCTCTCTCTCTCCCTCTCTCTTTCCAGGGACACATTGCTGTAACTGGTGCAACTACGCCACTCAGTTGTTATTTCATTCACTTTATGAGGAATAGCTGAGTTCTGCTATAATACAGTCACATTACTGATGGCATCTGAGCAACCGGGTTTTAAAGGCTTCGATTTTATTGTGCAACGTTAAGAGATACGTGGACATTCAAAACACTAATGATCTTATTTAGGAAAAAAAATGCTATGTGATCTTGATGAATGTAAGCCCTATTCCGTTTGTAAATGTCACCTAAGCCTCCTGGCATATGTCCCAGTGATTATTGTAGGGTTTCCTTAAAAACATACTTCCTGGCAAAATGATTATTATTATTAAAACCTAGATTTCCTTTTGTCAATGATTTACTAAAGCATCCGCAAGCCAGATACCACAGGATGAATGGTGTCCTGCGGATCACAGTAGGAATGACATGTTTTATAAAATATTTATCTAGAGATGTTCCATGTTTTGTAACTTCCTTTGAATGTTTTGGCAAAATATTCTGCAAGCAATCAACATCAATAAATCTGAAGCGTGTTTCAATATAAGTGTCATCTAAATGTTACCGTCACTCGCGCAAAACGAGGACGTTTCATTTTGATTTAAAGTGTGACAGGTACTTTAAAGTGCAGTTTTCTAATCACGTGCGATTATACAAAATGCAGCAATCTAATTAAAACTGTCATCATCGCTACAAAACCATAGATGGGCATTTGGCGATGACCAAAAATAAATTGCAGGAACAGATTACTAAAATGCATTACAAATCCTTGGCTATGAAGTAACAGGTTATTCAGCTGATATCTGGTCCGAGAGTTGGAAAATTGCTACAGGACTTTTTTTTTTGGAAAAAAAGTACACAAGAATAGTCTTAAATGTTGTGTATTTCTGTTTTGATTAAAAAACGGAACGGTTTTTAAATGCATTTAAGAAACACAGCACCTTGACCCAATTTTGAGAAGTGTCGTAACTTACTTGGGTTGGTATGGTACTCATTACAACACTAAGTTGCGATACGGTATTTGTTCCAGCACAAGAGCCTCACATTTTGCTGAGCAAAAATCAATGCTTGAACAATGAAAGTTAAGATTATGTGTCAATGACACGCACTAATATTCATTTTGGTAACTTTCTATTCGTTTAAACAATCGAGTACTATGTGATGAGATATCATGTTTGCGTTAGTTACAAATCACAATAATCTAGCGCCATAAAATGCGAAAAAAATCCATTCACATTGTGATTGTTTCCTATGTGTTACCGAAATGGCAGTCAAGCCTATTTAGAGCCCTTACTCCTCCTAAAAGTACTATGGTGTGGGATTCTTGGTTATAATTATTCTACTCTACAATTTGCTGGTTAAAAAAGAATTACAGTGCAGATACTTTTTTTTTGTTCGAATGGTCTTGTGATTACATAACATTGTTGTTCCTGTCGCTCTTACCATTTGTTCCTGTTTTCAAACAAGAAATACGTAAATTGTTAAAAACCTAGATGTAGTTATTCATGACTTTGTTGACGATGTCGCCGCTGTTGCTTGCACAGCTAAGTGCTAATTACCATTCTCAAAAATTTTCAAAAATATTGAATAGTTTCGAATTATAAAAGTATATTGAATACCTTTAATCCACAAATTGCGGGAATGTCTAAGATCATCTCACTTATGAGTTTAGAAAAACTTATTAGCCTTCAAATTCCACTATCCTAGTTATACATTGCATATTTTGAGACCGCTATCTACATAGTTTTATTGTTTACATCTTTCTGATTGTTTATATTTTATTTCAGTACATCAGTTGGGTGACATGTTTGTCCCGCGGTTGGTTTACGAAACTGACTAATTTGTTTATGTTATTTTAAGAATAACATTTCTTTTGTACATTACAAAGTAAATAAACAGCTACGTTTCCAAATAACCTGTTTGAAGAAAGGAAACATTTAGCTCAATCCTTCCTAGTAAAGAGATTTAAAGTAGCACCGTTTCAGAGCAATCACCTTTCACCCCCCACCCCAGGAAAATAGCAATAGTGCAAGAATGATTTTGGTGTATCCCATGCAGATAAATAACGTTGATCTTTAGATTTGAAATTGGCAGATACAAGGGATACTGCTATTAGCAAGCACAGTTGCCGTAGAAATAAACAGTCAACGATAGTTTCATCAAGGTTTCTGGCTATTTTTTAAAAAAACTAATGGGTCACACGGAGCGGATAAAATTATTTTGGTTATAAGAACTGGGCCTCGAGTTCAGGAGCGTTTCGTTTAGCGCATCTGCCTACATGGTTGCTTCTCGTCTTCCATTCCTGCACTCAGGTATATTTACAGCTTCCCCTCCCCCCCTATTAATAGGAGACTTTTTTTTGTCAAATATTTAATGTTTGCAGAAGGCACCGCGTTTCTTCCCAAACTGCTGAGACGAGCTGCAAAACGTTCAACGCGTTTCTGCCACATGTTGGTTGTAATATTTCAACATTAACTTTCGTGCATTGCTTATCATAGGTAACATGTGGCAATCGGTCCCAATTTAACCCAAACCCCATCGCGATCCGCAAATGAATCTTAAAAAAAAACATTTTATTTTTAAAAAAATGGTTTGGAAAACCAGATGTCAAACAGTCCTATAAATATTGAGGAGGGGTGGGGGAGGGAATTAAGAAAACCCGTGTTGAGTGCATGCAATCTGAGGAATTTACCAAGTGCGGCGAGAATATGACAGAATATTCGAGCCGGAGACCCTTACCGTTGTTGGTAAGATGTGAGCCCCACGTTTTGGGGCGTCCCATTAGCAGCTGCGGCGGCGGGTCTCCCCACTCCAGGTGCAGCAGTAACCGCGGCGCCTCCCCCACCAGTTGCTGCCGTTACTTGCACACTGAAATCCGGGAAAATCCTGATCATCCCCGCGCTCGGGTCTCCAACGGCCAGCTCCACGGTTGCGTCTCAGTGAACTGCAGTTTCCTCTTGAGTAGCAAGTTGAACTTCAATCCCATTAGTGATAACTTCCACTCCGTGAGGGTGGGCTGCCCTTTATTTTTGTTTTTTTTTGAATATATAATATATATATATACACACACACACACAGAGAGAGAGAGAGAGAGAGGGGGAGAGAGCGAGAGAGAGAAGAGAGATGTCTATTCGGCAACTGCGACGCACGCAGCTTTTAAACGGTGGAAAACGACACGCCGATCCGGTGAAACAGGGGGAAGGGGAAGAGGATTGGAAGACGGTTATCAAACTTGCTGCAATTTGGCCGGAGAAAGTGAAGCCCCAACTTACCCTGGGACTGGAAGCTGACGAGCTCGCTATCGCTCGCTGCCGGTTCGTTGACGCTTAATAGCAATTCTGGCGCCCGGCGCTTTGGCGGCCAATCGCGACGCCCCGCTCCCCCGCCTCGCGCTTCGCTCGCTCTCTGTCTCTCTCGCGCGCGCGCGCGTGCGTCTGTGTGTGTGTGTGTGTGCGTGTGAATCCGGGGGGGGGTACGTCACGCCATGCGCGCGCACGACTTTCCCGACCGTTGGGATCCGAACGTTTTTTTTTGAACGGGGGGGGGGGAGCAGAGAGAGAGAGCGAGAGAGAGAGCGAGAGGAGCTGGAGATTGGGCGTCAGTGTTACCAGATTGGGCGGCTTTCACGCCCGATTTGGGCGGTGTTTGTGCTGGGACTTCAGTGCGCGTGCAGAAAAAAAACGGCCTTGATTTAAAAAAGAATTAAATCTGCAGAAAATGTTTTATTTTCTCTCCCCTCCCTCCCTCCCTCCCTCCCTCCATTTGAAGACCCCTTTTCTTTGCAGAATTTCAAAACCCACTGCAGCCTAAATCGGCCACTCTGTTACCCCAAAGTAGGCAATGTACAACACTGGGCTTTTTGTGTGTGTGTGTGTGTGTGTGGGTGGTATTGGGGGGAGAGGGGGCTTTGTACTCTGTTTGGTTGACTTTTGGGGCTGTACAATGTATTTTAATTTCGGGCCCGAGATCAAGTCTGGTGTCATAACCTCAGGTGTCAAGAGACTCAGTTTCTCTGTGGTGTAACAGATAACACACACACACACACACACACAGCATTCCCTCTTCTCTCCTATATATATATATATATATAAGAAAGGAAAATAGTGACATGAAAGGGAATTGTCTCTTTGTTGTTTTAAACAAACGGCTCCTGCTCGGTGTATACACACACACATATATACATATATATACATATACACATATATATATTATTTTAAAGAACTTGTTTTAGACGCCGCTTGTCAAGGCCCGGCCCGGCCTGGCCGTGTCGTATCTGCGGTGGTAAAAAAAACATAAACCGGGGTTTATATCAAATGCAAAGATTATTATTATTATTATTATTGGGGGAGCGGAGTGGGGGGGGGGGGGGGGTTGGCTGTTTTTTTCTATTGTGGCTGTAAGCCGGCGGTGCGCGTGCCCGAGACCCGCCGCGCGTACCCGAACCCCCCCACCGCTGCGCGTTCGCGTCCAAGTCCCCCCTCCCTCCCTCCCTCCCTCCCCCGCGCACCGCCTTGACCACCTGTGAGAGCTTTCTGCCGAGTGCGGCGCTGCCCCGTTACGCTGATGGCTCAGGGGTGAAGCGCAGCGACGTGAATGCGAACCGCCGCGCTGCGGGGAAATTGTGCGATGATTTGGGGGTTGTACGTCAAAACCGTTTGGAGCCGATTTCCCGGTGGATCGCAACTTGTCCGATCCGGCGACTCCCCAACCGAGCGTTCTGCGCGCACGGGACGGGACGGGACGGTCGCCCCGCGCCGGGTTCTCTCGAGCTGCAACCGACCCCGAACCCGCTTTTCGGGCAGGAAAACAACATTTAAAAACAAACACACACACACACACACACGCGCAGACATACGCGAGCGAGCGCGCGCGCGCAATTCCTGCAGGGAATGAGCGGACGAGGTTTGGTACTTGGAAGAAGGCGGTTGGATTGTGGTTCAGGAGATGTAACTGTCACGGAGGGGCGGAGGGGCGGGGGGGGGGGGGTGTCATCTGGCGCGTGCAGCGCCCGTGCCCGGTCCTTGATTGATGTTACCATAAAGTTGGGCGCTGGTTGTCACCCCCCACCCACCCACTGCTGTGCATAATATAACGCACATCCCATTCGTCCCGCGGCTCATGCGCGATTGCATTCCCAGCAAATGTGATGTGCGACGGTAGGAATCGGGTCCGGGCGAATGCAAATGGCATCGTTTGGACCATTCGACGATGGGGCTGTGTTTTGTTTCTCGACGCCCGGTGAATGTTTCGTGTTCCTGATTTAGTTTCGGTGTGTGGTGTGTGGTGGTGGGTGGGTGTGTGTGTGTGTGGTTGGGATGTGTGTCAGCTGTGTCGGGATGGGCAGGGCACGTGCTGAAACCAATCACCTGGTTTCATGTTAAAGAGTATCCAAACCGAGTGAGCGCCACTTGTTGCAGGCGGGCGGGCGGGGGGCGGGGGGGGGGGTCAGGGCGTTGTAATGCATCAGAGAGAAAAAAAAGTTTTATTCCAGAGGGATCAATTCGTACGAACCGATAGGTTCTTGCACGTAAAGTGCCGACGAGGGCAGTCAGCGTTGAAAGTTTCACTGAAACATCGCAGAGTCACTCGCACCGCATTTGCACTTGGATTTATCTGCCAACAGTCAGCTGCAACTACCATTTATTTGCATTACACTTTACACTGCAACAGGAGTCAGTCCCCCCGTCCCCCCCTCCCCTCCTCGGGATAACGTCACTCTTTTTTTTCTTTGACCCATTTTGCTCATTCGATTTGAACTCAAATCGTAAATGTTTGTTTCTGAAGGGAACGGTGGTAACGGGACGTACAATAAGATTAACATCTCACCAACCGAACAAAAAAAACACACCTCCCACCTGACATGTAATTTCACCGCCACGTGCAATGAAACCTGACACCTTTGTTGGATAGATTCTTTTTTTTTTGGGGGGCAAAAAAAATTCAATTCCGAGAATATTAGGCGCTCCGGGTCGGTATTAATTTTGCGCCATCTCAATGCATTCATGTCCAAAGGCGAAGGTTACACCCGTTTCCTTATTTGTTATTTGTGGAGAACTTGCATCAGCACAAGGAACAAGACAGATCGCTTCGAATCGAGAGGGGAAAATGCGCCCTGTAATGAAAACGCCACCCCTCCCCAGCCCCCCAACAAAAAAGAAAGTTGCTTCGACCATTCAATTCACGTCGTGCAATAATAAAAAAAAGAGATTGCATATCTGTTCCGTTCCGTTTAATCCACTGCAACGTTTTTCTGTTGCAGTGCAGAGCCTAAGACCATGAACACAAAAGATAGCAATGTGTGTAACGACACACAGGACAGCGGAATACTCAATAGGTTTCGAAACGACGGGAACAAAGAAATGCAGATAGTAAAACTGTGTTTCTAGCATTGGAAAAATGTCAACGCGGGTTTTTCTTGTTGGTACGTGGAGAGAGAGCCACGAACCCGTTGGAAATGATCGTTTTGCACCAATGCACGAAAAAGCCCGCGCGCCCTCTGGTTGCATCGAAACAAAAGTATGACTTATTTTAACGTTCGGAGTATATAAGGCAATTGCAATCGTCGCCTTTTCCTGTTTCATTTGTGCCAGAAGTTAATCGGGTACAAGATGAGCGCTCACCTGCAGTTCTCGCTGCATTGTTTTTTAGTTTCGTGGGGACCGGTTCTTTCACACTTCTTTGCAGTCACCATTGTATTTCTGAATGTGATGAAATATTCTCAAAAGAGCGACAGCGATCCAGCAATACACCCAATAAACCCTCTACTCACTTCCTCGTTGCAGAGCGAGTGGGGTAGAAGATGAGAAGTTGGTGACTTTCATCTAATAAAGCACAGCTTCGGTAAGTAACTCTGGTGCGTAATTCTCCTCCAAAGATGACCAGGATTGCACCGCACCGTTCCTTTAAATAACAAGACTCCACACGTGTTTATTTAATAGTTATTAGTCCCCATCTTCACAATCGTAATGATAGTGGCATCAAGTTTCAGAAACAAATTAATTCAATGTTGCAACTTGGACGTTTGGAAGTGTTTCGACACTCAACGCGGTTGTTGTATCTCTATCATTTGACAATATATCTCATCAAATATACAACAAATAATGATAAGAATGCACCATCCAATGGATAGACTCCAAAGCTGTTTTTTACATATAATATGATAGAATGCAATGGTTTCACTGAGATGTGGATTAATGGGTTGCACGGTGGACCACCCTGGATGTCATTTTGATGGTATCAGTTAAGAGATACATTCTTATCAGTATATACTTCATTTAAAAATTCAACTTATGAAGAACTGTGCATTATATTCACTTTTTTTTTTGCTTTCAATACTTTTGAAAACATTTTAATAGTTGAACAGTGTCAGCCTGGCTCAGTTGGTAACACTTTCACCTGTGAGTCAGAAAGTTGTGGGGTCGAGCACCATGTAGGGACTTTGAGCTCACAGTTAGTTCTGGGGTAGCATTGCATTGAATTGAATGGACAGCGGTAGAGATGCAATCATTAACCCTACGGTGCTTCAGTTACCAATCCTTAATGTAAATTCACTGTCACTCCTGGAGTCTACAGTTTTTCCAGGCCAGTACTCCTGATGATGTCAGAGCACTCAATAAACAAAGAAATCTGAGTCGTACACTGACATGGAGAAAACAACACAAAATTGTGGAGTTACACTTTCTAACTTTCTTCCTTTAGTAATCCTCATTTTTTTTTAAAAAAAAATAGGTCAAATAGTCAAACTCTTTCTATTTAAATGCTGCAGCACACACCGATTTGATGCAGTGCCTGAAATGGAGCAGTTCGGAGCTGGCAGAGAACTATATCACCAGCTATGAATTGCTCTCATCTGGGGATATGTCAAAGAAATCTCTGCCATGCACACCCAAGAGTATATGTGGAGCTCTGCGAATCAATACCCAATGCCGGTTAATTTTAAAAATTATTAAGTGTGGTCGACTCTCTAATAATGTTAAAAAGCTTAAGGATGGCATCAACGATGATCAGTAACTGTTAAATTTACAGTTTATGAATTTAAAGTCATCTTCCACATCGGTTGCAGTCAGCGAGGAGTTATTTTATAGATGATTCAAAGGGGAAGTGATACAAAACAACTTCCTAAGCACCTCAGAATTGGAATCTCCAAGCTAGAATTATACCACACTCTTTATGTTGATTTTGTGTAAAAAAAACACATTAAATGGAAATTGGGTAGCATAACGACAGTATAATAAATAGAAGAAACACATCAGTGATATGTAATAAACAGATTATCATGTAGCATGAATAAGGAAGATTTCATATCTTACAGGAGTTGCTCCCATAAGTATCTTAAGATTTTCCTTGAAATGAATTACCTCGATAGCTTGTTATTCGCTGTCTATTGCATTTATTCAATGGTTTTAAAAAGTAAATTTTAATAAAAATAACCAAAACTTTGACTTTAACATTTCACGCTGTTAGAATAAGGTGTTTTTCATATCATTTTATTAGAACTCAAATTGACAGTCATTAATATACTACATTTTGATATTTAGATAATATTTAGTGTGGCACATGCCTTCCAGATACAGTATCAACATGTTATTTACTCCATACTAATTGATGGAGGCAGCTAATTTATAATCCCTTACGGACAGTTTCGTGCCCTTTGAGATATATCAAGGTTATCTGATAGAGAAAGGGATGTGAATGGTTTTCATTCCATGAATGAAGTGGCAGAAATCTTGTACACAGCTGTTTGCTATCAAGTATTCCCTTTATAGCACAAGCTTTAATAAAATATAGATGCTGTTTTCTTGAATTCAAACCAACATTTCTTTAATATTTACAGTGAGGGCAACTTTCTGTAGAGAATGACATGATTAAGAGTCCATGCAACTAGAAAAGGTTATTCAGTGCACAAAACTCATTCTGCCGAGTAGATTAGCGCTGCAATACTAACATCTATAGAGAAGTAAAAAAAAATCATCAGACTTCTACAGAATGCTTTTCAAGCTTCCAGAAATGAACCCTTAGATTCCTCTTGTCTTGTTTATACTGTTGTAATACCAACTGACTGTATACTGTTATAATACCAACTCCCAAATCTGTTTATGCTCTGTTTGATTTAGACAACAACTATTAATCTTGTAATAAAAAATAATGTTCTTTATCAGCTGTACAATTATTTTGCATCCTTGATAAATACCACTTGTCAATTCTTAAGACAACCTCTGAGCCTTCCAAGATCCCTTTGAGTATCTGTTATTTCATATACAGATTTCGATACCATGCACAATTTTGTGTTATCAGACCACTTGATAATTGTGCTTTTGATCTTCCTCATGTAGGTTGTTGACTGAAAAGTAATAGTGTGATCCCTGAGGATTATCACCAGTCACTTTTGCCAGTTTGAATTATGTGCATTTATAATTATTCTCCACTCTACATTGATTGCCAAGCTCTTGGTGCACTTTACTGATACATCCTAATTCCATAAACTCTTCCCTTTCTAACAATCTATTTGTAGAATATTACAGCACAGAATGGTGCTAATAATCTATCAAATCTGTGCTGTTGTTTTTTTCCCCAAATTGCCAATCCAATCCCTGCTTGCTCTGCATTATCATTTAATGTTCCGCCACAAAATATATTTGAAAGTCAGAATGCAAAGTAGCAAGTGAAATTATCTCATCTATTAATTTGGTGAAAACCTAAAAAAAAAATCCATTAGTGATGTCAAAGAAATTAACCTAGAATTCCCAAGATCAGGCTTTTCATTCCAATTCTTCAAATATCTGCCTAATCCTAGATGAGAAATATAACACTTCTATGTAAACTTTCCTACTTACCTTTTACTTCCTTATTACATGGATTACACCCCTTGGTGACCTCCGGAGTGGATCCAATTTTAAAAGATTAAAGTATTAAAATTTGGTGTTCTCCAAAAATTCTAAATAAACTGAAATTGGAGCAAATGCCTGCAGTGAGGTTTTACAAATTAACCAGAGCAACAATGGAAATGTTAGTTAGCAGTTTAAATATGGCAATTTCTGTAATATTCTGTTCCTAAATTCCACTTGATCATCTTTTTGTTGAATTGCGTAAATAAGTAGATCTGTTGCAATGATTGTTTTTGTAGGGATTATGGATAATCTTTCATTTAAAACATTAGTTAATTTATCTGAACTTGAAATTCCAATACGCACGTAATATAGCACATTACGTTGGTTATACTTATTTGGAATTATGAACCTGGCCTCAACTACAACATTAAAAAATATTTAGAACAAAGATAAGCCTACTTCTCACACAAACCTGAATAAAATTTAATTACAACTCATTCTAAGTAATGCCTTAAATAAATCAACAGTTTCTAAATAGGTAATTTTACTTAATAATCAAATGTCTTCTCTACACATTCTTTCAATACCCAAATCATCTTGGTTATGGATCTGTAATGATCCCACAATTCCTTATGAAGAATCAATTCAAATAACCTCAAATAATCATCATAACCTAAACTATAACTAATCTTCCATTCAAGGCCTAATTTTTAATATAGCATTACAATTTCTCTCTATTCTCTATCTTTTTTCAATTTGTTGTTTTAAAATTTCCTTTATGAATGAATTTTTAATTTTAGCTGTAATTTCAATTACAGTTTTTCCTCCCAACTTTCCCAATTTTTTAATATAATTTAACATTATGCCAATCTGCTTACTTAATATACAGTCACTACACTTTTCTGTAATTCCTATGAAGTGCTTTGAGACATCCACCTAATGTTAAATGCAAGGATATTTATTGTGTTCATTTTTATTATTAATCTTATTAATCGTTTATTCTGCCTAGGTCCAGAAATCGTTCCTTTTCTATATCTTTATTAAATCTTTACTAATAGCTTCAAAAACATTTAATTTATCTTTGGTTATTTGTCTTCAGATTTAATCTTCTAGTAATCTTTCTTAATTACTCGCTGCAAGATTATTATGAAATTAAACATTCAAATTATGTACATAATGCTTTTTACTAATATAGAACAGTTAGTGCTGATTTACAGTAGTTATGTTCACTTAATGGGACTTCCAACTGTAGAATATCTCCACCTTTTTATGATGTCACAGCTGTGCCTCTAAGTGCTAAAAAGCAGTGTAAGAAATACTGTAATATATATGTTGATTAGGGTGAAGGAGAAAGGAACAGTGTCATCTCAAACACTGTTGATGTTTCACAACAATTATATCATTGAATATCTTATCTATGTTATTTTCTCCCTTAAACACAAAGTATGAAACTCTGCCTTAAATAAAAAAGACCACTGTTAATTTCTCTTCTTTAGAAAATATGTTACTGTTTCTTTGAAAACCAATAACTCAGTCCACTTTATTGTCTGATAAATTATTTTTATTTGCCAACTTTAATTTACCCATGCAATCTAACAGTTTAAGGCTTAATATTTCTACACCACTGGACAAGTTAACACAAAACAAGAAAGCATTGTATATCATATACACCAATGTTAGCATTTTCTTGTACATATGTACAGAAATTATACACACAGCCTAACCTTGCTATACCATATCTTTAAACCAACTTCTTTAGGGAAAAGCAGCTTTTTTAACAAAAGTATAAGAAATACAGCAAGGCACACATTGTTAAAACATTTCTTTCTTTTTCCCTTTTATAGAGCAAATAAGAAAATGACGGTACTGAACCAAATGAAATGCCTGTAATTTCAATATGCAGCAATTTTTTCAATTACTTTTTTTAAGTTTCAGTATTGCATAGATTTGATCTATGAATTCTATGTTGGTATTGTTTTAACTTTGCTTACATGTTTGTATCAATATATTATAATTGATACTCAATATGAACTTCAGATTTCTCTTTTAACTAATATGCTACTTGCCATATTTTAATAATTAAAGATAAATTGTTAAATAAAATCCAGGGCTCTGCTTGACAAATTAAGCACAGTTAACACAACTAGGCCAATGTCATTTGTTTGCATATGTGTGTGTGTGTGTGTGTGCACATGACAAACATTTTTTTAATTTCGAATTGACACATTGCCCCATTAATTTCCAAGTATTACTCTGATATACTCCAAATGCATTCATATGAAATGCCATTACAGAAATTGAAATAAAATTACACCTTGGTATCATTGTAAATGCAAATGCTATAATATTCCTTTAGATATCAAAAAATGCCTATTGCCACAAAAAGCAGGACATTTAATAAACTGTAGGTCAGAATGGAGGGGGTCCTTGGAGGTAGCTTAGGACAGGAGTCCATGAAGAAGAAAACAGCCGAACTTTGCTGCAATCTGATGGTATTACAAACAAGGGAGTAATAGCAACTGCCATACAAAGGATCAGCAGAAGCAACCAGATTACCACACCTGCATGAAAAACTCGCATTTGGAAAGAGCTGGACTTGGATATCAGTGAGGAAGAGGATGGTTGAATAAGATTAGAGGCTACCTTAGGAATAGGTAGACAAAAATGGAGCAAGGATACAGCCAGATTTCTGAAGGGAAAGAAATACAAATTCATGTTGTAGTCAGGGACAATACAGAATAACAAACCATTACTTTCTCAGCATTCTATATAGGTAATATTACAAATATTTTAAAAACATGATGGCATTATTTAGCAGAATTCTAGGATTACCAGTAAACAACTGCTTGAGCAATTTATAAGCCTGTGCCCAAAACATTATATTGAGAAAAGAAATATGATGGTAAAAGTGTGTGGAAAAATAAATTGCAATAGTATTGAATTATTGTTCAGGCTTTTACCAATTTGAATAATAACTTCACTAGGGAAGTTAGTAAACTGTCATGTGTGACCTTTCTTCCTGCTTTCATCCTCATCTGTGAGCTTCAATATGCATACAACACCCTCAGCTACATATGTCGATATGCAAACAACATTGATTGAAGCAAGCCCAATGATAATGGATACATAAAGCAGCAATCATTGGGCCCCAAATGATTACAAAAACCTGAAGTCATTAGAACTATTTATAATGTAAGTGACCTAAATGTAGCAACCCAATATATTTATTATAGACACTTTAAAATTAATTTCTTTCATATCCACTCTGTATATATTTATATGTTAAACTTCAGGTTTTTCCTATATCTGGCAGCAAGAAAGCAATAACATCTGGCCAGCCATAGGGTTTGATTTCCACAGTGAGGAGTCAGTCTGCGATAATTAAACCATGCAGCAAAGAGCAGGAGTTTGTGATGAGGATTATGAAGAAATGACTGTCAGAATACAGCCGAAGAGATTAACGCAAAGTGCATCTCTTCTACAGCTTCTAGGAGGCACTCCAGACATGCATTTATTCGCCTTCCAAATTAGGCAGAAATATCTGGATCTAGCTAGTTACCTTTGCCTTTGATCTTGCTTTGCTGCTACTGACCTCTACATTTATATAAAAAAATGTCATATAAAAGTAAAAGAAAAAGAAGAGCTGTAAGCAATGAATCCAGAAAGCAACAAAGTTATACAGGAAGTAATTTATAAAGATTACTCTATGTATTAAATATATTTTGGCTTAATTATGCCATGGGCAACTATTTATAAGGGAATGTGTGATATTTAAAAAGTCCATCACAAGAGAATTATATTTAAAAAAATCCAACTTAATATACAAGCAGAATATAGAATGAGCTGGATTTCCATTGTCCACTGGCAGTTTTGAAGGCAACAACAACTAAAGGCTTATTGTTTTACTGCAGCATACAAATTCATTCTTGTTTTTCAAGACAGCTTGTTGGAAAAGAGGAATTGGGAGTGCCGAGTTGCACATTCCTTTCTCAAAATCATATTATCTTCAAACTGCGGAATGCTAAGGCAGTTGCATCGAAGAAAAGCCAATCACCAAAAGAGAGTGATAACTTTTTACAGTACTAGTTATTTAATCATCCATTCTGCAAATTTGTATATTAACAATGTAGTCTTACCTTGGATAGATTATAAACCAATTATGCCACCTTGTAAATTGCCCCTTTTAGATCTGGCTTTTGCGATCATGGTGAAAAAACAGCGAAATTGGCTGTGTACAAAGAGACAATTTTTGTTTCCAAAGGGCATGATTCCTTAGAGAATGTCGAACTAATCTGACAAATGTGCAGGATTTTTTAATCAACTGAATATTCACAGTTTTAGAAAGAATGTTTGTTCAACTCACATCTATACCTTGGGCACAGATCTTGCAGCATGAGAGTCATGCAGAGATTCGCTATGATGGGAAGGACACACGGTAAGGTTGTCAGCAGTGGTTCTGCTGTTCTTAGCCTTCTTGGGTTTCTCCGTTATAAATTTTGAAGAGGTAGGAATCTGAAAATCAGAAA
The DNA here is from genome assembly GCF_018977255.1 of Callorhinchus milii. Taxonomy (NCBI): domain Eukaryota; kingdom Metazoa; phylum Chordata; class Chondrichthyes; order Chimaeriformes; family Callorhinchidae; genus Callorhinchus; species Callorhinchus milii. The sequence goes on along the minus strand of NW_024704750.1, from coordinate 12,428,969 downwards.
AGTTTATTACTATTTGTTACTCTGGTCCCACCAATGGCCAAATAACCAATGAAGCATAAACACAAACTTAATTTCAATAACACTTAGTTAAGCAATACAGCATCATAAAAGCCATCATAGTAAATCTTCTTTATACACATGACCAGTATTCTCTGACAGTATTCTTGAAATTTCTTCCTATCATAGCATTCACAGGGAATATCCATAATCTTTTTATTAAATACACAATACTGCTAATCCATTTTAAGTCTTTTAATAGACTACAAAATGTGAAGCATCTTAATCCATTAAATTCATCGAGAATTTTTGAGGTGATGTCATTGTTTTGTAAGTGTGAATTTTTACTCTTATCTGCACTTCATCAATATTAAGAGAGTAATTCTAGAAATGACCGGCTCTTAAGAGATGACATGAGAGAGACAGATAGGAACTCTCAAAAGTGCCATCTTAAATTTTTACAAAGGTTCATGCTATATCTATGCCTTTATATGAAATATGGGATTAAAATGCTAACTTCATTCAATCATTCATTCTGGTTGGACAAACAAAACATGCATGTGTTTTAAAGTAATACTTAACTACATTTAGAATAAATGACTTGCATTAGATCATCAGATATCAATATTATACCATTTCTTATTCTATTCAATCACAATTAAGAATAAATGCATTGTAAAAACAAATGACTCATTTGAGGCACTCTCCAATTTAAGCTTTGATGTGGTTCCAATTTTAAATAATTATCTTAATTCTATTGTTTCAATTTTAGTTATGGCAAAGACAGATGCACAATAGAGAATTAGAGTTTAGCAATTTCTAAATGGTGGATCCAATAGAATATATAACCTACCTCTTCTTGAGACAAGTTAAACCCGCGATCGTCATTATTCTCTTTCTTGTAAAGCTTGTCTTCCACTTTACATTCCGTTTCTTGGCAATTTTCATACTCAGGATATCCATGTTGTGGGAATTGGATTTTAGTGCTAATAAACAGATTGTCTCCAGATTTTTCAAAATGACTGTCATTTGGCTGTGTGTCCTTCACTAGATTACTTCTCATTTCATGAGGCTGTTTCACTGACTTACGATTTTCAGTTTCTTCAATATTTAATTGAGTATAGTTGGATTCAGGCATTTCAATTTTACATGTAGAAAAAATTGATTCATCCTCTGATGAACACTCTATATTGTCCATCTGATTTTTAAGCAGCAAAGGATTAATGTATGGAGTCTCGATATGGCACTCTAGAGATGGAGCAATACTGTCTTCAGATTTATGACCTACTTGACCAGTGATGCCTAAAAGTGTTTTTATATTATGACTAATTTTGTTTGTTTTAATTAGATTTCTTTCACACAATATCTTCTGATCATTTGGTGTTGCATGAATAACTTTTGGCACTATTACTTCCAGTCTGTCATTTGGCAGTGACAGTGGTTTCCTGTCAGGAAATGATATGGGTTTGGTCAAAGAATATGGAGCTCGATCTAAAAGTGCCTCTTTTTGAAGTGTAGAAATGAATACACATGGATCATCAGTACATTTTTCTTCAAAATCTTCATCGAGAAAGGCTTCTTCCTCAGCATTGTTATCTGGCCTGAACTCATCACTGAAATCCAAAGGAAGCGGAGTGGTGCTTTTCTCATCTATACAAGTGTTCACCTCACCACAGTCACTGTCATGTGATGAGATGGACAAATAAGAATAAAAGTCCCCTTTTCGTAGCTGCAAAGGTCGGTGAGAATGTTCTAACACTTTTTCCTTAATCTGAGCCACTGATGTTGGGCTGGTAATGTCAGAGTCATGCTGCGATATGTTTTTCAAGGCTGATGATGCCATATCAATTATCTCCATCACAAAATTGTGAACGGAACTGTCTTCTTCACCATCAATACCCTGAGGAATATCAGAATGGCAGATACAACTTGAACAAATATTGGTATCACCTTTGTTAGCTTCTTCCAACTGTTTATTTTCACATTTATGATGAGATGAGCACAACATAGCATCAGACTTTTCAGCTGAAACTTCACTGGTAATATTTTCATCACCATGGCAATTATACAGTAATTCTGCACTAGTGTCATCATGTTGGCATTTTCGCTTATTTTCACATGTTGGAGCTATTTTCCCATCTGATACATCAACATCATATTTTACAGGCTTTCCTGAGAAAATAATCTCATCATCAGAATCAAACCCAAAGGAAGGTAAAACTTGCTTCACACTCCCATTGTCTTCCAAACATGCATGACATTCATTCCTTTGTGGAGATTGTGTGGGAAACTGGGCTGGAATGTACGAGGTGGTAGAAATGTCTGTTTTTTGTTGCCCTGGACGACTAAAGAATTCAAATTTAGAGCATTTTGTATTGTGGGTCTTGCTAGTGTATTCCTCCTTTTCATTTTGCTGTCTTTTGCTGTCTAAAACTTTCAGTTCTTTCTTGCCCTTCAGTGGACATTTTGCCACATTGCCATTCTCTACATCATCACTTAAATTGTCAGTACAGAAATGTTTCACAGGGGCCATACTGGTTTGTTTAAAATGCCTCTCTCTCTGACAGAGTGAGGTGCTCTTTGCCTTTTCTTTACATTCTGGCAGCAACAATCCAGAACTGTTTAAAAATGGATAAAGACTCGAAATATGTTTAAGAGTGGATAACCCAGTACTACTTGACTCTTTCCTGCACTGAACTCTTTCACCTGGGTCCAATTTCTTCTTTTCCTTTGTGACAGAAAAGTTTGGTTTAAGCCAGTGATGAAATTCACTCCTCATATAGTTACCGTCTAAGATGTTATTACTTTCTTCAGTAATCTCATCATCTGTGGCAATGCTAGAGTCATCATCATCTTTGATGTGCAGTTCTTCTTCAGTTAGTGTAAGGGTCGAGCTGGAAAGCAAATCACTATCATCTTCTTCATCTGTACAAGCAGAAGTACAGGACACGTTGACAATCATACTTATATTGACATCAGCTTCGTCAGTCACTGAGTGATTGGTATGTTTTTTGAACAATGCATTGGAATCTGAAATTTCATTTTTATGAACAACTATGTCTTCAGAGCACAAAGAGAGCTCATCACTGCTGCTTAGTTCTGTCAGAGAAGCAGCAGAATCTTCATTGACAGATGATGCAGCATCAAGTGACAGCTGGCCAGTGAACGACATTTTTTGGGAGTTACTCTGCAGTGTGATGTCAGAAATACTGCGTTTCATTTTCGGACTTACTGGTGTTTGAATGTTTTCTAATCGTTTCAAAAGATCTAGTGTCCTCTTACTTAGCTCTCCTACGGAATCACTACCCATACTGATATCTCCTGACCCATGATGACTGAATAACTCTTCTGTGCCTTTGTATGGAATGGTCCAGCTCTCTAAGGAAGTACTGCGTTGAAGACATTCATTTTTATAGCTGCTGGGTCCAAGTTGGAATATATCACCAGCAATGGAGAACGATTCCACTGATGACCCCTGAGACAAAAATGTAAATTCTTTATCATTTGTAACATCTAGAGATACTCTGACATCAGGTACTTTACTATAATAGGTTTTAGGATTGCCTGCCGATACCGCTGGCGCACTCCTTTCTGGTTTGCTACAGTCTGGTTTAGATTCTGGAGCTGATAGTTTATTTTTACAAATATATTCAGCAGAATGTGGCTTGGAGGACATGCTGCCATCTGTAGCTTTTTCTTCAGGTGAGTGAGTTATAGTCATAGTTAACTCAAGCTCAGGGCCCTGCAGATAAGAATAGTCATAAAATGTAAATACATCATATTGTGCCTCTAGATCATTTGAAATACCCTTTGGAGTGATTTTATTAATATCAAGGGGCTGTAAATTTCCTTCATTATTCATAGACAGTGACTGAAGATTTTTTGTTGATTCAACTTCATTCTTTGTTCTTTGTTCTGTTGCTGAATTCGTTCCTTCCTTTTTTTCAACAGAACCCTGTCTTTTACAAATGCATGATCTAATCGGACAATCCTTATGTTTTAATTCTATTAGGGGGTGCAGTGGTTTAGTAGTAATGCGAATCTGAGATTGATCAACTTGATTTGGAAGAGAGGTTTCAGAGTTTGTTGCAGTTTCTGTATCACCCTCACTGACAATTCCACTCTCACTCTCAGAAGGCCCCTGCGATGTTGGTTTGTCTTCTTTTACTGGAGTCAAGCCCCCTAACAGATCTGGTAATGAGTCGGTGGATGAAAATGATGAATCTTTACTTGTACTCCTTACTAAACTGTTCGGATACTTTGAAGTGGGGAGCTCTGGGATATTTTTGAAGCATGTCATCCGATCTCTTCCATAGAACTGCACACTATGCAGATTGTAGGCTTGATAGAAGCGTGGACCTGAAGAGGAAGGAGCTTCACCAGGACTATACAGTGATTCACCAGGGCCACTGCTATATTGATCTAGCATAAATTCATCAGCAATACTTTCCAAAGGTTCAGGTGATAATTGTGGTGTGCTATTTTGTTCACGAGCAAGGTCCGGTATCTCATCTTGGATACCAATTAGGTTATTACTCATGTCAGTCTCATCCCATTCCAGCAAATCTTCACCAAAGACGTTTAAATCCATTGAACCCGGTTCAATGCAGCTTAACAAGATCTATAAAATATCAAAAATTCAGATTTAGAGTTGATGAAACTGTTGTATTCCTTTTCTATATGGAGTGGAGTCCTGCAGCTTAGCGGTTAGAGCACTCGCCTCTCAAGCAAGAGGACCTGTATTCGATTCTCGGGAAGGATGAAAACTTGGACAGGTTTTCTTACTCCCCAAGGCTCTGTTTACCTAGCAGTAAGCAGGAACCTGGTTGTTAATCGATTGGCAGATCACTTTTCCGGGGGTAATAATCCCTTCAAAACAATCAATAAATAAAAAATAACAACAATTTGGTCACTCAATCCACGACTGTTTGTTGGACACTGCTGGGCGCAATTGGCTGCCGCTTTTCACCCACAAAATACACAATCAATTCACTTATTCTGTGAAGCGCTTTGAGACGACTTGAAGATGTGATAAGATGCTATATCAAATGTAAGGATTATTATATCTGTTTATATCCACATCAGATTGATTAGGTAAATAACTTAGGAATGCCCATGCTTACAAGGCATACAAATGCTCTTGTGCTTCAAATCATATAAACATCTGATGTATTTGTGTACAATAATTATCATAGCCTCAAAGATTTATAAATTTATCATTATTATAATGATTTCTTGATTTTAATTTAAAAGAATTTAAAACACCGCAAATCTGTTTGTCATTCAGGTGTTTGTAAGATTATATGATATTGTAGGATATGATTAGTCAGATGCTGTTTGTCTGAAACATCAAAATGTATTCTTTCTTTCTCCTCCCTCACATTTCATAACTACATAGGCTGCTGACATTTACTATGTTTCCATAAGGAGAATTAACATCTTGGTGAGGTATGAAAAAGTACTTAGCACTTGTGGAACTATAACACAACAGGAGTCAATGCCCGGGGGTGGTGGGGGGACAGGACTGGAGGGAAAAGGAAAAACTATTAAAGGACCTATTAATAACAGAAACATTTAAATCCCAATACATTATATTCAAAAAGAATCAAACATCTCTGCAATCCTGACTGACTCACTTTAAGCATGATTAAAATGAAACTGGTTGGAAAAAAAGACAGTTGAATAAATTGAAAAGCAAAATAACATATTTTGTTACGCAATACAATATGTGTCTATAATAAAATAAGTTACCAAGTTAACATTCAGGATTAATATTAATACCAACTTATTTTCATTCTGGAAAATACAACAAAAATCTAGTCTTTCAGAAAGAATGGTTAGGGAAGTAGTTAAATGGTTTATTTGATTTTTCAGTTTATTCACAACAAAAAAGTCCACTCATAATGACCGTGTGATGGCTGTAAATCTAATATAATAGCGAATTTAACAATTGCTTAGGTATGTTCTACATCTACCTTAATGAATTTTTATTAGATTGAGTTTTATTATCTGCATGCTGATAAGGAAAACACTAATGACTAACTTAGTTTGTTACTGCATGATAAAAGGCACAACTGTTAGTTCAATCAATCAGTTTAATCAAATAAAACATTACTTTTTTTCTATAATGTTCCTGCTGACCTTGCATTCTGTGGGAAACAAGCAATAAATAATGTAACTACTACAGCTATTTACATAAGCAGTATGTTTTAAAGAGCAAAGGAAAAGATTGCAGTAAGAAAATATGAAAAATGATACTGTAATAATTGTTTTGCACACCTATATGTTCTACCAAATGTTAGAAGTTTGAAGTGTTTAGAAATTAATTGTTTAAACAGACCTACTGCAAAACAGATCAAAGCAGTGATATTATTTGGAATTGTGATTGTCTAAAAGTTATCATCAAGCATCCACATATTTGTCCTTTGAAAAATAGAAGTTAAATTGAAATGACTAAAATGACTTTAGATAGCAGCACCTTAGAAAATACTGTTGTCTCTAATTGTGGTAATAGGCTATTCAGCCTCGTCAAAATTTCCAATGGGTAAACTCAAGATCACAGATATGATTTCACATTGATGTGTCTGTACACAGGTGTTTTCAAACACAAAAAGGTAAACCTGGTCCTAAACTCATTTTGAATAAAATGTCTGAATATGCTGGTTACATCTTTTAAAGATGTCTGAACAAAAGATATGTGTGTTTCAAAAACGTATTTTTTATTTGTTTGTCAAAAAGACAGATGATAATGCAATTCGCAACAAAAACATTGTACTGCAAATAACTGTATTGATTGTCTGATGATACTGCTGGAAACTGTTCTGGCTCTTCTTCAGTAATGGTGAATGTTTTAATGTATGAAAAGAAAGACAATGGGGTCTGGTAACATGGACAAGTAGCAATGCCCTTGAAAAGACCCTTAAAGATATCCTCAGGGTCTGAAGAGAGCATAATGCTTGTTGGCATCTGACCCAATAGCCTACACAGAAACTAGTAAAACCACTGGAATGTGTTAAGCAGGTAGAAGGCCTTAATGACCCATCTGTTGGGAGGAATTGACAGGTTGTGCTGTACCACCAGGTTAATCATTCAGCAGCGGGTGTGGACGGTATAAATGAAATGCAAGTTCCCGAAAGCTGCTCTGAATGGAGAAGTGGGGTTTGGTGACATCTCAAAGCTCTTTTATGAGGTGAATCTCATAGAAATGAACCTGGTCTCATAGGAATAAAGGATTGGAAGACTTTTTTTAAGAATCATTGATAATTTCTACTTATTTCCATTTTAATTTATTTCTATTACTATTTATTTTAGAATTTATATTGAACATGTAAGCTTGCCATTTGAGTTTGATCTTTATAGCAGAACTAGAAGCCATGATTTTAAAAATAAGTCATATCTACAACTGGTTTCAATGAGTGAAAAATTGGCCAGGACTTCAGGTCCCGATTGCTATCCAGTGACCACTGCTGGACGGTCGATTGGTGTATGTGGTTATTAGGTGAGAAAAAGATTTGGCCCGGGTGCAATGCCTCCCCCCGCACATGTACACGCACACGCACATACTTTCCCCAACAGCTGCAAAGGTCATATATGAATAATTTTGGTGAGGGAAGGAAGGAAAACAAACCTTGGTTGTATTTGTTACATTCTGTTGTTATGCAGTGAATTATTACCTTTTCTTTCCCTAGTTGCCTTTGCAGTCTGTTCTGCCATTGCACTGCTTGCATGATAATCGCTTCCCATCTTCTTTCCAGGTTCACAATAATAAGTTGCATTGACTGACGATCAGCATCCAAACAGCAGGCATCTGTGTCATCAAGGAGACGTTGGCATAAACGCAGTACGGATATTATCCCACGCCGTCGTTGTTTAATTTCAGAGCACAGTGACTAAAGGCAAATAATTAAAATTAGTGACAATTAAAATCTTGTATAATTCAGTCCCTTATGCTTAAAACAATTTGGCATAATAAAAATGAACGCTTCTGAAAATACATGATGCCAACTCACCAAATAAAGAAGACAATTGTATTGGGCCTGTTGCAGGGTTAATCAAGCCAACAGAGGCATACTAATTTAATTGATAAATATTTTATTGCTCCAGCAAATGAATCAGAATGCGAGTATTTAAAGAGAGTTCTTTGAAAAGTTTCTCAACAACAACTTTATTCTGTTAAATCCAGAATAACTTATTTCTCAGAAATAAAAGAAAGACCGGCACTTATCATGATTGGCTAGTGATTCCATACGGGGAGAGAAATTATCTCTGCCAGTCTTTCTGCGAGTTTTAGAATGCTGTATTCAGCTGTCAACCGTTAAACAAAAATTCAAAGGCGTGCATTGTGTTTATTTCACTTGGTTGAATTGTAACTCGATTGGAGTAGTCAAATGATTATTGCTAATTGAATAAAAAAGTTTAATTGTTGCATTTCTTCCAAATATCCCTTAAAATGGATTCCTTGAAATTGCCACATTTTTGAGACAACTATAAGTATTTATTTCTCGAAACAAAAGACGCAGTCAATTTGTTCTTAGAAATAAAAGCTGCCTCATTGTAGTAAGGTAAACCTAGAGAAAAAAAATTATGCAGATACCTTTGAAAATCAAGTTACACTAGGTTTTGTAACAAAAATAATCTACAAGCACAATCATGATTGGATTGCAACGTTAAAGTGCAACACTTCAATCATCATTCAGTTAAGGTCACCGGACGAGAAATGAACTGAGTATCAGCACTGAGAGTGAAACAATCACCAAATTCAATGCACATGCACGATGTTTATGTAAAATAAAATTAATAGATTACACAATGTTTTATATGATAGGACTGAAGCAAGGAAGCTCAATCAGTGGTATGTATTTGGATTATTGGCTGCAGTGTGCAAAGAATTATCCTGGTAACTAACTCTCAATCCACATAAGCCAGCTGCAAAATGAAGGCTTACAAAACGATTACTTGATTCCTTTGCAAAACGTATTAAGTTATACATCAGCAGGAAGACATTTTATAGAGATATTCTATTTGTTGATATATTGCATTTTCTCAATATTTTAAATTACCATAAGTCTGTAATAGGTAGAATTCCATTATTTCTATAATAAGAGAGAGAATACCTTTAACATTTCTGAATTTTAAATAAGATGGATGATAAATCCTACATCTATTTATTGCCAAATATGGCCTTGTAGTGTATTATTCAATTTATGGCAGCAATGCCTTTCCATCTATGTCTACTTTTCTTAAAGGGGAACTCTTATTTATTTTAAACTTTCAGATGTGTACATCTTAACCAACAGTCACCTGCCTTGAGCTTTGGACCATGTACTGCTATGCTGTGAAGAAATCTAGCCTAGAACATAGCCTCTTACATGCAGTAAATTCAGGGTAATAATAATCCTTGCATTTGATGTAGTGCCTCATTATGTCATCGAGATACCTCCATGCACTTCACAGGAATTGCTATAAAGTGAAGTGACTGTGTATTTGTAGGCAAAACTGACAGCCAATTTGCACCCAGCAATGTCCCACAAAGAGCCATGAAGTTAATGACCAATTTTATCTGGGAGATTGTTGACAAGGACATCAAGAGAAACTCCCTTCTCTTTTCGAATAGTGCCATGAGATCTTTAGTGTTAACCTGAACAGGCAAATGGAACCTCAGTTTAATTTCTCATCTGAAGGACAGCAGTATTGACAATGCAACACTGACAGTGCCTTGGGATGTCCTCCCAACGTGAAAGGCACTTTACTAATGTAATTTTGTTGTTGTTGCTGCTGCAACGCTCCCCAGCACTGCATTGCAGTGTCAGCCTGGACTATGAGCTCAAAGTCCCAACATGGGACTTGAATCCAGTCACTCAGAGGAAAGAGTGCTTCAAACCGAACCAGGTTAACAGTTGTGCATTCCTGTGGATTGCCTGTACTTTGTACCTAAAACCGACTTTATGTTCACAAAATAGGTAACTATGATTTGTAAGATATTGTTCATACCTCTGTTACACAGTTACAGAACAAAAAAGTTCCAATACAGATCTGAGGAAATATTATGTTCTCATGGTAAAAAATGTTAAAGCCAAAATGTTGTGAAACTTGTTCAAGTAAAGTATTGAAAAGTATTTCTTAACACAAAAAGGAGGGTAGAGAGGTCACCTTCAACTTCTTTTTCCTGAAATTCATTCATGGTTTGGCACATAGCTATTTGAAAAAAATGTTACCATTCCATTGCAACAAATATGTTATTTTGCTTTATTTCTTGTAATTCAGATTTATTTAATATGAGTTTTAGTGTACTATAACGTTTTTAAATCCGTTTGTCAGCTTTTCTATAACATTCAATTGGTATTTCCCTTTGACATTGGGGACAGCAACATCCAATATTTTCACTGACTTCCGTTTTGAATGAAAGAAGCAGATCCCTTATTCAAAAATGTCATTAAGGGATACGTTTAAAAAGTATGAAAGGTCATTATATAAAAAGACTATTTACTCGAGATGAACTATTGATTTTTAAAATTCCAATTATTTTGAAGGATTACAATCAAGTAAAATTCTTGAAAATATTAAGAACAAAATTTGTATTATAACACCCTCTTGACGTGAAAGGCTCAATGTAAATGCGATTTGTTGTTGTTGATATCCTATATATGCATTGCTGGCAATATTTGATTTGATTTTATCTACATTACAAATAGAATGCTTTCACTCTCATCCATTTCAATTGACGCAGGCAGAGTTTTAAAATCACACTATTGGCATAACTGGGGCAGTGGTACCAGGGCCCACAAGGTTAGGGGCCCAACCAATTGGAGAGTGTGAGGGAGCGAGTGTGAGAGGAGTATTGAAACACTGTAGACTACCATCAGCCTACCTATTTACTAACCTGAGGGTGAATACCATTCTTCACAGCAAGCAGTCTTAATGTAAAAAGAAATCAAATCACTCTTTGTTTTTATTTTTATTCCTACACCACCTATGGCCAGTGAATTTTGGCTGGCGAGGTGGGAAGAGAATGTCCTGCAGATAATCGGGATTGTGGTCCTGGGATCGGCAGATGAGCAAGAGGGGAGTCCTGAGGTCTGCAAATGATCTGGGTTGGGGGGGAGGGGGAGAGGCGGGAGTGCTGGAGTCTACGACTGATTGACCTATCTTCTGTTGTGTTGGCTGGAAAGGTCAGGTGTGACACTCAGGCTTCAGAAGCCGGGGTCACAGACCTAATGTTCATGAGTCTTGGATCTGAGCTTGTTTCATGGCCTCAGAAAGATCTCAGCCTGAGCTGTTTGAAGGTCCCAGAGCCTCAGTTTCTCTGAGCTGTGAGTCCTGGAGGCCATTGGTTTGCTTGGTGTAGGGTCTGTAATCTCTTATCGCTGAGAATGGGTACTCTTTGTGCGTCCAACTTTAAACCCACTCATTCTCACAAACACTTTATCTGTTCTGATTTTCCAACATGGTAATGGTAAACCTCCACAGGCTGCAGATCATCCAGAACTCTGCAGCCCGTGACCTCTCCCGTACTAGGCTCCGCGACCCTATCACCCCCATCCTTGCACAACTCCACTGGCTTCCCATCACACAGAAGATACTGTTCAAGATCTTGGTCCTCACCTTCAAAGCCCTCCACGGTCTTGCTCCTCCTTATCACCCTGTTCGCTCCCTCTGCTCAACGGGCTCCGGCCTGCTTCACGTTCCCCCGCCTTGCTAACCCAACTATCAGCGGGCGGGCCTTTCCGCCACTCCGCACCCACCCTCTGGAACTCCATCCCACAGTACCTCTGTCTCGCTCCCTCCCTACCTTCAATTCCCATCTCAAGAGCCTTCTCTTTGACCGTGTTTTCGATCTCCCTGCTTCCCCCCCCTGCCTTACCCCTCCCCCACCCCGACCCTCAGCATGTTGTAACTCTGTAGGTCCAGCGCCTTGGGATGTCCTCCCGACGTGAAAGGCGCTTTACAAATGTAATTTTGATGTTGTAAACAAAATTTTAGATTTTGAAATTGAGAAGTGAACCCCTAACCTATTCTTGCACCAGGACCGCCCCCCACCCCTTGTTTTGCCAACGAATCACGCGGCGGTCGATAACCTAATAGATTGTGTATTTTATTTTCATCCCTTTGTGTACCATGAATGCAAACATTTTGTATTCTAATAAATTATGCTACATAAGCATATAAAACAAGTGAATCCAATTGTAGACTGCGGAAGCAGAACGTGTTGTTTGTTTCAAGAACGAATTAGATAGATTTCTGTTAGAAAATAATACCTCAGGATACAATATGTCAAGCGACTAACAGGATGGTGGAAGGTGACTAGATGGGCCTTTTGCCTAGCAAATTCTTATGTTCTTTTAGAACAGAAGCATGATACAAACAACTTATTTTAGCTATCCAAGAATACCACTTTGCCTGAAACTATATTTGTCCAGTATTTTCAAATTAGACTCTCATAAGTGCTTTCCCCTTTTATAAGAGAGAGTTTGTATTTTTCAAAGAATTTTGTACGAAATATGAAGGTTCCTAGACTTGAGGAAAATAGAGTTGCCATTTTACATGAATACCGCCATCTGACACAAGTTGTAGTAATACCTACTTCTATTAAAAATAGCTGAACTAAAATTACTGGATCTAGAATTTAATCAGCCTTCATTTGTAAAAAAAAATGTGAAAATCTATACAACATGCATCTTCTCTGCATCTTTTTATCTTTTCCTGACTTACACCTTAAAAGGATCTATCTAGCACACACAATTTACTTCTAACATAGCTGAAAAATATTTTTGAATACTAATCGCTACATAATGCTTTCCATTTCCTTCTCACTTCTTATTATACTCCTTTTAGCAACCAGTTATTTAATAACATTAAATAAGGTACATTTAAGTCCTTAGGATTGCCTAAGAACTTAAAAAAGAGCATATTTGAAAGGAGACTGAATCAATTTGCACTGACTACATTTGGATTGCAGTGAATTGATTTCCTGGCAAAATCACCTCCTCAAGATAGTTTTGGCAGGTGGCCTCAACCAGCATTTATGCTCCATTTCTTTGTTGAATCATTGCACAAAGCCCAGTATAAATACAGAATTATATGTCTCCAGTACTAACATTTTTTTAAAAGATATTTAGGTTACTTTTGACCTCCTTATCCAGCCATTGTGGTTTTGGTCTTGCTAGATTTCTCTTCTTCCTCATATAAATGTATTTTTTTTTTACACACATCTCTTATTTCATGTCTTTTATATTGAGGTTCTCCTTCCCCTTAATCCTTACTAGAGCTCTTCACATATGCATTATTGAAGTTATGCGTCTTTACATTTTTATTTTGCTCTTGCACTTTAATGCAGTATCTAGTTTAACTGTACACTGATCACTGAAGTCTTAAGTGTTCAGCCACTTCCATATTACTTATCAGTGCTGATGCTGCTAAACGCTAAACCTAATATAGCATCTGCTCTAGTATTCTTCCTTATTTACTGCATTAAGAAATCACTGATCATCTTTATGAAATTGCTAGAAGATTCTCACTCCCCTCTGGTTGCCTTTTACTTCTAGTGCTATTTATGACTCCTGTTTCAAATGTCAATAATTTCACTGGCTGCATGAATCTCGAATCCTAAAAGTTTAATGCTACCTGCATCTTATAAAAATGTTTGACCTCATTCTTCAACACATTTATTTGTTATGTTTTTGTTATGTTTTTATTTTCTTTTTTCCACCCTTAATAACCTCTTCCATCACCTCTCGACCCTCTACAGGTTTCATTCTTATGTACCAAAATATTCTCTCAGATGAAGACCGATTAATCCCAAATCCAGTGTAAACGAATCCCAGTTGATACTTAATATTGATATTCTTGCCAACAGCTAAACTCCCCATTTGGTTATCTGAAAACCAATCTTTCTGCAAAAGTTATTTCTACCTAAAAGAGTTTCCCACTTATCCACAAATTGAATTTCTTCTAACACACATCATTGAGCAAACACTGCTTGAAGTCAGTTATCCTCCTCATTCTTTCCACGCATGCACCCTTTTCATTTGTTGGCTTAAACCTGCCCATGAACCCTGCATAAGTATTTAAAGTTCCTCACGTTTTTTGTTACATTATTTATTCCAAATGCAATACCCCCAACTGAATTAACCCCCCACCACCACCCCACACAAACAAATTCATTATGTCTTCACATCTTCTGCAGTATCCCTCACTTATGCTCTGAGACTGCATTTCGTCATCCTTCTCTACCTCGCATGTTGGTTTCCTTAGTGTCTTCACTTACCTGATCTTCATCCACAGAATGCATTGGTTTGCTGTTTCCGCCTGCTCTTTCAATACCTGCACCAATGCTTCTGTAGTTCATATCTCATTTGCTTCATTTACTTTGTTATTCTTATCTTGGGTCACAATCTCTGCATTTATCACATCTTCAAATCTTTGTGCATGTTAGATGGCTCCACAGCAAGGGCCAAAGCAGTTATATCTACAGTTACAAGAGCTTCTTTCCCTTTGCAAGACTTAGTGTTTTCAATAATTTTATCATATGTTTTTCCCTGCAAAAAGTTAAGCTTTGTCAACAACTTACATCTGGAGCATACAAACTCTGCAACTTGTCAAATGTGACCATTCTTTCCTTTGTATAAGTATGCATAGATATACAAGTACATTTGGCATTCCTTACACACAAGTCTTCTTTACAAAGTTCCTGTTTTTAAATTGAAAAAAATCCCTCTTTCTTTAAATAAGTTCCAAATATTAAACCAGCCTTTTTATTAAGGTATTTCAAACTAAGGCTTTTTAAATTACTTCTGCCTGGCACATGTCTTTAATCATCTCTGCTATATGGAATTGCTGTTTTAAAATTTTCATAGGTTCAGCCAACAGTAACCTACAAGACTATCCTTAGAAGCCGCTTGGAAATAGGATTGTTTTTGACCATTGTTACTGCAAATAATTTTAGATTTAAAGATGCGCAATGCAAGTTATATTATTATTTAGCAATTCATTTTCAGTATTTACGTATTTTGGGAATCTGCAATTATTTATGCCTGGTCATTCTGGCTCCGGAGAGAACTAAAGCAATGTAGCTGAAAAAAAAGCTTAATAAAAGAGAATAAATGATTATTTTAATTAGAATATTATAAGAACCAGAGACTACTAGCAGCAAAGATGGGCTTTGTATACTTGTTATTATTCTGCTCTTTCCCTTCTCATTCATGGTAACTAAAGTGAAAAGCAAGGTTTAGTAGGATAGGGGTAAAGGAAAATGTGCCTTTTATAGTTTACAATCTCTGCAACCAGAAAATGAATATCTTCAGCACTGAAAGGTGCATATTTTGCAGTTAACAAACACGCTTCAGCTTTGTCCTAAACACAGAATAAAAGTAAGACATCATTTAACAGAATTTCAAAATCTCCAACTGTGTGCTATTTGTACTAAGAGCTTTGTGGCAATAAAAGAGAGGTGTAGAAAATGGATCATACTTTTGGTTCAAAGTAGCTATACCAGTAAAACAATTGTGAACTCCTTTTCTCCTATAATGTGATGGCGTTTCCACAACAGTATTTTCAGAAAAGACAAATAGCACCACAAACTGCATCCAGATTGAGGTTTTACATTCCATTCAATACTCCTTTCTAGTTTGCCATCAATTTACAGTCAATCAGTCCTAGGATTCACACTGCAATTGCAACATAATCCCTCCACAGCAAGCATAGAATATAAAATGTATCTCGCATCTTAAAATGCAATGTGTTACATCTCTGCTCCTCAAAACAAAACATTTCTGTACGTAATCTTAAGTGTCTGCAAAAATGATGCAGATCATATATGTATTAATCACTCCACTTCTAATCAGCTTGTTGACAAGACAAGTTATCTCAGATATGTATACTATGTAAGAATTACTGGATAGCAATCGAGAACAAGAATTCTCTCCCACCTACTTCCCCAGGTCGGGGAAACTGAAGCCAATTGCAATACCCCCACAGCAATTCTAGTTGATATTTGGTCCCTCAAACGAAGGATTAAACTTGAGAGCCTTCTAAACACTATGGCTCAATGCCACCATTACAAGATGCATTAATCCATGAGAAAAAGGTCATTTGCTTTAGAAAAAAATTGGAAAAAAGTATTTATTGTAATCTGCATAAATTGATGAAAGTGACTTTTTGCAATATTGTTTTAAAAGTCCAGCAAAATCCTATTAATTGAATACTCAGCTTGACTGCGAAATTTATTCGATAACCAAACTATTCATAAAACTGAACTAAACAGAAGAGGAAACTGAGCTCCAGAGCTCGAGCCACGGAGACATAGTCCTTCCACAGCAAACACAGGATAGGACGTGTATCTCACATCTTAAAATGTAATGTGTACGTCTCAGGTCTTCAAAGCAAAACATTTCTGTAAGTAATCGTAATCACCTGGTTCACAGCAACTGGACATTCTCTCCTTCACTAATTAGACACATCGTCGCTCGCACGTGGCCAACTGACTAATTGCCAGCAACCTCTCTGGGGAATGAGGCGAGAGGTGGGTAAGGAAGAGAGAACGCCGCCAACATTTGGACTGTACTGTATAATAATAATCCTTGCATTTGATATAGCACCTTATCAAGTCTTCGAGACGTCTCAAAGCGTTTCACAGAATATACTGTAAAGTGTAGTGACTGTATGTTTTGTGGGTGAAACGCGGCAGCCAAGTGCACACATCAATTGCGCACAGAAGGTTGTGATTTGGGACTATGCCTTCATTCAGACTCAGATTAATTGGTTTTATCCAAATAAATTATTTGATAAACCAAATTATTTGTATATTCGCAGTTCAATTAAATGATCTATATTCTTAAGATTCGGCTTGCAAATGGTTTGGGATTTCTAAATTCTATTCAATAAACCGAACTATACTATTATCTGATATTCAATTAACCAAATTTCACTGTACCTATATGAAAAAAATCTATATTTAAAAGTAATACTTTAGTCATCTGACAAAAGGTGAGCTGGAAAATGAAAAAGAATTAAACATGTGTGCATATAATATTATTAAATAATTTAATTTCAATAATGTAGGAATATACTTTGGAGTTCTTAGTCATGAAGTTGAGAAATGACAAATGTTAAAATCCGTGCACCAGTAAAACTGAAACATCTTCAGTCCTCTGCTGTAACGTTGCTTTACTGTGAAGGCAATACCAACAGCTGTTTACAAAATGGTGTGTGTATAGGGAAAATTGGTTCAATGCATTATTGTTATTCACAATTACACATTATACATCTTTTTTTCCTGTCACGTCAAAGCACCAAAGAGTCAGATCAATATTGTTTTAAAATCTATCTGTCAAAACAGTTGCTAATAAGAAAATGGACACGAGCACTGATATGGCCAATAATGGATAATATATTATACGTCAAGAGAGAAAGCATTTCTAATTTTCTCCAAACCGGCTCATTTATCATTCTCGCGATTTCTTTTTGGCTTCACTGCATTAGTGAAAGAAACATACTGTTGTGCCCGATAGTATTTCTCAAGTTATTTAAATATAAACTATGTAAGACTTACTAATGGATGCTGAGGGGATTTTCCATACTGATAATCACGTCATAAATACTGCTGCTACATCGGTATTGCTGCATTCTGTTAGCTTAATGAAAAATAATAGTTTTGTTAGCTGAACATTACACGTGACGCGGTATAAGCTTTAAGTAAGTCACCCAGGATTGAAAACCCAGTAGGAAGGCTAAGCAAATACATTAGTGAGGAAGGAGAAAATGCACTGTAAGTGAGGAAAACATTTTTTCTGAGTTAAGTACAAAGGATGAAGACAGTTTTATTGAAAGGATTTTAAAAACATATTGAAGCAAATGCATTTTCTGTTGTGTACTCTGTTATGCTAAGATAGCTATCTTTCATTAATAGTACTGTGGTACTGAAATATACCTCATCTCAATTGCTGTGATGGATACCATTCTGACATTAAAAGGCACATTTGTTCTTTAGAATTACAACTATAATTTTCCTAATCTGTTTAATAAAGATTTAATTTTTGACTGAAAATACTCAATGTTGGTCATGTCATTTTCTTAATATCAGCTGCAATGTATGATGCTTCAAGCTAAGCGTCTTATTTACAAGCCTGTAGCCAATTTAAATGCTAAAATGCTGTAAATAATTTGTGGCAATTTCTCAAATAATAGCCTTTTTATTTCATTTTCATTATCATTTTAATCACAACTACAAAAGCTTTTACTGCATCACAGACCAGTGGTACAAGGTCATAAGTCACTGTTGTTAAAGTTTTGCAAGTATGCAATTAATGCTAAAAAACCCAAACTCAAACTTGAACCATTTACATTTCACATATGCGTTATTGGACTATGAAAGCATTAACAACAACAACAAGATTCCATTTATAGAGCGCCTTTCACGTCGGGAAGGGAGGGAACGAGGAGGGGGTAGAGAGTCGAGAGGGGAGCTGAAGGCACGGTCAGAGAGAAAGGTCTTGAGACCGGCCTTGAAGGAGGAAAGGGAGGAGGCAAGGCGAAGGCACTGGGGGATGGAGTCCCAGAGCCTAGGGACTGAGAGGCTGAAGGCCGGGCCACCGATGTTAGGACGATTGGGGCGGGGAATGTGGAGCAGACCGGAGCCAGAGGAACGGAGGGTACGGGCAGATAAGTAAGGGGATAGTAGGTCGGAGAGGTAGGAGGGAGCAAGGCCGTGAATGGCCTTGTAGGTGAGGATGAGGATCTTGAATTCGATCCTCTGGGGATGGGGAGCCAGTGGAGGCGAGCGAGGGTGGGAGTGATGTGATGGCGAAGCCTGGTGCGGGACAGTACACGAGCTGCAGAGCTCTGAATGACCTGCAGCTTGTGGAGGGAGGTGCCGGGAAGGCCGGCGAAGTTAAGTTGTACTACGGAAGTTATTATCACATGCAGATTGCTAACAACACGTCTGGTTTCTATAGTGGTAGATGCCTGAAAACAAAAAAAATCAATGTTTCGATACTCTTGTCTACAAGTTTGTTTCTATAGTACAACACAATACGGTAACAAGTTTGTTACTGTATTATGAAGGCTACATATATGAATAAGAGCTTTATGCCTCTCACCCTCTCAGGCAAGCCTACTTCCACTAGTGAAATAACTTTAATAGATATGGCAAATTAATATGCTACTGATTTATATTCCTTAATTAGCTGAATTAATATTCATTACCTCAATCAGGACTGTTACATTTTTCAGTAACAAATTTACTCTATAACCAAGCTAACAAGAACTCAGAGATCCCTATGATTTAGACTGTGGAACTCCCTCAATCCCTTCCTCTTACAAATGATACACCTTTAAAATCAAACCACTTCTTGGTTGTTTTTTTCTCTCCAGTTCTTTTCAGTTTTGATAGTGTACCAAACAACATGCTTTAAAAATCATGCATCTGACTATCATGCAGTCAGCAAGGCCCAGATGCTAGTTTCTCCTCTCAAACTTGAATTTCCCCTTGTTCCATAGCCATAGAAATCTATTTTCTTGGCATTATTGACAGCAACCAGAAACTTTAATAAGTTCAACACTACACACGTTTTCTGCATCTGTATCTATTCTGCCTTACAGAACATGCAAAGTCCTAATCTAAAAAACATTGATTTTCACAAACCTTGTGTTTTCTACTTAAAATCTGACGGCTATGCTTGTATCTCCTAAATTTCTTTTTGTAGAAATTTACACAATAAACTGATTGAACATTTCATGGTTTCCATTGCCTTTTCCCCATCCTTGATGATTCTTTTAAACTTTCTAAGATCAGAGACTGCACTATCTTTTTCCTTAGATACTATGTTTAGATTTTCTTCTGCCTCCAATTATATTTTGAACTTCAACATTCCAGATGTGACTGTTTTATGTCTGACAGACTTTTGCAAACTGCTATGGATATCGTCTTACAAACATCCTTATTAAAACTGGATTATTTAACCATGTATGAATATTCTTTACTCCCATCGGAGTCAATATTTCTTGCTATTCAAATCTTATTGCTTGGAGTGATATATTCTGTCAGACAGAAATAAGCAAAATAACGTCTACCACTTTCCCCCTACAAATTTCTCACAAATCTCCCACAGATTTGTTTCTAAATTTCTTTGCCAATGGCCAAATAACATTTAAAAGCACAGTGTTTTAAAGCTTTCAAAGGCTCATCTGACAATACTTCAGAACATCAACAAAATGCCTTTTAAAAGTAGCAAGAAGAATGCTTTACATGTGGGTTTCCCTTTGTAATAATTTTGATGTATGTTCCATGTAACCCCCAGCTCCCAAAGTCATATATTTTCTCCTTAACATTTGGTAAAGATTTATAATATAGATTTACAGTATGCAAGAGAGTACATTAAAAAGCATGTGCCACTAGACAAGCTTCAGAAAATACCAAGCTGTGCTTAATCTTTTTCCACAAATCAGTTGCTACATTTGTCTTTCAACATGGAGCTAAGGAGGACACAAATGTCCCTTCTATATACTGTAAAGCTAATAGCAGAATAAATGCCACATGACACTACTGAATTGGACACCCTGAGCTGAAAACTCACCCTTCTAATGGAAACGTTTCATTGGGCTATGAGGTCAGAGTTGCAGGAGCATAAACTCCAAAGTGGATTCCAGGTTTTGGTTTACTGGGGTTTACAGCTTGATGTATGATGCTGCAGTAACATTAATTCACTGCTTCATCCCCAGAAATCCAGGCAAACAACAGCTGCTTAAATTAGATCCACACTATGCAAATGTAGAGGCAAAATTGGAGGAGCGCCCAATCCCATCCTCACCAAGTGAGTACATACACATCTCGAGGAGTGGTCACTCGATCATGATCAACAGGAACACTCACTGATTTCTCCTTTCTTAAAGTTGAGGCTTATTTAATCCAATTGTAGTGGGGCTCATGTTACACCTGCTCAGATCACCTAATTCAGCACAGATTGGCTAAGAAACCTGTGACCCTCTTGATCTGTTAGGATCAGTTACAAGCTGAACAAATGTAATGAACCATCAGGTATTGTCCATTTCAAACAGGCTAAATATGTCGCAGGCAGTGTTTCTCCATTATATTGTGTGAGTGGACTCTCACCTCACTCGAAATGTGATTCACCATCCTCAGTAGGAATACCAATAATATTTTCTTTTACCAGTGAATGAAGTGAGAGGTTATTTTCCTCTCATGCCCATACATGGTGAGAGGGGTTTATCACACAGAGAATGTCAAATCACATGAAGTAAGATTTCACTAAGTTGTGAAATGCTCTGAAAAGTATGGTTGCACTGCAGAGCAAGGGACTTTACTTTGATTTTTATTTCATTATCAAAACAGTAGAATTTCACACATATTGTAATTTAGGAAAATACAAAGTAAAGATATTTCATAGTTATCAATGCTGCTAGTACATTTGTGCATATTTAATTTTGAGCTGTACTCTACCACATGCTAAGCTATAGTTACTCAGTGTTCAGCTTTGTATCAGTCTCCTAATCTGGTCTGCAATCCATTTCTACTTTATAACTATTCAGTTTATAGAAACTTCATTTTACAATTTAAAGGTAAATTCTACAGTATCAAAAGAAATAAGATTGACTAATTTGTTGTCAGATTGAAGACTTGTAGCCTTCATTAGTTCCGTTGTGTTCAGATCAACACTGATACCTTTCAGAGGCAGGACAGAATAGGCTCTTCTATTTATAAAACGCAAGGCAATGTAACAAACTTCAACTCGAGTCTCTAGAAATAGGCTTAAAACTTTGTTTCTAAAAAGATGAACATCATGATCTGTCAAATCCTAAGGAAAACGCATCCCATGTAATCATTTGACATGAAGGCCCAGAGGCTTCCATGGACTACAGAGTACAGGAGACTGGCCACCCTCAGGTCGTGCAGTTCCTCGCCTGTATAATGTGCTGAGAAATAACACTGCAAATTAGAAAAGGATGACAGGGTTTCTTTAAGAGTAGCTACATCTGGCTCAGCTTCCATCTTGACCCCATTCGTAATGTTCAGGTTAACTTAAGATTGCACATACTGACGTAGTCCTGCATTATACTGTACTACACAAAACACAAGCACATGTGAAACTGCATGGGAGTAAGAGCACGTACACATTATGTACAAATACACACCCAAAGTCCTAATTTATCAGGGTCTTGTATCTTCTTTCAATAATTAAAAGTCCATTGCCTGTGATATGTATTTGCTATATATATTACCGTATACATATACCACGTGAAATCCATTGAAGAAACAATTACGTGAGCTGTTACCTTGAAATACTGCAGTTTTTTCTGGGTGTCCATTGTTCCTTCCTTTTCCTGCAGCAGACAGGAGTTGAAGATGAAAAGCTCGGTATCTCTCATCCAGCCTTTGAGTTCTTTGATCCTGACCTCCAGCTGCCTCACCAGGCTGCTGCTCTCAGGCGAGAGGAGATCACGTGGGCCTGCCCCATTTGGCCCCACTACCATGTCCTGTGTCTTCTCTCCAAGGGTTTTCTGATATAGTAAGAGAAAAAGATCAATTAACTTGATGCACTGCAACACCTTCTTCCAGTAATTATTGACAAGTAACTATTTTATAGGAAAGTGTTCCTGGCTAAAACAATTTTTTTAAAAAATCCAATTCAAACCAAGCCTGAAACAGAGTCTGAAACAGAGTCTGAAACAGAGACTTCAGACAACAGATACAATATGTATTTAATTACAGAGCAAACTACTATACACTATAGTCTCAAGGAACTTCTAAATTACAGTAATATATTAATGCAGTTAATTATGGATATCGTATTAAAAAAAGTGCAATGAAGGTGCTGTATTAGTTGAATGGTAATCCCCATTACTAAAATGGTTATTAATCTCTGACATTATTATTGTGAGCAGTAAATAGCCAATGTGTTTGGGTTGGGAAGGGGGAACTACTGCATGCAGACTCAATGAAATCACTATGTACAACTGATATGAAGCAATCTATTCAAGAAAATCTTAGGTGAATAATTCTGGCAAACCAGTCCCTTATACCATGGGAATACTAATAATATGAAGGCTCACAGCAGAATCCAGATTCGGCTATTGTTTTTCTGGTGTGACAAATTTATCAGCAAGCGCGGAATCAATACCCAGAGAGGGTAGGTTACAAAAAAAGGAATTTATTGCCACTTTCTGTTCAGTAACAGTTTGCAATCATAAATTCTTCATAAGCAGAATACTTCTGAGAATGGTCTGTCTTCATAAATATACGACAGAGGACATCAATTTCATTTAATTCACAATTTGTGGCAGCACAGCAGATGCCAATGCCTTCCTTGATAGGGTTGTTTAATATGCAATTGAGATGGAGTAATGTGCAGCACGGGGGACAAGATTTCTCGGATTAAACTCCACGCACCACTGACATTTTATTTTATCATTTTCTGTTTCAGACTGTTCCCTTTAGATGAAAGCTACATTAAAATCCTTCCCACTTTATTTTAAGATGTTTTAAAGTTAAAATTTTCATTTTGTTTATAATGTCAATTCAATTTAAATGATGGCAATATTAAATATTTTTGTTTTGTGTTGATAGTATAATGCATCACTTTTAGCTATGACACATACAACTGTTGAACATTACAGCTACCCAGCCTCCCTGTGTAATTTAAACCTTATAATAAATGAAAAGGAATTAAATTCAGTTTCTTCATAAGAGCCAGAAATGGCTCCAGTTAGGAGAAACATCCCTTTCTCATTTTCATTTTGCTTGTTATTTTGATTAAAAGCAATTTAATCATTTTGGTATATTAATGCAATCTTGTTTACTTAATTAAACAGTTCTTATATTGTGGCAATGTGTAAATCACATGGGACTTGATGTGCAAAATACTCCAATACTGTGGTTACTTCTCTGCCATGGTGTAATGGTAAGCTTAGACTCACAATAATCTAGGGGAAATAATAGAAACTTTGCTATCTGTTTTCTTTCCTTCTGCCGTCTCCATCTCTACTATCGTTGCCTCTATGTACCACATTTTCTCCTTCAGTTTAGATGCCAGGAATAGTCTGACATGCAGCTTGTTCATACCTCCATCAAAGTTCAACCAACAGGAGGTCGTGATAATCCTTGGTGGATTTAAGTTTGGAAACATAAATCATTAATTTCCTCATCCTGACCTTTAAATCCCTCCATGGTCTTGTCCCCATCCTACCTCTGTAGCCTCCTCACACCCAACCAACCTGAACTCTTCCTCCACTCAGTGTGTACTGGCCTGTTTTACATTCCCACCCCCACCCAACCACTCTCTGGAACTCCATCCTGAAGGCACTTCGACTTGCCCTTCCCTGGCCTCCTTCAGGTCCCCCTCAAGAGCTTCCTCTTTGACCATGTTTTCAGCCATCTTCCCCTCACGCCCCCACCATCATCCTCCATCAAACCCCAACCCAAGCTTGGGTGCAAACCCTGAATTGCGCAGTGCCTTGGGGCATCCTCTTGACATGAAAGTTGCTATATAATTTACACTATCATATTGTGTGTTAGAGACGGAATTTCCTTCAATGGGTTAATCAATGTCTCAATGAAAATAGATATATTTTGCTGAACTTCCACGTTCAACAGTGATTCAATTACATAACACCACATTTTATTGTTATGAGACCTACACCTGATTCCTTGTTCATCATCACTCACCTACACATTGCAATGTTTAACTGCAAAGTGTTCCAGGAAACGTCGGTAAATTTTGTGTCCATAAGCAATTCCCCAGAGATGGATGATTAGAAAGAACATACCTCTAACAGATCCCATTTTTCTTTAATTTTCTCTACTTTTTCAAGGAAGTTGCTCGATAATGAGCTGCCATCTTGCTTCAGTGATTCAACCTTATTTAGCAACTGTATTTTCTTAGGAAGCCAAATTGACATTTCCATGCTGTAACCCTGCGAAGCAAATGGCCATACTTTAGTATATCTATTTTAAATACCTAATAGACTATGCTAAAGTGTTCAGAATATTATCAGATTCTCTAGCGTTCACACGTTGTAACACTTAAAGAAATATCATGGTTCATGCCTTTTGATGCACATTCTTAAAAATAAATCCACTCCTTTGAAAGTGATAGCTTACAGCAAATTCAAGCCTGGGTCGTCAGCACTTTGTGACAGTCTTCAACCTATGCCCAACGAAGCTGATATAATATTTACAGAGTAAGTTGAGAAATTAAATGACTGGATGAATCCACCAATACTCTTTAATTAACTAAGACCTATGATCCATCAACCATAACAACAGTAATTTGTTTCACTTGAACATGCTTTTTCACAGTAAGTCCTGCTGAAATTTAGGATCCAAATGAGGCGAATGTGTTGATAACAGTCATCATACTCAACAACAACAAATTATATTACAAATCCATGTCCCAAAACAAACATTTCTGCCTGCTGATCTCAGGTTTCACACTATTTCTGGTATGTGCAATTCCTTCATATGACCAAACAGATGAGTGGGTGGAGGTGGGGGAAGCAGACCTGTCATTTCTGATTCAATGACATTTAGTTCACTTGACTATTTTTCACTACATGTCCTTGAAGGTAGTCAGAAGTTGCCTAGTTCCTAACTAATGATTCTTTTGAATAATCTTAAGATTGTAATACCAATTCACTAACCATTGTCTGGAGAGATTTTTCTGAATAAAAATGTGTTTCATTATTCATTGTGTTGCTCCTGTGTAGTTATTCACTGTATTCACTCGCATCCTCCCAGCAGGAAAGGTGCTTACATATAAATGTAATTGTTTGCTATCCTATGTTATTATGCACCAAGAGATGAATGCAAACCTGGTTGACTCATCCTCTGAGTTTCCCATGATATATTCCCACTTATACATTTTAAAGGATTACATCTTATCCTGACATTTCAGTCAAGATCATCATTCGCCTCTCACAGAAAATATTTCCTTGAAACTGGAGATTCGCCTGAACCAGACAGGTAGCAATGTCTTTGCAGAAGTTAAATGCCAGTAAAGCATCATTTAAACTAATAAAGCAAGGGGGGGGGGACAAAGAAGATCAGAGATAATAAACAAACAACAATGAAAGAGGGCAGAAATTATGGAAAGCAGGAGTAGATAATAGATGCTAATTTGAATGTAAACACTGATATGAGAGCTAAGCACTATAAAAATATCATCACATGGAAAGAATTAGGCCAAAAATGAAACAATGCAGGCTAAGGAATGGGGATACCAATGCCTCAAAATGTTATACAAAAACAGCAGGAGTCAATAATAAAATAGAATATCTGGAGATCCATTCGAACGAAGCATACCATACGATGCAGGAACCACAGAGACTTTAATATAATAATATAGATTGGGAGTGAAATCAAATTTCCTCAAAGAAAAATAAAGATTCAGAAGACCAGGTGATACGAGTCATAGATGAGGTAAATATTCATAGATTACTTGACTTTGATGATGAGAGAATTATAGTACTTAGGTTCAAATCTAAAAATCTTCAAACAATCGAGAGATTAGAACTGTTATTGCAGAGTGTCAATATATAAATAGTTGTCCAATAACAGTAGTTTTCTTTGTCTAAATTGAGTTATTTGTGCATTTTGAAAGTAACAAAAAGTTAATGCATTCACAGGATTTAAAATCAAACCTTTGCTTCATCCAACCAATTCTTTTAATTTATTTGTGTGATGTTTCTTATTTGTTTGAACCTTGATTATCCTGGATTATTCATCTTGGTTTCTCAATCGAAAACAAAAGCTGGGAGATCAGTAGTTAGCAGATCTGAGCTCATACGAGGAGCTCTTGGTCATTCTACCCATGAGAGTTAAGGAAAAAAAGGTCAGGGATTCCCCACTGGAAGGAATGCCGGAAGAAAGAAAATCACAGTGCAAGTCACCCCCTCCCCCAGTGACTCTCATGCACCTCTGGATGAACAGCGATATTGTCAAATAACTTAGAGCAGGTTGTCTGCCTGTCAAGTCTACTGTGAGAATTGTGCTTAATACAGTGGTACTTTAGAAGAGGACAGAGAGCTACACAGCACAATAGATGGAAAATATAGAGAAAAGTATGCATTTAACATTGGTCATAAAAGAACGGAACTTTACATTTGCCTTTTTAAAAAAAACATTTTTAAATGATTGCTGGGAGATTACTAAAAATTACAAGTTCACTTTTAAACTGATCTTTTTTAAAACGTTTAAAATCACGATTCTCTGCATATCCTTGCATAAATGTTTTAATTCTGATAAGAAGCTGCTACAGTATCCACAAGCTTTTTACTTGCAATACTGGACAAAAGAACAAAGGAACAATCTAGGGACTCTCAGCAAACATTGGTCCATTCCGGAAAAACTTTTATGTGCATTTTCATGTTCAATTACAAACCGTCCAACTGCATCCAGAATCATTTGAAAACTTCCTGCACAAAGTTTTTTTAAAAAACATTCACTGACATTTAAAAGCACTGCAAAATCAACATAGGCCAAATTGTTATAACACACACAACCCTTATTTCAAATTTGTGCAAATGTAATTAACATACTAGTTTTAAAAAAAACTTATGCTAAATGCAAGCTTTTGTAAAACAGTTTTGGCGAAAAATCACACCAAAGAAAATTCTCCCCAAATGGAGAGACAGACAAAGCTTTGAAACACTGTTAATTGTCACCATGGTGACCAGAAGAATAAGCCATTTTCAGATGTGTATAGAAGGCTCACTTTGACAGATTTGGGCACTTTTTAGCCTCCTTCAGTGCTAAAAGAATAAGGTGCCTAGTCACACAGGGGTCAGGAAAGGAAACTTTTCATGGAAACTTTACAGAACTTCTCTGACCTTGAACATATGAAAAACATCTACACATGTAAAATCTATTACAGTGAAAACTGCCCGGGCTGACTGAGTGTTGTAATGAAACAACACCGGATTCAGAGAAGGGAAAAACAGAAAGATGCTCAAGATTGCAATGCATCCACTCCACAGAGGAAAAAAGATCGCATGGCCATATTATGTGAACTCTGCCCCCAAAGCTCCCTGGGAATTCAGCTCTTGTAATAAACTTCAGAGAGGGAGGAAAAAAAGACAGCATGATGGAATTCAAAATAATGCTTTAAAAGCACAGTCAAGCAAAGACATCTATTATAAGTCTTTGTATAGTTCCTCTGTTGGTCAGATTGAAAAGGGTCTCTACATAGTAAGTACATAGTGAAGCTATGGCTACCAAACAGAGTGTGAAAAGGCCAATAAACATTGCAGATTATTGAGACAACCTTAAGACTATTTTGAGATCCTCTGTTCCAAATGTGAATTATGCAATAGGTATATAGTCATCAATTAACATACAAAATATAAACTATGAGGCAACAACGATAACAAGTGCATTATAAATTCCAAAATGCATTAGTGTTGTTTTTATTAAAATAAAGTACAAACATATTATTGCAAAATAATTAAAATAAATTTAAGTTGCAGTTTCTGGTGGCGATCTACAATCTTCCTGCTAAGATACATGGTGGCCCCATAGGAAGCCCATGCCTAATGCCATTCAGCAGTGAACAAAGGCTCTTTTTATTCAGCAGTGGAAGGTCCTAAGCTCCGCTGCATACACACACAGCGTAGGAATCTGCTAGAGGCCAGCGTGTCAATCTATGCAGTCATCTACCAGCAACTATGACCACTTACTGAAATCAATGTAAGAAGTGTCAGAAGAAGTACCTTAATTAGTTGCCAATGTACAGTTATTAGTTTAAAAGATCAGGATAGCTAACAGCAGTCAAAGGTTGTCACATACAGAATGGAGAAATAATTGAACTACTTTTTTTTAATATGAAGATATACACAAATAATTCCAGAATATAAGAAATAACAGTGGAAGATCCTACATTTTTCTTTTTGTAAAGTAATAATAGGATAACTTGATTCTGAACACATTTACTTCATGATCTTTGAAAAGATTAAAGAACTGCAATGTCATTTAAAATTGCCAGAACTTACCAAGCAAATTACATTTGAGCTTCTGAATCAGTTTTTTTCTAAGAGCTGATTCCATTTACACGCGTTGAAAATCACATTACATAGCCCATGCATTGTTAATTGGACATAGATTGCATTATCATCATTATAAATCAAACTCCAAATATCAAAATGAATTGCAAATTCACTAATAGGAGATCATGAAGCAATCTTTTTTAAATATCTTCCATTAATAATTAAATTCAAATTATATTACTCTGAAATTCTCTTATGAGGGCAGACAGCTTATTCACTTTGACCCTGCTTTTAAACAGCAGAAGTCTTTGCACAAAGTTGTGATTTTCAAAATGCAATATTTCAAAAGATTGATTGTCGAACATTTGAGTTAAAAAAAAGAAATTTCGTAATTGCGTCTGATCTATCGAAGACAGGCTTTAGTGCTGTTTAAGGGGTCAAAAGAGCACTTTCTTTACCTACTGTAAATGAGTAAAGTAAATTGCAATGACAGGTATGTCATTTTGTCTAACAGTTTTTTGATAAAGTATATCCATATCCAAGACTGTTTAGAGAGAAGATAGTAATTTGACAAATCTGAAACTCTTTAAAAGACCTTTGATTATGTGGATTGCTGAAGACCGTCAGAGATTATTGAACTTGTTAGAATTTTTCTTCACGAAGATTACATTATGGTAGTTTAGTACTGCTTGATAACCATTCATCATTTGTAATAAACCTTCCTGTTGATTCATGTTACACAGCAACAGTCAAAGAGTTCAGATATTAGACTGAAGTGTTCTCACTGCTCTGAATTCACAGAATAAAAAGAAGCAGTTGGAAAAAAATAGCTGCAATCATTTAATGCAGATGACCTCTGACAGGCTCACAGCTCTTCTATCTGCAGAAAATTTGCATGGGGTCTGTGTGCATAGGAACAGTGTAACCTAAATGGTAGACAATCTTTATTCTAATGAAGTGGGTGTCAAGGTCAATGTAAAACTGCAATGATAAATGGAGCGCCACTAGGCAAGATGAGTCGCACATGCATTGTAATGCTTTCACGTTAATTGTTGCCTGAAACACATTAAGTTCATAAAACATAGAAAACAGTTTATGCCAATTAACTTTACTTTAATGTGGTACAGTGTTAAAGTTGGAATCTATTATATGGATGTCAGCGTTTTATTTTCTTGAACTACTTTCTATAAAGATTGCAGATCATTACAGTGCAAAACTGGAAGGGAGTAGTTCCAGCAGATGTAGATGCAGCCTTCATAACTTCAGCACCTACCAAATGATGATCTGCCACCTACCCTCCCCATTGCCTCCACTTTGGCTATAGGCTCTAATTATAATTCACGTGAAAACATAATCCCAAGCACCAATTAAAGGACAGAATAGATGTCATCAAAGGCTGCCTGACTCACACATAACCTTTGCTATGCAGTGGACTGCCCAGCAAGCAGTAATAGGGTTTTGCACTAATAGGGAGTGACATGTTGAAAATATCATCCGTATCTGATTTTTTCTCATCACGGATTTAATAACTTTTTAGATGAAACAAATACTGCTAATTACAGAGCACGAACATAATCACAAAGCGAAGAACTTTGTGAGCAATTCACATCTGGATCACCCTTGTGCTTCTGCGTGAGGATGGCTTAAGAGTGGAACCAGCTAGATGCATTCAAGTGAAGGAAGCTAAAAGAACATAACTGGCAAAACAACATTAAAACGCCACCCGCAATTTCTCGATATGGCTGCTGGATATTCCTAAGAATAGCAAGTAAATAAACAAACTGCAAAAATAGAGGAAAACAGGCTGGTACAACAGTCGAACAGATTGAACACTCACCTCTTAACCAGACGGGTAAGGGGGCAAAGTCCTGGGTTTGCTCAAATGTGCTAAATTGGTGGTAATAAGTTTCATTAGTTTATAAGAGAGAGGTTGAAGGTGAGGCAGAGATCCTCATGATTAGACCACCTGCAGGTGTATACAGAGAGGTCCAAGGATAGATCATTTCACTCCTTGGATGGATGGATTTGCATGAGAAAAAAATTGGGAGGGTGTGTGAAAAACATAAAGACTATCCCACATTGAACTCACACTTTGTAGTGAAAAGAAGAAAATAATAAAAAGCAAATCTGAATTTGTATATGCTTGCAAGACTAAATTTGATGCATTGTCAATTGGGGAAAAAAAAACAGCTCGTCTGTCCACTGACTTACAATTTAATGAAAGCATACATATTTAACTATAGTGAGCATCTGGATAGAATTCTGGATAGGATAGGATATCCTATTCCTATTCCTTGCTGGATAGGAATTCATATTCTGTTTAGTCATGCGCAGTCCATAAAATGGTTAAAATTGTTATTCTTTCCACGTCAACATTTGCAATATATAGTTCAAAGTCTGCACAAGAAGATACAACAAATTTCAATCAGGTCCTTAATTAGCCTCCTGGTTTTCAGCATCGACATAGTTCTAAATAGAATTTATAGCAACCCAATAACTTATTTAACAGGTATAATGAGAAGTAAGTGCTGACTAATACAAAACGTAACTTCAGCAGATGCAAACGTGATTTTTGAAGCACTGGAACATACCAATATTCCAATCTATTTCATGATAAACTATCTGAAAACCTCTACAGATTCATCTGTGTGTGATTTGTCAGGTCTGAAGCATTGACATGCCCAAGGGGCAGACCCCAGCGGGGAGTAGGCTGCAGAGCTAAATAGCTGTGAAAGAAGTCTTAATGTAGGATGGAATTCAAACTAACCTTGACATGACCTCGGGAAAAAATATGCAAAAAAAAGTAAAATTAATGTTCTCTACAAGACGCATTCAAATTTCGTGGCCAAGCAGGTTAACAAAAACATAAAGCTGCTTGACAAATGTTACTGAGGCCAAATCAGAAAAAAAAGCAAACTCTGGAAGAGAGTGCAAGCTTGAGTAAAGCAGATCTGTTACTGTGGAGGCATCTGAACCATTTGGAAAAGATCCAAACATAAACAGACACTGAGCAATATTGTTGTCAGCTTGATTATTCTGAGAAAATTGTTTTTATAGTATGACAGCGGGTGGGAGAAACCCCTAATTGCTCAATTATTACTGTTAAAAAAATAATTAGAAAAACATTTAATCATTGCATGGACTGAATTTACTGAAAGATTATTACAAAACCTACCACAATTCTTTCTAAATACAGTTTATTGTATACTGCTTTTTGTAAACTGGTTTGTTTTATATAGCGGCTTTGAAATTTGAAAACATTCATTTTAAATAAAGAAATATTCTGCATATTCTTGTTTTAATACTGTAAATGCTGGCATAGCTAATGATGAAATGATAATGGAAATGCTTTGTTTGACAGCAACATTGTCATTTACAGCTGAAGACAAGTCTGGTTTTATCAAGATAAATTGTTCCAACTGTAATACATTTAGCTTCTCTTACAAGTAATACAAGCAAATTTGTTGATAGCAAAAACAAATTCAACATATTAAATATTTCAATTAATTAAAAATTGGGAGACTAATATCTTAACACCCAATGTTCAAATAATAAACAACCTTTTGCTGGACAGGAAACTGAACTGTTTGTTTCCATGTCCAGTTTAGGAAAGTAGGCCATCTTGTGGATACAAGTGATACAGACCAAATCAATCATAAATATGTTCTCCTCTATATATGACTTGAAATTATGTTTGTACAATTTAAAGATGTGCAATATTAAAACATAAAAGGATGATAATTTAAAGAAAGCCATCACCACGATTGTGCTGCTTCTTCGGACTTAAATACACTCGTATAATTTAAGTTAATGCACAACCTTCAACATTTGTAGGAAAAAACAAAGAATGTGAACCAAGATGATTAAAATCAATGTTACAATATCACAAGCTTCTGAAACAAAACATCTGCATCATCTTGTTCAGCAGCAAACTATTGGTAACTCCAGAATCACACTGGCCAATTGGCCCCTATTCCTGTACTGCAACAAACATCAACCACATCCCAATTTTCCATAGTAACTGAAGAGTAATTTTAGCAACAAATACTTGTAAACTAATTTGTTAATGGGCCAGTCCAGTTGAATAAATAATGAAAGCTATGCTGTGGAAGCAGATTTCTTCGCTGTACTCCTACAGTTAGAGCTGAGAATCTTTGCCCTTCACAGTTCATATTCCTGTTCCCTGATCTGACAAAAAGTGTGAGCGAGACTGAAACTGCAGTTATTACTGGAATCAATCTTTAAGAGGGTGAGAAGTCACTGTGGAGGGTCTAGAGGCAGATTATGTCTGATTTACAATCCACTGGCTGAATGCAATGTTAGTTTACTGTTTTAAGTCTAAAGCTGAATATAATGTGTATGATAAAAATATTCAATAAAGAGCAATAGAGCTGAAAGACAAAGCACGAAGGTTACTCTTGCCGGTAACAAAGAGCAAGCTCTATATCCTTTTACAAACTAATTGGAAAAAAAGGGTAGAGAACATGCTGTAATTGTAACCACTAAATTCACAAACTATCTTTGATATACTTTATAATTCAAATTTGAAAAAAATACAGCAACAAAACTAGGCAGATCATGATTCAAATCCAGAATGATTAACCAAAGTGTTCCTGCTCCACGCGCTGTGTTCATAAAAATAAAACAACTCATTGCTGATTCAGTTGAAAATATTTCAAGAATAAATAACTTGATAGAAATGTGTCGTCAAAATAAAATATAAGGGCACAAAGAACAGCTCGAACACAACTCTCCAAACTCATCTTCCGGTCCCAGTTGAACTAATTGAGAAAGTGTTAAATTGACCGCGTTGGAACTGTCAGCATTGTTCAAAGTATCATCATCTGATATGTAGCTATCCAACCACAAAAACCTCGCTTCTAAACAGCACAAAACCGCAGTGTGCCTCGAATAGATAACCTGCAACCACAATAAAAGGCTTCCCTTAAAGTTGGCCATTTCTTTTAAAGCTCTCAGAAGTGACAACCCTGATTTGTGGTATTTCTTAGTAATTCACACTTTATGCAAGAACATTAATATCAATCTAACTTCTTTGTTAGATCTTTTGCAGCACATGATTTAAAAATGTTGAATTGGAATGTGCTTCTATAATCCATCTCCTCTAGCTTCAAAGTACAAAGAAGAGAATGATATACATAAATTATTGATCAAATTTAACCTTTAACGGACGGGTTCTCAAAAATGTAAGGGAGAATGTCTTTTTTAGTATTATGTTGCCAACGGCATTTACTAAAGCTGCCAACTGAGTTACTGCAAAACAACTTCAGTTAACTTGCACACGTGTTATGACAAAGGATCACCTTGGTCATGAAGGAATTAAAAAGGGGGCAAAATGATAATCATAAAACTACTTTTCCCAACATATTCAAAAATGCGAGTTACTCATTTTCCTATCTCAAACGATACTCAGATTATGTTGATTAACTTATGTTCTTATAATGGATTTAAAAATCATTACACATGTTATAATGAAAAATGCAATTATGACAACTGGTATGCATACATCAGAAAAACTAACATTGTCCGATTTTTTTGACCTTTAGAATGCACAATTGTGCATCTACATGTGCATGCACACACGTACGTGTGCATCAGGGGTATGCGTGCATTTGGATGCCTGAGGACTCACAATGTTCATTTAGGATCTTTATAAGTGTTTTAAATTGATCACCTTGTAACCCATCCAAAAGGATATGGGGTAAAAGGAAAATAACCAAAAGAATGCATTAGATTAGATTATGCCTCATTACCCCATGCCTCAAGTTAAAGTGTTGAGATGTACAGCAATTTTAGTGCAGTTATTTCAGAGTATGAATGTTTTATAGAACCTTGATTGTCTGATACATCAGCATTATCTAACGGCTAATCTTAATTTTTTGGCAAGTTTTCTATTTGAGACTCATTACACATTCCACTGGAAGACAAAAGGTTATTAAATCCCCAGCTATAGTTCAGTTACAGGATATTAAATTGTTTTAATTGAGAAACATGTTTAATCTGGTATTCTGAGCCATTTTAACCAAATTAAAGAAAATAAAACTGTTATGTGATAAGGTTTGTTGACATAAACCTTTGAAACACTTGATCAGAAATGCCATTTGATACACCTTAATAATATTAAATCATTTGAAATAATATTGTAATTTTCTGGGGAAAATCCATAGAACATCTTGAATTAATATTGTGCTTGGAATAAATTGAAACTATTCCTAACCTAAGGTGCATTTCCCTTCTCCCTTTTAAATAACCTTTATTTTGGTGAAAAATAAAACTGTTTAAGAAATGTATTTCTGTCTCCATGGAGATCTCTTTTGAATCACTACACTGGAGAAAAAATACACAACCCCCGGCTTTGTTGTGAGTATAGAGGGTCCTCTTCATTTCAGCTCTTTTCTTTCAAAGTGTCTGGACCATGCCGTGTTGTGTGTACATCTGCACCTGTCTTTGCAAAAAAAACATTTATTTCTGTTGCTGTAATAATCTGGGGTTTAATACAATAAATTCTTCATTGCACACGGTATCACACTGATACAAGTAAAGTTTTCATATGAACGTGGATAAAATACTTTTGATCAGGGGAGAATTTTAAAGAAGTACAACATGGTGATGGATTACATTTTTCCTTTTAATTTATAAAGACTATGCTGGACGTCTTTTTTAAAAAAAATCCATTGCAGCAGCAGTCAATACCAGTGCTTTAATCTTCCTACCTCATAATTCAAAGCATTTTTGGTTTCATTTACTTTTAGGTTTTGAAAGAAACATGTCAGGGGGAGTTACATCTTAACTGTGGTTGGGATTATTCCCAGTCACATGGCCACTGCCACAAGTAGAGCACAAAAAGGTGACAAAGGCAGTGATTTCCTGTCAGCAAAGAGCAGGACAGGGCTGTCTAGAAGTGATGCAAATGAGGAAAACTTTCACCATGGTTTGTTTGATCCACTCAGGGTCATAGCATGCCGAGCAGAGAGTGAGACACTGAGAGCAGGAAGAGAACCCAAAGGAAATGCAACCAGAGCTTTGCAAAGAAATACAATGGATTCTTCAGAGATTCCACTCCATTGTCTTGTATAATATATCCATGTGCACGATAGACGTAAGCAAATTCAGTCCAAAAACAATCTGACCTAGATAAACTGTAAAGAGAGTTATGAAATACTGGACGTAACTAACTAAAGTATCAATATTATGCATCACTACTTTAACTAAGCACTTTTATAATACAAATAAAATTGATTATATCAGCTTCTTTTCACGGAAAATATTACAGCTTTTTATTACTTTGCGAGATTGCTAAACCTTTGGATTATTCAGTTGCTGCATTGTAATTCAGTGCAGTGAAGGAGGGTTAACTTACACTGATCAATACAATGATTTTTTGCTATGTCTTTTTATGCCTGAGGTTTCTAAAACAACAGTGTCTCGCCAGCATATCCTTCGAAAACATTCTTGTTTTGTTTTATTGTTGGCATTATGATGCATATACAAAATTTCAAAATTATCTGTGTATGTTTACACATTGCTATTTTTGAACAAGTGTAGCATATCAAATAGCTGATTATAGATATCACAATAGTCACTCTATGAAATACAAATATCAAGAATTCTAGATTCACATAATGTACTAAACATCTGTTCTAGATATGTGAGATTCAATACTCTCATATGAGACTGTTAGCGATAAGAGTCTCAATAAGGTGGAAGAGTGAAAATAAACCCAAACACTTAATGAACAGAGATCAATAACCAACATTGCATAGTTTTAATCTTAGCTTTCGACACCAAGATAATCAGTCATAATATTTATCTAATTTAACTCAAAACACAGAACAGTTATGAACTGATAATATGCTGATGCTTACAGACTTCAACCTAGTCTGGAGAATCACCCCCTAGCACTGCAGTAAGATTTGTTGTGGAAAAATACAATGATCATTATCCCTAGTTTGAAGGCAAGAGATCTTCAAGTTCCCAGCTGCTTTTGCAATAGCTACACTAATTCTAAATGACTGGCAGCTATAAAGCTTGTAATGTATGTATGTTGGGACGAAAGCCGCAGCAAATTTGGAATCTGGTATAGTAATCAACAATTAATCATAGCGACAAGCTCAGACAATCTCTTGCATATCCAAGTACCATCT
Source organism: Callorhinchus milii (assembly GCF_018977255.1). Taxonomy (NCBI): domain Eukaryota; kingdom Metazoa; phylum Chordata; class Chondrichthyes; order Chimaeriformes; family Callorhinchidae; genus Callorhinchus; species Callorhinchus milii. Next base: position 12,391,824 of record NW_024704750.1, on the reverse strand, counting down.
CTTGGAACGCAAGCGCAATCCATTTTAAGTTCTAAAACAAGGAATTATCCATTTCTTATCTGTTCTATTCCTGAGATGCGGTTCGAGGAAGAGGTTACAGATAGCAAACAATACCTCACAAACAACATTCAGTCCAAATGTAGCAAATTACCATCACCAAGAAAGGAGGCTACAGACTCCAAAGCCTCAATAAAGAGATTGAAGTCCATGTAAAATCGCATGCCACAATATGTGAACAGCTGTAGTGAAGACTATGGAAATAATAGGAATAGGTCAACACCTATATTACAGCAACACTGGACTCTCAACTAAATGTCTGTGAAAATTCAAGTATCAACTGACATTCACCCCTAGGCTTGTGTTAGCTATAGATCTTGCCTGTTTTACTTCAGTCATATAGACTGAGCAAAGGTTGTACAGGAAAGAGAGATGCCTTTCCTCTCTGCACAAACTCACTTCTTGGATGGTGATCAGGGGGCATTATTGATAGAATCTGTGGAAATTTCATAGGATAAGATTACCTCACTTTCCTGACCTAAGTTAGAGTTATCCACAGCAAAGTGTTGTGAGAAAGTAAGGATGAATAACAATTAAAATATTTTAACAAACTAATAGCTGGAAAAAAACTATACTTGGATATGCAAGAGATGTCAATAAGATTAATTGTTGATTACTATAACAAGATTCCAGATTTTCTATGGCACCAACCAGAGACACTAGATCTCCGTTCACAATATTAAACTCTACTATAAATGAGCTGCTGTACTATCACACGCCTAATCACAACTACGAGGGGAAATGACTAAACTCCAGACTAAATGAGTTATTATAGAATCAGACACCTTATCAGGATTTCAAATCCCAGACTAAATGAGCTGTTGAAGCATCCAGTGACTGATCCAGTTGCAAACTGCAAGGGGAAAAAAAGTCAAATTGTATTGCACATTATATATTCTGAAGTAAAATCAGATAGCAGCTCACAGTATCAAACGTCACACTAAGTGAACGGCCATAATATCACAAAACCGATCATAACTGAAGCATCAGACCACAAAGGGTAATCAAACTCCAAACTAATTGAGCTGCAGTGGGATCAAGGACCTGAACACAATAGCGCATTTCAGAATAAAACTGTTGCTGTAATATTGATGGCTGGCGATAACAGCATTATTGACATGCTCTGGCAATCTCTTGCAATATAAGTATTGTTTTTTCCCCAGATACTGATGTCATGAACGACAATTATGATTAGATACGAGTTCTTAGATTCACCCTATCCCTAACGAATGCTATTTCTCTCGACTTTCTAACTTGATAAAGCAAGAATTTATATTGTACTCTTTTTGTCGTGGGTCAGAATTTATTTTCTAATCTTTAAAGCCTTGGACATAATTTATGAATTTCTTTTGTGAAGGTTACTGCATTTTGCACTGAGCAGGATTTTTTCTCTAAACCTGAAAGCATATTCTTGTGGGTTCTAATAAAGGATCCTGCTTGAACTATGAACTATCTGGATGGAGATGCTGCCAGTACCACATCTCAGGCACCGAACCATGGATGTACAGTCCACCTCACTGAGCCAGTTCGAAACCTTGACATCTTGTTTAACCCTCAACAGTCCTTTCTGTCCCACATCTGTGCCATGTCCCGCTCTGCCTTCCCTCCACCTTTGCAACATCGCCCGGCTCTGCCACTGCCTCCCCTCAAGCTTCCGAAACCCTCATCCACGCATTTACCACTTCAGACTCGGCCACCCTCCAACCCACCCTGCCTCGACTCCTTCTGATCCCAACCCCCTGCTTGGGTCCAAATCCCTGACTGTCCAGCACCTTGGGACGACCTCCCGACGTGAAAGGCGCTACACAAATGTAATTTGTTGTTGTTGCTGTTGTTGTTATCTTTCTCTTTCAGCTGCTGATTGACCTGCTGTGGTTTTCCAGTATATGCTGGTTGTGGTTGTTTGTGTGCAATTGTTTTTCATGCTATATATTAAATCTGTAATGTTGGACTTTTACCAAAGAATCAAGAAATTAAGTTTGTTAACTCTCAATCGTATCCATATAATCCCCTGCAGTATTAGAAAGCAGAAAATTATAGAACTAACTGAATCACAGTGACATTAAACATTGTAAAATAACAAACTCCAGAATAAATCAAGTACTTATTATCAGCCAACTATTCATAACTGTGGGATATGGATGCAGGAAAATAACCGAATCTTGCATTGCACTAGCAAACTACACAACCAATAATAGCCTTGGCTTCAACAGTGGAAAAATTCAGACCAAATCAAATCTTGTAATGTCAGGTGTTTAATTACACTAAAACCCCATACTGAACATGCTGAGGACTTGTATTATCAGAAAGTGAGTGATAGTTTTGTATCAGTTTGTATATGAGCTGCAAATAGGATACAACTAGCAGATAATTCAACGTTCTTCTTCAGTTGAATGATAAATTGCAGCAATCAGGAAACATTTTGGGGAAATCTGCTATTAAGATCTAGTCATGCCCGGTGTAATAAAATCTGGCCAGTGCCGTAAAGTACAATTAGGTACATAAGAGCACAAACATAATGCTAGCTGCCAATATGATGAAGTCTTACAACCGAAAGAATGATAGACAGAGGCATAGAAAATGAACAAGAGAAAGTTTCAGACTCTACTATTGGATGATATACCAGAGGTGATGGGTAACCAGGAGCACACATAGCAATAGTACAGTGCTGTACTTCAAAGGTACTCTGATTTGAAAGGATCCGCTTCACTGAGACCATTAAATAGAAACAGGATCTGCTATTCAAAGGAAATAAATCCACCTGGGATTGATAGCGACACAAGCATCGTTAAGGTTGCTCTATCCTAACCTGACATGAGGCCGTGATGTAAAAAGGAAGTGAGGCCATAAAGCTTGTCAGGAATACTGAGAAAGTTAAATAGGACTTGAATATTTTTTTTAAAAATTATATAAACATAACAAGATTTGAAGTGCATTACTAACGTGGGCATAGTAGTTAGATTTAGGTTAAATGCTAAATCAACAGTCCAAGGACTCCCTCCCTCCCATTCCTGAACCAAAACTTTGCTTTACTGCAATACCCCCTTTAGTAGATGTGTTGGTGCCTAATTAATGTGGGTTTAACAATCTTGATGTTACTGCAGCCTTAGAACGTGGCACTTTGATGGGGAAATAATGCCATTCATGAGCCAATCGCAATAGATTATTTCAGTAAATCAATGTACTGATCTATCATCTACTGACAACTCTCATAAAGAAGCAAAGCAGCATCAGATGGAAGTAAAATTGAAGTTGGAGTGTTGTTTGGAGTTTGCATCACTACACAATACAAAGATGTGGAACTCTGGCAAGCAAAAATGTTGTGGGTTTGCCATAATTAAAAAGGGAGTCAGAGAATCTCTCCATAATAGCTCCTAGTCCAATGCCTAAGGAGATAAAACGGACAGAAGGTGATGGGATAATTTACATAATGATGGTGCACTGCACCTTTAATTGAATTATCTTTGCTAAATCACATGATCTGATTCACACAACAGTACAAACAGTTGGGGCAATTGAGGTGGTCAATGGTCAGCCTGCTTTTCATAGCAGGTCAGCTGAACAAGCTTTCATCGAGTACAAAGAAAGGAAAAGAGACAAAAAGACCCTGTTTAGTTGTTTCATCAGCTTTGCAACGTGCAATCTTTAACAGCCTTTGAAATTCTGCATAATAGCATTTGGTAGAATTTTTATAAGGCAAAATAGTACAACATGACAGAAACTGCATTTTAGTAAATCATTAAAAGCTTCATCAATAGAGAGGAGTACTGAAAAGGTTAAAGTTTATTTTCTCGGGCTAGACTATCTTTTAAAAAAGCCAGAAAAACAAAGAAGATTGGAAGGATTAAGTTCAATAGAGGCAGGAATAAAATTATTTCCAGTAACACTGCAGATAAAACAAAACACGTGATTGACTATCAAATTCAAGTTTGTGGTATTTAGACATGTTTTATACTGCTCAGGGCTTGCTTAAACTCCACAAAAGTTGCTTTCAGAAGCCTGTGTTTTGCCCACAACAACATAGCATCTATATTGAGGGGAAAGGAGGACTCCAAATGGTGTGCATTTATAAGAAGATAAAAGAATAAAAGGAATTATTTGGACTTAACAACCTTGCCACAAAAATAATCTTTTCGTGTATGGCATTCTATCCTGGAAAATATACGTGTGACTTGCTCTCACAGCTCCCTTTTCATCTCACCTATTTTGTTCCTGCAACTGGTGCATTTTCCTTTACCTTATATTTCTTTAAAAATGTAAAATAATTGTCCCTTATCTCTCAGCCCCCTACTCTTCTTCCTCTCCCGTACACCAATTTGACATTATCTGCATTCATCCCTTGTTAACAACGCGACAGATTATGGTCTGAGTTTCCTCTGTTACCATCACTAGTATTGCACACATCCAGTGTTAAGATATTCCTCCCAGTACCAGTCTTAAAGGTGACAATAACTTCCGACGAAACCATTCACAAAGAGAGAGAGATAGGCTTGTGTTTGACCTTGAATTTCCATTTCTTGTATAAAATGAAAAATTACAGAAAGAGCCAGAGGGTGGTTGTTTCTTGTCATTATCCTGTTGTCAATTCTGATGGCGGTTATTAATTTTTTTTCTTTACGATTCACAATCTGCTCTTTGAAATATGCCATATGTTCAAAGCAATTCAGGGATGACAACTGTCAGAATTACAACAATAAAAAATAGCCTAAACGAGGCAGATTTACTGCTGTGGAGTTCTGCTGAAAATAACCCCTGAAATGCTTTGACATATTACTCCTGCTCGGTTTTAAAATATCATCAGATCTACACTATAAGTTTTGAGATTCTGTATCAATAAAATAATAAAGGAATATGATACAAAGTAGTGCATTTAATAGGGTGTGTAACAGAATAGGTATAAATATACATTTCTCATTTATTATTTGAGGGAATTCAAATTAACATTAAATTCCCAAATATTTGTTTTAATCATGTGTAAAATATAGTGACGAAAAGCAATAAAGTCTGCTTTATCTATTACCAATAAAAATTCATTGAAAACAGACTGGTGTCCAGGCAGCAACGAACCAAGACTCATAGCAAATTTCATTCTTTGAGCTTCTGAAGGACAGACTAATCTATCTGAAACTCAAATCAAAACACAGGCTGTAAAGTAGAGCCCCTACTCCCATTGACTATTCATTTTGTTTCAGTCTATTTTTTAATCCCATCTCTCCGTTCTCTTTCTACCCTCTACGAGAACATTTCTTCATTCCTTTGTAAAATTAAACTTAATAGAATGTGATAAAGGAAACTCTTTGGCAATTATGATGTCTGCACTGTCTGCTGGCACGCAGGAGATGGAAATGAAGTTGGGGACAGGGAAGGGAATTCTAATAGGCACCATGATATATACAATGAACGTCAAGATGTCCTCTGAGAGCGAGAGACTTGTCAGGCTAATCAGATTTTCTATATCCACGTAAAGACAGTAACATAGGCTCTAACCTTGTAAAGATGCTGCTGCTGCTCTTCTGACATCATCAGGTCATGGCTGTCCATCACTATGGATTCCATGTCAATCAGCCAATCCCAGAGCTCCTGGTGTTCTGATTCAAAGTCCAGAAGGCTGGAAAGTAGAATTAAAAATGCATTATGCATTATATAAATAAAATATATATTCCTGAATGAACAATGACTGAAAAATTTAATTGCTTGTTAGAGAGAAAATTAAAACTTGAAACTACTCAGTAAGATATCATTAAATTCTAATATAAGCAGATAGCACAACAAGATTAATAACAAAAGGTAATAATGTGTCAGAATGGGAAAATAAACAGTATAATTAGATGATACCAACAGGCAAAGTCAAAACTAATGTTTTGTCATTTTTTTTAAAAAAGTATAGGAAATAAAATAAAAGAAGATAAAATCGACAAAGAAAATCATCAATGCCGATTTCTTGCTCTTAATCCATTTAGCTTTTTTTTGTCATTTCAATGAAGCCGTTTTCAATGCTGCCTCAATGAGAAAGATGTGTGTCAGCTGCACAAAAGGGACAACAGCACCGAAGGTAAACCTGCAGCCAAAGGTTTTATAAGAAGATGAAAGTGTATCAGACACATTTTAGTTGGGCATGAGTGCTTATGCCAAGCCACTCAAAAGGGCTGGATGCAGCACTAGACAGGTGCTCCCCAAAGACATGTTAGATGCAAAGGTGAGGCCAAAAAGTCAAAATGTGGAATTCTCAAAAAGACAGTAATCATTAAAATTCAAAGGGAGATCATTACGCTTTTCAGCTAAATAAATCATTAGAATGAGGAGCTTAAAAGGATTAAAGTGGTGTTCAGTTCAAAGCACAGAACCTGAGTTAAGCGAAGTCTCCATCTTACAATTCAGCTCCAACAGTCTGATGCAGTAAGAGGTAATAATCATGAAAAGTGCAGTCATCAACAAGATAAAGCACAGTTCTCCAGATTTATTGAAATGTCATTCCTGACATTGATGTTCATCAATAGCACTCCAAACTGAATGATCCTTAACAAAAATTAACTAGCAAAATCTGGCAGGAGTTCAGAACCATGTCCCTCCCTGATAGTTAATGGAAAGGAAACTTCCACAGAGATGATTTCACGCTATGTTTAAACAGACGTTCTAGTAGCTGGTTCGGGTCCAGCTTCGTCAAAAATAAAATAAATGTTGCAGTGAATGAACAAGTTCACTCCAAAACAAGCAAAAGAATCATTTTTGCTGCAATCACAATAATAATCCTTCCATTTGATAAAGCGCCTTATCATGTCATTGGGGCGTCTCAAAGCGCTTCACAGGATATACTGTAAAGTGGATTGACTGTGTATTTTGTGGGCCCCAAAAAAAGCTTGGACCAAATAGGCAACAGAGCTGATTTTTTGGATTTCACATCTAAATAGATATTCATAATAGTTCAAATAATGAGCTTCAAACATTCTTCTGCAAATTCCATCCAAGTAAACTAAACCACCACATTTGGATTTATTAAGAGATTTAGCTTCTAAGTTGGCTGCAGCTAGAAAGTGCACATATTGCAGTGACTCCTGACATTGGATCTTAATCTTTTTGACAAACCCATTCCAAAAGAATTAGTAAATTCGCACTGCCTCAAAGACTGCGTGATGTTTGCGATCTGAGCACCCAAATTAATTGCACATGTTCTAAGTTGTATCACATGAATTAGGTTTGATTCCAAATTCAATTGCATGAATTTGCTTTCGAACTTACAATCAAAGCTGTAACCGGTATGATCAGTTCCCATATTTAAAAATTGAGAGAAAAATATAGATCTGGGTCATAGGCTGCTGACCCCCATTTTAGCAGAAATTCTGACCACCACACACCCTCACACTGCAGCACCATTTACTATACTGACCATTTATCAACAGTCCACACCCTGTCTACATGTTCTGCCAGATGAATACTCATTGTGGGGTTAGCAGCTATGAGGAGACATTTTTTTAAGAATGGGGAAAATCAAATTTGGCCAGTTGAACATATTTCGATTAATGCATTCATCCAGATTAAGTTCATAACAATGAACTTTAAAGCTATCCATTTAAAAATCATTTGGCCTCAAACAGGTGAAAGCATGTTCCATTACTAATGTAGACGGTTAAGAATATTATCCTAGATTCTCTTGAAATTAAGATTAATGTCAACAAAAGCATTAAGATTACAGTGGAACCTCAGCATTACCAATGATTAGGATCAGCAGAAGAGTTATATAAGCTTGTATTGTATGGCAATTTAAATGAAAAGTTATTCATTTTAAATTACCCGTTTTTTAAAAAAAACTTTCCTAACCCACTCCACTCCCCACGTCTTTCCTTAGAAAGAAACTTTTGAAATGATGTAACGTGATGAAGCCCGATATTAAAATGGAAATCTTTTATCATTATTTAATTATTTATCAATGTTATAATAATAATAATCCTTGCATTTGATATAGCGCTTTTCACGTCGGGAGGACGTCCCAAAGCGCTTCACAGAACACACTGTAAAGTGAATTGACTGTATATTTGTGGGCGAACGCGGCAGCCAATTGCGCACAGCAATGTCCCACAAACAGTCGTAGATTAAAAAAGTTATTATTGTTTTTGCATGCAACCAGCCACCAGGAATAATGCCTGAGTGGAGTAGATCTACAGTACTTAATGTCTCTCAATCTTTCATTTGCTGCTTCTAATTGAGAGCCCAGCTGAGATCAGGAGCTCTTTGTGTGAACCCTTGTTTTACCATAGAGGGGCAATAGCCTACAGTACATCGGCATAAACAATGTAGATCAGATAGCATGTCCTTATAGAGGAAACGGCACAGATTTTGGTAATCTACAGATTTTGGTTAGCATGCTATATGTTGGCCACATAATACAGTATTATGCGATGTTGTAGTTATGTGATGTAGCTCATGAGATGAATGATTGAGAAAGCGTTAAAGATATGTACCTCTCAAACTTACTCAGTAAATTCCTTACCTGTTAATACCTATACGGCTGACTTTTGACAATGCAGCAAACTCCTGGGTCCGTTTGTTGCTGCTTGTGTACTGTTCACTGTACAACTTCAGTGACATCTGTTCCACAGCATCTCGTCTGGTTTCCAAATTGATAAGCTGTATCTCACCCTAGAAATAGAAGTGTAAATAGCAATGATAAATAGTGCAATATTCATCACAGTTCAGAATGTTCTTGGTTATACCAACCTCTAATGTAATGTGTTCAGAAACTCTCCTTGGAAGATTGCACTTGCAAGTAGGTATTACTGTGTATCAATAAAATTACATTTAGATTTTTCAAGACCTAAATAATACATTCTCATTCCCTCACATGTTACTCAACTCTATAATTTTTGTAGAACATTGCAGAACAAAACAAATTTTAATTTTGCAAGATGCAAATGAAATGCAGTACGCAATGGATTAGCGATTAAGATTGCTTAGCAATTTTGTGTCTCAAAGGTTAAGTCAAGCCAAAGTGTAGGAGTGATTTTGTAATGTCAGAATTTTGCTCAGATGGTTGGCATTACAATGCTATTCATTCAACTTTATTCCACCAGAGTGTCAAGGGCTTAGATCACTTAATTCCATCAGCACAGCTCTCTTGCATAGTCTTGATTGTTGCAAATTACAGGCAAAAGCAATCTGCAACTATCACCTTGTCATCTTGGATGGAATTTTGCAGGTAATCCCAGCTCCTTCCAGAGTTATTAATATTTTACTTACAATGTTTCCCGTTCGGTTTCATTTCTGTGCAGTTTAATCTGGCTTCAGACCACAAATATTTCCCCAACAGCATTCATTAGCATTCTCAGTTCAGACGGAGTGCATTCCATAACCCCTGTTCACATTGCAATTAAATTACCCATTTCCTGGAGTAATTCAGTACTTCCATCCTAAACTCCCATGGCATTGCTGAAGCAGTTTTGAACTTAAATGCAAAATCTATTGAGGCAAGTCAACAAAACCTCAATAAATATCACCAAGGATCCAAACTCCTTGAAAATATCAATGATGTTTCAACATGAAACGCTGATGTCTCACTCTCCACTGTACATTTGCCAACAAGCTCAGTTTTTGTTCTTAAGCATTTATTTGTTGAAGTACTGGAATGAATGTTTTGTGATTTTTGTTCCTATATTTACTAGGTTTGCTTCCAATGCCGTTGGATTATCTCCGAACTGAGAAAAGTGCGCAGGTAAAGCTCCCTCAATATTTCGTACCTGCATGGAAAGTACTTGCAGGCGGTAGAGCTTCTTCAGCTTTCCCTCCTTTCGCTTAGTGGATTGAATTGGATTGCAAAGACACAAACCACTTGTTACCATTCCAAATGCAGGCAGCAACTCACAGCACCACCACACGCCCTTACATTCCCTGACTGAAAGTCAGTACTTCCACCAATCTCCTACCAATGTCTTGAAAGGAAATCTCCTAACTGGAAAATGTAGCCCTTATTCACGTTTTCCTGAATATATTACTGAACCAGCACCCGAGAGGGTGCTATTCCTGCACAAGCAAATTCCCACAAAATGTATTGGCTTATATTGAACATCAATAAAAAATACACGGCAGCAAAAAACATATTTGCATATAAAAGGCTGTTATTTACTTTTATGGTCAATGCAGAATGGTTCACAGAGTGTTTAATTCTGAACAAGTGGTGAGAGTGAGACGTAGCTCATTGCCAGAGGTGGTTCAGTGTGACGAATAATTAGTGAAGGAGCACATGTTAAATGGACTAACTACAGTGCATGCTGGCCAGAAAGAGCTCGAGGATTTAATGTGAATAACTCTATGAAACAGCCTACTGATTGTTTGTAAATATACTAAGTCGTATTAACATAGGATAGAGCATCAATTAAAAGAACTGACAATGCTCATTATAAAAAAAACACACGAGTTAGACTTCATCTGAAGTATTCTGTGCTGTCCATTTCACCTAATAAGAAAGTTATTATTGTCCTTGACAGAGTACGTAGGCAAACAACCAAGATAATACCAGGTATTAGTAATTTCCTGTCTAAAGGTTAAGCAAATGAGGCTTATTTTATTTGGAAAAGAGAAGATTTTGAGATGAGAATGCAAGAGCCAGGCAAATTATTCACTACCATGAAACATAAGTTAAAAATTAAGATGTTAGTAGTAAGAGGGGAAGTCAAGCAGAACCTTTTAACTCAATGGGCAATTGGCTTGCGGAAGGCTGCAAAAATAGACAATACAAACGGGTTCAAAAAGACAACCAGGTGCATTTCTGAAGAAAGAACGATTGAGTGATGTGGTTTTGGGTTCAAACCTCTCAAAAAGGGTAATGCTTGTGGAGCCATACGACATTTTACGGTCCTAAAAATACTGTGGCGTTCACTCCTTATCTAATAAGGCATTTTGTCAGGAGGGTAGATTATACGAAGGAATTTTAAGACAAATTGTTTTTGTTAGCATTACAACAATGAAGAAATGCCATGACAAAAATGTTTTATGTGCTCACTGCTTGTGTACTACATGCGAATGGAGTGGAATGACAGCATGCGACCTTGCATTGGAATAATTTAACAAGGTAGATAGATCAGCACAAGATCGAGGGAAATGAAATACTGCAGACTTTCCGTCCGCCCAATTATTGGCTTGAAGTCTCAAGAAAAACAGAAGGGTGATGCCAAACAGTGTTCCCTTCCAAAATAAAATGCTCATCTTTAATGCCCCTTGCTTCATTTTTCCATTCCTCATTGAGGCTATAGAAGTCTTTTATCCACCCTTCCACCCTCCACCTTAACTCCTGACTTTTCTGAACCTGTGTGCATGATGCAAATGTGTGTCAAAGTGCTAAGTATTCAAGTACTGAAGTTCAGAGCAGCGGTTACCCAAAGGCTACAAATTCCTGGCTCGCTGTTGAGGAATGCACAAACGAGACTGTACAGCACCATATCCTTATTTCAAAGAGAATCGCACACAGAAGAAGAAAAGAACAACACATCTGGGTCACAGCCACTGCACTGGGATTCCTGATTTCCGAGGTTGGCTTAAAACTAACAGAGTGCTGCCGATGCAAAATAAAATCAATCTAAAGTTCAACTGTTTGATGAATATTTACTTCTGTCTCCAGAGTTTTAGGTTCAGATTTGAAATCTGCTGAATCATGTCATTTATTTTGTGTGTATGCCAACACCAATTTACTATCTGCAAGAAAGTTCCTGAACTGGAGGTCTCTTGTGGATTCTCTGTTGGGTATTCTGTCAATCAGAATAGGTATGTAAAGCATTGCCAGTAGGAAACCATTATCATTTCCTATTCATACCCTGCTCTGTATGCTCACAATGAATTTTCTGATTGCTGTAAGCTCTAACATGTACTCTGCTGATAGCATATGTAAACATCAATCATTCATACATCATTGAAGATTACAGTGATGTGTCAGTCAATTGTATCGTTAAGTATACTCTTACAAGGCTCGTCAATAATTACAAATATTCTGTTTAACATTAAATAATTCAATCCTCACATTTGATGGAAACATACACAAAAGTATCAGCTTTGCAATTACCAACACGAAGACAAAATCTAAAGCCACAATTTTCGGGAGTAAATGGAAAATCGTTTCAATTCAATGGAAGAAAACATATGCTCAAAATAATCTTTCAATTTGTGGTTTGAAACAGAATAAAAGCATAACAGCAGCTCCTTTCCTGTGCACTACAGCAGACAGACGTAATGATCAAGGATTTTCCTGTCCAACTGTTTTGAATAAAACAATAATGAAATTCTAAATGTTTTCTGCCTCTGTGCAGATAGAAATAATGACTACAAAGTCTTCATTCCTCTTTTAACCTAACACTGAATCATTTGAAGAAACTCCATAGGAGTTAAGCAAACAGGAAAACACTGTATCAGAAACAGCTGGACATTGTAACGTATATATGTTGTGGAGAGAGATAAAAAAAAATCAGTGCCTCCAGTGACGAGCATTAATAAATTCTTCAGGATTTAAAAATTACAAAACATGCGTTTAATATATGCATAGGAAAAAAATATGCAAAAGAAGATGGGGAAACTATATGCCTATGTGCTGGATTCAAATTATGGAAAACTCATAACAAGTGGAGCCTCAATTGAGATATTTTGAAGATTAAAGGCCATCGCTTTAGGCAGGTGTTACACAAGATTCCATTAATATATGTAATTAACATTGGCCTAAGCTTTAATGAACATGCAAACCTTAATTAGCAAGGCATTAGATGACATGTAAAAAGCTGATCTTAATGTCACAGCTAAAATGTTCAAGCTGAGAGTGTACTGGGGAAAAAAAATAAATTATATTTCTCAAATTATATTTTAAATTGGCAAAGAGATTTGTTGTGGCTACTGAGAAGTTAAGAATGCATTTGCAAGAGTTAGCAAGAATCCATAAATGCAAATGCGCTGGTCCCTGTTCCTAACGGGTGTCACTCTTTATTAGAACGCGAGACAATTTTGCATTAAAGTCCAAATTGATTTTGCACCACATATATAAAATGTAATAATCCAAACCATTTTTGTATTTTGAAAAATACTTAATGCGCTGTAAAAATATACTACACATTTTAAAATAAAAAAACTGTCACCATTAAAAAAAATGCCTGCAACATTTAAGTGTAGAATATTGCACTATTTAAATATTACAAGAATCATAAAATTATACAGATCCACAGTCCCACGCCTTAAACATACTGCAGTTCCACGAATGTTACTGAAAACCCTTTTTCCCTACATAATAGGCCAAATTTATCAGGTTATTGCAGAATAAATGAATGTCTAGGGAAAGAGTATTAGAACAGAGATAGTGAAAGTCATTGATTTTAAACGCTTCCAGTGAGTTAGTAGGGAGAGTAATAGAAGGAAATTGATTTCAATATCAGGTAATGAGAAAGACAAAAGAACAACCGTGAGGATCAGTGTGTGAACTGGGATAGAAAGGCACACTTCATTGACTAGGAAAACTGAGTGATGAAGTCAAGCTTGTACAAAAGCTGAGGAAGCTGCTTTCAAAATGTCTAACATGTAGGTTCAACATAATAATAATCCTTGCATTTGATGTGGCGCCTTTTTACGTCATTGAGACGTCTCAAAGTGCCTCACAAAATAGATTGTAAAGTGGAATGAGTGTATATTTTGTGGGCGACATGCTAGATAAGACAGATATTTAACACCTATGTTTGGAATACAGACAAACTGAATATTCCTGTCTACGGTAAGACATACCATCACTAAGTGACTCTGCTTCAGGATAAAATTTTGAAGCAAGTATACATACTTGCATTAGAGGTGTACGATATTGTACAAGTGATATTATATTTTCTATTATGGTACATTCACAATATGTACAGCCTTTTAACAGCGAAACCTTATGTCCGAACAGTTTAACATCCAAAATCTTTTATTTGACTGAGAATTTAGTTCTCATTGTGAAAAATAACATTCAAAATATAAAGCTTTATAATGTATTTGAAACTCCACCATTCCACGTTAGCGTTTTAGCATTTTCAGCTGTTGATTGTATTTCTTTTGCAGTTACAAATAAAACTGGAAATTCGGACATACCAATGAAAACGTCTTTGAAACTTTTTTCCTAACCTTAAATCTGACAGCAGTTAAATGGTTCTGACATAGAGTCCGTTTGTTTTTTCTAACTAATAATCCACTTTCAAAGTTCCTGTCAGGTAAATGACCTTGTATTTCATTAACAGATAATTAAATGGATTTATTCCACTAACGGTTTTAATTAAAATGCTGGAAATATTGATTACCCCTATCATCCTTATTCCCAAGGATGAAAAAGGTTTTAAGAGTGTTTATTTAGAAAAGACAGAGAATTAAATTAGAATGAATCTCTGAGACCAAAAGAAACTATAATACTTTCCTGCACCTCAAGCAGAAAATGAGATTTTTCTTCCTTGCCACATACATTTCTCTCAACAGTGATTCGTGTTTATCTTAGTATAACCAGGGATATATTTTACATACAAGTAACAGATTATATAGCATAAATTTACCACCTTGAAGCAAGGGTATAGACAGGACGACCTGCCAGAATCAAACAACAAAGCGGAACAATAGCACCTGTGCAGATCTGTTCTGTCTGCTGCCTTGGTGCCGAACAAATAGCCCATTATTGCCGCCATAATCTAGTCCACTTCTCAATGCCAAATTCTTACGACTTCTTTAACACGGTCTCTGACACATGCATGAGTAATGTTGCAGCAAGGGCAGGTTTTTCACGGGAGTGTGGATTGCTTCTTTCTTCCCGCCATCAATGTTTCATGCACCATTGCAGCATCTTCGGCTGTATTATGGGGACAATGTAACTAGAGGGCACACATTAAATTTTTTAGATTGGTTGAGGCAGGGAAACAAAGATGTATGGAACTATCATGCTATTCCCACGAGGTTCCCTTAGGGAAGCTAACACATGTGTTTTTTAAATGCTTCTTCAGCCTACTAGGCATGTTCCATCTGGGTAATGCTGGGCTATTTTAGAGATAGCTATTTCTTGACAAATCAGATCGTTTTCCCTTTTGGGGGGTGAAAGTTGGTTTAACAGCTTCACTGCATGTCTCCCTGAGGGACCAGACACAAGGTTTTGTAACTTTCATTAAAAAGATAATTGACTCTTAACCCTTAAAGCTTCACTCGCAGCGTTTGTTGTGGCAACCAGAGGGAGTTTGGTTTATTCTGTGGGGGTGAGGGTTAAACCCTTTTTTTGCCTACAACCATTAGAAACTCATTTGTATGCGGAAATATAGCTTCCTTCTGCTCTCCATTTCAGTTAGAAGGAGCTTTCATTTTTGAGAATGTAGTCTCGAGATTTCCAAGTTCTAGAGCACTTGAGAATTAAAAAAATCACTTTTCGTACTTCGGAGCGAATCAATTTCTTCCTTTATGCACATCAAGAGCAACAACAACTTTCATTTATATAGCGCCCCTCACGCAGGGCAGAGTCCCCAAGCGCTTGATAGTGTCGGAGCACAGTGCCGAGCCAGGGGAAGGGCGGAGATGGTGTAGGTATAATAGACACGTATGTCACACATAAGATATTTATATTTCTCTCCATGATTCACCACAGACTGCCTCCTGATCACTGGTAGGAACCTCCATCCGTGATAGCAAAGATGAGGTTAGGAACAGACCACATTTAGGTACAATACTTGCAAACTCAACCTTCCCATTTTGACACCTCAGAGGGCATCAAACTCCCCAAACACTGATCCACCTCATCCAGAAATCAGCACCAACCACAATACATTTTACTTTTATTATATCCCCAAAGTCTCAGTTGCATTATAAGAACATAATGCATTATTTTAATATTTTGAAACGAGAGCATAAGATACCTTTAACTAATGGAGGGTAATGATTTTGCTTTGTGTTTATCTGGCTTGCTCCTAACTTGCATGATGGACATTGTCGTATCAAAGTGTGTTTGGGAAACAGGCTATTGGGGGGATAACCAAGCCCACATGCTGAACTGTGGCTCAGCTAGAGTGGCAGGAGTGATTGTCAAAAGCCATTCAATTTTTTATTTGCACATGATTTTAATTGAGAGCAGTGGTGGTGACAAAAATGGGGATTCAGTTAAACATTCCTTGGTCAATTAATATCAATTTCAGTCCATTCGTCAGAGGAAAAGGGAAAATGATTATTTCTCGTTGAGGCATGACTGCTCAGGCGGTATATAGGTAACAAAAGGTGCAGTCACTGCTATGAAGATGAACCGTTATTCTTTTTGTTAAGAGACATGGGTTGGGACATGGGTCTGTTATTTGAGACCGACATTTTGTTTGGAAGTACAGTATTGGTTTGCCAAGAGGTCAGGAAATAAATAAAATACTAGAGGCATATTTCACATCATTCTCCCAGTCATACTTGCTCTGCTCTCAGGCTCATTTCTGCTCCTTTGTTGAATGTACGTGGGCTGTAGCTGGTAACCTTGAAGTCTCTAATCCCATATTAACTATGCATGAAACTGTTCTTTTAAATCAGTGGAAACTGCCAGTTGTGAAAGCGAGCCAACACCTTACAGGAAACTATAACCATTGTTAATAGATTCAAAACAATACACAATAAATGGTACTCCACACTCCAATAGCTTCTTCACACTGCTTATTTCATCAACTTGCCTGAAATCTAGAGAGCATCTCAGCCTTGCAGGCCCTCTTTCCAAAACCATCAAATTCATTCTCACAGACTCCTCACTTAATCCTTTACTCAATTAACTCTCTGTTTTCAGCACGAATTTCTTATAGGCCTTTCTTGAGAGTTTCATCAGTATTCATTAAATCTATCCCTGGGGTATTTTCAACCCATATTCAGGACAGCAAACAACGAACTCATGGTACAACTTCGCTCGCACGCGGACTTTATTCCCCTCACCCTCACGTTTGGATTTAGTCAAAATTAAGGCCTCTCTCTAAACAATATTATAGACATGCCATTCTGGATAATTCACAAAGCAGAATTCACAAAGACTCGATGCAATAAAATATTTTGGCACTTTGACTCGTGACACCCAAGCTACAGTCCCCAAAATTAAATCTTGAGGATCTCTGCTCTTAACACGTTTTTTGATACACCTTTAACGTATATCTAGGCACTAAAGCAACATGACACTGAGAGAACAAAAAAAGATGAATTTACTTATTGCCTTAAAATCCATTTTAAATCCACATTTTGCAAACATTTCCAATTTAATGGCAACATAATTAAAACCAAAAAGAATGCAATGCGAGCAAGATAAACCATTCGTTGTTTGTAACTAATTCTCTCTTTATTTCTGATGATCTTGTGGGTAATACTAGTATGATGCAGCAAATCTTACAGAAAGTAACACATCTGACAGGTAAGTAAAACGGTATTCTCTGTGAAGGGCGTTATATATAAATGCAAGTTGTCGTGGAATGCTTACTCTGATGAGGTTCTAGAGATCCACTGTTTTGTTTAAACAAAGGCAATTTAAATCATATTGCTCCTTTAACAATGAAAATGAGGAGATCGAAACAACCTCACAACAGCTCTTTTGTCCTGTTGCAATATTTCATGCCTAATTTCTTTGAATTTATTAAACAAGATAACAAGTTCTTGCACAGTAGGTACCGCGCTCAACCACACCCGTGCCATTAGGGCAAAGACATGATATTATCAAAAGCCTCGAGTAGGCCCAGTTGATGTCAAATGAAACGCACATGAAATAAAGCAGAATGTGCTCAGAGCAGAGGATAATGGCCAATGCAATATTAGAACAAGGTTATTTCCATCAGACCTTTGTAATCTAATTCGTTCAAAGGATTCATTAACCAGCAGCAGTTCTGGCAACCAGATACTTAGCAAACCACAGAGGAAATAAAGCTAATATCTGGGGATGAAGGCAAAACTTGAATTGATTGACAGCTCCCCCCCCGCCCCCCCACCTTCAGGAACATTTTACCATTGGGGTTATTTTTATATTTCAGGGAAATGTTAAGCCCAAAAATTGCACAACCTCATGATATTAACTTCTTTCATAGAACCTTAATAACAAAGAGAAGGCAATTGAAGTCAGCACTATGATAACCAAGGAATATGTAAATGAATACTTGGAGCACTGTCTCTCTAACATTTATTCACTGCTGCTTGCAAATTCACCTGATAAATAGAAAGCAAGACAGCGGATAAAACTTGTGCTTGTTGAAACATTTTTTTTTAGAATGTATTGGTTACTTGACAGCTATTAAGCATTTGCTTACATCACAAATGCAATTTAACTTATACTTGTTGAGGTCACAGTTTCATAGCACAAGGCAGTGAAGCAATGCTGAGATCAATAACCCATTGGGAATTGTCACCATTAAATGGCATCTGGATCTAGTTCTGAGGATGGACTTCTGGAGAGCTCAATAGGAATTCTCATGGGGACAAGGAAAGAGGTACAGGATTTGATACTTCTGGATGTGAAGAGGCAGACATCTCTGGCTAAAATACTGGACAATCTTAGATGCACAATGCATGGTTTAAACATTGAACATTAGGGCTCTCTGGGGGGGGAAATACTGAACATTTATTTTAGTACATTACAAAATGCTTTAATACAATACTTTTAACCATAATGTTCGTTGCACATTTTTAAAGAAAATTATTTTATTGCAGAGATGAGGCAGCAGTAATGAGTCTGCAATGAATCCAGAGTTGGACTGAAGAGAACTTTGTTGTTGAATGAGGCCCCCACCACCCCTACCACTTCCCCAGCCCACTGGGTGCATTCAATGGTGACACTCAAGCATAAAGTATTGTTGTCATATTGCAAAATAATATCGTAATCCTCAGCACTTTGAACAAAGTGTAAACAGGTTACTTTTTAAAATGGCCATAATGATATTCTGATAAAAATCACTCCACAGAATCTGAAAGGAAGTCTTGCAACAATGCCGGTAATGTGTAAAATATTCTTTTACATTTTGCTTTGGGGGTGAATTTCTTTGTAAAGCTGAGAAATCAACTTTAGTATGAGAAGCAGTATTCGTCCACCACAGTACTTCCCTTTGTAATGCGCACACTGCAGCTGGGTTGTGCAGTATGATAATGCCTCACAGTTCGGGCAGAAACGAGACTCAACCTGAACTTAAATACACGATGAGCTTAGGCAAGTTCTCAGATGGTGCCTGGTGAAGAGGCACACCAGCTAAACTCACGACCAGAACCAATGAGTCTTTTTACTCAGGCTTGCCTTGAGGTTTAAGCCCTCTGGGACATCGTCAGGCGTGAAGGACGCTATATAAATGCAAGTTGTTGACGTTCCAATTGCTGGCTAATTTTGTGGTTGCTATTGTGAGCTTGCAAGAGTGGAAAACCCTACAATATAACTGTAATTGGTGGGATGGCATTGTAAGTATCATAGGTCCTTGAATCTACAGAAACACTGCAGAAACACCAAAAGCATGTTTCACCTTGAATAACTAGCCCATTATACAATGATCTTTAACCATAATGAATAAAAGCTAACAATTTGCAGATTATTATCTACATCAAAAATCCCTTTTAAAAAATAATAATAATATGGTCACTCAATCCACGACTGTTTGTGGGACACTGCTTTGCGCAATTGATTGCTGCGTTTCACCCACACAATATATAGTCAATTCACTTTACAATGTATTCGGTGAAGCACTTTGAGACATCTCAAAGACATGATAATGCAAGGATTACTATTAGTATCACATGTAAGAAACCTTACACTAAATAAATGCCAGTCTGTAATATTCAGAAAAGCTCTGTCATAGTCCACATAAAAATAAAGAGGATTTCAGCAAAACTCAAGTGCAAAATAAAAATAATTTATAATGCCCTGTGTCCTCCCAGTGTGCGAGCAGGCATTTTTAAAAGGCTGCGGATTGTCCCACTACAGCTGTCATCAGTAGCTTCCCTCCCAAAGATAAAATCACTGATCCATCACAGCAATGAGGCATCTCACATTGTGCTGACACTTGAAAATTGAGATAAACAGCAAAAATGGCATTCATCAGATGATCACCAAGGGAAAAGAGTGCAAGTCACTTGCTGATCCTAAAATCCTTCCATTAATTTGTGCAGTATTCATCAATTCAGAGAAAATTTACTTGCTGATCCTAGGAGGTGAATGAACGCCTTCAACCTAAGTGAACGATTGCAACCGTTAACATACTTTCATTTATTATTTCCAGTTCTATTTTCTAATCAGCTGCAAAGATCCATTAACCGAGCGTTGCAGTTTTGAACCCTGTTGTCCCTTTCTTTCAGATTTTTTAAGTTAATTTATTCTCTTTAAGAATGAGCTTATGCCATTTTGTGTTAGGATGAAGCAAAGAAAAATGAAGCACCCGGATCCACAGATCAATTCTCTTCCTCTGCTCCTCACAAGATGAGGGCTGTGTTTCTGCAATATTCTGCACACAAGTATTCATTGGAAAAACAATGGTATTATTTGGTTAAGTATGAAGGTTTATGGAGGTTTAAAACCCATATACATTTTGCTCATATACAGCTATTTCATTTCTCCCCACTGTAGATTCTAATCAGTTACTTGTTCAACTGAATGGATCAATTTAGAAGCTCATTTTCAGTATCATTTATAGTCTTACCAGTGGGCTCTAACAACAAATTGAACTTATGTAGCGCCTTTCACATCGGGAGCATCTCCCAAGGTTGGTGAGTTGGTAAAGCAGACTATTTTCTTTTTGGATTTAGAAAAAATATACGATTTTCCCCCTCCAATTTTCATTTCATTGCTTCACTTGCATTCAATCCATTTTCCAATGTGTTTTCCAATATGAACAATCAGATTACACAGACTATAATTGGGAGGCGCATTTACATTCTGAAATATCAGGGAGCAGAGACAAAACGTCTTGAGAAAGGGCAGCATCAAACTGAAGCCCAATCCTAGCCATCCACGCTTTCGATCACAGGTGTAAAGTTCCTGACTCAATTTTTTCTCCCTAGTTCAAGGACAATGAGGTCAAATGTACTCACCACATCACGCTGAAGCCGACGTCAGCTAACAGTACAGAATATGAATTGTATCTAGGATCATTGTAGCAAATATTCAAAAGTAGTAACCAAAACAATCGTTGAATACTATTTTTTGTTCAAGGTGAAACAAAGGGATCGATTAGGTGCTGACGACCAGGCTACATTTATGTTTATAAATGGAAACTGAATATTCTTTTTAAAAAAAAGTGCTCCTTGCTTCTTATTATTACCTGCTCCTTTCTACTAGGGTTAAAAGAGTAAAATGAAATCTAATTGATTGTGTTTTTTTTAAAAACTCTTACAATGAGCAATGGCTTTTTGAGCAGAGGGAAATTACAGCTGACAGTCGTGTCATTTTATTTACGTTGAGAGTGATGGTGTTTTAGAGCTAATGGTGCTGATTCTGCACTTACTAGAGTTTACAATTTAACCCCAAGTACAACATTGTGGAAAGATACCAAGAAATGTTCCTATATAGATTTGTTTTCAGGGTTTGGGGAGGATCCCATTGGCCAGGAAAGACAGCGCTGGTGAATGGGCCATTCTCTTCACTTGGGTGTATCGATTCTTTCACGTCAGCTTAGGTGCTGATCAACAGCAATACTAGGCACACCTGACATTTCCTTCACGCACCAACACCAACACATTCTTCGGAACCCATTAGCTAAAAACTATCAAAGTCGAAGTCATTCTTTGCTATGGGCTCAAGAAAAGCAAGGATTTAGCAGCAATAGCAGAGCTCATTGTACTGCTAACCCTGAGCATCACTCAAAGTTGATCCTTAAGCTGCTTCACCAAAGCCCAATTTGAAATCAAATCTGGGCCGTTGTTATTTCAGCTGAATTCAGGTTTCACCCTTTCAACAATCAATGGCTCTTCAGCACAATCTCAATGTCACAACTTTGGAATATTACAGAACCCTTTAACTGAAGAATTGAGACAGGACTACATGTTTTGCTAATCCCAAAGCATGACTAGTACCTGAAACTTAATGACGAGAACATGAATCGTCATAGTCTAAAAGTTTTAACACCTTCACCTGCCAATAATACTGTACTCTTTTCCCATTGCATTGCAGTTAACAAAGATACTCTAAGACACAAATGGTTTCACTTTTAGAAATATAAATATCCAAGATTGGACCACACACCGCCTACTTTAAGTCAACCCACTGCAGTTTGTTCTGGAAAAGAATCCTCTGCTTTTCAGATACGTCTAAGCTCATAAAACAACAACAACTGGACTGGTTTA
Organism: Callorhinchus milii; assembly: GCF_018977255.1. Classification (NCBI taxonomy): domain Eukaryota; kingdom Metazoa; phylum Chordata; class Chondrichthyes; order Chimaeriformes; family Callorhinchidae; genus Callorhinchus; species Callorhinchus milii. The sequence goes on along the minus strand of NW_024704750.1, from coordinate 12,369,504 downwards.
AAGTGGGAGGCTCACCTTTAATATCCAATTTAAAAATAGAACAATTCCATCGACTTGTAATTGAATTTAGCATCCTTTGGCTTACTTACGTCGGGATCTGATTTTTGGACACGGTGAGTAGTGATGACATTATGGGGAGGGGGAGGAAAAGTTATTGGGGAACGATTGCAAGGCAGCTGAGTACATAGATGAAACATGATCACTGAAGCATGCTGGCTTAATCACTGGATTTCTGCTGATGTGAATTCAGCTTCCTTAGCAACTCCTCCGTATAAGCTTGAGTGATTATTTCACCCGTGCTTACTGGCTGAATTTTACAAACCGTACGATCTTTACTATTAACTGTTTCTTTTTAAATTAAATGAATATATTGGAATTATTACTCTTTTCTTGATGGTTGTATTTTTTCACCAGGTATTTTCTATCAGTTGGGGCAAGAAGGCCAAAGAATTTAATGATCATCCTTTTGTTTAATATTGTGCTTTATCATATCATCGAGATGTCTCAAAGCACTTTGTAGGATACACTGTAAAGTGGATTGACTGGATTTTGTGGGCGAAACACAGCAGCAGAGTCATGTCCCAGAAACAGCCATGCAGTGAATTTTATTTGGGGGATTTTTTGGTCAGGGCACTGGTAGAAATTCCCTTCTGTTTTCGAATAGTGACATGGGATCTTTAATGTCCATCTGAACAGGCAGATGGGATCTCGGTTAAATGTCTCATCAGAAGGACAGCACCTCGTACAATGCTACATGTCCCAGCACTGCACTGAAGTGTCAGCTTCGACTATGTGATTCCAAGTCCCGACATAAGGCTTGAACCTACAAACTTCTGACTCAGAGACGAGAGTGCTACCACTGCGCCAGGCTGACACATTTCCATCTGGCCATAATTCATGTTACAAGAATAATCTCAATATAGAGAAAAAAAGCTCTTATAACGTACCATGTTTTCGTAGTGTCACATGGTGCTAGTAATATCGAACAAAAGAAACTACATTCGGGTTAATCTGTTCACAGAAAATGTGGTGAGGATTATGCTGAAACATGGCTCCTGATCAATCTTACAAAGACCAATTACTTGGCAATGAATGGTACTTCTTCATGAGGGTCCTGCTACCTGACGTCAATTGAGCACTTTTACTTGCATAGAATGATTGTTTCCTGGGCTCCACACAAGAGTCCTTCAACTGATAATATATTCTGCAACAGTAGCTATTTGTTGAATAGAAAAGCTGTGGGACACAGGAGGGAGTAAATGCAGCATATTAACATTGCTTCTGCTTTTTGTGCTATTCTCCTTCAATTATTAACCATTATTCCACAGTTTTATTAATATTTCTGTTGAGCTGCATCTTGTTCATGTTAATTTTGCACAGACAATGGCCTGTAGGACTCGAATGTTATTGTTTAAACCACAAAAGACAAGACAATGGTGATGTGTTTGTCTGTCCAAAACACAGCTTGTTTCAAACCCTTGTTGAAGGTGTAAAGCACTGAAAAGATTAAACTGAGAAACGTTTTGTTATGACAGGACATTTCACATGGGCACTACAATAGTGTATTGTTCTTGCCATTTTGCAAGTGGGAAGGAGCAAATACTGTACCTTTTGGGTTCTGCTCATTAAGGTGGTGTCTGTATCATAGTGTCAAATTCTGAGCTGGAGTGGGCTAACATGTCCATTCCACTCTTAGAAATATAGACCGAGAAGCACACATAAAAAGCTCTAGGTACAGGTCCAGCACAGACAGAGAATGCCGAGAGGGATGCAGACGCAAGCACAATGGAAACACAAACTGGTGAACAATACTGTAGGGACATACACAGACATAAATACAATACCGAGTTGGACAGGTACAGTAGACAGGCAGAGAGTGGCACAGACATTTTGGAAACATTATGGTGAGAAAAGACAGAAAGAAAAGACACATGGAAGAGAGAGATACCTACACATACTGTCGTCCCACACATTTTATTCACAGCCTTTTACAGTGATACCGCACCTTGCATATCAGACAAACGAGATAGCATAAGGTAATTGATCTGTCCTCGTGCACCAAACCAATGCTTGAAACAACCAGTTAACTACTATTAAACCTGCACCTGATTCAAACAACAGAACATTAGTTGAACTATTTAAATGCAACTACGCACAACGGTTCAGATATTCTAAGTGACTTCAGCGGCATTCACTTATTTGATGCAAATTAAAATCGAAGACAATTGCTAACTGAAAAATCTATTAGTCACCTTCCAATTACAAACATCTCATGCAGAATACAGATCACATTGATATTAGTCTAGCACCAAAATTCCACCCGCATACCCCATAGCACCTTAACAGCACCAGATAGATCAGTTCAGGAAGCTACATGCAGACATATGCTTAATGCATTATTATCAAAAAGCAATAGCTATCAAGAGAGATTGTCGAGCTTTATTCACATCCAAATTGCATTTGGGGAGAACGTAACCATATTTTACTGAGTTGTATTAACACAATAGCTACAAGCCAATGTCTTTTGTGTGTTTGTTTTAATATGGATTGAATAAAAGCAATTTAATTAATTTTACATCAGAATCATTTTTGCATACAATCTTTTTTTAAAAAAAACTTTCTGCAAAATTGTGTTTCATTGACTAACTGATAGCAGAACAAAACTGCTAGACAAAAGAGCTAGTACATGAGATTACCTATATATATCTTTTGGTATACTTCACTTCACCATGGCTACAGGTTAAAGATATCCTCAGATGTATCCTAAAATGCTTAACTTTAAGCTAATGTCATAATTCTCAGATGTAGAACATTATTTAATTCCTCGGGTTCCCTTCACTGACTTGCACATATCAGCTGCTGCAGTGTCACAATATTTAATAAGTTGTTCTGAAACCAAAGTTAGCAATCCATTTCCAAATCATTCCTGACTCAAGAAGACATTTGTATGCTGTGTTCATATTTCTGCTGGTCTGCAAATGAAAAACAATAATAAAAGACCATGGAGACAAATGTGATTGTTCTCCCTAAGTCATGTAGATTTTCCTCTACAAAATCGGCCCTATAACTGTTTTGCTATTGATTACATGACAATATGTTGGGAAATGAATTTCTGAAAGCAATGATTGCGTAGTTTTGGAGTTTTTTTTAAGAGCCATGCAATGGACGTTTCATCGCCTCATAGAAAGAACATCAAGGTAAGTGGCCCTTATTAACCTGTGGCTGTAGAAAAGCTATCTCAGCATGCAACTGCTCAAATAGATTCACGAAAACAATCAATGCCCCTTCCTGCTAACTTCTCCATTTATTCATCAGGGGAAGGACATGTGAACAAAAATGTTTGTGTAAAAAAAACTCACATTTTCCCCCTACCAATACACATTTAATGTAATTCAACATTTAGTGTACTCCATCCAAGGGGATTAATATCTATGTACTTACAGAATTAAGGGTACATATATGCATTTGTCTTTAGAATGTATTCCTCTTTTGTGCAGCGATAATACTTGTAAAACCCAGAAGATGGAGTATTGTGTGTCTCAGGATAATTCAGGATGTTTGTATCGAGGAATCGCAATGTGTTTGAGGAAACACAGGAGAACTTGCTGCTTATTTCAACAACTTGTATATAAATAATTTGAAGTGCATTACAAAATATAATTGATAAGAAATTGAGTGAATGTTGTTTTACAGCTGATCTGCACCAGCAATGACCCACAAACAACATTGAGATGAGCAGCCAATTAATTTGAAATTGGGATAAATTAGGGCTGAGGAGGGGAATGTAAAACATCCCTTTGAAAAAACAATGGATCTTTTTTAAGTCCACCGGAAATGCCAGTAGTGGGAGTTTCTTCACCTCTATCTGGGACCTGGTCTAATGGTACAGAAGCCTGGAAATGACGGGAGTCTCAGTGTTTAGTTGTTGATAACCAAAGTTATTTTCAGCTGATAACTTGGTAATAAGAGAAAACACTAAAATTTAGAGCACCGAAGAAGGCCATATGGGTATATGTGGGTATGGATATATGCTGGCTCTTTGAAAGTTCAATCTATTCAGTCCCTTTACCTGTTCCCTACTGCCCCAGAAAAGATTCATGTTTAGATATCTATTTAGTTTCTTCTTTAAACCAAATTTGTACCACCACACCCGACAAGTCATTCTACTATGTTTGTCTAAAACAATTTGCTCACTTACTAACCATCTTAAATTGTTGCCCTCAAGTCACTGACTCACTGACCAGTGGAAATATTTTTCCCTATCCATTCTACCAACTCCTCATAATTTCCTCTATCAGGTCTCTCCCTCAAACTTCTCAGTTGTAATAAAAATAGGATAAAGTTCCTCTAGTCCCTGATACCACAAATATAGCAGGGAATTATCTTTAACCTACAGTCAGCTTTTCACTGTACATTTTAACATATCACTTCTATTCCATTTAAATCTTCTCAGCACCTCCAGAATGATACCAGTGATAACAAAATGATAACGAACAATACATACTACAATCATTGGGGCACACCAGCAAACACTACACTGTCATTTTCTTCCTGTTCGTGTAACTACAAAACTTAATGCATTGTTGTCTGGAGTACACATCAATAAAATGATTACACATCAAAACAGTATTGGAATTATATTGTACAGTGTGCTCTACTGCACTAAGGAAATGTGCTGCTCTGATGTGTGCTGTTTATGGCTCCTCTAGATGGCAATGTGTTAAATGAGCGAAACGGTCTTGCCCAACTCCATTAGCTCAGACTGGATAGATGAAATCTATGCTAGATATCTGGAGATATCATGCTTTCTGTGGCTCATTTGCTACTACGCACAGGTTATTACATTTTTACTCATCATCAGTTTTCTATCTTCTTGCGTTTGATTTTTATGGCAAATTAAAAATGTAGCCGTAAACACAAAAAGGGGGAATAATCTTCTTGTATGGAAAAAATAAGACTGACGATAAAGTACTTAAGAACAAAGGATTTTTAAAATAGAATAAATTCACAGTGGCTGAATTAAGATTTTTTAAAAAAATGGTAAATACAGTTTATTTGGAAATTTGTGACTTTTTATTCTATTCAATTGTTTTAATAAAATAATATACAGAAGCCAAGATTATTCTGGCAAACAGCAGCCATATATAGGGTTACATATATCGTGACCCTCAGCTATATAAAGTGTTACATGTCAGGAAGGGACCATCACACTGAAGTGCATTTTGCTCTTTCCCAGAATAATCTTCCTTTCTGTATAGTTTTTATTGAAACAATTGAATAGAATAAAAAGTTGCAATATAAGTCAGGTATCAAACTGCTTCTTCCATCACAATACATTAAAAAGATGTCAGCATCTTCAAATATCTGTTTAACTGACGCATTAACTCAGCGCATTCCTCACTCCATAGAATAAACTACAGTGATACAATGAAAGACCTCCTTCCAGATATCCCAAGAAACAGGAAGTTGACCATTATGTAACCTTTACTTTTAGAGTGTATTATTTTGGCTTTTATTCCACCGCTCCATTATTCAGCCCCAACCCACCCATCCACCCCCACACACATCAACCGTATATAATTTACCATTCCCAGGCAAAGATACAAGACAGGCGAGAAGTATCCAATGTTGCTCTATAAATGGTAAATGGTCATTAGGAGGTAAACATGAGCAGCCTGGGATCATTTGATCTCAAAGCTCCCATCTCTTTTCATAGCCTCTGGAGTTTACACCCTCTTTGTGGCTCAACTGAGATTAAAATCTGAATGCAAATGTGCCCCTACCCCTCTGCACCACATCGGAACATCAGCATCCTGCATCTCCATTTGCTGCCTTACAGCGCAGCGCAGAATATTCTATTTTGTTGGACGGTATCCTCTGAACACCTTTCTCAAACATTCCATCTGAATCTTGTGCCACTTTAACAATTATAGATATAAAGTCCATTTATGGATCTGCCTGATAGGATTAATAGCCTTCATTTTCATTATTATTACTGTTAAAAATAACATTTACTAACTGTAATGAACTAAAAGACATATATATTCTGTTGGAATTTATACATCTGCAATCCTTCTTTTTAAGCAATTACTTTTATATATACTCTCCCGTGGTAAAGCCGCCAAATACACTCAGCCATGAGTTTTCCACTGTACCTTATCCTCTTCCATTTTCCTAAGGCTTACAGAAATGCTCAAGCCAAAGGAAAAAATGAATCCCAGGTTTGTACATTAGAGAATGAAGCACGGTTCTTCATTGAAAGATGCAAAATATATTGTCAACGTTATAAAATACAGCTCACCTGATTTCAGTTCTGCAAAAAAGCTAACTAAATGACCCAAATTTTGGTTATCTATCAACTGCAAAGTGCCAAAACTTTACAAATTTAGGAATAGTTAGTCATGACCCAATGGTCCTGTTTAATGGCCCATTCTTGAGGATTACAATGGATGTTGCAGGAAGATTTGTTGAGAACTTGTGACCTTCCTACCTACTACTGTATGATAGTCACCTGCTAATGAGACAATGTATCTGATAGTCATTAGTACCAATGAGACAATGGATCACTGTCAGACCACCATCATCCTCTTTGTTAATTTGCTGTAAGCAGCATGATAATGGATATCACTACTGAATGATTTTGCAGATTAAAATGATTTATATTAGTTACAAAAAAATTATTTCAAAAAATTATTCACATTTTTGAATACGTACACACTATAAAGATTTGTTAAGACAGAATTATTTCTCGATTGGAGGAAATGTTAAGTATTATTAATCTATTTTCAGTGTTTGTGAGTGTTTCTATTGTCCTTAATTTCTGATATGACTATAAGTGTTCTGAGATGCTACCTCACGATAAGGGTGAATGCCATTTGTTGTTAGAATCCTTTTGATTATTTAGAAGATACAACAAATAGTAATAATCACCGCATTGATAGCGCTTTTCACGTCTCTGTAAAGTGTAATGTCTGCATTTAGGTGGCCAAATGTGGCACCAATCTTGTTCATCTCAATGTCCCACAAATTGTTTTAAATTAAGTGATCGATTTCATCTAGGAGATTATTGGCCAGGAGACAGGGAGAAACTCCCTTCTCTTTTTTAAATTGTGCCATGCGATCTTTAATGTCCACCTGAACAGGCTGCACAAGCCAACTGAAATCTCTGACACATGAAAGTTTACTAATTCACCAGACACATAATTTCCATTTACTTCACCCGGAAAGAACATTCATTGAATAACAGGGAAAGATCAGGGTCAAGTAGATCCTCATTAAAACTGTGATGGCAACTGTTTCTTTTGATGCAAGCTAAATGGTTGAAATAAATTCACTTATTTGCAGGTTTCATTTTTCTTACATCAATTACCTCTCACATTGGACAAGTAAATATGTATCAATTCATGAAGAAACAACAATTTTCATTTACATTGTACCTTTCACATCTCCAAGAGCTTCACACAGCTAACTGGGCACCTGAGGGGTTTGGTGACGTGGGTGGTGGGGGGCGTGGCAGGTAACCAAAATCCATCAGAAAAGATAGGTCTTAATAAGGCATGTTTTAAAGGTGCGGAGACAGAGAGACTCTCGGATGGAGTTCCAGAGAATGCAGGTGGAAAGCTTGAAAGCTCTCCCACAAATGATGGGGTGGGTCGGGCAGGGGATTGAAGTGGGCCAGTATCTGCTAGGGGTGGATGAGGTGGGTAAGGTTGCAGGAGGTCGCAGAGGTAAACTTGGTACAAATATGCCAATTTCTACAATGTAGTGGGATCTGAAATGGAATGTATCTGGTGCACCAGAGTCCGAAAACGGCTTGGGGTGAATTTTACGTATTTTCATTGTTTTTATTAAAATGTTTCATCACATCAACATCTTAACTAGTTGCTATTTATTGTTGCATTTCTTTGTCCAAATGTAATGCCGTTGTTGTTGTTGTTGTCCATACTGTAACATTGCAAATATGTAACAAAACAGAGAGATGAGTAACAGCCACGGGGAGAAAGCCGAACACACTCCTGGAAAATGACAACCGCAAACATCATCTGAACATGTTGGACTGCGAGCATAGGATTACACTTTGGAGCTAAACAGAAACTATGGCAGACAGTACAGTACTCGGGGGAAGAAAGCAGAGGAGCTGGCAAAGCAAGCAACGATTGTAACTAAGTAGAGACAGCTTTCATACAGTTGTTAAAACAGATAGAAAAACATGAGGGGGAGCCAGGGATGAAGAGAAGAGAAAGGGGGATCTAAGAAGAGAATAAACAAGAATAATGAAGAAGGGAGAAAAAGAGGAGAGTGAACAGATATGTTTCTGACTGCACTGAACATGGTTGGAGCAAGGTAACAAAAAAACAGAATCCTATGTGTGTGTGGTGGGGGGCAGGGTGGGGAGGGGGCTAAGGAATAACATCTCTTCTGTAAAATGAAAAAAATAAACATATAAACTATCAGGAGACGATAAGTCACAGTGAAATGGGAGAACATGAAACCTATCATCAGCTCTTCAGCTTATCAAACATGCCATAATATTTAACGAGGGTTTCCGGCCCCTTATATCAGAGAAAGCAAGTATCAATGTAGGGTAGGGGTGGGGGGGAGAAGAGGCGGTACAGTAATGATGACAGACAAAAGCAAACTCTCAGATAATAGATAACAGCAATACAAGTTATGGTGTGGAGGTACTAGTGGCAGAACCTGCTGTGAAAAGAATACAGTCATCACTGAATCAAGTGACTATCAGCTGTCCGATAAGAAACAGAAGCAAAATGCAGAAAAGCAGTGGGGGCTGAAAAGGTCCAAACTGACAGTGACCTGCACTAGACAAATGTAGAGAATTTAACAAGCTGATATTGTCAACCTAATCTTTAAAGGGAGTCTCAAGCATCAGTGAAACCAAGACAAGAAAGGTGAAACATGAGAGACAAAGAGACAGAGAGAGAGAAAGAGTGGTTGACAGAACAACCTCAATCACTGTTGCAATAACTTTGTTTTCTCGGCCATGAGAAGTGACTACACAAAGCAATGGAAAACATTAGAGCTGAGGAAAAAGCCTGGAGCAGGAAGACCGTTACTGCTATAATGATAGCTCTACTTGCTTCAGTGATGACAGCTAACTTCAACAAAACAAAACTCAAAATATAATAACCAGAGACGCTAGCTGGTTAGACCGTTGGATTAGAACAATGAACTTCCACTCTTGGGTCCTAAGTTCAATTCCATCTCAGACTTGGATGCAACGATCTGAGAGTCTGCAATTGAACAGCCTTAACCTTCGTCTAAAGGCAAGTTTAAAGCATCACACTACTTTAATTTTCCAATCTCGCTCACAAAGGCAATGTTATTGACTCATGTCAGAAATGGGATGCAGTGGGGGCTGAAAAAGGTCTTAGTTGCAGTGCAATGTTTGCATTAAGGCAAACTCAGGGACCAGCGCCCACTGGCAATAATTGAATTTGAAACCATTGCTCCACCTTACTCATTGCGGTAACATTGATCTTCATCTACACCCACCTTGTGATCACAGAAGAACCAACTTTTTAGTAACTGACAGTGAAGTCGTGGAGACATCTGCAGGAAGCTTCCTTGCTTCCCCTCCAACCTACCCAATCCCCAAATGTGAAAGAAATGTTTTGCGCTGGAAGAGTAAACATTTTTCAGAAGAGAAAAGCAAACTACCAACACATTGATGTTACCTTATTGCCTCTGTACATATAGAGTGAAATGACCTCACTCATCTTGCATTTTTATTTTAAATCTGAGCAGCAGTCTTTGCTTTTTGCCCAGTGGCTATGTCTGAAAGCAATTGTGCACAGTTGGAATGCTCCAAGAAATCCAATGTGTAATTGTCAAACTTCAAACCACTTACTTTGGGACACCCAGGACCTTCCACGCAGTCCACAGTCACATCAGTTGCCAATATCTCAGCTTTGATTATGTCCAGAGCTCGAAGAATCCAGCTGTGCTGTCGTTTGATTTGTCTCTGTAGCTCCTGCCATTGACTTGTAATCATCTGCAGCATGCCCTTCAATCCTTCAAAGCAGAACAGTGAGGTATCAGCATTTGCCAGAAGTTAGCGTAAAAAGTCAACAGCTTTCAATTAATAAATGTTCCAGGCAGGCACTGAATTCAAGAATTTGCATTTCTTTTTTTATTAAACAAGAAATTGAATCAAGTCATATGGAATGAAGTCACATTCTCCATTCTTGAAAGATGTATCGTAACATGGAAGAAAGTTTATTTGATAAACTAAACCTTCCGATTCTTAACGCGAATCAATGCAGCCGTCACTTCGCACACCGTCGTCAGCTTAATTTGCGATGTTAGTTAGAAACATTGGAAAAATTAGCTTTTCTCAGATGGATTGACAATGCTCAACAATTGAATTGCTCTACCTGCTCCCTATAAAATGCTGTTTCTTGGTGAGGATTAGCACTGGTCACTTCAGTGCCGTGCTGTGCTTACATTACTCCAATAATCTGTAAACCACATCTCTGAACAGCACCCCTGCTGTCCTTATGAATACACATTTCCTTTTCAACATTTTAGAGTTGGACCTTTAAAGCACTCACATTATGAAATTAGGTGCAATGTTTTGGATAGATACAGACTCCAACTGCTTAGAAGAAGATTGCAGTGACAAGAAACAAATTCATTTGAAACCCTTCATAATTACCCAGGAGAAACATCTTCATTTACTACTGTGTCTGTATTCAAATAGAGCAAGACTACAATTCCGTTGAACCCCCAAGTGTTCGCTGCCAGTAAAACAGGTAGAAGCAATACAGGATATAAATATGTTTTCACTTGGTTTTGAATAGCAGAGATGAAAACTGTTTGTATGATCTAATCTTTCAAATTACATTTTCCTTAACCACAAGTATAATCGCATTGCCTTAAAATTAAATCAAGCTGATGTATCTAAATCTTTGCAAGATTCGACTTGACTGTAAGGGCCTTAAAGTTGATCGCATGCCTATTAAGGTTCAAACATGAATGTAGATACTTGGGTGAAGCATCACATGATGATTGGCATGCAAGGACCAGCAGATGGTTAAAAAAAAAGCATTAAACAAGGAGACAGGAGGGGAGGAGATGTAAAAATGGTGAGAAGAATCAATAAAGTACTTTGATTTCAGAAAGGCAAATTGGAGAGACCGGTTTGGGGCAGGAGATGTTGTTGCTCAAATTTATGGCAGGAGATTAATGCAAGATCCTGTATAAGATTTCTTTAACAGGAAATTTATAATGCCAGGGCCACACTCGGTGATCTTAAGAATGTATCTGCTCCAAGGCTTTATTCCTTGCAGTAAAGTGCACTGTACAACCTTAATAATATAAAATAATAATCCATACATTCGATCTAGTGCCTTATCATATTATTACATCTCCATTTCAGAGTTTTTTTTTCCAAGTCCAGTGATTGTTTATGTGTAGGCAATGTCCCACAAAGAGCCATGAAGTGAATGACTCCCCATCCCCCACCCACCACTGCGCACACACACATTTATTTTCTGGGCAGTTGTTGGCCATGACATGGGGAAAAACCTCCTTGTCTTTTCGAATAATGCCATGAGATATTTAACATCCACCTGAACAGACAGAACCTTGGTTTATTGTCTCATCCCAAGGGCAGCACCTCCGACAATGCAGGCTTCCCAGCACTGCACTGGAATGTCAGCCTAGAATTATGAGCTGAAAGTCTCAACATAGAGCCTGGACCTACAAGCTTAAGAAGCAAAAGTGCTATCATTTGAGCCAGGCATGGAGCACTATTGCAAACTGCTTGAACTCTGGCTGCAAAAGAGACAGGGGGTCAACTCTCCAAGTAATAGATGTTGGCATGTTATACATCAGTATAACCTGAAATAATCTATTAAACTTCCCCGGTGACAAAATAATAGCATGGGGATGCCCGCTCTCGTTACCGGTGTACAATTTATGGACTAAGCTATTACATGAAGCTATAAATGGGCAAATGGACAGATGTTTTGTCAGCTATGAATTTCATCAGCCAGAAAGATTCCCTCAACTTAATAAGCTTAGCTCTCCAGCCAACGTAAGCACAATCCTGAAGCAAGCTATTGAAGCTGAATTCCCCTTTGCCATGGAAGGGTGTGTATCTCTGGGATATAAACATAGATCACCCATTTCATGCTCCTGCTATATTTCATGCTCCTGCTACATTACATGCAGCACATTTTCTCACTTTATTTGGTGGATATTTCAGGGCGCCTCACACAAATGACAGAAACAATCATTCGATCAAAGGTTCGCTCAGCTCTGCAGCATATATGTGCTAGTGCTTGGGTAGCATTTGAGGCTGGTTAACAGTGTCAGTAATTATGGTTTAAATGGGTAATAATGCTCCTTAAAAAAAGCCAGAATTGCTCTTTCTCCTATTCAAATAATTATGCAAAACAGGATTTACGCGGTGTGTTTTAAAACCCTGAATTTGAAATTCGTCTGGAAATAGGGTAACAGTGTATAGCTGTTCGTCTAAAAAATTATTGATGGTACCTCTACCTCCATGCATGTGCAATCTACCATACCCAGGGCTTAGGAAAGCCTTTGCTGTGCACCTGACTGACTCAAGATTTCAAAGAAAAAATAATGAATCTTTTTGTTTTCTGATAGAACACAATCGGTCACTTGTTAAATGCAGGCGAACATGGTGTTCTGACTGATGCATCAAAATCAGCTTTGATGTGAACAAGCGTCCCATATCCAGTGCTCCACATCCACAGCCCCACATCCACAGCCGGGGGAAGTCGTATCAATATGTATCCTTCCAAATGTACTGGCCAAAATCACTTTGATATTCATGATTTGCTGTGAACAATATAATCAGTACAATTTTGCTCTAAATCTGTGATTGGCACAAAGTTGCAATAAAAGTTATTGAAAAACAAGCCTTCATGTTCTGATACATCAACTTTCTTTGGAGGGTTAATCCTGGAATTGTATGAAGATTGCACAAATCAATTTGCATAACGGACCCGTGGAAATCCACTCTGAGGACGTTTCACAATGTTGGAGACTTACCGGATTCCTGTGATTCAATGAGTTCCAGTAGCTGCTGGCCCTCTTCAACAACTGCATCTTTAAGGGCACAGTGACTGTCTACATTTAGTTTAAAACTCTGCAAAACAATGAAAGAAGTAGGTTTAAAAAATCAGAAATATATTCTTATACAGGTTGAAACGTCATTGAGATGCTTTGCTTTTTTCCTTCAAAACCTTTTATTGTTTCCTCTCCTCCCCAGGGTAAAGTTTCAATGCCATACATTACCAGCTGCACTCAGGTACTTCAAGTGATCATTAGCAAAGTAGCAGAAAACGTATTAAACCATGGGTTGGTTGGGAGTTGGGGTATCCCAGCCAAGCTCAACCTTGCCCATCTCACTGTTCACAATACTACATTACACCAGTGGCCAGAAGCACAATGATTGGCTGGTATATTGTCTCCATAGTCCAGGGACACCAAAGCAAATTGGAACGTCATTCATGCTCTCCTGCCTTGAGGTTCCTTAGGTCATCGCTGACCAGTGACGCAACCTACAACATCCCTGGTCTGCGTGACCCAATGTCAAATTAATGTGCATTTGCTCACTGAGTTATGACAGAAGTACTTGCTTCTGAGCAACAAGTAACAAACTGCCAGCCTGAGCTGTTCTCAATTTAGTTCTGAGTGGTCAGTTACAGAGCACACTTGGCAGAAGCCTGAGAATAGGTTGCCACCTGAACTAGGTGATGGTGTGCGACATTGAGTAGCCTGAAGCAGGAGAGAGGAAACATGGTATTTCAAGTTGAATAACACACCTGCAGACAAGTATTTGCATATGTACACACACACACTCACGTGTGTGCACACACACTTGTAAGCACAGCTCATTAATAAATTACAGCAGTGATTTCTGATCAGACATGGTTACATCTTAGCAGTTCTCTTCTTGGGGAATACCTGCCACCACACTTGCCATGGGTCATCTTACACATCTGTTAGCACACAACTAAAGAGCCATGATTGGCACAGGCTTGGGAGCCTACTCTCATTGGTTGGCATTATAGAGGAACCATAAGAAAAGCAACAAAAAACTATGAAAATTAGTATGCAAAATATAATTTTAAAAGCATGTATCAATCTTGATTACTGTACCATTTACTCAGTCAATTAAAACAAGCAAAATGTTGCTAATTGATAAGTGTATGTTTCAGTTTCTAATTTATGATTAACGCTGAAACCGATTTATAAACTTCACACTTTGTATCTCTGATTAATTTAATTAGGCACCAAAGAAATTAATTACAGCTTGACATTTGATCTCGTCAAAATAATCTTCAGCAAGGGCACCGTGAAATAAAAAATAAATACTGTATCCACTTCCCTAATAATAGTGACCTCCTGGAAGTTCCCTCACCAGTCCCGGCATTCTGAAATATACACTGTCTGCCAGAAGAGGGCACACTTAAGATATTTTCAGCAATAAACACCGATAATAGCACATTATCATACTACATTGGTTCAAATGGAGAAGGCCCTTCGGCCCATTTGATCTAATGGTTCCAGAATACCCGCCATACTATTCTCCCGTCATAGCATCAAACTGTATTTTTTAAAAAAAGATTTCAACTTCTTGGCCTCAACCACCCTCACTGGTAATCGGTTCCAGTTGATTACTCTCTGGGTAAACAAATATTTCCTTGTGCTCTCCTAAAATTGTCCCTTGTAATTTTTAATCTGTACCCTCTTGTTTTTCTGTATTAGCACATTCGAAAGTTTTTCTTCTGAGTTTACATTGTCAATCCTTTATAAAATCTTATACTGTATAACCCTATAAAGCTCCTCTGAGATATCTCCTTTCAATCCTGAAGAGACCAAGTCTGTCTAATCGCTACTCATAACTCATTCCTCTAACACTGGAGATCATCCTCATTACTTTGATTTATAAACTCCCATAATCAAACAATGGGAGTCTTTCAATGAACATATTCAAAGTATGTGCCATAATGATTATAATAAAAAAGCAATTTTCCTGACAGAAAAGGGTTTGGCAAGCCTTTTTACTGTTTGTTTGAAAATATGGCACATTGTTACTATTAATTTTAGTAACCACACGGCTTACCAGTATAAAGCCCAATATGTTTCAAAAGCACTCATGAAACCTCCCCACCTGTTGGGACTTTGACTTGCAGGCATTTCTGCATCCTCCCAGTTTCATCAATGAAGCCAATCAGCTATGCCCTTGGATGACTGCAGACTTGCCTGGCATGTCTCTTCAAACCTGAAGAGACCCTGCTCAACATCACACACAAAAAAGTGATTTTTCACACATGGTCTTCAATGGATCTTGTGTACCCATAAATATTTGAACCCAGAACCTTCTGATCCCAAACTCAACAAACCAAACTATTTGGGATGTCTAAAAAAAACAGGGCAGGATGATTCAAATTTTATAAAAATACATGACTGGGATATACAATTTCACCAAATTAAAATTGATACAAGGCTCTGCTTCCTCTCCAAAAAGCAAAGGGTTTGCCAAACATTGTCATGAAGAAACTTCTGCTTAGCACAGTTGTGAACAGTTGTAATTACTTTTTTGTGCACCAGCCATAAACTTGTACAACTATCTAGGTTTCTAATTACAAATCTTTTTGGGGGGATGGTAACATGTAGTGAAGCCATAGAGCTGCCAGCACGTAAGATGTTTGACAATTTCCTTAGCTCGATTCAGTATCTAAACATGTACTTACCAGATGGGTTTCCAGGTAAAGTTTGAGGCTGTCAGTATCTGCTTTCGGAGGGGTCCAGTTCTCTGTTGTTTCCAAGGCTTCATACAGCCAATTAATTAATTCATCAAGCTTATTTACAAAGCCCTAAAGGAGAAGCAGAGGGGGTTATGAAATTATGAAACAGCAACTGTTTATAAACTACATTGACCTTATCCTTCGCAGTAAATAATAATTACAGGGGTTCTGAATCATCTGTCAGTATTTACTGATAGGTAAAATGATCCATCAAAATATTGCCAATTTACCTGCAGTTCTCTTAGGTAATGTGACAACATGGGTTTGCTTTAACATGTGCCGAAAGTGATAATATTTTAGAATATTGTTAAAGAGAATATATTATTAAAGAGATGAAATTATACAAGAAATAGTTTCAGCGGTGAATGAATACCTAAATAAATGAATAAAATACCTGTGCATAAGTTTAAAAACTAACCCAAAGTTAAGATGTACTAAATATTTCCACCAAAGGTAACTTACACAGATAGCAGTAAACATCTACAGCTTGCAGAGACCATGAATCATTCACTGCCCCATCACACTCTCATAATTTTCTTTCACTTCCCCATTTTTTCAGGGGATCCTGACTTTGTTTCGATCTGATAACCTTGCTTTTCATCATTATTTCTGTCCTAATCTCACTTCTTCCAGGAACCTTTAATGTAGAGAGACCCAGGTTGATGTTTCTGATTAAACTCCACAGTTGCAAGGACTGCATTCATGTTCCCTCATTACAGTCAGTGCAATCAGAAAGTCCACTAAACATACATGAAAAGTCATTAGTAGTGGGTGATTCGTCTATTTTATATCCAGAAAATTGCATCACTTTTCACTGTGGTCATTTCTCAGACTGCGCAAAACTGGAGGGAAATCTGTTATAGTTGGACTTTGTTTAGCGCTATTCTTGAAGATGAGAACTTGGATTGTCTAGCCTGAGCATCCAAAGTATTACAAAGTGGGATTGCAACAACGTCAACACATTCTTTTCATAACACTTTCCAGCTCACGAGTCTTCCTGAAATCCCTCGAATGAGATCAAAACCCACCAGATAAAACATAGAATACAGGTTGTTATCCAATACACCTGCTTTATGAAACATCACACCTGCTTTATGAAATTCTGAATCATGTACGTTGTGAATGGAATAATTAGTCACATTCCTAAATGGGGAGTTAATGCTCACTTCTGAACCATAATAAGCTATGGAAATATTTCTCAAAAAGGGCATGCCACATTCTGTTTCTTTGGCATGCTACCAGAAAAATCAGATGTGTAAACAAACCTACTTGACTAATTCATTGCTAAGCACACTGTCTCCTATGCTTATGAATATCTCATCAGCCTGGACTGCTGGGCTGTGTGCAGCTCTAACTCTGGGGCCCCTCTGTGTGTTTACCCACAAGTACCATTTGTGTTAGCGTGAATAACATCTGCGTTTAAGATAAGTGCAAATTTTGCTCTGTGCCCATTTTGTTATCCCCTCCTCCCATTGAAGAGAAACAAAGGGGAGAAGTCGATGTGTGGCTCAGAATAAAGCTGCATCAGCACAACATGTGCCGCCTACAAAATACACAGTCATTACACTTTACAGTAAATCGTGTGACGTGTTTCGGGAGGTGCAGAATTGCAGGTTTCTCTATTGACGGGGAAAATCAGCTCTTTGTTATCTTCAATTTATGAGTATTTCTGAAGAATAAGTAAACAGTAGATTTCCAAAACAATAATAAAAATATATCAACTGGGCTGGTGTTTTCTCTCGAGCACCACTCGAGACTGAATTCAAATGAATGCCCTGATTTTCTTGAAAAGTAGATACTTTGTCAAAAGATACACAGATGGAACAGATTTTATCAATCTATAAATAGTGTACTTCCTGTAGGAATTTGATGATTTATTGTTCACAAAGGAACGCAGCTGCCATTGTTTCTGATTGAATGTCAAAGTGACGACAATGAAGAATAAAAATGGTTTGATTATTTTGAGAAGCGGGGGGAGGGGTGGGGAGGAGAGGGGGGAGATCTGCATCTGTCCACCCACCCCCAGTAGGTTTCACAGCACCAGATATACCCTGACCTCAAAACACAGTCCTAAAATCACTGTCCATGCTGCTCTTCAGATCAGTGTGTAGTGGATAGGCTCCCTGCTGACTTGGCTGAGATTGGGATCTTTGTGCCTGGCAATGAGGAGTTTAACGCAAGTCTCACAATCCATGGAACAGCCTATTTGTTCTGCTCCGGGCATTGCTGCTCTCTCTCTCTCTCGTTTCATTTTCTGTTCAAGAGTAATGACTTTTGATTTGGGAGTCTGCAGCATTGAACCATATAAGCATGCCAAGGTCGATTCCGCACTATGCTGAATTGGCCAATATTTCAACCAGGGCCATATCACGGCACTCTAGTGGGCTTCAGTGTCTCTTAACAAGGAAAGGAAAAGAGAATCAGATAATTTTCCGCTCTGATCATCATCTAGAATCTTCTGCTGCAATGAGCAGTCAGCACGTGTCTGCGACTATATCCGAACTTCAGAGAGAACAGGAATGAATTCCATCATTGATTGCCATCCACAGTCCTGTTGACTCTCACTCACATCTTAGCTCACACAAAGAACAGACTCGAGGGATGCAGTCTCGGAAGGATGCCAGTGCTCACAAGAGTTAGTATCTGCCGCAGAAGAGGAGGAGGGAGGATAAAATGGGCAAAAAGAAAAGGAGAATCTTTTAAAATGTACTGTATTTTCTCCTCTATCTATTCAGCAATTGTATTGAATTTTATACGGTAAGTGCTGGAGACATAAGGGGAATTGACTCAAAAAAATTACTGAGCCAGACAGTGCAAGCCAGTTAAGTTATGATGAAACTCTTTTTTAATCAAGGAATGAACCCTCTGCAATGTTTGACTTTGTACCATGTTGTGCGGCTGTAACGTATGCCAAAGCCTCCCATAGTAACTAACTTTCTGGCTCAGTAAATCTTAATTTTCAAATCAAACTTAGAAAGAATCGGAAACATTCACAAATCCACGATACTGTTATTAAATATAAATAAAATTACAAACAGTGCATCAAGCTGGATCTGCAGTCACTAGCCCTCGTTGGGTCTGGATCCAAATATTATTTTGAGCTTGTAGTAAAGACGGGGGTTTCAGCTACTAGTCTTTGCAGCCTCGGCTCTGACCTCTCCTCGTGTGCTGTCAAGTGTGCTCAGTGCTCCCAGCCTGCACTTTTGTGCCTCTTTCAAGAAAGGATTCTTTTGTTCTCACTCCCCCTACCTTTAGCTCTGGGTACTGCACTCCCCAAATGTGTGTCAATCCCAACCACTACAAGATGGAAGTCAAGAATGTGCGCCCTCTACGCCTTAGCAATCTTCTTTCAAGATCCTTTGAAATATTTCATACATTTAGTTGGTTGCTTTCCAAACATCTTGAGTGCCAGAAAATATTAAGATCAGGCAATTTTTTTTTAAACAAAGATCTAACAGTTTATTGAATTTCATTTACATAGAGATTACGGATGAGCAACTGCAGAGGTTATCAATCTGAATTAGACAAATGGATAGAGAGGCTACAGCTCACGAGTGCTATACACACCCACTACCATCTGCAGCCGTCTCGAAGACATTATAAATTTTAGATCCCTGTATTTTCCCTCAGGTACTGTGGTAGGAGGGAACGATCGTGATGTACAAGGTAGAATGAAAATGTGGTGCTCAAAGGCTAGATTGTTCAGGTTTTATATTTCAATTGGCACAGCTTATTTTTGATGTGCAACATAAGCCCCCCAATAAATCCCAAGTGCTGAAGCTCTCGCCACAGATTGATTCCCTCAATAATAACCCAATCTGTATGTAAAAAGATACAAAAACAATACATTCATGTGGGCTGCGATACATCTGAATTGTAGTCTTAATACACCCCCAAAAATTACACTTTCATTGTCCTTGAAAGGACAATTATTCTCCAAAGCAGCAGCGCATTTTCTTCCAAAATTAAATAACATCAGAAGCAGCAACAAGATGAACAGCAAAAAAAAATGATTAATCAATAAGCTGTCAACGTAATTGGCAAAGGCACCTTATAAATAATGAAGACAACTTGTAGAAATCAAAGTGATTTTCAAACTGTTTTGGCCAACAACATTATACAATAAATAAGATTGGAAACTGGCAGCAAGGCAAGTTTCATTTCCATGTATTTGATGTAACTATATGCTGAAATAAACCACTCACGCTGGTTCCTTTTGTGTAAATAAGAACAGCAAGCAAAAATATTACAATGATTCCAAATGGCTTTGAAACATTCGATTTGACATTTCGCTCAAGCTTACAGAATTTTTTTTATTCTTTATATAAAAATGCAATAAAAAGTTGCGAGTTGGCTGCTTTTCATCTGTAGTTTCAGTTAACCATCATATCACTGATCATTTGCGGTTGGCAAACAGAGAAACCACATCCACTTACTCACATCCTACACTGACTTACACTAATACACATCACAGACACATTCACACTGTTCACCACTGACACTCACAGTCAACCCCCACACTCCACACTAATACTCACGGTCATTCCACATTCTGAGATCTGACCACATACCCTCATACTCACCCGATACACTTCACACTGACACAGACACATACATTCACCCCACATACTTGCACCTCTGTGCTACACACTCATGTACTGACCCTCCCATTCTCTCCCCCACACCCCCACACACCTGCACTGATGGCCAAAAAGTTACAATACTGCATAAACCCAATTAACCTGTTCCAATCATCACAGAAAAGCTTTTATATGACAATTGTACTTTTAGAAATACCAGCCATTTTTTTTAAAAAAAAGGTATTTTCACTTTTTTTAAAAAACTTTAACATTCTGGTAAAGCTGGCCTGAAATCTTTTTCAGAGCCAATATATCATGTATACAAGTACTTTGAGACGTCTCGAAGACATGAAAAGCGCTATATCAAATGCTAGGTTTATTATTAATATCTTCCTGAGGTGCAGTGTCCAAAACTGAATGCAGTACTCCAGCTATCACCAGGAGGCAACCTCGTGCAATGTGAGTGTGTTTAAATCTATATAACTGATATCAAATTCTTGATCTGGTCAATTAAAATTAACATTTCTAGTTTTTCTTACAATTAGTTAGAAGATCTGTATCTGAGTTTAACACAACTGTGCAACTGATCCAATTTACAAATATTATTTACGCCAATTTTGCAAGTTAATTAGAGATCTGCACTGCAGATAAGCAGAATTCGGGTGGAGACGACTTGAAACAAAGTCCTAGCCAAGAGGTGCTCAGCTTAATCTTATCTGTTCAACTGCTGAACCTGTGATCAGAAGCTGTTTCAGTGTTTCGTGTTGCATGTTATACAGCAGTACCGCATTCCAGTAATGGTGCAGAAGCCACAGTTCTTTCAGAGAAACATTTGTTTGGTTTAATTGGGCATCATTATCTGCATGAAATATGTAACCTGACATTTTAATCACTGTTCTAACAACACCAACATATGACTCGCAATGTTCTGAAAGCTTTCTCTCTTCAATAAAAATGTAAAGGCAGCAACAATTCGCTTGTGAATGGCAGAATAGCTAATTCAGTTTCTCTTTACACCTACTTGTATGTTTATTTATGCTTTTCTGGGCTACTTCCTAGCATATAAACCCACATAATATCCACCTCCATAAAATGTTATGGTTTTATTTGAACAATAAATTTTTTAATTAATCCCCAGCACAAGCAGATGATGCTCATAAGCACTCCTCAGACAACAACAAGCCGTGGGACAGTTCAGCAGATTTAGATACTGAATAACAGTATGGTAACCCACTCTCTAGCCCCCTGGCATTGGCTACTGAGCAAAAAGGTTTTCCAAAAAAACAGAATGGTTTATAATAATAATAATAGTCCTTGCATTTGATATAGCGCCTTATCACGACTTCAACACGTCTCGAAGAGCTTCACATAATATACTGTAAAGTGAATTGACTGTATATTCTGAGGGCGAAAACTGTTTGTGCGCCAAGGGAGTAACCAATGAAGATGTGGGATAGCAGGGGCAGCCTTTCAGCAGCCTTAGAATGTCTAATGTTTTACGACATTAACAACCACAACAACCTGTATTTATATTGTGCCCTTCACGTGGGGTAGCGTCTTGTAGCGCTTTCCTGAGCCAATGGTAACTGGACCATGATTCATGCAGTTTAACAACTGAGTGAGAAACAGTCCTAAAAAGAAAACCTGCAAAATCTGCAGAGCTATAGTTCTGAAACTATTGAGAAAATGGTAGTTAACAACACTAAGATATTCTCATTATCAAACAGCTAATAGTCAGGAGGTTAGATAACAATACTCGGCCTTGCGTCACCCCCACCCACCCCCCACCCCTGAAAATACTCACCATCATTACACAGACTAATTCAGGCTAAATAGCTTTAATGTGTGACATGAAGGGTGGTTGCCTTTTTTTTTAACCTAGGCCAATATCTTGAAGTACTTTGCTGAGATGATGTGGATCATTGAGAGCAAGAATTGATTGTCCAACTGGCGGGGGAGAAGGGAAGGAAACTGTAATGGTACAGTTCATGTTTTGCGATTATTGCAGAATCTTATCAAAGGATATATAATAAGACACACTTGTATAAAATGCAATGAACGCATGTTAATCTAATCAGCTGCAAATTATTTTACATTAAATATGCTCAATATTTTCTGCAGTGGATTTAACAGTGTTTCGCTATATCACACAGCAACAATTTCAGGCAGGAGGAGCCCATCAGTTCCTCTCGCCTGCCCATCCACAAGAAAGCAATGAACAAGAAAAGACCATTGGACCCTTCCTTTCACAGATGAGGTGTAATTTACTCAATTACAAATTCTAGCCAACCATTTCATTTTCTGAGCAGAGGGTTAGAAAGTATCTCACTAGCCCACCACCAGATAAATCAAGCAGAACTCCAGAATACCTATCCATCCTTCGAACCTACATTATTCATTCTTGACATGACATTTCCAAGGTCCCAGTAGTACAGGAACCGTCACATCATGCACAGCATGTGATTATTTCTGGCTGTATTTATTCTTATAACCCTTAATCCAACTCCAACTCAAACAATTGAACAGCTTTCTTTTAAAAGAAAGGGTTCATAGCCATCTTGTCACATGGTCCAGTATATCTACAGACTAATCCGTCATATCTCCCTCTACATAAAAACACCGCTCTCTTAAACAAGATGCATATTGTGTGTTGCATAACACGACTAAGCAGCAAGTGAATCTTTCAAAAGTGTTTTTATTCAAAAATGTCTACATTACAAAATAACCACTGTAGTTTGTTAGGGGGAGGTGCAACTTGTAACACAAGCAAAAACAGATGATCTTCACTTTTGCTGTGATCATCAGAACCTTTGAATGCGTTACTGCCTTGTTAAATTTATGAAGCCTTGAAGAGTGCCTTATTTTTGCATTCAATATAACACCTTCACATATTGAAGCGTCTCACAGCACTTCATACGAGTTATCTGCAAATGCAGAAACTGCAAATATAGGGAAATGTGGCAGCTAATATATGCCAATGACATTTCACAAGCAGCAACGAGAAATGTCCCAGAGCAGCACACACACAGTGTGAGCATCATTCACCACTGGACAAACACGACAACCCTACCCATTTAAGTGGAAATATTTAACTGTATAAACCCAGAGTTTTGCAATAGATAAACATATAGACACAGAAAGTGAGACAGGGCCTTTAACCTTAAATCGTGAGGTTCAAGTGATGATCATAAGTCAGTCTTGTAGTACAATTTGTACAATTGATATTGCAGATAACGGGGAGAATTCAGGATTTACTATTGAATGCTGAGAATGTGAAGCTATTATATATTTTGACTGCACAATGCTTTTAGAAGTACAGTGAAGGTGATCCTGTGTATACAATAGAAACCATTGCACACTGGAGATGGAGATAACCTGCAAAGCAATATCACATGCCCTCTAGGGGCTGGCCCATGGGGAAACAGTGAAGGTCTGAGAGCAGTCTGCCATCTGTAATCTTCTCAGCAACAGAGATATAAATCCAGAAGGCCTTAGACATAGAGATGATTTACATCACGAAAGTTACTTTAAACTCAGAAATTATATTTACCGGATACGCTAGGTTGCATTAATATATTCAAGTAAAATTTATATTTTCACATAAACTTCTCGCATAAAAGAGATGTGTGAAGTGCTTCACAAAATGCAATTAATTAGAAACAGTGAATATTACAGAGGAGAACATCTTGACGACATGATAAGGAGTTATATCAAATGCAAAGATTATTATATGTTATTATATGTTAAGAGGTGAAATCATATTTCATTCTCTCTCTGTCTTCCTCCCGCTGAGACTTGGTTTAAAATATGCATTTTAGGGAGAAACTGAAGAACAAACATATGGCTATTAGCTGGGCCAATAGATAAGTGCGGAAATATTTGCCAAAAATTGCAGGGAAATTTGTTTTTTGACAGAATTGTGGAAAATTGCGGAGACATTTGACATATTGTGCTGAACATTTCAGGAAGTTGATTGGTGCTATCTAGGCACATTTTACTGCCAACCTACATTTTTTCATGTAAGCATGAGGAAATAACACATAGATCGTTGCAAGGCATTTTTATTAATTTCTTGTTTAACAAAAACTGGATGGCCCGATTGGAGTGAGGGACACACATTCACACAGAGACGCTCAAACACACACATACACACAAACACATACACAGAGAGGAGAGAGAGACACAGACGCACTCACACACAGACACTCAAGCACACACATACGGAGGAGAGGCACACTCATATAGATACATAGAGAGAAAGAGACACACAGACACCCTCATAAACACGAATAGAGAGAGACACACACACACACAATCTCAACTACGGGGTTTCTGAGTAGAGTGACGTCAACTAAACACACAGCCAACAGAGGCCCGGGGTCAGAATTAATAATAATAATCCTTGCATTTGATATAGTGCCTTATCACATCATTGATACATCTCAAATCACTTCACAGGATATACTGCAAAGTGAACCACTGTGTATTTTGTGGACGAAACGCAGCAGCCAATTGCGCACAGCAGTATCACACAAGCAGTCGTAGATTGAGCGACCAAATTATTACTACTTATTTATTTGTTTTTTTGGAGGGATTAGTACCCCCAGAAAAGGAATCTGCCAAGAAATGTAATGTTTAGTGGGCGCTGCTTGTAGCGGATTCTGCGGAATGGAAATCATCCACCACTGCACGACTGATCAGAATTTTACTCTCACAAATGTTCTGCTGAAATCACTTCTTAGGTGAAGACCTCATTTAGTGAATTCATGTGAAAGAAACAGGAAGCAAGAAGGTTTTGCAGTCAATTGACCTCAGAACAAATCAACCAAATAATAACTATTTTGAAAAAAGAATTTGGAGGTTTTCTTCCTCTATTACTGCTGAAATAGTTTGATGCTTATTCTTTGCCTCTTGGTCATTGAAATGTATTGTTTGATGGTAATTTGGGGATGAAATAGTCTATGCTATGTTTGCAGCACTTAAATCTATTGTTCAGTCATCCACCTCCTCAATAATATAGATAATTGTTTGGGGAGGACAAGTTTGCAGGGCTATGTGGCGAGCGCGAGGGAGTGGCATTGAACTCGATAGTTCTTTTCAAAGAGCCGGCACAGACCCGATGGGCCAAATGGCCTCCTTCTGTGCTGTACAATTCTATGATTCAGCAGAAAGTAAACGGGATCGGTCATTCTGACACCCACCTAATAAATACTGACCCACAGTCCACAGAGACATGGTCGGCAATTGGTGCAGTGACACACGGTGGCCACGCGATGGCACCGACGAGCTTTCAAAACTTCACAGGCGTTTGTTCGCTGCAGTGCAGCACTGAAATACTGCAGAGCAGCCAAGGCCTGCAGTCACCATCACATTCAGCAGACCGTGCACCACCTCACCTGAGGAGGGCAGGCTTTCCACACAAATGACAAAATACACGATTCACGACCCTTGCATTTTGTACTTATCACGTTGCCGAAACGTCTCAAAGCGCTTCGTGCGATTTTACTGTAAAGCGTAGTGACTTTGCAGGCGAATGTGGCATTCACTTGCGCGCAACAAATCTTAGCGGGCCACAAACAGCTATGACCAATATTATCTGGGGGATTGTTAATCATTTGCATTCGATGTAGCGCCTTATCATAACTTTAACTCGTCCCAAAGCGCTTCACAGAATATACTGTAAAGTGAATTGACTGTATATTTTGTGGGCAAAATATTGGCGATTGTTGACCAGAGGCCACTGGAAGAAATTCTTTTCTTTTTTTGTCTCGGACAATGGCATCTCTAACATCCATCTGAACAGGCAGATGATGGGAACTCAGTTTAACATCTTATGCAAAGGATGGCACCCCAGATAATGTGGTACTCCAAGATACTGCACTAGTGTGGGCTTGAAGCCACAATCTTCTGACTTTGATTCTGAAATTATTCTGAAATTATTAATTCTGAAATTAGTGTAACCTCATGATCGCTCACATTTATATTCCAAGGGCTATTGATTTAGAATTGTTTGACAAGTTTCAGGAGGAAATAATTCTAACCTGCATTGTATGAAACATTTTAAAAACTCTACAGTAACCGTAATTCGGGCAAAAATGGCACGTACTCTACATCTGCAACTTCCAACAGACAATGAGGTGAATTACCTGTGATTTGTTATTTTTCCAGTGAGTTTAAATGAGAAAGCAATATTGGCCAGGACAGTGGTAGAAATTCACTTGTCTTCTTTAAAACAGTGCCATGTAATCTTTAATGTATCTGGAGGCAATGAGGAAGTGAGTGTAAGGGGGAGAGAAGGCGGCAAACAAGACTTCAGTTTAATGTTTGATCAAAAGGACAAGCCCTCTGACATTGCATTGCAGAGCCATCCTAGATGTTTAAGGATCAAACCCACAACTGAACAACAACTTGCATTTATAGAACTGAACTGAACCAAAATGACACCAAGTCATGAAACCAATCAACCCAGACCATCCCAGTGCAGGGTGATTGGATTTGGGAACAAGGTCAGAGATAACGCAGAAATGTGTCTGCCTCCTTCATTTGTTCTTCAGTGATGGGTGGAGTTCTTGTGGTGGTATGGTGGTAATGTGTAATCAAGCGCTCTGGGATGCTACCTGGCATGAGAGGTACTATACAAATGCAAGTTGTTGTATTATTTTCTGCCAGGCCGATTTTCTTACCTCACTCCTCTCTCGATGAGTTTGGCAGACTATCAGTGCCACCTTTGGACTCTAATCTTCAGATGCATTTAACATGACGATAATGCTACAAAGCATTCTGGAATACCCAATCCACTTTAATTGACTGAATGAATAGCGTAACTCCCCAGCACTAACAAGTATTGAGTGTCAGGTGCCTTAGGTGGCACTCTCCTGAGGGTGTGGGTGGAAGGAACTTTATTCTGCATCTAACCTGACCTGCGAGTGTTCGGTCCTGTTGGTCGTAGATGAAAATGTGTGTTTCATATCATTTTCCGGCAATAAAAACCTCACACCTCAATGAGCAGAAATCCAAGTATCTGAACAGGTACAAAATATATAACTTACCTCAATTTTTCCCCATATGTCTGCGTTATTCTCTTGGTGCTGAATGTCTTCTTGCAGCTGTTTAACCAGAGACAATATATTTGGAGTAGAAGCTGAGACCTTCTCTGCTGGCTGTGTCAGCCAATGGTGTGGGAAGTGGGGTCTGGAGTCATGGGCAGCACCAACTTCTGCGATGGACAGCTCATCATCTGATAGGATGTCACTGAGTGGTCCCGATTCGATGCTGTCCTCTATGGAAGGAGCCACATCACCGGAGGAAGAGGGAGAGATTGTTCCAGTCTCAAGGAACTCTTTCCTGCTCCTGTTTTTGGTGTGAAATGGTGGGCAGAGCTCGCTTACAGAATTGGCTTCCGAAAGCTCCCAGTCATCAATGTTTTGCAGAATTCCCCCCATTGGTGTGTGTGACAACAGCTTCGTCACATTCTCCAGCTTTAAAGCCAACAGTTCAGTTTTTTTCAAGTGGGATGGAAGTGCTAGATACTCGTCTGATCCAAACCAAATCTCCTTTCTATCACTTGCAGCAGTTTCACTGGGGCTCAAAGTGCTCGCTGTCCTTTTCTGTTGCTGCAAAGACACGGTGGGGAGAAAACTCAGTGATTCTGCCATGGATGACCCGTGCGGAGTATGCGAAGGCACCTTTGTAACAGTTGCTGCGTACATACTTTCACTCTCAGGTGACTTACTTTTAGATCCAATATTTAACTCCCGCTTTTGAAGCTCTGCAGATGGAACAGCTTGCTCATGACTGTCCTTGCTCTGAGTAGCAAGAATCTGGGAGTTAAATGAGTTGCAAATCTCATTGTATTTAGATTTTTCACCACTGGAAGGTTTAGTATGTGGTGAGTGATATGGATCCATGTTAACAATGGTTTGTGACTCCTTCTGATATGGAGAAGCCTGTCTAGACGATGAGAAGCCGTTGCTCTGAGCTTTGAATACAGGCAAGATGCTATTTTGTGCTGTCGACTCTCCAGAGTATTGAGGTGAGCTCAGTGTACAGGCACTGCTAGATTGCCCACGAGGAGTTCCTTTGTGAAGGTCAAAGGATCCATTAACAGTTGAAGACTTTGTTTGATTTTTGTCAGGCGATTTAATTTGGCGTACACCTTGTTTTTTTGAATTGTGTTGGAAAGGGACAACCCTCTGATTTCCATGTTTATTCCCCATGTTGTTCAAGGCATTGTACGAGTAACTGGCAGCGCTTGGGTAAGGTGAAGCCAAGTCCAGCCAGAGTTTGGATTTGTCTGGTGGATCAAGTAGAGAAGGTGTACTTTTGCTCATTTCTGCTTTATGTAAGAGCACAGTGGGTGATGTTCTGCAGCAGTTGACGTCCATGTCATCCTTAGACTTTTCTTCAAAATACAAAGCTCTTTTGGGCAGCGAAGGTTGCGTAGGGGACTCTTCGTTATAATTGAAACAATCTTTTATTGACCTTTTAGGTGTTGAGCTTTCACACTGGCTGCTTTTTGCACTCGAGGAACGCACTTGGTTGTGTCTCTTCCTGACCAAATCATCGGTTCCTGTGACAGGCTTCTCATTGAAACTCTTTCTGTTCCCGTTCTCTGTAGGAGAGGTTTGTGAAGCCAGTAGTGGTGTTTTAAGTGATGTATTGGTGTCTGCAGTGTCTTTCCTATCCACTGGAGAAGACTGACAATCCACAGGAGTCAGTTGGGTTTCCTCACTTGTCTTACTTTCCTCTTGCTTGGAACAGGAATGGCTGTTTGCTACAGAGAGTAGCCCCACACTGCCGACCAGCTCTGGAAATCCTTTCTGTAGATCAACACAGTTCCAATGGCCGAAGGATTTGGACTTTGAGCAGGCAAACGAGCTAGAGGTCATGGCCTCTGAATCACACGGTAAGTCCTCACTGGGGCTGTAGTCAGACAGCTCAAATGCAGTGATTCCACAATCCAAAGATAAGTAGTCTTGAGAGCATTTGATGGTCAGCTGACCTGAGTCGTCAACTTCCGTCAGAGAGTCTAGACAGGTCTGAAAACAAGAACATTCCCTTGTTAAAATACTGGCTTTTGTTATTCGGCATTTGTTGTATGAATATCTTAGAACTATTCCATTCAATAAGGCAAGTTTGTCCACTAACTTCATGCAGGACACACAAGTAAAAAAAATGGGTAGTAGATCGTCCCAGAGGAACTGAAAATTGTGTGCGACAGTCACACTGGTGCAGCATCATGTTGAATTGAACAGAATCAATTTCATGGTATTTTTAAATGGATGCTGACAAGATGGGTTCAGGAACTGAGCTCAGAGCACAGTGTTAAAATGCCATAGGGTGACAGTATCTACAAAAGCGGTTCTTTGTTTTAAGTGGCCTTGAAATCTCTGGCTGTGCTAAAGCAGCAAGTGCTGTCAGACATTGGTGACTTCAATACAGAAGCCAAAACAGAAACAGACCATCTCACGAGCCTGGTCTAATAATATCCTCCTAGAGTAATCAACGTACTGTACATATTAGCACTGCTTGCTTCCTGCCAAGAGAGTAATCTTTACAGTGTTTGTACCTTCGGTGAGGAGACACCTTATAATAATGCTTGCAATTGATATAGCGCTTTTCATGTCTTCAAGACGTCTCAAAGCGCTTCACAGAATATACTGCAAACTGAATTGACTGTATATTTGTGGGCGAAACATGGCAGCCAATTGCGCAGAGCAGTGTCCCAAACAGTCGTGGATTGAAGTGACCAATTTATTATTGGGTTTTTTTTTCTTGAGGGATTATTATCAGGCGTGTCGAGTAAGGAAACTTGCCCAAGGTTTTGCACTGCTGGGAACCTTAGGTCCTGCAATAACTGGGCTCGCTCATAAAGCTGACTAACTCTGACTTTTTTTGCTGAGGAATACGTGGAACTTTTTAAAGGTGTTTGCGTATTTAAATTCAAATGCTGCATTTGTAAATTCTGTAATGACACCTAATCTTATTAACCGATCCGTGCTTCTCATTTCTTCTGTACAAGATTCTGCCTTATTATTGGAGTTTATATTGGAGTTTATAAAATAAACTTTGATAGGATTTGTATTCATTAAGGGGGTCAATCTTTTAAACAACTGCTGACGTACTTGCCTTCATTTGCTGTGAGGCCATTCAGTGAGGCTAAACCGTCATAATCTAGTTTCCTAATGAGCATAGACTTCCAGACAAACTGTTCCAAGTCGGATGGCTACTGCAGAAAATGAATCATTTCGAGCAGACACAAAAGATGATGTTCAAAGGAGTCTGTGACTGAGAGGAAATTTTCGGGAATGAGTAGGTTCAGTGCTGTGTCACTATCTATGCTAATCCTGACCTGAGAATGCTTGATGCTGACACTGAGTGTCCACACCTGGAAATTGTTCCAACACCCAGCACTGACAGAGCTCACCTTGTTGCAGCACAAAAATACAATGCAAATTCATATTTATAAAGCACCTGTCATGTCGGGAGGACATCCCAAGACTGGCTTCGACCCTGAAATGGATGGAAAGAAACGAGAATACACTCTGGTATAAAGAGGGAAAGAAAAGCAACCTGTTAGTTTTATACCTCTTTCCTGTCCTCACTGAAAGCCTGAAGAATGTCAGTCTGCCTGGTGTAGTTCCCATTCGAGTCCTGTAGGCCCTGTAGAATTCTCTCCCGGAGCACGAGTACTGACACACGGAGCTGGTGCCACAGAAGCTGAACTGTGTGGATGTCCACGAGGACATTGACCGAGTAGGATAGAAGCTTGAGTGAAATTTCCGTCTCCAGCAGGGCGTGGATCAGCTCCACATGATCCGAAATATCCTCACATATATCCTGCAGTGAAAAAAATAACTCAATGTGAACTTAAAGACGCTATACCAAATACAAGGACAGTTATTTCCTTTCTGCCACAAAATATACAGTCAAATCACTTTACGGTATATTCTATCAAGCGCTTTGAGACGTCACAAAGCCGTGGTAAGGCACTATATCAAATGCAAGGATTATTATTAATTATTATGTCAATTACATCAAATTAGTTAGACCTTAATCATTTGAACTGTTTGTGCATTTTTATTAACAAAATGTTCTTCTACACCTCTGTATCTGAAAGGCAATCTTTTCCGATCTGAGGTTACTGGAACAAACAGGAATGAACCTTTACAGCAGTTACATTCTACAGCAAAGAAAGTTGTGCTGCAACAGATAATGATAACCTTCTGCAGCCTAAATTACTGAATAACAACAAATTATATTTGTACAGTGCCTTTCACGTAGGGAGGAAGTCCCAAAGTGCTGAAAACTGTTTTTTTTTAAAAAAAGCTTTTGAACACAAGAAGTTATTGTTGCAGGTATGACTGGTGATAACACAATGAAAATCCTATCAGATTACAGAGACCTGGCAAAATGTAATCCTATCCACTGATCTCAAATAAACAAAACTCTGAAGGGGATGCAAAACATATCATAACATTCTCCAAAAGCACTTCAATTGTCAATGCCATTTCACTCAGCACAGCACAAATAATAAGAGGCAGAATTTTTACTCCAATGAGTATGAGCTTATCACAGGTGTGACAGATAGATATGATTTGCCTTCTCCAAAAAAAGATACCCATCTCCCAATAAGATCAGTTTAATTCTAATACACTTTAGAGCACATTTGTGGTTCTTTTAAACCTAACTCCTGCCTTCTTTTGTGGTACATCAAGTCAGTGCAGTCACATCTGAGAGCTAGCATGTCTACATCATTCTATACAAGTGATACAGGACTCACATGGAATAAAAAATTCTGTTCCTCTTATTCTTTTCCTGCAATTGTCCACCCCTCTCCTAAAGTTGGTCTCCATTGCATAGAGAGGTTCTGTCCATGGGCACAGATGGCTGAACCTGTTCCAAGTTACCATTCTTTGTTTCACTCACAAAATACACGATCCACTTAACAATATAATCTGTGAAGTGTTTTGAGACGTCTCAACTACATGATAAAGCGCTATGTCAAATGCAAGGATTATTATTATTATTATTATCATCAGTCTAGATGGTGATCATTAAATTATTTATCTGTGGAGACTCACCTCAATCCCTCCCAAGATTCACAAACCTAATACAGATTGAGAAGATAAACCTGGGACTCTCTTGGCCTCCTGACATTATGGTCCTTTGATTCACTGAGCCACTGGGGCAAATTGCATTATATTTGGCTATAAAATCTTCAGATCAATGTATTCATCCTTGTACAGTCCCATCTGTGAATTTACTCCCAGGCAAAGCTGAGACCAAGTTTGAAGACCATTCTTTCCAAATAAGCAGGTGAAGGCGATATCCCTCACTATCCCTGATAGCAGACAAGTCTACAATGTTTAGCACAGCTGATAAAAGGCTGATCTCAAAAAGTCTTCATCTATCGAGCCCATCAACTGAGCAACACACTGATTATCTACCTTTCTGATACTATGGAAATAACTTTAAAAATGTTTAATGAAACTCACACAGATCTCACAATTTCCCCCCTTACTGATCTACTGCATAAAGTTACAGTTTGCAGGTAATGTAAAGTTGCAATTCCACAGGTTACCAAATGTCTTAAACACTGCCATTCATTACTTTGGTAAGAGTTTGCACAGCTCCACAGTGCACCTGCATTTTTATCGCTAGCTGCAAAATCACGTTAAAAAGTTGGTGTCAACTTTCCTTTAAAGTTGAGCTACAGTCTGCCTTCTGCAGGTCTATAGACAATTGAATTGAAAATAGTGGAAACTTGATTCCCCACATCTCTCAAAGAGCCTGTAGGCAATTGTTGCTTTTGAGGCAACTGTGAGATTCCACCCTCTGGCGTATTGAAACAACAGCGAGCAGCAACACAAACAAAGAGAATTACAATTGTACAGCATAAAACAATCAGGAATAATAATAATAATCCTTGCATTTGATGTAGCACTTTCACATCTTCTAGACTCTCAAAGCGCTTCACAGAATATACTGTAAAGTGAATTGACTATGTATTTGTGAGCGAAATGCGGCAGCCAATTGCGCACAGTAGTGTCCCACAAACAGTCGTGGAATGAATATGACCAATTTATTATTGTTTTTTTGAGGGATTATTATCAGGCGTGTGGAGTAAGGAAACTTGCCCAAGGTTTCACACTGCCAGGAACGGAACCCAGGTCTCTCGCATCTTAAAAGAAAACTAATGTTTAAAGACTCGACTGGAGCATTCATGTTTGAGTCAAACCCCACAAAGTATTTTGTGCCAGAATTAAATACAAACCAATCCTTTTTAATGCTCAACACAATATCTTAACACCAAGATTTTTAAATCACTTTTTTCATGGTGATAGTTAAATGCATTCAAATAAGATTTTAAGACATGTGCTTCACAAAAAAAACGTGAATGGAGCATTTAAATGTGTAGTGCAAGATAATCAAAACAAAAAGATCACTTCGTAAATAATCCGCCACAGTCAAAATTGTGCACTCAGAATACCCCAGCACATGCACATGTATATTTAAATTTTATTATTTTTGCCAGTCATTTGGCCTAAAGCTATCTGCTGGTTAAATGTAAAACTATCTCAATAAGTAAAGCTCATGCAATAACGAGTGTGATCAGTCGGTTTGTCTCACCTCAACGTTCATTGCCCCAATTTCTTCCACATTACAGTGCAAAACTCCAGCCCTCCTGGAAACTGCAGCAGTAAGTGGTCACAGCTGCAGCTAACACAGAGGTAACAACTTTCACTCCTCAAAGCTTGCTATAAACCTTACTATAAATGGATTTAATGAACAAGTCCTGCATAGTGCCTCATTTGCTGTATCAAATATCTGTAATATTCCATTAATCATAAATTCCCAAAACTAGAAGCATTACTTTGCACTTAAACAAGCAGTTTGTTGAATTTTTTTACAAAAAAGGGTCATAATACTGTGGTAATATTTCCTGCTAAAATGGCAATAAGTACCTTTCTTAGGCAGTAAAAGTTTACCAAGATATAATTTTTCAATACTTAATTGTTTCCACATAAACTTTAGATGCTTTTCTTGTCACTGATGCACAGAGAATATTCATTGAATCTTACAGCTCCATGATTAACAGCAAAAACACCACATTCTGCTTCACAGAACTGCCTGCTTCACTGGGTAATAATGGCAGCTGAGGTCCTGTAACTCACAGCTGTTAGCAAGAATCAAACTGCAGATAGGACACAGCTATCCAGACAGACCCAAAATAACCCATGAAGATTACCACCGGCAAAGCGGGCAAAGTTATCTGCAAACTGTGTGTGCTAAAGGTTTGCTAAAGTCTTGTTTAGTGAATATCATGTGACGTGCTTTGAGATGTCTTGACATTGTGAAAAGGCACAATATCAAATGCAAGGAGTATTATTATTATCATATTGCCCTGGTATTTATTGAACAGAATATTGGCAAATACTGAGAAACAAATACCACAATTAATATCTTTGATGTAAGTAATATGTACTTGCCTCACTTAGCAATGTTAACATTATTTTCATGTGTACAAATCCATACTTTCCGAGGTTCATTGTTGCCTTGGGTATATCAGTCAACTACCTGACTTCATTAATTTAAGTGACCCAATCAGTTGTTTGGATTTTTTTTAAAAAGCAACAGTATGTACCCACTAAAATAGCTAATTCCAGTGAGTTTTAAGCATTAAGCACACATGCCCAGTGCTTTCATGCACATTATAGCTTTAAACTGAAAGGAACTGAAATTCCTTCAGCCTGCTTTCCTCTCCTTGGACAAGCACGGCAGAAAATATTTATTTAAACAGATACCAACAGATCAAACCAACAGTTTGCAAGCTAGTTGGGAAGAATGTCACATGCTGGGTAACCCAACCCTTCCTCACGAGAACAGCAATTTAATCAGCATTAACAATGGACTGGCAAATTCAAAACTCCAAAAGAACATGGACTTACAGATCTACTGCCGGTTTCTCCATTGTCCTGCACTGCCGATTTGGTCCGGGTTTCCACAAACGTGTTCCGGAAACACTGGCATGAACATTATTGCGGAGGGGTGAGCATTTCACCCTCCTGACTTGAATTCCAGCAGGAGTCAGTGACTTAAATTAGCAGCTTTATTTTGGGCCCTGACCTAAGTGCCCGCAGAATGCTGGTTGAAGTTTTGAGATGACAACTGGGATCTCAGCAACAGAGGACCAGCCAGTGACCTTAAAGTGATCTCATCAAAGGCAGGAAGAAAGGCTTTCACGGGTTGTGGAGGCAAAATAATAACTGAGATTTATGTTGTCTGTAAGGAAGAAGTACTGTATCGTGTTCAACAACAAACCCAGATTAATATTAGTCTGGATACTGTCTCGCATACTCATGGGGCATTATCTTCCTGGACTCTTAAAATGAACCTTGCATTCTGGCCGTACTTATTTTAGAATATGTAGATTATTCTCCTGTCCTCACATCACAAAGGCATTGAGATGTTACAACTTCTATGCCCTTTATAGCTCATTGTCTCACTGTTGTCTCATTGTTGCACCTTCTGTGTCCATTATAGCTCAATAATTTGGTCACTTGATCCACAACTGTTTTTGGGACACTGTGGTGCACAATTGGCTGCTGCGTTTCATCCACAAATATACAGTCAATTCACTTAACAGCATATTCTGTGAAGCGCTTTGAGATGTCTAGAAGATGTGAAAAGCGCTATATCAAATGCAAGAATTATTATTTTTATATTTATTGATTTATAGTCCTGTTCACCTGTCAGACATGATGCTTACCACTTTTCACAAACAAAGACAATTAAGTGAGTCATATATGTTATACAAATCATAAGAAAGGCTTTTGTTCGTATGCAAATGCATGTATTATTGTTTTATGGTTTAGGGTTGTATTGGTGGTTGGGAGCACACATCGAATTACTTTCACGAGTTTCACTAAAGTGCCGTTACCCATGAAACTTGGCACTCAACTCGAGATTCACCCTCACAGCCGAAACCTCGCGATTTACAGTTACACGGCAGTGTAACATGATAGATCATTGAAATTCTCACGCGAAACAAAAACTAAACCGTATTTCACTGGCTTCAGTTTGTTTTAGTAACTATCGTGTGAATTATCACGTAAACAAATTCCAGAAAAGTTTCTGCACAGTGTTTACATCATTCTATATTATTTAAAAAAACAGTTGTTACTCTACGTCTTAGGGCCCTGCCCTATACATAGAATAATGCTTCAGCTGTTCAGCTGTTCCTTTAGTTGCCATGTTTGCAACTACAGTGCACTTGGTTTAAACTAAATGAAATCAGCTGCACTGGAACAGCTCCGTGATAAACAGAGGCACAGAATCCAAGGATCCAAGCACTCACTTACTGCAATATTAACTGCAGTATTGTAATTATTATTTATTTATTTATTTATTAGAATCAGTCATTTCAACAACCGGTTCAATAAATGGGGCGCTTTGGCAATTTCACATCTTCATTTCCTTCATTTGGAATTCAAGTTGATAACTGATCTTCACACCCAATTTTATGCTGCAGCAAACACTGGATATGATGCACTGTTGAGAGTGTAGTGTCCTCCAATCCCACACCACTTAAAGCTTTGTAGAACTGGTTAAGTGGTTCCCTCCTGTAATCTAAGTAAACATTATACTGTTCAGTAATGTGTACCCTGTGTCTGCTTCCATGATCCTGAGAACCTTCAAGAAATTGGATTGTTTTTCCAACATCAACTAATAATAATAATCCTTCACGTCTTCTAGACATCTCAAAGCGCTTCACAGAATAGACTGTAAAGTGAATTGACCGTATATTTGTGGGCGAAACGCGGTAGTCAATTGCGCACAGCAATGTCCCACAAACAGTCGTGGATTGAAAATGACCAATTTATTATTGTTTTGTTTTGGAGGGATTATTATTAGGCGTGTGGAGTAAGGAAACTTGCCCAAAGTTTCACCCTGCCTGGAATTGAACCCAGGTGTCTCGCTTGCAAGGCGAGTGCTCTAACCACTGAGCTACAGGACTCCTACAAGTAAATATGAAAGTGATAAACGTGATGTGTGCCAGCCAGCTTTGTGTTTGTTTACCATGGTGTTTGTTTACCTTTCCTGTTGTCCTGTTTGAAGTCTCAATTCATCTTTCAATACAAGTGGGGACCACACAGTTTAAGCCCTTCTTCCAACTGGCACCTAGTCAATCAACCAGAATGCCAGAATGCTTCTCATCGTCACCTCTTCAATCTCAGTGTCACAAATGGTATTCCCTGCATTCACCACATTCCTCTAAGGATGTGAATGACAGGTTCAGAGTATGTGGGCACTGTGTTTACTGTACACATGACTAAACATTCCAGAGACAGTCGATTGTAGATTTAAGTTGTAGGTTTAAGAATGAGATTCAAATTCTAAATATGAACCAGGAAAAAATATATATATTTTCATCCATTGGGATTTGCAAGTGCTTTTAATGTAATACATTGTCTGAAAGTGCCTCGTGGGGAGGGTGCCCAGAAAATTGACTGCAGGTGCAAAGTACTGTAATTAGAGAGTCCTCACAGCATCACAACCAAAAAAGAGTAATCACCTCTGACAGAGCCAGGCATGAAATGAATTATTTTGCTCCACTTTATGCATCAGGTTTACTTTTTGACAAAGGTATATTAAAATATAGTGACAGACCCTCTGGCAATGCAATAACGTGATGGTATGTTATTCAATACAAACACCAGCAATCTCCAAAAGAGAGCCACATCCAAAACAAGAAACTCATTATTGTACGGTACAAATGATCACAAGTGTATGTATATATACATACATGGAGTCCTGTAGCTCAGTGGTTAGAGCACGCGCTTTGCAAGCGAGAGACTTGAGTTTAATTCCAGGCAGTGCGAAACCTTGGGCGAGTTTCCTTACTCCACACGCCTAATAATAATCCCTCCAAAACAAAAAATAATAAATTGGTCATTTTTCAATCTACAACTGTTTGTGGGACATTGCTGTGCGCAATTGGCTGCCGCGTTCGCCCACAAATATACAATCAATTCACTTTACAGTATATTCTGTGAAGCGTTTTGGGACGTCTAGAAGACGTGAAAAGCGCTATATCAAATGCAAGGATTATTATTATTATTATATATCTCTTTGACCACTGGATGGAGTAGTGACATCGTTTCAGTCTGCATTTCAGTATTCAATAAGCAACAACACCCTAACCAAGGATTGTTCGTAAACCACAGCCTTTAATGTAGTATCTCTATTGCCAGGAATTTTCTAATGTTGATGGCGCAATGGTAACTGAGCACTGGGAGAATATTGATCCCCCCAAATTTTGAATTAATGGAGGACAAAAGCATGTGGATAATATTACATTATTTAAGGTGCTGTGCTACATGAAGGGTGCGGGATGCATGCAAGTTGTTGTTGCTGTTTAAATCACACCTCCGTCAAAGGACTGAATCGTGAAGGAATTGCGTGTGGTCTAAGAAAGGGAAAAATCAACCATAATTTCCTGATATTGATTGCAAACCATTGCCCCCTGCTGGAAAATGAATGCACGTAACATTGGGTGAGGATGGAATCTGGCTCGGCCCTCAATGGTTAAATAGCCTGCCAGCACTCACTGTCTAGGTCTGAACTCGCCTCAATGTCTTTTTCTGCAGCCCACATTTGAGGAATGGTCACTTGCGAGAGGGACCAGAAGATGGCCTGTGCGTGCAAGTTAACATAAATCAGCACCTTAAGACAGGACAAGAGATAAAAAAAAAACTCACCAAAGGAAAAATAGGAGGAAAGTCACATTGAGTGACGTCTCATAGATAAATAACCACTCTTATAATAATAATACTCTTTATATATTCATCACTGGTATTTTCACTATGGATACACTCTGCAGCACTGACAATAAAACTACGTTCACACAAATAGCAAGATACACACCCAAACACAACATTCGGTACGCACTCAGATGCTACATAAAATTGGTCATTCACTTTGTGGCTGTTTGTGGGGCATTGCTGCGCGCAAATTGGATGCTGTTTTTGGCCACAAAACACAAACTCTCACCATTTTACACTATATCCTGTGAAGCACTTTGGGACGTCCTCCCAACATGAAAGGAGCACATTTAAATGACATATCTATCAATTTAACTGGGACACTAGTAGTGATTCAGTACTGGATTCATCCCCTTTATGAGAAAGGCCCTTTAAGATTCTCATGTCTTGCAAATTGCAAATCTTGAGCCTTTCACACTTGGGAAATAGATGCACTTGCACCACTATACCACAGCACATCCCATATACACAATGTTAACCAATTCTGCTTCATCGCTTCCTGTACATTGTGAGTAACACAAGCGCTGCAGTACAGTAAATTGTATGATATTATTCAATTTGGTACAAACACCTTTTTTTTACAGATGATATGCTTAAAATTCGCTCTAGAATAGAAGAAATTCATTATTGCATTTTTAAATATATTTGAATATAAAGAGACATCAGTGTATGGAACCACATTTAAAATGAGAGTGGACAACTAGACAGTAGATATCAAACCCTCTTCAGTCTTTGGATATGAATAACAAAGTGATTAAATAATTGTAGACATCAGATAAATACAAAGAAACCAGGAGCCAAACTGCTCAACTATGAAATAAATAGAAACCACAAAAACCTAAACCTTATTTCAGTTTAAAAAAAATAAAATTTAAATTCGACAATTTATCTTATAGTGCTCTACTTAAGCACCGCAGGCTACAGCACTTGTCAATGTTCATTTTCTGCAAAACGGCTCTTAAGAAGTCAAATATCTCTGAACAGCTTCTGTACAAGAAGCCAAGAACAAAGCTAGATGTACAACGGTAACTCTTCAGAAATGGCAACTAAACAGAGCAATCAACTCATTTATTCCAATGGTCAGTCTGACTGAGAGTTGTAAAGTGGACTGCATTCCAGGAGATGGGTTCCCACATTAAACAATTATTCATAAGCTAATGGTGCAATTATTTTGCACTCTTCATAGAGCTGGGGCAGTCACTGTGAACAACCTAGAGAATTGAACATAAAGTCATTTTTAATCATCCTCTTTACTTGACTGGCTTTCTGCCTTGTGCACTCTGGCCTTTTTTAAACTGAATACTCTTAAGCGAAATTCCATGTTTGATATGTGAAATTACCACTCAAGGTAATTGGTGATACCATTGAAAAGTATTCTTTCCAGAAAACAAAGTAAAACACAATATCCGGGTAACATGATTAATCAATCATTGCTTGGTGAAAGGGTTGTAGGATGAATTGATTTTAATTTTTCCACAGCACCTTAGATTTTGAATGTATCTCTACTTAATAGTCAGCAGAGGAAAGGTCCTTTAATTGTTACGCTGTTGCTCAAAAGGTCAATTCAGCTGGAGAGTCAGATTTCAAATGTCGAACTTGGATGGTTTCAACTAATGAGCACGATTAACCATCCTCAAACAGGCTGCTAGCCCACGACTGCTAAATCTGTGCAGTAGTATTGAAACTGGAATGTTTTCTCAGAAATAGATATTTGTTTGATCAAGATGGTCGCTGTTCTTTTTTGCTGCATTTTAGCGAATCATTTATACAGAATACTGAGTGCAGGGATTCTTTCACTCGGCTCCTGTTAACCTAGCAAGCCAATGTCAAAAGGTAGGTGCTCAAAGCTGGACAGGTTGCAGGAAGCTTGCCAGATAGTGCTGTCAATGGCAAGCTATTCAGTTTTAGATGGCTGAACTCCAACACACACACTAGGGTACCCAAGCCTTAGCTCTCGTCATCCTAATACTCTCCAGAATTAAGTACATAGAGCATGTCCCTCCAGGAAGAGAGTTCTATTCCAGACATATGGAAGTTTCAATGTGTAAGTGCCTTACACATGTGGAACTCTCAGTTGAGTTAACTGTTAAACAAAGTGATGGGTTTCTACACGTGTCAGACACCTAGCTGACCATTAATAAAAATCACTGCATTGCAGTGGGCAAAGCTGTCTCCCTATTTGCAGCTTGACAGTATTTCAAACATCTTGCCAATGAAAGCTGCAAATTGCTCAAATGCCTTGAATCACATCTACTTTACAAGTATCTGCTCTCACCCCATCCTTTTTGAAAAGCTCTTCAGAAACCTGTGAATGATGCAGATTTTAGGGAAGGTTGACTGAAGGGTGTTTGAAGAATCCATGAGAGAAAATACTCAGTAAGAAAAATGTTTTAATGGACACATCTTGCAGGAACAACTTTACAGCCATACATAACAGTAATCAGTTTCACTGAGGTCCTGAAAAATCACAGTATAGCCAAGTAATTGCAGGTCCAGAAATGTATGGAATGGTTATAGTGGAATCTTGGCTTATATTGCCATATGCTTCCAAATCAAAAAGAATATCTTTGTACACTAACCTGATATTCCTAAACTCTCTTATCCTGGTTATCTCTTAGTGACATTACTCAATAAGCTTGTTCAGCGAGCTTCTGTTGCTTCAAGTGGGAAATGTATGGAAACTGTCCAAATGCATTTTGCTACTGTTAATAATAATAATGTTAATACAACAACAACAACAACAAGATTCCATTTATAGAGCGCCTTTCACGTCAGGAGGACGTCCCAAGGCGCTGCACAGTTGGGTCATGACCCGAGCAGGGGGGAAATGGTCAGGGTGAGGGAGGAAGGGAGAGAGAGAGGAGGGGGAAATGGTCAGGGTGAGGGGAGGGAAGGGAGGGAGCGAGGAGGAGGAAGAGAGTCGAGAGGGGAGCTGAAGGCTCGGTCAAAGAGAAAGGTTTGAGACCGGCCTTGAAGGAGGAAAGGGAGGAAGCAAGGCGAAGGCACTGGGGGATGGAGTTCCAGAGCCTCGGGGCTGAGAGGCTGAAGGCCCGACCACCGATAGTAGGGCGGTTGGGCGGGGGACGTGGAGCAGACCGGAGCCAGAGGAACGGAGGGTACGGGCAGGTAGGTAGGGGGATAGTAGGTTGGAGAGGTAGGAGGGAGCAAGGCCGTGAATGGCCTTGTAGGTGAGGATGAGGATCTTGAAATCAATCCTCTGGGGGATGGGGAGCCAGTGGAGGCGAGCGAGGGTAGGAGTGATGTGGTCCCGAAGCCTGGTGCGGGACAGTACACGAGCTGCAGAGTTCTGAATGACATGCAGCTTGTGGAGGGAGGTGGCGGGAAGGCCGGCGAGGAGAGAGTTCCCATAGTCCAGCCTTGAGGTGACAAAGGCGTGAACCAGGGTTTCAGCAGCGTGAGGGTGAGGTAGTGCCGTAATCTGGCGATATTCCGGAGGTGATGGAAGGCGGTGCCAGTTGTGGTGCGGATGTGAGGGAGAAAGGACAGCTCAGGGTCAAACAAAACGCCGAGGTTCCTGACTGGCTTTGAGAGGTGGAGAGTGCAGCCTTGGATGCTGATGGTGTCAGCGCCTAGCAACAATTGTCTGTTAATACTGTTAATAAACCTGTGAATGATGCAGATTTTAGGGATTTTAAAATAGTACAACAGTAAATTGTACTGTCATCCAAACCACATCACTTGGATTTGAACACTGGACTAAGGAGTGGAAGAACTATTAACACTGAACTCCCACCTTGGAGATTGCTTCTGTCATAATTGCAGTGTGGTGTGTTCAATCACTGCTACAAGTTAAAGTACCTTCAGCTCACATCCCTGTAACTGCAGAATTGAATGCTGGAAAAAGTTGCCATTGAACAATACAGGTGGCCTTTAAGGGAGGGCTCTGCCTGGCACAAAGCTAATCATTTCTGATTATCTACATGGACTTATATCTCCTACCAACTGATTCATGAACAATAGGTACCAGATGATATGCAAAAGTCAGTGATCCAACTTAATTGACTGTGTTAAAGGAAAACTTTTAAAAATTCTTCTACACTTCATTTGAGGGTTGCAGTAACAATTCTGCACCAAATTAAGATTTATTTAAAAGGCTACAACTGCTCATTTGGAAATATCGCAAAGTACAGAAGTCCTACACTCCTGTCAATTTTCTAAATCATCTATAATATTTAATATAGGAAATTTATATAAAATAATCCTCATAACATGTTATGGATTGTAAAATACGCATAATGTTTTAAAAGCTGGAAAGCCTATTTGGTCTTCAGAGGTACATGTCAATGCATGTCCTGGATGAGCTGTGACTTGTCCAACTCAGAAAGCTGCCTTGTTCGCTCCCATCAGGGTTTCCTCACCTCAGGTATTGACTTTATCAACCTACCTTCATCCAAGAAACTTCAATTGAGTAATATTTGACTGGGACAATTGTTGCTATTGACCTATATGCAGACTGTATTCACCAATTTCACACAGCTTCTTTACACTAACATCATATTTCACTTGTGTTGTTATTTTGGTGCCTTATTATTATAGCTCTAAACAGAACTTTGTGTCGGTATTGGAGTCCTGGAGTATATCACAATTGCAATTCAGTGAAGGATGAAATTTCCAATCACTTCTCATATTAAGGTGTAGCCCCAATAGATACGTTCCCTCATTAATAAGAAAATGCACGTACTTGATAAAATCTGGAGCTCATCATGTGGGAAATTAACATTTTTCCATATTAAGTTACATATTTATAAGACAGGTACTTTAAGTGTGCGATCACTGCTTTTCTGATGAAGTAACATAAGAGCATTACACTGTCATTAATCTAACAATGTCGCACACACATCACAGCCCTAAGAATAAAGATGCTCAGCAAATAGACTTCTCCAATTCTGCTCAAGCTTCAATCATTTACGCCGGCCAATCTGTTTCATATCTGTCCTCATTTGGTCTGAGTAATTTATAATAATGCCCAATAC
This sequence comes from Callorhinchus milii, assembly GCF_018977255.1. Classification (NCBI taxonomy): domain Eukaryota; kingdom Metazoa; phylum Chordata; class Chondrichthyes; order Chimaeriformes; family Callorhinchidae; genus Callorhinchus; species Callorhinchus milii. The sequence continues at coordinate 12,325,294 of NW_024704750.1, read as the reverse complement.
TAGGAATATTACAAGAGTAATATTTACAAGCGTGGACAAGGTTAATATTGAAGGACACAAGTATATTTCAAACAACCTACTTACAGCAACGGCAAAGGTGTTAACAAAAGGTAAAGTTTTATCAATTTTATCTGAAATTGTAATCTGAACACAGTAAAAAAAACTGAAGCATCTTTAAAACACAGTTTCTGAGACATTTAGATTTCACTGCAATCAGACAAAATGATATTCTGAGATTGAATGGGATTTTCATGCTGTCATGCACTCAACCCTAGATTTGCCTAGATTGATGAATTGAAAACTCTACCATCACCGCCCTCAGGTATATTGACCTCTGCTGTCCAGCGCCTTGGGACGTCCTTCCGATGTGAAAGGCGCTATACGAATGTAATTCTGTTGTTGTCATCGTTGCTGTAATTACCAACACATCATTTTTTATATTTTTCCTTGAAAGGAAAATACCCATAGAGAGACCTGTGAAAATAGTGGAAATACTTATGGTGCTCTCAAAAGCTTGCAATTAAACCTCCATTTCCTTTAGAATCATTGTTGGATGGAATAGCTATTAATAATTCATATCTACAAGAAAACCATTCCCTTGCTCTGCCTCCATTAACCATAAAGGCATATTATTTTCACTTGACACACTTTACAAGGCAGAATGAATCCAGGAAGGATGTTTCGTGTAACAACTGCCTGACATTTTATTTTAAACTAAGAGTAGCCTCACGATGACTCATGTGCTTGAAGTGTTGATGCCCTAATAGCAGATTGTGCAACTGAAATTCAGGGCTGCACAACACTCAAGTCAAAGAGTTTCAAAAGCTGGGCATTATCCCAGTGATGTAAGAATTGATTGCCCTGATTTGCCATCTCTTTAAAAAGCCATCACAGAAGCTGACCGATTGATGGTGATCGCAAAGATGTCCTTTTCCCAGCACCCTGCCGCCCATCCCCACATCTGGTTACAGCACTGAGTTGGCTCCAAGGAAAAAGGGTGGGAAGAAGACAAAACATAAACTTGAAAATGTAAATAACTCACAAAGGGTTTGAGGTTCCTAATTCCACTTTCACACAAATGTTTGCACTTGTGCACTTTAGACTTTAGCTGAAAAAACGCAGGTGCAATTATTACACCACCAGTCTGGAGTCACTGTGTGTATTTTAGTCTGACACCTCTTATCTTAATTATCTCATCATGTTTACCACTGATGAAGTGCACAACCTCAGTATTACAAACTGAACATTCACACATCATAATCCTGTGACAAAGGGGATGAGGATAAAGTCTTTGAATTCCCCCTTTGACAAGACTCCAGTTCACTCACACTTATAACCACTTTGATAAAGGGGCCTTTAGCTCTTATTCCCACTCTGTGGGAGTTGAGCTCACTTAAATTTAACCTCATAATCCTGTTGTTTAGGAGCGATACCTCGCTAATCCCACAACAACATGCCAGCTCACACACACCTCATAATCTCTAAACCAATGTCTCACCTGATGTCATCTGAAAGGTAGAATCTGCTTTTTTTGTTTCAGTAAGGCTGTTAATAAAAAATGTATGTAATTGGTTTATTTTTAACAGTGAGCAATCATGTATGTGGGCCTCTCATCATCATCTGTCTCAATTTGTAAATATACCAAATGGAGTCTTTCGGATACGAATTAATCTTGTGCTCTGTGTGAGAATCCTGTAATTTTAATTCTTTATTGTTCTGTATGTTTTAAAAGGGTTTGAATCATTTTTTAATTGTAATAATATAATCTTTTAAGTGATTTTAATACAGGGATAGAATCTTGAAGGTTTGGCTACAGAGTATATTCATATGCAGTACATTTATTTCTATGAATAATAGATTAGAAGTTGCAAATTTATTTATGCATTTTTTTAGAAGGGGATACTGTCTGTATTGTGTGTGCATCTGCACGTGGAAGTCAGATAAGGACAAAATAATTGGCTGTGATGCCTTCAGCGTTACACTGTTTACCACTTGGCCAAGGTGCTGGGATGCTGACACCCATGGAAAAATAGTACTACTCACATCAGTTCCTTTAGGAAAGCAGGAAATTCTGGATGGTCTGGTACCTCTGCAGGGTGGAACTGGGGGGACCAGCAATCAGGGCGCTGGAAAAGTCGAGTATGGAGGTAGGAGAATTAGATTGGTTATTGTTCTGCTTCCATTTCAAAGTTGTATTTTAATTGTGTTTTAGTTACGTGAACTGAAAACTTACAAAAAGTTATCCAAGTTACTGTATTTTGCACCACTGAAGCAAATGTAAACGTTTTGGCTTGAAACAGATATATTTTATCACAAACTAACCCTATGCTCTGCTATTTTCCAGTTTTAAATAATCGAGTACAGTTATAGAGTACTTTACTAAAATAACAAGAATACTTTGGTCCAGTGGATCATTGTGCAAATTTATGTTTGCATTATTTTGCTAATATTACACTGCACAAGCGGGCAGACTATGATAGCTTGGACAATATTTCTGATGAGCTGTTTTAGCAAATTAACTGCAAAAGTATTTAGTTTAATCTTATGTTTATCTTCAAAATTTCCCACAAAGGCAGCGGATGTAAGTTCCACGCAGATGCAAAGGCATTTGCATTCATGGTAAGCAACACATTTGTAATGGCTCCAGTCTGGCTCTCATCATAATCAGTCAGGACGGCTTACAAGTATGGTTTTAATGCAGATTGTTTTGACATGTTGCTTGCTTAGTTTCCACCTCTCTTTTCCAAAAAGGAATTAACAGCTGTACAAACATTGAAATGTGGAGGGTGGGGGAGGAGAGGTGAAGTGTGTGTCCTTTTCTATATAATACCTCATATTTCATTATTCTGGCACTTTGAAAATCATTGTTGGTAACAGTTATCTGCAAATATTTCAGGACAAAGAGAAAAACGATATGCAGAGAATCCCCACTGAGCAAGATGCTGCCAACTAAAAGGGCCCTTGCAAATATTGAGCCTGGGTCGAAATCTGTCTTTCAATACAGTTCAAAAAAGCTCTCAAAATGAGTCTAGGAAGAGAAGATAATGGGGCCAATTGCCAATCCCGTGCCCAGAACCACATTTCTCATCACCAATCATTAGCGAGCACTTTATAGCAGCTAACAGAGTAGGTAACGTTTCAAGAGATGCAAGGTTGTCACCATGTTCAGGGAAGGTGCAATGGGAAAGGTGGAGGTTAGGGAGAAGGCACCATTTCTGTATATCTTTAAAAAATCAGTGCACGATTGAGCTTAGTAACATTAAAAAGAGTAAACAGTCTGGCTTCTAACCTCAGGCATTTTGCCAGGCAACAAGGCAAATATCAACGTACAACAAAGGTGGGGGAATATTAAAGGTTTGCTGAAAACGTCCGTTCTTCCCCTACATACATTCCTACTTAATCAAAATGCAATCTTAGCAGCTCGTTTTAATTTACTTTGCAGCTTTTTTGGAATAAGCAAGTGACAACTAAATGAGGTGTTTTTGAGGCAGACTCCAGAAGAACTTTGCTCCGAGAATTCTAATGCTCTATTATTTCGACTGTTGCTTCAGTGAGGTTTCAACACAAATCCAATGAAATGTTATAGTTGGACATTGTCTGCAACACACAGATGTCGTTGCTCTTCTAGTTGCATGGTCGTGGATGTACCCCTTTGAAAGGTCTTTTTAACTCAGAAACCACTTTTACTATGGTGCAAAATGAATTTATATAAATTTCTAGTCATGAATATTCGAGTTGGGGACCGGTGCACAATTTAAAATGCAAACAGTCCGCTGCAAGTAGGTCTACAGAAACCTCAGTCCCGCTCTTCAAAGTATAATTGTATTCTGCTGTTGTAAAAGGTTCTCAAGCGTCATGTTCTGGAATGAATTTAGCAATCATATCACCAATGGATCTGAACTTTTAATCTCCAAGTGCTTCTCGCTAATTAGACTCCAAATGTCAACACCTGTTACATGCATCAAGAGAATAAATGTAATCTGTGTGTTATCATTCTGAACAATGTATTGAACTGACTAACGTTATTATTGCCAATGTACTTCATGATATTGGTGCATGGGTGTTTCCGGTCAAGCCATCAAGGCATTCTGCAAAAGTAAAGCAACACCAAATAGTAGATATCCAATTACATTAGCTTTGCCTCATTGCTAATTGATTCCTGCTTCCAAGTATAATACAAAACATGCTGAAAGGAAAAGAGACGTCTAGGTTTGATAAAGGATATTTTGGCAAGAAGTCAACAAACAAAGACAAGTCCATTAGTTTGATTTGGGGCTCTTAATCAATCCAGTAGCTGAAGATGATTTAAACAAGAGAATATAAATTTTTGAAAACTGGTCAGACTTGCCATTAGAAATACGTCAACAAAAAATGACACTGATGTTTTGGATCCATGCTGTCAGAAAATGTTGTGACCAAATTAATCATTAAATGCTGTCCTTTGGGTTTTTTCAAGTAAACCACCAGAATCTGTGAAATCACTGAGTCATTTGATATTCCAAGACTGAATGCATAAGTACCCAGTCAGACACCAACCAGGTTTAAATAGGCTGAATAATATTTAAAATATTTCACTTGTTCAATAAAAAAATCAAAATTATTCATTATTTAAATTCCAGCACATGCTCCTCTGAGGATGATCTGAGTACAGAAAATAGAATCGTCAGACATGGCCCATAATATTAAAATAAAGGTAATGGGGTCTTCCAAATGAAATAATTGCTGATAGGATTATAGAAATCTTAGACTGCTTTATTACATTGGAATAGTGCAGGACACAGGGTTAACTCGGAACATAAACACCACTGTATTTGGTAACACAAAAGTGGAGAGCATAGTATGTGTTGGAAGATACTATTGATCTGATTGGGCTATAGTTGGCTGTTCTTTCCCAGTTAAGTGATATTGTGCTTCATCTGATGGATCAGTTGGTTTATCTGGTGAACAGCTGAGACATACAGACTGGGAAGGCCTCAGGATCCATTTCAGGGCTGTGCTGAGTAAGCTGATTTGAGCAAAAGCAGCAGCAATTGGTGCTGCAATTGTTAGCCCAGATAAGGGACGTGGGGGTGTGGAATATCAGGTAGCAATGCTGCTGATTGCTATCTATCTAGCCATTCCTGTTGACAATGTATGGATTTTGGCTGAAGATAGGATAAGGGTCAGATGTGATGACCTTCTCAAGTCAGCCTTGAAGTCGAATAGCAAGGCAAAACTCAAAAGGCTCTCAGATAGAAATAAAGGAAAAGGAGGGAGAAGTGAAAATTGGCAAGGAAAGTAATATAATGCTTAAAATAAATGTAAAAAAAATCAGCAGAGCAATCAGAATAAAACATAGCCTGAGGTATCTGGAATGTGAAACTCATTCCGGATAATTTCCAAAAAGATTAATGCAGTGAAACCACCTATACTCATTTAAAGCAGCAGGACATTAAAACTTACCAATTGGGTCAAAGATTGAACGACTTATTGTATTCTATTGCTTGAACAATTATCTGGCAGTCATGTCAAGCTGCTGCTCATCAGAAATAACCACTAATTATAGAATGGTTCTTCAGAAAGCATTCTCCTTAAGGGATTACAACCTATTTTAAGGGTTTGTTTATGATTTTTGGTCTATTTGCACATGCCTCCATTTCTGTTAACAGCACCACTATGAATCTTGCATTCTTAGCCCAAAACTAATGACAACATGATGAGTTGAGGCTCAGAATCACCTTTCAAATAGTCGATCAGGTCAGTTCGTATGGAATCCAGATGAGAAAGTAAAAACTCTGTTGAATGCATGGATTTCTGGGTCCCAACAGTCATCTAAATCTCAGCCAAGTGATTTGACTGCACGTTTCACCACAGACAATGAGTGTTGTAGGCTTTTAAGATGTAGGAGCATCATAGCTAAACCAATTCCTTTCCTCAACCATCCACACATCAATTTCCCAAAAGCAGGGGGCACTGAACGGCGAAAAGGAGCAGGAATTTCTGGGTTTGTAATTCCTCTCCCCAGCCAGGAACACTGAGGTCAACAACAGTTGCCCATGAATATCCCAAATAATATGATCTACAGCAAAGAAAAAAGGTAAAAACTGGAGCTTTCCTGGTTTCGCTGTCTCACCAAGTGCATGTGCACACCACGGGGTACATTGACCAACTGAGCTTCAGACGAACAATTTCTTTGTTTTAAATTAACTTGTTGCTTTGTTCTGCAGGAGATTAACAGGAGAATCAATCCAAAGTCTATTTCACTACTGACAGACCAGAGCACAATGCTGCTTTTTGTGCTGGAAATCATGCATCTGCAAACAAATAAGTACTTTTCCTTCTTAATAGATTGTAATTTTTTCACACAAGTCTAATTTGGCAGCTGCCAAAGTTCAACAACACAAGCTGCACTGCTTGTGAACCACCACTTTGAACCACTGGAACAGCAGCACCATCAGCTGCTACAACTCCACCCTCATGTCTATACCCTCTCAGTGCTGCAGTGAATTATGTCTGATTGAATTGAACAATCTACAAAGTGCTTTGGGACGTCCTCCCGACGTGAAAGGCGCAATACAAACATAATGTTTTGACGTTGTTCATGTCTATATTTAATGCCAATTTAACACAGTGACTTTAACCTTCTTTGTTAATTCCAAAGACTATACAGTTCCTTGGGGAGGACAAATCCAGAACGATGAGCAGAATGTCTCTCTTTGGTTCTTACCTTCAGCTGCACTAAGTGCACATCGACATGCCTATTGTCAGAATCTTGCTGTACGGAATAGGTAAGGTCTCGAACACGCTCTGATGTCATGCGGAGCCAGGTTTCTATCTCTGGCAGATGAAGAACCACCTTCCAGTCTGCCCCTGTGTGAAGTGGAGGAGGCTTCTCATAGCGCTGGCTGGAGTCAAGCGTCTTCAAGCTTCCATTACCCTCGGGCTCTTCCACTGGGGTCATGTTCGTTACCATAGGAGATGTGTCAGTTGCCATGGGATCCAGCTCCTGCCTCCTCACAGGAGACAGTAAAATGCTCATCGTTATCTCTTAAATCCACGCTGCAATTTTTTTGGGTTTAGCTGGAGAGAAATACACAAAAATAAACTCTAAGACACAAAAATTATTATTTGTTTCAATAAGTAGAGTGGTGACAAAAAATACAAACTCATCTGATTTCGATCTTGTGAGATCCGTTACTTTCAGTTCTGTAATAAGTTTTTATTCTCTTAATGTCACACGATCATTAGAGTTATGCATTATAAAGGCCCATCAGCTGACAGGACCTGAGCAGCTCTTTCTTAATGGATATAATTCTTACTCATGCATGCTGCGTTGCAGGTAATTCAGAGTCCCTTACAACAACAAGATTCCATTTATAGAGCGCCTTTCACATCGGGAGGACGTCCCAAGGCGCTGGACAGTTGGGTCGGGACCCGCTCAGGGGGGGGAAGTGGTCAGGGTGAGGGGAGGAAAGGGAGGGAGCGAGGAGGGGGTAGAGAGTCGAGAGGGGAGCTGAAGGCACGGTCAAAGAGAAAGGTTTTGAGACCGCCCTTGAAGGAGGAAAGGGAGGAAGCAAGGTGAAGGCACTGGGGGATGGAGTTCCAGCACTGCTTTAACCCCAGCAAAGTATCCCAGTGAAGACAATGCTAAGCATTTTAGAACAATATTGGGTTTTTTTCTTGAATATTTCTTGACTTTATTGGGGGGGGATTATCATTGTGCTTTAAACCTGCACCTATAAGGAATATGGAAGCCCATTCAGAATAGCAGCCTCTCCAACCATACAATACAACAAAATACAAAAATTACATCTGTAAAGCACCTTGGGACAGGAAGGGTGGAAGCCTGCGCAGGGTTGGTAGCCGAAGGCAAGGCGGAAGAGACCTGAATGCCGATGGTGGGGCGGGCCAGGCAGGGGATGTGGAGCAGACTCGGGGGCCTGCTGAGCGGAGGGAGCGGACAGGTAGATAAAGGGTTAGCAGGTCACATAGGTTGGAAGTGGCAAGGCCGTAGAGGGCCTTGAAGGTGAGGACGAAGATTAACACTTTTTTAAGAATCCCAAACAATCATCTTTATCTAATAACTCATTCTTGTCCTGACTGATTGATCCTTGCCTCTTAGCCTCAATGTTATTGGCTTGCAAACTTACCTGAGTTATCCCTGGTTATCAGTGTGATTTGTCGCCTGGGACTCTTTTCGTTGGCTTAGATTCCAGAGCTTCCTTCTGCCGTCTTCTCAGTACAGCTTGCCACGTCGCTGTTGGTGTCTCTCTATCTGCAACTGAAAGAAAAATACATAACTTAAGATTATGATGGCCTTAAAATGCTAAAATCACTATTTTGAGGCTGGCAACATTCATTGTACTGTTGGTTAGCCGATGAGGAACACAAGATGGAGAATATACTACAGACTGATTGACTCGCTCTGCTTCTTCCCATCTTTATTGCATTGCTTGCTAACCTTTTTCACTCTCCAACCTCTTAAGTTCAAATCCCACCTCTTTTGCTCTCTCTCACATTGCATTGCCTCCAATCTCATTCATTCTCATTTGAATTTCTCAAATATTCAATAATTTATTAGGTTTCCATCCATATCACCTGCTCTCCATTCTTCAATAGCTCTATTTAGTTGCCTACTCATCTCTTTAATTGTCTTCATCTTGCTCATTTACACTTGTACTAAATAGATACCAGGTCCCACACTCCCTTCCTGTTTTGGGCAGAAACATTGTCAATAAAAGGAAAATAAACTACAGGGGCTTGAAAAAATTATCATATGCTGCAGCCAATGCTGCCACACGGAAAGCACAGCAATACAACACACATTACAGTCTTCCTTTTCTTATTCTCATTGAAATGGCTAGCTTTTATTTTAAAATAGCTTTGAAATAAAATACAGGTACAGTCAAGGTTTACTGAAGCATTTATTCACAGCATCTCCTGGCTAAAATTGCAGACAACAGAATGTTACATAGCAAAGAGAGGTTCAGATGAACAAGGCCCTTCAGCCCATTTGATCTCAGCCTTCCAGAATACCCACCCTACCGCCTTCCCATCACAACATTAACAACAACAAGATTACATTTTGTATAGCGCCTTTCAAGTCGGGAGGACATCCCAAGCCTCAACCATCTTCCTTGGTAACCTGTTCCAGTTATTAATTACTATTTGGGTAAAAAAATATTTCCTGGCATCTGTCTTGAAATTGCTCATTGTACTGCTCAACCTTTGTCCTCTAATTTGGTCATTTCTCCCCTGTTACCCTCAACCCCACCCCTCCCAAATCCCACACCTCGCTCAGTACAAACCCTCAACTGTCCAGCATCTTGGAACGTTCTCCAAAAGTGAAAGGTGCTATATAAATGCAATTTGTTGGTGGTGGTGTTGTGGGGCAAACAAAAATTATTTCTTCTTTATCCAACCAGAAGAAAAAGTGTTTAAATATTGAAGGGTGGCTCGACAGTCATCTCACAGTCTCCATGGCTCATGTTATGGTTTCTTGCAGTGAGCCAAGACAAGCTGAATGTCCAGAGAGAATAATGGGCTCTTTAAAGGAACCAGATGAAAGAAGTACATAGCCTTCTATCTTTTCAGTATTATAGTTTTAAATATAACATTATAGCTGGTTTACAAGTTCTTTCATGGCTCAATGGGTTAACGCACTGTGCGATGTATCATTGAGTCATGCATACAGATCAGCAGGTATAGTGCATTGCTGAGCTAAGTTACTTGTGAATAGCTGCAGTAATGATGGAGATGAGGGCCATTAGAAATTAATCATCATTCGTAGTGATGTAGTGTTAGTCTCCTCCTCTCTTTAAAGGGCTAAAAATAGGCAATCCCAGTACAATGCTCGCCAGACGTCGATTGTGTCACACTGGAAGAATCACAGGTAACAAGATGAACCCAGAAAAGTTTCCATTTGAATCTGGTTAAGAAACACTGCAAATCTGACCCCAGTATTAGGCTGATCCATAGTGAGCAGGTGATTGTACAGCTGGAGGGCATTAAGGAGAGCACAAAATACGACTGAACAGATGAGTCTGAATTTTACTTTCAATTAGTAAGTACAGGGCGGAAAGCCTTTGAGTAAAGTAGCAGCCACTTCCATAAGTTCACGAGGACAGATATCATTGAGCATCCCACTGTCCTCAAAATGCCTACATTTCGATGTTAAATCCTGTAAAACAGTTTCCAAGTGGCAGAATGATACTATATTAAGACTGATAGCTTTTCAAACTTAAAAATCCCATGTAAAATGTGCTTGGGCAATGAGAAACCACTTCACAGTGAGTACCTGTCCGCAGGAAAGCAAAACCTCAAACCTAGTACTAATTGTCAGTTTAATTCGGAAATAGCTGGTGTGCGAATGGAACCATTGACACTGCTGCCACAGGAACTGAACTGTAAAGGCTCTGTTAATATACATGATTCAGGCAGAGCAGATGTTTTACACTCCATCTGATGTGAGTAGGGGATATAATGATAAAGATATAATCAGCTTGACATGAAGGATACAAGTCGTGAAGATGTGATGAAAAAATCCATGTGATGTAAATTGGATAAAACTATCAGGAGGGAATAGTGTGGCTCTCAAGAATGTGCCTGGAGTGCTAAGGATTGGAATGGAGACACAGTAATTCCCCTCACTGAACAAGATGTGATCAAAGAAGTATACAAAACACTGAGACTAAGGTAGACATCTATGTGAGTGAGTGGAAAGAATCAGTAGAGACACAAGTGAATCTTAATGTGAGAAAATGAACATAACAAATCTTAAATGCATTATAAAGTGCAAAGATGACTGTGCATATGCACCCAGCAGGGAGTATCAATGGAAAGATTCAGATGACATATCACAAGCTGCAAGAGTAAAACTCAAGCAGCTTCTGAATATTATTTGAACCCAGAGGCCATGTTAAGGCTTTGAACTCCCTGCTAGGTTTCTGTTCTTTTCTGAACAATAAAAAGTGCTTTCAGTGCAGTTTAACCAGTTTATGAGAATTATTACTGTGGACACTGTCATACTAGATCTTTTACTCAAGAAGGGCTAAAAAAAATTTTACAAAAATAAATTAAATACACTAGGCTCAATAATTCCTCCAGTGACAGATTTTCACTGCCACCCTTTTCCCTTAATACTACCCTGCACTAGAGATTTGCAGGACATGGATTCACATTCATGATTTGTCTCAGAAGGATTATTGGGCATTTTTACGATTCCAAAAAAATGACATTCTATGACGTAAAAGATGCCATATAAAAGTAAATTGCACTGTATTGTAAGTAATTGAGATATGATTACTCAAAAACGTAGAAGGGTTGCCTTTCTGTAAGTTTTGAAAGTTGTTATTATTTCTTATTTCCAGCTTCTTATTTCCAGGATTCCTTGTGGTGATTTTGGTTGTTCATCAATTTCAGATTATATTCTTGCATTTATTATATGGCATGAATTTGTTCCACTTCATGAACTTAAGTTATACACTATTCTGTCCTGTTGTGCTGCTCAAATGATTTAGAAATTAAACTAAAATTAATCCTCAGTGCAACTTGGATACAAAATGCCAGTGGACTATAGAGATGGCATAGCTGTCAGAGACATTGACGTGAGGTTCCAAGAAAATCCTTGTGAAAAGAAGAAAATTAATTTAAACTGAAGAACGACTATATTGGACTATTTACATGCAATTTAAAATTAAATAGGACAGCAGCATTAGAGATATAACAACAAGACTACTTACATTTGATATAACGCCTTATCATGGAGTCGAAATTTCTCAAACGTGTCACAGGATTTACCGTAAAGCGTAGTCGCTGTGCATTTTTTAGGCAAACATTATAGCCAATTTGTGCACAGCAATGTCCCACACAAAAAAGGCCATGAAGTGAATGACCAATTTTATCTGAAGGTCTGTTGGCCAGACACTGGGAGAAACTCCCTTCTCTTTTTGAATGACACCAGGCATCTTTAACATCCTGAATAGACAGCCAGTTTATCGTCTCACCTGAAGGATGGCGTCTCTGACAATGCAGCTTTCTCCCATCATTACCTGGTGTGTCATGCTAGTCTATGAGCTCAAAGTCCTGAAGTGGGGCTTGAACTCATAACCTTTATGATTCAGAGGTATCAGTTCTACCTATTTTTGGTCAGCAAAGAAAAAAAAACTGTGCTACCAACTGAGACAGGTTGGTACCCAATACATGTCAAAGAAACACAAATGTAAAATAATTCTGGAACAGAGATGGAGATGGATGGGTTATGAATATCTAAACAGTATTCCAAATAAAATTTGGGGTGGTTGAAAGTATCTTAAAGGGACTACAGTTGTAAATTTGATCAATGTCTAAATCTTTCTACATATTACAATAAAATTATAAATGTTTTAGATGCCTTTTGGTCATTCATCAAAAATATGTTCCATAATTTTCTTGACAATCCACAAAAAACAAAACACATAAAAAGCTTGGTATGAGTAAAACAGAAACAGATTATTATTTGCACAATGACTTGCAAACAACTATCATAAATAGCAGCATTGTGAAAAAGAAGCAACTTTTTAATAATAAACTGCACAGACAAAATGAAACCCACCCTATCTTGGGCTCAACTTTTCCCAAGTCACTCCATCCTCCTTGTGGGACTTGCTGCAAAGATATTCCCAACCTCAAAGAGAAACTAAACCAAAACGTTCCTCAATGACACCATTTTCATTATTCCTTGCCTCCAAATTTAACCATCTTCCCCTCAGCTCCAGCAATATACATATTATTATGTCCCAGCTTCACCTTGTCTGAAAACCTTTCTTGAATGATCAATACTTGTGCATAATACAGTAGTTTTCCTTTTCCAACCCTACTAATGGACAACCCTTCATTCGTACAAGTACTGAAAAATGGAAGATGGTGCATATTGAAAATTGCAACGTATGCACAAATGAAACAGCGACTATGAGCAGAAAGAAGGAATTTATTGATCGTTAACTGAAGGTTTCCAGTCATCATTAAGCTGTTGTCAAAGCTGTAGGTTATATCTTAACAATATTTGATGACAAGTTGAAAGAAGATAATTTAATTTTGTATATATTAAGGCACCTTTCTCATACCTATAACATTTCAATACTTCAGAGGTTTTGGATCTTCAAAGATTACCCCTTGGAACACGCTTTTAGACTAAATTAAATTTTCGGCATGAAAAAGTTCACCGATGACAGCACCAAAGATAACTCTGCTCAGAAGCCCTAAGGATGTCATTTCAGATGGCTTGCAGCTTAGTCTCTAAACAAACATTAGAGCTGAAGAGAATTTGTGGCTGCAGTTTATCATTTCATTTTAAATTTAAGGATAAATCGACATCTTCCCGTCTTAAATGTATCAAATTTACAAATCATTAGTTTTACCAAGACCCCAAGGTTGGAATAGCTCAGGCACCAAGAAGTAGACTTGCTGAGTCTACCAGACTGTGATTGAAAGACTGACTGGAACAATTCTACTAGAATTGCATTCCCACAAACTGTGGCAAAATTCATTTAATCTTAACTCAGCATTCAATATCCCAAACACTATTGGCAGGTAAAACACCCAACAATAACATTTGAGTAAATGTCTTTAATTTTAACAGTACTGAAGTATACAACTTGAGATTGTTACATACACTAAAGATTATGGAGAGTGGGAAACTTCTCCGTTATTGCTGAATATATTAAGAATTTGAAAGAGTATTTTAAAGGATGTAAAGCTCTTCGTGGCTCCATGGAGCTTTAACTACAGTCAAACCTGTTCAGCCACCACCCCCTGTTAACAACCAGCCTGGAACAGCCCCTTCTGTGTGCATTCACACATCAACAAACTTACTCAGAGGCCACCCTTATATAAAGAACACTTTGGCCCAGTCCCCTGAGAGGTTGGTGAAGACAGGTTTGACTGTATTTTGACTTTATATACACACACACACACACACATATCGTGAACCAACAAGATGTAAATGTTTTGCAATCACATCACAAATTGAAAAACAACAAGAACAACAAGATTTCATTTATAGAGCGCCTTTCACGTCAGGAGGATGTCCCAAGGCGCTGGACAGTTGGGTCGGGACCCGAGCAGGGGGGAAATGGTCAGGGTGAGGGGAGGGAAGGGAGGGAGCGAGGGGGGGTAGACAGTCGAGAGGGGAGCTGAAGGCACGGTTGAAGAGAAAGGTCTTGAAACCGGCCTTGAAGGAGGAAAGGGAGGAGGCAAGGCAAAGGCACTGGGGGATAGAGTTCCAGAGCCTAGGGGCTGAGAGGCTGAATGCCCGGCCACCGATGGTAGAGCGGTTGGGGCGGGGGATGTGGAGCAGACCGGAGCCAGAGGAACGGAGGGTACGGGCAGTTAAGTAGGGGGATAGTAGGTCGGAGAGGTAGGAGGGAGTAAGGCCGTGAATGATTGCAAAATGCCAGACAAATCCATCTCAAAATAACATTATTTTTCCTCAATAGATCTATGTACGTGGTCAAAAATAAACTATGCTCAAACTTGTCCACAACCAAAATGGACACTCATGACATACAGTAAACTTGTGTGTTTGCAGCAAGTGATGTAATTAATGGTAAGTTTCTGATGTTGCCTTGAGGGAAGGGGAAAATCCCACATATGACCTGTGCAACAGACATTTGCCTATGAAGCATGAGCCAGGAATAGCCTTAGATAATCTGCCTCATTTTCCTCTCTCAGCGAAGACTTTTTCTTCTCAAACAGAATTTCTATTTGTGGTCGGAGTATTCTGAATCTGGATAATTGTCAAATGCATCAACGTGTCAGGTAAACATCTGTCATGAAAATTAAAACAAAGAACTGTTTAAGATTGAGACATTATTGTAACCCAACTGTCCGAGACGACTGGTAAGTTCTGTAGAATAACTGGGGCACAGACAAGAGATAGAAAAGGTGAACGTGAGTTTCATGCTGCAGGTGAGAGCAGCACTCATTAGAATAGATTGCTCGTGTAATGTAAATATCCAAACTATGGTAAACTTCAGATGGTAATTGGGAATCAAAGCTCGTGAAGGGCCGCCTGTAATTGAAGGGACCAAAGAGAAATGAGACAAAGGACTTCTAGAAAAGAAAGCTGGTATAAACGGAAGAATTCTTCACTATTTCGGGCAGACTTTTTTTTCTTTTTACACAGTAAACTCTTACCGACTGTGTTTGATCAAAATATCACTGTGTTGCTTATAATTATGAGACTGTTTCAGTTTCAAAGGTTCCAATCAGCTGAGCGCTATATATAGAGGGAATTAAAAGCTGTTCAAAACAACAGCTACATAGCAGGCAAGTGAAATCAAACAGGAGCTGGCTCCAAACAAAGTAACATTACCCAAATAGGCCAAAAATGTAGTTGAATAGTTTACGTAGTGACAACATGCCTTTTCTTCACAATCTAGTCTTTAGCAAGACTGTCTCTAAGGCTGCATCAACTTACTTTCATTAAGCTTAAATTGTTTTACAATTAAAACATCTTGTAGGTATGTGCTATGATGGTGCAGTCCACAATTTTTTTTACATAGATATCAATTGTGTGTACATTTGCGAAGCCATTGAAATTGAGCTGCAATTACTGTATCAAACATACTTTCTATTTATACCAGTGGAATTTAAAAGTGTTTAGAGAGCTCAAAGCACAACGTCAGAGTTCAACAATGAACAGATTAGCATTTGAAGGAGCGACAGGAATTAGACAGTTAAACTGCATACTTTAAAGAAAATTTAAAGACATACAGTATAACTGTGCGTTATGTTACAGAAAATGATTCTGTGTACCTCAGTGTCCACTAAAAGGGGTTATTGACGACCAGGTATTCCACATTGTTTATTTGGGCTCATCCTGCTACCATTTATCTCACAATTTATTTAGCCAAAAATCTCGTTCAATCAAGATTTGTTCAAGCAGGCCAATGCTGCAAAGACTACAGGAATTCTTTTGTCCTTCCTTAAAAAATCATGTTGTATGAAAAATACTTATTAGTAAGCAGACTACTTTGTAAATATTTGATTTACTGCACAGCTCAACCTTTACCTAATACCATATCATCAGAGCTTTTCAGTGAGACTAATAATAGGATTAATTCCACCTGATTTGGAATAAGCACATTCTCTGTACTGCAGTCCCTCAATCTCCAGCTTTTACATATACAGCTTTCCATTCACTTTCAATTCAACTGCTCAATAGATACAAAAAGCAATCTACCACAGACGCAGTACATTAACCTGTTTGTAGTCTTATTGAAACACTAACACGAGGGAGATTGCTGTACAGGATGTGTACGGTACTGACCTTTACAACCTGCTGACCTGTCTCATCATTGGATCCCGGAAACTGCAGATATATCTCCAACAATGCAGATAAAAAACACACAGACCCTTCTGCTGCCTGTCTGAGCATTCACTTTGCATGTTCACTGTCAACACAGAACATAACAGGAGCACCGACACAATCTGCCGTTAAAGAGCAATCAAAATCACAAATTCATCAAACATTGCAAGACGTAGAAGAAAGCCACACCTACTGTGTACAGTGTTTTAAGCAAGCTGAATGATGCCCATCCTTTCGAGCACTGTTAGAGGTGTTATTTTGTAATCCGCAGTATAAAATCCTGGGAATTTACAATCCTATAACATTCCAACTCTGGCCTTCCAAATCTGCTCTCATTTTTCTTATGAACACAATTGTATGCGGAGGAAAAAAAATTCATCTGCAAATGGAAAAAGGTGGCTACTCCTCTTCCCCTGTGAGGAGATCTGCATCAGCATTCTGTGCCTGTGAGTGATGCCAGCCTGAGGAAGGTTAGACTCCTCCTCCCTCTTCATGCTCTCATCCCTTCCACCTTGCCCTTGTGGGCCTGTCTGTGTGTTTCTGTCTACACAAATCCGTCACATTCAGTGCTTAATTAATCTGTTATAAAAAGAACACAAATACAAAATGTGACATGGAAATGTACCAGAATAGAATAGACGTACAGTACAGCATGCAATAACATGATTACTAATAGTTCAAAATGGAATAGTCATTTTCTAGATAGTGTTCTTTAAACAGAATATTCAGTCTTATAACAACTCTAATGAGAATGTAGGCAATTGTAAACAGATGGCCTTATTGCATTCTTCATCATTGAAATTATTTTTTTTACCTAATTGGTGACGCGGTCCCTAAATTACTGATAATAACCATCCTTCCTCTTGTCATTTTCCTTTAATCTGTCAATTTTATCCAAATCGTCACAGATGCGACAGTCTCATTGCAGGAAGTTCTCTCAATAATCAGCTGATCTTCTTTACCAGCGCGCTTCTGACAGTCCAGTGCAGTGAAACACAGATCCCTTAAGCCACAGTAAATCTCACAGTGCCCCAGCTTTCCCCAGTGCTGTCGTATGAGTGATTGCTAATCGGATCTAATCCTTTCTGACTGGAAGGAGCAGAAATTTGGTGGAATCACACTCAGTATCATGCAGACAAATGTCCACCAACACAGGCTAGGTTTGTTTTGAAAAACCCAGTAAGAATATGGTCGACAACAATAGGATGAAATCTTCTAAAAGCTTTCATTTGTACAAAATGTCAGCTGCAACTTCAATTGCCACAAGGGCTCGGAAATTTCCCAGTACATTGAAGACAAGGAATCTAGCCATCAGGAGCCCTTCTAAAAATAAAGCCAATGCAAAGGATTTTGATCCGCTTCAAAGTGCTCTTTTATCTATCTCATTTTGGTTTGGATAACTTTAAGCATGGTGATGGGTTTCTGCATGTGTCAGACACCCGGCTGACCCCCAAAAATAAAGATTTTTTTAAAAATGTATTCTTCCCACAAGAAAGCAGATAACCTTGCCAGAAGAATGAGCCTGATGGAGTAAATGGTGTGAAGAAGCTAAAACAAACACAAGTGGAGATGGAGTCATTTAGCCAGAGGTTACAACACTCTTCTTCTTTATTGCTCTCTCCCATTGAGCATCACCTTACAAAGCACAATAATATAATTGGGAAGTGGTGGGTACAGCTCTTGAACTGAAACTTTCTTACCCACTTTGTCAGTTCTAGAGTTTCCCAATAAAATGGAAAATTGACAATATGCACAGAGATTTCCCAGAAGACAAACTGTCCTCCTGACAGCTGACCTGAAACTCATGCTCCTAATCTAATCGGATTCCACCTTTATGTTTCGGGGCCAAATCTCTGAAGTTATTGAATTGGTCAGACGCAAATGCTTATTCAAACCCTGTGCTGTTCCTACTGTAAAGAAAAGTAGGAAGAGATACATAGATTTGAGCAAATCAGTCTGCAGTGGCACAAGGCTTTATATATGATGAGTTTATCCTCAAGGTATTATTTCCTGCTTATCTGCTCAAATTGGAATAATTCATACAACAGCTCCACAGACATCTTGTGTTTCCTGATTTGCAAATTTCAATCCATGATGCAGCTTGAGCATCTGGAGGCAAAGCTCCCAGTACAGTATTCAAAGTTCAGCAACATACATCTATTTTAAAATCAGCAAATCTGGGAGTTCATATTTTAATTGGAGTTCATCTAATTATAATTTTTGATGCACCGCCTCTTGTAACTATCAGGATCCAATTTGCTGATAGGATATTTCTTAATAGGATTCTTTAACAAAAAATACTGCAAATGAGATCTAAACAGATAATCGCTGCAACACAGGTCCCATTTCTGAACCATTCATATCGCTATCTTAATTCTTTAAACACCTCCAGATAGAACTTTTCAGCTTGAAATCATCTATTCATAGCTTCATGACTGACAGCTTCCCTCCAACTCTCGAACGTGACAGGTACAACAGTAATCTTCTTGTTAGAATGGTTATTAGTCTTTTAACAATCACTTTTGCCCTTCCATCTAGAAATCATACTCCATACTCCCTAAATCCTTTCACCTCATCCCTCTCTAAAAGTTAATAAAAACCGCTTCTTCGACCCTGCCTCTGGTCACCTCCCTCCTCAGTAAAGCTCTTTTGAGATTTTAGCTTGTGTAAAAGGTGCTATATAAATTCAAACTGTTGTTAATACATGGAACTATTAGAATACATTATTCCTACATTCAAAGGTTGCAGTAAAAACACAAAATCGCACATTTATGTTATCTCGGCCTTTAACAAACAAAAGACTTTTCCCAACTGTGACTAAAAAAGCTTGTCGGGCAACTGCTCAGAGCATCAATTTTAACCTACATTAGGTGAAGTGACATTCAGGGTGGATTCGGTCAACTGTTTATGTGATAGTTGACTGCTCGCTATTGCTTGATGTTCATTGGGAATAATTGCCTAATCTTCTCCAACCCAGCAGTACCAGAAGTACACAAGCCCAGCCAGATGGTCCAATTACCGGCATGATAGCAGTAGAAATCATACTCCAATTGCACTTGGAGTAATGGAGTGGCTGCAGTTGGTTGATATTGGAAATTAGTGCAAGATTTATAGAAATCGCACTACTGCTGACCTTGGACTTCTCAACTTGTCACTTAGGAACAGAACAGGGAAACAAGTACAGTGACATCAAATCACTATGTTGTCCTTTATGCCACTGCTACCTTTAGACATTTAAAATCCCAGTTATATCTGTACCCAATGAAAATCCCAGGGATCCCAGGTAAACACACATTGGGATCTCATGCTCAGGAACATGAGGGGTTATATCAAACTAATCCCAACACCACAATAGGTACATTTCTTTACACTATGATAATACCAGCATTACTTTTGTATTATAAAGTGCTGACAACAATATAAATGAGCATTTATATATTCATATCTTACAAGTCAGGACTGATTCACCTTTCATCTCCCCGACAATCTATTCAGCCTTCTCACTCCCAATTGGAGTGTTGCAAAATCAAAGGTGCTGGTTTTCAGATGAAATATTGCTTGCTCATGTGGATATCAATTATCCCATGACATGAGTTGGAAAGGGAAGTTATATTCTCCCAGTGACTTGCCCAATAAGTCTCTTGATGAATTGACATCATCTCATGACTATTTGCAGGACCTTGCTGATACAAATGACTGTTTATTCGCTATGGTCGAGATATTCACTAATTGTGATAACAGTTACCTATGTGGTACTCTGAAATGTTTTAATGTCAAAAGAGTATAAAAATGTAAGTTCCGTCTTTCTTCATAACAACAGCCATTGATATTCCTTCAAACATGGCCAGTTCAATATACTTTATGTAGTTGAATGTATTTAATTATCTGACTGTGGAAAATGCCTCAACTACATTCAATCTTTAACTACTCCACATTTGTAGTTTCAAGCTTCATTGATTATCTTGATTACTGGCTTTAGTTCATTAATTATTCAATGTATTCATGTATTACAGATGTGAAGCTTATGTCCCTTTTCTTGGAATAAACTATTTAATTTGACCCCACAGAGAGTCTGGGGTGGTCATTTACCATTACCACATGGAACTCATCAAAGCTCTTCTGGCACTGACTGTGCAGTCTTCAGTGGAAACAAGCCAATATCACCCAGAGATCTATATATACTACAGATACAGGTCATTTGGCTCAACTAGTCTGTGTCAATGTTAAAACTCCACATGACTCTCCACCCACTCCTTACTTTCTCCCACACCCTTCTGTTCAACAGAAGGAGAAAGAAAGAAAAGTTATCTAAAGGGCAAGGTTTATTTCTGATTTTAAACATCTTCTGGGACAAATTAAGGTGCTTTCAGGCTTAGATTTTTTTTAAAGTCAACACCCAAACATGATGAATAACAGTATGAATCAGTGGAAAACAGAGGGATATCTGCTGTGCCACTCAGCCCAAGTCTAGGTTGTACAAGTACTATATGAACATCACTGAATGTCCCAGGTAAAGTTAGCAATGCAGACAATGCTACATCATCTGCTGCTCAATCTCCTGTAATTTTTAAAAAGCAAAACTCATATCTTTTTCTCATTTAATAATTAGCCAAAGCAGAATCTGTATTTATATTGTACAAAAATCCAAAGAACAAAACCTGTCACAGCTGCCAACACAGACTGCTTTGTAAACTTGCTATATATATAGGTCTTTAGGTTAAATTCCCATCAGACTGCTTATGACTACAGTATACTGAAATGTCTCACAGTGAATTCCTCATGAATATTCAATGCTACTTCCGTATCAGTATGGATGATTTTGTTCTTGAGTAGATCAGCAATTTTACTATGCTGCACGTGTCCATTTCAATCTTTCCCGTGCACGTTTCTACTGTGAGGTCGGTGTATCAGGGTGTTTCCTGTAACCGTTGCTACATGTTTTGCCTCAGCTTTACATTTAAGAGCAATGAAAATCTGTCAAACTGATTCTCTGCATTGTTGCTCTTCAAGTAGACATAAACTGACCAATAAAGCTTCTCCAATCTTCCAATCCCATATGATGTTATTCTCTCATTTTGGTTGTTATTTAATAGACCCAGATTGATTTTCTGAAGCACATGTGAATTATTGGACAATTATCACTGAAACGAATTGAATGCATCTGGTTAATTAGACTTTGGGCCCAATGTCTGGCCTCAGATCTACTGCCACATAAGCTTGTCTTATGCCAGACTTTCATCCGGAATGGAAGCAAACGCATGTTTGCCATATCAATATGTAAATTATGGAAGCCTGATGCACGCAGCACAGGTGGGAGCACGTTCTCCTGTCACCCTGCAGAATGAACGGTGAGCACAAGTTTTGGAATGGGCCACAAGCCTGTTTTGTTGTCTGCCTCCGCTTCACTGCAGCATAAAATCAAAGCGATTTCAGCGTTGTGGCTGTGCTTTTAGAAAAGTGAACATCTACAGTCCAGCACTTTTGTTGCGAGCTTGTGTAAACAAGACATCTTGCCAACTATACTATTGAAGAAACTCTTCCCAGAAGTATTTCAGAACACCAATAAGAAACAAGAGTTTAAATTAAATTCACAAGACTGCTCTCTGATGACCAGGAGACCAGCTCTGCAGCATTAGATTATCAGTAAATATACAGCTAACCTGCCCAACAAAATCTATTTCATTTTCTTATGCACCATATTTTTAATCATGCCAGTTTATTCTGGATTTACTGACATTATCCCCGTGAAAGAATAGAATAAAATGGGTCTTTAATTGATCTGAAATAAACACCTTACTGTACCTCCTTACACCCATCAACACAATTTGAAAATAAAATGGTTCAGCTGGAAATTGTTCAGGGGCAGGCAATGTGATGCTACAAGAATTGTGATGCACTTCGTTTCTGACGATTCAAGCTTGCCAGGGTAGATGGTACTTATGCTAATCAGTCCTTTCAAAACAGCACACAACTGCAAAAAAAAGCAATCGTATTGCACCTAATTAATACTCCCCATACATCAGTCATGAAAAGGTCTAAAAATAGGCTCTTTGTCTTTCTTGTATTTCTGGCAAAGATTTGAGCTGAAGCGCTGTTTCACATCATCCTGGGCTGGATTTAAAGGCATGTTTTGATTCTCTCTCCCCTGTAAACTGTAAGTATTGTAATGTCTTGTGTAGTGTGAAAATCATGTTCAATTTATGCATCCTTGTATATAAATTGGTGTCACTGTGTTGCTGATTCACGAAGCTGCAGTTTATCCTGTGGAATGAACCAAAAGGCAAGGGATATTTATGGCCATAACTTGGCTGACTGCTCCGACATTCCCACACAGTCTAACAATTTTCAACTCTATGGGTGGTTGGATTTTAAACTAATTCTGGAACAGTTTTCAATAAAATGTCATACTTGCAGATTTTACGGATGCAACCTTGAAACTCCCCCAAAAAAATATTCAGCACTCACACAGGGGTTAATTAATTACAGCTAACTAACAACAAAGAGCAAGCCAGGGAATCTCTTGGAAAAGTAAATGTCACCAACAAGACAACTGCATGATTCGACCCATGAATTCTTACCCATAATGATGATAATCCTGGCATTTTCTATAGAGCTTTTCACGTCTTCTAGACATCTCAAAGCGCTTCACACAATATTCTGTAAAGTGAATTGACTGTATATTTGTAGGCGAAATACGGCAGCCAATTGCGCACAGCAGTCGTGGATTGAAATGACCAATTTATTATTGTTTCTTTTCTTAAGGGATTATTATCAGGCACGTGGAGTAAGGAAACTTGCCCAAGGTTTCACCCTGCAAGAGAACCTTGGGCGCTGGGCTCCTAAGGTTGGGCTCGCCCAAGAAGCTAACTATTCTTTTTGCTGAGGAATACGTGGAACTTTTTTTAAAGGTGTTTGGGTGGCTACATTCAAATGCTGCATTTGTAAATCCTGTAATTAGATCTTGTTTTTTTTCTTAAGGAATTATTATCAGGCGTGTGGAGTAAGGAAACTTGCCCAAGGTTTCGCCCTGCCAGGAATCGAACCCAGGTCCCTCGTTTGCTAGGTGAGTGCTCTAACCACTGAGCTACAGGACTCCTTTCCAGACAGCCATTTGTGAGTGGCACTGTTGGGTGCTGTGATGAGTGAATCCTTGATTTCCTTATGCAACCGGAAGACTGGCCAGGTCAGATCACTGTCTTCATCTCCGAGTAATAATAAACTAATCCTTTCATTTGATATAGCACCTTATCACGTCTTCAAGATGTCTCAAAGCGCTTCACAGAATGTACAGTAAAGTGAATTGACTGTGTATTTTGTGGGCAAAACGCAGCAGCCAATTACGCACAGCAGTGTCCCACAAACAGTCATGGAGTGAGTGACCAAGTTATTATTATTATTTTATTTTTTGAAGGGATCCGCCAATTGACTAACAACCGGGTTCCTACTTACTGCTAGGTAAACAGAGCAAAACTACCTGAAGCAACAAACTGATGAATTATAGTGGCTGAAGAATGAGGAACAGCAAGGCGGGGGACTGGGGAGGAAGATCCTGTTCCATCCATCAGTAAATAGGAGAGATGTCTGGAGAGATCTAAATAGGGAATAAAACCTCCAAATAAAACTCATCTGGAATTTCTGATCATTAATGATTTTAACTCATCTTTCCATTCTCGCCTTGGTTTGTCTCTGCAGGTCAACACACATCTTATCTGAAGAATGTAGTCTTCTCTCGGATATGATATCATGAGAATCTCTGCAACAATACTGGGAATAAACAGTTTTTCCAGTGACAGGAAATGACATTGCAATCAAAGGGTGGGGCATATTGGTTCAGTCCAGATAAAAAAAAAATAACCTTGAGCTGTTGAAAGCTATTGAAAATCTATATAGCATCTTTCAGGGAGGATATTGTCTCTGAGCACAGCACAGTGGCAGGGTTGGATGTTTCAGCGCCTTGGGACGTCCTCCCGATGTGAAAGGCGCTATACAATTGTAATCTTTTTGTTGTTGTGACATAAAATTACTGTACCAAGACTGTATAGCACCGAACCAGGCCATTTGGCCCAACTAGCCTCAGAGGGACCAGTCCGAAGGAAAGAGGAAAGGATTACAGGTGGCATGTCTAAAAGGTATAGTCAACCTTTGGTTAGACATCCATTTATTCCGAGAATCATTTTTTGGAATTATTCAGAATACTGACAGTCAGAAGTGAATCCACATTTAAGATCCTCGTTTGAACCAAAATAAAATGTTTCTCTGAATTAAGATATTCACAGATTTATTTTCATGTTCTTTGACTAATATCTTCATCATAACACAGATTCTTTGTTGAGTGACTGGCCTCACCCTCTTTCAATCAAAATAATGATAATAATAATCCTTGCATTTGATATACTGCTTTTCACGTCTTCTAGACGTCTCAAAGTACTTTACAGAATAAACATGATCAATATTGGTGACAAAGCAAATGACATCTTCCAGACTCTGTGCTACAACTGCTGAATTCACTGTTCTCATAAACATGCTCCCCAGTGAGTGCCAACACTAGGAGAGAGACTCAGCTCTCAGTAAACATGCCTTTAGCTATTCAGTGGAAGACCGTGGCCTTTCAGAAAAAGCAAATCAAAGGGCTGACAAAGAAAAAGATGGGAGGCAAAAGCTTTTCTCACCACCTCATAATAAAGCATTTCCCAGGCACAGGACATCCCAGATCTCATTTGAGTCCTCTGCTTCTGCCTTATGTAGTCGTTGCTTTCACCTCTATCTAAACAGTGGCTTTTGCTGCAAAGGTTAGTAAAGTCATCAGGCAGAGAGAAACAGTCATACAGAATCGGAGGCTCCAGAATTAATCTTAGGTTACATTTGATTAATCAATCACACTATTATTTAGTCTGGAATCGACTGCATTTCTGACTGAACCATGCATTAATTCCGGTCTTTTTCCTGAATTTGTTTCATAACTGTGGCCATGTCCTGAGTTGGGCACAACCCACAGAAAACAAGCTTCACATGAATTGTAGGAACAGAAGCCTGGACCCACCCTTCTGTTGAATCATGGCTGATGTGTAACTCAATGCTATTTACCTACCTTTTCTCTATATCCTCTGATAACCTTACTATTTATCTATTGTATTTATATGTAGGGATTTATACTGACCTAATATCTGTTATAAATGAATAAAATGAAAGCTACACCGTAAAATCATCACGCAAGTGTGGCAGTGAAAGTTTACTATAAATGTACAAAAAAGGGCATTTCACATAAATTTAAAGTATCTAAATGTCTATAATTAGATTGCTGAAAACATGAAATAATTCTGATTCAACAAGCAATTTTCTTTTTAACAAGATGTATTAATTGTCATGAAACTCTGTAGGTTTCTCAATATCTCGCCTCAGCCTTGGCCCATCCCAAATGTGGCTGGTGAAGAAAACAACTTGATAAATGACCCAGTCCCAATCCAAGCACAGCATCGGGTCCCCAGTGGCCAACAAGCATGTTGTATTTGCCCAGTTGATGCAGGATGTTACCTCAGCTGCCTTTTCAGACATCTTACCCTTCCCAGCAAAGCCTTCCAGCCCCACCCCCAACCACTGTCTGGGGCTGTGGCCAGCTACCCTCAAATTACTAATGCTTATGAATTATTAACATCCAATTAAAATCGTAAGTAATGCATGCCTGTCAGCATAGAGAATCCATTTTAACCTTAAATGCTTTTTTTTGAAAAAATAAACAAGTTACATAATATATATATATATATGTATTTACACACACACACACAATATATAGGTGTAAAAATATACACATGCACGCTATAGCCTCAAGTGGATAACAAATGTGTGATGAAACTGATTGGAAATGTTACGATGGCAAACGAAGGAAGGATGAAAGAGCAAATAATTAGAGCTCTTAAGGTTCCTCTCCTGCCTTTGCCAGATGAGACTCACAGGCCAGGCTGTAATATTTCACTCATTTACTCTAATCCATTTACAAGCACCATCATACAAGACAATGAATTTCTTATTCTGCACAAACCAGGCAGATTTAATTTCAAGCCTAAGAGATCTCCCTTCAATCTCATATTAAATATTTATCCATTATGAGGTCCTGCTCACTATGACACAGCTCTCTATAACATTGCTCATTTATAAATGTTCTATCAACCAACCACCATCTTATTGTTACAAGACTGTTATTATGCATTTCTTATTTACTAAATAAAGTCCTGGAGGAAATATTACAATTTCTGTAAATGTAATCTGCTGATGAATATTGATGCCAGATAAACATTTCATTATTTTAACAGACTGTGACTTACAACTAAAATTGATCTAGCAATTACTCTGCACAATATTGCAATGGAAAGGCAGCTTGAGGCCAGGGCAGAATTGGAACTGTGCTGCTGGCTGCAAGATAATTGTACAGCTATTGACAACACTTGCATAAAATACTAGGCCTTTCGTCGGGTTTATGGTGTGTGGAAAGCTGTCATCTCGAGCACTGCTCCACCGACTGAACAATACACAATGGACTGCAAGGAAAAATTACAGCCACAATAATCTGTAAAAAGAAAAGGAAGCTTTGTACAATATCATTAATTGAAATCGTACCATCCGAGAACCAGCTTACGTGTATTTCCCATACTGTCTGGAGTCACTGCTTCAGATTACTAGGCCTTCATCTTATTCCAGTCTGCCCAGCACAGTATATTTATGCGGCAATGCCTCTCACAAGATATGAATAATGTCGAACACAAAGAAAGAAATCTGTGGAGGTGTCACCACAAACATTTTACAGTACGAAGCTACAGCCAAAGACAATCACACAAATTGTTATGAAATTTCTTTTAGATAGGATCAAGAAAAACTCACCATCTCTCTTTATGCCATGTTGCACAGATTTGTTCAGCACCTCTGTGGGATGCATTGGGAGGTGCCTGGTTTGACCTGCTGCATGCTGCGATGACATCAGTCAGATGATACAGCTCATTATGGGAAAGGCTGCTGTTGCCATAGAAATCAAGATGTGATGTGAATTCCTACTACAGGGCCAATTGGAGCTCAGAAGAAGGTGGTCCCCTTAGTTTACTGGAAGCTGTAGGTTTCTGTAATAAAGCAGAGCAGAGCGGGATCAGCTTCATACATAGTGCAATTCATCTATCAAGAATATTTCATTTGCAGCTCAGAGCATTTGCATAAGCAGAACACTGAAACCACAGTGCAGGCAGTCTGCCTCCTCAAAAGCACTGGAGAAAGACACCAACAGAAAAGGAAAACCTTTTTTTTTGCAAAGAAAAAGTCCGGTTAATTTAAAGATGTGTCAAACCCTGAACTCAAAAAGTCTTTTGCAGCAGAAATTCTCAGATTTCTTTTTTAAAATCGAGTCTGTTCACCGAGAGAGGAACACAATGATTTCTGGGTGGGCTGACTGAAACACTGGACTGTTTTTCCATTTTAAAAATGAGATTTTAGGACTTATGAATTTCTACAATAAAAGGAAAAGGTAACAACACCAAGCACAGAAATACTGGTTAAAGGGCATTACAGCAATTATTTTGGCGTTGGCTTCACATTTGCATTTTTGATGGAGAGAATCATCATTTATTTTTCTTTCATTCAATTGTTATTAAATTTATATCTGGTTTTACCTGTTATGTCTTAATACCCTACTTTATGGTTGCAAATCTGTTGAACATTGAAACATGCCTGTTGCAGGAAAAGTTGACTCATTCAATAACAACAAACAACTTGCATTCATATACTCCCCTTCACACAGGGTAGATTCTCAGAGCCTAAACTGTGATGGAGCTTGATAACAAGCCAGGGAGTGAGGGAAGGTAACCATAGGCACAGTTGAAGAGGAAGATTTTTAGGTGTGATTCAAGGATGGACAAGGAGGGGGCAAGATGGAGGGGGTGAGGCAGACAGTTCCAGAGTCTCGGGCGTTGTGGCTAAAAACTGATGGTGAAGCGGACGTAGAACCGGGAGGAGCAGGAGGCTGCAGCCAGCTGAGCAAACAACAACAACAACAAAATTACATTTATAGAGCGCCTTTCACATTGGGAGGACGTCCCACAGAGCTGAACAGTCAGATGTCGGGGCCCGAGCATGGGGGAGGGGTGGTGTAGGGGTGAGGGAAGGCAGAGAGGTGGGAGGGATACCAAAGGCACGGTCGAAGAGAAGGGTCTTGAGACCAGCCTTGAAGGATGTAAGGGAGGAAGCAAGGCGATGGGACCGTGGGATGGAGTTCCAGAGTGTGGGGGCAGAGAGGCTGAAACTCCGGCCACCGATGGTAGGGCGGGAGACATGGAGCAGGCCGGAGCCTGATGAACAGAGGTAGCGGGCAGGTTGGTAGGGAGTCAGCAGGTCAGAGAGGTAGGAGGGGGCAAGGCCATGGATGGCCTTCAAGGTGAGGACGAGGATCTTGAACTCGATTCTCTGGGGAATGGGGAGCCAGTGGATTCGGGTGAGGGTGGGAGTGATGGGGTCACAGAGCCTGGTGCGTGAGAGTACACGAGCTGCAGAGTTGTGTTAGGGGGCGAGCTGTGTTAGGTGTGAGGCATGGTCGGAGGCAGGTGATGTGGCAGAGTTACACAAAAATGGTGTCGGTCAGGAACACAATGTGGGGTAGGAAGGACAATTGGGAATCAAAACTGACTCTTGAGTCACACACATGCTTAGCAAGTCTGAGGGATAGACCGGGGAGGTCAAGGAGAAGCAGTCAACAGGAGCCAAGGAGTCTGAACAAGACATATCTCACCCTTAGAATACTTTTTCAGTTTATAAAATATTGATTTTCCTTTTTTGTTGTCAAGTATTTACTTGATATCTTGATTAATGACTGCATTACAAAAGAATAAGACCTAAGGCTTAGACAACAGTCACAGGTTATTGTTATACACCAAAATCATTCCTTCCCACAATTTTAATGAATAGGGTATATGTGCCTCTGAAATCCAGATTTCAAGCTTCAAAAAAGCATTCGTCTGTCAGCAGTTTCAAATGATAAGTGTCCCACTGGGATAACCAGGGCAAAACGTACTTATTTTATCACCCACTTGCACACGTCCCATTTTCACAAACAATGCCTTTTCTAAATTCTTCGGAAAGTGCAAAGTTCAAAATACGTCTCCACAGTGCTCACTCATGGGATGTTAAATCTAAACGTCACATAAACTAAAGCGAAAAAGTGGTTCAAGAAAGCTAAATAAGTGGGAAAAGGCAAACTCCTTAGATACCAGAAAACAGAGATTAATGATTACGAAAACAATTCTCAAAAAAATCTTTCAATGGAACTCAACTGAACTTCCCACACAACAACCTTGCCAATGGGATTTCATAAACAAAACTCTCTCACGCCAGTCTTCTAACCTACTTTGAGAGAAGGTCATACAAAGAAAGAACATTTTCTCCTACCATGATATCTAAAATCCTTTGGTTAAAAGCCACGTCCTACACAAACTGGATTATGCGACTGTAGTCTGATCCACCACTCGAAAATCCCTACAAAACAAACAAAGTCTGTGTGAAATATTTCCCATAACATTTATACTTGGCAGAAAAATGATGGTCCTATCAGCCCTATAAACAGCTCAGTTGGTGATACATAAACATGAACACAACAGCAAGAAAGAACTATAATCAACAATGTCAAGAATAAGTGCACAATTTCAAAAATACCAATCCTGCAATGTGTTCCTGGAGCAATGTTTCGATCTAAGTACATGGTTTTCCTGCTGAATTAAAAAAAAGTTTAGTTATGAAATAACATTTTAACCAGAAGCTTACTACATGTCTATTAAGTAGATGCTTGTTGCTTGAAGGGTGACAATTTAGTGAAATTACTTTCTTTATACTTTCCCAGAAGTACATCAAGAAAACATCCCATCATTGGAAACAATTGTTTAAAATGTAGTTTTACTTTTAAAGTTTCTTTACTATCTGACAGGCATGTACTCGCTCATTCACGAAGTGTAACCTTTACCTCTATGATAAAGATTTGTTACCGAGTTGCTTCATATGAACTCTTCTGCTCTCAGCACTTACTCTTCAACAGGAGAGGGCAGCAGAGTGAAACAGCACAATTTATGTAACAAAATTTATACAACAACATCTCATTTACATGCCGCAGATAAATTTTATGCATTATGCTAGTGTGTATCCAATGGTTTACAAAGTGTTTTTTTAAACACCATAATCAAGAATTTACTGTACTTCTTGGGGGAGGTCAGTGGGATCTCCTTGGAGCTGAACTGGCTCTGAGGTGATGTGCTTGGCAATGGAATGTTGGAACCCAGTCAACCCTCCGTGGTGGTCTCGGTAGTCCAGTTCTTGAGTGGGATGGATCCGTAGTTCTCCAGCGCACTGCCATCCTGGCTCATCAGCAGGACTTGGAGAGGACAGAGCAGGGAATCTTCTCTCTTGGCTACTGTTTACCTTTCAAGCCAAAGCTTTAATGGATAGATTGGTTCTATGAACAAGCAGTGCCAAATTTGCAAGGCAGTCCTACAAAGAAGGTCAAAGAAGGTACAGTGAATTGACTGTATATTTTTGTGGGAGTAACAAGGCAGCCAATTACCCACAGCGTGTGCCACAAGTGTCGTGGATTGAGAGACCAAATTATTATTTTTTTTCAAAAAATTTTTGCAGACGATATTATCCTCAGAAAAGCGAACCGCCAATCGACTAAATTAAATCCACATAAGAAATTTTCCAGCAATTAACTTCACAGAAAGTTTGATAAGGTTATTTTCTATTTATTCTCTTGAACATCATTCTCGAGGAATGCATTAACCACGTGATACAATATGAAGGATGGCATTAGCATTCCTCGGTTGTTGCAACTATTAAAATGTCATTTCTATTCCAGCCACTTTATCTCGCCCCCATTCTGCTCCCTTTTCCAGACAAGTAAGCAGAAGGCAACTTGTTCTAGGAACTGTGCCAAAACTTTTTTTTAGCTTGTCTCTTCTTTAGCATTACTTACCCATGTATCCGTCGCTTGTACCTCCCTGTCGTAATCACATTGTCTCCATTGGATACCTCTCTCTCTGATGACACAGGACCGCACCCTTTTTCAATGATTTTTGAAAGATGGAGAAACAAGACTTGAATGTTTGCCTTATTTCTGCGCGCTAATTTGTTTTATTATATTTCAAAGGAGTTTTTTTTATTTGTTACAGGAGCTTCTGTATAACTTTTGACTGGCAAAAACAGCTGCAAAATGCTCATTTTAAGGGCAAAATTTGCTTGACAATTTTGTATCCCTCTAACTAGAATGTTGCGCAATTTTTAAACACCGTTTTACAAAGTACAACAACAACAACAAGATTCCATTTATAAAGCGCCTTTCACGTCAGGAGGACGTCCCAAGTAACCCAGTTACAATTAAAACTCATTTTAAAGTTAGGTGAATTTAAGAAACTGTACCCGGGATTCCCTGGGGTCAGAGATAAGTGTGATGTTCCTGAGTTATAAATCTTTAACTAACTCCAAATATGGAGACATTCCTTCGTGTGTGCTCACTGGACTCAGTTTAATTGCTGGGAGCCTCTCTCACCTGGGTATTATTTATCTGATTGCAGCATTCTCTCTGCCCACCTGGGTTGCAATTACCTCATTTTTGATAATATAACTCTCTGAACATACAGCCAGGTATGTACCTGTATTAATGTCCATCCTCACATCAGTTTCCTAATTAAAACATGTCATCAGGGACATTTTACCTAGAAACTGAGTTTACACGATTGTTTGCCTGAAATTCTCAACAGAAAATAGTTGTTTTTAAAACTAATGTAGTCGGCTCAAAGTGAATGAACAGAGAAGGTCTCAACAATAACAACTTGCATTTATACAGTATCTCAGAGCGCTAAACAATGGATTAGATGGACATCGAGCTGGGGGGGAAACGGTTGAAAAGTCTTCAGGTGCAATCTGAAGACAGGCAAAGATGTGGCAAATATGAGCAGGAACAACAGCAGAAGAGGTTTATAGCACTTGAAAAAAAATGAGCAATGCAGCAAAGAAATGAACAGGTCTCCTTCACCTGGAATTTAGCTTTCCTTTCGTGACAATACTTTCACCTCAATAAGAATGTTACAGTGGGGAAAAACAGGCTCACGTTATATAGTAATAATACTTGCAATCATTTTGACGAGGGCTTGGGTTGGAATTGCTTTAGGTATGTACAGATCAAAGTAAATTATCACCTATTTAGAAACAGAGCAGCAATATAACCAGCAAGCGAGGGTAAATTTGAGTACGAGTGGTTTACTGAAAATAAGTTTATTAATGGTGCCAGCTAAAAAGAAAGCTGAGTTATGTAGACTGTGAAATTGATTTCCGTTCCAAAGACCAACAGCCTCCAAAACCATGTTTTGTTCATACGACAGGTTTGACCTGCTCGGGTCATGACCCAACTGTGCAGCGCCTTGGGACGTCCTCCTGACGTGAAAGGCGCTCTATAAATGGAATCTTGTTGTTGTTGTTGTTGTTGAGTTTCAGAATCTTTTCATTATAGTCGCAATTAATTCAGTTAGTATTTTGCCTATTTTGGACTGGCAAATGCAGATGAAACAAGAAATGATGAGGTAATGTGTTACACTGAAAGCACCAAAAAAATTCACACTCTCATAATCACCAGAGCTATAATAAACACCAACCTCAGGCATTGGATTGAACTATTCATTCATCATTAATTTATCAAAATAAGTCTAGTTTACATCCTTCTGACATAAACCTTAGGTGTTTTTAAAATGCCGGTCTGTTAGTCTTGGCAATGACGTGAGTTCATGAACTTTATTGGAATCCATGGAAACCAGGGGTATGGTTGCTACATTAAATGTGCTGTTGTTTGCAGAGCCTTGAGTGGCTTTTCCAGTGAAAGATATATCTGATAAAGAGCAAGGACAGGATGTGTTCTTCATGCTATTGTTAACCTCTGGGTGGCAGTGGCAGCACATCATGAAACCCAAATGCATCTCAACTCAGTTGGTTTCATTTCAGGTTGTTCAAGTCATTGATTTTCGGTAGAAAAAACTCCCTGCGTAGATTTCAGCTAAAAGAAAAGGATGAAAAATAAGATAGAATTTGTGAAAATGTAACAAAAGGATGTGTAATTATTTCTCTTCATGGCTTTCAATTTCACATCCACACCAGGAGAGGACTTTGGGACTGTAGATTTAGAGGAGCTCCTATTTTTCTGTTGCTCGCTCTCTCTCTCATATTGGTTTGAGTGTGACAGTGGTAAATTCAATAATTCCTAGACTAGCCCAGATGTATCTCTTCCAGTCTGATTGCATCAAACATTTTGAAGAACATATCCAAGTGTAAAATTAAGGGGGATTTTTAACAAAATAATGAAAACTATAAGGCAATGTATGATGAAATGAAACATCTCCCTAACAAGCAGCATTTATACAATTGTTTCTGTCTTTGTAGGAAGTAATGTACAGAAAAACTATCGCATCCTGTGCAGATTTACAAATAAAACTTCACCCCAGAAACACACAACCATTTTTCATACATTTTATGATGACAAGCTCAATGACCCAGATTATACCCCCAGCTGTTCCTTGCAACTCCACATTTTTCACTTTCAACACATGATTTCTTTTTAAGAAAAAGATAATTTCACTTCTGCTTTTAAAAAAAATGAAAACGTGTTCAAATAATTACTTGCCACGATGTTTCCTTTTTTTCATATCAATATATAAAAAAGAACACTCACTATATAACTTGCTAAAAATAAATGTCATCCATTCCTGATATGAGCAATGATCATTCTCTCCACCCTCTTGTTAACAATGTGGGGGAGGAGGTGTGCCGTTACTATGGAGATCCTTGGTTGCTATGAAATGATGAGCAACGATATTAGAAATTGACACCATAATCAATATCATATTCAACATTTTCACGGACAAATTTTGCTGCTGCATTTTTTTTGTATAAAGTTGGACCTCTATCAGTATGGTCGGTAGCACTTTGAAAAGAGGAAAGGCATTCTTTACCATCCGAAGGACAATTCATTTCACCAAACAGTGTAAACCCTAGGGTTATTGTAAGCAACAGAAGAACAATCATACTTGGTTGCTGCATCATAGGGCCTCATCTTTCAAAGAGTTGACAAAGCTACAGCCAAACATGAAGTTTCAATATCTCCTGGCGTTTCTAAATTCCAAATTACAGAGGCCACAGCAACAATAGACGAGTTCAATGGATTCACTTCACATCTATCTTCTTTGACAGATAAGATGCCTGAAAAATGGTGCATGCTTCAAGCAATCAGCCCCATTAGGATCCAACAAGCCTCTGACTCGCTCCAGTACAATGGTCACCTTCCTCTCATTGATAGGTAATAAGCTGTGTTGGAGGAGACAAATTCATCAGACACATTTCAAAATAAAACATAGTAGGTGATTTTCCCTGTTCCAGAAATAGGGGGAGAATTCTCTCCAGAAACATTGCAAGGATGTCAGAGACATCCAAGGCAGCGAAAGAGGCAGTCTTATCAGTGCCGGAGTGCAAATAAATGAAGATCAATGCAGAAGCAGATCAGATAAATTCATTCTGGTGTACTGAGTGGAGGATGCAGGAAATCCCAGCCTGTGGAAAGAAAAGAAGGAAAATCTAATGGACAGTCCCCAGCATCTCTCAAGGAGCAATATTGGTCATTGTGGTCAACAAGTCTTCCAGCCAACCTACCTTTCTCACCTCCACATATACAAAATTGTATTTTTTCCAAAATACTAATGTAATGTGAAGCAAGTACTAATTGGTAACAAAGAATTCCACCTCCTTTTCATGGCTGCTACTGTCAATTGCCTTTGGTATTCTCAACCAGCAGTGAAAACTCATTATAACATAGCATGTCTTTATTCATTCTTTTCATCTGCATTCAGACAAAGTAGTCTAAGTATCCTGTTGCTTAAATTAAATCATTCAAGTGTTTCTTTGTTGTACTTGTCTGCAAAATGCAATGAAGTTCTGTAAATCGTGTAATTTTATGCACATCATTTGTACATTTACATTAAAATTAGTTGGTTTTGTTTCATATTGCATATTCAATAACATGAGGGTAATGGTTTCTTCTTGGCTTTCCTTCCCCAAAAGATTGTTGCATGACATCCAATCCAAAGGTACCTCTGGCCTCTGTTGCCAAGAAGGTGCTTAACTGAATTGTGAAAAGTTTTCACAATTTGTTTTCTTCCCTGCCCCACATAACCCAGCTGAGATTGGCAAATGCACAAGATTAAGTGCAAAAATCAATCCATTTGAAAGTCAACTCAAACTTTCCAACAACTTGTATTTATATAGCACACACGGATAGTGTTTTGGAGCATTTAACAGTGGCGGAGTTTGACACTGAATCAGGGAGAGAGGGGAGCTGACTGTAGGCACGGTCCAAGAGGTCTATAGATGTGTTCTGAAGATGGGCAAGGAGGGAGCAAGGTGGTGGAATTGAGGCAGAGTTACACAGTCTCATGGGGCAATGGACGGCTGCTGATGGGGGAGCAGAGGGGACAAGGGACGTACAGGAGGCCGGAGCCAGCAGAGCGAAAGTTGCAAGTATGTGTGGGTGTAATCAGAAAGGTAAGGAGCTGCCAGGACATGAAGTGATTTGTACGTGAGTGTGAATATCTTAAAATCAATCTCTTCTGAAATAGGGAGCCAGTGGAATTTGGCAAGGATGGGGTGATGGGGGTACGGAGTTTAATACAAGTGAAGATACAAGCAGTGAAGTTGTGAATTAATTGGATTTTATGAATGGTGGAGTTGGGGAGGCCAGCGAGGAAAGCAATGGAAAAATCAAAGCAGGAGGTGATGAATGTGTGGATAGAGGTTTCAGCCTCATTGGGTGCAAGGTATAGTTGGAGACGGGCGATATGGCAAAGGTGGAGGAAAGTGTT
The DNA here is from genome assembly GCF_018977255.1 of Callorhinchus milii. NCBI lineage: Eukaryota > Metazoa > Chordata > Chondrichthyes > Chimaeriformes > Callorhinchidae > Callorhinchus > Callorhinchus milii. Next base: position 12,289,060 of record NW_024704750.1, on the reverse strand, counting down.
CCTGGTCAGGGACCAGATGAGGGATAGGAAGTTCAGCTGTGTTCAAATCTGGAGCTAAGGTTGCGCACAAGTTAAGTGAGTCTGATCAATGATAATAAATTCTTGCATTTGATATAGCACCTTGTCAGGTCTTCAAGAAGTCTCAAAGGACAGGTGGGGGAGGTTAGAGTCCAAAGCCAAACTATTGCAACTTATTTTAAATAAAATTCCATTGATTTAACGGTAGAAACAATTAATGATGAAAGAGACTGTTGCATAAAAGCTTACCATGACGATTCTCAAGTAAATCTCTTATATTGAACCTTAAAACTGGAGAATAACCTGAAGGAATCTTTAAAGCTGCATGCAAAATCTTTTGCCTCATATTACACAAGAGAAAACAACAACAAAATTATATTTATATAGCGTCTTTCACATCAGATGTCCCAAGGCAGTCAGCTTTTCGGACCCGAGCTGGGGGTTGGGGAGGGTGGAGGGCAGGCGCGGAAGGAGGGTGATCGAAGGCACGATCGAAGAGGAGGGTCTTGAGATGGGTCTTGAAGGAGGCAAGGGAGGTGGAGGGACTGCGGGATGGAGTTCCAGAGGGTGGGGGTAGAGTGCCTGAAGGCCTGCCTGCCAAAGGTGGGGCGGGCAAGGCGGGGGACGTGAAGCACGCTGAAGGAGGGAGCGGGCAGGTTGGGGGAGATAAAGGTTGAGGGGGTTAAGAAGTTGTAGAGATAGGGGGGAGCAAGGCCATGCAGGACTTTGAAGGTGAGGACCAGGTTCTTGAACTGTATCTTCTTTGTGATGGGAAACCAGTGTAGTCGGGGGAGGATGGGGGTGATAGGGTCGCAGAGCCTGGTGCGGGAAAGGACATGGGCCTCAGAGTTCTGGATGATCTGCAGCCTATGAAGGGACGAGTTGGGGAAGCTGACAAGCAGGGAGTTTGCGAAGTCAAGCCTGGATGTTATGAAAGAATGTAATGTATGAGGGTCTTGGCAGCCTGCGGTGTGGGACAGTGGCAGAGCCGGGTGATGTAGCAGAGAGCACAAATACAAGAATTGATAAATTTAAATTTGTTTCAAGCAGAACGCAATTCTGAGTTTATTGCCTGAGTCTGCCCGTCTGTCAATTACATCAAACTGAAACTGACAGAACATCAGAAATAAAGCATAACTGACATTATCCCAGCTGGCAGAGTAAGCAGAAATAATTTGCTGTTGGGAGTACAAATTCTGTTTAATAAAACTAACTGAACTGATATCGTCTGTGAGAGAAGGCAGTCAAATACATCAGTGAAAGTTTTACTACTGCCATTCTTATAAAATCTTTGTGAAAACAAGCTGCTTATTATTTGTCAATAATGAGATGAAAAAGTATTAGAAGAACTGCCTATGGAAAATGGATTACAGGACCTTTTGTTCATGCTTAAGGCAGTGCCATAGAATAGTAAATATGTATTTAAAATGTTACAATATCTGTACTTGATTTATTTTGCAAACATTTCTAAAGATGGATATGAACATTATATTCTGATTTTACAATGGCTCCTCAACCGTGGGAAACTAAGCAAAGTTGCCCTTTTCTTGTGATTTGTTGCATTAGAAACACCCAGAAGCACACATTAAGATAATGAGAGAATCTGCACTGGCAAAGTGATTCTTAGCATCTCCATCTAGAAAAACAAAGCAAGATTTCATACTATCTTTTCTCACTAATTACCAAAATTTTAAAATAAAATAAGTCAAAATCTTATTTCCACATCAAGCTGCCTCACAGAAGGCATTACGCAAGACTAGAATTCCAGTATTCCATTTCAGCTGCATTTCCTCTGTACACCCGCATTTTTCCTTAGGACAGCTTTCATCCTGGGTTCATCAGTATAAAGGCTTCAGTTCTTTTCATATTCATGTCAAGTTAATTAAATGAAAGGTATGGTTTAATGCAAACTTGCTCCAGTCAAAATAAGAAAGATACATGCAGAGAAGCACTGGAGAGCAACTGTCTTTACATGGCCACAAAGATTGCTTTAAACTAAGGTGTGTGCTAATATTCATCATGGCAGAGATAATCAGCCCTAATACTGTAGTTGATTTGTACCTTCATGCCTACCATGAACATTGACTTTGCTTTCCTTTTATGAGGACACTTTTTACATGTGTTGATCAACTGACACTTGAAACCTAGAAATGAATCTCTCTGTGACTATCACCCCGAACAACTAACTTAACTTTCCTTTTGTATATTTCACAATTTGTCATCTCTCTCAATGTTTTGCAAACTTCCTATCCTGGAGAAACAAAGTATCTTTATTTTGAACCTACTCATTTGAAAAATCAACTCCAGATTTAAATACATAGGTAGATTTAGTTATAACATTTCAACATAAATAACTATAACTGATGTTCTTGTTCAGCTTTTAGAGTGAGCAATGTAACATATGAATGTGTGTTCTCAATATTGCCACTTCCAGCTCAAGGGGGGAGGGGGAAGGAAGTGTAACAAGATACAGGGTCTTTTATAAATAATTCATTTGAGATGCGAAATCACGTACATTCTTTCACCCCGGCTCCATAAACCTTGGTAGGAAGAGACTTTGCTTTACTCAGGAAATTTCTTGCTTTGAAAATGAAACCACATTCAGACTCCAGGGTAGCTGTTAATTAAAAAGTCAGGATTATAGGATTGTTATGGCCTATATTTTGTTCCATTTGGATAAAAATCCATGTTAACTGGAGAATGAAATGCAATTAAATGTCAGTCACATTAATGTGCACTGCTGTACAGAAAGATAATAGAACCAAGATAATTTTCTTCCATATCAGTAATTTAATTGTAACATTTGTTTAAGAGAACATCAGGCCTACACAGGTAGAATTTAACACATAGAACAACATGCAACTTAATTCATCTGTCATTCTTATTTTATCAACTAACTTTTGAAAATAGAGCTTTTCCACTTGAGAATAATGTTTCATTAGCAAAGTTTTTGTTTGAAACTTGTTTTCTCCATATGGATTGGATTTGAGGCTGATCTTAAAGAAGCGGCAGCTGATCCTACTTATTCCACATTGTGATACCATCCCCCGCATTCCTTCATTCCTCCCACTGACCATCAGCTCAGTTGTATCTTCCACAATGTTCCTGATCATTCTCAAAGCATGTTTTCTATCAGATCCTCATTTCAGCCATCTGTCCAAATTAGTTTATGCTTCTGTTAAATATGAAAAAACTAGTGTTTCCTGGGGAACGGCTGACACTTTGACACATTCACAAACAAAAACAGTCTTATACATCGTTTAAATCCTATTCACTTTAACTGCATCTTCTCATCTGAACACTACTCAGTTTTCTATTCATGCATCAGAAGTAGTTAGAGATTGTTATCAAAAATACTGAAGTTCAACATTGCTCCATTGCACTGACGTACAGCCCAATGCGCAATAAAAAAATGTTTTCCCTCAATGCAGCACAAGAATTAGGACATCAGAGTTAGGCAACTTCATTCAATATATGGAATTCTGATTTTCTTTTGTTGGAAGTGGAAAAATAGCAGCAATCACTGATTAAATATGTAATGGGAGCATTAACTTCTGGTTACACCTTACATGCCTAAATTAATTTGCCTCATCTTACACAACCCCTGGCCACTGTTTCACTCAAAGGCAACAATAATCCCATTGACACTAAATTATCATATCACAATAATAAAAATGAAACATTTCTTGTTTCTATTGTTACTGTACATACCAATATTCTGAATTATCAAATTCTGTACAATTTCCAATAGATGTCAGGATTTGGAACAATTCAGTGCAAATACTTCATATGCTTCACACAGCATGTACCTGGGAATGTAATAATGCTCAGTCGTGAGGATAGCTGTTCCTTAGACTGTGTTTTTCTCCTTAGTCTGTATTTTGTGGGCGTGATGGGTACTATATCAAATGCAAAGATTACTATTATTAGTGTTATCTGCAAAACTATCTTAAGCTTTTTAAAAAACAGAAATGATGTCAGAGTGTATACACACACACACACTTCAGTCAGTACAAACACAGGTTCATAGAAAAAAAGCAGTTTTATTAAGGAAAATGGAGTACATGAAACTCTTAAGATTTGATTCTCAAAATCATTTATTTACTATAATACACTGCAGATGATGTCAAAATCTTAAGAGTTTTCACACCAGTCCCACTGAGGCAGATTACAACATTTAGCAAACAAATTTGTTTTCATACATAATCACCACCCAAACCTACACAAAACGTATACTAGCAGCAGAATGTGTACCAAATGATTAACAATTCTCTTAAAGGAAAAATAGTATTTTGACAAAATCATGAAATAAATGCAAACGTTAACAGAAAGTTTACGAATTGAAGCACAATCAATGCTATTCATACAGCCAGCTTCCCCCATCAAGCACTGAGTACATCTACCATCCAGCTCACCAAATTATTTTACAGTAATTTTCAGCCAAACTACAGCGCTTAAAAAAATCTACTGAAAGCAGCATCATTTTACAGCAAAATGGGTACCGGCATTAAAAGAAAAATTTGAAAACTTTTAAAAATAAAATGGTGCCACATACATGGATTAGCACAAAAAAAACTAAAAGAATAACCTAAATAAATGTTAGTTCAAGATACCACAGAAGTAACATGATTACAAGCTTTACATAATCATACATAAATTGTTAAGTGTGTAATTGTCAATACCCAAAATATTTATTGCTATGTCAGCAATATTTCAGTCATAAACAAATTACTTGTTAGTGTAACATTAAAATGAGTTAACAGAAACAAGTTGTACTTATAGCCATTTAATACACCATCTTTATTGCAAACACAGGTGAAAGCAGTACAGCTGTCGAACATGGAAAGATTTACAATCTTTTAAGAAAAAAATGACATCTTTCCAATACACCCAACATTCTCCCCCTTCTGCCAAAGAGGAAACAATATCTAAAAATGTATTAGGATAAGTTACAAGACCAACCAGGAATTAAACACATGCATTATTTTTCCAACAATTAACGTTACTATAAAATGCCTACATTTTATCCTTTAATTAAATGAAACAAATGCAATAAGACATATAGGATAAAACTTGGAATTTTTAAGATCAGTTTTGTTTCATGAGCTGATCCCTATTGTGCTGTTGGTCATTAAAATTAGTGGATTCTTCCCCCAAAATAAACAGGACTACCACAGGTCTAATACCAGTAAAGAGAAGGTGCAATAGAAATCAACAGTCTATGACAGTGCACCTGGCATTTTATTCAAAACCACATTTTCAGAAGCAGTGCAAATGTTGGGAGGCTGCTATATTGACAGCATATTCATCTCCCCATCCACGCAAACGTATGTCAGGACACAAAACACAATGACTCCCAAAACAGCACAAAATAAAAGGTCAAATCCAGTCAAACAGGTTGTGAGTTCTTATACATTTTATCGTTGGTTGAGAAATATAGTTGACTCCATTTTGTACAATTTAGTTTATAGATAAACTGTTATTCACAACTGTCAAAAAGGGCTCTGAAGAAAACCACAAAAAAACCACAGAAATTGTCAAGATTGCTTTCATGCAGTAGGTGGAATGTATTTATTGCAGCCAGTTTTATTTATTTTTTTAACATAGTAATTTAAAAAAAATCCATTAACACCCACACTTACAAATGTCTCCTTTGGAAAATGATCAGGAAAGGAATGCTAAGTTGTTTGAAATTAACGTTGCTATTAAAGTTTGCAAATGCCTCGCCTTTATAGGGTCTTCCATACCTTAGCAACTGTCTGCAACTTGGGTCAATTCTTCTTATAATGAGGTCAGTTCCTACTCAATGTTCATATGATACCAAGTTATCTGTCTGCATCTGTGGTTGGAACTGTTGAGATGTCGGCGGAGGCAGTAATGGTAGCAGTGGTAATAATGGTTCTACCAATTGTCCTGTGCTAGGCGCCCCAGAGGGCATAGCCATTTCTACAATCTCTCCATTGTAAAAGAAGAAATGGCATTGCTGAATGAATGTCTCAATGATAGACTGATTGACTGTGGTGGTGGTAAGAGCATCTCGGTTTTCAAAGTCTGGCCTCATGAGGGTAGGCCAGAAGCAAATGGAGAGATTATCTGCAGTCATACGATTTGTTTTGCTTTGCTGACTAACCCTGTAATAAAATGCATAACATGTGAGAAAAAATGTTTTGTTCCCAATTATACATTTGAACTTGTTCTCATTATTCACATGTTTCTACCTGGATTATAATGGCTTCAAAACCCAAGGTATCATAATTGAAAATTCAGCTTCACAGCTATGGTTTTGGATTGCCATCAGAACACAAATTGTATTCTGTAATAATCAATACTTTAGTTCATACCAATTTTTTTTCATTGTATAACTAAAAATGCAAAAACATGCAAATGCTATCACTCTACACAAAGTATTACTTTGTATACAAAACTGGACATTCATTAATACTGTAATTTAGGACACCAGATACAGGAAAATAGTTAACCTAGAAAAAGATAGTAAGTGTCTTATTTTCTACAATTAGAATTCATTACAACAGACCATCATCAGCTTGCTTTAGGCATTTTTTATTTTTTAGAAATGAGCTCTAAATGGATTATGAAGAGGGGGATCTTAACAGTAAATCACAGATGTTTCTAAACCATAAGCAAGACAAGATAATTTCCTGTGAATATGAAGATCAAACGACAGACTGGGTTTGCACAAAATGGAATTGAGGTGCCTCCAATTGTTCTGCAGAAGTGTTTAAATGATGGTTAACACTGAAAAAGCACCTCTGGACAATGTGATACATTAGCATTGAAGCACACACCTGTCTTGAAACTACTCCCACGATCCATTTGTACAAAGTACAAAATAAAAAGTTTGCACGTGGAATGCTTGTGCATACAAATCAATTCACATTACAGTATATTGAAACGCTTTGAGATGCCTGACATGATAAAGCGCTATATCAGATGAAAGGATTAATTTTAACTATTATACTTTTTTGAGAACTAATGTGAGGACAATTTGTACCATTAAAATTATTCCTCATCGAACATTATTTGTTGCACATCCATTTCAGTAAAGTAAAAATTGTAAAATTACTTCAGCACAAAATGATATATACAATGGACTTGATTTTTTATGGTTAGATGGCCACAAATGGCGATGTAACAAATGTCAAATTTGTTCTTTATCAGGTGAACTCAGTGATGATCTTAATGGGAGGAGAGAAGACGAAAAAACTACAATTGCCTCAGGTGCTGGCACAACAAATATCAGTCTGATTTTCTTTTCTTATTAACTATCCAACTATTTTCCTCCACCTTGCATCCTGAAAACTGCTTGCTTTTGAATGCCAAGGGAGAACGAGGCAGTGTTAGTTGTGATTAAGTCTCTCTCCCTCAGTTCAAAAGCCATTCAATAATCTAAGATCACATATGAAGATTGGGCACAATTTACCAATTATAAGAGGGGGGGGGGGAGGGAGAGAAAAGAAACTGAGGCAAAAATAATTTTTAATCTCAACCGGCCTCCTGAGAGGCATCAGTGAAGGCTGGATTTCTGAAAGACACAATTTGGCACCCAGAGTTGAATCTGGGTTGACGTGCCGAAATATGACGTTTTGAAACTCAGCACTCCCCAAGGCTGAGCAGCAAATTTTCATGCTCCAGTGCTCTGGTCTCAAATAGCACAACTATGGGTTGCTGCAATTGAAAGACCAGCCATTGCAAAAAAAAATATTTATTTTTCAAAATTAAATATAGTTTGGCAGAATGTTAAGGAGGTGGCCAAGCTCTACCCATTTTTTCAATGTTTGAACATTTTTACCCATTCTAAACAAGCTTAACTTGATGCATGCACATTTAACTGGGAGAATGGAACAGGTCACCCTCCAGTTCTCAGGCTTATGCCTGTAATATCAGCAATTTGAGGCAAATTTGCCTGTGGTTGAACAGTCAAATTACTATGGGATTTAGCAGCAATTATCACTTTTAAGTCAAATCAGATAGTGGCACAGTTGATGAAGATTCCTGTAAAATCAGTTTGACAGACAGATCATTGGATCAAACTCAAGGGCAAATGTTTCTTGTCAGCAGAAATTAACTGTGAATGAATAGTGAAGACACTGGTCTGATTTGTAAGTCATTTGGACCGGATTCAGTAATACGTTTAATGCAAGCTATAAATTCAGGAGCAAGCCATGGATCCCTATCTTACGAGTGCAAAACTCTCACTCCCACACTCTACAAGTATTCAATGTACATGTATTCAGTTCTTTTCTATTACATTTCTGTTGCGGTTTTAAAGACTATTCTTTTGGATGGAACTGCAGTGTGGTGAGCAAACTATGTGTTGGTGATTCATCTGCCATTATAAGGGATGCACAATGGTTCTTTGTGATGGCAAGATCCTCGTAGGGGATAACAGAGTTTTTTTTTAAAAAATCAGATGACTTGGAAGCTGAAGCAACATAACAGTTAGAATGCTGACACACAGCTTCAGTTGCAACTTCTCATTCTCTCCAAAGGTGAGAGCACAAAGGTGACATCCATCTACAATATTTTGTATCACACACGCATACAAGAGAAAATGCTTATTCTGCTGATAATACTTCAAAGCAAGTGGAATAAATCATCGTATTCGACCTGCAATTCTAGCAATTATTGCATGAAACATGCAGATGCTTTTGGAGCACATTTTTCAGAAACATGCACAATATTCAATGTATTTAAACTGTGTATCCATCGTTGTTTTTTTTATGTGTAGAATTGCAGAAGGAAGAGCATTAATCTCGCATTTGCAAATGTTTGTAATCCTTTAATTTTTCTTCAAGTCTAATAGCCTTAGGCTTATTATTCGTACTGTACCTCAGAACTATCTGTGTGTCCATACTTTACACAGTGAACATATGAAACAGACCACTCAAGGAGACGGTGGAGGTAGGCAGTGTCAGTAATTGTAAAGGAAATTAGAAACTGGTTTGGTGAAGGAGGTAGCAGATAGATTACTGTAGGTTTATTCTCTTTTTTAAAAATTTCTGCAGGTCTGCCTTAGGATCGGACAGATTGACTACAATGACCATTTCCGATCCCGTACATTCCAATGTTCGTACAGGCGTAAGATTCCTCAAAACATACAGAAGAAAAGCACATTATCTGCATTTCTTTTCCTGGAGAGAAGGAGGGACAGAAAAGCTGGATTTTGATTTAGAAATCAGTTGCACGGTGTTTAAACCTCATATCCCCAGGGGAATAATTCAAGTAACTTATGTATTAACATCTTAAAGGGATACTGCATCTATGATTTCCCACTTTTAAAGACTGGATTAATATTTTTTAGGTAGAATGGAATTCATAATGAAGCTCTTACAGATGCAATTCACCATAAGTATCCACAGATTATTATGCTTGATTGACAGCTTGGATATCACCCAATACAAAAATGCACAGCAATTTTAAAATCAGGATTACAAATTAAACCACCTCCAACAATGGCATTTGATTCTAACTGGCAAAGCCACAAAGCTTGAATACCTTTAAAACTACACAATGCAAGAATTATTATTACACAATAAATGTATTTTTAGAAAGCTTCCAACCTACCTATTTAAATGAGTAATAATGTATTTGAAAACATCATAGTTTTCCACAGGAAACTTCTTCACCAAATCCTGAAGAACATTCAGCTTTTCTGACCTGTTGGGATATTCTGAGAGACAGAAAGAAAACAATTACTATCAACTGTACTCTTATTACCTTACTGCATTGCATGTTTGTCATTTAACAGCAGTTGCTATTTGTAGATTATACTGATAAACACAATGACATTTCCATTTGTCTCAGAATAACTGGTCGTAAGTGTTATCAGTACAGTTAAAGCATGCACTTATGTTACATGAATATGACCAACGTGTTCCTTGATATCTATTTTTTGCAGTGCCTTCAGTGTTTGAACAATATTTTCTGAACTTAGGAGAAGTAAGTCCCACAAGCCAATGGGAACAATATCCCTTCAAACCACTGGAAAAATCAAACCTGTGACCCCCTTTCCCTCGACTTATTTAACATCACTACTTTGTCCATTCACTTGCCTGGAGAAGCAAACAGCAAAGTGAAATTTCAATTTGATCGATTTACCAATCAAGAAAGGAAGGGCGGTATAAGTTGTTGTATTTAAATCGTTTCTAACTAGTATATTTCACTTACATTTCTTCTTCTGTTTCTGCTTCTATTCTGCAAGTGGGCATAATTAGTTTTAAATTGCTTTTTCTGGGCCTGAAACACATTTACAAATGCACCAGACACATTTGGGTCAACCTCTGAGAATCAACTGAACTCAGAGCAACTTAGTCACAACACTGAGAATTTTGTTCAGCAAAAAATACCAAGAAAATATCAAGGGCCTGGGATCTTTCTGTGGATATTCTAGAATATAAAATGTATTACCGAGTAATTCCAAATTGGAATTGATTTTAATAAATGATAATTGTTTGCAATACAGTACATACAGACCATATAGGCATTCTTAATGGCAGAAATGCAAGAATACAATACAAAATTATATTTATAAAGCGCCTTTCACATAAGGAGGACATCCCAAAGTGCTGAACAGTGAGGGATGAGGACTCGAGGGGGGTTGAGGGGAGGGGGTGGGGGAGGTCGGGGGGTAAGAAGGTGGCCGAAAGCTCAGTTGACGTTCTCAAATATCTGTTTTCATGTCTGTCTACATCCAAATATCTGCCAGGCAGAAAGGTCCACATTGTGCACGGTACCAAACCCAACTTCTGTTGGAATGGAAAATCTAAATGTATTTGTAACTACAATGAATTCTAGTTGTGATTCTATTGCCTGGGCCCAATATAACAAGGCTGCATTGTAAGTGAGGAATGAGAAAATGTCCAACTTCTAGGTCTATACGGCATTGCACATAAGAATTTACATCAGCAGCAACCTGCAGAATTGCAGCCGCTATTTCCAGCTTGTTTGTTGGTGCTGCAAGCTGGGTGCACTGTGCTTCCGGTTAGTGCAGGTCCAGGGTAGACCCCTGTTATTGGCGAGACGAGTGTTATTTTAAATCATGCTAAAGCAGGGTTCTTCTGTATTAACTGTAGTAGTGCTCATTCGAGAACATAATAACATTAATATTCAGGTTGAGAGAATGTATCTACATAAATGTACTGAAGAAAGAATCAAAACTGGTTACTGTGTTACTTACTCGCTGCTTCCACCAGCTCGGAATGTAGATTGTAAGGGATAAGCGGATCCGGCAGGTCAGAAAAAAAAGCCTTAAGAGCTCCTGCCACTGCATTTACTGTTACATCCATTGCAACAAGATCAATGTTATGGTCTGCAACACAGAATGAAAGAATGAAAAAGTAATTGCTGCCACTGTACACGTGCCTTACTTGAGGGTAAGGAATACAAGGAATACTTGTAACCGAAATGTTTCTATAATTCTGTTACATGACGAAACATTGTAATGCACCAAAACCTTAATTGGAACTCCTAACTATACCAGATGTATCTGTCAAACCATCCTTGCTACAAGGAAACAACCATGAACAGAAAACGCACCAAATCAAATGCAAGATGCCGTACAAGCAAGTTGGAGGAAACCCTGCGGAGTTATCACTTGGAGTTTTGGAGGCAAATATACAAGACAGCATTGCAATGTTTTCATATACAAATGTGTTTTCTTACATCAACAAAATCAGCAGGTAGCCAGTTAAGTGTCAAACAGCCAAAGCTGGATACGACTCCTGTTTAAATCTAAAATCGAATTTAGATGTTGATTCTTTCTGAACTGAAACTCAGGATTTCAATTCTGCATTGACATCCTATATGTACATAATACATACACATATTNAAAAAACAGAATTATTCAATTCCATACCTGTGGCATTATACAAAAGTAACTGAGAACTAAACTCCATGTACTGGTTAGAAAAGAAAACTGGAAGTAAGCCAATGAAAACTCAAATTCCTATTTGTCACAATAAGGACTATAAATGTAGCAGTCTGATCAAATGGTCCAACAAAACTTACATGCTTGGTAGGAGAAAATTGATTATGCTGAATCTCTTGAAGTCACAATAAACCTGAAGTCTTCACATTCTAGTTTGCGATTGTAAATTAACATTAGTATTGCCAGCCTGCCTCCTCTTGTATAATGCTCACATTCTCAGTAAACACTATAACACTAAAGGGTGATATTAACTGAATTCAAAAAGGTGGTTGATCTCTATCTTCAACTTCTTGTTGAGGTCATCCTTTTTTCCCCTCTGAACAATAAAACCTGCAGAATAATTGAATTGTTTCTTCCAAAAAGGGTCTATTTATTATTGCATTATAATTTATTATTGCAGAACACTTGACTGGATCAAATAAAACAATTTCTGAAGTAGCCTGAGGCTGCTTATGTTACCATGCAAATCACTGCAGATATACAAAATGCCAAATCCCACCACACAGCAATCTCTAAATCACAATTTAATTTTCTGACTGAGTTTTGCCCATTTTTGCACAGCTGACCTGAGAAACAGATTGAAATCTCACCCAAACCAACATAATGGTCTCCAGTAGACCACAAAGCGGCAGAGTGAGACGAGACATTCACCCTGCTGTGCTGCATATTGTTGCCATCAAGGGCAGCATCAAGTCTCACCTCAGAAAAACGTGGCAAGTTTCCAGAGGTAAAATTACAGCACAGCCACCAATCACAGAACCGCAATGTAATGGGAACTGAATGTTTGGAAACACTTTTCAATGTGTGCCTTTAATATAGACATGCCAATGGAGAAAAGCTGTTTTCTATGAATTATTTCAATCGCCATTTTCAATTTTTTAAATCAAATGTACATTTGTAAAGGCAGATTAGAATAAATGGAACTAAAGCCGAGTACAAAGTGCAATTGTGTCATGTCCAGTTATACACCACCTCAGCATAGAATTCTGCCCGCTGTTTACATTTCTGCATTTTTCTGCCACAGTGTAGAAATATATTGGTATTCAAACTTTAAATTATTTTACTCCTAACAATAACATATTCAAATTCAAGCAGCAAAGTGCATTTATGTGAACATTAACACCAATTAAAGTATCAATGTCTTCATTAGCTCAGCTGCCTCCATCAGGAAAGGTTACACCAAGACCTTGTGTCATATTACATTTATTCTCTTTGACTGACCTGCGTTAGGTGTTCCTACACAGTTGGGTTAATCAATAAGCAGATACAGCAAATCCAACAGAATACAATTAAATGGAACAGCCCACAATAGATAAAAGTTCAATGTTAATGTTTCCTTTACCAGTACTAATCAGCAGTCAGTTTAGCATTGTATTACTGTACTACAATGTACAGAATAAAACTTTATGCAGAAGCAACACAATACACTTCTCTCTGTAAAAGGGTTCTCATTTCATTAATGTAATCCTTATGTCATAATGATCGAGGACCTGGATGTCAGAGTGAGCTGACTGACCTTTTCTCATTCTTAATCTACTTGCAAATTAGAACTGCACAATTGTTCTCATTTTAACGAGACCTGTAAAGTTAGTAGGCAGGCTGGCTGTACCAATAATTGCAAGAATACATCACTTGCCTTGATGAAATTTGATAGCTGTCAACAAGAAATGCCAGTAAAGTGAAGGTCAGGCAACTGGGAGACTTAAAATATACAACCACACTTCACTAAAATAGAAATCGGAAATTCTGGTGGGGTAATAGATTTTAAAATTGAAATACTTAACAAAAATGAGTATAATTAGATAAACAATAAAATAGCCTTTACAATAGCCTAGCATTCAAGAATAATTTTATGGAAACCAAATGGCTATGCTTTTGGGTACACAAAAGTTGGCACAGGCAATTTCCTACAAGAGAGTTCTCAATCTTAGCTATATTGTTGAGAAGGCACAGAAAAAGACTATTAAATATTACCTTGATCAAATTGCCTTTGAATGTTGTCTTGATCAGTCTTGTTTCCACTCACACGATATAATCCTTCACTGTTCAAACCTATTATGAACATAAAATTGCATTACTAAATGGAAAAGTAAATTGGTTTAGAACTTAAAATTCTCTGGACTGATCCCATTATTTTGGATAAAATCCCCATCATAAAATATTCCAAATAATTGAAAAACAATCAGGTATTCTGAGAAAATGCCATTGCAGTGAAAATTTTGCAGTGTAAAATGTGCGCCACCATTTTACAAATTAGAGTTGAAACTAAAATGTCACTATATGCTCCTAGCAACATGGGAGTTGATAGCAGAAATCAACTTTTCCTAGGAAGAAAGAGAAACAAACAGTAGAACCAGGAGGGAAACTCATTATATTGCTATTCAAAAGTTTTTTAAAAAAATGAAAATTGCACAGAAAAACAGTTCTGGCCATGTTGGTCATACGTCAACACGTTTTTCCAGCTTTGCTGGGCCCAAAAAATTCTTCTGCGTTTTATGAGATATTGTTATTGGAAATTATGCATTTTATTAAACCGAAATTTTTCAAAAATGCCGGTTGGTACCAGCATTGTAATTTTTTGAATCCCGCAAGTAGAAGTGCATGAATAACTTATCTTCTGCTGACTAGATTCAAACTATCTGAGCCAAAGTTGGTATCCCTAGCCACTGAAGGCCAGCAAGGACAGTGAGGCTGCTCAGCTCAGTGATGGTACGCACGAGGAGAGTTAGGAGTTGGGTGTCCATGGAATGCCAGAATGGCACCTCCAACAATGCATCATTTTCAATCAGTTTGGAGAGAACTTTAGGCCATATAAACAAACTGTGCTCCTTGGATTGCTTTACTGATCTTGGATTGCATTATTAATGGCACAAACAAGAGATTTCCTTCCAGTTCCAATATCACAAGACAAGATCAAAATTTGCAAAAAAAAGTCTTATTTATAATAACAATAATAATAATCCTTGCACTTGATATTGCACTTTTCACATCTTCTAGATGTCTCAAAGTGCTTCACAGAACAGACTGTAAAGTGAATTGATTGTATATTTGTGGGCGAAATGCGGCAGCCAATTGCGCACAGGGGTGTCCAACAAACAATTGTGGATTGAAATGATCAATTTATTATTGGTTTTTTTAGGGATTATTATCAGGCATGTGGAGTAAGGAAACTTGCCCAAGGTTTCACCCTGCCGGGAATCGAACCCAGGTCTCTCGCTTGCAAAGCGAGTGCTCTAACCACTGAGCTACACAGGACTTCATGTAGTTGAGCATGAAGGAAAGAAAGCTCAAGTCACTTGATCTTATTGAGTTAGAAAATGGTAATAGCTAGTCTACTGTACTGAACAACAATTTCCAGGAGAAGATTTAAGAATGGATCTAAAAACAAGAAGCTAGCATGTAAAAGACTGGAAACAATGTCCAGGAAAAATACAACAGTAGACAATGGCTATTTAAAATTATATTAAGCGCAGTCATGGCATTTGTTGATTTACAGTAGATGTCACAAACTAAATTGGTCAGTGACACCAAACTCTCTTGAGCTTGGAAAAACAAAACTGTATCAAATCTGATTTATGCTATGAAAACAGTCACTGTGTGATACTCCAGAAATATTTTCAGTATTTGTAAACTACTACAGAGCGATATGATGCACAGTAACATATTTACTTGAGATATGGTAACATTATTGCTATAAGTACTTTTGCCATGCACTCATCAACATTTCACCGTAGCGCAACCTGAATTAAATCTAATAAATTCACAAAATTATTCAATACTTTAAACACCTCTCAAGAACAAACAAAACATGATCTCAGTAAATGCTGACCAGGTAGGGCTTCAACATCCATTCAAAATAAATCAGTTGAGTTCTGCATAAATATATTGTGGCAATGCTCAATCGAGAACTCGCTCAGTATATATAATAGCCCCCAGACATGATTTAAATAACTACACTATAAATTCACCAGCCAGCAGTGCAACAAATGTGGTATTGGTCTGAGTGACCTAGAAAAACAAGTGGGATCGCTTTTCAAATCAAACAGGACATGGTCAAGGATAGACATCTGTTAGTACGGATGGTGGTGTTCCTAAATTAGTATGTTGAGATGGGAGTTATGACTGTATAGGAAGCAACACATCAATGCCTGAAACTAACTAAGAAATAGGTTTGCATGATATCACGTTAAAAGCTTTGACACAATACAGCCAGGCATTTCTAAAAATAACCAGCTCTTTTCCTTTGACAAAGAGATGCACAAGAAACCCTGGAGAGGATTTTCCTGCCTATCTTCACACCCCATGGGGACTCCCACTCTGCATCTCTCCACAGCGACGAGGTTGAGACCAGGAACTAATCCGAAAGAGGAAACAAACCTGTGCATATCGGCTCCTTTGAAAGTGCTGTGCTGCTGAGCAATTATTTCTCAGTACAATAAACTCAAACTGCTTATTAAATTATACACAAACCTAGTTTAGCAGTTCTGCAATATTTCCTGTACTAGGAATTAATTGCCATAAATCCCTAATAAAGTTAAAAGCTTAAATTTTGGGGCAATTTATAGAATAAGATATTTACCAAATCATCTCTCAAAAACAATCAGAATTAATTCAAACACTGCAATAGATTCGTGAATATACATACAAACCACAATTTTTCTATTAAAATTATGGAAGTGCAAAACTATTTTCAAAACTAGTTATTGTTCATAACCCTAAGACAATTCTAAATTCTACAGCAGAAACTCAGCAAATCACCAAGATATAAAACCATATTTTTTTTTAAAAAATGTTTTGCATTCTTCTCATTTAGCAGAAGGTAGCTGTAATTTTTAACTCTCTCAGGACAACTTGAAAGTATGTCTTAATTTCCTTATATAAGCAACTCTGACCACACCAGACTGCTTTACGTTCAATTGTCAAATTAGAGGTGAATTTAGGCTGAAGACTAGAATTCCTGTTAAGACTGTCCATACATACTAAAGACTATTAAACAACTGTTGAAGATTTCTAGTACATCTGTCTGGGTAACAGTAGTGTAGTAATTGAAAGTATATTGCTCTTTTGTTGAGTAAATTCCCTCCTTTCCATCCCCTCACTATTTCCCCCTTTGCTCGGGTCCTGACCCAACTGTCCAGCGCCTTGGGACGTCCTCCCGACATGAAAGGAGCTCTATAAATGGAATCTTGTTGTTGTTGTAAATGTCCACCCAAATGTAAGGGGTAGGGTGCCATTATTGGAAATTGGAAATTATTTCTAATTTCTGCCATTCAATGTTAGCCTTAAGCATATTCAAATCAAACAAAGCATTGTAAGATGCAGATCAAAGTACCCTGTGCTCTGTTCTCAATAATCTGCCTCAGTACAAAACTTAGAAATGTTGAGAACCATTTCTTCTTCCCACACCAGTTGTTGTATGAACTCCGAGAATAGATTATTGCTGAATTGAGATCAGTTATGTGATTCGACATAAACTAGGAAAGCAGGTTCAGATATCGGCATTTCATAGTGGATCTTTGAAGCCTAAAGGCAAACAAGAAAAGCCCTTCAAAGCCATCCGTCTGAGATGAATAACCACTGTGGTAAACCACTTTCAACCACTCAGTCATCAGTAATATTATCATCCAATAATTTTTAACAGCACTGGTAGGCATAGGTTGGCTGCTACGATTCATTATACAATTTGTCAAAAGCCCTGCAAACTCATCTTGATAGTTTGTATTCCACTTGTATAGAGGCCTAAAAGCAGACCAGCAGCCTGTTTCCTTGTGTTTTGGTGCTGACGTAAGGAATTTAAAAATGAATCACGATATAAAGTGAATGGTTTACTGACCAACCACAGAGATCTCAGAGATTAAATAGTAATTTAGAGGCAAAAGACATGCATATGCTGGAAATCAAACCGAACAATATGCTGGCAATACACAGCAGTCAAATCAGCATTTGAAAAGGTAAGACAAGGTAATATTTGGGTGGGACTCTTAACAGAACTGAGCAGGTTTGATAGATGTCACATGATTTCTATCACTCCATTATAACACTGTCCTTAAAATATCCAGCATGCTTGAAATATTTTAACAAGTTAAAACTAAATTATTAAATAACTTCCCAGTGCAGTACATCTGAGGTAGCATCAGATAACCAAGGTCATTTCACCATGGGTGATATTGAACAATTGCAGACATGAATGCTGTTTGGAGATTTTACTATTAGATAGTCAAGTCTTCATTCTATTACCAATTAGATGATTACATAAATATGGATTATCACCAGAATGATACCATTAGTAATTCAGCTGGCAATAAAGGCTGCCACACAATTATACAACTTGATTGCACAACAACCCCCACAAAACTAACACAGAATTTTCAGGGGTACAAAAGGGCTCCATCAGGTTATAACCAAAAAGTATCATGAGTAAAAACTATCCCCATTATTCAGATGCAGAAATCTTAAGTCTTTGTCAAATACAAAGTATGAAAGTGGTATCTACTTTTAAAATGTATAACAGATTTTTGTCAATCTTCTGGCCACATTTGAAAAATTACGGGCCCAAAAATACCTGTGTGCATACATGCTAGTGAGGTTGCAATAAAACTCCAAAGCATTACTTACAAAATCCTATCACAGGAAAAACAAGCAACTCTGTGTCAAGGCTGTTTTCTGGCTACAATTTTAAACAATAGGCACCAAAGTGGATTATAAATCATGACAGCAAATGGTGAGAATCACCCAGGATTTTGCTTCAAGACAGGTTTCCTTTTTGCTGCACTTTGTTTTTGCCTTGCATGACTTGTCTCGGAAGTACATTAATGGACATTAAATGTATGAGTTCTGTTCAGCCATCAGGCAGTACTTAATATTGCCAACACAAGCAAATTAAGAATTTTAAAAACTGCAATGTATAATAGCTAAAATTTTTAGCATGTACTGACTGATCTGATATGGCCAGTCTAAAAACAAAATGGAATAATAAAAAGGAGCTTTCCAAGATCCCCCAGATATTTTAATTTTTAAACATTGTTGTCTTTTTTTCAAAAGTGTGATCTATTTCTAGTAGCATTTACTACGATTACACCAATTTTGCTGGAAATGATTAAAATCAAAATGGCTGTCTCATGGTACTCCTTGCAATCACTTCTTCATCTTCCATTAATAATGCCTGGTGGGAATTCTGCATTTCAGTGTGCACCCTTTGAAATTCACTGGCACATCACCAGAGTTATTTTGAGCAAAATCACTCAGGCAAGCTATACCTAAATGGCTTAACATAAGAATTTTTAGAATGACAGTAACCACTTTAGGCCCAATGCACACATAACAGATCTAACGGAATAACTTAAAATGGAATTTCATTCAATACATACATTTGTGGAACGAGGGGGAAGGGAAGAGGTACAACGACAATATTTAAAGATATTTAAATTTAAAAATTCTTGACGAAACAAGCAGCAGAGTGTATTTCTTTAAGAAATTCATTTCAACAGATTCAAAAAAATATAAACTACCCTTTGATGCAGTGCATGTAGTTTATTGGGGATGAGGAGAATAAAAGCATATACTCTTAACTCCAGCCCATAGCACGACGTGAAGCATTTGTGCAGTGGTATTGTTTCAAACAGCTCTAGAGCTTGGATCAATTGTACATAGAGGTAGTCATCAGTTTAAAATTGCATGACAGCAGTTGTCTTTTTCTAAAAAACAAGCTCGACTATTGTTTATATTCGAGAGAACACTGTACTTAATGATGTTTTGCAGTATATCAACTGTGAACTACATCTATTGTATATATTCACATTATTCTGTATTTGTATATACATTTGCTAGAAAGAGAACTTTGGCGTGACCTCATCTTCAATATCAAGTTCATATCTGACCTGGATGAACATCTGTTATTACATACTATTCAGAAACCTTCAATAAGAATTCTAAGCTTTGTGGAGTCCTGTAGCTCAGTGGTTAGAGCACTCGCTTTGCAAGTGAGAGACCTGAGTTCAATTCCAGGCAGAGGGCGAAACCTTGGGCAAGTTTCCTTACTCCACACGCCAAATAATAATCCTTACAAAACAAAACAATAATAAATTTGTCATTTCAATCCACGACTGTTTGTGGGACATTGCTGTGCGCAATTGGCTGCCTCGTTTCGCCCACAAATATACAGTCAATTCACTTTACAGTGTGTTCTGTGAAGCGCTTTGGGACGTCCTCCCGACGTGAAAAGCGCTATATCAAATGCAAGGATTATTATTATTATTAAGCTTGAAAACTTTTAAAAAGGTAGTTTATTTAAATAGCTTTGTGTGCCTCCAGAGTACACACAGACAATTCAAGAACATCACCAATTTCCAATCTGCTTTTTGTGTGTTGGGGATCAACTTAGGTACTGTTGCATGATTTCCCACAAAGGCTTGGGACAGTGGTGATCATAGCAAAGTTGTTTTTAAAAAAAAAACATTTTTGGCTCTGAATCCCATTTTGTCTCCACATCATCTGGTCACAGTGACCAAGCCATTTATAACACAAAAAGCAGCAGGTGAGAATTAGAATTAAAACTTTTAACTCCACTAGCCAAAGGATCCCACATTGCATCACAAGCTATAAGCACATACCTGTGGCCTGTGTTATATTCCAGTTTCTCTTCTTCCACTCTCCACCCCTCATTATGGTTTTAAATCACAGCACTTTTACAGTACAACAGTTGTGCAAATTTAACTTGGAAGTACTTTATTTCCTTAACAATATTGTAAGATGGTATAAAAATGTCATTGTAAACATGAAGACAATTCTTCAGCTTTTGGTCATGGAAAATGTTAGGTCACTTTCAGACTGTATGGGCTGGAAAGAGATCATATGCCTACAACTAATGCCTTAACCCATTACTGTTTCAAACTTAAAGAATTCAAAACAGTAAATTGCTTTCACTCAACAAACCTACATAATGAAACTCTTGCTGAAAACGGTAGTACATTGAATCTGCACAAAGACAGAAATTAAGTATTAACATTTATTTTGACAATTTATGAATGCAGCCAAGAACAGGAAGAGGCCATTCAGCCTGTGGAATCTGCTCTACCAGTTTATTAAAACATTGCAGATCTTTTAATCCCATTTCCTCACCTTTCTCCATTCCCTTTAATCCCTTAATATTCTTACTTCCCAAATATATATCCATATCCCTTATAAAAATCCTAATTGATTCTGTTTCTACAGCCTTCTGGGGCAGTTCA
Source organism: Callorhinchus milii (assembly GCF_018977255.1). Lineage (NCBI taxonomy): Eukaryota > Metazoa > Chordata > Chondrichthyes > Chimaeriformes > Callorhinchidae > Callorhinchus > Callorhinchus milii. The sequence continues at coordinate 12,267,868 of NW_024704750.1, read as the reverse complement.
TTCCACATTCTGACAACTCACTGTGTGAAGAGCTGTGTCTTTTTGATCTTAGTTCTGAATGTCACATGAAAGAAATTTTAAACATCTTTCTTAAACTAAAAAGCATTTCTGCAGTCAACTCTCACACAGCAACTGCAAAATCAAGACAATTTTAAATGCAACAAAGACTTCATCCATTACTGATGTCGTCAGATATAATACATTTTCACCATCTAAATCAAATCAGTTTGTGAAGCAGGAATTTGCGAACTTGCACTTGATTGTTCTTGAATATGTAGTATGCACCACCAGGGAAATATCTCAAACTGAGTCATCAGTTTGTGATTCTCATTATTCATTTTCAGTTACAGCTGCAGATCGGCCTCCTATAGAAGACATTAAGCATTCCTTCACCTCCAGACAAATTAGATCAAATATTTAGCCCCTTTTCTAGTTTATAACTCTTCCAAAATCAGCATGTTTCACACATTTAAGTGGTAAGACATGATTTATGGGCAGTTTGTCAACCTGCAGGTCATACTGTTGCAAAAGGATAACTTACACACAACTTCCTGATCCTCAATTTTTAACTATGTGTGACAAGAGTCTTCTCCACCCAGGACCTGTTACAAGGGACTTATCGTGTAAATGTGGGAATGACCCCACGTATCCAAAACTCTACCAATTCATCAGCACAACAATCTACAATGAGTAAAGTTTCTAACATTTATTAATGCACTTCTGCAATAAATAAGGGCATATTATTTAGATCCATTGAAATTCAGTAACTTAACATCAAATAAGGGAAAAGGTTTTAAAAGAAATTAAGGTGGTATAGCACATGGAAAATTGAACACACAATGTTATGCAAAGACAAACGTACAGCTCGTTGTACATCTGGGATGAAATTGGAAATGAGGTCGGTGGTCACCAAGCTATCTGCTCAGACTGGCACTGACAGTCTTATAGCAGGTCATCAACTCGTCCCATCAGACTCCAGATTGTTGAAAACTCATGGGAATTTGTACCTCTCCAACATTAAGAAAAAGGTGGGAAACAATTAAATCATTTTTAGAGTCATTTTAAGGGTAGTTCTACATAATTTGTTTGCTAGTAATTCCATATACAACCCTCTCAAAATAGGATGCCTATTTAGCTCTTTTCTGATACTTAAGAATTAATTATTTGAAAGTGGTCAAATATCTGAAATTACATTTTAGAAAAACAGCCATATCCTGGCCACTCCCTGCCTGCTTCCAACACTGCTATGATCAGTACTGTGATCTGAATTCCTGGCACAACAAATTTATCAAGGGACATTGCAAAATCTCTCTGCCTAACAGCCCTGCCCACACATATATACTTACTTTCAAGCAATGGAAAGCAACATCAGGTCAGTCCTACCTCTACAAAGTGTGGATCCTAGCTTAAAGATAAAGCTGTTTTAAAAATATTTATTGACTATCATAATATTAAGATAAAACATAAGGCCCAACACAGGTTATGATGCCTAATTACAAACCATAGAATACAAATGTATTTCACATGTAATGTCACAACAGTGGTACATGATAAGGGATGTGTTTTCTAAAAAAACTGCCTTCACTATCGCCATCAGCCAGCTCCAGCTGCAACTTTGTCAACCTCCTGGCCTGCCCCAAGCATTCCAGAGTCACAGGATTGTAACCACAGGATTAAACAAAGTCACACAAACATGCATAACCACAAACATCTAAATAGAAACAAACCTGCTCATAAATAAAAATTAAAACAAGGTCACATCCTCATAACCAACAAGCAAATGTGTATTTTTGACCAATTGGAAAACGGTATCTCCAAGTACCATTAGTGATACAATTGACCCTATCAGTCCAAAACTTTATTCACAACCATTGAACAAAACCACAAAAGCAACAACATAAATAGAACCCTGCACAGGAAATGTAACATCTATTCGACTCGTAAAGATGACCCACACAGCTGTATCTTTATAGTAACCATGGCTCACCATCAAGTAAATTTAACATCAAAAGACGTGTGACAACATACATACCTCAGTGTGTCAAGACACATACCTCAAGAAGTGCTAATTTCTCAAGGTTTTGTTTTCAACACACATTTGCAGATTTTCCCTTTGCTCCTTGGAGGCAAATTCATCCAATTGCATCTCCACCAGGGAAGGAAACTCAATTCATGGCGCAACCCATTAGTATTTTATGCACTTCTAACATTGATGGGCTATATGGGTGAATACGTTTTGAAACAATGTTTTTTTAAAAAAAAGAAGCTAACCTGATGGCCTAGGGGGTAAAGGCCTAAAGTAGCACAAAATCATGAACCGGAACTTCACTGGAGCATTGCTTCAGTGCACCTGAGCTAGGAATAGGAAAAAAGGCGTTCTGCTGCTCATCACTATCAAGTGACTTTTGCTGGAAAGTGCATATGTGCACATTGGGTAACAATTTGATCAGCTCAATTGTGATTCCCTCAGCATTCAAACAGCCTGTCAACAGTGTCACATGAAGAAAAACGACTTGAAACCTGAGGGTTAATGATCCCTGTGGAACTATATTGAAGCAAGAATCAGCGATCTCAGAGAAGAATGGGGTGGGGGGGGTGCAGAGAGAAGAAAGAGGAATAGATTTATGAAAGGGATAACACTGGTAGCAGTAATGATTTTAATTAAAAAGATCTTCATTAAAAAGGCAAAAGCACAACAACTGCTGAAGAAAACATTATATATGTAAGAACAATATCTTTCAAAAGCATTTAAAGAATAAAATATCTGTTGCATCGGCATAATATCTTTGTCTATTCTTGAGTTCAAATAAATTGCAGAGGTTTGGTCTTAAAAGAGAATCACTTACAGTTTGGTCAATGTAATGTTGGAAATTATATTGTGTAGACTGTTTTAGGAGTGTGAGAGAACTGGAAAAATGGTTCCCAAAAGGAAAGATGTGTAGAAACCTTTAAATATTTACACAATTTTTTTTAAAATGCAGTTTTCCTTGTCAACATCGGCAATAAGTTGCTACATGGACATATAGGAGGACAGATGCCCTTTCGGCCCTTTAACACCCACACACTTCCAAATCTTTTGTCGTTCAGTGTGTTCGCATGGCTGACACTAATATTACATCTCTTCCTAATGTAAAGTGGCATGCAACAAGCCACAGTCCTTACAGTGACTGACAGAGCTGGATCTCCAAGCTAGCAGTAACGTTGAGTGACTTGGCCTGAAGATCATTATCAAGAAAACACATCTGTATGTAGCTGAATGTGGTGTAAAGCTGCCACTGTGTACAATGCCTCCAGTTCCTACAAAACAAATTTCCATGGACAATATTATTTGGAATAAATTTAGCTGCTTTTTCTATATCAATTATAGGCTGTTGCACTCTGGACACCAGTTGTGACACTGCCTGGAGTAAGTTATGCTGAATCACTGATCGTAATTTTTAGTATTTATATACTTGTATTTGATATAGTGCTTTATCACATCTTTGAAACGTCTCAAAGTGCTTCACATAATATATTGTAAAGTGAATTGACTGTATGTCTCGTGAGCAAAACACAGCAGCTAATTGCGCACAGCAGTGTCCCGCAAACAGTCATGCATTTAATTTATTATTTTTGAAGGAATTATTAGCCTAAACTGATTCATCAAGCGACTAAGAACTGGGTTCCTACTTACTGCTAGGTAAAATGAGGCGTGTGGAGTAAGGAAACTTGCCCAACATTTCGCCCTGCCGGGAATCGAGCCCATGTCTCTCGCTTGCGAGGCAAGTGCTCTACCCACTGAGCTACAGGATATCAATGATGTCGACTTTGGATAATACTCAAATATCTCCTTTAGTAACTCTCTTTACCAAAGTGTTGAATGTAATGTCAATCAATAATAAACTTGAACCCCCACATAGGAAATTTAGATATTCTGCCTGCTCCACCCATGAGCAGCATGCATCCCTGCCGTCACACTCAGAGGGAACAGGGCTCTGGTATACACAACCGACAGTCCATAACCTGAGCAGTTAGCCAGTGGAGAAACAATTTTTACATAAAGCGTATGACAAAGATACTCTGGTTCTATTTCCTAAATGAGCTTATCACACATTTCCCTGTAAAAATGTTTGCATATCAAACACCCAAGAATCTCCCCTAAACTGATGTTACTGAATCCAGAAAGCTTCATAAACAGTCAAGTGTGCCAATTTATAGATTATTTTGCTGCTGATTGAAAGCAGATAAAATGAACACACCCCTCATACAATTGCAGCTTGCGCCAAAAAGCCAAAGAATATGTATCCGCTTCTTCCTCCGTCCGGGATCAAAAATCATCTAACTGATCTGCAACTGCTCCGTAATCATTCCTCATGTTTATTTATTAAGAACGTGCGTTTGTGTGTGAAAACAGCCAGAATACGGTTTCTACTATTTTCCCACTCAGTCTCAGCTCAATTACTTATCAGATGGGCAATATGATCACTGCAATCTTACATTGTTTTCTGGTCAGCGCACAACACTATCAGTCAGCCAAGTCCTTCCTGAGCCTGCAGCATTTCTGGCAGCCTCTTCAACCCACACAATTTATCATTGCCACTAGAAAGGGTGATGTTCACCCAATTTAAGGATTGCAAATGCTTGAACACAGTAAAGCAGAAAGCTTGTATGAAATTTAGTTCAATCTTTGTACAATATACAAATTTGCAGTCTTCCCTTTTTGGAAAGCTCAATTGTTATTTATGTGATCAAAAGACCTACAGCTCGTATTTTCTATACATGTCAAAATAAATCAAGTAAGATTTTTTTAAAAATGGAATGCATTTTAGAAGCGTCACCTCAGAGCACGATAAGATCCATTACATCAGACTTGGGGTTTTAGACAATGTATATAAAAAAGATGATTTACAAATATTAGCATTTTAAAAGAAAAGTTGGCTTTTCAAACTATATTATTCAGCAAGTCCAAAAAATGTCAGTCTTGAAATTCTAGAAGCAGAAAGAGCAGTATAAATCAATGAACAAACAGCCCACAAAGAGGTTTTCCTTTCCTCTACAGCTTTAGGCCATTTAAAGCCCAAGAACAAAACAGCAATAGTATAAAATGGAAAAATTAAGGAAGCCAACACACACAAAATAGAATATCATGGAATAGTGATCTATGACAAAGGGCATCTTGTATAATGATTTAGTGCCGTAGAAATGACCTGTACAAGCATATCAAACATTGATTTAACATGGAGTTCATAGTATTCATCTCCATTTTACTGTCACAATCAATACCAAATGAAAAAAAGTCTACCCACAGGGTCGGATGAATAGCCTACAATGTTTTTCTCATGTTCCAAATATGCCATTGCATGCGAGTTTCCTGCTCCCTCAAAACTCAGCTTGATGAAAAGAATAAATCAACGTCTTTCTTCCATTTGCTCATTCTCTCTCAGGACCTCAAGACTCGCCCATCTCTGTAGTACAAACTACAAACCCAAGCTTGTCATCACTTTATCATAACTGCTTCATTTACCAACTCTTCACTCCTTTTTTTTCAACCTTAATAGCATTTTGCATTAAGGGCTTTGGCCTTAACCAAGGTTCCTCAATAAAAAATGTCCCTGGGGTTGTTGTCACAACCTTGGACAGTGCAAGTAAATGATAGATCTGTGACCAGGAGTTGAACATTTAATTTGTCCAAGGTCTGGAAATTGTGTTTTGATTAGGACAAGAGGTATTTTCCTTTTGAGAAAATGCTGTTTTGAAATCTAACAGACGTGTGGAAAATAAGTCAGTGAAGTAATGCGTTACCAGACACAAATAAGATTCAGCTCTTTTGAAGCAATTAATCTGTGATGGCCTACATACCAGCAGTAGAATACCAGATATACTTGCCTACAGTAAGAGGAGTCTGCCCCATGCCATATTTGTAAAGCTCAAACATTTTACACAATGTCTTCCATATCTTATGGATTTGTTCTCCTTTTGCATTCAGGATCAAGTCCATCACTGGAAATATTTGAACCTCTGATCATCTGGAATACCCTGTTTAAATTTCCTACAATTTCACATTCTTCTCACATTACCTTATCTCATGGTGTGCGCCATATTGAAACAATGGCAGGTCCAACCTATCCCAGCTGTATCACAACCTGCACTGACTGAGACTTTCCTCCTTCCTCCAATAACCTCCAGAATGTCACCGTACCATCTGCAGTCTCCTGCACATACCTTGCACTATTTGCCCTAATTTCTGGATTCAATCAACTCGAAAGTAAACAAAATTAAGATTTCTTTACTCATGAATAATCAAGCAGCAGAGCAAAATATACTGCTATGAACTGTCCAGCAGAGCAAGTCCACCCAATTCACCCAGAGAGATTAGATTAATTGCTCCGGAATACCACTTTTCAGTAAAAGTAAGATTACTGTAAATATACACAGACACTTTATATAAACAAATAACATATACTTTTAACTCTCTTAACACAAGCTGCATCAATAAACACAACTCTACAAAACAGAAACATTTTCAAACGTGGAGAAACACGACAAGCTGAATCAGGAATTTTTTAAAGAATCTGGGTAATGGGAACTTATAAGTACACATGTATCCTATAAGAATATGAATTCTCCTCTCATCGGGCACACTTTCATCTGACATAAAAAGTTCTTTTATCCTCCCGTTTGGAAAAGCTTGTAGCGTCAGAACAGTTACGGCAAATAACTTTCCACTTTATCTACCATTATAGTCCACGTCAAATGTGAAGTGCATGTGTTAATTATACAATGGAGAAGATAAACAAAGTAGCATTAGAGTAAAAATTACAATTGATCCTGAGTACAATGAATTGCTTTGTCACAATGTTATTTTCAGTTTCTACAGGTTAAAATAACCATTAAACACCACATGGGGAAAACATTACCAATTATGCAAATTAAGCACAAGCATAAATGCTCTCATATCTCCCCAACAAATACTGTTAGTTCTTGTTGAAACTTTCCCTTAAAGGAATATACAAAAAAAGACTAATCCTATCACTGCTCCCAACTTCTGTCAGGTGAGAAAGCCTAGGAGCTAAGACAGGCTTAAAGATTTCTAATATTCATGGCCCATTATTAATATAAAAAATTTCCGCTCCAGATATAAACAAGCAGGCTTACATCCCAGGCATTCATGTAGCCCAGTTATTTTTTATTGCCCATAATAGACTTATTATTTCATCATGGGTAAGGTGCAGGTTCCATTTCAAGATTCAACATAAAGGGTTATTTGATTACACAGTCGAAGAGCTTATATGATGTGCAAAATTATAAGTAGTGGTTATGTGGCTCCATAAGTGAAAAAGTAAATCTCTGTAGCGCTCCTACCACAATTCATGTACCTGGATTAGTTTTTTCTGCTATAGGGAATGAATTTTTTTTGATCTTTTATTTGTTAAAGAAGTTAGCATCAGTTATCCTTTGAATACTAATCAAACACTGTAAATGGACAAAATCGACTCCTGTGAACTATACAGAAGTGACTGAATGAATTGGAAGAATACATTACTGGAATATCAATAACATAAAGAGAAAAATATTAACAGTAAGAACACAAGTATGGAATAAGAAAACGCTATTCTGCCAATCAAACACAGTGCTTCCAACACATTCTACCAATTCATACTGGGTCTTTGCCAGCTTTGTGGGCTTTAAAAAACCAGATGAGTAGTCTCATTTGATGCAAAATGAAACCATGTCTTATTTGAAAAGATGAATGCAATGACCACACTTGGAGAGCACTGCCATATTGCCACTTTGGTAACTTTTGCTCCAGAAGAGTGATTGTTGAACTCTCAGCTACAAAATCTTAATGATGGAACAGCAAGAGATTGTGCAGTGTCAAAGTATTCTACCATTAACTTGTACTGCCTTTAGACCTATCCTGACATTTGTGGAGGATAAACAAATGAGGAAGAATGCTTTTATGGTCCAGAATCTAAAACTGGCCGCATTTACAATTAGGTTGTTTTTTTGGTTTACATGTCATATGCCACAAACATTGCTGCACAACGTCTCCAACTGAAATAATCACTGCAATGCCTACGCTAAGTATTTCCAGCAACAAATATATTTTTGTTCCACACAAATGGCTTATAATTCAATATATAGGCTATTGTGATCCAATACACAATGACTGATATAGGGTAAGGTTCCTGAGCGTTCGGTTTTTCAAAAGGGTCACCCTGCTAATGTCTTGTAGAATATAAACTTTTTAAAGCAACGAGCACTCAGCTATGGTCTACACATTAAATTACCAAAGAATTGTGATTTAATTATAGTTCCTAGACTCTTTAAAATGAAATCACAGCAGCATATAAACCTCCTTACTAGGTCTCTTTGAACAGTATTTTTACAGTATAGTTTTAAATTTTGCCACACAAATAAATCAATGAGAAAACACCCATTACAAATGAACTAAAAAAAACTATTCTTCTGACATGCAAGCTGTGCTCACAATACTGTTTGCACTTTCTTCACTTAAACCTTGCTGGATTCCATGACCCAAGGATAACAATGCTGCCTCTGTTGAACGGTAGATCTCATAAAATCCAAATCCTCATACCATCAATTCTGTTAACAGCTTAATCCAATTAAATTAGGTCAATTGAAACAGTAAAAATTGCTTGCACCTACAGAAAGGGCAGCGCCTATAATGTGTAATAAACAGCATTTTTCACATATTATAGTGTCTTCACAACGTGGTGTGTTCTGCAGGCACTAGCAGCACTGCTTGTTATAAGGTAGTTAAGCATAAAAATTAAATGTGCTCCATAATTTATAAACACTTATCAACGTGAAGGAAAACCCCACGATAATGAGTTTGGCCGGGGTGTCAGACCACTGCTGATAAGATTTCCTCCACAAAGTGCAGATATGCTGCACACAGGAAGTGACATCAGCGATGCATATCGCACAATATGTACCAAGTGCCGTCTGCCCTAACCTGACAAAGGAGAAATTGGCCATGTTTTAGTGCAGGAAGCCAGCTCGTCAATGTCAGAAGCAGTATCCTGGCTAGCAGTTTCATAGGGGACCTGACCTGTGCTATAAGCAAGAAAGAACAATTTCAAATAGCACTATGATAGATTGTCCTGTAATGTATTAAAGTCCTCCATATATTATATATATTTATATAATGTGTAATAATTATATTTGTGACTATTTAATATATATATACATATATAAAAAATTTAAACATAAATTCAATTCTGGAGGATCTACTATGAAACTAGTCCTATACATATTTTACCATCTGCTCTGGAAACTAAAACACTAACATAAGATCACATATCAATATTGTGCATGTACCAGAGTTGAAAACAAGAGCAAAACATTTCAAGCAATCATGTTAATCTTTCTGACCGACTGACTAACTTTGCTTTAATCCTGAAATAATCAATTTTTGCTTCACATACTTTTCTAAGATTACAGAAGCATAAATGTTGCAAAGCAAAAATGTTTTAATAAGTATTATAAAACTCAATGAGAAAATAGCACAGAGTATTATTATGCCCTACAGCCAGGCTTGCTGGTTTCCAATTTTCTCAACATCAAGGAAAAAATGAATTCCCAACACTAAATTTTTTTTTAAACATATTGATGATGTATTGAACTACACAAATTGGCAATTTCTATGTCATAAGGTCATCAAAGACATCAGTTCAGGCACGCTGTGAATGCAGAGGCAGAACCTTTGACATTAAAAGCGCTGCCTGCCTACTTCTCATGCACATTACATAAGAACAGATGACCAACTGGGAAGTCGGCCAGTTATGTGGTTAAAAAAGGTAAAATAAATATTGGCATCTGTCCAAATTCAAAACTAAAATTGGAATCAAGAAAATGTATCTATAAGCACACTAAGAGAAAGAAAAGCAAATGGAAATATATTAACTTCAAATAAATAATAGCAGTTGAGAAGTTAACTCCCAATGAAAAGTCAAAGTTAAAAATGATATTACAAGTGGGATTCCCCTCAGAAAGTAAAGTTGACTAAACCTCAACCAGATAAGCCCCCACCTTGGAAACCTACAACATGCTCGCCAGTTACAAAGCAGGACCGGAAAAGAACAAGTTATTGTTGTAAAAGTAACATTGTCACAAAGACTTCCTCTTTGATTTTGGTTTATTCACACCTGTGATGTGTGCGCATGATAATAATACAATAGGGCATAAAGTGAATTATTTTTAAACTTTAATAATCCAAAAGCTCATTTGATATGTCCACAAAGTGGGCAATCAACGCACTTTACAGTATATTCAGTGAAACACTTTTTGAGACGTCTCAACGACCTAATAAGATGCTAAAATAAATGCAAGGGTTATTACTTATTATCTATCCTGCCATTGTTGACGAGTATTATCATCAGATAATCCCACCTCCTTACAAATTTACTTATAGTTCACCACTGTAGCTTTAGAAATCAAACAATAAAATAATAAAAATGTAATAAAAAAATTATGAAGCCGAGTTATAAAGTCAACTCTTGCCCCATATTTAATAAAGACCATTTTATTCACCACTTCCATGGTGACAACCCTCATGTACTTCATCTGAATGACCATTTTTGTATGCAAGCCCAGGCATTTAGTGTTAACAGACTAAAAACAACAGCAGAGGGCATCCTGTTCTGTCACACACATAATTCTAGCGGGGTTACTAATCAGAAACTAGAAGCAGTAATACCGACGAGTTCCCTCCAAACCTCCTTGACAAGGCAAAGTCAATCACAACATCCCAACACAACCTCAGAGAAATAGTCTATCTCTGCACAGACAAGATATTGATCCGGGTCTGTTAAGCTCAGTGTCACACTACACAGAGCATTTATCCAGCGAACCATTAAGGGAGCCAATTGCTTGAGATTTATATTAAATGTTTAATTTCAGCTTTCAACAAATTGAATTATGTTTTGATTAGAATGCATTTTTCAGTAAGAACACCTATATTATTATATAAAAAGTACTTGTTTAGACACCACGCTGGAAGCTAATGTGTGATATTTGTAAAAGGATTTGTAAATAGCAAAGCTGCAACTCTGCTGGGATGTCAATTTCCAGTTGGATGTCAGGAATCTCGATTGGCCACAATCCAAAACCAAACCAGAGCTCGGTGACCGAGCGCAGAGCGATATCAATACCCACAGAGATTTGCAGTTTACAAACGCTTTTACAAATATTACAAATTAAATCCCACTGTTTGACATTCTGAAGTCAACTCTCTTTGTTCACCATAGAGGGATTTTCCCAAAAAGTTCAAATCAACAGAAATGTAGGGAGTTCAGTAAGATCACTGCTGATTTATTGCATTCAATTTGCAACACAATGCTTACCAGTTTTGAAATCTAACTTTACCATTTCAAAATCACTGTAATTTTCTACAATACCTCTAGCATAATTTTGATGCTGGTTACTGTCCAGCTTATAGTAAATTTGAGTCATTAAATTAAATTTTGAGCCCAATTCGTAAAACAATGCACCTATAATAACTTGTTTTACTGCAAAAGATTAAAAATTAACATTTAAAGACAAAAAAATTGAGTTTAAAATGTCTTAGTTATTTCATATTATTTAATATTATTATTATAATATTTACTGTCATTCTGCATCAGTTATCAAAGTTCTTTAATAACACCATGCAAGAGTGATTCAGAGGAGGTAATATAATTCTAGTTTCCCATATCAACAAAAACAACAAAGTTAGAAGGAGCGTCTGGGTTGGTAACAGCATAAAAGGGATATTAAGCAGCAATGAAGCAAAATACATTCACATAATTTTTATGAGCATATCTACTATTAATCATAAAATTACACAAATTACAACCAGAAATAGCATTCTCACTATTCTGCAAAATATCTTTCCAGCAATAAAGTCCATTGCAACACTTGATTAACAAACTGCTTCCTGCCCAAATTGCACAGGATAAGGTCAAGAGTCCTTTTTTTAATATTGATAATTAGTACAGATATCAGATAAGCAGACAGTAAGAAGTATTGATTTTAAAATAATTTTCAATGGGCATTCTAATTTGTTGAAATAAAATCTGGCCTTCTCTCATCTATGATGTAACCATCTCAAGTAAGTCATGTCAAGAAGGCTTTAAAAAAAAGTGATTATGAGAGTTTTCAAATTTTCAATGGAATCTCACTGCCAAAATAGACAATGGGACCTGGAGTTGTGTAGTTGGTAATAATAAGAATAAAAAGAGCATATTTTTTTAAAAAAGTTTTGTTCCAAGTTGAATAGGATTACTAATGCAATAATAAAGCTACTCCTGTATTAGCTGAAAATTGCAAAAAAAAAACTATGGCCCAATAAGCATACATATCCCTGAAGCTACAAGTGGTCTAACGATTACAATATTGCTCATCACAATTAAGAACTAGGAACAATTCTGCACTCTTCTCCCCCACTGTATGTGGCTTGTGTCAAGCAGAAAGTAAAATGAATTCTGGGCTAAAATAAAACTGAATACATGGATTTCCTTTTCACCTCAACTTTTGAAGCAATTAAGAGTCTTTCAACCTGATGCCATCCATCAAAACAGACAGATAGGACCTTGGTTTAGCATCTCATTTAAAGGACGGCACCTCCAGCAATGCAGCTCAATCTCTGCATTAGATTATACCCATCCTCAGAGAAGTTGCCCACAGACATTCATTGTCTATCCTCATCCGTTAAGGATGCTTACTGTATCTCAGGATGAAATTAAATCAACAAATGTTGCACTGTTCTTTCATAAGAACAGACATTGTGAATCTCTGGTTAAAAAAACTAAAAACCTCAATACTTTCCATGGATTTACAAAAAAAAAGCAAAGAGAAATGCAAGCAATGCATTAACTTTCTATTCTTTCTGCATAAAGCAATGATAAAAATTGTTACAACAACAAATTATACTTCTAGAGTGTCCATCACGTCGGAAAGATGTCCCAGACACTATACAGGACATTACATTCTTTTAATCCATGAAAAATTAAAAATTCAGAAACAATATTTTTGAAATTCTGCTTTATCTCATTAAAACGGTGTGGACTTCCTATTACTCTAACCAGGATGTTTTAGAATCAAGTGAAACTGTATAAAGCTTCCAGAACTGGCATCTTAACACTAAACTGATTCAAAAGAAGCTTCACCATTACAAACTCCACAATGCAGTTTCCTGCCACGCTTGGGCAGCATTCCCATGCAGGAATGAAACTTCCTGGACATCAGACTTGCACAGTTTACTATCATCACCTGCTCTTCCAGACAGAAAAATAAAGAAACACATGCTGACACTACCTGACAATAGGTTTTTCTTGCATCTTGTCAAACCACGGTTTATATCAAAAGGCACACATTTTAAACCAATTAAACTAAAATAAACCACCGAAGAACAAGCCTTTCACCTAGTAAGCGTTTAGAAGTGCTTCACTGAAATGTAGTAGAAATCAAAGTGGGTAATAAGGGAAGATACATCACTGGATATAGTCCTGGAGTTGAGGGTGGAGACAAAGAGGTAGAGTTGGGCAACATCAGTATACATGTGAAAGATGATCCCATGGCTGTGAATGATGTCACCAAGGAACAGCATATAGATGAGAAAGAGGGGAACAAGGATAGAGCACCGAGCAATGTGAAATGAGGTACATAAGAGAGAAATCATTACAATACAGTGCATTAGAGATAGAACAAGGAGGAAAGGCGGTGAAGGGAGGATGCGGTGGTCAAAGATTGTGAATGTAGCAGAAAGGATGAGAAGAAGACAAAGAGTTTTTCTGGCCCCAAAATGAAATACAGTGAACTTTCAGGTATCCGGAATTCAAGCCTTGCCAAATCAGACCTGAAACATTTTTGTTTTGTTTAATTTCCACGAATGTAAACTCCTGTCAGTCACCTCTCCTGACACACCAATGCCTCACTGAGCAGCCTCACTGCACTTGCTGGTCTTCACAGTGGCCAGGGATAGACTGAATCACAATTTGAATCCCACTTATGCGCTATCTTCTGCTCACAGGATTCAAACAATTACATTGTCACTACGGGCATTATAATTTCACGAGCACAAAATTCCGGCTCACCTGACTAGATCTCCCTCCCATTAGTCCAGTTAGCCGGAGTTTTAGTGTCGTGCCATTTGTGACTTTGACCATAGCGGTTTTTGTGCTATGTCCGGCCAGAACAAAAAACGGACTGGAGGATGGTGGGAGAACATTTTCTCACAGAAAAGTGGTGGGAGCATAACTGAGAAATAACTCTACATTTCAGTACTTTAGAGAGGAAGGGCAGTTTGAAATTGGGACAGAGACTGGAGAGTTTGGATGAAAAAGAGAATTTTGCATATGGTGAATACTAATAAATACCAGCAATAAGTATTTACATAAATGTCATACCTGTAGATTCTATATACTCCACACATTTTTCAATAAATAATGGCACAGGTTTATCAGGAGTTACTATGTCTTGAAGGGGCACCCCAAAGTAAGTGCTGTCCCAATTTCTTCTAGGTGGTGGTATTTGCTTCTGCACCTTTGATTTATCCTGTTGAAAAATATGTACAAAAAGCAAAATTGTCAATTGATTTAGCTTTCCAATAGACAATGTTCATAACAATCTGAATCTGAAACCACAAGGTGAACTAAAACATTACCTTATTTAAGGATTCCAAACAATGCTTTGTAATCTTATTTGCAACCCTTGAAGGGGTATGACAGTATTCATTAACTTTCTGAAAAGTATCTACAAATGCAACTCTCTTCACTACACCTTAAATATGGAACATTTAACATGTTGTAGACACTGGTCTGGACTGACTCTAATCAGCAGGGGAAGGGAGAGGCTTGTCAGTAAGAACAATAGTTGGTGAGTATTTGCAATGATTTCTATGCATAACACATTCTAATTGTTGCTCTAAAATCTCTCTTTAAATGTTGATGGATAATCTAAATTAGATCATGTGTAGAAATAAGCAGTTTGTTGATTCCAAACCTGATGCATGAAAATGAAAAGCAGATACACAAAACCTGATACTCCAGCTTTAACTAAGGTCAGTCTATTTCTCGTGCACACATCTGGAATAGTTGGGCGAGGGACTTCACCTAAAACGTGTTTTGAAGCTAGTCGACAAATCACATACTGTATTTAATTACAGACAATATTTTCTGAATACCAATTCAAACATTCCCTTTAGTAATGTGCATCTGATAATGTTGAGGAAAAATTTTGCTGTAACAATTTCAAATTATTTCCAACAAAATAGCACTGCATATTATGCAAGATATAGAATTTATAATGAAATTACCATCTGCAAGCAATATAAAATGTAAACTATAAAACAAACTCACCTTTTTGTTTACCTTTCTTTTTGCTGGTTTCTTATCTTTTCGATTTCTCTTGGATTCTTCAACTTCTGGATCAGATGCAATAGCGGGATTATCAATCCCCGCTTTCCCACAATTTTCAGGGGACAGTAAAGGATCTTCCTCACTTCCACGGTTAGGTTTTCCCTTCTTTGGTTTCCATGAGGAAGCCACCGATTCCTCATCACTCATATCAGACCGTTCTCTCCTTCCATAATAGGATCGGGCCTTACTAATGAGCGTCTTAGACCTGTACTTATACTTTGAAGGCTTCCGTATCATTGGCTGCTTTGATAAACGATCAATCAAGCCATTTTCTCCATCACCTTGAGAATGACTTCCTCCTGGTACATTTGGCTTTCTTGCAATCTTTGTTTGCTTGGAATCCTGGGGGGTAGAGTATATGTCATCGTCCTCAGCTTTGGGTTTTATTAGAGCATCTCTTGGGATGGAATAATTGTCAGAAGGATCCATATCATCCAAAAGGCCAAAAGGTCCACGATTGTGTTTCTTTGGGTTCTTACTAATGCCTTGTTCAATGGTTTTTACAAGATTTGGATCAAGTTTTCTCACATCGTGCTTCAAAATAATAGGTTTGGGTTTAATGGGAGGAGGCACTTTGTGGTTGTCATGATTAACAATTGGACTGCTAGGCATTGGATATTCATTTCCTTCAAAATCTGATCGATGCTTAGAGCGATCACTGGAGGATGGAAGCAATTGGACCTCGTCACCAATAGGGCTGTAAGGTGGAGGTGCTTCACTATCGTCCTCCGAATCCGGATAATAATTGAAAGCTGGAGAACTTGCCCGAGGAGACAAGGAGAAGTCTTCACTGGTGTTTGCAAACTCTCTGGTGCTGTCACACATGTATGAATTTTCAATACTATTTTTCTTCTCCAAAGCTTCACTGAAGAATGGTGTGAAGACCTCGGTCTGTCGATGATACTGTGATAAAGAATATATAGCAGTGAACTTTGCAGATATCTCAGTTGCTATGTGCTCACCCTCAGTCATCAGCTCCTTGATTGCTTCATTTTCAAAAAAGTCAGCCTGACTGTCGGTGACTGCCACCAGCTGAACGGGAATAACATCTTGAACTTCTGCCAAGAAGGCCCGGAGCATTGCCATAGATGCTTTTCTCTTTGCTGAATAGACCAGAATATATCCATGTACTAACTCATCCTTCCTCACACAAATGGAAGAGTGGTACGAAAGGATTGTAATCTGGATTCTTTTGCGTTTTTCGCCGATAATCTTTTCAAGTAATAGTGAATTAGTGTGGCCAGGTTGAGCAGCACTACAGAAATGCGATTCCAGGAATGGCGAAAGGATTAAGTCAACATTGAACGGATCACCGCACATGGCACACATCACAATTCTCAAGTCAGCTTCTGAGAGATCCTTAATACTGGGCACAGGGCTCACCATGTTCAAATTATGTTTCAACGATTCAAGCAGACCTCGAAGAGCTTGTTTGATTTGGAATTCGTGAAATTTGCGGGTATGGGTTCCAGGGGGCACGTCAACAAAAGGACACTGCAGCTTATTTGCGAGCTGTTGTCCCTGTAGCTTTAGAATGGGTAAGTTTTTGCCAATGTCTCTCTGATTTGCCAATATAAGTGTAAATGGAAAATTGGCTATAAATCTACCCTTCCTGTTCACGTTGGTTTCATTTCTTATTCGCTCAATGCATTCTGATACACAATTAAGCGACTCAGACGAGTTATACACACAGAAACACCCGTGAGGTTGACCTGCAGTAGTCAGCCCACCCAAAGCAGGAGTATTTGGATCTAATGGCTGAAGATCCAGTTCATAGATCTTGCCATCCAATGTGTACTCATCATCGGTACATTGTGCTCGAATCTCATTGGCTAACTCTTGTGCAAGCCCATCCCTGCCGAGGAGGACAAGACTCAGCTTGTCGATATTGGCACTATCCTGATACATATTTGGGCGGCTGTGGTCAAACTGTATGAGGTTGGTAGAAAGCAGTTGCTCCACTTTAAGGTCCATACAATTTTGGCCACTAAGACAAGTTTCTTTTGTGGGATGATACACGAATCCAATGTGTTTTAACAAAAGTGATTCACGATCTGGTGCAAGTTTATTTAAAGCCCCGTATCTAGGTTCTTCATTCAGAACATTGTTGATTTCACTCATCTTGTCCACTGTGGGTGTTGCATTTAGATCCAAATCATAAAAAAGCTCAGAGTGCTCAAAAAGCATTTCTTGAAATTCCTCTTTTGCTTTCTCAACCATTTCTCTTTGATATTTACCATAAACCTCTCTCCGATCAGAATCAGTTATAAACTTGTACGCTTCATTGTCCATGGCAAAACACAAAACTTCTTCCCAGGGTTTACCAGGTGTTATGAACTGTATTTTCTCAAGATGTTTCTTAAATTTCTCCTTCATTTCAAGCCTTCGCCTCTCAGCAATCAAATGCTGCACGTGATTGTGATAAATCTTTTCTGACTCTGATGTGCTGAGCAGATCAAAAGGAAGTCTCTTATCATTTATATTATCTATGTGGTTGGTTTCATCCCATGGCGTTTTTTCTAGCACAACAAACCAAAGAGGAAAGTCTGGACTTTGTTCCAACATACTCTGGGCCCCTGACCAGTTCAAGTGTTCAATTTCATCAAGGTCAGAGAGAAGCTCACTGAGGGCTTTTGGTAACAAAGCAATATATTCTTCTCGTCGTCTTCTGATATGTTCCTGTTTAAGTTGCTCTATATGCTTAGCAAATGTATTTTTTGCTTTCTTTGTCCCCTCCAGGGTTATGTACTCTTCATAATCATTGTGGTTTTTCAATTTATTACTAACAGTTTTCCACTGTGCATGATAATCTTTTACTGTATGAACAATCAGCCTTTCAAACTTGTCTGCCGATGCAGCAACAAGCTGCCTTTGCTGCTTATAAGCATCCAAATATGGAATAATCTTCGTCTTGCCCCGCGCTTTATCCAGTATCTGGATTAAAGCAGCAAAACATAAGTCAACATTCACGTGAAAACGTGCTGAAGTTTCTACAACAGGCATGTTTTTTTTGTTTGTAGCAAAAGCTTGTACCTCCCGCAAGTAATGATCCACACATTCATCGCATTTTGTTGCAGCAATTACAACTGGCTTTTTAGTTTTAGCTAGCTGAGCAGCAAGGTTATTTATAAACTTCAGCTGATCATCAAACTTCCTATTACAACCTTTGCTCACATCAATGCATAGGAGGAAACCATCAATGGTCACCTTTCCATCTGGCATCTGTTTCTGCTCAAAGTCTTGCTCTAAGCCTAGCTGATCAGTGCAGATGTACATGAGCTTTTCAGCTGACTGCAATTTTGACATTGCTGCTCGTTTAATATAAGGTTGTAAGTTTGTACTTCGATGAGGCAGAAAGGTTTGGTCATCAATAAATTCAGTTTGTTCAATCAGTTGTACTTTATATTCAGATCCTTCCTCACTTGTGTGGTTTACATCACCCCAGTACAAAAAGTGGTCATTGTTGACAACACGTCCTCCAAAGTCAATTGTACTAAGCACAGAGGTATGCTCTGGGTAATAATCATCAGCTTTTGGATGCACATATCTATTGCACAGACATGACTTTCCAACACCGCTTGTCCCCTTCTCCTTCTCTGTCCCTGATAATCCCACCACACTAATATTGTAGGTTGGGGGACGTAGTTCTTTGTTTTTTGCCATCATATTGTTCCACTCATCCCATTACATTTGAAGATGGTACTGGGAAGGATTCCTTATTTTTCAATAGTCCCCACACATATTTGGTAACTGCATCTGCACAAGGTCAGTTCAACTTAAATTCCATTTCCACTGGAAATGCACTTTTCTGCTCCGATCATTTATTTCCATAGTTTCTCAAAATATCACTTCTGTTTAAAATAGGAAAAAAAAGTCAAGTCAAAAATATATGAATTGCTTTAAAAACTGTATGAGATTCATCATGTTATTCATTTTATACAGGACAACTTTATTAGATAAATAACTGATGCATCATGTTTAAGAATTCATTATTATAAATGTTGACAAACGAATACTCAAAAATGGGGATTATTTTCAGTCAACTCAGTACTAACTGTAGCACTTCACCACTGGCAAACCTATGCTGTGTATCTCACTTCCATGTTTTAAACTGGGGAATTGGGAGGAACATGTTTTAACTTTAAAAGCTTACAAACTACCTGGCAATAATAACCAAGTGGAAATCTCATCTACACAGCATCAGAAAATATAAACTCGGAACAAACTAAAATAATAAACAGAGCATTACAAGTGAAGTGTTGGTTATGACAACACGAACATGCAGTATTCTGTTTATTATTTGTGAGGCTGAATTATGCAGTGCCCCCTCCGCCAGATTTGTTTTAACAAATAAGGTTTCATTCTATGTCACCAAGCATCTTGCTTTGGCATACGTCATTCAACATTTCGAGCAGAACTTCAAAATTGTTCTACATCAAGTATGTAAAGTTGTGTAACATTTAAAAATTCACACGTTCCTGGAAGTGTTAAATCCCTGGGCACATTTTCACACGCA
Organism: Callorhinchus milii; assembly: GCF_018977255.1. Taxonomy (NCBI): domain Eukaryota; kingdom Metazoa; phylum Chordata; class Chondrichthyes; order Chimaeriformes; family Callorhinchidae; genus Callorhinchus; species Callorhinchus milii. Next base: position 12,247,951 of record NW_024704750.1, on the reverse strand, counting down.
GACAACCGAGCATTACCCCTAACCTTTGAATTGACACGAAATAAAATCAGTTGGAACAAAACTTACTGAATGCAGCGAGTTCACCTTTTCGAATTTCACTGCGCTTAAACAGATCTCGATTTTGCAGCGTGTCCCATATACTATAAAAATAGGACTGTATCATCTAACGAACCGCATTTAGTAAATTACACGCATAGCTGCGGCAATTTCACCGCAGAAAGGACGTGTAAATTCCCTCTGCTTCTCTCACCACAATCACGATGTGTGGTAAAAGACCCGAATAGGCTGCAAATGCTTTAAAAGCAAACATTTTATGCGTGGAGACTGCACAGCTGATATTCAAGGGCATACATTTTCTAGATCCACAAATATTTTAGTTTCCCCCCCCCCCCCCTCTCCCCCCCCCCAAAAAAAAACAACAAACCGATAAATTAATCGTAATCGTTCGATGTATTTTTCACGCTCGGGGTACTTTTTAAGGAATACACTTTCGGGAAATTAAACATCGCAATCCACCAAGTGCACAAGATTTATCACTTCATCACTACTGGGCATTTTCATAGAGGGCCCTCACGACCATCCAACTCTCTTTTCTTTTTTTTTAAAAAAAGAGAGATATCCAGGATCGACTTTTTTTTAAAAAATAAAATAATAATAATAAAAAAAATTGAAATAGAAAAAAAAGAAAGGGCGAATCGAAAAAGAAACAAAAGCGAAATGATTTGATTTATTTTTTTTGCCCCCCCCCCCCCGACACCGACAGGCGTTCAACATCGTTAGGGAAGGATTTCGTTAGGTACAGTAGTCGGTTGATTCCCATTTCGGGCCTTACTGGTCTGGACAGGTCAACGGAGCATCCTACCGGCCTGGAAAAAAAGAGAGGGCGGGAGAGAGGGAGAGACACAGAACAGGGAGAGAGAGAGAGAGAGAGAGAGAAAAAAGCAGATGAGCTGAAACATGCCCGACACACACAGAGAGAGAGAGAGAGTTACAGACTAAAAGAGGGGGTAAGAGAAGGGCGGCCCGGGCTGCTGTTGGCGTTTGCACTGTCTGATCCCAATTCCCCTCGGATCACTCCCTATTGTATCCGACATAACGATCCCTGAGGGGAGAAAAAAATCCCCCTTTACCCAACATGGTCGCTGCCAGGCTTTCGCTTCCCGGCCCGGCCCGGCCCGGCCCGGCTCGCCTCGCACTCCCCCCGCTTCGGCTCACAGCAGACAAGACCAGCACCTCGGCACCAGCCAGACACCAACATACGTGGACAACCGCCGCTCCGCCTCGCGAGGTCTCCCCTCCACCTCCTCCTTTTCGCCTCCCCGAACTCTCTTCACTTGAACATTTCTCTCCTTCTCTCCATCGAATAATATGATAAATAAATAAAAAAAGTCCACGGCCGTTGGGACGACGTCTCCACCAAGTTTTTTTTTCTTCCAATCCTCCTCTCGCTGAGTGAGTGAGTGAGTGAGGAGAGAGAGAGAGAGGAGGAAAAATCAAAAGCTGCCGACGGGTCTGAAATGGCGGATACCGTCTGCCTAACTTTTCCTGCTATTTGTCTTTGCCGAAGCAACAACTCGACTCCCAGCGCACACACTCCCTCCCCCGCAGAGAGCGACAGTGAGGGAAAAAAAAACGAACCGCGGCGGCGTCGATCGAGAGAGAGAGAGCAGCAGCAGCAGCAGCTCCCGCAGAGGAGGCAAGGCAGCCCGGCTGACTGACCGCGCATGCGCGAGCGAGCGAGCCGCTCCAGAGGAGCCAGGCTGACCGCGCACGCGCGAGCGAGCGAGCGAGCGAGCCGCGTCCCAGCGACTCGGGAGCCGGCAGGCAGCCTGGATCACTGCGCGTGCGCCAACGTCGCTCCAGCGAGAGAGAGAAAAGACAGGGGACGGGGGCGGGGCAGCCCAGCCGGCTCACTGCGCGTGCGTGCGCGTGCGTGCGTGCGTGCGTTCGTTCGTCATCACGCAGGAGCTGGAGCCGGCCCCGTCGCAGCGGGAGGAGGCGACGTTCTTTTGGGCGTCGCTGATGGTCGATGTTGTCAGGTTCGGGGCGGGTTCTCGCCCGATTCTGGGCGGTGTTTTTTGTTGCACTGAAACTGCGTGGAAACCCCCCCCCCCTCCCCCCCCATCACACCCCCACCGCCCGGGAAGGAGGAGGAGGAGGGGGGAGGGAGGCGCATATAGCGAAGCCGCGGCTCGCGCTCCTCTCTGCCTTTGCCCGTGACTTCCCGGGGCTCTGAGAGCCGCTGGAGAATTGCAAGGAATGTCTTCCGACGAGGAGGAGGAGGAGGAGGAGGAGGGGGGGAGCGAGGCTGTGGGGGAGACAGAGAGACTCTGGAAGTTGCACAGCACAGCATCGCCCTGCAGCACCTTTCCAGACATGTCCTTGACACATGTGGCAGAGATTGAGAGAGACAGACAGACAGACTGTCTATAAATAAAAGTCTCTCTTTCCCCCTTCTCTTTCATCTGCAAAAATAGCCCGTGGCGAGGGTACGAAAATGGGAAGATATTGCACACCGTGAAGAGCAGACAGAAAATCAGGGTCGGAATGTGGCTAATTCTGAGCTCAGCTTAGTTTCGCTTAGCAAACGCGCAGGATTAATGTGTAAAGTGCTCCTGGTTAAAGGTGTTTGTTTTCATCGCTGCAAGGATACCAGTTTCATAAGCAGTCTCCAGGTCACAAAGTTACACAGTCACTCCACTCCACAGTATATCCTGCGAAGCACTTTTTGAGACGTCCTGCGGAGGAGAAAACAACAATTTGCATTTGCACGGCGCCCGACGTGTAGAATAATGTCTCACTCGGGAGCAATGAGAAAGAAGGTGCTATGTCGAATGCGTACAAGGATTCTTAGTACAGTATCTAAGTACAGGATTTCTAAGTACAGTATCAGGAGATCAATTACAATTTTATAGAGCGAATAGTATTTTAAATAGAAAGGTGGGAGGATTATGCATGCGTATTATTTGCATCATTCTGTACTGTACTGGTTTGCATAATAATTTAGCACTCGAGGCAACACCAGAGTTTGTAACTGCAAAGAAGTCTATTGGTCCTTATACTTTTAATTATATCACCTTCTAACACAATTGTTCTGCTGGTTCAATGGTGTGTGGGGTTAAAGCAATGATGTTAAGCCTGCACTTCAGCCATCTTTTGAAACAAAATAGCTCAGCAGTATTGTTAGCATAGCAATTTGCCTAAATTTGCAAAGTATAGGTTGACCACAAGGCCATTTACAATGCACAGTTTTGTAAAATGGCCTCGAGATGTTTTACAGCAAATATTTGCTAACTATGCATTGTCACCTCACAATGATTTTGTAAAATGATCCCACGTTGTAAAATAATGTTTTTGAACTTCGACACCCGTAGTACTGCTATAGCACTGTAATATGATAAAAGTCCTATCATTTAACATAGTGGCTTATCATGTCTTTGAAACATTTCAAAGCCCTTCACAGGATTTACTGTAAAGTATAGTGTTTGTATATTTGCAGGCAAACACAAACAATGTTCCATAAACAGCCATGAATGTCTAATTTTATCTGAAGGATTGTCGGCCAGAATACTGTGAGAAATTCCCTTTGATTAGTACTTGGAATCTTGAACGTATACATGAACAACTTCTGTTTAATGTTTCATCCAAAGGATAGCACCTCAGACAATGTAACTGCATTGGAATGTCAGCCTAGTCTATGACATGGACATACAACCTTCTGGCTCAGAGGCAAGAGTCCAAACCAACTGAGCCAGGCGCCTGTCGAATTATTAACAAAATATAATGTAATTTTCTCATTCACTTAGTGCACATAATTCTGAGAAACACCTGCTCATTTACTCGTCAAAATTGGAATAAACTTGAGGTGTTTCAATACGGTAAGGCAATATACCAAATTAAAAGATTATTATTATGTACTGCGGGCTCTTATGACATACCGTACACATTTACCTTGAACATTTCCATTTGTACAAGAATAAAAATACAAAAATCTGACATGAGATTGAAGTTTATTGCGCAACCTGTTCATTGTCCAGTGTTGTTAGTCATTTTACAACATTTTTTTTGTAAGATTGCCCCTGCTGTGTACAATGTATTTTAGTAAAACTAAATGAGATTGTATTTTAAAAATGAAAAAAATCCTGGTTGGATTTAATTCAATGAATAGCTGAGCAATACAGGGCAGGAAAGTACTATGTTCGAACCTTAGTCTGTGCAATTAGCTGATCCTAATGTAAGACAGATGAGGAGCCCTGCAACTATCTTCAGCACCCATAGAACAGGGAGGGGGAAAAGCAGCTCGACCTTTTGCTTCTGTTGACAATCCAGTGGTTATGTAGATAAGTGCACATGTAAATCTTAGGGAAGAAAGGATCAAGTTCAGTTGTGACGTGAATTTTGAAGAGCCTGGCAACACCTTAGGCTTATTATCAATAATGGGCACTTAGTCGAGATACCAGAGGGCACAAGGGAATAGAAATAGAGAAGGGAGGGGAAAAAAATGAGTTAACATTACTTTAGAGAAAGGAAAGGATGGAAATTGATACAAAAAATTACATTTAAAAAGAGCAATAATCACTGTCTTCTGTCCCACGAAATGAAATGCACGAAATAACGTTTACTCTACAAAGATTTGAAAACATGGGAAGATACTAGTAAGGATCCCAATGTCATAAAATATTTAAATAAAGTGGACAAAACACAAAGTCATGTGTCTGTTGCATCGAGCTGAGTGCACGAGTAGTTTAAATGTTGCATGACATTTTGTCTTCCGAATGACTAACCAATACATCTTTAAAGTTAGAAAATATAAATTTAAAAAAATTCGGCACATTTATAGTTACAATAGAGCATTAAGAAGGAATATCAAATGTGCATCTGGTGACTCGGTTGTCGGGGTTAGGTATTTATCATCTCTTCAATTTTTATAGGCTCCAGATTTTATTTGTGATATTACATATAATAATTTAATATTTTAACATTTTAAATATGTTAGGATAGTTGCATTTTCTATTTTATCTGGAGGTGAACGACAGCAGCAGTGATTCATGCTGGACAGCTCTCAGCCTACCGAAGTACTATAGTCTTGGAAGAAAATGATTATAACCCAGGATCTATCACAATGTTCAAAGGAAACAGCCAATGGATAACTCACACTGACAGTGTCTCAGCCCCCATTGTTGTATGGTAGTTCAGAAAGATCAGCACTTGTAGTTTCAAATGCTTCTTTGAGTGCTTTTGCTATATGACAGTCTGATTTAATAATATCATGGCGATGTAAACTGTAGTATACCATACATACACAACAGGAAATAACTAAACCAAGTGTAATCACATTACTTATAGTTCATTTGCACTGTCCTTTGAGATGCTTAAATCGGGCAGGAAAACTGATCACTGAATTAGAGGAGCTAAACTCTATGTCCCCTACCAGAGTCTACTGGAGAGAAGGAAGACTGACTTGCCTGGGTTTAGAACTCAAGAACTTGAAAACAATCTCCTGAAATTGCTGGAAAAATATTGAGACAGTCCAGGGAAAACTCAGACCATAATCAGAGAAGAGGCAGATGGACAGGGTCATGGTTCAGTGAGTCATTGTGCCAAATAGCCTGGCGTTAAGCTTCACTGTCTATGAAGCTCTCAGGTTCAGTGCAGGGTAGGGGCAGCACTCCAATTGGGTCTCAGTATTTCTGGTGTAGGGAAGTGGCACTCCAGCCCCCCACCCCCAAGGAATATGATATCCTGTGGATATCAGGACTGAACTCTGTTGTGGTCGCTCCCCCTCTGCAATGGAACAGTGTGGGACAAAAAAAATCACTGTCCATGTTCACATCTGAAGAAAAGCTACAAAGACAAAGGACCAAAGAGTCATTTGCGGAACCGAGCCCCCTACGTTAAGTCAGCTCCTTCAGAGGAGATAGTGTGCTAGATTGAGAGAAGGAGAGGGGGTGCAGGATGATAGTACTTTCAATCTTCGAGATGTTGTGTTGAAACATTTTAATTAAAAATCTTAGGAGAGAATCCTGGGGGAGCTTGATTAATATGTGGAAGGTTTACAAGACCCAACTGAGACCTTGACATTTCAACATCATGTCAGAAAAAAATCTCAAAATTAAACCAATATTTCCAGATCAGCTTGTGTCACAATTAAGAAAAACGCAAAATACTACAGATGCTGGAAATCTGAAACAAAAACAGAAGTGGGAACACTCAGTTAAGTAATGTTCATATTTTCAATGGCTGAATAAACTCAGGTTTTACTGGTGTAATTCCTTTGAAATCCTTCACAACGTAGAGCAATGGTATTTTGCTCTCCCCCTCCCATCCCCATGAACTCAGCGGTTCAAAAATATGGCAGCTGAACTACTTAACTAATTGTATAGCACCTTGTAAATTAATTACTGTATCACAGTTCTATTGAAATGCCATTTTGATGAGCCCCGGTTATTTCCTTCCATTCGAACCATATGTTCCAAAACAGTACAGAAATATGATACATAACATGACAAAACATCCATGCAACACAATCCAGGCATTTATAGAACATTTAAACAATTCCTGCAAACAGCGAATAGGTAGCGCAGCAATTTGTACGAACTAAACACGGAGATTGTGATATATGTCTCCAGGTATTGTTCGAGGTGTTTCAACATTCTATTTCCATTGGGCCAATTCATTGTTGAGGTATGGGCGTGTTCATTGACATGAAGCTTAATGAGCAGTGCTTTGTGTTTCGGTCAGTTTTGAAATCAATGAAAAGGGGCTTTAATGGGAATAGAATAGAAGTGGAAATTGAGTAACCGCAGATGGAAACACTTTTGAATAAATTACACTCATTCATGCAAGAACGCGTGTCAGGTGTCTATGGAAGCTAAACAGAAATGGGCTCCCAAACGTAATGTTTGCTGGACATCCCTTTTTGTGGTTATTTTTCAAATTTTGCAATGTTTTATTCAAAATACTCAAGATAAACTGTCAAAAGATGTTAGACAAGTTGATCCAGAAATAACACAGTTATTTGCAGGACAGTCGTACAAAGTCACTATGAATATAATAATTTCTGATGTTTTAAAAATATAAAACTGTTGACATATCAGTTGACCTGTTATTGATTTGAGACTTAGAAATTGGATCTTGTTTAGTACAATTATACAATAATTAGGAAGAGAATGCTTTATAATTACTTTGTTGCAGATGTGGAACCATTCCCAACAGATTATTGCAATATCTCCTCCTTGTAAACCTTTATCAAATTCTCTTCAGAGCTGATGGGTTTAACAAGCATTACAATTGAAACAAATTGTGCTTGTAAACTAATGTTTACTAATTAAAACTTTGTGCTTTTTTNAAAAAAAATCTAGGTTCACAAACTGTCCCTAATGCGAATGAGGAATGAGCAGGCATGACTGTACATCGTGAGTTTTACTGTGCTGACAATTGCTTTGACATCAGACGATCTTTTGCAAATGATCAATTGATACATCACAAGAGACATCCAACAACAACATCACATTACATTTGTATGGCGCCTTTCATGTTGGGTGCAAATCCTTGACCGTCCAAGGTGTTCGACAGTCAAGGATTTGGGTTCAGATAAAAAAGACCTTCCACCAATTTGATTTCAAACTTGCCCCCTTCAAATCTTTGCATCACAGCATCAAACTGTTTCTTAAATCAATCTTGCATCCCAGCTTCAACCACCTTTCCTAGTAACCTGTTACAGTTATTAATTACCCTCTAGGGAAAAAAGTAGGATTGCAAAACTGAATGTATGCTGCCTTATTCTGATGCCTTAGTTTTTCCTGAAAGTATTGCTCTGGGTTTACTTCCCAACCCTGTTTAAAATTTTATATACTTTCATAAGGTCCCCTCTAAGATATACCTTTCCAAGACGATATAACTAAGACTTATCTGATCACAGCTCATAGCTCATTCCTCTAACACTGGTTAATCATCCGTGTTGCTCTCCTCTGCACTGCTTCCAGGGCCTGGATAGCCCTCTAATTTTGCAGAGACCACAATTATATGCGATACTTGAGGTGTAGGCTGACCAGAATATTGTACAGCTTGAGTTTGACTGAGGGATTTTATTTCTGTACTTTACTGTACCTTAACCCGAAGATGGGTAATCAGAAATTCATTTTGCATGCTGATGTTTTTCATAGCATCACTGTTTGTCCTGTTCTAGTTAAGCTAAATGATTACAATCATCGAAACCTGTACAACATTAATGTTTCTGTGAGGAACTTCATATGAAAAATATTTCCATGACTGTATTCATTTAATAGTTCAGTTGAACCAAGGCCAGGTTTAGTGAGTCATCAACAGCATCCCTGTAGAGATTGATCATATTCTGTTTAGATTACAAGTTTTCCAATTTAATCTTTTTTTAAAAAATCAAAAGCAGAGCTCTTTGAAATGTCCATGTAAATCACGTTTCTCCTCTGTCTGAAGAAAGCCAGCCTCTATCTTGGAATATTCCTCAGTCGAGATGGCGTGAAAAATGAAAGGAAAGGCATCTCACACCCCAAAAAAACACATATTACTGATTTGTTACACGCCAACTTTAATTTTTTAGTTCTGTGACATTGCTCTTAATTCTTAATAAATAACGAATTACAAAATTGATTGGTTACAAGCACAAATTCTTATGAACTGCCCACACATTAATTCAGTGAAGACTGCCTTGTGCATATACACCTCTAATTACTTATGGAGTAAGGATGCAGTGAACTTTGAGAGAGAGAGAAGTGAAGTGGGAGGTGATAGCAAGAAAACCATTACCTTTCACAATATTAAGTTAAGAATAATTATAACAGCTGGTGAGTCATGAAGCTATAAATTCTAAATCATCTCTGTGAAAAGTGCAGGATGTCTAATATGATGGAGGAGGGAAACTGGTTACTGCTGGACTGAGAGATAACACTCAGTTACCGCAGCTGATGATACAATAACAGTAGAAATGTTTTTCATATTTCCAAATATGCTAAGATATTGCTATGGGTTTACTGCTCACCCAGTGAAATAAATTTTAGCATCATATTTGGCTGATGATATTATTCCAAGAATTAGTATTCATTTCAGTTAATGTCTTTTCATAATTTTTTTAATTAGACCTCTCAAATATCTTGTAACAGCGATACATTGTGAATTGTGGTTTCTGCTGACCCACAAGCATCTCAGAGGTATCTCAACCCACAAACAACAGAGGTAATGAATAGTCAGTCCTATGGAGCTTCTAACCCACATCCAATTTTCTTTCTTTTTCAATCTTCATACAGGTAGAGAATTGAATGGAATGTGGCCTTCCACTGATTCACTCAAACAATCATTTTTCACATCTGAATATGAACTGTGATCATTGGCATGTTTTGTTGACCTTTGTGACAACCACAGCTGAGCCTTTACCCATCTTCAAACTCACACATTAAAAATTAGTTGTTAAATAATGACTTTGAGCAGGTGCTCTGACCAATTGTTCCTTTCCTTAGCTTGAGTTTGCTGAAAGCAACTTTAAGCATTGCCAGCAAAACTGAGGTTGGCTTACACCACAAGTCAGGGATTACACTTTAGACATCTGTTTTTTGTAGCTCAGTGCAATGCCAGAGAATACATGTTTCCACTGTTGAGGAGTTTCACTTGTGGGTCTATTCTGTATGATTACATTTTATGCACTGATTGACCAGTGAAATATTTGTTTTGGTTGTTCCAGCAGGTTTATGACCTGGGAAAATAAAATAGGATTGGAGGGGGAGGGTGGAGAAATGAATAATTGAATACGATGATTCAGGATGAGGTATTTTTATGTGTCAGTCTGGCTCAGTGATAGCATTCCCGCTTCTGAGTCAGAAGGTTGTGGATTTAAGGCCCACATCGCGCATTGTCAGAGATGTATTCCTTCAGATGAGATGTTAAACTGAGGTCCTGTCTGCCTGTTTAGGTGGACATTAAAGATCCCAGTACAGTATTCAAAAAGTGAAGGAAGGTGTCCCGGTGTCCTGGCCAACAATCCTGAGATAAATTTAGTCACTCACTTTGAAGCTGTTTGTAGGACATTGCTGTGCACAATTGGGCTGCTGCGTTCACCTACAAATACACAGTCACTGCACTTCACAGTAAAATACTGTGAAACTCTTTGGGACGTCCTCGTGACGTGAAAGTCGCTATACTAAATGCAAGGATTATTATTATTTTATAACAACTACTATGATAAGTTGTTTTTTTTGACAATCAAGTATTTAAAATGCATTCATGGAATGTTCTGCTTCATCACATGTAAGATGTAGGAAATTATGATGTTGATGTAGTCGGGCAAGGACCCTTGTTGTAATTTCCAATCTCCCTCAGGGTGGCACCAGAAATAGTTACAGTGTGGATACCACATGCTTTCATACAGTGAGTGAAAATAGGGTGAGCCAACCCCATTGCTCTCACACACCTTTCTGTTGTTTATAGTACAACATACAATTGGCAGAGGCCTTAAGGGAGAGGAAAGGAAAAGCAAAAGAAGAACTTACCATCAATTACTAACAATCAATGTGATGTGCTGAAAGTTAGCTTTCACAATTCCTCATATATGGAGGTCCCCATGTCACCAAGGCAAATCAAAGGGGGAGCATGAAACACATACAAGGCACTTCCTTCCCAACAAGGGCAAAACACATCCACATTGCTCTCCAGACAGGTGGTTCTAGCATGGTCCAGCCAGCAATCAGGGATGACACTCACTGCAGAGAAACTTAAAAACGGGGCAGGAAGAGAAAAAGCAAGTTTTAATATATTGTAAAACATTTAAAAAATAGGTGATTTTCTTCAGTCCAAGTGTCTTGCCCAGGCATTAAAAATTGCTAACTAAGCCAATCAAAATCATAATTTTGCTATGTGCAGACCAACCCTGTTATAACTTGGTGCTTTGGGCCCATAAAGTCCAAGGTCCATGTGATGCATTATACAAATATGCTCACTGCTGGGCCAGTAAGTTGCTGCTGAAATCAGTTCCTGCGTGCTTTGCAATCACAACAAGCTGACCAGCCAGTGCTGGAAAGTGTAAGATGACTACACTTCTGGTATATGGTGCAACTGTCGAGGTCATCCACTGTCACGGCACTCAGTGATGTGCAGTCTCTTCCCGGGACCCATATCGAGATCACCTGGAGATTCATCAACTCAGTGAAGGAGGCCCTTTGGCTCCCGAAACCTGGTGGCCTTCTGGTGGAATGAGGGGATAGAGAGGGCCTGCCTGAGGCTCGCACAAGCTAAGATCAGGGACTACGTACTGAGGGACAAGCTGAAGCTCGGCTCAGCCGCAGCAAAGGCCTGATGGGGCCAGAGCCCAGCCAGAGCCGCTTCTACACAAACTGCGCCCAAATCTGCGTCACATCTCCATGCGTCAGGGTCCCTACCAGTGAGTGGGAGACATCAGGGTGCGATAACCGGGTAACACACGAGCGCACCCAAAACTGTGAATAAACATGTGTAACCACATAAATATCCAGAGAGACGCTCAAGATATAAACAAAGAGCGACCCGTAAATGTATGTATGTCTCCCAGCCTCCCCCCATAAAATGGGGACTGGCAGGGAGTGAGGTAAAGGCTTATGGTCCTGTAAAACGACAGCAGAGCTGGGCCTAGCCCACCCGTGTAATTGTTCCCTGTAGAAAAGGGGAACAGAACCCCGGCAGGGACACCGCGGTGACAGGGGTGGGACTGGCCTGGTATATAGTGTATGTGTATAGGTTTGTGTTTGTGAGGTTTCTGAGCTTGTGTTTGGGTAAAGATGCGTACAGTGCACATCGGGGCACCAACCAAAAGTGGCAAGTGCGCCTTTATGCGGGGAGCACACATGAATGTAACGCACACACGGGCGATTCCCGATTGTCTTAAGAGGGAGGGGGGGGCATAAGACCCCATTTGTAACTGCACTCTGCAAAGGGCGGGAGAACCCCAAGGCAGGGAAGCCTTGATCACAACACCAGAGTGAAGAGCCCAGAGGCAACACCCCGGCCCCAAGGGGCTGGGTCTGTTGCATCCTGTAACGGATAATAACATATTGCATCTTCTTTTCTGCAACGGGTTTGATACTGTCTGAGATAAGCGTAAATATTTATCAATAAATATATCTATTTGGTTTAAAAAATAAGTGCTCCTGAGCTATACAGATTCAAAGACTGTGTATTTGTAGGTGAATCACAAAATCCAGTGTTTACTAATCTCTTTATTTACTGTACTGTACTTTAGTTCTCCAAACAAATCCCTTGTAAAATCATATAAGTATTGTTTCATAAAATCATGGAATTCTACAGCACAGAAACAGGCTATTCAGGCCATTAAGTTTGTGCAGGTGTTTTTTCTCAACATGAGCCATCTAATCTAATCCTACTCTTCTGCTCGCACTCCTTTAAGACGCCTCTTTTTTCAGGCATGTTATCTAATTCTCTTTTAAATTAATCTATAAACTTTGCCCCCAAAATGGTTTGAGGCAGAGAATTCAACAGTTCATCTTTCCTCTGTACAGAAATACAGAAATGTTTTCCAACTCTTGTTTGGGTCATGTTGGGTCAGTTATGCCCTTTGACGCATTGTTTATTCATTCAACAGGAAATGATTATACCTGTGTGGAATGTTCATGCATGAGCTATTCTGCTTCACCTGCTCATGAAAAGGGTGGAGCAGTAAACAAATCAAAACGGGTTACAATTAAGAGAACAGTACAATGTACAATAAAGGTACATACAAACAGTTCATTATTTGTTTACAGCCAATAGCAGTCCCTAAAAGGGAAGTGTGACAAGGCAACTGCCTTGCTGCAAGACATTAGCATTGATGGTCGTTCATAATATTTTTAAGCCTACTTGTCATACTGGAGAATGGACAATGCTAAGACTTTACAGGAAATATATCAAACTTACCTTTGTGTTTACTGATTTATTGTCCTTATCAGAAACCAGATTGGCCTGGAACAAGATCAAACATCAAAGGCAAGTGGAAAAGAATCAGACAATCTCCTGATAATATTAAAAAAGATTGGTTGTTTACGTCCCAACTTAACAGTACTTGCACAATTTGGACATTATCAAATGCATTCCCATTACCAAAAATGGGGTTTGGTCATGGTGCCTGCACTGATCATTTTGTTTTTGATTACAAATTACTCAAGCTTCTTGCCAAACAGATTCCCCCAATATCCACTTGCGATAAAATTATAAACTGTCAATTTGAACTTTGATAGCTCCACATTAAAAATTAATACACTACATGGTTCGATACAGTACAAATATATATTTAACCAGTACACAGCATTGATCCAATCTAGCTGAAATCCTTCTTGTTGGGCCATTTCTTGGCCTGAACCAGTGGTCATCGAATCCTCGATCAATGATTTAGATTATTTGCAGTAATATATAACAATCAATAGTGAAGGAATAATGACTAATTTCATCTAAAGCTCCTGTTACAATGGTCAGTGCTATGGAGCTTTATCCCTATATTACATTTTATTCCATTTCCCTTTTTCCTAAGGGTAGTGAATTGTGTTACAATATGGTTCCATAGGCAGTAGTGGATTTCCACTTCCTCGCTCCAGCAATCATTCTTCATACATGAATAAGAACAACGATTATCAGCAGGTTTGTTGCCCACCGTGACTATCACAGCTGAGCCTGAACCTGGCTTGTGCAAAGTAATAACTAAGGCCTTGTGTGCATTATGCAAAAATGAAATACCTGAAATGTGAGGAGGCTGTGAAATAACACAACCATTGTCAGGGGTTTGGTTTATTATACCAGAACAAAAGCTTTTTGTCAGCTCTTACACATTTATTTCTCCATGTACCCCTGACAGTACACAACATATAAAATGTTAATTGACTAAACAGTTCAATGAATTTAATTACGTTTTATGTTTTTACAACTTTCTATTCCCCTTGGTTAGCTGCTAGATCTGTGCATTCCTTGCCAGGCTGGAGGGCAGGTGGTGCACTCTGTTATAAGTGGCTGCCAGATTGGTGTTGTTAAGGACCTCTTCTTTACCCAAGATTGCCCTCTAATTTCTTCTTATTCCCTTTGGGAAACAATCAAGCTTTCACTTGATGCCTCCTCCATTGCACTGTTGAAATCTGGACCCTGATGTAAGAATCACAAGTATGAACCCACAATCTATCATCGGTGGCACAGGACATGGCAGTGTCAGTGATACCCGCGATCCAGGGAATCCCAAATAATCAGCACTGTTCAAAGGTTTAAGAAACAAACTACATAGGGCATATAATTACATATATATTTCTTACATATAATTATTTGGCATAAGTCTGAAGTAAATGTCTTACCCTCAAACATTAGAACAAAATTGTACCTCATTCCGTTCCATATGGAATTTGCAATTAAAATAGATATTTAATGATTCATTTAATTTTCTCTTGGTTTTGAAGCCTAACTTGTGATCGCTGTGTTAGTTACAGCCAGCAGTACTTCTTTTGGCTGTCTAGTAATCACTGTGATTCAACTAGGACAGAAAGTCCTTATACTGGGTGTTGCTTTCTTATTAGTGCAAGAAATAAAATCAGAAAATATAATTTCTTCACTGATTTATGGGAACTGACCAATCTGCCTTATGCTAAGCAAGCAAAGATTCACCTTTCCATTTCTTCAAATGTTCATAGAGGTCTGTGATCACTATTCAACTGCAGTATTTCATTGATTCATTGAATGAGAATTGCTGTCTTTTCTATTGGTCGTACTGATGGTTTTGGGGCAAATGCTGTTGAGTGTTTATTCTTTGAGTCCTCGGGGCTCATTTCCAATCAGATTTAACAGGCTTGCAAGCTCATATGGTTTTAATAGGAAACAGAAATGAGAGTGCTGATAAGAAGTGGGGGTAATTAATTCGTTTTACGATGCTGAACTCAAATCTTTGAATTATTTGAAATTTATCATTTGCTTATCTAAAAACCAGCTTGTGTCACTCAAGCTCTATAAGGATTGGAAGACTTCTGAAAGAGGAGATGTACTTCAGCGCAATATATTTACAATCAGTTTGATACAAGTAATTCAATATTACAATAAAAAATAAATATTTTTAAACATTCAGCCCATACGATCACAAACATATATACATTTTGATAGCTGTAAAGCACAGTTTGGACTCAATTCCTTTTTTTTAAGATTGATTCATTCTATAAGCTATTCTGATTGGATTTTTATTTTTAGTTTTGATTTTTTGTTAGGTAATGAATGACAGAGTTGGAGAAAGGGAATTTCCTAAGTTTGCTTTCACATGCACAGATGGTTTCTGCCAGAATCAACATATTCTGAAAGGTAACCCTTTGCCAGGGTTCCAGTTCAAGCTGAAGCGTTCCAGATATTAATACCACTTCAGAACTGTCCTAAAAATGTAGCATTTTGCCAAGTCACCATAATAAAAATTCAATAAACCATTGAATCCAGAGGTCATACTTACTGACATTCTGTCAAGTGGAGGGAGTTATTGACATTGGCTTTTTCAGTTAATTCCCTGAGGTTTTTTTGTGCAGAAGAAAAATCAATAAAGATATGTGCAAATGTAGCTTAAACAGAATCAAAATTCATCATTCTCTGGAATGATAATCATCATTTTACTTTTCATGCATTTCAACAGTTGAACCATGGTTTGGTTCTTCATTTTTTTAAAGATCTGAAAATACATATAATTTGGTAACCAAAATACATATTTTACTGAATTCATGGCCACCTTTTGGGAAATAATGGAATCCAAGCTTTAAGTGTCTCCATCAATTTATAGAACTGAACTGGAGATTTATCTGCGCAGTGTAACACTATCTGTCTTGCTTTAATGAATAAAGCCAGGTTTGCCCTTGCTGCTGCAGATCTACATCATCAATTGCATCCATCTACATCTGTGATCAGATTTTTATTTCTCGGTTAGGTATTACTTTTTGGCTGGAGGCTGGAACTGTCACAGGGAAATTTTCTTTCACACTGTCTGTATTTAGATTTCATTTTCTTTATATTTGTACTGTTATTCCTGAAGATATCTCAAAACCTTCCTCGGACAGACATCCAGTTAGACTGGGGGTGGGGTGATAGCAGGTTATGAATTGTGTCTGTGTGTTTGTCTGTGCAGTACACTTCACATCTGGTTGTGTGTTCTTTTAATGGCTAAAATAAAAGGACGCTGTAGGCATCCAGTAAGCATCTGAGGATCCCAAGATCTTTCTGAGAATCTGAAGCTCATTCCTGGCATTGGGGAGGACAGGGAGGGGGGGGAGAAGACTGGGGTAATGTGACACTTCTTCCCAGAGGTGGGGGCTCTATGGTAAATGATGTAAGATACGTCCACTTGTTGCGCGCACAGCTGTTCAGGGCTGAATGTAATGGGTGGAGAGTCACACCCTCACATCTCCTGTCAGAGTCACAAAGGGGCAAGGAGAATTATATAGACAACTGGTTCAAATGATACTGAAAAAATGGGGGGAAAATTATCAAAAAGGAAGATAAAGAAATGAAAGTTGAATATCAGGATGTCGAGAAATGGTTTTATGATCCCAGACCTTGTCACCAGTAAGATGAGCTGCAGATTCTTAAAACCTTGCTCTGGTAAATCTGTCAAAAACACAAAATGACTTGAAACCACTTCAAATCAAATAGGCAAAAGCAAAATATAATCTGTACATCAGAAAGAATCCATTGAATAGGGCCATGTACTGTTGTCTTTGGAGAATTTACTGCAACTTGACATTGTTGGACACATATGCTGACATCTGTGTGGAGATTCATGGACTGATACATGGTTGAATAGTCTGCCTGCTTTTAGCTCAGTAGTTTTACATTACATTCAATGCCACTTCTAATGAACACTTAGCTTGTATGTCAGAGATACCGTTGAGCTTTGAAGAAACCTTTTAGTACTCAGGTACAGGCTTCTGGCTTGCTGGTTGCTGGCAATATCCTTGGTTCTGAACTAAAGAAAAGCATCTTCAAAAGCATTCTTGAAGCCAATGTATAAGATTCCACCCTCACCCAGCTCCCCATCGTCCAGAGGATAGAGTTCAAAATCCTTGTGAAGTAAAATTTAAATCATACCTGTGGAGTCTTATTTTATAACCTAGATTCTAGAATATAAGACCGAAGGAACATTTGCATCTTTGCATAAACAAGTAGAAATATTCTTATTGTGGTAATAACAATAATAATCTTTCCATTTGATATAGTGTCCATAGTGCCAGAATGTCTCACAGCGCTTCAGAGGGAGTTGTTGTAAAGTGTAATAATTATGTCTTTGAGACAGACACAGCAAGTCCCACAGAAAGCCATGGCGGATTGTTGGCTTGGTCAGCAAATGTAGAACATACATGTGTATTCTTTTTTCGGATCCTCCGACGAATAGGGAGCCAATGGAGTCGGGCGAGAATGGGGGAGATGGGGTCATGAAGTTTGGTGCGGGAGACGACACGGGCTGCAGATCTCTGGATTATCTGCAGCCTGTGGAGGGAGGATTTGGGAAGACCAACAAGAAGGGCATTTGCATAGTCGAGCCTGGAGGCGATGAAGGCATGAACAACAGTTTCAGCGGTCTGCAAGCTGAGGTAGTGGCGGAGTCGGGCAATGTTACGGAGGTGAGGGAAGGCAGAGTGGGTCATGGCTTGGATGTGGGGAGGAAAAGACAGTTGAGGGTCGAACAAGACACCAGATTCCTGACTGGCTTGGTGAGTTGTGGTGTGCAATCATGGAGGTTGATGTTGCCAGAGCCTGAGGTGCTGCAGCGCTGGCGCGAGCCAATCAGGAGGCCTCAGTCTTGTTCATATTCAACTACAGGAAATTTGGCTCAAATTACCAAGAGGTAAGATCACAACTGACTGAGCCAAGTTACGTATTGACAAAATTAATTCAACTGAAGACTTTCTGGGAACTGAAAAACAAGATACAACACCTTTCACAAAAAAAAGGCTCAAAGCTTTTTACAAAAATAATTTAATTATAATGAACTCTATGTTGACCAACCTATGTTAACAGAACAATAAAATATATTCTTGAAAGAAAGAAGTTTAATAATTGACAATGGAGAAGTGAAAGTAAATAGAAACTTACATCAACTATTTGCATTAGCAAATTTTGCATTAGCAACATCCTAAAAGAGATCTATATGTTGCATATAGGTGTTTTTTGGCCATGTAACTAATTCAAAATAGAAATATAGGTTTCTTACCAGAAAGCTGGGTGCATGTTATGACTGTTAAATCCACAAAGTGTTAAAATGACATCCTGAATAACATGAGTGATTCTTCAATAGTTTATAAATGTCGAGTGAATGGAGCATGAATTGTGTCCTTTATTTCGTTGTTAGGTACGTGTTATTTTATGTAATAGAGTACTGCATATATTACAAAAAGAAATAAAGTTTGCATTCATTTATTTATCCTTGTGGAACTGAGTCACAAACTCATAAACTGTATGGTTGAAAAGCAGTACGACACAGAACCGAGAACATCAGTTCTGTAACTCAGGCCTTGAAAGCAGATGCAGTGCTCTGCAAATAAGCGGTCCAAATCCTGCCAAACCTGCAGAATTAGTGTCACAATCATAGGAGCATTTGCTAATGCTACTATCAATTGATCAGTTATTATGTATCATAATTTTCCTCCCTCTAGTGTTTTGTCTAATGCCATGTGTGTACCAGTTTAAACACATCAGAAAAATATAGAAACAAGGACATGTTTTTCTTGGCAGTTTCTCAATTATGTGAATTGTAAAACTTACTGACAAGAGAATGAAATGTGAGCATTTTTATTGCTTATCGTTTGCTGCATGTTCTTCATTTCTGTCTCTGCTTTATTTGTTTTCCTTATTTTTCTCAATTTGAGTTTTCATACTTTGATTCTGTAATTTATCTGCTCTCTCTCTGATGTAAACTGTAATATGCATAAATCCCATATATTGTCCAAGAAAAAACGAGATTAATGCAACTATAGTTCGATGTACTGAACTAACCCGGGGTACTCTTGGTTTCATTAGATGTTGAAAACAGAAGTATGTATAAAATGGATGGATGAACAACAAAATTGGAAACATAACATTTACAATTTACTTTCCAATTTTTCTTTCTGCTGGAGAATTGCTGCAAGTTTCTTTCCGCATTTTCACCCAAATCACTAACAGCAAGGATCAGCAGGCAGTTTGACCATGGGGTATTACAACTGAGGCTGATTCTTTTTCTCACTGAGCTTTAACTAATGTATAAAAATAATCATACATTCCAGGTTATTCATTTTTTTATAAATTTAGCTTATTGCTTCTAAATAATATCCTGATTCACCCTCTTTGCATGATGTGAGAGTATTCTTCTGCCTTGCTATCACAATTTTCAATCAAGGACATTCTTTCATAACACCACCGCATGCATTGCTAAACAAAATGTAGATTTGAGTAAAAGGGAAAAAAGCAATTTGATGTCAGCTTGGACGGCATCCATAAATTGTAATTCATTTGGCTTCATAAACCTCCTTAATTGGTCTTTATTTCCTGCCACCCATAATTCAACAGATGCTTCATATGCTTGACATTAAGTCCTGCTAACTTTCCAAAAGAAGGACTTACAGACACCCTTGGTTTGTTTTGACAAAGGGTTGTGGACCCGAAATGTTGACTCACTTTCCTTTCTCCATAGATGCTGCCTGACCTGCTGAGTATTCCCAGCGACTTCTGGTTGCTTTTGTTTTCAGATTTCCAGCATCTGCAGTATTTTGCATTTTGCCCTTGGTTTGTTTATGGATTTAAGTGATAAAAAACACCATACACATTGTTCAAAAAAATATGCAATTTTTAAAAGCCTATTAAGAAAAACATTTCTGCAGCTTAAGTGTATTTTTAATATATTTGTTTGATATAACAAATTAATTTATTTATAGGACTTTACAAATAAATGTTAACTGATTAGACAAACATGGGAGCTATGGTGTTACACAACTCATTATTACAACAGGAGTAAATAAAAATAAAGCTTTTGATGTAAAATGAATAACAGCTTTTTAATGAGTATCAAGAAAATCAGTAAAGTCAAATACTGTAATAGAACAATAAAATACATTCTTAAAAGAAAGACGTTTAATAATTGACAATGGAGAAGTGAAACTAAATAGAAACTTACATCAATGGGGCACTTGCAATAAGCATATTGCCAAGTAGGAAATATAATTTAATAACTGAAGTATGTAGTTCCTCTACTGGCTTCGTGACTAAAATCACCACTGGTCATAATACATCATTATGTTTTTTTCTTCAGCTTACTCCTTTGTTGTCTTGGACTCTTTCTCTCCCAGTATCTTCTAAAAAGTTACCTTTTCAATCTCTTTAGTCATCTCCCTCTAATCCACCACTAATCTCCCACCTGCAATATCTATATGCTCCCTCTTGGTGACATCATCCACAGACATGGGGTCAACCTCCACATGTATGCGGATGACACTAAACTCTACTTCTCTGTCTCCACCCTTGACTCCAGGACCACTGCTGTCCTGACAAAATGTCTGTCGGACATCAAGTCCTGGATGAGAGCTAACTTTCTTCAGTTGAATGTCAACAAGACCGAGGCTCTCCTGATTGGCTTCCGTCAGCACCTCCTCACCTCAGGCGCTGACAGCATCACCATCCATAGCTGCACACCCACCTTGCTAAGCCAGTCCGGGGGGTCTTGTTTGACCCTCAACCATCCTTTCTTCACCACATCTGCACCATAATCCACTCTGCCTTCCCCCACCTTCACAACGTCGCCCGGCTCCGACACTGTCTCACACTGTAGGCCGCCGAAACCCTCATACACGCCTTAATTATATCAAGGCTCGACTAAGCAAACTTGTCGGCCTCCCCATTTCCTCCTTCCACAGGCTGCAGATCATCCAGAACTCTGCAGCCTGTGTCCTCTCCCGCACTAGGCTCTGTGACCTATCACCCCCATCCTCGCCCAACTCCACTGGCTTCCCAACACACAGAGGATACAGTTCAAGATCCTGGTCCTTACCTTCAAAGCCCTCCATGGTCTTGCTCCCCCCGACCTCTGCAACCTCTTAACCCCTTACCATCCTGCTCACTCCCTCCGCTCTGTGGGCTCCGGCCTGCTTCACGTCCCCCGCCTCACTCGCCTCACTATTGACGGGCGGGCCTTCCACCACTCTGTCCCCACCCTCTGGAACTCCATCCCACAGTCCCTCCATCTCAACCCCTCCCTCACCACCTTCAATACCCATCTCAAGACCCTTCTCTTCGACCGTGCTTTCGATCTTCCTGCTTCCCCCCTGCCCTCCACCCTCCCCGACCCCCAGCTCAGGTCCATAACTCTGTATGTCCAGCGCCTTCCATAAGACCATAATACGTAGGAGCAGGAGTAGGTCATTTGGCCCCTCAAGCTTGCCCCGCCATTTAATAAGATCATGGCTGATCTTCTAACCTAATTCCATTTATCCACCCGATCCCCATATTCCTTAATCACTCTATCCTTCAAAAATCTATCAACCTCAGTCTTGAACATGTTCAAGGACTGAGCATCCACAGCCTTCTGGGGTAGAGAATTCCACAAATTCACTGTCGTCTGAGTGAAGAAATGTTTCCTCAACTCGGTTCGAAAAGGCTGACCCTTAATTTTGAGATTATGACCCCTAGTTTTAGATTCTCCAACCAGGGGAAACAGTCTCACGGCATCTACCCTGTCAAGACCCTTAAGAATTGTATAAGTTGCTAAAAGATCACTTCTAATTCTTCTGTATTCTAGAGAATGTAGGCCTAGTTTACTCAACCTATCTCATAGGTCAACCCACTCATCTCAGGAACCAACCTGGTGAGTCTACGCTGCACCCCCTCTAAGGCTCGTATATCCTTTCTTGAATAAGGAGACCAGAACTGCACAAAATATTCTAGGTGCGGTCTCACCAAGGCCTTGTACAATTGAAGCAAGACTTTCCTGCTCTTATACTCTAACCCTTTTGCAAGGAACCCCAACATGCATTAGCCTTCCTAGTTGCTTGCTGTACCTGCATACTAACTTTTTGTGACTGGTGTACAAGGACACCTCTGAACATTAACACTGCCTAGTCTCTCCCCCTCTAGAAAATAATCCGTTTTTCTATTTTTACTACGTAGGTGAATAACTTCACACTTCCCCATGTTATACTCCCGAAGTGAAAGGCGCTTTACAAATGTAATTTTGTTGTTGTTCTCACAATTTTGTTTGTTCAGTTCTCACTTCCTCCTTGTAAAGTGATTCGAGATATTATCCTACATGAAAATAAATTGTTATTGTGCCTTCAATTCCCATAACAGATACCTCTCAAAAATTCCAGATCCACATGGATAGCCGCGAACCCTCCAGCACCTTGAAACCCCACATCCATGTCCTATCTGCAAGGCGACATAATTGGCACAACTGATAACAGACCATGAAACTTCCTGTTTTTTTGAGAACCAGGCAGCATTTAGAATTTCATCTGCTGAAAATGCACTTGGAAAGATTTGTCATGAACACATTTGCTGGGGGTTACACATTATGTAATCAATGTTTGACAATTTTCAGTGCAATCTATAATACTAAGAAGAAGCCAAATAAAAGATTTCTTTCAAAGAATGTTAACTTACATTCCAATGTCAAAGGCTACTCCCAGGGATATTGTGTCAATGAACAAGTTGTGAAAGGGATCAAACATTTTTTAAAATTCTAATATTCTTGCTAATACCTCCAAACGTCCTAATATACAGATTGTTCTTGAACATGAACATGAAGAAAAATAGTTTCACAATTAAGAAAAGACCACTGATGCCTCCAAACCAATTTACTTAAGAACCATATTCAATCCAGAGCCCTTGGAGCTATCCTGGACACACAGCTCAAGCAGTAGTGACATTTGAAGTATGTTAACTGTCGTGTTTGTAATGCAATGGTTGACAAACATATTTACATGTTTCACAGCCTATGGCTATCATTAGTTGTATTTGCACTTTACAGTTCAACTCATCCTAGCGCAGCATAATCATCATACCCTACAGGGATTATTACAAGGGTCTGCTTATGTCTGATTGTATCATATTTGCAGATGATGGTCTGAAGGAACTAGGTTTCAGATACACATTACAGATATACTCTTATTAGGTGTATTGAATAAAATGATTCACAGGAAGGATTTTGCATACCAAAGGCAAATGCAGGGAAATTTAGCATTTCTTGTGTACAAAAAGATCGTGAAAGTCAAAATGAGGTGAAGAATGTAGTGCATCCTAACCCAGCGTTAGGATTCATGTGAAATTCTCTGAGGAAATAGGATTCTATAAAGCTTAATGATAGTTTTAGCATCATAGTTATGGCAGTGTTGATTAAACTGAGCACATTGCAGATAGATTCATCACATGGCCAATTTAAAATTGAAACACTGATCTTTTCAAAACGGTGAATACAATAGCATTTAAATTGGAAGGCCAAATTTAAAAGGACAGAAGTATTTAATCTTAATAAAAAATCTTTGTTTTGTTAATTAGAAACTAATGCCTGTAGCCTCCCTCTCACTGAATTAATTTACATAAAATAACACTTCATTTGTGTGGGCCAGCAGCACAGCATGCCAGTATACAAATAAATGGGCTGTACCTCAGAACAGAAAATGGGTTAATTCCTCATAATGTTAGAGATTCTTGCAAAAGGTGGGTCTACCCAGAAGGCACTCTGCACCAAATATTATCCTGTGGCAAGAGAAGCAGAATTGAACAACAATGCCTGATTTATACAGAGGCACAAGAGCTCGACAATGAATATCCCTTCTGAGGAAAAGTGGGGGATACTACAACAAAATTATATTTGTATAGCGCCTTTCACATTGGAAAGGATGTCCCTACTAAAGTACTAGTATTCTCTTTAGAAGTGGTAAAGGTTGCAGATCTGATTTTCCAAATAATCCTAATTTAACATAATCCCACACTGAAACCTACTTCAAGGCAGTGCTTGAGTGGAGCAAAGGGGATGGATGCATTTACCATCTTTTCTCCGATAATCAAGTTAGTTTAATTAGGATACATCCACATATGTAGTTTAAGAGGCACACTTTAGAACTATTTGTGCACAAATATTTTTTTCTCCATATTCGATTACCTTTACCTAACAGATATCTATAAATTTCAGACTTGAAAATTTCAATTCCCCCAATATACACAGCCTTTTTGGGAAGAGAAATCCAGATTCAAGATTTACAATCTAGATGTCAGAATAAAAGATAAGAGACCTTAAATGCCACCTAATCTTAGCTGGTTTAGTCCATTTTGTTTTAAGATTATGCAGAATTGTGGAAAATTCTTAGAATTCAGTCTTAATCTAGCAGCCTATTTTCTGAAATTCTTAAAAGAAACTGGCTGTCAAAGACTGAATTTAAGTATTTCCACAATTCTGTGTGATCTTAGATTTAGACAAATTCTATTCGTGGAATTTCAGGCCAAAGGAGTCTTTTAAAAAAAAACTACCCTTTATTTGAGACTATAATGGGTTCAAAAAGCCTGTTTTAAGCCCTTTTTCCTTTCACACTCCAACTGAGTGTCAAATGGGGATCTGCACTGCGGTCAATCGTCGATGAGATTTCCTAACATTGTAAATGAAAACTGGCAGAACCCTTGAAATAGCTTTAAAAATGTACATTCTGATCGTCAGCGGTGCCATCAAGAATCTATACCTCTGTGTTTGTGTTCACTTTTACCTTGTTGATATTGACTAATGGTGACAGTGACCAACTCCATTGCCTTTCCACATCTATTTTGATATTAAATATACTTCAAAATACTGATCTTGTCATTCATTCTACACAAGCAAAACCTACTTATGATTTCTGAATCTATATAGTTACCCATCCCAAATATCCTGCAAATATCTATATATTGTTTAAATAAGCCATCAATAAAATTGTAGTAGTCACTTGTCTGAATATAAAAAAACGTTTATTTTATTTATAAATCAGGGTATTTTAGAGGAGTAGGTGGCTCCCGAGTGAGATACAATGCATTGATGTACCTACCATGTGCAACGGTTCAAAAAGTAGAAAATAAAATAAAAAGAATGCAAAAAAAATTGTGCAAAAAATAAATCACTGAGCGCAAAGAATATATCTCCACTGGACACACAAAGAATAACCATAAATACGCAACAATAATCAAACAACAAAATTGCAAAGTTAACAGCCTACTGTCAAAGTGAAAGACAAGGTTTAAAATACCACTTTGAACAGTCTTCAAAGAAACAGAAGTATATGACTTACTGAGAACATCAATTCTCAGTAGCAGGCCCAACACGTATTTTGATCCACCTGAAGTTATTGAGATTGTAAAAAGTAATGATAAATATACTTGCATTAGATATTAATGCGTTTCTGGCACTCAAAAGTATGAACTAAAAACTGTGTCACCTTAGGTGGATGTTCCAATAAGTGAGAAATGATGAAGCACTGCCTTGAGCTCAGTCCATTTTTGTTGCAGTGATAACATTTCTCCCTCTTTTCCAATCAAATGCATCCTCAGGACTCCAAACATATTATATAACTGACTTACAAATTACTTAGTGCAGCTCCTGTGCATAACAAAAATGTATGTATTCATCAATTTATATCAAATATACAATATTCTACTTACGTAGTTCTTGATAAAAGTAGATTTGGTGTACTTGGTGGCAGTTCAGAACATTGAATTTCATTTCTGGGGCACACATAGTTAAAACTCAATGGACTCTGGGAATGTAAGCCATTATTCTGTTGATTGTAAGGGTCCTGAACGCAGAGAGCTTGGGCCGTTTCAACACAAGTCTAGTAGTAGAATGAAACCCATTCAATGAAATTTCAATCCATAATCACATGGTTTTCCTGTGCTATGCAAGTTCACCTTTCCTGCTCATGACTCTCCAATAATTGAATCCAAAGGTCCATTAAAAAAGCATGAATTGCCTTTGGAGCTGACCACTCTCTCCTCACTTCAAAACTCTTGCCTAGCATATCTTTTGTTGCTCTACATTGTAGATTGTAATTGAAGACGGTGGGGGGAGAGAAAAGAATTGAGAGAAACACCACATCACCTCATATGCATATGCTGCTTTATTTTTTTGGATTCCACTTTCTTCCTCCAACAACAGTTGATCATTGATGATCTTCACCCTTTTCTAAAAGCACTGAGCATAATGGCTCACATTCCCATATGAGGTGGTAGAAGTTTAGTTAAAACAATTGCCCATTTGAAGCAAAAGTATGTTCTGCAACTTGTTGCAACCATTAAGATCTGTTTTATATAAAACAATTTCAAAAACAGAAACGGTCTTGGGGAATAGGCAACAGATGGTACATAGTTTAAATGTGCTAAAACCCCCAACAGAAATAAACATGAATGTTGACAGCTAAAAAGGGGCCTCTTGTACTATACAGTGCAGGAAGTGAAGGCCACATGGTGAGGTCCGAAATCTGAGTGTTTGCTGTCAAAAGCCAGAAAAGGTTTCAGGTACTTTATAAGGTTCATATTATTGTGGAGATGGCATAGTTAATTCAGTTTGGGATCTATGTTTTACACTGATAGCAGCAGTCACTGAAATCCATGCATTAACCAGAGATGACACCAAAAGGATTGAAACTTCATTACTGCAGGTTTTAAATTAAGAAATAATCTACAACTGATACAAAAAACTTGCCTCTCAGGATATCAACAGAAATCAATTTTATTCCAAAAAGTTTAGATTTAAAGTAATATACACCAGACTCTGTAACTTTGTCAGTGGTTGCTTATCACTCATTAAAACAAAAATATTCTGAATGCAAAGGTCACTTGTATTATTACTAATAGATAAAAATACTATTGTTACAATAATGTTGCATTATTGGATTTCTATAGTCAGTGCATGTTCACATAAATATTGATTTGTTCATATCTGGTCCAGCAGCTGTCTTCACAACAGGATTCACAGCAAGTCTTTAACCTGTTTGTTATACACAAAAGAACTTGCAAGGGCTTCTTGGATGCCACAGACTGGAATCTCCACTGCTCATGGAAAAGGATTTTGCAGTCTCTTTACCACTGCAGCAGCAACACTTAGGTAAGCGTTGGCCTGCAACACAAAAGAAAGGTGCCAGAGCTTTTTATGATCTAAATTGGACACCTTTGGTAAAAGAGTGTCAAAAATCCAGATTGTAAAGGTTAGGCATTCGTTGTGCTGAAAATACATACTGGATATTTTTTGAAAGTTACTTTAATGAAAGGAGCCAATCACATAACTACAATTTAGTCACGGGTACATCGGCAGAGAGAAATGGAAGGGAAGAAAACCACAGGGGGCTCCACACTCTGGACAATAATTATCAAGATAAGCTGAAAGCCCCCCCCCCGTACCCCTTTTGTGACGCAAACTTGCTATGGGTGCACTCCTTATCTATGGTTCAGCGTTGCACAACAGACAGACTCGAGGATGAGTCCGGTCTACAAAAGCAATGAGAAAATTGAGAAACTAGGCCAGTTAGGTTATTCCTCCATTCCTCCCACCCAAAACCAACCTCTACCTCACTTGATAGCATTGTGCTAGAAGCCAAAACCATGTGCTGAGTACTAAGCCAAACAAACCAGAAGGTTATAGGTTTGATGCGCAGTGTGTTCTGCATTAGCTGATCTAGACAGGGTAAGTTGCTGGTAAGCAACAGTTGGCCTCTGTGTTGCTGGAGTAGGTTAAATGAAAAAGAAATAAGCTAGTGACCAACCTTGGGTGTCAGGTGGGTGCAAGACCTGACTTAGCTGTGGTTGTAACCACACCCCCGGTTTCCGGTAATGTTTCAGGAGGGTTGTAATTTGCACCTGCTTTGTATAAATTCAGTATGTGTGAATATCATTAGGATTGTTCCTCCCTAAGGACTGTTCAAAGCTCTTAAGCACAAACAGTCTGCTGACAGTCCACCTGGTTTTAGTATGCTGCACATGTACATTTATTAATGTTATGGAAAAGCAACCAGCCTTTTCATAACATGAAGAAATGCATGTGTGCAGCACACTAAGGACTGTTCACCAGCCAAACAAGGCAATGAGGAGTGGCCATATGAACAATAACTTGCATTAAACCTGCTTTGTAAGTTGAAACCAAAGTCAAATCAATAAGGCATTTTGAAGTGTGATATCACCAAACTTTTCCAGGAAACCAACCAGTACTGCTTTCTGGGCTCTGGCTTCTAACCTACAGGAATATTAGTAATAAACTGGCACAGTATTTTGGAATTGATACACAATACAGGTTTCATACTGAACTCTTTATTTCAGATTCTCCCCCACACAAAATGTTATTCCCTCCATTCCTGAAGGTGTCTGTTAATCAAGATTATTATGGCCTATCAATTAGATACACTACTTAGGTTATTTAAGATTAAAGAGGCATTGGAAATGTTCTCAACCTTATTAAATCTATTTGTAATTTGTATCCTTGGGTGATTTCTTGGAACAATAGTAAATCTGTACATCTCATGGCTGATTATTTAAAAATATTTTTCAACCTTTACTAAACAATAAAAAAACCAACCTCGGGGCTGTCCGGTTGCGATACCACAACTGGTTGACCGTTATCTGATGTTTTTCTTATATTTATATGTAATGGGATATCACCTATGAAAAATAACAGAAAAATCAGAACAACTGTTTTCCTAATTATGGCAAGATGCAAATGGAAATATAAGTCTTAAGATATAATACTGTTTGCACTGTGATGTTTATAATACCTAAACTCAAAATGTTGCTGTCCTCATAATTTTGAATACTGCTCACACTCTTAATATAGTTTAAACAATGGTTAAAACAAGGTCTTTACCTAGTACAGCCAGTCCAAGTTTTGTTGCCAGGTCTTTGGCTCCATCAGCCCCAAAGATGTGAGTCTCATGTTTGCAGTTTGGACACTGGAAGACACTCATATTCTGGATAATTCCAAGGATCTATCAAAAAAGATTGTCTGACATAGAATTGTTCTAGGTTTGCAATTGACATTTACAGAGTATTTTAAAATGGATCAGTTTATGCTTTTTTATGTATTTAACATCATCCAAAATCTCTTCAGGTTGAGACAGAAATGCTGTACTTTTAAGATGTATTATAAACTGAAAAATCACACATCTTATGAGTAATTCTTGGTAAAAATGCATTACTTTTCTAAGCTCTGTTACCAATCACGATATTTATCAAACAATTTTAACACTGTAAAAAAAAGCAACCAGCCACTAACTGATAAACTGTTGCATTTTCAGATCACCTTACACTTTAATCAGTGATGATTACGCTAACTGTAGAGAAATTGTTTATGCAATATTGGTTGATCACCAGTGTAAAATTGTGATTCATTGTAGTTTGCTTCCATTTCGTTAATGCAGCCTTTTCATGTGACGTTATTGCTATCTTCAGTTTGGCTGGGAATTAATTTAAAACCCTTATCACTATTTTCCAGTTCTTTCAGTTTTATGCCAATTCACTGTTCCTTCTCTTGAGAGCTGTTTGGTTTTATTAGGAGCAACTGAGCACTAACACTGCAAGCAGCAAATGCGTCATATACTTTAGCCAGAATTTCTGACAAATTAAGTCACCTTTGCTTAAAGGAGACCATTCAGATATTGATGCAACCACAGCATAACCTGTGTTCATGTTCAGAGTTTTATCAGACAGATTAATGCATGTACACTGTATTCAGCATTATAGGGATTTTGAAATCAAATATTCGTTAATTTGTTCCACCAAATCCAGAATGTAAGCAAGAAAGGAACAGAAGAGAACTGAAAGGAATTTCAGAATCCAATTCCATATATTGTTTATTTTTATTCCCAGTTCTTAGCTCACACAAATTATTTAATTGTGACAATGCAAATTTATGGGAAACAAATACTTCCCCATTGATAATGAATGTTGATCTGATCAAAACCCCAAAGTCCATTGCATCTCTGTGCAATGTGTGTAAATATATTTGTAACAAATTAGTGTTGCAGTGCCTGAGGAAAATAATAATGGTATGAATTCACCACAATAATCCCTACCACCAATAACCTTAAACATTTCTGTGACACCTCATAGTGGTGTCATCATATCGCCTTTAAAAGTTTTCAGTTGTAGTTTTATTCACATATTTACAAGCACAACCCAGACAAAAATCCAGGCTAAAGAGATGTTGGGAATAAATTTAACGTTGCAGTGCAATATGACATGTTGATAGAGGGCACTTGACAAGAATGGAGCCAATACTTCATTCATCATACACAAGTTATGTAAGCTTTGCTATTGATAGGTATAAAGTGATACCATATTTACCATTTGAGGCATGCTAAGATCATTCACTCCTTCCAAATAAGTGGCCATGAAATCAATGTTATACAGTAACACTGTGTAAATAATGACATAAATAATTTCCAGTCCAAGAATTCAGGATTATTTAAATTTAAATTAAAGTTTAAATTAAATTGAAATCACCAACACAGAAAATCCTATAATAATAATCCTTGCATTTGATACAGCGCTTTTCACGTCTTCTCGACATCTCAAAGCGCTTCACAGAATAGACTGTAAAGTGAATTGACTGTATATTTGTGGGCGAAACGCGGCAGCCAATTGTGCACAGCAGTGTCCCACAAACAGTTGTGGATTGAAAATGACCAATTTATTATTGTTTTGGAGGGATTATTATTAGGTGTGTGGAGTAAGGAAACTTGCCCAAGGTTTCACCCTGCTGGGAAAAGTACAGCATAAACTGTACTTACAGGTACATTAACCTTTCGAAACATTTCTGCTCCTCTCCAAGCGTCCAACAAGGCAATGTCCTGGGGAGTAGAAACTATTACTGCTCCTAAAGGAAGATAGTTAATTTTGATTAGAGAATCCAATTACATATATTGTTTATTTATCACTAGATACCACACAAAAAATACATATTACTCAGGAGTGAAGAGGCATTTTACTTTTCTATTTGTCTTTAAGTGTTATATCAGAGTCTTATGAAGTGAATCTAGTGTAAATAATTCTCTTGTAATTGCCTAATCTAAAAATACTGATGTTCATTATTTTGATCAAATGTATCATTATTTTGTATTAAAATATTATTTTTCTTATAATCAGGTACCACATCCTGCAATTTAAAAAGGAAAATACACAGTTGCTACACTTTATAGCAAAGGTAAGATGTTAAATGCTAGGGTTGTTAAGTAGGAAACTAATTGTTATTTTAATCAAACTGATTAACTCATATTACATTTGTTCTGTAAAGTTTGAAAAATATATCAAACTATGATTTTGTGAATTGATACTAGAAATGCTTAATTTTTTCAAGATCTATGACATTTTTTAAAAAATGTTCATTTATATTCTGACCCTAATCAGAAAACAATATACTGTGTGAATGTGCTCCATTCAAAAAACAAGAGGATTAGCAGTCAGCCTGCTCCTGGGACTCTACAACTTTAATCTTCAGGCAGTTTTGCCCAAGAGCAGCTTGGCTGCCACTCTCTCCAATTTTTCTGAGTTGATTCAACAGATAGCAGAAACTGATTGATCGTCATGTGCTTGAATCCAGTCTTAATTCTACAGTTGAGGATATTAAGATTGTTGGGTGCTGAACCAACCCAACCTCCCTCTACAGTTCAAAATGAAAATAACATCTAATTACCTTATGTTGCTTCTTTGGTCACTCAATGTCTGGCCTCTGAGATGTTTATTGGCAACTTTAAATTATTTTCCCTGGTACACCTATGCGAATTGTATGGTGAAAGGCTATCCTGTGAACTAGGGCAAATTTTACAATGTGAAGCCAAACAACTTGCTAACTTACTATGGTGTCCAACTGAGAGAACGAGAAAAGGACTTTTAAAAGAGTTCTTTAAAGTAATGCAAATACAGACGTTGGCTACAGGGCTGGTATTAACTTTTCATACATGGACAAATAATGGAGCTGTTTGAATCCATTATTACATACCCGAGGAGGAGATGTCTACGCTACTTTCTTTAAACATTGATCTCTTGAATTACTTATATATTCTCAGCTACAATTAAATATTTTTGTGACAACAACCCTAGTTAAAGAAAAATACTGGCTAATTTAATGCAATAAAATATATTTTGCAAAACCTATTGTGAAAATAAAAGCTTATCTCGACCCAAGCAAAAATGCTTTTAAAAGTCCAGTGCGCCCTCTTGTGGCTGCCTATTATTTCAACTGTTTAAAAGTAATGAACAGATCGAGAGATCTCTTGGGGAAGTTATCAACGCAACACTGTGGTTTACCCAAGAATATTAACAATTTAAACCTACCCGAAATAGGGATGTTTTGAGAGATAGAGAGCTGTACATCTCCTGTGCCAGGAGGCATGTCAATCACAAGATAATCCAGTTTACCCCAGTCAACCTGTGAAACAAGAAATTGACAGAGAATGACTGCATATATATTTCATATTTATATATTACATTATTGTAATAAAATCAATAAAAGTATTTAATCTGAAAAACTGGTTTCTTGTTCAAGGCAAAGGCAGAGTCAAAGCAGTCTTGGCCAACAATCCCCCAGATAAAAAATAGTCATTCATAGCTGTTTGTGGATATTACTATGTGTAAACTGGCTGCCACATTTGCCTACAAATCCAGTTGCTGCACTTCACACTGTAAAATGCTTTGAGACATATCAATGATGTGACAAAGCATTATATCAAATCCAATGATTCTTATAATTAAACCTAGAAAAGGGCTGCCCAGTGAAGAAGGGGTATCTCCCAATTTTACTGAAGCAAACATTTGTGTTTAAAGCAACTATATGACATAATCATGCAGTATTTCTTCAAATGCAATAAAGCTCATTCAACATCGATCTTCAATACAATCTCATTCGAATGGCATCTAAATTGTCTGTGCACCACCACTTACGCAACTGCACCAACATGGATATGGATATACCTTCAGAAGAGGAGAAAACAGGAAAAAGAAAAAATTTGTAACCCAAGATAATCGGAAATCCTTGCAGTGGCTGATGGTTATTATATTGAGAAAATAGGAAAGCACTACACACCAATACTGTTCTCACCTGTCTTATCAACCTCTCTATTGCTGACATCACCATGAGACCTCTCCAGATGATTGGCACCGTGTCTTCTACCAGGAAACCCATTGACATGCTGCAATGAATGGGACAGAAACGGAGGGAAGAAGAGTCAAGAATCATTTACAATAAGTATAAAGAAGTAACTATGCTTTTTTTTAAACCTGAATAAAATGCACAAGAAAGCCAGGTTGTAAATGAAAGGAAAATACTTACCAGACAATGCCAAAGTTCACCAGCGGCCTCATCAAGTTCTCTTTGTAAAAAAAAAACATATATTTTAATATAATCTAAAAGAGCACAGTCATCAATTAAAACTTTAAAAACTATTCTTACATTCCCAAATATACATACATGACCAGCATAGTGGTCCATTATGTTATTACTTAAGCATTATGCCATGGAATAGAAGAATTTAGACTAAAATCTCCACTGCTCGATATGGGCCATTCTTGATTATAACAGAGAGGCTTGGTTCCTACCCCGATACAGCAGTAAAATTGTAACCTATTTACAAAAACATGAAATTCCCGCCTCCAGAATTCATCAAACAACAAGAAAAATACTGATCTCTGATAATCATCTTATCAAACATCACAGTGTTATGTAGTGTATGCATAAATCAGAGACATTGGAAAAGATCCATACGTTCATTATAGGTAAAAGAAATGTATTCTGATTCAACATTGTTGTTGCATTCACTGCCAGGTGTAATACTGTGATGCATTCAAAAGCATGGTTTATAAATCAAGATGGTCATTCATGTAAATTACCACCGAAGACCGCCTTCGTCCTTGGTTGTATATTCCAGCATGATCTACAGAATTATTTCAAATAAACTAATGATATTTACACTTGCAAACTTCATAAAAGCCTACAAATAATGCAACTCAACAGAACTCTGTTGCTAAGAAAACAAAATCAACATTCATAATAGGTATATTGAGATAGGTCTTCTACTCAAGTAACAATGTTTGAGAAATACACACTCAAGATCAGCAGCATCTCCAAACGCTATGGTATTTTGTCATTGTCTTTTTCAGATGTGATTGGGTTGTATTCTGGTTATATTATGCTGCAACTAGAGCTGCTGCTTGCCTGAGCTCTACAGATTTGCATTTGAAAGAAACAACTCGCATTTTGTATAAAAATAATTGAACTGCATCTACGTGAACATCCTTCAAGTACTGTAGACGAGGTTCCTTTTAACATTTCATGTCTCCTGTCTAGTGCACAGAATGTTTCAGTGCAATATATCAACAGTTTTGACTAGCGGGGCATTTATTATATCCTTTGTTCATGAGAATCCTTGCAAGAAAAACAAAAGCAACATATTAATTCTTCAAAGCCAGCTTACCTACTCTAAACCTACAACTTCAAAATCATCTGACAAGCAGCATCAGAGGTGAGCATTTTTTACACATCATTCTATGCATTATTTATAATTTAGTTTAAAAGCAGGTCTATACTATTTGCACATTTCTTTTCCAAATGATTCAGTGGTTTCTCTTATATTGCAGGGAAGATGTAACAAAAGAATGACATTAAAATACAGCTAAAAAAACCATGATATTTGCTCTCTGAACTCTCTCCCACACCACCCATTCTGGTAGCATGGTTTATTTACTGGTAGAATGCAATCAGGAAATCTGAAAAGCTTGGAAAATTGACGTAAAGTAAAACAAGTCATACAGACAGGAAAGTCGATTTGACTAGACCCTTATGTTTTTTGTTGACGATCATTCCACAAACTTAATAGGCTAAGTGAACACAACAGTAGTTGATGGAGGAGTTATTTTGTGCTTTACCTTATACCTGATATTATAATCTATCTCATCTTAGTTTGACATATCTTAACAGTGCTACACACTTACTTAAAAATCACAATGGCAAAAGAGCCAAACAGTCTTAGCACAAAGGTTTTCCATACCAAGGCTTACTTCCAACATCCATTGTTCTGACCACAACGCAGAATATGCCATTACAAACAAATAATTAACTAAATTACAGCAGCACTTGGTAAATTCAGGGCAATACTCTGTTAGCTCTTAACAATTCAGAAATAAAGCTACTGATTGCTAAAATTGCAGTGCATCAATTACATCTCAAATTACTAATCAACTTCACTAACATCAACTTCCTCAGCCCTGGCCAAAACTCAACAGTGCATAGAATAGCACCCTAGAGAAATAATGAAATTGTTGCAAACAGAGATAAGAACAAAAAAAATGCACAAGTATGTCAAATATGCTAAGGCACATAGCAGTGACTTTCAGATTGAAGAATGAGTTTCTTTAGTTCAGAATTGCTATTGAAAATGGATGACCTGCATGGAAATAAATCCTTAACAAATCATTGCATTTGATATAGCACCTTATCATGTCGTTGAGACATTTCAAAGCGCTTCACAGAATACACTGTCAAGTATATATAAGACTGTATATTTTGTGGGCGAAATGCTGCAGCCAATTCCGCACAGGAGTGTCCCACAAACAGTTGGGGATTGAGTGACTAAATCATTATTATTTTTTCCTGAAGGATCTGCCTAAAGCAGCATATAGCGAACAGCCTTCTTGTGGACCTCCTGCATTCACTGGCAGTGCCGCAGGATGTTAAAGACTTTGTGCAGTTTCTTCTCAACCTTGAGGGTTGTGAATGCCTTGATGTCGGCTTCTACAAAGAAATATCGATCTTTTGCTTCCTTGACTTCTTGTTCTTTGAAGGTATGGTATTGGTTGTGGCACAAAAAAGACACAAAAGAAACTGGAAAAGAATACAAAGGAATTATAGCACAAAACATGCACAATGATTTATGGATGGAGGACCATACTACAGTATTTGTGATTCAACAACATTTTACAGTAAATCCTGTGAATCACTTGGAGACATCCTTCAAAAGTGAAGAGCACTGTATCAAATACAGGATTAATAATAAGCTAGACAACTTGGTCATGCTTCCATAGATGACAGAATTATGGGGTACGAGTGATTGTCAGGTACAAAAACAATGTCGGTGAATGGGACTCAAACAAGTAAGGTAACCCTTCTGGATCAAAGTCCATCACAATAATAATAATAATCCTTGCATTTGATATAGCGCTTTTCACATCGGGAGGACGTCCCAAAGCGCTTCACAGAACACACTGTAAAGTGAATTGACTGTATATTTGTGGGCGGACGCAGCAGCCAATTGCGCACAGCAATGTCCCACAAACAGTCGTAGATTGAAAATGACCAATTTATTATTGGTTTGGGTTTTTGGAGGGATTATTATTAGGCTCTGTGTGGAGTAAGGAAACTTGCCCAAGTTTCGCCCTCTGCCTGGAATTGAACTCAGGTCTCTCACTTGCAAAGCGAGTGCTCTAACCACTGAGCTACAGGACTCCACGCAAGAGTGCAATAAGTGATGTATTACATAGCAGACCCACCAACATTTATGGTAGGACTATCATTTATGTTAATAATCCTTGCATTTGATATAGTGCCTTTCAGGTCAGGAGGACATCCAGAAGATTTACTGTAAAGTGTGGTACCTTTGTATGTTGTAGTCAATCAGAAAGATTAACACAAATCACAAACTAATTCACTAGATGCATCAAAATAGTTCACATTTTTAACTAAAATGAAAGATCAACTGAATTGTGTCATGTTCTCTATTCAATAAAATGTTCTCTCTTATATGCAAGTCTTTTTTTTGTTTGATGAACAACTGTACAATCTTAAAATATTGAATCAAAGTATAAAAGCTTACTCTCTGTTATTTCTGGATTTCCTTTCAAGTTCATCATCTGGGGAATGGATGGACCGTACACATCTGCATCTAGTAACCCCACTGTCTTAGACTGTAAGAGAAAGTACAGTGCACACTTCAGCCCCTCACATTCGCATTCTATCTTACACTTTTTATCATCACCAGTTCTTCTCCCTTTTCGCCTCTCCTGATGGCATTTAATAACTTTTCCTTCTGAAGTTCAGTTCTATTCTTCTGGCCACCCTCGAATTCAAGGCATGAATCGGTTGAGAATTAGTTGAATCAAGTGATTTTCAACCAAGTCCCCCCCTTGAATTAGAATTTCACCCCTCAAACTGCTCAACCTCACTTGTCTCAACTGATATATATTTTTGACACTCCTCAATTTAGCCACTAGATCGAACTCTATCAGCCTAATAATAATCACTCAAGAAAGAAAACCCAATAATAATTTGGTTACTCAATCCACGACTGTTTGTGGGACATTGCTGTGCACAATTGGCTACAGTATATTCTGTGAAGCGCTTTGAAACATCTAGAAGATGTGAAAAGCGGTATATTAAATACAAGGATTATTATAACTCCACAGAGCAATATGTTCTGTCATAATAAGCAGGTAATGCATTCCCTTGATTTAATGAAGGAGGCAATGCAGCCCATAAAGTCTGATTCTGTATTTTTCTCCTTGAGCCATTTCTTCAAACCCTTTAATATTCTTCTCTTTTTCAACCATCTAATTCTCTTATAAAAGAATTTATGCATCCAATCTTGCCATAACATTTCATGGCAGAGAAGTCCATGTTCCAAACTTCTGCTGTGGAATGACTTTTTTTTCTCATCATCCCTTTGAATTTTCTTCAACAAACCCTTATCCTTAGTTTGTTTGGCATAATGTGGAAGTTTATTACAAGGTACCGGTCAATCCCATTATTATATATTGTAGTTTGGGTCAATAAACTCAGCCTGCTTAAAATGGAATGCACAATAAAAATGGTCACTGGTCAGCTCTTCTGTATCACTATTGATGTGACATTCTGCACATCGCACCTGCATGTAGGAAGCCGACAATTGCTCTTGCAAAAGTTCTAGCAATTGCTCGGGGATCATTAACATCCACTAAGCAAGCTTTCTGTGCTTGCTTGGCTTACATTGGAAGTATACTGCAGG
This sequence comes from Callorhinchus milii, assembly GCF_018977255.1. Lineage (NCBI taxonomy): Eukaryota > Metazoa > Chordata > Chondrichthyes > Chimaeriformes > Callorhinchidae > Callorhinchus > Callorhinchus milii. The sequence continues at coordinate 12,209,966 of NW_024704750.1, read as the reverse complement.
CCCACACCCTACTGGTCTTTTGTGGAGTCCTGTAGCTCAGTGGTTAGAGCACTTGCTTTGCAAGCGAGAGACCTGAGTTCAATTCCAGGCAGAGGGCGAAACCTTGGGCAAGTTTCCTTACTCCACACAGAGCCTAATAATAATCCCTCCCAAACCAAAAACAATAATAAATTGGTCATTTTCAATCTACGACTGTTTGTGGGACATTGTTGTGCGCAATTGACTGCCACGTTCGCCCACAAATATACAGTCAATTCACTTTACAGTGTGTTCTGTGAAGCGCTTTGGGACGTCCTCCCGACGTGAAAAGCCCTATATCAAATGCAAGGATTATTATTATTATTATGGGTTTAGCCTGTATATCCATCACTTTGTGTCTTTGCAAACCTACCCCTTACTATATCATTTTGTGGAGCAAAGTGTCGTTTTCAAGTAAATTACAATGTAATGCAATTAAATGTTATGGTGTAGTTATCAGATTATGTACAAATGACAATTTCAGACTGATCAGAATAATTTTGTTCAAAATAAATTTTGAAAAAGAACCTACCGAATCATTAGCTGCTATTCCCAGAGCCAAATTCACTGCAACAAAAGATGAGTTATTCTAAGTATATTCATATTCATTACAGTTTAACATCAAAATTCAATATATTGTAGCATATCAGTAAAGTATGAAATAGATGACATTTAAGAAGAAGCAAAACTTTCACATGAGGGAAAAGGGAATAGAAGAGTATGGGAGGGAGTAATGGAGGGGGTGGAGACTCATGTGGAGTTAGGTTATTCGACTATGTGGAGGGGGCATATTACAAGTGCTTTGAGATGTCTTGATAAGTGCCATATCAAATGCAAGGATTATTATGATTATATTCACAGCCAATCTTGTTCCCGTTCTATCTCAACATGAATACAGGAGCACTTTACAGCAAGGATTACTGGTCAGCAATCAAGAACGAGAAGCCAATTTACGCACCACTACTACACTTCTCAAACACACTCCTTCCCGGTCTCCCCAGCTCCACTATCCAAAAGATCCAGCTCATTCAGAACTCTGCCACCCGCATACTTACCCAGACTAAACTCCGTACCCACATCTCATCAGTTCTGGCTAAGCTCCACTGGCTCCCCATCACCGAATGGATGGAGTTCAAGATCCTCACACTTGTGTTCAAATCCCTTCACGCTCTGACACCTCCCTATCTCTCTGACTTCCTCACTCCCCAATCCACCACCCGGCAGCCTCCTGCTCGTCCCTCACGCCCTCTGCCCCAATACGCCCCAAAACTCTGGAATGCTCTCCTTCAATCCTTCGACCTTAGCCCCTCCCTTTTTTCAAGTCCCGCCTGAAAACCTTCCTCTTCGACCGTGCTTATGGCCACCTCCCACCCACTCCCAGCTCAGAGTCAGGCTTCACCAATGTTAAGACCTCTGAGACGCTACCTAGCGTGGATAGCGCTATATAAATGCAAGATGTTGTTGCCTCCCTTTTTTGACTACAATCAGATAAAATACCTGCGCCCACTGAGAATGGCTAGGCAAAACAGAAACTTGTTACCCTTTGCTATACGGGGAGGGCACTTTACTAACTGGACAATCAGGAGGACCACAAGCTTTTATAGTTCTTAAAACTCTGATTGCAGAAAGGAATAATGTTCATTAATATGCTTTGTACCTGCAGTAGTTGATTTTCCAACACCCCCTTTTCCTGAGGCTACAACGATAACTTGTTTCACACCTTGAATCGCTTTTAGCTTTGGAAGTCCCCGAGTCATCAATCGTTTTTGTCTCTCTTGTAATGACTCAGCACCACTATCTGAAGACTTAAGAAATCATAATAATTTACACAAGCAATTGGAACAATCTTAAATCTCACTGTCTTAAATCACAAGCAATTGGAACAATCTTAAATCTCACTGTCTTAAATCTCTGTTCATCCAACTTCTCAAGCTACACATTTAAGGCAATCCCTTTTGGACTCAAATCAACTTTCTATGCATTTCAAATGCAAGGATTATTATCGTTTCTTGATTACCAACTTAATGTCATTGCAGTTTGTAAAGGCATTGTAACATTTAAAGAAGGAACTTAAAAGTAAATTGCATCACTAAACCAGTTCAACAGTTTAGATGAGGGAAAAACGTACAAATGTTGAGCAACTTGTTGACTATTACAAAGACACACCAATTCAATTCATTATTGCAACTGTTGAAATTTGAGAGTTCGATATAAATTAACTTTATCTACATTAACTGTTTCTGAAAGAGAAATGGTAAATGTAAACTATATTTTGTGTTAACAAATGGTTTTGAACCTGAAATGATTGTAGAATATGTAGCGCTCACTATTAGAGTTCACATAAATATATAATATATATGGATCCGTCATAGTATAGTAAATGATTATACACATCAGCAACATTATCCTCATACTGGTGCTTCACTGCCTTCAATCTCTCAATATTTACATAGACATTCCAGCATGGAAACAGGGCATTTGGCCCAACTTGGCCATGCAGTGTTCATACTCCATACAAGCCTCCACCCCTCCTAATCCCATGTGTTGCCTTCTCCCTCATATGTGCATCATATTTCCTCGTAAATGCATTGACACTTTTAGTTTCAACCACTACTTCTGGCAGTGAGTTCCACATTCTCACCACTCTCCACATAAAGCAGTTCCTCCTAAATCCCCATCAGATTTTCTACTTTATTGTGCTCCTCATTTTGGAGCCACCAATAAGTGGAGGAGCCAATTTTACTTCAAACCCAACATCATACTCATACCAATATATGATTCTCTTTCCTGCAAAGATTTCTCTGATAACTTAGATTACTATCATTATGTAGATACTCCAGAGCAATGCTGATGACTGCCCAGCCAGGCTGGCTCATTGGTGGGATTGGAAGGGCAAACCAGTCAATGGGGGCAGGGACTCTTCAGCTCCTATTAACCCTGCAAGCCAAAGCTCTAAGGACTAGGGTGGTCCCAATTGAACAAGCAGTGGGAAAACTCACCAGTGATATCAATGACAAGCTATGTGGGTTTAGCTGGTTAGACGCCAAAGGTACCCCCAGTACATACTCTGGGTTTCCCAAGTCTTAGCTTTTGCAAACTTGCACCCAATACTTTCTGGAATTAGGTAAGCAGGGTGAACTCCTCCAGGGAAAGTGTGTATTTCATTCCAAAAAATATTATGGGAATTTCTATGTAGAAGTGGGATGCATGGAACTCTTGGTTTGGATACTCTTTAGCATGTGATGGGTTTTCCACATGCATCAGACACCTGGCTGACCCCCCCCCAATTATGTAGATAAATATGTTCAAGTGCTTTTAGGATTTTGAAATTATTTTATTAATAACATTTTCATTACGAGCTGGATAAAAGCTTTTATGCTACTGACACTGGCTATTTGAATTTATATTAAAACCTTTAAAAGACAGCAAACCAGGACAGTATGGTTTTCAAAGGACAGGCATTTAGTTCTTGAAACTTGAAACAGGCACAGCTGCAAACTAAATTCCCGCTGATTTTGTGCTGCAGCAGCTCAGAACGAAGATGGTCCTGATCCAGCATGGAGTCCTGTAGCTCAGTGGTCAGAGCACTCGCTTTGCAAGCGAGACACCTGGGTTCAATTCCAGGCAGAGGGCGAAACCTTGGGCAAGTTTCCTTACTCCACACAGAGCCTAATAATAATCCCTCCAAAACAAAACAATAGGAAATTGGTCATTTTCAATCTACGACTGTTTGTGGGACATTGCTGTGCGCAATCGGCAGCCGCGTTCGCCCACAAATATACAGTCCATTCACTTTACAGTCTAGTCTGTGAAGCGCTTTGGGACGTCTGGAAGACGTGAAAAGCGCTATATCAAATGCAAGGATTATTATTATTATTATTATGATGATGATGAATCGAATACAGCTCAGATTTGTAAATTCACGAAAGTCGATTACAAACGCTGTCCAGCAGCAGCGAGAAAAAAAAAGATTTGGGGAGGGGGGGGTGGTGGGCGATGCAAAGGTATACGAAGGCGTAAACTTCGTATATCGGTGACAGAAGTATGAAACGTGGCCTACTCTGAAGATTAACGTTATTTTTGGCTGCACCTGCAAGGAATCGGACTGACGGGCCTTCACGACCGAAAGGGTCAGCCGACAAAAACAAAGCGAGTTACACGCGCCGCCGGTTGAAAACCCAGAACCTTTTGAAGGAGTCGAAACGATTATCGGCGCCTTTCTGCCACGACACCCACCATGAGCCGCCCGGCGCACGCGGGAGGCCGTGTGTCCAAGCAGGGAAGCGCTCGCTTGCTGAGCCAACGGAAGGTTGAGGTTGACCACAACATCATTCCCACGGGAGCTCCGGCCGCTCGACCGACAGATAGACAGACCGACCGACAGACAGACACACACACACACAGCCCACTTTCCCCCCAATGGCGCAGCCGCTCTTGTTCCGATTCCCCTCCACACAACTGAACCGCCGCCAACGTAATAAACCCGCGACAAGCGCCGCCACCCCCGGGAGGGGGGGGGGGGGAAGGGGAGTAGGACTGAAGCGCGGTCCATTTGTCCCTGTAATAAAACAAACTTTATATATTTATCTCACTGCACATTAATTTAAAAAAAAGACACGAGACAACAACCCCTTCCGTTAACTCCAGACAAATGTCTCCGAAGCCACTCAGGCGGCGGCGGCGGGAGCCCGTCACCATGGAAACCGGTTTGAATCTCCTCCCCCCTCCCAACCGCCTCACGCTCGCGACATGACGCAGCGTAGGCCGGAAGTCGTCACCCGTCTCCCCCCCCCCCCAAGCGTCTACCCATGGTTCTCAGAGGGGGCAAATTTGAAGGGGGCCTTTCATGTCAACCGTTTCTTTTAATCCTGTGGGGGATTTCGGGGGGGTTTGAAATTCCCCGTTCGCCAACCGCACTGGGGGCGCCCCCTCCCCACCCGGCCTCGGCACCGTGCCCGTCCCCGGCTCGGCCGTTGATCCCTCGCGAGTGAATTCTCGGCGCCGCGCGGGTCCCGGGGGTCTTGGTTTCCAATGATGTCTGAAGTGAGGTCTGAGCGCGGCGCCCTGTGGTCTGATGCCGAGACCCTGGCGCTCATCGCGATCTGGAGCGAGGAGAACGTGCAGACGGCGCTGGACGAGCAGCTGAGGAACAGCCACGTCTTTAAATTCATCTCGTCGCAGCTCCTGGACCAGGGCTACATCCGAACCCCCGAGCAGTGCCGCATCCGCATCAAGGGGCTGAAGAGGAAATACACGTTGGCCAAGGACAGCATCAAGCGGGGCTGCAGCGCGAGCGGCAGGAAGATCTGCAGGTTTTACGAGCAGCTCGATGCCGTGCTCGGCTCCAGGATCGGCAACGAGCGCTCGGTAGCCATGGACACAGTCGCGACGCCCAACCAGTCTCAGGACATTAAAGAGGAGCAGAACAGCCCGCGGTCCGATGTCAGTCAGAGGGTTGAATGCCGGAATGGCCATTGTTCTTCAGAGGAGCCAGACCTTCCCCCGGGGGAGACCAGCACCCGGCAGTTCGAACCGCAACCTTCCACCAGCGCTTTCTGCAGTAAGTTCATTTATTGCGGTAAATTGAGACTTGGCGTACTTATTCTTAACTTTTCGTCGTATTGTTTCACGCCGAACTGTCTGTCTGACGATGAGGCGCGCCAGTGCTTGCTGTACTGCTGGGGGGCATTTGGCGTGGATTTTCTGACGATTTTTTTAATCAACTTTCTTCTCCACCCCCTTCATAACAAAAAACAATCAACATATATGTAACGCTTAAATCCTCACGCCAAGACTTCCGTTATGGGCTGAATGATCCCCCCCCCCCACACTCCGGCTATGATGATAATCTGTGCGCTGTTGCACGTGAAAGAGATAAACACAATTTGTTTACGTATCACCAGCCAGTAACCTTTATCCGAAGCCTTTGGTACCGGGTCAAATAACTTAAAACACAATTTAGTCACAGTGAGTGAAAGCGAGAAATTCTTGCGTCGCAATAATGAATGCAGTTATGTGTATTGTTCCATCTTCGTACATTTGCGATGCCGAAATTTGCTGCAAACACGACTTTTTGAGTGCAGTCGATGATTCTGCATCAGCATCTTTTAATTAATGGGCTATCCGATCCACAAAAGCAAAGTAGCAGTTGGATGAACACGTAGAGATCAACAAATATAGCGATCAACATATTTCTATCATTGTTTTTTGCTCATTCACGTTCAGCTCCATTTCTGAAATATTCAAAACTATTATAATATACCAAATCAAGACATTTCCAGAGATGATCCAAGCCTGATACCATCATAACTTTTTGTCACTTTTGTTTTCTATTAAAAAGTGAAATTCAAAAAAGAGTGAAAATCTCACAAGAAGTGAATTTATATTTTTATAGGGTCTTGACAAGTCAAAACATTTCAAAGTACTTAATTACCGTTAAATGCAGCAACTGTTTTTTTTGTAGATAGACCTTGGTAACTGGGAGGCAAATGTGGGCATTTGCACCAGCAAGATCTAACAAAGAATAATAATAATCCTTGTATTTGATATAGCGCTTTTCATAACTTCTAGATGTCTCAAAGTGCTTCACGAATATAGTATAAAGTGAATTGACTGTATATTCATGGGCGAAATACAGCAGCCAATTGTGCACAGCAGAGTCCCATCAAACAATCATGGATTGAGTGACCAAATTATTATAGTTTTTTTTTGAAGGATTATTATCCTGGAAAAACAATCTGCCAATCGACTAACAACCGGGTTCCTACTTACTGCTAGGTAAACAGAGGCGTATGGAGTAAGGAAACTTGCCCAGTATTTTGCCCTGCCTGGAATTGAACCCAGGTCTCTTGCTTACTAGGCGAGTGCTCTAACCACTGAATTGATGCTACACTGCATTAAAAATGTATTTTTGACTCCACAATAGCCATAGAATGAATAACCAATTTAATCTGGAGGAAATGAGGACTCCCCTCATTTTCAAACAGATTTGATGCCCAGTGTGTGCTGCATTAGCTGATCTAGACAGGGTAATGTAATGCGATTTTCAAATATCCACCTGAAGAACTGCCAGAGGAAACCTGAGTTTAACACCTTCACCTGATTCTTTTGTTGCTGGATTCACATCACTGTCAGATCCTCCCCCACCGTAATTCCATAAGCAAGATAATTTGAATGTAAGGTGCAGCAAGATTCGATTCATTATATGGTGAGCAAATATCCAACAACAACAACTTGGATTTATATAGCGCCCTCCACGTCGGACAGTGTCTCAGAGCGCTTTACAGTAACGGATCCCGGGACCGAGCCAGGGGGAGGGGGAGGAAGGTGACCAAACGCGCGGTCGAAAAGAAAGGTCTTCAGCAGAGACCTGAAAATGGGATGGGAGGGAGCGAGACGAATATATAATCCACAACAAATATATAATTTGGAATGACTTCCCATTCAGATATAATGAGAAGTCATGAGATAGCTTGATCACATAGTTCATTACAAGTATCCTGTTCCTGTAAATATCCCGAACTCTGCTTCCAAATTGCACCTTTGTCAGCAACTGCCAACCGTCAGTTGTTCTCACTGTGGGAGCAATGCCAGACTCTGGCAATGTAAATTTACCAAACAAATCCCTACTGCTTTTCTGTCTCCTGGTTCATATCCATAACCTTGTTCCATATGCATTATATGTCCTTTTTTTAAAAAAAGAGCTAACTGGAATGATGAGAAAAGAAAACAAATGATAATCCTTGCCTTTCATTTAGCACTGTTCATGTCAGGAGGAGATTTCAAAGGTTTTACTGTAAAGTGGTACAACTGTATTTTTGTGGGTGAACACTAGCTAATTTTCACACAACAATGTGTCCCCCAAAAAGCAGCCATGAAGTGAATGACCAATTTTATTTAGTGGATTGTTGGCCAGGACATCATGATAAATTCCCTTCTCAAACACGTGGTAGAGCAAATGTACCTAGGTATCTGATAAATATCTTATTTTTCTTAGTGGAGCTGTCCAACAGCCTAAACAAAGTTGTGCATGCCTCTGAAACAAAAGCAGCTTATGAGTTCAAATTGTGTTTCTGGGATGCAGACTTTAATGATGGTTTAGGTGGACAATAGTAAGGCAGAACACTTCTTTTAGCTGCTCCAAAAATGACTATTGTTTACTGGTTATGTACTTATTTACAGTTATTTCAAATTAATTGGAAATCCATAAATAAAAGAATTGGAATGTAGAATTGGAAGGGTTTGAGTACGTTAAAAATACTAATTTTTATGTCTCGTGCATCTATCTATTGTCAGTTGGTATCTATTGTCATTTAGATATTATCTAATGTCTCGGCAGGCACCAGCCTCTTCATGTCCACTGCACTGCCCGCCCCACCATTGGCAGTTGGGCCTTCAGCCTTTCCATCTTACCCTCTTGAACTCCATCCCTTCACCTCGCCCTTCCCTTGCCTCCTTCAAGGTTTGTCTCAAGACTTTTATCTTTGGCCATGCCTTCGGTCATCTTCCCACCCCCATCCCCCTTGCCCCTCATCCCACTTGAATCCAACTTCTGGCTCGGGTGCAAACCCTTCACTGTCCAACAACTTGGAACGTCCTCCCAATGTGAAAGATGCTATATAAATGAAATTTGTTATTGTAGTTACCACACTTAACTGAGCTTGATGATTAACTTACAGAGTTCAAAATAATACGGAAGTATAGCACAGCTTGACATTAGTGTTGCATTTGTTCTGCGCTTAAAAAACTGTATCCAATGCAGTTTAAGGATTTTTAAGGTCTGATTTGAGTAGATGACTTTGCTGCAGACTGAGTGGGGTGTTTCCAGTCCATACAATGGAGGTGTGAAGGGAGACCTGTATGTATGGTAGATATTATAATTGACTTGAAAGCATCCCAAATCAATAAAATAATCTGGTACTGATTTTATTTCTTTTAATTTGTGCTGGATAATTCAATAACAGTGGCTCAAAACAAGTTTTATAAACATGTTTGGGAGGGGTATCCTGAAGGTGACATGCTTGGCAATGTAATGTCAGAATCGAGCCAGTCCTCTGCGGGGATCTCGGTAGTCCGGTTGCTGAGTCAGATTGGTTCGCAGTATTCCAGGGTACTGCTGATGATAGCACAGCCAGCCTGGCTCATTGGCAAGACTTGGAAGCACAGACCAGTCACTGGGGACCAGGGAATCCTCCCACTCAGATCCTGTTAACCCTGCAAGCCAAAGCCCTAACCAGTAGGACGGCCCTAGCTGGACAAACATCGATAATGCTTGCCAGACAGTGCTACTTGTGCTAAGCTGGTTAGACTCCAGCAATATCTGAATGCGCAAGCTGTGGTTCCCAAGCCTTGGGTCTTGCCAACCAGCCTAATACTTTCCAAAATTAGATAAGTAGGATGCGCCCCTCTGGGGAGAGAGTGCCTATTCCATTCCAACAATCTAGCTCTGGAATTAAGTGGGATGCATGGAATTCTCATTCTTATTTAGATACTCTTAGGTTTTTTTTTAACCTGGCAATGCAATTTTGAATAGTAGAATTCAAGAAGCTTTCTATTACAAACGTTGTGCCAAATTTGTAGCGATAAATGTTTCACTCATGTGTAAAACTCAATTTCTGTGGGTGTTACTCGAGGGTCTGAGTACATAATGACTAGTTTCATAGCAACAAAAATGGTAATTGGAGTGTTTTGGAATGATTCACTGTGGTTGCTTATATTTTAAGCTACTTATTTCCTCAGTTCAATTGAGCTAAGTAAAATCTCACTTCTTTGTCAAGTTGGTGTGGAGCTCTTTAATGATGATGCATGCAACTGAAAGCTTTTCTAGTCAATGGAAGAAGTGTAAGTGATGCAGAGTATAAACTAATTTGTGTAATTCTTAATTAGCTTTTGTCATATGTTTTTTTTAAGCAGTGTCCTTTCAGAATGTAGGCTTTGTCTTGCTCGAAGAATTGTCCATGTTAATGTATGTCTTCATGTTTCAACCAATTTGTATTTAATATACAGAATGCTCCTGTAATGTTGGGTACCACTCATGTGCATCATTAGTGCTCCTCTTATGATGACTAAAGTCATGCATGATCTTAGCAATGTATGTACAGGAGAGCTTCTTATGTAAGTGATATCATAAAAGATAGACTTTTAACTAAATACATTTTTTTAAACATATTTTAAATGCCATTTTCAACCAGGAAATACATTTTGAAACAGTCTGTAACATCATGATTTTATTGTCCCATTGTTTGCTCCTGGATGAAGCGGATCATTTACAAAGAAAATACTGAACACTCACTCTTTGCACTGATAATTTAAAAGCGGGTATCAACATGTTCACTTCTAAGCCTATTTTATGCTGTGCTGGATGTCAGAGTTGTAGAAGTGATATATTTATTAAACATAAGTTGCTCAAAAACAAGGGTTTGTTAACAGTTGCTCATTGTTAGACATATACTGGGATCCCAACAGGTGCAGGATCACAGATGTGCCATCAAATGACGCCGGCTAAGAATTTGAGCTTGGGGCAGATTGGTTGGGCCTTTTATTGGAGCGAAAGGGGGAGAGGGTAAAGCCATTATTTTCAAGTTCTTTGTATTCCATCTTATTTAAAGGAAAAGGTAACTCTATAAGGTGAGTTCTTATCTGCATAAACCTTGATTTGAAGGCCATCTCAGGATTGTCAGTGGAACGCTGTGCATCCACGTCCTTGAGTAAACATTTAGAACTTGGTGGAACACTCATGGAGAGAATGGAGGGGTTTCTTGGAGATGATTTTCAAACACTATTGCGCAGAAGAAATGTGCCAAAGGACCCCCAGGCATCTGCTAATGTTTACAGGAAAAAGGTGAATGAGATGGGGACTGCGAAGATGCTTATTACAGTCTCCAGATTGAGGTGATTGGATCTGGTGTGTTCAGTACTTTTTTAAAAAAATATATATTTTCCTGTGATTGATAATTTATGTTTAAAATTGCAATTAATAATAACACAAAAGTGGGATCTGTTTACTTATGTACTGCTGAATTCTATGCTTTTGTGTCCACAAAATTATTCAGAGAAGTAGAACTGGAAGAGGGAATTGAAAACCAACGTTGACACAAGTACGTGGGGAGGGAGATAATAATAATAATAATCCTTGCATTTGTACAGCGCCTTATCACGTCTTGAGACGTCTCAAAGCATTTCACAGAATATACTGTAAAGTGAATTAGCTGTGGATTTTGTGTACGAAACGCGGCAACCTCGAGGTAATTCTCATTGATTCTGGACGTAGTACTTGTTTTAGGGTTTACTGTAAATAAAGTTAGTAACTTTCTTTAGTCTGTAAATGCCTTTTCTCTGTTTTAATATCTGCTATTCAAAGCAGGTTGCTAATGTGGTAAAGAGATGGTGCTAAATTCCAGTTTGCAGTCATTGGGTGTTTGGTAACTCCTGGGGTGTGCTACTGTACAAGGGCACAAAAGTAACCAGGCACAGCGGTTTCCTGGTAGCAGGGGATAAGGATATTGCTTGTCGGAATGGTTGGAGTTTATCAAGAGAAACACTACTTTTAAAAAAACCCTGAAACAGCAAGAGGAACAAGGTGTTTATTGTATTGCAACTGTTGATTAAAGGGTGAGAATTTTCAAGTTTATTTTGCAAGTTTTTTGTTTTCTTTGAAAGATACAGTAGCTCTTTATTTGAAGCCTATTAATAAAGGGACTATTGCATTGTAAATAAGTGCACCAGTGACACCCTATGCGAGATGGTTAACATATTCTGAGTCTTACTGCCTCACAGACACAACCCTTTCTTTGAGAGAGGACAGTTCCCAGTCATTCCCGTTGATGGTTCACTGGGTTCCTTGAATACAATGAATCCGCCACACTTGCTTTCCTTTGCTGAAACTGCGCACACATGGCATGTGGCGATGCAAACTGCCGTGAATTGGATCTCTAATTTCTAAGATCCTCATTTTGTTTGTTTTATCTGAAACTTCTGTTTGTCACTGCTCTGGAGATTTCAATTGCGTTTCTTAATGTTTCAAGTATTTTACATGAAACAAATTGTCCGTCATTAAGTTTTGCCCCATTCGGTTTGTTTTTTCTGTTCTATGTTTGAAATAGCGTGCCTAATTGAGACTGAAAGCTGTTCAGAATAACTTTGTTTTATGGTTCATAACAAATTAATGCTATCATTATGAGCAGTCCTTTCTAAAGACAGGAGTTTGATCGAAGTGTTTTACAGTCTGGATATGCAAATATCAGACTGACCAGAATTACCATTAAAACATTTGTCTCCAAAGCAGATTAGTGTCTGAGTACAACTACTGTTTACTTCTAACTGCCTGATTCTATGGAGTTTTTCCACTAAGCAAGGTTGCTCTGCAGTTAACATAGTGTAGTTCAAACTGTTGCCCGTTTCATTGTCTGGTACTATCAATCCCAGTCTGCATGTGCAGGGTGAGCCCGCTTGTTACATCTTGTGACTTTTTTGAATCTTTGCTTTGAAACTCTACTATTTCCATGTCATTTTTTTTAGGTAAACAGATTGGCTTTCTGTCTCTGATATTAATATCATTTGGGTGGCACAAGGGCATTTCTTATTGAAAGCACCTTTTCCTGGCTCTGCATTGGTGTACTGATTAATGGGTTTGGATTCAGACACAGATCTTCAAACTGGATGGAGGAATGGGTGGAGGTTTCTTTGGAAAATTTATTTGCGAAGGATTGTAATTATTCAGTACAACCATAAAACATTGGCCAATGCTACAAACCGAGTGCAATGAATCTAAGGTGTGTGGAACTTACTGTCTCAAACTGAGAGTGATAAAGTGACCTGAGGACTTGTTGACATGAATAATCTTTGTTGTGGGCTGATAAAAAGTATTTTTAAATGGTCAAAGCTTTGTCAAGTTGATACATTTGGGCTTTCAGAAGCATATAAAAAGCTTTAAGAAAGTTAACCTTTAAACTTTTCTTAGTTTTTGAACTACAATACAAACATTTTTGTGTCAGTAAGTTCAAGTATAAAGTTCTCTGTTACCATGCCTGTTTCTGAGTTCTTGATGGTAAAACAAAAGAAAACTACATTGTAATTGGATACAAGAGTAATTGGATACAGTAAGTTTGCACAATATATATAACCCTATGATTTTTAGTCAAACACATTTGCTTAAAAGTGTTAGGAAATAACGGTGAACAGTTGGAGAAAGTGTTTCCTATGCAATTAAAATATCAGAGAAGAATTCCTGACAGACAAATGGGTGATGCAAAAGCAAAACCATCCAGAATAGAAGGTTGTGCATTTGATCTCTGCTAATCTCATTGTTGTGATGTTACATTTAAGCCTTGGGAGCTTTGGTCAACATAACATGATTGCTTAGGTTTTGATTGACTGCTGTGGTTGATGGTTTGTGCAGTGGCATGCAGTACAATTGTTATTGATTGACTATTGGAAAGTTCTGCTTTGACACTGTGTTCTTTGGAAGCTTGCAGTATGTATTTGGGAATGGTTCCAAGACCTTGCATGAAGATTATTCAGAAAAATGCTCCAAATGACAACTCCTTCATGATAAACATTATTTCTTTTAACTAACAAACTAATACAAATATCTGGTTTTGATCTTAAAAAGTGTGATATTAGTTTATAAACAGAGGGAGAAAACGTACTGGCGACTTTTTAGTTGACATGCAAGCACTACAGTATTGGAACATGGGCACGTCTCACGTACACACGAGCGTTTTTTTCTATCAAGTTGAATTTCGGTGGAGTATGTTTCAAATTCCTATTTTATTTTTCAGCACCCCGTACGCGGCGCACACATTCATCAGTGCCACTTACACCTCAACCGAAGAAAGCAAAGAAACATTCTCTGGAGGACATAATGGATGGTATGATGGAAAAATTCATCCGCTACAGTGAAGCTGCTGATGAAAAATTTCTCCGTTACATGGAAGCATCAGAAGAACGGTTTGCTCGTCTGGAGCAACTCCGTATGGAAATGGAAGAACGGATGAGACAAAATGATCGAGAACATGAAGCTCGTGTTCTATTTATGTTGGGACAGATGATGGGCCACAATATGGCTGACTTTCCTTCCACATCCTCGTCTGCTGAGGGTGAAATAACTGAAAGGAAAGTATTTTAGGTCACAGTTAAATTTATGGTTCTACGTATTCACTTAAAAAACAACTTTGTAGCATTTTTATTTTATATACAGTTTGTTCTGCTGATGCAACACTGCATTCAGGTTCATAACCAAAAGATTTTTTAAATTGTTGGTAAGCATGTGTGTTGAGTGGAAACCCATATTGTTTGAAAAACTGTAGAGAGCAACGAGAACCTCTGATAACTGATTTTATTGGGGTGGATTTTGGGAGATTTACGCAGGAAAATATACAATAAACTCTTAAACCAACAAGCAGTCAACCGGAAAAATTGTAGCAATGCAAAGATAGAACAATATAGTTTAATTTACGAAGTATAGGACAAGGAAAGAAATATTGTAAACTATAGAGTCAATCACTTATGTTCTTTCATGTAAATCTTGGTGAGAGGTCATACAATGGGCATCTGACGATCCAATTTGATCTTTCTGATTCACATGAAGGAACATATTACCTGTTCACTGCTCTGCCCCCGTCCCATTCTTTGCTTTTACTTCACCGCACTCATGCAAGTAAATTGCCTCTACTTAGCCAAACTTTCAATTTCTTGTTCGCCCTTAACAGTACCAATAATCTGCAATGCACTTAGCGACCCTTGAGTTAACTATTATAGAAGGGCAGGGTTCCATGTTCAATAATGGAACACATGGGTATTTGGCATTACTGTCTTGACACAAAGAATTGTGAGCGTGTGTCTTTATATAAGTGTGTATTAAAGATGTTTATAATTGTTTTGGCATTCCAGCTGTAGCAAATGGAATATACATGGCTTATGTCGGTCCCTTGCTGTGCTGAAGGGCATCTGATCTGAACAGAATGTTCATGAACAGCAGTCCACTTCCTTAATACAGAGAGTCCTCCACTGCCTTCTGTTATCCACAAAATCCCAACTGGCAACAGCTTTTATTTGTTTTTTTAAGAAAATAGATTCTTAAAATATAGAATTCATCTATTGTGGTCGAACCCTTTAAATGATGAAAGCAACTTGTGTAATTAGTAGCGATCGATCCCATAGTAGTCGGAAAGAAATGATGTGCATTTGATTGAAATGCATGCATATTCTACATGGGCCATAATGAAATTAAATGAGATTAATATGGCTAGAAAAAGCATTACCAATATCTTCTTGGGAATGGATTTTTTTTCAGTGAGTAGTGCATGTAGTAATCGTTACCCAAAAGAAAGCCAACAAATACAACTGTGCTGTAATCTTAATTGTGTATATAAATGTTTCTTGCCAAGATAAGAGTGTTGTTTTGAAAGCTGTAAGGCAGAGAAATACAGCTGAGCTGTTCTGTCCAGGTTGCTTTCACTCTTAACAAGAAACCCATAGCCTTAAAGAAGAATCATAAATCATGGTTTCTCACATAAACACAGTTGTAAATTACCTTGTGAATTTTGGGTTGTTGATGAGAGGTGCTAGTTACAGAACGTTTTTTAATATTCAGTCTTTATGGATATTACTAGATTAAGGTGCTCAATAAAACTTAACTGCAAAATGTTTTGTTAGCTGGTTATTGGGTGGGGATGGAACTATTTTATATCCTTTAGTAATGACCATAGTAGCCAAAGTATGCATTATGCCTTGAAAACCACAAATGTTGCATAACAGTTACTAATAACTAGGCCTTCTGATTATCGGGTTTTATGTTGTAGTGATTTTTGGGACAAACTGTTGGATGATATCAGATGCCAGAAAAATCTATTTTGTTTTTGAGTCCAAAATATTTTTTTAACGGTTATTAAGCAAAGATGTTTAGGTTTTATCACCAAAATGTTCTCTTCCTTTTGTTTATTGTTTTTTTTCTCATCTTTTGACTTTTTTCTTTTATTTCCTGGTTTCTGTTTTCTTTCTATTTGATCGGATGAAAGAAACTGGAATAATCCATTGAACTCTGATACCTAGTTTGCCAACATGGATTTCCATTTATCAGGATTTCTGCAAACTGTCAATAACCATCCCATACTGTGCAATCTTTGCACTTGCTGCATTCTAAATGTCCTGATGTCTTCATAAACTCTGTCAAGAGAATTTAACAAATAGATGGGACATGCTGTGCGAAAGCTAGCAGAGGCTCACTGTGCATGCTTGGAAAAGAGACCAAGATGTGATCTTGTGAGAAAGGCATTGCGACCATTTCACTTGAACCAGAGATGGATGATGTGGTTTGTTTTAATGGCCTTAAAACTAATTTTAAACTTATCTGGTGGGTATTAATTAATCAATTTGATCTGAAAATCAGAGGGCCTACTAAAAAGCTATATCAAAAACAAGTGCATATTTTAATACTGAATATTTAAGAAGTTCAAGGGAGTAATTATTTTCTGAACTGCAAATTTACTGACCTTAGTGGGTAAATGCATGTTAATAATAATCCTTGCATTTGACATAGCAACTTATCATGTCAAAACATCTCAAGGTGGTTCACAGAGTCTTCTGTAAAGTGTGTCTTTGCAGGCAAACGCAGCAGATAATTTGTGCACAACAATGTCCTACAAACAGTCATGAAATGAATGACCAATTTTTATCTGGGGAGATTTGTAGCCAGGACTCCAGGACAAACCTTCTTCTCTTTTTGAATAGTGCCATAGGATCTTTAACATGCACCTGAACAGGTAGACATGACCTCAGTTTCACATCTGATCCAAAGGACAGGATTCCCAGCACTACATTGGAGTGCCAAGAGCTCAAAGTCCTACCGTGGATCTTGAATCCACAAACTTCTGACTCAGAGGCAAGAGTATTATCAACTAAACCAGCCTGTTCTCCCCTGATTTGTGCAATTACCAATCTTGGTAAAGTAAGTTTATAATGGGACCATAATATGTTCACACCACCAAAGTGATTTTCCACCAAGGCAAGTACACCGATGTAGAGAAGCATTGCCCCCTCAGTATGCAAATCATGTGGCTTGTCCGTTCCTTAGTTATTTTCCTTGCAGAAGCTTAATTCTATCTATTTCATTTGTGCCCTTTCCTATGTAAACGTTTTCTGCCCAAAATGCAATTATTAAATTACAGAAAATGTAAACCGAAGAAAAGCCTTTTTGTTGAATACCTTAACCATAGAAATTAATCCTTTTCCACCTAGATTTGTTTTCTATTCTAGTGGAACTTTGCGGTTACGTTTTTGGATCACTGGGTGCAAAAGGGTTAAATACAACTGATGCAGTTGTTTCAACTTTAAAATATTACAATCCAATTCTGGGAAAACATGCTTGCTCTTAACAGTGGATTCAGTGCACCACTCAGCTAAGCTCTGAACAACTGAATTATGCGGTCCATCAAACAAGCTTTGAACAAGCTTGCTCTTTCCAGAGTGGGATAGTAATAGTTGTTCTTTCACTGTGAAATATTTTTACAATTTTATACTGTAGAAATGACTGTTACTGAAGTAAAATAAAAAACTTAATGTTGAAATTTGGTTTCACAGCGTGATCTCTATGTCCATCTTCAGAATGTAGAGATTGTGCACATGCTGAATTGTAATCAAATAGGTTCAACCAATGGGAAGAAATAAATGCGTTCTTTCTAGTTCTACCCGGCATCTGAGTTAAACCTACTCTTTAAAAGGACAGGGAGTTAGTTGTACAGTATTTGGGAGATGGAAAGTATTAAGGATTTGTGAAAGCAAACATTCAAAGCTCTTGCACTGAAGAAGAGATCTGGGATCTTTCACGTCAACATTTTTCTACTCCTTTTGCTTTTCCCTTGTATGTTAGATTATTCATTACATTTATTGGTTTCATTCTGCACTACACTCTGCAATCCTCGCCTTGAAGACCTTCCATGACCTTGCTCCTTCCTACCTCTGTGACCTGCTAACTCCATATCAACCTGTCCGCTCTCTTTGCTCGGCAGGTTCTACATCCCCCTCCCAGCCCACCCCACCATCGGCCGTCGGGCCTTCAGCCTCTCTGTCCCCACCCTTTTGAACATCCTCCCTTGTCTCCTTCAAGGCGCATCTCAAAACCTTCCTCGTCGACCCCCATGCCTTCGGGCACCTTCCTACCCTCCCTGTCCTCCATCCCCTGATCCCAACCCCTTGCTCGGGTCCAAATCCCTGACTATCCAATGCCTTGGGACATCCTCCCGATGTGAACAGTGCGATACAACTATAATTTGTTGTTGTTCATTCTGTACTGCAGAAAATTCAGACTGGAGGGATACAGACTCAGGTATCTGCCATTGGTGCTCTGATTGGATTTAGTAAGGAAAAAAATGTATGACCCACAGAATCAAGTCATTCCAGTTGGATTGAGATTGCACTGAATTAGAGCGGCATTACATAAGAAATCATTTTTTTGATCACATTTGAGCACTGAAATTAATCCAAATGTGTGTTACAAAATATGGCGAAAAGAGAATTATGTTTACAGCTTTGGTCAATATTGAGCCCAAAACTCAAATAATTTATTAAGATCTTAACAGAGGGAGAATAATTGTAATAGATTGTGGCATACAGAATTTATAAGGAATTGATCTTGTTAGACATACTCTGAATGCACTTCACTAAATTAATTCCAATCAATAGGTTCTCTTGTAAATTGTATCATTTTTTTGCATTTCCCTTCTCAATTTGAGATAATGCATTTGGTTCTAATGTAACTCCAGCTTTCCTATTGAGTTGATAGTACACACTTCATCTATGTATTCTTTAATTTTCACTGAATACAATGTCCACAGAACTGACTGTGACTTTCTTTTTGGCTGAGGAGCTGCTTATGTATTTCGAACAGAGGTTTTCTTTATTTTGATACACCAGTTCTGGAGGTGAAGGTAGGGTATTTAAAATGCGTTAACCAAGCCCTAGCAGGTTTGTGCCTTACATTATATGAGTTGTGTCCTGAACTACACCTCGAATTTCAGACATTTCTTACCTCTTTACTTTCCAAGTTTTGATCCACTTTCATTTATTTCTAACTCTTCCTGAATCAAATCACCTGAGATTTAACAGGAAGGTCCAGTCAGTTGTGATTCACAATTTCACATGACCAAAATGTTGCAAAAGATATTACGACTGATAACATGCATTATAAAATTATGGCTTCTAATTGCTCCTTACTGGCAAATGATGTTAGATAAATTGAAGAAGACCAGATAGAATTATCTCTGTAGTTATGCTGGACAGAGCAAGCAAGGCTTTGTATTGTGAATCTATTTTAAGCTGTTCACTTGCTTTTTTTTTCACAGCTTTCTAAATTTCTGACTAGAAATTCTGCAGTGCCTTCCTTTCATGCTTTCCTAAAAACTGACCTTTATTTTCTTTTCTATAGTGGCCCAATATCCCACATCCTCCTTTTATAGCACCCATTCTCAACTGCTACGTTAAAACAAATTGAACAGATTTCGCCCTTAAATTATCCCTTCCTCAGATAAAAGTCCTGCTCCATGCTGGCTTCAATTTCCATGAGAATTGGATGCTCTTGGGTACCCTACTCTGTGTGAGACCAGACAGTGAGTGCCTGCAGAAATGTTAGTTTATTTTTTCTGTTTCACAGTTTGGAATATGGAGGAGAATATGGAGTGGCTGAGACTAACTTCGTGGAGTCCTGTAGCTCAGTGGTTAAAGCACTTGCCTTGCAAGCAAGACACCTGGGTTCAATTCCAGGCAGAAACCTTGGGCAAGTTTCCTTACTCCACACGCCTAATAATAATCCCTCCAAAACAAAACAATAATAAATTGGTCATTTTCAATCCACGACTGTTTGTGGGACACTGCTGTGCGCAATTGGCTGCTGTGTTTCACCCACAAATATACGGTCAATTCACTTTACAGTATATTCTGTGAAGCGCTTTGAGACGTCTAGAAGACGTGAAAAGCGTTATATCAAATGCAAGGATTATTATTATAACTCAGCACAGAACAGAAATTTAAAGTGACACCGTTTTGGTCTGTATGCCTCAGTTTGGTCTGGAATCCTTGAATTGCAAAGGTATTCTTCCTTATTCAGTGCATTTTATTTTAATAAATCACACTAAGAAATATTTGAGTTTTGAGATTGATGGCGGTATAACTAATGTTTAATGACAAACTAAAATGCAGATGTGTCTCCATTCTTCTAATAGTTTTTTGTATTCAAAAGTTTATCCTAGTTTCTTTGAAACATGTTTTCTGACCAAAATACTTATCATTGTCCTATTGTTATCTCTGTGGATCATAGAAATGGAGTTGTTAGGATGCAAATTGCTCTTTTGAGGAAAAATACTGTGAAACTCATTTTCATTTAATAAATTAAGCACCTGTTGTTATGTTGGGGCAGGAATCTGCTCCTTGCCGATAGGAAAGTGTTGTTTTTAACCACTTAGATGTAGAAAAGGGTGGCACAATTGTACCTGGATATATGAGAATTCTTGACAGAAGAGCCCTCTTTATATATCATTTCTGTTACTATTGTAACTCAAAATTGACAACTTTCTGAATGCTGCTTTAATGTCCTCTTACCCTTCTTTGATCTAAAGTTCATGGGAAGGGGAGTTTAGAATTATAATTTTTTAAAAAACTTGACTGCACCGGTAAGCTGCTGTAGAATAATTTTGAACACATGGGAAAGTTCCTCCACAGAATTAAAATGTCACACTAGTTTTGCCAGCTGCATTCCACTTGGGTGAAGCTGTGCGGTGCTTACAAGTTTGGGATCTTTGTGAAAGATTAACAGCAATAACCCGTTGCTGGTGTAATATCTTACATTTCTGCAATATTTTCCAAGCTTTAATTTCATTGTGTTTAATACAATATTGTTTCTCTCAAATATTGTAAAAGTGTGATGAAAAGCATTTGTTTCTCAGAAATAAAAAGAATCATTCAGTCTTGAAAAGTAATGAGTGGTATTATCGACTTATTCAAACAATTCTTTCAGTTTGCAAGACAAGCTGATAAAATGATCTATTGTTTTATCCAATGACTTTAACAAAGGTTTCTACAAGTGTGTGCCGCAATAGCTTAATGGATTCAATTGAATTGCAACAGTCGGCTCTTGAATAAATATGAGTGAATCATATTGATCTTCCAGGGGATTCTTTGTGGACAATTTTGTTTTGTATTTTCTGGAGTATAAATCTCCCATATTGTACTGAAATACCCCTTGTGTCTGAAATCTTAATACAATATTGATTAATGTTAGTTGCCATGGATATGGAATTTCAGACCTAATACATGCCACATACTTTGGGGCAATATTACTCTTCCAATTAAGAAACAGATTCAACCTGTTTAATTACATTTTCAGCAGACTAACAAAATTGCCTGATATTTCCAAATACTGTTTGAGCAAAATGCTATTCTCTTAAGTGCTAATTAACTCTGACCAACTAATAACAACTGACAATATGAAGTTTGCATATCCAAAGTTACATAGTGACCCAATTGAATGACATTAAAATAGGCCAAATTCACAAAAGGCTGGTGGAGAAAAGCTTCATGGAGAAAATACTGCAGTTAAAACTGTAACATTACAAAAGGAAATTTAGGGATGATTGCTTTCAAGAAACAAAAACCTCAGTCATGCAGACCTCATTTCTACTTCTTCCCAGGATTGATTTGATGTTTGTGTCCATTGTTCAGTGTCCTTTAAGGTTGATCTTTACTTTCAAGAAAGGTCCAGATTGAAAAGAGTGTCTTCAGGATCTTTCTTGACGGCTCAACGTTTCACTCGGTTGAAGCGATGTCTTTATGGAACAGATTACTAGAAAGGCCAGGACACTCAACTCATGCCAAAGCATGCTTGATGCTACGGTGGGAGGGCGGTTGGGTGAGTATTGCGGAAGGATGAGATCAAATAGGCTATGACCTTCTTCATACAAATCAATCTGGAGTCCTGTAGCTCAGTGGTTAGAGCACTCGCCTTTCAAGCGAGACCTGGGTTCAATTCCAGGCAGGGTGAAACCTTGGGCAAGTTTCCTTACTCCACACGCCTAATAATAATCCCTCCAAAAACAAAACAATAATAAAATTGGTCAATTTCAATCCACGACTGTTTGTGGGACACCGCTGTGCGCAATTGGCTGCCGCGTTTCACCCACAAATATACGGTCAATTCACCTTACAGCATATTCTGTGAAGCGCTTTGAGATGTCGAGAAGACGTGAAAGGCGCTATAATAATAATAATAATAATCCTTGCATTTGATATAGTGCTTTTCACGTCGGGAGGACGTCCCAAAGCGCTTCACAGAACACACTGTAAAGTGAATTGACTGTATATTTGTGGGCGAACGCGGCAGCCAATTGCGCACAGCAATGTCGCACGAACAGTGGTGGATTGAAAATGACCAATTTATTATTGTTTTTGGAGGGATTATTATTAATAGGCTCTGTGTGGAGTCAGGAAACTTGCCCAAGGTTTCGCCCTCTGCCGGGAATGGAACTCGGGCCTCTCGCTTGCAAAGCGAGTGCTGTAACCACTGAGCTACAGGACTCCACCATATCAAAATGCAAGGATTGTTGTTGTTGTTAGTAGTAGTAGTATTATCATCATCTCTCGAAGCGGTTGGTGCTCAGGTTCACCAACCCGCCAACCCGCCTTCCCAACGCACAGACCCGGGTGAGCTCGAGCGGCCGAGCCCGGCAACCGCCTGGGTCACATGGGGCCAGAGGGGCCGCTTCCGCCGGAAGTGGCGCTGGAGGGCGGCGATGGCGGCCCGAGTCCTCCTGCAGCAGTGTCTTTCGGCTGAACTGCAGGTGAAAGCCGAGGCGGCGGCGGCGGCGGCGGATAGCGCGGCCGCTCAGCGGGTCCAGGTAACGAGCACCAAGACTTCGGCGGCCGTGCTGTGCGTACCACGTGGCCTCACGAGCCACGCGGTAAAAAAACACGGCGACATCTCCCCCGAGACCTGAGGGTTTCTGTGAGACGTGAGGTTTCTTATTCCCCCTCAACCGTGAGGTGACAGGTTTGGCCGCTCTCCTGATCCGAGGATCAGACCGGTGGGTCGGTGGGAGGGTCTTTGCTCATTCTGGAGCGAAGGTGCTGTTCGCTGAGATTGGTTCCTACAACCTTAAACCCATGTTTGGTTCAAACTTTTTCGGCCTCCGATTATTATAATAATGATAATAATGATAATAATAATCCTTGCATTTGATATAGCGCTTTTCACGTCTTCTCGACGTCCCAAAGCGCTTCACAGAACACACTGTAAAGTGAATTGACTATATTTGTGGGCGAACGCGGCAGCCAATTGCGCACAGCAATGTCCCACAAACAGTCGTGGATTGAAAATGACCAATTTATTGTTGTTTTTTGTTTTGGAGGGATTATTATTAGGTGTGTGGAGTAAGGAAACTTGCCCAAGGGTTCGCTCTCTGCCTGGAATTGAACTCAGGTCTTTCGCTTGCAAAGCGAGTGCTCTAACCACTGAGCTTCAGGACTCCACATTATATGCTTCCTTTCGGCACAGTACATTCTGCTTTCCTTGTAAGGCTTGGAATGGTATACATTATTATAATAATAATAATATACATTATTGGATAACAACGACAGCTTGCATTTACATGAACCATCACTCGTGGAAGATAAATGAGGTTTTCAAAATGTAATTACACATTTTCCTGTACTTGTCAAGTTGCGCTTCAACGAGGGCGATGCTATGCTTTGTTCTGTTCTTTTCCTTGGAAGTTATTGTAAGATACATTAAAAATATAGTTTTTCCCACAGAATTCACTTTACAATACAACAACAACAAAATTACATTTACAGAGCGCCTTTCACGTCGGGAGGACATCCCAAGGGCTGGATAGTCAGGGGTCAGGACCTTAGTATGGGGGAGGGGTGGGGTAGGAGTGAGGGAAAAGCAGAGAGGTGGGAGGGTGACTGAAGGCACGATCGAAGAGGAGGGTCTTGAGACTGGCCTTGAAGGAGGCAAGGGAGGAAGCGAGGCGAAGGGACTGTGGGATGGAGTTCCAGAGTGCGGGGGGGCAGAGAGGCTGAAAGCCTGGCCAGTGATGGTAGGGCGGGTCGAGCGGGAGTCGTGGAGCAGACCGGAGCCCGCTGAACATAGGGAGCGGGCAGGTTGGTAGGGAGTCAGCAGGTCAGAGAGGTAGGAGGGAGCAAGGCCATGGATGGCCTTGAAAGTAAGGACGAGGATCTTGAATTCGATCCTCTGAGGGATGGGGAGCCAGTGGAGTCGGGCGAGGGTGGGAGTGATGGGATCATGGAGCCTGGTGAGCGAGAGTACACAGCTGCAGAATTTTAGATGATCTGCAGCTTATGAAGGGAAGAGTTGGGAAGGCCGTTGAGGAGGGAGTTTCCATAATCGAGCCTTGATGTGACGAATGTGTGGGTGAGGGTTTCAGCAGCCTGAGGGGTGAGGCAGTGGCAGAGTGGCAATTGCATGGAGGTGGTGGTAGGCAGTGCCGGTCATGGTGCGAATGTGGGGGAGAAAGGACAGTTCAGGGTCAAACAAGACACCCAGGTTCCTGACTGGCTTAGTGAGGTTGAGTGTGCAGCCATGGAGGCTGATGCTGCCAGCGCCCGAGGTGCGGAGTATGTGCTGTGAAGCGCTTTGAGACGTCTCGAAGTCGTGATAAGGCGCTATGTCAAATGCATGGATTATTATATTTTTATTATTGCACAATGCAACCTTTATGTTCTTCTATGGAGCATGCTATAACCTTTATTGGGCAGTCAAAGTGCAACTGGTTTACACCAGTGTATTAGAATAGTTAAAGTTTGAATTATGATTTTCAAATCAGATACCTAAATGTGAAAGGGCAATATCCCAACTCATTATGGCACAAAGTCCCAGGTTTTATTTTTCCATGATGGAACAGATTTGATATTAGAGTTGAATAATATTAAGGTGTAATATTTGCAGTGCTGTTTTACAGATTCAAAGAGGAATGGTGATATATATTTGCTTTTATAAAGGTGCTACTTCTGAAGTAATTCCCAAAATAAGTAAGTATGTATACCAAAGCCATGTGCTTGTAAATATTCAGAACTGATTTACCTAAACAATGAGCTAGCATGCAGCTATTATCTCTTTACACTTTATTTATGTAAACTGCTTTGCAAAATTCAAAACATTAACACAGTAACGATATAACAATGCTACTGCAAGAAAATATAACAATGTTCTCTCTTTAAAAAATTGCAAACACAAAATAAGCATGCAGAAGGATATAATTCACATTTTATTCTCACTCAGTCATAACTAGTTTTTGAATTGTTAATTGAAATAAATGCATTGCAAAGTGAATTAACTACGTATTTTGTAGGCTAAATAAATATATAAGTATAAATATATGTATAAATAAATATATGTGAATGGAAATGTTTTGGTGTTTTAATAAATTTATACTTTAGTATTGTATTGTAGCATGTTCCTATGAGATGAATGAGACATAACTGCCCTAGGCTGTTATCTTTACTCCTGCTTCAGTTACATCATTATTGAATGTGAATCTGTGTGAGACCAATGAAGGCAATTATGTATCAGTACTGGATCTCCCTGCGAATCTGCTGATCATTCCTCAGGCTACCCTGGGTGGCAAATCCAAAGGACGCAGCATGCAGTACCATAACAACATTGGAAAAGAGGAAGGAAAAGTGCTTTATGCTCAATTTGTGGATCAATGTGAAAAAGCCCTGGCCGTGAACAGTAACTGTACTGAAGCTGGAGTTGTGGTCAGACATGGAACCTATGGGAACAGACAAGTGTTAAAAATGGACACTAATGGACCATATACACACTTGATTGAATTTTAACAATCATAATGATGTGTAAATACACTTCCTTTAACAGTGTTTTTTCCAATATTGGAAAAATTGCCTTGAAATGACAAAATGTAATGTAATTTTTTTTCACTGACGCAGCACAATGAGAGAGAATGTGAAACACAGCTGAGAATGGGGCGGACTGCGGGGAAGAAAATGAGATAATAAAAGCAATTTTTAAAAAAATCAATTATTTTTCAGTGTGCAATTACTATTTAAATTTTGTCTTATCTGAAACTTCTGCAAGCAATGTTTGTGAAGTGTGACTTGAAATGAATTGCATTTTAAAGATATGGACTGCCAGTGTTTTTTTTTATTGTCAATTAAGGTAACTGTCAGAGATGAAAATAAAATATTAGCAATGATTTTGGTTAACACAGGTTATAATATTAGAACTTTAACAAATTGTGCATGGATTAGTTTGCTGTTTCACTTTGCAGACATGCAGTGTTATGCATTTAGTATCAATTCGAAACATTTAGTGTCAATCTAACTGAACTGCAGTTGTCATTTTTTTACAATCTTAAAGAAACAAATGGTTTCTAAAGATGCTATCTAAGTTTAGGAATCAGCAAGGTTTTAGAGCATAAGAATGATGACCAAAGATTGCAGTTTGAGGAAGTTGTCCTTTTCTTTGGAAAATGCAAGGATTATTATTTTATGTGTGCATAAAGACTTTCAAACAAGAGCAATTTAAATGATTCCCAAGTATCACTTCAGGTGCATAAGACAAAAGGCCATAGGAAAATGGATCAGTAAAATATGGAATTTAAAAAATTGCAAATGTAATTCATCAGTCAAAATAAAACTTAAAAATTAATTCAATCATGATTGCTTGAATGAATTTGTCTGGTTGCTCAGAAATCTTATATTCAAATTGGTGGACCCAGAACTAAATACCATCATGATACAGAAAGAGCAACATCCAGCTTGAAGCAAGAACAAACTGAAAACCAATACGTACAAATGAAATCTGAACTAACATTTGGTGCATTATTTAAGTAATGCAACATTTGCGAGCAGAGCCAAATTTGTTCAGGGTGAACCATTTTTGCAAGAAGCCTGAAGCAATTGCTTGGTAAATAATAATAGGGCATGCTCTTCAATACTGGATAATGAATAGTAACAAAGCTGGAATTTTTAAAGAAATTTGAGGCTTTTATGATGCTGAGGATGTGAGTGGAAGAGAAAGTTGAAAATGTTTTTCAAGGTTCATTGAAAGGACTGGTTATATCTATACTGCTTCAGGGCTGTGCTTTCAACATATTTGTATGGAAACCATCTCTATGCTCCAATTTTAAAATGTAAAAATAGAGTAAGCGGAGAGTACCCTGAACAAATGTGTTGTGAGACACAGCAGGATATTGGACCATATTGACCTTCAGTCTACAAGGAACTTACAGTTGAAACCTCAATACAGCATTTCCATAGTTTCACAATAACAAGTAAATTAACTGTTCATTTGTTCATCATGAATATGCCAAAAGACAGATCTTGATAGAGTTTCATGATGTGTGCTTAATTTGTAGGGAAAACGAATTAAAGCAAGAGTGCTTGCCCCACATTTAGTAATGAATTACAGTCCAAATAATGAACAGAATTTTGATACCTAATCAGCAAAGCAGAACAATAGTTTTGATTATTCCCAAAACAATGTTAGAATATGCAGTGGTACAATTGATGGAATTATCCTCTGTAATCACGTAGTAAAGCAAGAAAGTACCGGCACAGGTTTTTGCTGCAGAAGGGTTGTTTGAGATGCATAGACATAAGAATGAGAATCCCACAATCATGTTGCATCACAGGAAATCATGTACAAAAACATCTACATATCAATAGATCTTCTGGTAGTTGACGGTATTTAACTTCCTGATGATAATATCAATTGAGACAACTTTTGCAACCGTATTATCTATTATGACTTTCTGTGTTAATGTTTTAGTTCTAGGCATTAATAAATGATTTGGCTCTGTGTGATTGGTGTTCTGTTATTGCTTGGCTTTCTGTGTTTGTTTTTCTGTGTTTTGTTTGGTTTTCTGTTTTATTGCTTGACTGTAATATTGTTTGGCTCGCATTATTATTGGGACTATTATTGTTGATCCCCTTTGTGTTATTGTTTGACTATTATTATTGATCCCCTTGTGTTATTGTTTGGCTATTATTGTTGATTGTCTTGTGTTATTGTTTGGCTATTATTGTTGACCCCTTTGAGTTATTGTTTGACTATTATTGTTGATCGTCTTGTGTTATTGTTCGGCTATTATTATCGATCCCCTTGTGTTATTGTTTGGCTGGTGCCCTGCTCTGGCTGCTCGGTTGCTCAGCGCTCTGCTGCGCCGCCGCGGCCGGCGCTCGGTTGCTCGGCGCTCGGGCCCTTGGTTACGGGGCAGTGACAGGGGAGGGGAGGGGGGCAGCTGCTGGGAGGCTGTGCGTGTCGGCGGCTGCTCTTTGCTTCAACACCCGGGGCGGGTCGGGGGAGAGAGAGAGACTGCGCTTCTCTGCAGGTAAGGAAGCGGTGGCTGCGGGAGTCGGAGTGAGACCATGGCCGAGACCTCTGTGTGTGTGTGTGTGGTGTGTGTGGGAGGGGTGTCGCCCCCTCGGTACTCGGACACGGAGCCACCCTGAGGCCGGGGCCGGGGTCGGGGCCTCGCCCTGTCCCGTCCCTCACGCCGGCGGAAGAACAGCCTTTCCCAGCCAACAAAACTCAGGGGTTTTAAACAGGATTGTGGCCCAAAGGGGAAGAGAAAAGTAGTGTGTGTGTGAGAGTGAGTGAGTGTGTGTGTGTGTGTGAGAGTGGGGGGTCTTTATAATCAATTAATCCCCGGTAACTGGAGGAATGTAATCCCGGGGGGGGGGGGGGGGTGGAGTGGGGGGGGAGAGGCCGTGCACTTCCCCAGACGTTCAATCGGCCCCGTTGATCGCTCTGCTCTCTCTGTGTGTGTGTGTGTGTGTGAGAGAGAGCATTGGCAGCGGCTGCTGGGGAGGTGGTCAGGGCTGGTGAGGGGTACTCCCCACCCCCCACACTCACCCCCCCCCCCCCCACACTCCCCCCCCCCCACACACTCCCCCCCCACACTCACACTCCCCCCACACACTCCCCCCCCACACTCACACTCCCCCCCCCCCCCACTCCCCCACACCCCCCACACTCACACTCCCCCCCACACTCCCCCCCCCCACACTCACCCCACACCCCCACACTCACACACATTAGATTGCGCTGCGCGATTAGAGAGATTTCCGGTGGGATCCCCGTCCGCCGATACAAACCACCGAGACCCCCCCCCCCTCCCTCCATCGTTCACCCGTAAGAAAAAGAAACGCGGAAAATGAAATCGACACCGTCAGAGGTCGATCAGCTCGTGGGAGAGGGAGAGGGAGATCTCGGGTGGGTTTAGCGCTCTCGGGTCCCGATCCTTCGACCCCCGACCGCTGCTCAGGGTTTAGCCTCTCTCCTGGTTGGCAGTTTTCGCGTCGTCGCAACGTATGAAAGGTCGGCAATGGCACCTCATTCGTCTTCCGAGAAGGTTTTACAGATTGTAACGGGGTTGGGTTTAACTGATCAAACGCACTTACTTGCTCACAGGTTAGTGTCCAGTGGGGGGTGTGGGTGGGGGGTGTGTGTGTGTGTGGGGGGGGTGTGTGTGGGTGTGGGGGGGGTGGTGGGGGGGGGTGGGGTGTGTGGGGGGTGTGTGTGTGTGTGGGTGTGTGTGTGTGGGGGTGGGGGTGTGTGTGTGGGGTGGGGGGTGTGTGTGTGTAGGGGGGTTGTGTGTGGGGTGGGTGTGTGGGGGTGGGTGTGTGGGGGTGGGTGTGTGGGGGAGGGGTGTGTGGGGTGGGGGTGTGTGTGTGTGTGGGTGTGTGTGTGTGGGGGGGGGGGGGTCGCGATATTCCATATGATATTGACGTACTGGAAATCCGTTTGCAAAATACACGGGTGGGGGAGCCTTGAAGGGCTTTGAGACGTTGTCAGTGATGGTGACGATGATGATTGTTGTTACCTCTGATATTCAGTAACTTTTTGAACTGTGGTAAATGGTAATCCGTCGGATGCCGTGGACGTGGGAATCTGGAGAAGATGCCTTGATTCAGATTCGGAGCCGTCTTGGTTTTTCAATGCAAAAGTGTGTTAACTGGATTAAATGATTCGCAGATCAAGTGTAGCGAGGAAGCCTTTTGGTTTCACTCTCGTAACATAGTGGGATCAGAACCACCTTACCATAATAATCCCTCCAAAAACCCCAAACAATAATAAATTTTCAATCCACGACTGTGGGACATTGCTGTGCGCAATTGGCTGCCGCGTTCGCCCACAAATATACAGTCAATTCACTTTACAGTGTGTTCTGTGAAGCGCTTTGGGACGTCCTCCCGACGTGAAAAGCGCTATATCAAATGCAAGGATTATTATTATTATGACTTGGAAAGCCGAGGACCTGTCTGCACTTCCAAATCTGGTGCACAAGACACACAGAGTAATCTTTTAATCGACAATGAATTGAATTACACTTTATCAGCGCACTAAGGGGTGAAGGAGTTGAATAAATTTCTCATGAGTCGAACCAAAAAAAAGCCTCGGCTCCAGTGGCAGCTTTCTAAGAATGGAAAGGTGCCATTCTGATTGCAGTGTTTTATTCATCTTGTGAAACTAGCACTTCACTGCTCTAAAGGGCAATTTCCTGTGTGAAATAAGGTTTCTTAATGTGCTGCAACAGGTGGTTTTCCCAGAGAGGAAAAAAATTCAAAAGGAAATCCTGCAGCAACAATGCTGGAGAGTTCACTAATCCTAATGTAATTTGGGATTCCCTCACAGCTCCCCAATGTGGACAGATATTCCGTCGATTTATTTTTTGGGTGGAGGAGGAAATGAACCACTACATTATTGCAACTCCTTGTGTTTAGATACAAGCTGTGGCAATGATAAGAATAATGGTAAACTGCTTTATTTTTGAACCGTCGTATTTGGGCATAGAGAAGATGTGGCCTGTAAGCACAAACAATCAGATTCCCAGATCTGTGCAGAAAGGTTTCTTCTTGTTTCTTCCATGTAGTCATTTGATCTCGTGTTGAACCTTTTCGCCAAGTAGCATTTGGGGAAAGTGCAGCTTGAAAGATTCACTAACAAGAGTTGATGCCTCCTCATCTAGTTTCTTATTACAACAACAGGATATGGTTTGCAGATACGTATGTGAATATATGATCAGGAGGAGAACAGTTTGGAAAGAATGCATTTGATTTTTGGACAGGTTCTTGTAAAATATTTATTTTAGTGAAATAGGACCTGTTCATGTGTGCTTGAAATGGATATCTGGTATGCTGACACCCTCACACCCACGAGCTTCATAGCACAATTACTGCTTTGTGTCAAAGGTGTGCCACTGCCACTGATATAGTTATGCTCCTATTTTTGGCGAGTTTGAATTCAGATTGTAATTTGACTTATGAAGAATACATGTGTATGTCCCCAGCATAGTATTTTATAAATCTGACCTCTGCATGTTCCCTTCTCCAAGTGGTTATGTTTCCTAGTCCATAAGAATAGGTCAAGCACATTTCTTCAGCTCCTGTGACTGAAGTGAACCAAAAGGGTTGTTGCTTTTTAATGTTAAAAGCTTTCAGAAATTTCCCATGCTCTCTAAATTTAGAGTTGCACCGTGCTTCATTTTCTACAGACTGTATTTACTTTTGACCAGGTATTTTTTGCAGCTCTTGCTTTCTTAATGAACATAAACAAAGGAGGGACAGCATAGCTCAGTGACTGAGTTCATTGCAGAAACACATGATTTTGTGGCTTCAATATGGCCACTTTTTAGCCACTGTATCACTAGGATATTTGATTAACAATATTTGTTTTAAATTTGGGCTCCTAAATTTGTAATTTGTTGGAACCCAGGATTAGCCACTAGAATTATATTTGTTTCACAGGTTGCTGGTCCACAATTTTTTTTTATTATCCTTGCATTTGATATATGTATGATTTGTGTATGATGCTGCCATTTTGATCTAACAACAAAACAATTTTGGTTGGAATTTATATTCTGAATGTTGAAGAAATGAATCTCAAACCTTAGTCCAAAGTGGAAGTGGCGCCAGTCTCTTCCTATCATCTGGAGAAGGATGAAAACCCTTGACAGTTACTCACACAAACACACACACCCTGGCATCTTTCAGAGCAGATCAGTCTCGTAATGCTCAGGGGAATGTCGGCCAGATAACCAGCTTTTGACTGATGATCTTCTGACTACTGGGAGAAGGAAATCAAATTAATTTCTGAATTCAATCAAGTAAGGGATGAATAAATAAATTAAATAGCTTTGGAATGTATTTTGATGCTCCATTGTAGCATTGGAGTATACAGTTAGTTAAGTTAGTTTTACCTGTTCTTTCCACCTTCCCTTCATACTACAGCAGAGAACCAGAGTTCAGATTCAATGTATGAAGACAATGGAATGAACTGCTTTGGGGGAACAGTTCTGTGCCATTTTAGACCAGTGGGTGTAATATGTATGTATTTTGGG
The DNA here is from genome assembly GCF_018977255.1 of Callorhinchus milii. NCBI lineage: Eukaryota > Metazoa > Chordata > Chondrichthyes > Chimaeriformes > Callorhinchidae > Callorhinchus > Callorhinchus milii. Next base: position 12,177,579 of record NW_024704750.1, on the reverse strand, counting down.
GTTGTCCGGTGACCTCCAGACATTTACTTTTCAAACCTCCAGTAGAGCCGTTCCTTCTAAATCACAGACAGTGCAGCTGTTTTGTGGACCATGTCGCTCGTATTCATTCATCTGAAGCCTGACATTATGACTGAAACTTTACAAATGTAATTTTGTTGTTGTTGAAACTGAGTGAGTGGGAAAGACACTCACTTCTCTCTCCTATCCTATTTCTTATAATTGTACAGATTTATGTTATAAACATTGGTCCCTGCCAGCAGATATCACTAGTTTAGCACAGGAAGCTTTGAGCACAGAACTGAATGTTTTGACTTGAAAATTTTAAGAGTGCTTGACTGCTACATTGAGGAAGAAATTCCATGCCTCAAGGAATAGCTGATTATTTGCAGTGTGATGAGCATTTATAAAGAATATTATTGCCTTCAGAAACTGGCATTTGAATTGTTACATAATTAGAGTAAATGTTCCCCTGGATTTATTTTAATGAAGAGCAGGCTTGACGGTGTATAACAAATGATGCTGCAACTGATTTTAGTTTAAAATACTTTCTCATTTATTTCTATATTGTATTTAGCACTTATTGTCATTGGTTTTTCAAGGCACCATTATCCAGTGAAGGATACATCTTTCTGTCCACACCATTGTTACTTACACTGCTGTGAATATAGCATCATGTCACAAGAATAATCCAGAGAATGTACCTTGAAATCTAGAAGTTTTTACTTAGGGGCTGCATATATTTGTTGAAAATTGTCCAATTTTGTTTATCATTTGGATATTTTTCTAAGCACTCGGGTAGTTGAGACTGCAGCTTTCTAAATAGATTAGTGAGTTTATTTGTAGTCTGAGATAAGTGTTAATCTTGTTTAAATCATTAGGCAGTGCGGTTGACAAAAATGGAACCATCACAAATGACACTGAATGAAGAGAAAGATTTCCATAGAGACTGCTAAGGATGGAACTAATGTTGGATGAGGTGATCTTTAATGCAGTTGGTATATGTCCTAGGATTAGGGAAACATTACTATTAGTTTATTTATTTAGCTATTGGTTTTAATAAATTACAGATTCTGAATTTGAGGAATCATTTAGGACACATCTGCAAAAATGTTGACTTGCTTTTTATTCCTTGCCCATTTTATGATTTTTTTGTGGAGTTTGATTGGCATACAGATAGGTTTTGTGGGTTCAGAGCAGCCCCGTATTACTGCAGACATCAAACCAATCAACATGCAATATCAGCCTTCAAAAACAGCAACAAGTCTGCTTAGCAATGCATTAAAAAAAATTCTTTTTTTTAATCTTTTTCCACTCAATATTTCCTGCACCCGTTTTTCTATCAAAACGATAATTTTCTTTGAATCTTCTTTATTAACAAGAAAAATGGATGCCTGGTTAGTACATCTTCTAGATCTGAATATCTCTCGGGAAATCGCACATGGAACTGAGAAATGACTATAACAGGGATGCAATCTTAAAATAAGTGGAATTCTGGAGCAGTGAGTTTGAAATTAAAAGTGCCTTCAGTCTCTGTGTATGATTATGTTGAGTTAGTAATGTGGAGGTTGATTCCTGAAGATTGTTTTCTAATGTACTCAAATCTGTCAAATCTATATTTTGCTATCATGATAATTTTATTAAAAGGCAACTGTCATTTTGGTGTGATTTTATCCTCCCCCCTTTTCTCCCCATCTAATGGTCTGCTGATGTGCACTGCCTGCACATGTCGCATGAAAAATGGCCATGCTCAGAGCCTGAAATCTTATTAAAAGATTGCATTCTCTTTCAGCCATTGAAATTGAGAAGGAAGGAGGTCTTGCAATAATTCTTCCATGTTTTTCTGGCACTGCTGCTTGCAAGGGAATCATTAAGTGTTTCTGTGCTTGATTTCTTATTTTATTGTATACATTCTATATAGGCAATTCACAATTCCCTGTAGCACGAGACACTGCTATACCTGAAAATGTAAGTATCTTGCACTAAGGATAATCTGGGGGTATTTATACTTGGAGCATCCCCATTTGACTTTGTTCCCTTTACAATAAGCTTCTGCTTCCTCCCTTTAGACATTTACTAATTGACATACTTATTATATTTTTAATACCCATTGACATTAGTGGTCTTTTGCAGAAAGGAAACATTGTAATGTTCAATTTGTGACTCATTTAGAATGAAGTTGTTTAAGGGAATTTTAACATTACCTTAAGGCTTACATGATTAATTGAAGAAGATGGTGACTGTGCATAAAATTCTTATTATTCCCGAGATATTAAAAGTATTCGGGAATTGTTTTTAATGATTTTTTTTAATGGGATAGGAAGATGAAGAAGAAAAAGTCTGACCTGGAGAGAACTAGTGACAGGCAGCCTTTTGAAATCGGTTTGCTGATATAATAATAATCCTTGCATTTGATATTGGTCTTTATTTGCATTGGCCTTATCACGTCTTCGAGACATCTCAAAGCACTTCACAGAATATACTGTAACTTTAGTGATCATACATTTTGTGGGCGAAACGCGGCAGCCAATTAGCTCCTTCAATAAGCTGGATGTTGCTAACAATACAGTAAGGCGTATATTTGCTGAAAAGATGAATGAAATATGTGAAATACAGCGCAACTTTAGTGATTTTTAATGATAATAAATAATAATCCTTGAATTTGATATAGCGCTTTTCATGTCTTCTCGACGTCTCAAAGTGCTTCACACAATATACTGTAAAGTGAATTGACTGTATATTTGTGACGAAACGCGGCAGCCAATTGCGCAAAGCAGTGTCCCACAAACAGTCTTGGATTGAAGCGACCAATTTTTTATTTTTTTTTCTTGAGGGATTATTATCAGGCGTGCGGAGTAAAGAAACTTGCCCAAGGTTTTGCCCTACCGGGAATCAAACCCAGGTCTCTCGCTTGCGAGGCAAGTAATGAAATACCTTGATGCATTGCGCAGATAAAAATCCTTCACTGAATTCCTTTAATGCTGTTTCTGTGTTGAAGCTTCTGTTGTGCCTTAAGTAGAGTATCCTCATTGCTGCAGTCCTGGTGTTTTTGCTTTATTATCCAATGTTTTCCGATGACATAAACTCGAAAGCACATAGGAACAAGAGTCGGCCATTCAGCCTGTCATGTCTGCTTCACTGTTTTATTGCATCATGGCTGATCTGTAACTTAATACCATTTCCTTGCTCTTTCACCATATCACTTGATACCACAGCAAAACAAATACTCATCAAGCTCCCTCTTAAATGTTACAGTTAATTTGCCATTTCAAACCTTTTGGAGTATTAAATTCTTTGACTTTGAGTTCTTAACCTTTTTTAATAATTCACACCTCCTGATTAATAAGCATATGGTTTTTGGCTCAGTTATTTAAGATGGGATTCCTGAATATTGAGTTCAATTGGAAAATAAATCTCAAAATACAGTGAGTTCTTGTGTACATTCCAGACAGCAGCAAGTTGTGAGACTTGATTTTAATAATGAAGGTGAAATGATACAATTAGATTTTACTGGGAGTGAGGTATGAGATGTGTTCTGTATTTTAAATGATTTCAGGTTGGCATTTTCTTCAATTTGTATGTTTTAAATAGCGTTAGGAGAATCTCTCGAAATAAAGAATTTCATCCGATTTCTTTCCGCGGTAAAGTATTTTAATATTGATCCAGTCATAGTTCTTAGTTCCTATTTTGAGCTGTCAGTAAATCATTTTCCTGTTTGTTTTTTTAGGAGCTGAAGAGATGTAGACATTTTCTGTTTCCCTTTGCTGTGGTTTGTGAAGTTTCCACGAGTTTTGGAACAAGGCTGCAGTTGAAACATGGAGCAAGCTCATGGCTTTTTGTTAAATGAAGAACTTTACAGTCAACTCAGTGACTGCAAGAAACCAGAGTTTGTTTTTGAATGGCTTAGATTTTTGCAGAAACTCTTAGTGGCTGCAAATAAGGTAAATATGATGCAAACATTTACATACAGTTTTCTCAAAATTTAGAGGCAGACAAGAAGTATTTGTGTAATGTCATTGGACCTGAATGGTGCTAAAATTGTTCCAGTAAAAGCAATGTGTGACTAGCATTTATTTATTTTCCTCCTCTTCAGTCCCAAGTTACTTTCACTCCCATTTAGATAAAATTGTGGTCATGAAATCACGATGTGGGGAATTGAGCAGCATCTAATGTTAATTCATACTGTGGGAATGAAGGAATTTTGCATCCAGCAGTAAATTGATGTGGAGCCGGAAGACTGATTTTATACTTCCTTCTCCTGTACGCATTAATCGGGCTATTTTTAGAACTAACAGTAATTTCAGATATCGATACATGCAATTTTTAAAATATTTTTAAAGGCCCGATCACACAGATGAATCTTTAACATTTAATATTATAATAATCTTTGTGTTTGATTTGATGGCTTTCATATATGGCGGGCATCACAAAGCATTTCACAGGATATACTGTAAAGTGTAGTTTCTGTGTAGTCTGCAGGCAAATATGGCATCTAACCTGCACACAGCCATATTCTACTAACAGCCATGAAAAAATGGTCCTAAATTCCAAGAGCTTTCAAGGGACCATTGCGCTTATATTGATGAATCAAATTGCTGCTGAAACTACCTCCTCAAAGTACTCTCAGCCCAATTGATATATTTCACAGCACATTTCACAGCAATTCATTCCTCCAATGGCATGAGCCCCCTCAAGTATACTACAGTAGTATTCAGATGTTGTATTAATAATAGTGCGCTACTGCTGTAAGTATAAATTGGGCTGCCTGCTTTTGATATGACTTTGCTTCTGGCAATAGAGTGGAAACTCGCTATTATGGGTAGATAATAGATCGGCCTATTTTGTCCTTATTTATTGTGAGATTTGGGATACCATCAGTTTGAATGTAGAAAAATAAGCAGGCTGTGAAAACATGGCCTAAATAGTGAGTTGCCCTCCGTACAGAGGAGCCCACAAGGTAAATTTCTTCTGTTCATCTTTCAGCAGCATAAAATGAGCATTAACTTATCTAAGATGAAACTCTTATCAACGATTGCACAATGCATTCCATTTATACCTGCAATGCTGTATAACACTCTGGTTTGTTGCATAGATCTGGGTAAAGTGTTTGATAACATGTTGTGCATAAACAACTATACTGACAGTTCCACTATTATCAAAAGGTAGTTAATCCCTTAAATTTAGATAAAGGAAGAGCTGTGAGAATGTACAGTTGTATTTGTTGTGAATATAAAACCAGTGTCCTCTAAAACACTGAATTTTCATTGTGCTGCTCTTGAAGTGCTATGTTCAGTTAAGCGTGATTGATATTTGTTGGCATCATTGTCATAGTTTGTCAGAAGGTCCTGGGTTGAAAGATTCAGCTCGTCTTGGTTGGGAAAGAATGTGGAGTGGAAAGACACGCTATGATGCTTGCAGGTCTCTTTTTTAAATATACTGTCAACAAATTGCAACTGAATTTGTAATCATCCAAAGAATTGTAGCCATTGTAGACCTGTCAGTAAATAACCTTATATTGTATTGCAGCCATATATTATGTCTTGGGGGTACACAGTGAATAGAAAAGGCGACAAATATAGAACAACAAGAACAACTTGCATTTATATAGCGCCCCTCACGCAGGATGGCGGGCCAGAGCTTTTGACAGTGGCGGAGCCCGGGAGGAGTGAGGAAGTGACCAAGGAAAATGGGGTGTTTGGAGAAAGTCATTTTTTAAAAGGCAATCTTCCAGTCGATATGAAGAGCTGTTGGTTTATTGTGCAAATGCTTAATGTGTCTTGACAGGCTGATATTAAAGAGAAGCAAAGGAAGCTGGTAGAACAACTGACAGCCTTGTTAGACAGCTCACCGGGGCCACCCATCCGTAGACTGATCGCTAAGAACCTGGCCCTGCTCTACTGTGTTGGAGATACATTCACTGTGTATCAAACAGTCGACAAGTGCAATGAAATCATCAAGAGCAAGGATGATTCACCAAGTCATCTACCCACTAAACTGTGAGTGGGAGTATTTGAGATTCCTGTACAAATGCCAAGAATGTTGCATTTAAACTAACACTAATTAGTACAAATATATCAAATAAATTAATCCTAATAAAATTAAAATTCATATTGATGAAAATTGCGCTTTCATTAGCAAAGATTACACAGTGGCATCAGTGAAGGTTGGAGTGGATAAATCGCACAATGAGCACAAATGAAGCTAAAATGAATCTTCATTGCTTTACACAAAGAGGAACTTGATTGTGAAATAATCCTAAATGCAATTTGGAGAAGTGTCAGTACACTTACTGCCATTTCTCAATCAACCTTCATTAATCGTTCTATATTCAGAATATATTATGCTAATATAATGCAAATGGAGCAGACTTTGTCTCTCCACAAATGTCATGCATGTGAAGGTGAGGGATGTTAGCAGTGGGAAATGGTGCAAAGTGCCATCATGAAGCATTTCTAGGTGGAGTGAAGTTTGGTTACATGAGGAGTTGTGTTCCCACTGTTCTATACCAACAACGTCACAGCTCCAAACTGAGAAGCTCCATCCTCTCAAGCGTGGTAACAGCATTTTCTTTGCAGCAAACAGAATTTTAATTCCTTTAGTCTGGATTGGTGATGATCCCAAATCCTAGAGGTGAAATTCTAACCCACTATGCTAACCAGGTGCTCCATATTGACCTTTCGATAATAGGAATGATGGGCAGAGATAAAGATTGCTGCTTACAACATCAATTGAATGGAAGATAAGTGCCAATTGGTTTAGTTTTGATCGAACATATAGTTTAAATTTGTTCTGTTATTTTAATGCGTTGCTCTTGCTCTACAGGGCTGCAGTTGCGTGTTTGGGAGCCTTGTATGAGCAACTGGGCAGAATGTTGGGGAATACGTTTACAGATACGGTGGGGAACTTGCTGAAAGCTATGAAAAGTGCTGAGGTAAGAAATAGTCTTTAGCTAGAATCTCTGACACACACAGGAGAATCTCTAAAACAGCTTGAGCCAGTAAAAATAACATAAATTGTTTCGAAATGTGCACAACACTTTTTTACACTGGTACTCACAAGCTTCGAAAATTGATTGTTGCTCTCAATGTTGCTGGAGTATATACTAAGCCTGAATACAAGTTGGCAAGCTTGTTGTAGCTGTTGAAAATTGCCACAACGCTATAAGAGTGTAAAGGCTGATATAAATTAAACGTTTAACCTGCATCTCTGGTATGATTTGTCATTAGTCCCAGGGGCGCTATGAGATTATGCTGAGTTTGCAGCAGGTAGTTTGTGGTCTGGGAGTTGCAGCTGCACCATGTCACAGAGATATCTACAAGGCTGCCCGCTCGTGCCTGATCGATCGATCAATGGCTGTTCGCTGTGCTGCAGCAAAGGTATCTATTTCTCCAGCTTTTATAGATGTGCTGCGATACTCTTCTTAATTTCTGCTTTTATATTATTTCTACCTTTATGCTTCAACCTGCACAAGGGCAAAAGACAAATTTCTAATGGATAATTTACTGCTATATATCTTATACCACTGTACCACTATATCAAGCACTTTGATATGTTCTTTTATGTGAAAGCGATTATATAAAAACAAGTAGTTGTTGTGATATGTTAAAGAGATTGTGCGAGATACATTTAAATATGACATTTAATGGTTTATTGGAGTAGTCTGTCAGTGGGATTAGTACACAGTTGCCTCAGGCCATTTTGTGTTTATTAATATTTATGCTTTTCAGTGCCTTTTGGAACTTCAAAATGAAGCTGTGTTTATGTGGACAACAGAACTAGAGAATGTCTCTACACTATGCTTTAAAGCTTTTGAAGGCTCTAATTATGATGTACGTGTAGCAGTTTCAAAACTGCTGGGAGTTATTCTAGCTACAGCTGTGGTGCCCAAGCAAGGAACAGGTAAGAGCTCAACCTGAACACATTCCTTAAGGAATTTAACCCATCAAAACAGCTGAAGTCAGCGTCTGAAGTAAGGTTTCAACACAAAATGAATAGTTGGGTGATAATTTATCGATAGCTGCATGTTTATGTTAAGTATCCTGTGAAATTGAAATCTTCTTTGTTTCTCACTGATTGTTTCATTCCAGTTCTGTCGTCTTGCAGCATTCATTTTGTAGAAGGCAGAGAAAATGCATCTCTCTGAATTGGAGGCGACATAGGCAGCCATGTATTAAATTAAAACCAGGCTTCAATAGTGTACTACAGATGTGTGTTAGGCATGCTTTTGTGCAAACTACGACTGACTCAATCGAATTGTTCATTTTCATTTCCCTCAGGATCGAGGCACGTTGTTCGTAAAACCTCCCTGGAGGAAGCGATGGACCTGCTTGCTTCTGGCTTCTTGCGAGGAGGCAGTGGTTTCCTCCGTGTCAGTGGAGAGATGCTGAAAGGAGGCAGCTCAGTGAGCAGAGATGTGAGAGTAGGAGTCACTCAGGTTAGCAATAACATCTGCTTATCTTTTGAACATTATTTTTAGTGATATTTTAACTCAGAAATCTCTAATTTCAGTGATATTTTAACTACATTTCAATGTGAAACATTTTCATAACTAAAGCTACTTGCAGTATATTATCTCCAGCACAGTTGTAGTTGGATAGTTTCTGTGACTGCTGTTTGATTGATAGATTTACTGCTTGATTTCTCTGCATAATCATTATCATGTGACTAATTTACATTCATCTAACTTAATACCTTTGCTTCAAGGAATCAAATGAGACTGTGGAGGTGTTAGGCCCAAAAGCCCAACCCTGAAAGTCAAAGCCTAATGGGTAGGACGGTGCAAAGTGCACAATTCCTGTGCTGAGCTGTAGTAATGACAAACAGAAACTCCAGAGAAATTAACAGATTAGAGAACTTTTTTCCCTAAAAAGTGGTTTCAGTACATTTGTTTAGAAGAGTGCGTGTATCAAAGTATTGTTAACTATAAGTAATAATAACTTGTTATAGTGCCTTATCAGGTCTTCCCTTATAAATCGAATGTTGACGTGCTGTTCCATGGGAGCAGGACAAGTCTGATTTTCCTCTGTGTTAGATGGTAAGTGGCTGAATTGCTGCATTCAGCCGCAAAATCAGATTGGCTCAGCACAAGCAGAGAAGAATTAGGACTCAGGGTAGTTTAGGGTTATAAGCTTTCAATCTTATGGAGCTCTCAAAACAGTTGATTCATTGAATTGACTCAGTATTTCTCCTGTGTGTAGTCTGGTGTAAGTGCATCCATTAGTCTCTTAAGGCCACACATCATAATCATAAGTTGCTGGAAAATCGTTTAATCTGTTTTTAGAAAAGTAACATCCTATGGTAAAATAGCTGGAGATTTCCTATGGGTTATGAATTAAGTTTCCTTATGGTTTATCTCTGCTGCAGGCCTATGTTGCTTTTGTTTCTACACTGGGTGGACATTGGCTGGAGCTGAATTTTTCCACCTTACTTGCACATATTTTGGAGGTAGTATCTCATCCCAAAGCCACCCAGACTCAAATTGATGCTGTTTGCTGTCGCCGTTGTATTTCTTTCATCCTCCGAGCCACAGTGGGAAGCCTGCTAGGGGAAAAGGCTCAGATTGCAGCAGCGAAAGAGATCTGTCAGGCAGTGGGGAAACAGAAGAAAGCTGTAGGTATGTGACTCAGAACAATTTTGGAGTCAATATCATGTAGAACAGCACATATCCTATGTTAAAGATCAGTATGTATGCTTATGTGTGTATAATTCTAATTATGATTGTGCTGAGGACAATGACCACTTAGGAATTACAATTCCAGCTTTGTATTCTGACTGTCTCTAATACAGTACCTCTCTTCTATTGAATATATAAGAATATGTACCCATTAACTATCTCCCAATGTGGTGAGATTTATGTGACAAAACAGATTTCATTTGATAAAACTCCCATTGAGTTGTTCTAATGAGCAAAAGTGTACTAATCAGTCACTTAGTCCTTGTTATAAATTCAGTTTGCGGTCTGCTTTAGTTGACCTTAACTGACGCAGCAGTTGAGGCGCTACATTTTGCATTATGTTCTGGGCTAGGGAGAGGAAATCTCAGCCAATGATACTGCTACAGTCTCTTACCTCCCCCCTTCAAAGTTTGCATGTGGACTTGGCTGCTTTTCCCCCCCCCACATCCCACTCACCATGTTTGAATATCCTCCCGACACTCACAATGGACCTTCACCCAGGCAAGAGTCGGTGACAAGCAAGAAGGAGAAGCAAATTGTCCAGAAAAAAAGCTCTAATTGTCACATCAAACAGTTTCGTGATAAAATGATGTACCTTTCCTATCTGCTTAAATATCTCAAAAATCCAGGTTACGATTATATGTAGTGTAGAATTTTTTGCCTCGAATTAATATCCCCGCTGTTTGTTTTGCTTGATCAGCAAGGGCCTATGACAACTGTCAATGCTAGGCTGTGATCCAAGTCCACAACGTGATGATTTTAGGCTAAAGGGTCAAATTCTGGCAGTGGGGCTATCGGTAACAAATGTGAATCAATGCCAGGTTTTAGATATGTGTTCATATAAAATCTGTGAGCTGACTGACTCATCCCCTCTTTCCAAAGAAACTGCTGCATTGTCGTATTTACGTTTTGAATGCAATTTAATTTCCTAGATAGCTATTAGTGCCATAATTTGACTTGAAGTTTAAATCCTTTATTGCTAGATGCTGCGATGAGTGACAGCAACATGGAGACAAAGGGTGGCACAATGGACGTGTCTGCCAGCCAACACGTGCTTGTCTGTGCTCTGCAAGAGTTGGGCAGTCTTATACAAAGCCTTGGTTCTACTGCAGCTCCCTTACTTCAAGATTCCAGCATAGGTAATATGACAATACTTGAATACAGTTTGGGGGATACAGTCTTGTGTGGCAGCAAATCTGATGCTCAAAACCTTCTCAGCTGATGTTGGAGCTGTCCAGTGTTTTCAGATCACGAGTGTTGTTTAGGAAATTCATTCTTACATTGGGGAATATTAAAATGAATGCATCAACTGTATGATGCAGGAAGCACAGGAAGCATCTCATACCTACTATTCCCTTGTGGTGAGACTCTGATCTCTGCCATGGTATCCAAAGGAGGTAGCAAGTGGAGGACAGAATCTTGGGGAGGAAAATATTGAAATTCGAGTCCCTCAAGCTGCATTTTCGTGTCTCGAAACACATCTTGATGTAGAATCCCATATGGTTTGGAATTCTGAATAGCTGCTACATTCCCACAGTTCTTGCAAATCCTACTGTAAACCCTGTGTCTTCTCTTCACTGTGTACTATGGTGCTTTATGAAGGATGCCAAGCACATTTTTGGGAAAATTAATAATATTGAAATTGAATAAACAATTCGTAAGTTTTTTTGGTTAGGAGTACTAATTTGAAATAAGTTTGCAGCTAGAGGGAAGCTGAATATTTTGCTTTCAAGATGAGTTTAAGAGGAACATGCGATGTACAAATGGAAACTCAGTGTCTTATTGTCAATGTATTCAACGTAATTTCATTCTTTCTCTTGCCAGGTGCCCTGGACATTATCATTTCGGTGCTCTTTCACCCCAGTGTTTCAGCCAGACTGGCTGCAGCGTGGTCTCTACACTGTGTTGCTGTAGCCTTGCCGTCCCAGGTCTCTCCTCTTCTGGATAGTTGCACTGAACGTCTGAGCGCTCTCCGCTCCTCCCCTGAAGCAGTAACTGGCTACAGTTTTGCCATTGCAGCCCTGTTGGGAGCAGTACGGGACTGTCCACTGGGAATTCCTCACGGAAAGGGAAAGGTGATGATTTCTTCAGCACTTGCAAGCAGAGTTACGCTCGAGATTAAGGTTAACCTGTTGAATATCTGGGATTTAGGATTTATGGATTGGAGTTATGGATGCAGATGCTGATTCACTTTAAGATTAAAAACAGACCCATTTGTGCTTTTTAAAACGAAATATTTAATAATTCTAAAACCACAATTATCCGACTATTATTCTACATTGTTTTAATATCTTTATTCCTGGATGAGAATGTTAGGTGTGTATTTGTCTATCAGTTTAAGACTCCTTTCTATATCTATCTATCCCAGATGATTATGACCCAGGCAGAAGATCTCTTGCGCACAGCAACCCAGAGTAGTCGTGTGTCAGTACAGCGTACACAGGCTGGTTGGCTTCTAATATCTGCCCTCATGACTCTCGGTAAGATTGCTCGTCAGTAAGCAAAATCTTCTTTTAAACAAAAAATAATGTTTGTAACTGGGGAAATGGCTTGGTATCAATGGGATGCTCTCCGAGGAAGAGAGGGAAGATCTTAACAATAACTTGAACTTACATGGCCTTTCATGTAAGATAAATGTTTCAGAAACACTTCAGATGCTAATTTAACCCTAATTCCTATATGGGATGTGGATTCAGACATTTTGGAATTGTGGAAATTTTGCAAGAATTGGCAGTAACAGTTTCACCTTTACTTGTTCTAAATGTTTTTTTTGTTCTGATTTGTTGGAACTCACTGAGCTGCTTTCCATGTGTTTGTAAGTTGAAATGAACACTTACTTGTTTCGGGAACTCTAGGTCCAGCAGTCATTCAGCACCATCTTCCTAGAATACTGTTGCTTTGGAAAAGTGTATTCCCGCAGTGCCCCAAGGACTTGGAAACGGAGAGGAATCGTGGCGATTGTTTCACGTGGCAGGTGACACTAGAAGGACGAGCAGGAGCTCTGTGTGGTAAGGCATTCAGAACTGACTCCAATGTTGTAGTTTACATCATATCAAAGTATACTTAATTCATTTTAGGTGAGGGAGTGGGGGAAATAAAAGTGACAGAAAAAAATGAGCCAACAAATGTTCTATAACATTTTAATATTATTAAAGATTTATATTTTCTGTTTTTTTAAAAAATCAATGCAGAAATAGCTGATCTAAATTACTGTGAGGGCTCAGAGGGTAATTCTTCTTTCTGGGGTTGAGATGAAAGATGTCAGTAAGTAGAACCAGTGTTGTGAAGGAAATGTGGCCCAGTTGAGGCTAAAATGGCTGTTTCTTGCTCAGTAAATTTTCCATTTGTGTGACTTATTCAGTGCAAAGTGTTAAATCACTCAAGTTATTTGCATTGTTCACTGTAGTGTGTATAGAGTTCCCGGAACTCGGATTGGAAGTAACTCCTTTAACTTTTTATAAAGATGTTTCAAGTTTTAATCTTCTAAAATGATTACGTTAATTTTCATCTTTCAGCAATGAAGAGCTTTGTGTTGCACTGTGGAGATCTGCTGACAGATGATGTTATTGAGAGGCTTCTTCCTCCGCTCACCTCTGCTGTGATATTATCAACACAGTAAGTTGGGCAACTTAAGCAATCTTTCTAAGACATTTCTGCGTGGTTATTCGTCTCTCCTCACTTATGAAAATCTAATGAACTTCAAAGTGTTTTGAATGTGTATTACTTTTAAAACAAATGATGAATTAAAGAGTGAATTAATTTTTATTTAACGTTTCGCCAAGGAGTTCTTATACCAATGACTTCTCTTATTTATCTTTGACAAAGTGTATTGGGCAAGAACTGTATTTCTTGGTATCGATAAAATTAGAAATGTAACATCCTACTAATTTCTCGCGGTATGAAAAACACCTCTTTGCAGGTGGATTGGAAAGGTATAAATTTTAACAAAATACATCCATAGATTCATAGAAATAAAGAAAAACAATTCAGTCAATTTATAAAATTAAAATGTTATTGGAATCCCCAAAAGATCTGGTTGGGTGGTTCATGCAGTACCACTTCTTAGCCACATGAGGGTGCTACACTATGTCAGAAACTAGTGGTTTCTGAAGTATACCGGTGCTGCACTGCATCTCGTTGCCACAGTTCTTGCCCATGAGGTTTGCCTTTTAAAATAAGATACAAAAATGAGCATGGAATTGTTATATCGTAAAACTTTTCGCAGCCTATAATTGTCGTGCTGTGGCACTTTTTTTTTTCCCAGATTGCCATCGCTTAACAAAGCCTATGGAGCCCCTCTGAAGAACTTTTCAATGGTGTTCAGGCAGCGACTCTACGAGGTTCTGTCTTTACTGCCACCCAAAACGTATGAAGGTGGGTTTGGACTTTTAATCAGTTATCTAATGTATACTGGTATAAATTTACAATAAATCCTGTGAAGTGCTTTGAGACTCTTCCTGACATGAGACACTATATCAAATGGAATAATTATTATTTTTATGATTAAGATGCAGTTAATGTAATAATTAAATGGTTGTATTAATGTTTTAAAGTATAATTGTCAAGATGTAATTCACATGCAAAAATGACAAGATCTCTAAAGAAGCAAGGTGAATTTTGAAAAAGTTTTTTTCAACCTACAGGGAGTTTTAAATCTATTCTGAAGCAGCTGATTGCTGAATTGACCCTCGCTGACAATCAAATGTTTGCTGCTGCCTTCTTGCTTCCATCCCTCTGTCACCAGGATGATTCTCTTCTGCTTGGAGCCTGGTTACAGGAAACAGACCATCGATTTATTGAGGAGCAGGTATAGTTCACAGATTCCTTGACTTTAAAATATTGCCTCTTGAAAACTTGCGTTAATAGTCCTGGAAAAATTATCCTGGTAACTTGCTTATTCTTGCACAAGAACTGAAGGTGGGTGTCCTCTTTGATTTGGTCTTTGCTTCTTTATTGTAATGGTTTGGAGAAGATGGGAAGACACTGGACAAATTAATATATTAATGGTAGCAAATATCTAGGAATTAATTTTATGTGGGATACTTTATTGATCATGAAGAATGGCACTCTGTATATACTGTACTAAAACCAATTAGAGATCCCATGTCAGTTTCCAATTCATCTCCACCATTGTTAGTCTATGAATATATTTTGAACGCTTATTTCTATGGGATCAAGGACTGAGCCACCCAGTTATATTTGAATACTTATAGAATATCCACATTACTTGAAACTGTCACAAAATGCTACACTGTTTTGGTTATATCTGAAAAGGATTTCTGTATAAAAATTGGCTTTGTTTCCCCTATCAGTTAAAGTTTGGTGGTATCTTGGGAGGAGGAAGCCTGGAACATGATCCCTTTTCTATCTTCGAGAGACTAGTGGACGGAGAACTTATTCCAGTTCCTCTTCCTCCAGTATTGTCTATGGTCAGAGCAGCAGTCGACTTGTTTGGAGTGATATTCCCTTGTATTGATGTTAATCACAGGTAAGGATCTCTAGCATTTTATCTTTTTGCAGCTGCTTCCTCATTTTCATGTTCATATATTTTAATAGCAATATATTATAAGTATTGCCAAATTAAAAATAAAAAAAACTTGTTTAAGATCTTAAATGATTCCCCCTTCCTTGGTAGTTCCTCTTACATCGTGACAGACCTGGAGGTTTTGAACACAATTCCAATTCAGCTCACCAAACTTGTTCTACTAGTTTATTAAATCATGACTGATTTTTTTACTCTTGATGTCCTGCCCTTTGCCACACCTTTTAATATATCTATTCCCCAGGTATCTTCAATGGATATTTGTAATGAAGTATGTTATCTTCTAAAATCCCTTAGTTTTTCAAAAGAAGTGAAGCAGGTCATTGATGGCATCTTCAGTTTATTTGGTTGCGTGTGTAGTTTTTTGTCTCTTCTTGGTAGCTTTCAACATAACATACATTTTTATATGCAGTGGTTCCCAAAACTCTCAATTATAAAATCGTATCTCTCTTCGGAAAAGTCAGGAAAACACTTTAAGAACATTGCATTCATCATTGTCAACTGGACACGAATACTTGGATTGTTTGAATTTGAGTTAAATGCTTTCTGTTCAATGTAAATTTTAAAAAATACTGAAATTCTGTTATACAGTTTAAATAAAAGTTACTGCTTCCTGTTTTTTTCTCAAGGGCACAGATACTGGATCAGTTTACAGAGTCCATAAAGCAAGCTAAAGGATCCAGGCAGCAAACTGTGCAACTAAATGTTTTTGCTGCTTTCTGTTGTGGATTAAAGGTAAATAAGCCAGTAAAATACCAGCTGTAAAGGATGCTAATTTAATTGCATGAAATGGCAGGAAATGGAGAAACTAGGTTTGTGCCTTGTTCTTTTTACTCCTCGAATACAATCCGTACTGCTGGAATGGGTTTGTGAATCTCAGCAGCTGCTCATGGGTACATGAGCCCCAAATTGCCCCAAATTCACCACATAATGAGTGTTTGTGTTTTAATACAGCTTTGTGCTGCACTACATTTTAGTTGTACCCATCGTAGAGGAAGGATGGCAATTCCAAACCTAAGTTCATAATTTAATGCACCCAATACCACAAATAGATGCACACTGATTGGGAAGATGTGTGTAGGTACACGTAGTTCAGCATTAGACACATTTGATGCTTGGCAGCTTTAAGATAAAGGACTCATTTTATTCCTCTGACATCTGTACATTGATCTGGGGAATTTAATTGCTGAGGAGCATTGCAAGAAACCTGAAGGAGTGGTGTAATATTTTGTGTTTTTCCCCCAGAGATTGGCTTGTAACAAATGCAGTTTAGGTCCAGAAGAGGTAAGAAGACCTGCTCTGACTCTCGTCCTGGGTGCCTTGGAAAGTACCAACCTTTTGTTGAGATGTGCTGCGGCAGAGACACTAGCCAGACTGGCACAGGTTGTAGCAGATGGTACCTTCACTGCCAAGCTGGCACAGGCTAGCTTTGAGAAGTGAGTGAACTACAGTATACATTGTATTAACTTTGCTACTCATAGGGAAACCCTATTCTCTGAGAAGGTGAATGTCACAAAGCTACTGTCGCACAGAGCAAGGAGGACTCAGGTTAAGTCCCTATTCTTTTCCACACCCATACCTTTATCTCCACCTTGGAGATCTCCTTGCTTTACTTCCTTTACTCCCTGTTTTTGTTATTTCCTTCTCTCCACTCTCACACAAATATCTGAAGGGTTTTCAAGAAAAAGAATTAGTCCAGTGTAATCACAAATCCATGTTTTAAAATTTACATTTTGTTCCCTTCCCTTCTGTGTTTAACCTGTCAACTCGGAATTTCAGGTATATTGATGTTGCTAATAACACCACAAGTGCAAAATCAGTTATTTTGGCATTTAGTCTGATAATATCCTGAATTTTTACTCAAATCGCAACTCAACAGTGAGGAAATGTCATTTCTTCACATCTTCATCATTGGTTGAAACGTTCTATCACTGAGCAGTAAAAATTCTGGGATTTTCTTCTGATCAACTGATTCTGCATCTCTAAGCTGTTAGGAAAATG
Source organism: Callorhinchus milii (assembly GCF_018977255.1). Lineage (NCBI taxonomy): Eukaryota > Metazoa > Chordata > Chondrichthyes > Chimaeriformes > Callorhinchidae > Callorhinchus > Callorhinchus milii. Next base: position 12,160,366 of record NW_024704750.1, on the reverse strand, counting down.
AATTGTTCAGTGTCTGTTGCTGACTTGGTTGCAGACCCACTACAAGGTTATTGTTGATAATCCCTCCAAAACAAAACAATAATAAATTGGTCATTTTCAATCCCTGACTGTTTGTGGGACATTGCTGTGCGCAATTGGCTGCCGCGTTCGCCCACAAATATACAGTCAATTCACTTTACAGTCTATTCTGTGAAGCGCTTTGGGACGTCCACCCGACGTGAAAAGCGCTATATCAAATGCAAGGATTATTATTATTATTATTATTATTATTATTATTATTATTGTTGGACAGTCATTGAGAATTGAATTGTTTGGCTCTGCCTCTGCCTGAGACTGTAAGCGAATGTGCAGTCAGGGCCTTTTGGCTGCATGTCACAGACAGCAGTTTCTTCATCAATTGTATTGTAACAGCTGACTGATTCTGCATGAAGAGCCTGCTATTTTAACCGCTCACTGAACTATGTACGTTTGACAAAGTACCAAATCTAAGCAACAAACCATCTCCAAATTAGTTTTTCTACAGTTTGACAATTATAAAGATAAATTTTATTTTATTTCTGACTGTTTGGTTGTTGATTGCTCCAGGTTAAAGTCTGCGAGGGATGTGGTTTCACGCACAGGCCACTCAATGGCCCTGGGTTCCCTCTACAGGTACCTGGGAGGAATAAGTTCAAGCCATCATCTGAGTGCCTGTGTCAGTATTCTGTACACTCTATCTCAGGACAGCACCTCACCAGAGGTTCAGGTAATCAACAACTTGATATCTAAACAAGAGAGTTTATTTTGTCAAAACAAAATAAATGAATATGTAACAATTTTAGCATTTAAGAGTTGGATAAACATTTGAAGAAAGAGAATATAAAAAGGTACAGGGAAAGAGCAAGGGATTAGAGTTGAAGGATTTTGACTTGAATGACCTCTAACTACATAATCATTTCTATTCCTTTCTCTAAAAGACAAAAGAGTTATGTTTTGTTTGAAAATTGATCTTCAACACTTGACATATTTGGCATTTGATGGCATCAGTTAATGTAACTTTGAGATATACAATACACTGATAAACGTGATAGACAGGTATAAGATATGTGATTTATCTTTTGGTCCTTTTCTAACATTTCACTATGATTTTCAATTTCAAAAGTTCAAGGTAAAAATAAATCTCACTCCACTGCCAGAATTCATATAGAATACTCCCATCAATAGTCAGGGCCATTAGACGACAATTGAGCCAGTCTTCCATAGCACAAGTCAATACAAACCCATATTTGTTGCATCTTCAGAGTTGAATTCCCCATTATAACTATGTAAGCAAAAGATTTTTTAGCAATTGCTGCATGATTGCTCAACGATTTTGAGTTCACAGCCCTGGGCTTAAGCTCTGTCTTCCCATTTGGAAATGTATTTCCTTTTGCATTGGGCTGAACCTTTTTGTAAAACAATGGAGGCAAGGACTTCATATTGAGAAATGCAGATTTGAGTGACAAGTGTTGGAATCTGATCTGACAGTCCATCAGTAATCAGTCAGTAATTACAGTCCTGCCACATTACTGGGGGAAGACCAGGTGCTTCCTCACAGAGAAGAGGAAAAGCTCATCTCCTAGCAACCGTCTGAAGATCATTATACTCCTGACAAGAGAAACTGTGCAGATAAACTGTTTAATGTAATCATGCTGAAACATCAGGCAAAGCAGTATTCCCCAAATGGTAATGTCAGAAAGAACTTGCTGCATATTTATCAAACTACAGTCACTATACCTGACATGCATTTCTTAATCTAATCTTTTCAAATCCCAAACCCTTACACGTTTGCCTGCTACAAGATTTGTATTTTCTGTGTGATGGTTGCTGGCTTCTAAATCATACCATGGATTTGATGAAATAATTTTCTACAGTCAATGCAGCTGAATTGTACTCTATACTGTAAAGAAGTGTCCTTCAGAGTTATTGTTACCTGTATTCTTACTGTCCTCTCTTCTAGACTTGGGCACTGCATTCCCTGTCACTGTTAATAGATTCCAGTGGTCCAGTGTATAATGTCCACGTGGAATCGAGCCTTTCTCTTGTCTTGTTACTGCTGTTGACTGTGCCTCCAGCCCATGCTGAAGTTCATCACAGTTTGGGTCGCTGCTTAAATGCACTCATTACAACATTGGGGCCAGAATTGCAAGGTATCAAACTCAATTTTTTAAAAAAATTAAACCGGTCTTCATTACAAGTTTGAAAACCATGCTCAAAAATCTTTCCACTGTCTGCTATGGTGAACGTCAAACATTCCACGGCACCACTCGAAAAGAAAAGGGAGTATCTCCCACTGTCCTGGCCAAATAAGTTTGGTCATTCAATTCATATCTGTTGTTGGGATATTGTTATGTTCAGATTGGCTGCTGCATTTGCCTACAAAATACAGTCACTATACTTGACAGTAAATCCTGTGACGTGCTTTGAGATGTTCTGACGTGAGAGCCGCTATATCAAATGCAAGGATTACTATTATTATTATTATTAAATCCTAGGCAACAGCCTGCCTGTCTCCTCGTTAAGAACTTCCTTTCTGGTTGGATGTGCAGTAATGCAGGATAATCCTGACTGTCTTGTGCAGGCACAGGCTATCTCCTGCCTGCAGCAGTTACACATGTTTGCACCACGTCATGTGAACCTTTCGACCCTTGTCCCCAGCCTGTGTGTAAGTATAGAGGAGCGTTTTTTTATCAGCTTTGAACTTTCATATCTTCAACTTTCATTTTTTAAGAGCATGACATCCATAATATGTTGCAATTGTACCCTTTCTTATAACTGAGGCCTTATGGCAGCTTAGATATGCTGCTTTAATGTAGTTTTAAATAGTGTCTTTTATTAACGTGACTGCATTGTGTAAAGGTAATTTTATTAGTGGTGAGCACTGTACAGAGTACCACTGTTGAAACGAGTGTGGAACCCTGATTCTGTTTGTCAGATTGAGTTACTGATCGAGATGTTACTTATGGTTCCATAAATTTCGATTTATTGAACAAATGTTATATCACCAGTGTGTTGCTGTGACTGGCCTGTCATTTGTGCTTCTGTGCAGGAAATCTTGTTGGATAATTCTGTTTGGGTAGGTGCGCTCCCTCATTCCACCATTTTCCCTCCTCTCCTCCCCCGACCTACCAAAACAGTTGTTGGTTTGATGTGTTTGATTATTTTTCTTTTTGTTTGGTTTTGCTCTGCCTTTATATTAATCAATTAACATTAACGTGGCTGAGCATGCAAAGAAAAAGCTGTGTGGTGTATCCTCCCCACCGAAAAGACCCTTGGCTATAAGATACACATAACTTAATTGTCTAATGCACCATTGTCTTGAATATTGATTGCCCTTGCAGACTACAGAAACCCCCCTGTAACCAGCACGGAGTAACCCTGCAAATGGTTTGGCTTGTGTTTGATTTGCTTGCTGTTCATTCATGCAGGATCTCTGCAGAGCCTCAAGGCTGTGATGACAGACTTGTGCATTCTGATAGTGGTTTGCAGATTTCCACTGTTTGTTACTCGTGTACAATTTTATGAGCCGTGTAACCAATTGGTTAATTAATGTACACTTCTATAATGCAAGATGTGCTGCTGTTTGCCACAAATTAACTTGCGACGGGTAAACAATAGTGCTTCAGTAACTTCAGAGGACAGTACTGCTGTTTACCTTTCTGTTGATGTATTTGCCTGCTCCTTTGTGCTTGGTAGTGATTGTCAACATTTCTTTGTCTTCGCAGGTGAGTACACTTCATCTGCACTCAGTTTGTAAAGATTTATATGTTTCGAAAAACATGTGTTTTTATGTTTGAGGTTAATTATTTGGTCTTATATTTTTACATGACTAACTGTTATGCTATGTGTTAACATCAAATTACAAAATCAAATCAAAGAACAATAGTATAGCACAACCGTAGGTGAAAAAAAGACATTTAGCAATGAAAATAACTTTCACTCAAAATTACTGTGAAGTGCTTTAAGGCATTCTGATATGATAAGGCGCGATATCAAATGCAAGGATTATTATTAAGGTGATAGGTGTGAATATGTTCTTTAATTGGCTTTCCCATTTTTTTTAACTGTTGTAACAATACAAGGGCCAAAATACGTAAATATGTAGTTATTCAGGCCTGCCGCATGTCTTGTATTGAATGAATCAATCATTTGTGTTTAAGGATGGAGCCTATTTTATGCACATCACACTTACAAATAAACACCACTCCCATTTATTCAAATATGTCACGTTTTTAATGATTGTCAGTCACACTCTATCTCTCCCCTCATACTGTCCATTCCAGTAAATCATTAGGTAAATGGGAAATTATTCTGGAGCTTTATAAATGGAGGCCAGAGTACTGATAAATTCCAGCCAGTTATATAGATTGTGTCAGGTTCTGCATTAGGAGAAGCACATGTGAGATATAATGGATATTTATGTGGCTTATAGCTTATGTACAGGATGGGATTGATCCTGCTTCAATATAACCTGCTAATTATCACAGATGTTGTGCATGTCCAAATCTGCTGAAAGCGTTTGAATAGGAAGGGGAGAAGAACTTATTGTGTATTTGTACTAGAGGTTTACCATTTACTCACTGTGAAGCATTTCTATCTTTTAGGTAAACCTCTGCAGTTCACATCTCCTGCTGAGACGTGCTGTGATCGCCTGCCTACGTCAGCTCGCACAGAGGGAAGCTGCTGAGGTACTGGAACATGCCATGGCTCTTGCCAAGGAATCGAACAGAGGCAGCTGTAAGCTTGGTAAGCTGTTAGACTTGCATCTGTAGACCTTGTCATTTTCAGACCAATCTATCCAGATCAACTCTTATTTCTGATAAGATCAGTAACCATTATTTTCACTGATATATGATGCAGCAGTTTAGGATTCATTCTGTACAGTATCAAGTTCCCTAAAGATGAGAGCAAACGTAAAATGTTTTATCTTACATCATTTGAATAAGTGTTTTGGATTGTATTTGTTTAAAGCAATTTCGGCGAATTGCTCGAAATTATGTCTTAAGGGAACAAAGATTGACTATTGTTCATTTTTAGGTAAAGGTGTTGAACCTTCAGCTGGATTATTACCAGTTGCAAGATCTCCATCACTGCCCAGGCTGAAATTAATTTGTTTCACTGTGCTGAAAGTCTTTTTTAATTATGCAAAGGATGATGTGCTTAACACGCTCGCTCAATAACTCTTGGACAAAGGGATGCTACTTGAAGAGATTAGGTTAACAGACAGTTCAGATTTCATGGCAACACGGAATGTGGTGTGCATGTGTAATGGACTACCCAAGGAGGCAGTGAAGGTAAAGTGTGTCAGCAAATTCAAGGGGGAATTCAACAGCTATTTGGTGAATAAATGGTTTGAAGGGTATGAGAGTTAGAATTGAGTAGGATTCTTTTGTTTACTTTGGGAGTAGCCAGATGGATTGCGACTGTAACTGCCTTTTCTGACCCAATACATCACCACATCCCTGTCTAAAGGACAGTTTTGCTTAATAAAAATTTATGGGACTCCATAAAATCCATTTGCCAGCATTACCCAATTTTTTGACTATATCATGAAATGGCAAGGTATAGCCTTGCAACTTGTGGGTTACCGGGCCATTCTCTCCTCATGTCCTCTGTGTTATAGTACTGTCTAACTCCCTGCCCCACTGCACGTGGAATGAAAAAGCTGGTACAGTGTACCATTACCTGCACTCTTTGGCTAATCTGAAATAAAATGTGTTTTTCAGTACTGTATTCAGTTCTCGTGCCAGGATTTACTCAGTGGCCTTTTTTCCCCAAAAAGAGTAAACATGGGATTTAAGCAGAGGATCTCAGACTTTGAGGCACCTGATACGGTGATATTCTAGCAACTTAATGTGTTTAATGTTTAGCCAGAAAACTGAACTAGAACAGTAACCTTATCTCTATTTTCAGATATTAATATTAGTGAAACCGGCCTAGAGGGAGCCCTTTTCAGCTTGCTGGACAGAGAGTCTGATCAACGACTTTGCCAAGATATCCGGGAAACTCTGAGTCACATATTAACATCCACAGCAGTCGAAAAGCTTTCTCATTGGTTAAGGTTATGCAAAGATGTTTTATCCGCCTCAGCTGGTAGGTTTGCATTTGAAATCCATTTGTTGCCTTCCTTCATAAGCAAGGGACATTTGGTTTATTTCACACAATTTGTATTTTTCGTCTCATCTTACTGTTGACCTGCCTGAAAAGATAGATTTGTGACCTGCTCCCAAGCTTCTTGGAAGCTCACTCTTTGGGGAATCATTAATGAATCTAATAGTGCAGTACCTCAGAGCTCAAACTGTAATGACAATAGGATGCAGTACTTAGTGTGATCCTCTGATGAGGATCTTTTGCTCAGATTGTGATATTGGTCTCCAAGCTGATTTGTTTGAACTGTATGTGGACATGCTTTAGCGTGCTTGTTTCTACTCCAGATTTCACCACAACTGCACTTGTGGACACTACTCAGGATGAGGAGGAGGACAAGGGAGATGGTGATTCAATTTTTACCTCAAAAAAAGATCAATTCCAGCCGATTATCACACCCCGCTGGCCCACAAGAGTATTTGCTGCTCAATGTGTCTGTCGAATTATTACACAGAGTGACGGTACAGATACTGCTCATTTTGACATGGTCATAGCTCAGGAGCGAAAACTGAAGGACAGTAAAAGTGAGTTGACTGTGAGGATTTTAAAAATGTGAAGCAAATTCATCTCAAATTGTGCTGTGGTGGGGAATCCTGCAGCTGGGTTCTCTGTTCCTGGGCGGGCCAGTTGGTGGCTGGTTTGTTTGCATGTTACTCTCTCACAATGTTCCAAGTGGATGGATTTCATGGTAAATGGATTTCACCCGCTCTTTTGATTTGTAACTATGCATTTGCATCTTTCCAGATGATTTCTTGGTGCTGCACTTGGCAGATTTGATCCGAATGGCATTCATGGCAGCCACTGACCACAGTGATGCTCTGAGGCTCTCTGGGCTGGAAACGCTGCTCGTGATCATCAGGAAGTTTGCAAGTGTCCCTGAACCAGAGTTTCCTGGTCATGTGATCCTGGAACAATACCAAGCAAATGTAAGCCAAACAACTTAACTAGTGATGGGGGGACACACCTTAATTTCAGGAATTAAGCTATGTAGCAGAACTGTAATTGTCTTGATGATTGGGTTTCAGGTTGGAGCAGCTCTTCGGCCTGCCTTCTCGCCTGACACTCCACCCGATGTTACAGCTAAGGCGTGTCAAGTAAGTGCCGCTTAGCAAAGCATATTTTCCTCCAATCGTGATCGATCTGCTGTTCTCCTCTACTTGTTTTTAATAATCGACCTGGGTTCCTGATCAAAGAAATCTTTGTATGTTTTAAGTTCTCAGCAGCGGTGTTTTGACATAGAAATATTATGTTGTATTTGTGCACATCATTTTATAAGGTGCTGGTTATTGTCCTTGAGTTAATCTGGAAAGGATTACATTCAAACATTGCTGCACCATGCACTGTGGGTCTCAGCCTGCTTTCATTATCCAGCTCACATCTGCAGCACATCTATCCGGTTCATCAGTACAGCATGGGGGCAGCATCCATTTGGAAATGTTTCAATAATTTGCAATGTATTGATGAACCTCGTAGCAGCTTTTTTCTCTCCCAGTCAAGCAAGTTCCCATGCTTCCTGGCTGACTGATCACCACCGTGTGCTGAGTGTATCTTGGAGGAGGATATCCTTCCTCCCATCTGACGATCGTTTTTAAATATTCAGTGATTTAAATTATTTTAAATGTAATGGATTTAAAAACTTAACAGAAGTATCATTTCAGGTTTGCAGTGCCTGGATTGGAAGTGGAGTAGTGAGTGACCTAAATGATCTTCGAAGAGTTCATCAGTTGCTGGCAACATCCTTGAGCAAAGTACAGGCTGGTAAGGAAGCCCTGAGCCAGCTTTACAATGAGAGCACTTCAACTATGGAGACTTTAGCAGTTCTCAAGGCCTGGGCAGAGGTAGGTGACCTTAACACAAGCTTAACACATGTATCACTGCTGCTGTTTGTCAATGGATGGATACAGAATTCTCTGGTGTCAGAACTATTCAGTTTAGTACAGCTTCGAGAGCCTGTCAACAACAATAACAACAATAACTTGCACTTATAGTACGCTCCACACAGGGTAGCGTCTCAGAGTGCTTAACAGTGGCAGAGCCTGACTCCGAGCTGGGGAGTGTTGGTGGTCATAAGCACCGTCGAAGAGGAAGGTTTTCGGGCAGGACTTGAAAAGTGGGAGAGAGGGGGCAACGCAGAGGGGTTGAGGGAGAGTGTTCCAGAGTTTCATGGCATAGTGGCTAAAAGCACAACCTCTGATGGTGGGGCAGAGGGATGAGCAGGAGGCCAGTGCCAGTTGAGCGGAGGTACCGGGTGGTGGGTTGGGGAATGAGGAGGTCGGAGAGGTAGGGAGGGCTAGAGAGTGAAGGGATTTGAACATGTTGGATAAAATGCATTGGGGCACTATTTTTTAAACGTGTAGACTCGCGTACATTTTCTTTATTCTGTTAAAGGGGAAAGCTAATCTAAGAACAATCTTCCTTTAATTACATTGGAAAATGAAATAAAAATATTTTAGATTTTTATGAGAAATCTTCAGGAAGACTTTGCTCTGCTTTGCAAAGCTGCTCCACTGAAAAGAGAAGCTGCTTGCATCCTGATATTTTTCTTTCCTAACTCAGAATGCTGAGGTGTAGCAACCCTGTCCTCTGTAAACAAGTTTACAGACTGTGCATTAAACTTGGCACTTTCCCAGATAATAGCTCAGTTACTTGCTGCATAAATTCGCTGAGCCATTGGGGGAACCTCAGTTCCATTTACTTTAATAGAGCTGGGTGTTTTTGCTGGTTGTGGATATTAACTTGGTCCTGGCTGGATATTAACTTGGTTTCACTAGCGCAGTGCATAAGCACAATATCCTAACAGTTTGTTGTAGTTATGTGGGCACGAGGAAGGGGAGTAGGTTAAAGTGTAAGAGAGGTAACATACAGAGTGAGGGTTACTATCCTTAAAATGAGAACCCGCACTGCATGTATCCTTTTCAGTAATAGAGCTAAATATTATATGATGTTGAAATTTATGTGGAACCGTGTGTCTCTATGGTCAACATCATTAAATCTTAAAATGTATTGAGTGAACCACAGGCAGGCTTACTTGTGAAATTCATAAAATATCTCCATTTGCTGAATGTTTTGCTCTTTCCTGTCAGGTTTACATAGTAACGGTTGAAAGGCAAACAATGTGTGAAGTAAGACAGAAGGAGAAGTGCAAGGCTATCGTCTCCGCTGCCGATTCCTCGGGCGATTCGAATCCTTCAGGGGACAGTCTTCTTAATCTGGTTCAGTCTGAACTGGGAGTCCTGAGTAAACTCTGGCTGGCAGTGCTGCAGGACTATGCACTTCTCACATTATCTTCGGAATATGCTAGTCAACTTCCTGATGCAGGTAAACATTTTGAGCTGGGCAAATTACATTTGGATGAGGAAGTCTAGTATTTGAATATTTTTTTCGATGCATGAGCTCCAGCTGAGAGATTCAAGAAGTGTATTCAAATTTTAATGTGCCATACATGTTTCCTCATTTCACAGTACATTACTGTGAATTGCCTGTTGGCTGCTCAGTGCAAAAGCTGTGTGGCTCAGACCAGAATCTCTAGGCAAGGAGAGAATCCAGACACAAAGTCACGCCACACCTGACTCGCTCACCAAGACGTACACATTCTTGCACTTTGGCTAAAGAGTCAGTGGATACGACATGGGACCAAGAAACTAGTCTTATTCCTCTCTCCCCCCTCCCCCTCCCCTCAATGAGGCCTTCTATTATCCCTTACAGCGTAGGTGCTGAGATCAGAAAACTCAACACAGAATTTATGGAGCCCTTCCTGGTCTTTATGGCTGTTTTAGACTGGGCTTACCAATTAAGTTATTAGAATTTGTATGATTTTTTAAATGGGAATTGAATGAATGCTAATTTTTTAAAAACAGTAGCAAAGGACATTATTCGCTCACTAACTACTAATTTAGTGTACTATGTTTGATTGCCAGCGCCCGTCACTTCCTTTCAAATCACGTTTAATTGAGTGTTAGCGATATTGAATGCTTGGTTTATATTGTGTTTAAATGTGTAAGAATCAATTTGGGTCTGTCATGAACTTGTTTTGCAAGTGTCTTACTCCACTCCCATTGTCATTCATTTGAAGCTGTTCTGACTCACTTTGCTCGTGATAATGAGCGTCTCAGTACTTTGTTTCCTGTCACACAATAAATTGAGTTGTTGTCTGAGACAATGAACAATGATACGGTTTCCTATCCCAACAGATATTCTAATAAAACCAAAGTCGAAAAACATTAGAGCAAGTAGCCAAATAGAGTTAAACTGAGACAATATGATGTGTTCCCTCTCAACTCTTTTCTTCCAAATAAACGAACACATGTCTTTTGAATACAGCAAATTGTTGTTTCAAGTATCTGTATAGCACATTAAAATCTGAATATACTTCTTGAATGGTTTCTTTGACAGAAGAAAGGAAAATTGAATTCTAATCCAATGGGGTTTCTTGGCAATCTGGTTATCAGTAAAAGTGTATTGCTGCCCATTTAACTTCCAGGCTTAATACCGTGAGTTTGGAATACTTATGGTAGAGCCCTGTGAAAATCTTTTTATCTTTTTATTATTTTTCATTTTATTTTTCAGGAGTTTCTTGTTATTTTGTTTATCCATTAAAAATGTTGTTCGAAAATATTTGAAAGTAGGAAATCTGTTCGTTTCTCACCTTAATCTAGAGATGTTCAGTCTAATATCAGCCTTCAGCAGAGCTCACTCAGAATCAAACCTGTGACCCCCTTGGCTTATATGGCTGAGTGTCACACCAGATGATGCATTTATCAACTGAGCCATTCGGGGAAGCTTAAAAATGACTTTTTTCTCACATCATACAATTTTATTCCTAATTTGGAGTGCTTTTTACTATGGATATATTAGATTAATAAGGTTTTTATTGTAATAAATTAATAACTAACCAGTAATGCTAGGAAGCTGTATTCTTTATAAAGTGTACATAAAAACCTTATTGTTGTAGAATATATTTGTAGCAGGTTTGTTTTGTCTGAACAGGGGGTGCATTCTATACATCAGAAACGATAGAGGGTGCAAGGCTTCATTATTACAATGCATGGGCTCCTATCCTCCACGCCACGGCATTGTGGCTGAACAGCACAGGTTTTGTAGTGGTTGACACAGATGAGGACTCCTCACATCTATCCAGACCTGTAACGCCAACAATGTTGGGCCATGAATCCACTTCTGCAAATGCAGTAAAGTCGCCAGAGGATATCAACACTGATCGATTCCACCTCATTCTGGGTCAGTAAAGGAATGTTTAAATAGATCTGAAGAACTTGAATAGTTCTTTAATTTCATGTGTGGGTGTGCAACATTTTTTAAAAAATATCCATATGGCAAAAATCTCCACATCACAGGTTTATTTAATGCCTCTTAATACATATTCTGATTTATGTAGTAATTCAGGAATTAAATAAATGTATACAATTTACAGGGTTATTTTAAATTGATCCATTTGTAATCCAACACAAACCCGAAACAACACTTTAGTCAACCCCTCATTGAGACTTAATTTCCTGTGTTTTGAATTCACAGTGTGGAAATGTAAATATACCAGATGTGAAATTTAAATAATAATCAAATACAATTGAAACATCTGCGTCATTGTAGATAGACAGGAATACTGCAACTCTGTGAAAACTTTGAACCATCCTTCTGCATTGACAATATGTTGTGGAATTGAACAAGATGTAATTATACTACATTGTGTTGCATTCTTGTTGAATAACACACAATAAGTGAGTGGTTTCATTAGGAAAAAGCCTGCCTTGTCAGTAACAGGATTTGTACTAACATTTGGGAATCCTTCCATGTTGTACAACTAAATAATCTGCAATGTTACTACGAAATTCACAGAACTGTAGCAAGATTCCATTTTTCAGTGGTACATTTTTTAATTTTTCAGTGGTGAGTGCCATAATCTTGCTACGCAAAAGGACACTGAATTCCATTCAGATATCAGCCAAATGTTATGTTCCTGCAAATGGTCTCTCTTAGGTTTTTACTGTTATGTGATTCCCAAATAGTGAGCTGTGGGTGGCTTTGGGACTGAATTGAATAATACACACGAGTAATGCTTATCTCAACAGTCTGTTTAGCCAAAACAAATTCACATCACCAACAAATTATAATGACTTTGGCTAAAATCAACCAAATGAACAGACCAGAGGTTGAACCTGGGACCTCCTTGGCATGTATGACTTAGTAATAAAAGTGGAGAATTATTGTGGGGGGAAAGTAGCTCTATGTCTTCTTTTCTAATGTGCAGCAAATGGTGCTGTGGAGCTTTTCTCCAGTGGTCTGAATTAAATATAGCTCTCCATTTCACTTCATGTTGTAATTTGAGACCAGCATAAAATGGTCTGATTAGGAGTCAGAAAAGAACAAGGAGAAAGTGATTACTGTATAAGCCAACTCACCTTATAAAATTCAACATTTTGTTACCATAAAATAAAATCTCTTTCTTCTTAATTTCTTGGATAATGAAACTTACACAAAAGGAATGTGTGTTTCTAAATTTGAGCTTGTGTCCAGTGTATCCAATTGCACATTATGAAAACAAAAAAAATCACATCTTGACTTAATCATCCAGATAAGTCAAAGGCGATTACATTTTAAAATAGACAGATCGCTCTTAAATTAATTTGCCTGAAAGAAAGATAAATAAAATGGAGTTTAGAAGAAATGTTACATGCTGTTGTGCTGCATCTATTACAGGAATCAGTATAGAGTTTCTCTGCTCGCCACGACCAGATGCACCAATGGAGAGCATCACAGCTTGTTTACGTGCTCTGCAGGCATTGCTGGACGTTCCTTGGCCACGTTGCAGAATGGGAAGTGATCAGGTATTGCATAACAACTCATTTTCTGGTCATTTCTCCTCATCCTTGTTACCCAGGCAGGTAACACAGTTTGTTGAATATTTTGGTCATTAGGTCAATAAATGAAATCACCTCTCTCGCAATCCCGACAGTTCAATGGCTTAGTAGTACTGAGCAGAAACGTCCCAAATGCCTATCTAGTAGCTCAGTTGGGCCATTAACATGGCATTGCAACAGAGAATTGTTCATCTCTCCTGGGATAAAGTCCTTTTCTTTCATCTTTCTTCTCTTACATTTTCCCTTGTTTGGCACAGATAGTGATCTAAATGCTACTTGTGTAGAACGTATTAAATTTCTGCAATGACATTAAGAAGGGAGGGTATATTTGAGGAAGGTATATCGGGTTATTCTAGATAAAGATTAACTGGATTCTCGCAAGACTGTCATTTTTTACTTTGGTTTTGCAGCTAAATATGTGAATATGGGTGTGGACAATTTACCATCAGAAAGACGTTTAAGCCAATCGTGTGCTGTTTGCTAAAATGGGAAATTCAAGTCAGATAAAGATTTGTAACCGATTTAAATAAATAATTGAGGTTTGATGGTCTCAATTATTGTTTGAGATTGCCCTGCTAATTTAGCACAGTATTGTTTCATGCAACACAGGGCAATAGGAGTGGGAAGTGCCTTAAATATTGATATTCTGCTGGAAATACAGTTTATAATGTTTTCCCATCAACTACCAGGAGAAGACCGTGAACTGGAGAACAAAAAACATTGTCTTTATTGAATGAAAATGATTTTATTCATAATTAAAATTTGAATGACTTCAGCTTGCTTTGCTTTTCTTTGGAAGAGAAAGCACTTTCCTGAGACCTTTTAGCAGTGACGCTTCAACTCTGCATTTGGTTCTCATTGAGAAAAAAAAATCCTTGGGTTGATTTACATTTTGCTATGTTTTCTAAAAGTCAAAAGCTTAAATAATTGCTGTGCATCTGATGTTCCCCACTTTTTGAATCATTTCCATATCCCAGCCATTCTTTCGTAAGAACAAGAGATATGGTTTTTGTGTTGATCGATTTAACCTGTATTGCATATACTCTTTCTCCCAAATGCAGGAGCTTGGAGTGGAATTACTGAATGTGTTGCACAGATTGATCCTCACACGAGAGTCTCCCTTCATCCAGCTGGCTGTAATTGATGTTGTTGGACAGATAATACATGCAGCCCAGGAGCACGTGAAAGAGAAACGGAGGAGTGCAGAAGGTGGGTGTTAGAAACTATGAACTGCTGCAGCAATTCATTTTGTTCTGAATAGCTGTTTATAAGCAGTGACTAGCAGTGGAAGTCTAGACTAGGCAGAGGTCACTCCTATTCTTATGAGTTTCTAGCATGGATCAAGGGATAGCAACAAGGAGCAGCAACTCTGTTTTTTTACTTTGCTCTCCTTGGCTTGGGGTCCCTCCTCCTGAGTTTGCGGACAATTAGATCTACTCTAACTGAGATAATAATAATATTTCTTTATGTTGCACCTTTCATGTCTAGGAGACATCTCAAAGCACCTCACAGGATACACTACAAAATGGAGTAACTTTTTTTGTGGAGAGGGAATGCAGCAGCCAATTTGCACACTTCAATGCTCCATGAACAGCCATGAACTGAATGGCTAATTTTAGTTGAGAAATTGTTGACCAGGACACCAGGAGAAACTTTTTTTTCCGAATAGATCAGTTGACATAGGGATTGAACTAGGAATTTTCTTGGTCTCAATGGCTCATTGTCCTACTAATTGGTTAACTGCTGAGCTAGTAAACTCTGTGTTCTTCCTAGTATTATGTGAAAAAATTGTGATGAGAAAACTGGGCTTGATAACAGCCTTATTTTGTTTCTAATTTACCTTACCTGTCTGTGTGCAGTGGATGATGGTGCTGCTGAGAAAGAGACATTGCCAGAATTTGGAGAGGGCCGAGATACTGGCGGGCTGGTACCAGGGAAATCCCTAGTCTTTGCAGCTTTGGAGTTGTCCCTCTCTGTCCTTGTTCGCCAGCTCCCACAGCTAAACCCAAAACTGGTGGGAGCTCCTGTTGGTAATGCTGGGAAAACCCAGCAGTTGACTAAGGATGGCACTAAGTTAGTGGCAGCTGCCCTGGGAATTCTCGCTGACCTCCCTTCAGTGTGCTCACCCGCAGGTAAATTTATGCGTCGATCAAACCAAGTTTACGCATTTCAATTTTGATAAGATTATATTTTGTGTGCAAATTTTTTACATAGAATTAAATAGAATGATATGCTACTTGGCCCATCCAGTTTGTGTTTGTGTGTGTTATACTCAACACAAGTGTCCACCCCTCTCCTATTTCCTTCTCATTTACCCCTCTGTATTCCCTTCTCCCTCAAGTATGCATTAGATTTCCTCTTAAGTATGTTGATGCTCTTTGTTCAACACATCTTCTGGCAGTGAGTTCCATATTCTCATAACCCTCTGTGTGAAGAAGGTCTGCGCTTCATTCATCCCTTTTAGATCTGCACCTAGATATTTTAGATTTACTCTCTCCCTCCACCTTGCCCCCTCTCCCCACTTTCAAATCCAGCCTTAAGATCTTCCTGTTTGATCGTGCTTATGGTCACCTCCCATATCCGTCTCCCCCTGGCTTGGTATCAGACTCCGCCACTGTCCAGCGCTCCGGGACGCTACCCTGCGTGAAGGCCTCTGGATAACTGCAAGTTGTTGTTGTTTATGCCCCCTTGTTTTGGAATTACAAAGAGAGCTAAGAAGGAGCATAAATATGAAAAGCGTGTTGGGATGGTGGGGCTCCAAACTAACTCCCTCCAAATGTATAAAGTGGTACAAAATACCTTTCAACATTAGACATATAATTTGTCATTTGATATATTATGGTTTTTAATATTTTCTTTGTTTTACAGGAAGCGTATCGATTCTTCCCACACTCCTTTATCTTATCATAGGAGTCCTCACAGAGACTGCGGTGAAGATGTCCGATGGTCACATGTCTTTAACAGTTGGTGCAGCTCTGCAGGCGTTGAGGGCCGTTGTATTGTCTCCCATGGCCCAAGCAGAGAAGAGCCGTGCCGCGTGGACCAAACTCCTCCGCAGCGCTTTGGCAACAGTTCTGGAGTTTTGGAATCCAGGTAACAGGACGTCTAACTCACTGTGATTTAAAATACAGCTGTACAAGGAAATATCACCACTTACTCTTAACAAAAAATGCAGCTGCTAGTTTCTTTGGTCAGCCAAACCAAACAGAGTTCCATGCATTCCATCCTATACATGGAAATTCCCGGGATATTTATTGGAATATTAAAACAGTGAGTGCTGATGCTGTTGTTGGGCACTGGCTGGGAAGTTTTTCATGTCTCTCCTGTAATGTCTGAAATGCTGTACTCTGTCCAGCGCCTTGGGACGTCCTCCCGATGCAAAAGGCGCTATACAAATGTAATCTTGTTGTATACTGAGCAGTTGTTTCCTACAGATCGCACTTTTTCATTTCCACCACCTATTTATTGTCCTCTTTACCCACACAAACTGTTCTCAGAACAGGGTGTTGAGATATTGAAACACTTTCCATTCTGTTGGGACGTTGGGTTGTCCTCCGGACGTGAAAGGCGTTATACAAATGTAATCTTGTTGTTGTTTACAAAATACATTAATATCATGTTATAATATCCTGTATTTTCTGCTTTCCCCTAATCACTATATTGTTGCAACAGTGAGATAGATGCATCTTTCTAGGCAGAGCAACTGTTTGACTTCTCCATCCGAGTCCAGCACTTTGGGACGACCTCCTGACGTGAAACGCACTATATAAATGTCAATTTGTTGCAGTTGAGTTGATCATAAGATTAATAATCGTTGCAATTGATATAGCGCCTTATCACGTCTTCGATACGTCTCAAAATGCTTCACAAAATATACTGTAAAACGAATTGACTGTATATTTTGTGGGCGAAATGCAGCAGCCAATTGCACACAGCAGTCTCCCACAAATAGTCGTGGGTTGAGTGACCAATTTATTATGCACCACATGAGTCTCTACCCACTTCCATTGTAGTCCTCCTTTAGAATCACTAGTACTCCAACTCTGAAATCACGTGTTTATTGAGATGAAAGATTGTGCCAATGTGTAAAATATTTCTCCTCCACCAAAAAAAGCATCTTTAGTTATGAAATTCCTCACCTTCCGTATGTGATTTTTGTCTTTAAGCAGAAGAGATGCGGTCAGAACTGGATGAAGTGACCATGCTCATCGCAATTAGTGTTTTCTTGATGTCAGCAAATCCAGAAGTCGTTTGCGTCCAGTGCCTTGAGAAACCATGTATTGAGAGGTTTAAAGTAATCCTCTGTTCTAAAGATCCAGCAGTAAGTATCCTTCCACATTTATTTCAAACTTAGTTGAGGAGTAAATGCCTCAATGTCTGCCATAGCTGAACTTATAATAATAATAATCCTTGCATTTGATATAGCGCTTTTCACGTCGGAAGGACGTCCCAAAGCGCTTCACAGAACACACTGTAAAGTGAATTGACTGTATATTTGTGGGCGAACACGGCAACTAATTGCACACAGCAATGTCCCACAAACAGTCGTGGATTGAAAATGACCAATTTATTATTGTTTTTTTGGTTTTGGAGGGATTATTATTAGGTGTGTGGAGTAAGGAAACTTGCCCAAGGTTTCGCCCTGCCTGGAATTGAACTCGGGTCTCTCGCTTGCAAAGCGAGTGCTCTATCCACTGAGCTACAGGACTCCAGCTGACTTTGTTATAACTGCTGTCATTTAAGTTGCATTATCAAATCACTTGTTTCTTTATCTACATAGCAATGCAAATGAAAATCAATCTATGATTTCCAATTTGAAAGGTGTTATTTTCAGAGTCAGCCTCAGCATTGCCACTTGCATGAACTAAAGCTTATTTTGAGAATTAAATGCTTCAAGATGGTGAAATATGACCAGTGGCTCTCCCTCATGGGACTCTATGCTAAAGCTTCTGCCTGATTTGTTAACTGAGTCAGTCAATAGGTTCCAGCCTCAATACGTGTTCTATGCTTAGTCAGCAATAAGGCACTTCAATTGGACTCAATCCTCTGAGCAAGAGAGAAAAAAAAATGATCATATTCAAACTGATTTCCTACTGTTGATGCTAGCCATGTTTGCTGGATCTTGGTATAAGCACATGAGTAGACATTGGTGAGGATAGGATCAGGCTTGGTTCTGATGTGCCATTGTTTGCATCGCCTGCTGGCTTTCACTCTGGAATAAGCAATGAACACATGGGCAAAATGCAGATTGTTGCC
Organism: Callorhinchus milii; assembly: GCF_018977255.1. NCBI lineage: Eukaryota > Metazoa > Chordata > Chondrichthyes > Chimaeriformes > Callorhinchidae > Callorhinchus > Callorhinchus milii. The sequence continues at coordinate 12,142,073 of NW_024704750.1, read as the reverse complement.
TGTGAATCAGTACCTACCTTCAGGACAAAAGTGAAGTGCTCTGGGACTCTGCCTAGGTGAGGAATGCTATATAAATGCAACTTGTTCTAGTTGCAAAAAAAGGAGAGGGAAACGCACCGAGTGAATAACCAATTGTATCTAGGAGATTGGTGGCCAGGACACCGGAAGGACACNTTTTTTTCTCAAGAAGTTCAATGGGATCTTTAACATCCATCCACCTGAACAGGCATACAACACCCCAGTTTAATGTCTTAATATCTGGCTCTATTTCCTTTTAAGGTACAAATGAAGTGCTACAAGTTGCTGCTTTCAATATTCCAGCATCCTAACAGGGCTGTATCTGTACCATATATCCATTCCCTGGCTGCTTTAATTTTACGTAGACTTCAAGAAGTGGAGAAAAGAAAGCCAAGCTCATACCCAGAGCTGCAAGCGGTGCAGGAAGGCATGAGAACTCTGGAGACTCTGGTCAGCATGGCAGATGAGCAAAACCGTAAGTCTCTCTTCAAACCTGACTAACTCCATTTGCCCTTGATATATACATCAATATTCAAATTCAGTCTATCCTATTTGATGTTGTAATATTACAACCTGTTCCATTTGTTATTTAGCCACCTTTCGATTTCCTTCACGCTGCTCGGACTTTTAAATCTGCTGAGTGGAAAAAAAAGTTCTCAGACCTCTGCAGTGCTCCCTTCTGGCTAGTTGCTGGGTAGGATCTAATTTCCTCCCTCTGTAGGAAGGTGGAGCACCATTCTCCCCCCCAAAAATAAATAAATAAAATAATTTTGTCACTCACAACTGTTTGTGGGATACTGCTGTATGCAATTGGCTGCTGCGTGTCACCCACACAATACATAGTATATTTTTTACAGTATATTTTGTCATGCTCTTTGAGACATCTCAATAATGTGATATGGCACTATATAAGATGCAAGGATTATTATTGTTATAACACAAAATTACATTTGTATAGTGCCTTTCACATCAGGAGGACGTCCCAATATATATACGGTGTTATATTACCTTATTAGGGCCACTGCAGTATGGTTAAAGTGAAATGATCGTGTACCAACTGCAGTAGCCAGATTGGAAAGAAAGAACTTGTATTTTTGTGGCTCTCCTTATTCCATCTAAATATCTCAAAGCACTTTGTAGTAATTGTCAAGGATAGTGACTGATTATGTAGACTACTTTGGCAGTCATTTTCCACATGGCAATTCCTATAAATTGCATGAGCTGAATGACCAATTTTAATCTGGAGGATTTTTGGATTAATGACCTGCTCTACTCATGGTGACTCCCACTGTTGGATTCTAACTTCTCCAGCACTCTGCCCCCCAGTCCTCAGGATGCCCATTTTAATTTTCAAAAAATCCCACCGAATGTTAAATTGACCACAATAAGCATTTTACATCTCTTTTAAAGGTATTGGCGACAGGAGCTTCTATGTCTTGAAAAGTAGGATAATGTTGATTTACATCTATGTTATAACTTATCATTTAAATTCTAAATTCAAGTGTAACAACATAATATTTGTTCTTTGATTTAGAATGCAATGTTACAATAATGCGGCAGAGAACTTGCACACAGTAATGTCCTATAAATGGCCTTAAAGTAAATGACCAGTTGTATGGAAGGGTTGGGGTTGTTGTCCAGGAGAAACTCCCTTCTGTTAAATAAATTCCAAAGCTATCTTCCCTTCCTATTGGAGATTGGATTTTAGTACATTTTCACATTTTGTTAGTAAGCTTGACTGTTGTTAAATGCCTTTGTACGGATTCTGTTGTAGTGCGAATGTTTTAATGAATTTTCTGAATATTCAGGAGTCCATTTGGTAGCTTTGCTCCTACCAATCCTTATATCCTTCCTTTTGGATGAGAATGCTCTGATGTCGGCACTAAACCCAGCCAAGAGTTTGCATGAATTTGCTCTGCAGAAGCTGATGCGAATAGGCCCTCAGTATCCATCCGTCTTTCAAAAGATGATGGGCACTTCACCAGCTATGAAAGCCAGGCTTGAAGCAGCTGTTAAAGGTAACCAGGAGAGTCTGAAAGCCAAGACAGCCGCTGGCCAGCCGAAGTGCCCTGGAAAAAGTTCTCCCAGCATTCAACTCAAGACTAATTTCTCAAATTTCTAACAGGAGCTATGAATCAATTAATAAAAGAAAATAAGTCATACCAAACGAAATCACGTAAAAGCATGCAGAGTTTATTTCATTAAAATTACAGGAACTTATCTACGAAACCTTACCAAGCATAATCCAGCCATTCATAACAGACATTAACCTCGTTTGTTTACTTAGATTAAAACTGTAAACTTGTGTGTATGTTACAGGGAAACATTTTAAAAAGTGTTCAATATTCCACTTGTTTACAACTAGCATTGTTTTTAAGTCATAAATTTTTTACCATTTGTTGCACTGTTCGCTCTTTATTTGGTGACCTGCCCAAATAACACTTGGAAAAACATGTTCAGACATTAGATCTTATAGATTTGGTATGGCTTGTTATACAGTGCTTAACCTTCAAGTAAACAAATATGATTAATAATGCTAAAGGGAATTTTATATGATTTTTTAACTTAAAATATTGCTATCTTAATGCTGGAATTCATAGAATGTCTACTATGATGGGTAGGGTTGAATATTCCATACCATAAAATGCAACCAGCAGATACTAACTTCTTATAAAGACAATTGCACTACAGTACTATTTTTTTAAATGAAAAGGATTACTTAGGTGATGCAATATTAAAACTGTGGTCTGTACATAAAAGTAAAACCTTCAGCAGAATGCATTTGTAACCATGAATCGTAAAATAACAAAGAATTTAACTGCATAATGGGTCTGGCTGTTAGTGCCAGCCAAACCCTAATATGCCAGTGTTAACTGCAGTACAAGTATTGTGTGTGTATAGTGTTCACAGCTCAGTATTCTTAATACTGAAAATCTAAATCCAAAAAATGTTGTTACAAAAAACTATCTGCTAGCTGCCAAATGATTGATTCCAGTGCTTTAGCTTTATGGCGGTCAGAAATACTGAATTACTCATAGATGAATTACATGTTGTGTATATAACACAATTGTAAATTGTACAGAATAACCAAATATGCATAATTGCTAACATTTTTTTTTGTAATTTTACTGAGAAATAAAGCTAATTTGCTCATTTTATTCTTTCACTTTTCCTATTTTGTTTTCCTCCTATTTTGATTGTTGTCCCCATGCACTTACTATGTGTGTGAGTCTCTCATACACGCGCACACACCTGGGAGTTATTGAAACACCAAAGTGGGCAGATCCAGGGGATGTCTGCCCTTAACCCTATGCTTTTTTACTATATTAACAAGTTTGGAATGCTGCATTTTGCAGGTTGATAGGATTAGGATTCCTCACGTTGGTGCACTGTACCTTTTCCTACACTATTTTTAATCTGTTTCTCATCCCTCCTGAAGGCATTTGATTTATTTGTATTCATGAGATGGGGTTTTATGGACACGAATATCTCATCCAAATGGCCATTGTTCAAGATGATGTCATCAATAACATCATTGCAGAAGTTGATTGATAGGAATAACTAACTGCTTTCCTTTGTGAACGTTCACAATGTGATTAAGCCAAGGTTGAAGGTATTAGCACATAGAGCTACCCACTTACAATCATTTATCCTCCAGTCAGAAGAGGAACTCCTATGTTTTTCAAAAGATCACCATAATTGGGAATGGAATTATTTTCCTATTTTCACCTCTCGTTTCCCCCTTTCCACTTGGCAGAACACAGTGCAGAGAATGGCAGAGCACAGTGGAGCGTTGAGCAGAGACCGGTAGAGGGAATATTTTTATTTTGCACCTCAACTAGAAAATGTTGCAATTGATAGACTTGAAAAGACAGATTTTTAAATTTTAAATTTAAATCTGTGACCCCAAAATGTTATATTTAATGATAACTGAGTTTAAAATGCAATCTCAGGAGAATTTCAATTTTCAGTATATTTCCTAGATCAAACATGACTCAATTAACTAAATAATGCCAGCAGTCCAGCACAGTCTGTCAGTTATTGTATTTCCTCTGGCTATATATGGTTTCATTTACAGGGAGCCACAATTTACTTTAAGTTCAATAACTTTCTGAAGCATAGGTAGTTCTGTTTTTTTAATAGTTCCAGACATTGTAGGTTTGATGACGCCTGGTCTATTAGGATGAATATTTAAGTCTGTAACCACACCATAAACTTTTTTGAAAATGTCATGTGCTAGAACAGTGCCTAATGTGTTGCAGATAAGTTACTGGTAAATCTGCAGATTTCTTATTTCACGTTGTATTTTCACTCCTCCCGAACATGCAGAATATTAGGCAAATGTTTTTCTGTTGAGACCTGGGTAGGTGTAAACCCAAAGGATTAGAAGATGATTCTTCCCCTCCTGTATTGGTTTAAAATCAGCCCAGACTAATGGGTCTGTCTGTCACTTTACATGGAGATCAACATTGGTTGGTTTAGAACAATCCCTACTTGCCATCTCAGCTGAAGAATGATGTGTTGGGAAGGACCCTAATAAGAGAGGGGGAAAAAAATTGGATCCCAAGATTGGTTGAGTGGTGTGGTCATTTAATGTTTCAGTTTTCAAAAATTTAAATTAACTATTTTTCCTATGTGCATTGGTCTGAAGGAACGCAGCTGGTGTTTTATTTTTATTTCAAGTTTTATTTGAAAAATCATTTTGTGCACTTATATGAATGGTCCTGTTATTGGAGTTGGTGTGTTTTGTATAAAGACAGATGAGTTAAACAGAGAGCCTGTTGTATACCTGTAAAACACAATGATTGAAATTAATCATGGCGCTCAGAATAGTGTTTTCGTGTGCACTGGTCTGAATTGATCAAACAGGAACATGTCCTTACAGACAAAGATACTGCAGTTCATTTTCCTGTTCTTTGAACGATAGCTATTTTGGGACAGAGTTGTGGACAGGGTTACAAGCTGATTCCAGGTTGAGGCACATTCACCAAGCCTTTTGACATTTGTTCCTCAGAGTTACAGTTGTGAGCAAGCCATTATCGTCTGGGAAGCTGAATGGTCCTTTATCTGTTTTTATATATTTAGATTTGTTTGCCTACGCAACAAGCTTCATTGTACGAAGCAATTTAAAATGTATGGACCCGATAAGACACTTTATTCAAATCTTGTGTTAAACCAATATATTAAAATTGAATTACAGCAACTATCCTCATGCTGTCAATTAATTGAATAAAGGGCACTTAGGATTTCATTCTATTCTAGTCTTTCATTGAAGTTATGAAGTCGTGTTTATACATTAAAATGCACATTTAAATGCCGGCGAACTTGTTTTTGTTTTAACTGTTTATTGATTTTGTATTGTTTATTAATCTGTGTGTGGCTGATGCGAATTTAATAAACTTCAGTTTGCTCTGCTTCGGCCATCTTATTGAAGATGGAATAAAATTAATCAATATCAATGGAAGAGGCAGAGAGTTGTTAGCTCTGTTGTTTAATGTATCAAGTGACATGAAACTGAGCCACAAACAGACCACGCCAGTCCCAGTTTCCATCAGTGGTCTGTGCTGAAAACCTCAGTGACTTTGGGTTAGGGAAGAAGAGGCCAGTGTTCCTGTTCATTCCTCACTGCTGTCCCTTGCAGGGAGAATTTGTTGGGTGAGCAACAGATAGGATTTGGCTATGATGGTTACAAGGTTGAATAACTTATTGAGAATTAAGTGATTGATCATATGACTACTGCTGCCCACGTACGCAAGCATGAATCAGGTGAAAGGGGGAAAAAATTAAATTTTTTAAGAGCAAGATTGAGATAAAAAAAGGTTGTTCAACAATTAAATGTAGTTTATTGAAACTGAGAGGACCTGTTTGACAAATCCTAACTGATGGGCCACGTTTGAAGTCTCCATCCTACAAGTCTAATTTTAATGAGAAGATGCATTAAAGCATTACAAAATTTAACCTGCATAAGATGGATCAAAGCGTTTAAAATTTACCCTGCTTTACAACTATAGCAACGACACTTTTGATATTCATTTGCACATTTCATTAAGCCCATGATACGCAGTTTTAGCTTTGCAACTAAGAAAATTGAATGTTAATGAGTGGTGCAAAGATGCAAATAATTCATCCACCGAAAGCAATTGAAGGACATTTGAGTAAAGAAAGTAGTAATGTGATCAAACTGGAATTCCTTCAAATGCAGTCAAAACATTTGTGAATCATCTTCAAAGTAAAACCCATAATGCCCTTTAGCAAGTGAGATGACTGGTGTAATATTTCAGAGGGTTTGCAACAATTGTAAACACATTGGCTTGATCTTGTTCTATACTTCTGCTGATTTGCTAAGTGTACTTTTTTTGATTGCACCAAATCCTATGTTCTAAACAATCTGGATAATCACAAAAGAGGTTTTTGATGAAGAAGACCCTTTTGCCCATTTGATCTAATTCTTCCAGAATATAAATCTTGTTACCTTTCCATGACAGGATCAAACTATTTCCAGTCCAGTCTCCTGGCTTCCAGAACCTTTCCCAATCACCCATTCTAGCAGATGATTATTTTCTGTGTAAAGAGAGTAAAGGAAGTATTTCCCTAAAATGGACCTTCACCCATACTTGCCTGCACTCAGGAGAGCAAACACGTGCACTGCTGGCAGGGTAACTGGAGGCATTCTGTGCTTGAAGCTTCAAGACAATGGTTGTGGGTAACTCTTGCTTCTATTTTGACCTTTCTCGCTGTTGGAAGTTGATGGACCTTTACTGACAACTGAAATCGGGAACTCAAACCTGGTTTAAACTGCATTAGCTTTAAAGGGGACTTAGAATAGAAAGATTTTTTTTAAAACTAAGGTTTATGTAAATTCTCTAATGATCTCATGCATGCAATGGTGCAGCACTAGGCCATAAAGCCTAAAATGTTGCTGGTTCAAATCCTGTCTTGTTCTGAATTAGCTAATCTTAGATTGGACAGCAATTGTCGTGCTTCAATTAGATTCAGTTCCTCTGAGTTAAGGAGTAAATCAGATAGATTTTCCACTCTGGATTGCAATCTCAAAACCCTTGCCGCAAGGTGCATATAATAATAATAATCCTTGCATTTGATATAGCGGCTTATCACGTTATTGAGACATCTCAAAGCGCTTCACAGAATATACTATAAAGTGAATTGCCTGTATATGCAAGGATGTTGGGTAAAGACAGGATCAGGCTCGGCTGTGATGCTTCCCCACTGTCAAGTACCCTGGCAACAGTCACTGTCAAGGCTCAGACATAAATAATGGCAAGATATCAGAGAGTGCCGGTTGCCTTTTGAACTGTACCTGTCAAGAAGGAAAAAGGAGTCAAATGCCTTCAGCAGAAGAGGAGGAAGCTAGAGAAAATTGCCTGGAAAAAGGATTGTTTACAAGGTATAGGGATTATTTGATATACTGTATTGGTCATCTAAGTTTTGTGAAAAGCTGTTTTTAAAGGTTTTATTTTTAACTAACATTTTTCTCCATCCCACATGCCATTCCCCAACAACAAACCAAATTAAGTGATGTGAGGAGAGGGCATCAGCCCTCCTTTTTATACAGGTGAAGGGGGCAATGTTGCAAGAGTTGACAAGCAGAAGTTTGGTTCCAACATCATAATCACATGGTCATTTTTTATCTCTATCATGTGGTCTCTCCTGAGTCAGATATAATCATTTTTTCCCCTCCAGTCCCCTTTCGTTTCGCCCCCACCCTATAAGATCAACATTACACCATTTCCTCTTGGGGTTGCAGACTGCTGGCTTGGGTCTGTCAATATTCTCTCTGCCCACAAAATAAACATCACTACTCCAACATGACCGAAAGAGGTTTGTTTTGCGAGGAAATGCAAACCGGGGCATTCATTTGGCGCACCACACGGTGCACACCGCTGTCATGAAATATGAATTAAAACCCCCTGTGAAGAACACATGTTACCAGAAGACAGTAAAAGTCAACCTCAGTTCCACTGAACGGTTTTGCATTGCTGTGGTGACAGTACTGAGAGAGGTTATTCGGTACGAGTGAAACTGTACACTGACTCAGCTCCCAAATTGTTGCTATAAATGAAACCGGTGCGTGTTAAAGCTTGGCCAAAAAAAAATGTCACGCCTTTGTGAGTGGTGGGTTGGGGTGGGGGGGAATACCTGCACGCCTGTCTCACCCGGTTTGCTGGAGAGGATGGTGAAACAACCTGTTTGAAGAAACAATTGTATTGATGACTCATGTGAATTTAAGTGTATTTATCCCAGCAACGTAACTAACTGTTGTGACAGCCACACGTTGAACTCCCCCCCCACCCCCACCCCCATTAGGACTGGGGATGATTTCAGCCAATTCAAGTCAATTTTTTTTTGTTCAAATACCAACCCACACACACACACCCTCACCCTTCCCCCCCACCCCCAGCAACCAACTCAACACGAGTTGAAGTGGATGAGCCAACGTGGAGCTGTTGACCTTGACATGTCCTGGTGGTGGTGGTGGTGGTGATGATGGTGTGTGTGTGTGTGTGTGGGAGGAGAGAGGGAGAGAAAAGAAATTTATATCGGATGGGCATTTTTTGCTAAACAAACAAAACAAAACAAACAATGCAATGCAATGCACGGGGTGGGGGGGGGGTGGGGGGGGGGTTTGTGAATAAAAAAAGTTTAGAAGTTGAGGAGGAGGGGGAGAAAGGGAAAAAAAAAGAGACGGTCGTTGAGAATTTGCATATTAACCGCAGGGAACTTGGAACCCGCGGCCGAGGGTCCGGTTTCTGTTTGTGGCGAAACAATAATGGATCGCACCTTCACAGCCCCGAAAAAAAACACCGACACACAGTGAGAGAGAGACAGAGACACAGACAGACAGAGACACACAGACAACCACCGGGGACCACTTAATAGGGGACCGCGTTAGCGGAGCCGCCGGGAATCGATTAAAAAACCCCCCCCAGACCAAACCCCCCCCCACCCGTGGCCGCCTCCTCCCTCCCTCCCTCCCTCCCTCCTCCCATTGTCCCTCTCGTGTTTTCCCGATTTTGAAGCGTGAGAGAGAGAGAGAGAGAGTGACAGAGTGACTTCCCATTCCCACCCAACAGCCGTGTGGAATAACTCGCGTGTAAACAAACAAACGCCTGTGTTGGAGGGCAGCGGTTTAGAGACGTTCCCCGAGGCTCATCCTCCCCCCTCCCCCCCCTCAACCCGAGCAACGCGGAGCCAATGGGACGGCGGCGAGATACGTGCGTGTGAGAGACCCTCTCACCTCCCTCTCTCTCCCTCCCTCTCTCCCTCCGCCCAACACACACCTCTCGACTCCCTCTCCCTCTCCTCCTCTCTTCCTCCTCCTCCTCCTCTCGCTCTCTCTTTTCTTTCTTTTTCTCTCTGTTCTCTCTCCTCCTCGCGCTGTTGGGAGACGTTTGCGGTCGAGGAGGAGCTGCCGCCGAGGGAGGGAGGGCGGGCGCGCGCGCGTGCGTGTGCCCGTACGTGCGCGTGCGCGAGGAGGAGGAGGAGGAGGATGTGGCCTCTCTCTCTCTCTCTCTGGTCGCTGTTGCTCCGCCGCCGCCGTTAAGGTTCCGGGGGTGGGGGGGGGCGGCCCGAGTTCAGTTGAGGCCGAGCGTCGGTGAGTTGAGTTGAGTGCGGCGGCGGCTGGAAACAAAAATAAAAGCGGCTGATTTTTTTTTCCAAAAAAAAAGGGAGATGATATTGTGGGGAGTGGGGGGGTGTTTGTGTGTGTGTGTGTGTGTGTTGGTGGGGGGGGGAGAGAGAGAGAGAGAAGCGGCGAGCCCACCTGGTCTGACATGGCCTTACGTGGCGGGTTGCTTTAAAATTTAGTCCCAGGCTTCCATGGCCGTGCGTAGGCCTCGGGCGGCCTGATGTCGGAGGGGAGGGGTTGTTCGGTGCGGCGTTTGACTGGGAGCCGGTGTGGGGACGACGACGGGTTGCGGAGATATGTATATATAATCTGTGTGTGTGTATATATATATGTGTGTGTGTGTGCGCGGGTATATATTTAGCAGCGACGACCGCTGCTTGTGTGGGAAAAGGCGACCGTCTCGGAGGAAATAGCGGGGGAGGGACAGGGAGTGAAGGCCGCGGTGAGGGGGAGGGGAAGCCGGGGGCCAGGGTGAGGGGAGAGGGGGAGGAGGAGAGGGGGAGAGGGGGGGGGGATCGCCAAGTCAATAAATACCAAACCGGCCGGTTCCCGGGAAAGCGAGGCCGGGTTGGGCCGGACCTCCCGGGGCGGTGAGGGACTGAGAGAGAGAAGCACCTTCAGCTTCAGTGACTCAGTTGTTTTTGTTTAACCTGAAACCAGTCCGTCGGGTGCCAACCGCCACCTAAACACTGTCTGTGTCTGATGGCCACCGAAACTACCCCCCCCCAGAGCAGGGCAGGATACCAGCAGCTTGGGTTTATATAGCGTCCCCTCCCGGTGGGTGGTTAGCGCCTCAGAGCGCTTTGTCAGACAGACGGACCGACACACGCACAACTGCGGTGGTGTCGATTTAATTCCGCTTTTTCTCGAAATGTGAGCGTTTTGTTTTTGAATAAATACTGGGACCAGAACCCGTGTTGTTCCGACCAGACCAGACCGGGCTGGATTCTGGTAATCCGCTTTAATTTGCGAGTCGTGGCGTTCCCGATTGGTGCTTCTCTGGTTAAATGCTCTGCTGTATGTACCTCGGTGAGAGTAGCCCAGGACTCTTTATACCCCCCTTTCAATTCGGGGGACAAAGGGATGTGTGTATTTTAAGTAATAACCGACTGTCTGTGAGTGGCAGATGTTAACGTTTACTTTTCTTTTGATCAGGTGAAGGGGTTCGTTCAGGCCATTTGTGGAAATACAATTTTCCCCCCAGTGACTTCTTTTTTTTTAACTGCTTTCGACCTCTCGAAGCTCAAGAGGGGAGGAGGGGGGAGTCGGACGTTTTTCAAGCTTTGAGAATAAAAAGGCCTGACCATGGCAGACGTGGACCCCGATACGCTGTTGGAGTGGCTGCAGATGGGACAAGGGGACGAAAGGGACATGCAGTTAATTGCACTGGAACAGCTGTGCATGTTGCTTTTGATGTCTGATAACGTGGACCGTTGTTTTGAAACGTAAGTATAATTTGTGNTTTTTTTCTATTGTGATCCCGAGGCATGACTTCTGTTAGCTTCATGAAATCCAGGAACTCCAGGAGGTTTAATAATCCAGTTTAACTCCTTTAAAAAAAATTCATAAACATTCATGCCGAAGAGGTAGATGGTTGAATCTGTTAAATGATGGATAGACTATTGGCTATTTGTTTACAAGGCTGTAAAATATTCCTTTGACACCGTAAACTTTATTTAGATAATATCCTGACCTGTGGTAATTATACTTAAATGGGTAGCACAGTTCTTCAGAACTAGAGTGGAGTATGTCCCTGAACATAGTTCCTAAGTGTTCTATTTTAAAAAAATTGATTTTAAGCCTTTGAGTTTCAATGTCATTGGTTTTCCTTGGAGCTTCTGTTGTGACCTTTGAGACTTGCTCTGTGTCTCCTTAATGGAACAGGGTATTTTATAACCCTATCTGACCACAGGGCAGAACATTGGCAGCAGTTGTGTTGACGCAGCTCATGCAATAAGCAACTTAACCTGAAATTCTGAGTTCTGTGGATCTTTGAAATGTAATTGGGAGCATGTTTGGGTCTCCAGTGCACTTCCAGCAATCTGTTTTTGATGAAGTGAAAGTTACATCATTGGTTCTCATTGAAAGCTGTCTTGGCTTCTATTACAGTGAAGTCTGGAGAATATTGAACTTTTGTGCAAGTATTTGCTCAAGAGGGTAATATTCCAAATTTTACAGTAACACAGTATAGTGACCATTGACAAGAGATAAATTTAGCATTTTTCATAGAAATACATGCTGTTAAACATGCACCAGTATTCACTGTTTCAGCAGGTTGCTGAGTTTTAACCTTTATTCAGAAGTACAGTACAATGATCACTGATGAGACCAATTTAACATATGTCAGTGTTCACTGAATGAAATCAGAGTGACTGAAAATTAATGGTACAATTCATGAAATATGCCTCTCTTGCAGTAAGTTGGTGCTTTTTTGTGATTCTGTTTATCCATGGTTCCTTCCTGGAAAGTACCCATGTGTGGGTGTTGGTGAAGTTCTGCTCTCACTCAGCTGTCATGATCTTGAGTTCTATAGCTTGCCTAGAGTTGCTGCCAACACGTCTGAAGTACTAGAGGGCTTCAGTGCCAATGGATCCATGTTCCAGTGTGAATTGGGGAAATCAGCTGGGGGTGGTGGGAAATCCACCAGCAGATTGATGACATCACTTGTCTTATGGGTTGGAGGATGTTTTTCTCTGGAGCTGCTCTTGTTTCGTTTCTTTCCCTCATTTGTTCTCTTTCCTCTTCTTTTCTTCCTCATCCTCCCGAGCATCTGTCACCACTGAGATGAATACAGGGATGATTGCACATAGATTCCAGGTCACTTGTTATCTTGGTTTTGATTCTCCTCCAAAAATTATGAAGAGCGATTAGGTTTTTCTTGGTATTTTGTTTTTGTGGTGCAACTGAAATTGGGCTTTAATACAAGAAGTCAATCTAAGAGGTCAATCAGGAGCATCCCAGTACCGTGGCCTACCCTGTATGGGGACCAGTTAAGCTGAATTTTTTCAAGGAATTTTGGTGTGTAAATAAGCCTCTTTTTTCCTTTGCCAGAATTTTGTGGAAAGCTATCAGAGCTGGAATTTAAGCTTGTCAATTTTATATGGAATATAGAATGCCAGTGTTATAGGATAAGTATTTGTGGAGATGGCAGTATCTGAGGTTGGACCTGGCATGCCTTGTGAAATCGTAGCATATTTGTGTACCATGTTCTATTTCTGTGCCCAGAGTTGTGCAATGCTGCTAATTTCTACCCCTGGTCAGCACAGCTGCAGAATACTGGCACAACATTGCAAGTCAGTGGAAGAAAGGAGTACGCTTGGTAATTAAAAGTGTTGGTATTTGTATTTTCTAAGCACAGCAACATGTGATAGATGGTCATGAATAATCTATTTTGGTTTACCATTTTGAATAGTGCATAGTCTTTTAAATATAGAAAATCACATGATTTGGTACTTTTACCAGTTGTAAAGTAATGAACAGAAGCATGCCTAGTTGTTCTTACGACCATTTTAAGAAAATGCAATGTTCTTGGGTGGGTGATTTGATAGTCCAGGCTACTGGCAGCTGCACAGATGACAATGTTACAGTTCCTTGGTTGCCCTGGCATGTAGTTTGTTTTTAATGATGCAACTCTGATAATAGTTATTTGAGCTATTTCCCTTGGGTTACTGTATTTCTCAAAATCCTTTCTCCTGTACCTTCCTCCAAGGCTCCCTGCTTGGTGCACATTTATGTGGGTGCTGGGTGCCCTCTGGTACTATGTCCTCCAAGTCTGGTACCTCCTCCATTGTCTATGCACGTCTTTACAGTAAGCACCAACAGATGATTTGACTGCAAAGGGCATTAACACTAAGCCTAATCCTGTCCTTGCTTGATGTCAGCAGCCTTGTACCACCAGTTGTGGTCTCTGGATAGGTGTCAGATGAGGCTACTTTTTCCCTCCCTAAAAATACTTTTTTTGTAATGCTTCATTAGAAGAAGTGAATGTTCAGAATGAGTTGTTATGAATTAGCCTTATTGAAGCAGGCTATGTTTACTGCAAATCACTTGTGCAGTAGATTTCTGAGCATTATGACTGAGAATCACGTGAGTAGTTCAGCTGTGATTGATTATAAGCTTTGATGTTGTCAACATAAGGTTCAGTCAGTTTTAAATAATACTGAACTATAATAAGAAACAGACCTAAACTGTATGTTGGGAACTACTTTGTGTGCTACAAAGAAATTGAAGTCCCATTTTTTAAAAAAAATCTTTACCAAGTTACCCTTTTTAGTTTAGACTTCAGTTTTAGTTTTCAATGTGGACTTTTGCACACACAGTTTTACATTGAAAAAAGATAACTTGGTGAGTTACCAATTAGTTTTTTTAAAAAAATGCTTTTTAACAAAGCGGATCCCTAAATAGTAATAAAGTAGTAAATACTTTAGCCACTTTGAACCATTTATCTTTTTTAAAAAAAGTGCTTGAGTGAAAGTTTTTTTAAAAAGTAATGCTGTGTCATAAACTTGACTCGGAGCACTGTGGAGTGTTGGGATGTGGTTCTTGTTGTGGTCTATTCTGCATTGGGTCTGTCTGACAGATTGCTGTGCGAAAGTGATGAGGAGGAATTTGCTTGTGAGTTACCAGGTGAGAGTAGCAAAGGCAATGTTGAAACCGGTCGATCATTGTGGTCACCCAAGCCAATTCTTTCCTCGGCATGGGAGAGAAATAGCCAACATATCCAGAGTATTAAATAAACAAAAACTTCCATAGTTTCCATTCATTGGTTTTATTGTTCCTTTCACCACAGTATTCTATCACATGCTTCACATCAGTGTTCTACTTGGGAAAGAATACAAAAAAAAACTGATTTTAAAAATGCAGGAGCAAGATTCAAAAATATCAAATGGCTGCTTTATTATTTAATATCTTGCAAACCTTCTTGCTGTGCGCAATTGGCTGCCTTATTTCTCCCACACAAGACAGTCAATTCACTTTTGAGACAATACCTCTTTAAATATGTTTATGCTAAACTAAAAAAATCCACCCTGCAAAGATTGGGAAATTGTAAATGTCTTGCTCTGAGGTTAGCATTGAGTTTGTCATTGTTTAGTGCCAACATTTATCCCTGTGACTCCCTTTTGATGAGAAAGCAATAATCTAAGGATTAGAATTGCGGTTTAAAAAATCTTTTCTGTTTTATTGCTGTAGGTGCCCTCCACGTACCTTTCTGCCAGCTCTATGCAAAATTTTTCTGGATGAAAGTGCTCCTGACAACGTGTTGGAAGTTACAGCACGTGCAATAACATACTACCTGGATGTGTCAGCTGAGTGTACACGGAGGATTGTGGGAGTGGATGGAGCCATTAAAGCACTTTGTAACCGGTTGGTCGTAGTCGAACTCAACAATAGGACCAGCAGGGACTTGGCTGAACAGTGTGTGAAGGTAATCAATGTCTTCTAAACAACTGTTGAATTTAATCCCATTTATTTTTCTAAACCCTAATGTAGTATTTAGTAATTGTTATGTCCGTAATGTAGATATGTGTGTACTGAAAAAAACAATGGTGTTCAAGTTGAAATTTCGTTGAATAATCAACTTGACTCAAAAAAAATTAAATAAAAGTTAACTTTTAGGTGACTATCAGAATATTACTGCCAAGTAACATCATGTGTGTTAAGTACTGCTTTGAAATCACCAATTCTCAGCCGTTATAGTTAGTGGAAGAAATTGCAAGAGGCGTACACTTGTGTTACTCTTATGCACTGCGCTATTTGAAAAGCAACAATAACAGGCTAAATAATAAGTCCACCTTTTTTCACCCCATGTTTTTGTCATTTCTCCATTCCCATCCACCACCTCTCCTGAAGTTGTTTCTTTAACCTGTATTTGGGGCAAAGAGATGCTATTGATTAGATGCATAATTCTGTGTTTTTGAGAAGGAACTGTGTGTGTTTGTAAAAATAATCAGAAGCTATACGTTTGATATGGAGAACGTAAAAAAAGAATATTTTTCTATTCGGAGCTGTTTGTTGTTTGCCCTCTCTTCCCATGGTAGTATCTGCAACATCTATCGGAAGCTTCATTAAATTTCATCCTATTTTACAGGTTCTGGAACTTATCTGTACTCGAGAATCAGGAGCGGTGTTTGAGGCAGGAGGTTTAAACTGCGTGCTAACCTTTATACGTGATAGTGGTCATCTTGTTCACAAAGACACACTGCATTCTGCAATGTCCGTTGTCTCCAGACTTTGTGGGAAAATGGAACCTCAGGATTCATCACTTGAAACTTGTGTGGAATCTCTTTCTAGTTTATTGAAACACGAAGATCCACAGGTAAAAGGAGATGGGAACCATCATTCAGTTTCATGTTGCAGGCTTAATAATTTATGGTTTCTTCTGGGTTTTATTCCTTTTTTGGTTCTAGAAAAGCCTATTGTCGCTGTTCATTGCAAGACTTTCGCTCTGAAAAATGGGAAGTTCTGTCAGTTAAGACCGGTTATTCAGAAGTTTGGTTTTGCACATCTTTTCCTTTCATAAGTCTAGTCCTCCTTTAAATTAAATACTTTATTCTTTTTTCTCTAGCTTGTAATGGTCTATAAAATTTTAAAACATACTGGGTCTGCAAAGTACATTTGTTCTTGTGATTGCTAGTTTTATTTTTTGTTTATTTTAGGTGTCCGATGGGGCTCTGCGTTGTTTTGCCTCTCTGGCAGACAGATTCACTCGCCGTGGGGTTGATCCTGCTCCTTTAGCAAAGCACGGCTTGACTGAAGAACTGCTTTCTCGCATGGCAGCAGCTGGGGGGTTGGTTTCAGGCGGGTCATCGTCAGCTTGCAAACCAGGCCGGACATCCACGGGAGCAGGTCCCAATGCAGCGGACTCTAAACTGAGCAACCAAGTATCAACAATTGTCAGCCTGCTTTCAACACTTTGCAGAGGCTCTCCTGTTGTTACACATGTAAGAATATAAACTTTTTTTACATCTGGTTCTGCAGCTGGAATAGATCGAACTGAGGAAAATATGCTGTAACTTGAGTTCAAACCGACTGCAGTCATCAAGTTGTTTTCACCTCGTTGTTAGCACATGTAATTGGACCATTTTGTCCTTACATTTTGTAACCATTAAAATATGTAACCTTACAAATGTAGCAGATCATAATTTCTGATTGGTTCTTCACCCTATAACATTTTAGAATGAAGGTAAAGTCCTGAAGTTAACATTTTGTCCTGATTTCACCAGTTCTTGTTTCACATCAGATAAATTTGGAACCTCACTGAAATAAGAATTGGTGAACTTGGGTACTGTAAATTGTTGAGTTTTGTTTCCTGAGCCAAACTCTGGAAATGGCATTGGCTAGAATCATGTCTTAAAAATCCATTTGTAATGATCTTGTATTCATTTCCATCCATCTCAATAATAATGAATATGTTTTCCTTCTAGGATTTGTTAAGATCAGAACTGCCAGACTCGATTGAGAGTGCACTCCAAGGTGATGAAAGGTGTGTACTAGATACAATGCGGTTGGTGGATCTACTTCTGGTGCTACTTTTTGAGGGTCGAAAAGCTTTGCCAAAGTCCAGTGCTGGTTCTACAGGGAGGATTCCTGGTTTGCGGAGACTGGATAGTTCTGGGGAGCGTTCCCATCGCCAGCTTATTGATTGTATCCGTAGTAAAGACACAGATGCATTAATAGATGCTATTGATACTGGAGGTAGGTTGATGTTTAACTCTTCTCCCCTCGACCACTCATTACTTCCTAATGTAGAATGCTTTTTCTCATGAATTATTTTATTTTGTAGCCTTTGAAGTAAACTTTATGGATGATGTGGGCCAAACTCTCTTAAACTGGGCTTCAGCCTTTGGAACTCAGGAAATGGTAAGTAAAACTGTTAACTTGGTAATGGAAATCTGCGGTTCTCTTGTCATTAAATGCAGTATAGTATGTTATTTTGTAACGGTCATTTGTTATCAATCGAACAAACTTTCATTTTAATGGTTCCACATGTATGGTCTAAGAAGCTGCATTGTATTTTTAGGTGGAATTTCTATGCGAGAGGGGTGCTGATGTTAACAGGGGTCAGAGGTCCTCATCCTTGCACTATGCAGCTTGTTTTGGAAGGCCACAGGTTGCGAAGGTATAGAATATCATTGTCCTGTTTTTGCCTATTGTAGTTTTGTAAGTGCATCGTTTTGATGTTTGTGCAAGTACTGACCCTTTACATAGAACTATTTTTATTTAATGGTGGTATCGATGAAGTCAGCTGGAGTTCTTATGTAGTTCTATTCTGAGGGCATGATTGCATTTGTCAACACAACCTTGGCACTAATAATCATGTCCTCTTTTGTGCTTGAGTATTTCATTATAAAGTATTCCACCTCCAATTTAGTGTTCAGTACTCCAATTTAGTGTTCAGTTAATGGGATAACTGAATGAAGAATTTTGTGTGAAATAAGGCTGCTCTTATTATGGAACTTCTTAAGTTTGACTTGCATTGAATTAATTTTCATAGACACTATTGAGGCATGGAGCAAACCCAGATCTTCGAGATGAAGATGGTAAAACTCCTCTGGATAAAGCTCGTGAGAGAGGTCACAGTGAGGTGGTGGCTATTTTGCAATCTCCAGGTAAGAAACTTTAGTTTTTGCTTTCATCACCGAGTTTAAAATCCATACTCTTTACAATGATAGTAGTTGCAAATTTGTTTAAATTATTTTACCACTCCCACCTACTGATAAACTTTTCCGTGGCTTTAATATAAATTATTTCTGTCTTCCGGTGAATGTAAGGTTACGAAGAAAATGACTTATAAAATACTATTTGGAAAAGATTAAGAAATCTGACAGAGTGGATGTTGTATCAGTAGTGAAAACTGCTTCTTGAGTTTTGTTTTCTGTATTAGTCATGTTTTAGTTTCCTTTTCCTAATTCTAATGTTGCAGTTTATTTTAATAAGCATGCCACTAAATGTCAGATTTAAAATGTAAATTGCTTGCTTGGGATTCAAGGCTCTTTAGAACCTTTTACCCCCTTCGTTTTCACACTTACAATCCCATAGCCTGGAATCACTTGGATGCCGTTTTAAATTTCAAGCAAACACTTAGATCAGGTCAGTGAGTAGATTGTGCCAAAAAACTGTATTTGTGGGAAATATTGAGTTGCTAAATATTTCACTGAGCACAAGGCATAGTAAGTTCCAATTTTAATTCCTCAATATTCAGTGTCCTTTCCAAACCTGCTCAGAAGTGTTGGATTATTTTTTACCAATGGGGAAAAAAAAAAGTATTTTAAGTTGTAAGTGCAGAATTATTTAAGGCTAGAATTTCAAGACACTGTATTTTTATTTAATTGATAATATTATTTACTTCAATAAAAAAGGAAGTTGTTAAACTTTCCAAAAATCAGCGAGTCTGAACAAAGCTTTTTTTTTTTGCACTGTATTTTGCTGCCACCACAAAAGGCCTGTGACTAACCTTCCTGGGATTTTAACACCACTTTTGCAATGATTTGACTGAGTTGATAAAGTCCAGTATGAAATCCCAGATTCATTCCTGATCTATGGTATAAATTGATGTTAGCCAGGGAAATAACATAGGTGCTTAAATTGATGCCAAGGCATTACAAAACAAATCACAACGGGGGAAAAACTCAGGAATGTGTAATACTACAGCAAAATACTTGGATTTTAATGTTTTAGGAGACTGGATGTGTCCTGTAAATAAAGGAGAAGACAAGAAAAAGAAAGATGCCAACAGAGAAGATGAAGATGGTAGTGAACCAAAGGGAGACCCTGAAATGGCACCATTATATTTGAAGAGGTTATTACCAGTCTTTGCACAGACATTTCAGCAAACAATGCTGCCATCTATCAGGTAGATATTAATTAACTGGGGAAAAAATGTATATCATGTTTGGGATTTATAAGAAAATGTGATGTTAAAATTGTGTCTGACACTGGCTGATTCTTTTGTCAGTTTTTACTGATATTTATCGAGATTGTGGTATGCTTTGTTACTTTTGGATGAACACTCGATTAAAATTAAATCTTGGAGCAATGTGTCTGCAGTAGTTTTTATCCTTAAATTTGTGGCGTCTAATATTCAGCTTTGTTTTTCGATTATAATTCAATTTCTGTCCCCCCTCTTTTTCCCCTCCCACGCACCCTCCCCCACATTGCATTTAATTGCAGAAAAGCTAGCCTTGCTCTTGTTAGAAAGATGGTACATTATTGTTCTGAAGCACTTCTGAAAGAAGTCTGTGATTCAGACGCTGGCCATAACCTGCCCACAGTGCTGGTGGAAATTACAGCTACAGTCCTGGATCAAGAGGTTAGTCTTCATATTGAAATAGAAAAGGTAACATTTAACTTCTATTAAAGTGATAATAGTTTGATGGCTTTTGATGGCCATCTTGAGTCCCGTTTCTAAACTGGTGACATTTGGGGGTATCCAGTGTTGGGTCAGTTTTTTTGAAATGCTTTATTGCAGAAGTTCATGGTGAAGATTCATTGCTGAAACCATTTTTACCTGTTGTCACCCATGGTGGTAACGACTTGAGTTGTATTAGCTGTTAGCATAATATTCTATCAAGGTAACAAATGGCATCTTTAAGATGCAGTACAAGATTCTGGAGCATTATTAGTGAGATTTGTTCCAAAGTATTCGTGTTGTCAGAGAAGTAATAAAACATCTTAAACTTTTGAAACTTTGAGTAAATATTTAAGTTTTTGATTGGAAAGAACAGTGATGCAATTTGTCATACACTGTGCTGCAGAGTGGGTAAAGTCAAGTTGGGGTTTTAATCCTGAGCATGTTGATAGTGAGCATTGCCAAGCAGGTTCCAGCAAGGAGCTGAGGATGCGTTGTACTTTGGGGGCAACTGACGTTTATACTGAACCAGTGCCCAATGTCTACGTGTCTCAGTTTAGAATTCTTTCCTAATGTGGATTTGGTGATGGGTTATTTTCATAAAGTTTAGTCAACCGAGTATGAATGTTCTCATTCCAGTGTTTGTTGGCTGTTTGTCACCCAAATCTAAGTGGCAAAGGCAAGTTTCGTTATCAGGTGATTTTTTATTAAAGGTGTCCTCGTCTCCTTTCCTTTTGATGTAGGATGATGATGATGGCCATTTACTAGCTTTGCAGATCATAAGGGATTTGGTGGACAAAGGAGGGGACCTCTTCTTGGACCAGCTTGCAAGGCTCGGCGTAATCAACAAAGTGTCCACCTTAGCAGGACCCTCTTCAGATGATGAAAATGAAGAGGATTGCAAGCCTGATAAGGTGTGATAATTAATCGACTTCAGGTTTTTGTTATTAAATGCCACCAAGTTTTCCTACAAATAACCAATTGCTGTGCTTTACATTAAATCCTGTCAAGTGCTTTAAGACATTTCAATGACGTAAGGTGTAATTCTATTGGATGCAAGATTACTCTTGAGTTCTGCGATTAACATTGCAATTAACATTGCAAAACTGATATTGCTAGCAGAACTGAATGTTTTGTATTTTTTGTGAAATAGTGTGTGGTGATCTACAATTACTGTCTATCTGAAAAGAGTGATTGAATTGATCAGGACTCTAGTCAAATCCACGGTGGGGGGTACGCAATTTAAAAACCTGAGTTTTTAAAGTATTTTTAATTGCATAAAGGTCTAGCCATTTTGAATGATTATCATTTTATTTTCAGGATGATGAGCCGCAAGAAGATGCAAAAGAAATTCAGCAGGGCAAGCCATACCACTGGAGAGATTGGTCCATCATCCGAGGGAGAGACTGCTTGTACATCTGGAGTGACGCGGCTGCCTTGGAGTTGTCCAATGGCAGTAACGGATGGTTCCGATTCATCTTAGATGGGAAGTTAGCAACAATGTATTCAAGTGGAAGTCCAGAAGGTGGTTCTGACAGCTCAGGTAAAGTGTGCTTGTTTGTGTGTGTGTGTACGCACGCATGTGCATTTGAATAGGAAAATGTGTGCACTCGTGCTGTCCACCAAGTTGGGGCTCAAACCTGACATTGTCGATATCTTCCTTGAGGGGTGGTAAGTCAGGTCTCCTTGAGGCTGTAATGGCTCCCAAGATGATGCGTCTGGCAGTGCAATATTGGAAAATTCAGTCGATCCTCTGTGGCAATCTCGGAAGCCTGAGCCGGGTGGTCTGAAGTATGTGGCAGGATTTCAAGGGGTAGACCAGTCATTGAGGCAGTGATTCTTCCCTGTTTTTGTTAACCATGCCAGCCGTAGACTTAACTAGTACGTTAGTCCTGGCTGCATGAGCAACATGAGGCCATGTGACAGTTTTCACAATGGTGCTCTGTTGTAGCTGGTTAAACTCCAACAGTACCCCCATACTTTTGCCAACCAGCATCCAATAATTGCTGGAATTGGGTAACTTGGATATGTCCCGTCAGCAGTGAATATATCCAGAAGATGGATATACTTATATAGATGACATCTATAGTTGGAACTCTGTGTCATTTGAACAGTCGTAAACGTGCCAATGGGTTTCTACATGTATCAGACACTCAGCTGCCAAAAAGGATAAATCTAATCAACCCTTTCTGTTAAGTCCCTTTTCATGAGTAACAATGAAGAGGAATAGAGTAACTGTTTTGGTCAATTATTTGTAGCTGTAATATTTGTGATGGTTATATGAAATATTTGTATCTTTCTGTTGGCAGAAAGCAGAAGTGAATTCCTGGAAAAGTTGCAGAGGGCTCGCAGTCAAGTTAAACCAGCTACCACCAGCCAGCCCATTCTGTCCACACCTGGGCCGACAAAGCTTACTGTAGGCAACTGGTCTCTTACCTGTTTGAAAGAAGGGGAAATTGCAATACACAACTCTGATGGTCAGCAGGCTACTATATTAAAGGAGGATCTTCCTGGATTTGTGTTCGAATCCAACAGAGGAACCAAGCATTCATTTACTGCAGAAACCTCCCTTGGTAAACATCTAGATCAATTGCCTTGTATGCTTATGTGCTTAATTATTTATTGTGGAATAGGAATGTTCTGTATTGAAGATTGTTTACTCTTTTCCAGGATCAGAATTTGTGGCTGGCTGGACTGGCAAAAGAGGAAGAAAGCTGAAATCAAAGCTAGAGAAAACCAAACAAAAGGTATGTTTGGACGGTGAACCAAATTTGATCATATGCAGTAAATTCCTGATAACTTGTCATCACTCCAAGGGAAAAGGGCTCAGTGATGAGTAAGCTGGAGTGGCGAGTTAGGCATATGTATAAATACACAAATAAATGCAGCTGAAATATTGACAGGATGATGACTTAAGTTATTGCGACAAGTTACCACCAGGGTTGAGTTATCAAGGGTTTACTGTATTACTTCAACTTTGCTTCACTTATTGGTGAACTCAGTCGGGCAATTTTTATATTTTTCAATGAAGTGAAAAGAAATTGATATGATGAAACTGAAAGAAGGTATAGAATCAGATTCATTTACTTCCATCATAATAAGTTTTCTTCCCTCCTGAGAAAAAATAGTATTCAACAGTGAACCTTTTTGCTTTGTGGAAATGTGACATAAAAACATCTAAATATATGGTTGCAGGTGCGAACCATGGCAAGAGACTTGTATGATGATCACTTCAAAGCTGTGGAAAGTATGCCTCGAGGAGTGGTTGTCACACTGCGGAACATAGCTACGCAGCTAGAGTCAGCTTGGGAACTTCATGCTAACAGACAGGCAAGTTAACTCACTTTTCCTGTACAGCCTTTCTGCCTCCATTGTCTGGAACGCTATCCTTGAATCCCTCTGCTTGACCCCCTCCCTTGCCTCTTTCAATGCTTGTCTTAAGACCTTCCTCTTCAAATGTGCCTTCAGTCATCTTCCCACGCTCACCATCCTTGCTCTCCAACACTCTTGATTCCAACCGCCAACTTGGGTGCAAACCCTTCACTGTCCCATCGCCTTGGGTCGTCCTCCCGACTTGAAAGGTGCTATATAAATGTGATTTGTTGTTGTAATCTATACACTAGAAGACTTCATTCAAATGAACATGTTCTCATTGAGGATGAATTTCTTTTGTGTTGCAGGGCATGGAAGGGGAAGCCACATGGCGCGACTTAATGAAAACTGCATTGGAAAACTTAATTGTTCTACTCAAGGATGAGACAACAATCTCTCCCTATGAGATGTGCAGTAGCGGGCTGGTGCAAGCACTTCTGACTGTTCTCAACAATGTTAGTATTCTCCAAAAAATACATACTTATTCTAGTTGGCTCAAATACAATATTTATTTCTATCTATTTTTCTTTAGAATGTGGACTTGGATGTGAAACAAGATTGTAGCCAACTGATAGAGCGGATAAATGTCTTTAAAACTGCATTCAGTGAAAATGAAGATGAAGAAAGGTGCTTTTCATAAATTTTATATTTGTTTTCATTTAAAATGCAGTTATCCCCAAATTTATTTTGTGACGCGTTAAAACATTGTATTTCCCTTTCAGTCGACCGGCAGTTGCTCTGGTTCGTAAGCTGATCGCGGTGTTAGAATCTATTGAAAGGCTGCCTCTTCACCTGTATGATACACCTGGCTCATCATACAACTTACAGGTATGGAACAGAATATCTGGCAGTAAGAAGCCTGAGCCAGGACAATAGATTTTCACTACAATACATGATTTATATGAAAATTGCTATTACAATTTATTTCTTGGGTTGTGTTCACTATTCTTTTAACAAGCATTGAAAATTAGGTTCATCACTTGATTGTTGGTAAAGTTCCTGAGAATACTGGCTCAAATGTGAGAAAACTTCAGTTATTTAAGTTAGTGATTGTTGTAACTTCTTGTTTTAAAACTGGAGTTGAAGTATACTAATTTGATTATAAAGTTGGTGGTTGTTTTGCAGATCCTCACAAGAAGGCTAAGGTTTCGATTGGAACGAGCCCCCGGAGAGACTTCCTTAATAGATAGAACAGGCCGAATGCTCAAAATGGAACCGTTAGCTACTGTAGAATCCTTAGAGCAGTATCTTCTTAAAATGGTAGGATTGTGATTTGATTTATCACCATTTGAGGTTCAAAAGCACGTGTGTTGATCTGAAACCGGTATCTTGGATTTCCAATCAATTCTTTCTTTTACTTAGGTGGCAAAGCAATGGTATGACTTTGACCGATCAACCTTTGTATTTGTGCGTAAACTACGCGAAGGGCAAACATTCACCTTCCGACACCAACATAATTTTGATGAAAATGGTATAATCTACTGGACTGGAACCAATGCAAAGTAAGATTCTCAATTGCACAATTTTGAAATCACTAAGTCTCTCAAAGTAGTGGTATATTTTATTCTGGGGGGGTTGGGGGGGGATTCCTATTCAGTTTGATAATGATGAGCTGAATAAAGTGTTCTCTGCCCCTTTTCCTACCCCCCTCCCAAATCATGGGAAGATGTGTAGGTGTACCTGTTTGAAGATCTACCAGATTGTTTTTCCCCTGAGTTAAGCAGCCATTCTCCTTACCATATTTGTCAGCCTGGTTCAGTTGGTTACTCCAAGTCTGAAGCTTGTGGGTTTAAGCCCATGTTTTGGGACTTTGAGATTCAGTCTCAACTGAGACTGCAGTGCAGCGTTGGGGCTTCCTTCGGATAATGCAAGTTTTTGCCTGCTTGTCCTGGTGGATGTTAAGCATCCCATCGCACTATACAAAAAGAGGAGGGTTTTCTTCTGGGGTCTGGCCACAATCCATCAGAAAAAAAGGTCACTTTATTGCTGTTCTTGGGATATTGTTTGCCTAAAAATACATAGTGGTCTTTGCAAAAATGCTGAAGTGCTTTGGTGGTTTGATATGAAAGGGCATTATATCAAATTCCAAGTATTATAGCTGAGCATCTTAAATTTTGCTTTGTAGTTTGTAGTCATCAAAGTTAGAATGAGGCCTTTCTGTCTTGGCTTTGAAACAAGATCTTGTGCTCTTATATTAACTGAGGTGGAAGAAAAACAGTAGTGTCCATCTCTGTCCACTCTCACGTGAACTCTGTGGATCAGCCAAAGTGCATGTTGACTTTCCTCCAAAAAAAAATAAACTGCCTTGAGAAATGTTTCAATGATGAAATTGATGGATGTTTTGTCACTTGCTCCTTCACTTAAAAAAAATGTGTTCGTTGCTTAATTGCAGAACTGCCTATGAGTGGGTAAACCCTGCAGCCTATGGCTTGGTGGTTGTGACTTCTTCAGAGGGAAGAAATTTACCATATGGCCGGTTGGAAGACATTTTGAGTCGTGACAGCTCGGCTCTCAACTGTCACACTAATGATGATAAGAATGCTTGGTTTGCTATTGATCTTGGGCTCTGGGTGATCCCATCAGCTTATACTTTACGACACGCACGTGGTTATGGTAGGTCTGCCCTTAGGAACTGGGTTTTTCAAGTTTCCAAAGATGGGCAGAACTGGACAACCTTGTACACTCATGTGGATGACTGCAGCTTGAATGAACCAGGGTGAGTCATTTGAGTTCACACAAATTGCATTTCACATTTTTGTACTGTGTGGGGAAGATGAATCCAGGTTAAAAGATGATAGGATTGTGTTTTCACATTATAGAAGATTATTCTGTCCATCTGAAACGAGACAAAAGCAACTTAATTTTTTTTGTGTAACAGGTTTAAATATTACTGAAAACTTTTTTAGTATGATTCAGCATATCTACTTGGTTTATGTGACATTTAGAAAATGTCCAGTGTTAACTATTCACTGTTAAGTTCAAAAGGATCATCAATGAAAGAGACCCTGTGTTTTTTTTCTCCCCATGAGTTTGATTCTTGAACTGAGTTTAATTCTGAAATGAAGTTTTGGTTAACAATTTTGTTTAATGGTTCAATTCAGCTAAAATGGGATGTGTACGTTGCACATTTTAGTTTACAATCCATTAAGAGTTGAAAAATAGCACTTGTGGATAGAAGAGATTAAGTTTCTCAGTTTGTACATGTAACATTAATATTTTCATAAACGTTTGTTTTTGGCATGAATTCAATCTTTGTTCTTAAAAATAAAATAATTTTTTTAGGTCCACAGCAACATGGCCTCTGGACCCTCAAAAGGATGAGAAGCAGGGATGGAGACACATAAGAATTAAACAGATGGGTAAAAATGCCAGTGGACAAACACACTATCTCTCCCTCTCTGGCTTTGAGCTATATGGGACAGTCTCTGGTGTATGCGAAGACCAATTGGGTAAGAAATTTGTTATTCTCAGAATGGTTTCAAAATATTGCTGTTGAGATTATATTCAGAGAAAGGTAATTTAGGTTTTAAACTATTTGTGTATTCAGTCTCTGCAGTTTGAAAAGAATAATTTATAAATGTTTGTAAATTCATGATCCTACTGCATAAGCTTTCTGTGAATTCAATTAGCAAAAATACTCAAACTGTACTGGTTGAAAAGTAGTTTCTGACTTAATCACAAGAAAACAATCTATGGAAATAATAGGTTTCAACAGGTTGTTGTGATGAACATAGAAATTCTATATCATGGTAATCGTTGCTTTTGAGCTTAAGGTAGTCACTAGTTTGTAGTGCTTCCTTACAAGCTACCCAGAGCTCCCTCCTTCTCACCTTTCTGCTTGTTCCCATCCAAATCGTAAACTAATTGTGACTTAATTGTTGAGTTTTCTGTTTTACCACTAGGAAAGGCAGCAAAAGAGGCAGAAGCCAACTTGAGGAAGCAAAGGCGCCTGGTGCGCTCTCAGGTTCTAAAGTACATGGTGCCAGGTGCACGTGTGGTTCGAGGCATTGATTGGAAATGGAGAGACCAGGACGGAAATCCACCAGGCGAGGGAACAATCACAGGAGAGCTGCATAATGGTAAACTAATATGACTGCTTTTAATCCTCCAGCTGGTAACACTATTAAACATGGTTCATGGTATGGAGTTTCTTTTGTTGTGAGAGCTAAGCAAATAGATTTATATGGTTATACATAGCTTTTTATCTATAAGTAGACTATGACTGGGAAAAATTGTTTTCTACAGTTGAGACATTGTTAGTGAAATGATTATTCATTGTTTTTGTTGTTTTTGGTTAAACAAATTACATCTTTACTGAAACATCCTTTGAAGATGAAAAAGACATGAGGACAAATATCAAAGTAGTGTGACCCACTTGAGCCTGTGAGAGTCCCAGGGGCTGATTTGATTCATTGCAACTTTCTATTTTAAATTACCACTCATGAATCTTAATTGTGCGTTTGTCCTTGAATACTTTGTAGGGGCCAATGAGTCTTCTATGATAACCTAATTTTAGTGAAAAAAAACAATATGCTTCTCAAATCACTAAGAATACTAATTCAAAGAACTTAGGCATTATACAAATTTATTTTGTTTAAGTCTTGCTGTGATATTTTATAGTGTGGACTTTTTTAAATGGCTTGGAATAAACATTAATTAATTTGGGTTAAACTTGTGGGAAATGCTGCATATGTAAAACGAAACCATTGGGTCTAATTTGATTTCACTTGTACTTTTTAATGGGGTTCAAATCAAAAAGGTGAAAAGGTAAAGCATTTCAGAAAAGAAATATGTAATATTGTTCCTGTCTGAAAATTGACCAATAAATATTAAAATCCACACAATTTTCTGGCTGATGTTCCCAGAGGATTAAAAGTGCGATTCTCCACCAAATCTTATGGTTATGCACAGCTCGTGTTTACAGGCCATTGTGGAGTGCATTGCAGTCGAGTCTGCTTTTTCCACGACAACAATGAGGAGCAGAAAACCAAGCTAATTTTCTTCTCCCTCCTCCCCTAAACCCAGATACTGACATCAGCTAATTTGGGAATAGAACCTGCAATTTCCCCGTGTCGTTCTGTGACGCACCCTTTGACATTTTAGCCAGAATTTTGGTTGATGTTTTGCCTTTTTGGTTGGATCCTTAGAAGCATTTTAGCAATTTTTTAAAATGAAAGAATAAATTATTTATTATTTATTTTTTAATTTATTAATTTATAACTACATTAGTATATTTGTACATTTTCTGTAAAATATACTGATTTCCATGTGGCTTTCAACTTGGCATTTGCAGTACATTTCCTTTATCTTTCTTACTCAATTTTCCTTTTCACACCATTTCACTGAGACCAGACTACAATTTTGTTAGGAAGTCCGACAAGCACAGGAGCTAAATTATCACTGACAATGTAGTGATGCTTTTTGATTAAATTGATCCATACTGGTATATTTTTGGCAACAATGCCATCTAGTAGTTTTTTTGTCTTGTAATCTTTGAAACAAACATTTAAAAAAAAAAAGAAAGTTATGAAGTGTGTTAGCAGCTCTGAAAACACCATGGCTATTTGTACAGGTGATCAGTGTAGAAGTGCAGTAGTCTGGTCCCTGTGGAACTGGTGTCCAAATAGCTTCTGTCTGCTTTCTGCTGGGTCTGATAAACTCCTGTCCCTTTCCAGGCTGGATTGATGTCACCTGGGATGCTGGTGGCTCTAACTCTTACCGTATGGGCGCAGAAGGAAAGTTTGACCTCAAGCTTGCGCCAGGGTACGACCCTGATTCAGCGCCGTCACCCAAACCTGTTTCATCCACTGTTTCAGGCACAGCGCAGGCATGGAGCAGCTTGGTGAAAAACAACTGTCCAGACAAGATGGCTGCTGCCCCGGGCTCCTCCAGCCGAAAAGGAAGCAGCAGCTCGGTGTGTAGCGTGGCTAGTAGCAGCGATATAAGCTTGAGTTCATCTAAAATGGAACGCAGATCTGAGAGTGTAATGGAACAGACAGCTGCTGAACCTATTGTTGTCCTCTCTGCCACTGATATTTTGCCCCATGCCGAAGTAGGGTCTGCTTCAAGCGCCAGCACGAGCACCTTGACTGCGGACACAGCGAGTGAAAATATAGACCGGAAGTCTGTTCCCGAGGCTTCGATGCGGAATTCCGGAGAATCTGGGGCAATATCGATGGGTATTGTCAGTGTGAGCTCCCCTGATGTGAGCTCCGTCGCTGAATCGTCAAATAAGGAGGCGGCTTCACAGCGTCCACTTAGTTCTTCGGCAAGTAACAGACTCTCTGTCAGTTCGCTGCTCGCAGCTGGGGCTCCTATGAGCTCAAGTGCTAGTGTACCAAACCTCTCCTCGCGGGAAGCATCCAGCCTCATGGAATCCTTTGTGAGGCGAGTTGCAAATATAGCCCGCACCAACGCCACCAATAACATGAACCTGAGCCGCAGTAGCAGCGATAACAACACTAATACTCTGGGACGAAATGTAATGAGTGCAAGTAAGTAATTTGTATTAATGAATTGTATTCCATTCAATGTGCAGACAGCTAGATGCTCCACATTACCAGCTCATGCTGATTGCAGTAAAATCTTCAGACCAGTCCAGACTAATATTAGTTGTAGTCCATGGAATTTATTCTGCTGTAATCCTCTTTCTGGAGCTGTCCCCATAGCTATACTGCTGAATGCAATTATGGTTGTTTTTGGTGGGTTGGGCCATGGGAGATGGATGCAGAGCAATGTGCAGAATGTTAGATAATGTGATCTTGTGGGTGGGCCTCAATGTTTTTTATGTTCACATCTTCTTATTCATATTGCATGTAATTACTTCTTGCCCACCTTTTATTCCATCCGCCTTTCTCCCATGATTTTTGTGGTTGCTGTTCAGTGACTTTTAGAATGAGGATTCTAAAATGAGGTGTGTGATTTCTTTGATGGGTAACATTTTTTCTATTTAGACCAACTAAATGGTAGTGTTCTTGTTCAACAGTTTTGTTTTGTTTTCCTCCCTTGGAGCATACCATACGTTATACTATATTGTATATAATACCCTGGTTTGTAACTGTTTACTTTAATCCCCTATAGAAAATTGAGATTCCAAGCAGATGTTTAACTTTCGCAAATGTTTCCTTGTAAATATATAAGGAATTTGTAGTTTTAATATTTTTATCGAGATTGAGATTTATACTAAGATTTTGTACTATTATTAAAAATGTGAATGATTTTAAACTCTTTTTGTAACAGCTTCTCCTCTCATGGGTGCTCAGAGTTTTCCGAACCTTACAACGACTGGTACTACATCAACTGTTACTATGTCGACTTCCAGCGTCACCAGCAGCAATAACGTAGCCACAGCAACCACAGGTTTAACAGTAGGCCAGTCGCTCAGTAACACTCTGACAACCAGCCTGACATCCACGTCTAGTGAGAGTGACACGGGTCAGGAAGCAGAATTTTCCTTATATGGTAGGTTATATCTAGAACTGAAAAAAATGAACTGTTTACATTTTACTGTTATGCCTTTCTTGCAGAGATTCCCGCATACTCCTCCCAATTCTTTATATTTACTTTATCAATTTAATCACAACATGGTTTCTTGTGCCTACTGAAGTTCATAAATGATTGACTACCTTCAGAAGCTTCAAATAATAGATATTTAATTTGATGAAAATCCATTGCCTATTTGTGATTATATTTGCTGGGCTTCAGACCTTGAGAAATTGTAAATTTCCTGTTGTACTTAGTTTCCAGAATGAATCTTTTTCAAACTTTTTTTCACTTATTTGCCTTTTTTTTAGAATTTGGCAGGAACTTAAATTACTTTTTCAATGAATGACGTGTCCTCACTCATTCAGCGGTGGTTTGGCACTGGATAAGTTATCCATACTTCTGCAGCTCGGTTTTCCTCCTATCTGGTTTTATACCAGATGGGATATCTTTTCTCCTGCATTTATATAAAACAATGGCAAAAGTTCATTTAACCTAAGTGAGGGTCCCTGTACTTCAGAAAATCGCCTCAATGATTGCTCTCTGAATGGCAGCAAATCTTATATAGAGGTTGGAATAACAACAACTTGGACTTATATTGCGCCCTCCATGCCGGACTTCGTCTCAGAGCACTTTACAGTTTAGAATACCTCCCATAGCCATGCTTATAATCTGGGGTCATTTAATATTTGTCACCTATAATGATAATAGTTGTATTTGATATAGCCACATCATATCATTGAGACATCTCAAAGCACTTGTCAGGATATGCTACAAAGTGGATTGACTGTATTTTGCGGGCAACTGCATTTTGCATCTATGATGCATGCACAATTTATTTTGACCATTTGGCTCTTTAGGGAATGCTTTTATATCATTCTGTCCCTTGAAGTGGAACACAATTTGCTTTTCGACATACCATTCATTTCAAACTTGATCTGCAATCTTTTTTTTGAAACCTAATGTTACCCTCGTTTGTACTTCACAGACTTTTTGGATAGCTGCCGCGCAAGTACTTTGTTGGCAGAGCTGGAGGATGATGAGGATTTACCTGAACCAGATGAAGAAGATGATGAAAATGAAGATGACAATCAAGAAGATCAAGAATATGAGGAAGTTTTGGTATGATTTTGCTCTCATTAGAATTGTTAGAATTACTGCCATATGATAATGTGTAGCATTGAGTGTGTAATAAATCATTCACAGTGGAAATTAGTGGTGTTTGGTTCTAGTATGAGAAAAATAAGCAAATGTAGTGCATTGTTTTACTTTAAGTGAAAGAACGTTTCTTTAGTTTTTTCAAAAAAAAATGTTTTGAACCTTAACTTAGGAGGAAGAGGAGTATGAAACGAAAGGAGGCCGTCGTCGAACATGGGATGATGATTTTGTCCTAAAGCGACAGTTCTCTGCTTTAGTTCCTGCTTTTGATCCACGCCCTGGTCGTACAAATGTTCAGCAGACAACAGATTTGGAAATCCCCCCCCCAGGTAAATTTACTTTATAAACCTCCTATATACTGGTTTAGTAATGATGGCCCTCTTTTTAATATGAAGTGCACATTAATTTTCTTTCATTTCCTTTGTTTTGGTGGCTTATTCTTCTATTGGGTTAAGGTATGGTGGTTTCTTTGGCACTCAAAATGAGAGTGGTGTATGATGGACCATTCTTGAAGTTATATATAATAATAATCCTTGCTTTTGATATAGTGCCTTATCACATCTTCTAGATATCTCAAAGCACTTCACAGAATATAGTGTAAAGTGAATTAACTGTATATTTGTGGGCAGAACGCAGCAGGCAGTTACATACAGCAGTGACGCATAAACAGTCATGGATTGAGTGATCAATTTATTATTTTTAAAGTAATTATTACCCCCATAGAAGCGATCTGTCAATTGACTAACATCCTACTTACTACTAGGTAAACTGAGGCATGTGGAGTAAGGAAACTTGCTCAGCTTTTCACCCTGCCGGGAATCAAACCCAGGGCCTCTCGCTTACGAGGCGAGTGCTGTAACCACTGGGCTACAGGACTCCACAGAACTTTCAGAATACCCAAGTAATTCTTGTGCTGATAACATTGTAGAAAATGTATTTTCATCCCGGTCTGCCTTAGTTTGTTGTGCAGAAATGTTTACACAGGCTTTCAAAAAAAATTTTTTTTAGGGACACCTCAATCAGAGCTGCTAGAGGAAGTGGAGTGTGCTCCTTCACCACATTTGGCACTGATTCTCAAGGTAGCAGGTCTGGGAACGTCCCGGGAGGTGGAACTACCACTTTCAAACTACAGAGCAACCATCTTCTGCTATGTGCAAAAACTGCTGCAGCTTTCCTGCAATGGAAGCGTGAAATCTGATAAACTTCGGCGTATTTGGGAGCCAACATACACGTATGTAAAACTATTGCCAATAGACGTGAAATTGTTTTATTGGTTAAGAATAATTATTTAAAGCAGAGCATTGTTCACCTTTTATTTGCTCACATTTCCTGAAATACAGAATTCCTAAGCTGCCTTTTAAATTTTTTTTTACGTGTTAGGTTTCCCTTTCCTCATGTTTGTAGGAAAAAGAGGTCCATTTGTGCACAGTGATAGTAAGATACCCAAACAAGGAAGGATCTGATTTAGTTATTCTCAGCATAGGTCGCTGAATGTACTACATTTAATTGCAGCAATTACGACACAAATGGGTGCATATCAAATGCCTTTTTTTAATTTACAAAAATGTTGTGGACTTTTTGTAATCTCATATCTATATTGTTCATTTCAAAGTAGTTCTGAATGTTATGGACACGTACATCTCCTTCAAAAGCTGTAGGTGGTGGTCTAGGCTAAAGTTTATGGTGCTGGTGAACTTTTTTAAATTCTGTTACTTGCCGTACATTTACATTGTCCTTAGAATGCTTAGTGCTCAGACTGGCTACAATAAGTAGGAATTCATTTGCATTCCCCATTGTTGATAATTTTCACTTTGAGTTCAAAAATGCAAAATAAATATGAATTTAGTTGCAGACCAGAAACTTTTAATGATGATACCTAATAAGCATTCCTGTACTTGCTCCAGGATTATGTACAGGGAAATGAAAGATTCAGATAAAGAAAAAGGAGAAAATGGAAAGGTGGTAAGTAATCAATTCCCTCTTCTTTCTGCTTTCATGTCTGTAAATGTTTTTCCTGCTAAGAATAACAGACTAAGCTAAAACGTTTTTGCACTGTGGTAAAATTGAAGAGTACTAACCGAATTCTGATATGAAATAGATTTTTTTTAAAAAACTAAGAAGCATGAATAATATAGAAGTTCAAATGTTTTAATGCATGTACAAACCCATAAGACTTTACAATCAGGAAAGACCAATGTTTGGTTCTTCCTGTTGTAGGGTTGCTGGTCTGTAGAGCATGTGGAACAATACCTTGGCACTGATGAATTACCAAAGAATGACTTGATAACCTACCTGCAGAAGAATGCAGATTCAGCTTTCCTACGGCACTGGAAATTAACCGGCACTAATAAAAGTATTAGGAAAAACAGAAATTGTTCTCAGCTCATAGCTGCATACAAGGTATATGACTGCGCAAAGTATTTATCCTGGATAAAGTGTAAATAAGCACCTAGAGAAGTAAAAGCCTTGCTTGCACTGTAATGTTTGCTTGATTTGGGTTTATTGTGCTGTAACATTAATGCATTTGCTGTTACAAAAATAGTATTGAAATACATGTATGATAGTGCCGCTTATAATCAGGTTTTAAGTGACCTTATGCAAAATGAAATGTTAAGGCATTTTTTGACTGCTTAAGTACATTTTTTTTCAGAAGCAGTTATAATTTTCTTTCAACTGTTTTCTCAAGGAATTTTGTGAGCACGGATCAAAATCATCAGGACTGAGCCATGGGTCTATTTCATCGTTACATAGTTGTGAAATTGTCAGTGGAACACGAGAACAGCCACAAGCCAAGGCTGGGAGTGGACAGAATGCCTGCAGTGTGGAGGATCTTCTTCAGTTACTTCGCATTCTTTATATTATTGCTAGTGATCCATACTCTACATGGAGAGGTCAAGAAGGTTAGAATGGAAATATCTTCTTGCTCAAAATGCTAGAGCCTTTGAAATAATTTTTGCTTCTAATTTGACTTTAATTTTTTTATTGCTTTTTTTTGTCCTCTCTCTTTCCCTCCCTGCCAATATTAAAAGAAGGGGATGATCAACTTCAGTTCAATGTTTCTCCGGAAGAATTCACAAGCAAAAAGGTCACAACAAAAATATTGCAGCAAATTGAGGTAATAACTAGAAGGTGGATTCAATCCATCAGGGTGTTTTTGGAGTTCAGTGCTCATGAATCAAATTGAGGCAGTGTCATTTCTAAATAACATTTAAAGTAGAAGAGATTATGCCTGTTGGGATGTTAAGAAAAAAATGAAGTTCGTTTTATATTCGTTGGTCGTTTACTTAACCTTCTAATGCCAGAAGTTTTCAGGCTGTTTTAGTTGTGCTCTATAGGGTTACTTAGGATATTTTTGTATTTTTGACTGTTGTGTAGTAATACTGTGTTTAATTAAATGCAGGAGCCATTGGCCTTGGCTAGCAGTGCATTACCAGATTGGTGTGAGCAACTGACAAGCAAGTGCCCATTTTTGATTCCTTTTGAAACCAGACAATTGTACTTCACGTGTACAGCGTTTGGAGCATCAAGGTAAGAAGTGTACTGAAGTAGGAACTCTTGCCATTATTGCATTCATTGATCTAAAGTATGATAAACTCTGAACATTGCTGTTCACTTTGAAGAAATTTTATCCAGACACACACAGCATGACGGACATGTTAAGCCTTTCCAATGTGAAATGACTTGAAATTCTAACCTCAATTCATTATTTTGTGTTTGTGTGTTTGTGCGATCTTCATACTGATTTCTGTTTACGTAGAGCAATAGTTTGGCTGCAAAATAGACGAGAAGCCACCATGGAACGTACCCGAACAACCACAACAGTGAGACGAGATGACCCTGGAGAATTTCGTGTAGGGAGACTAAAGCACGAACGGGTCAAGGTTCCTCGTGGGGATATGTTGATGGAATGGGCAGAGAATGTCATGCAGATTCACGCTGACAGGAAGTCTGTTCTTGAGGTAAGTAAAACATGCCTCTAACCTGAAGAATCTAATCTGTTTATTTGGACTCTTGTATCGAGGAAGGGAGAGAATGAATTGAGTGAATAGAGGTAATGGAGGAGGGATAGGAAAGAGTTGTGTGAACAGAGATGGTAATTGCAACATAATTCTAATCCATTCTATTTAAATTCTGTGGAATATCTCAAGGGGAAACCAGTTGAACAAATGTTTTGTTATAAGCTGCGTGTGCACATGGTATTCAAGTGTTTTTCGATCGGTGATATTTTAAATGTATTACCTATTGTTAATCTGCACCAATAGAAAAACATAATTGTGCGCATTGTTTTAAAAAGGTCTCCACACTGATCTTAAAAAGCACCTCACACTGACTGTGTTTCCAGGTTGAATTTTTAGGTGAGGAGGGAACTGGTCTTGGTCCTACTTTAGAATTCTACGCGCTTGTGGCGGCAGAGTTTCAAAAGAAAGAACTTGGGGTTTGGCTCTGTGATGATGACTTTCCTGATGATGAGTCTCGACAGGTACGTAATTTAATTCAAGGAAAGCATTATTGTATGGAAATTATTGCTGATTGCTTATTAAATTACTCAAGTTAGCTTGGTAATATTGGTGTATTTTGTTTAACATAAAAGTTAACTTTCCAAAGGTTTATATGCTTTCACGTGCAACTTTTCTAATCAAAACAGGTTGATTTGGGAGGTGGACTTAAACCACCTGGATATTATGTGCAACGATCTTGCGGACTTTTCTCTGCAGCATTCCCACAGGACAGTGAGGAAATGGACAGATTAACCAAACTCTTCCATTTCCTGGGAATTTTCTTGGCCAAGTGTATTCAAGACAACAGACTGGTGGATATTCCTATTTCTAAACCTTTCTTCAAACTAATGTGCATGGGAGACATCAAAAGCAATATGAGCAAACTATTATATGAATATGGAACTCGGATAGAAGGAGACCTACATTACACTGAAAGTCAATCTGAAGCTTCAACAGAAGAAGGTCATGATTCCATATCTGTTGGAAGCTTTGATGAAGACTCAAAATCCGAGTTTATTCTTGATCCTCCTAAACCAAAACCCCCTGGTTGGTTCCATGGAATCTTGACTTGGGACGATTTTGAGTTGGTAAATCCACATCGAGCGAGGTTTCTGAAGGAAATAAAGGAACTGGCAGTAAAGAGACGTCAAATCCTAAGCAACAAAACTCTTTCAGAAGATGAGAAGAACACACAACTGCAGGAGTTGATGCTGAAGAACCGATCAGGATCAGGGCCACCACTTGGGATAGAGGATTTGGGGTATGCATTTGTTTTGTCACTTATACGGTGGTTCATCATACTTCAATATGGTCCCTAGAAATGACTGAAATAACTGGATTAGTGATGGAATCCTAGTTCTCCCAAACTACAACTTGTAAATTCTGACCTAAAATTACTTCATTGTAATGATTTAACTGGAAAAGTGCTGGTCTTATTAGGAGTGAGTGTTTGAAAAGAAAGCCTCAATGTTTTGCCTCCTTGTTAAAAAGCACTTTGTTTGCAAGCACAAGCCATTTATTCTCCCCTACCGTTAAAATCATTCTGTCCTATAAATAAAAAATAGTTCAGCTGGATGATGAAAGAGCCTGTTCTATAAATGGGCAAATAAAAGTAAGTTGCAGGATTAATAAGCTTCATGGTTATAGTTTTGCCTTATTTTGCAAGTTGGGCATGTGTAACCAAATCTGAATTCATGTGTGAAGTTTTTGAATGCAGTTGTATTCTGCCACCACATGCACTTCCTCTGAAAGGAAGCACCACGTCAATGATGCTCAAAGTACCAAGTATTCAATCAAGATAGTGTTGAATAGTTTCCCACGTCTCAGTAGATTGTTTGGCATCGCCGCTATATTTCTTATTATGTGATCAGGAATTATCTGCAATTATTAATTAATTCTTTGTGTTTCTGTTTAATTGCTGCACGGCAGCTGGATGAGGCTGCATACCTGTTAGTACTAATTTGATCTGACAGCTTGAAACAGCTTTGATACTGTGCTCTAAGCTGACCTCAAGATTGCTATATATGCACTTCACCAGCTCATGTTTTTTTGTACAGTAGGAGAAGTAGGATTTTGTGTGTGGTCTTTGAAGGTTTTGTGAACAGAATCTTTCTCAATCTTTAAATGTGCTTTCGTCAATACATGTAAAGCTTCCTTCCTTTCTACCCTTCAGTTCTTTTATGACTTTGTGGTACTTGTAGCTTCCTGTTTCTGGTATTCAACTTCCTGGTATCAATTCAGCCATTTTCTGACCTCTCAACAGAATTGAGGTGCACTTGGGGATAGAGCCATTTTCTTAAAGTAACAGTAAATTCTCTTTCCCCCTCTCCTTAAAAAATCATCTTTGTAAGTGGAAGTTGATCTACATTAAAGCATTACAAAACACAGTAGGTCTGTGCTTTAATACATTAGGTGACCAGATATGAATAATTTATGGCAGAGAATTGGATGCTTATTTTCATCAAATTTCCAATCCTCTTGAATCAATGGCATTTTAGCTTCTATTTTTTTGAAGATTGTGCATGATTCAGGTGGTTAAAGGGAGTGACTCCTTTCAGCGTATGTTAAATACAACTCTCTTGATTGCTCAATCACAGAGTAGTTTGAATGTTATCTAGATTGATCAGTCAAGGACTGGTATGGATGGGATTGGAGATATATATAACAATGTATCAGTCTATTGATATGACAGAAGGGGGGATGGCGGAATTAATTTGAAACCACTTTGAGGAAAATTTTGAAATGGGAATAAGATTGTTTTAACAAATATAAGTATTTTAGCCATCGTCCATTTCAGACTTGCTGTTTATATTTAGGAATTTAAATGCTTAATCATCTTTGTTCAAATCTTGCAGGTTGAATTTCCAGTTCTGTCCTTCTTCCAAAGTACATGGATTCACAGCTGTTGACCTGAAACCTAATGGTGATGATGAGGTCAGTCAGTCTTTGTAATTGATTCTTTGAAAAATAAATTCAGAATTTGAATAATTTCTCCACACACCCCACACAGCAGCGCCTTACTGTGATTTAACCATATGTTAATAAGAACTAGTAATAACTTGCAGGATTTGCCTAATCTTGGAGATTGAGATAATTCACTAAGAGACGTGTATAAAAAGCTATTCCAATTTTTTTTTAAATTTCCACGGCAAGTCAAAGTTAGTGTTATTTTGTGCTTAGACATTTTTTTAAAAAAGTTTAATTTTTGGGTGTTTGTCTAAACTTTTTTTCCTTGCAGATGGTAACGATTGACAATGCGGAAGAATATGTAGACCTGATGTTTGATTTCTGCATGCACACCGGAATACAGAAACAGATGGACGCTTTCAGAGGTAATGTACTCTTTAACCTAAAATCATATCAAAAAATGTAATCAAATTTGGATATGACTTTCCTTTATTCTGCAAGTTCACTGAATATGTAAAATATGTGTAAAATGTTCTGTGGAGTAAAACTCATGGAGAAAATTTTAGAAAGCACTGGGAATGTGCCTGAATAGTTTCCCATGTTATGAAAGAATTAATCTGAGGAGGAATAAGAACATGAGCAAAATTTAAATTGTAAACCAACATATGGATTGATGTTTCATGTCTTTAGTAGGTGAATGTAATCCTAAAAAAGAAATACTCGTTACAAAAAATAAGAGGCATTTNAAAAAATCAACCAGTTCTGCAGATGAAAGTTGTATTTGAGACACTTCCGAAGTCGGTATCTGTATTTTTCTCTTAAAGATGGATTTAACCGTGTCTTTCCTATGGAGAAACTGAGCTCCTTCAGCCATGAGGAAGTCCAAATGATACTTTGTGGGAACCAGTCACCATCTTGGACTGCAGAAGATATCATCAGCTACACTGAACCCAAATTGGGTTATACTCGTGACAGGTACGTAAAATTATTGTTAAAATTAACAAATTTATTCTAGAATAATTAAGTGCAACTCCCCTCTGTTCCATCAATATGGTCACTTAATATATAGACTTGCATATAATTAAAACTTCCTCACAACTTGACAACAAACTGTCTTGTGTTACTGTTGAAATAAAATATCTGAATTTTAATAAAGGAAATAATTTGAAGTCTGATGTGTTTCAGGATTTTTTATGACAAAGATAAATTTTATTTTTATTAAACCTATTTTGCTTAGTTTTTACTTCTCTATGAGTGATTTTGTTTAAATTTTGCTCAATTTATTCTAAACATATTAAGAAATGTGCCCTTTCCTACAATGTTGTATTGATCAAATGTTCACTCTTCATGTCAGTCCGGGATTCATTCGATTTGTGAGAGTTCTATGTGGCATGTCATCGGATGAGAGGAAGGCATTCCTGCAGTTTACCACTGGATGTTCTACCCTCCCACCAGGTGGTTTAGCCAACCTTCACCCAAGGCTCACAATTGTCCGCAAGGTATGTCCAGCTATTCTGGATGATTTGGGAGAACTCTAGATCTGTAATGGTATTCATAGAACTTTTGACCAATCTCCAACCAGAGCTCAATACAAGCACTTGGCATTTGGATTACTTGTGTATAGAAGTAAAGTCTTCTTAATCTGTAAATGTTGCTTCATGCTTATAAAGCCTCCGTAATCTAGATAGACCATTCACATGCTACAAACGCTTAAGCTAATTGCGATTAGAGAACTTGCAAATGGCTTAAATGGAGAGTTTTTTTTGATGTTACCAATAATCACCAAGATGCAGTTATTTTACGTCTTTTAAAAGGATTGTATCATTGCTGAAAGGAATAACTTATCCTAATTCTAGAAGAGCATTCCTATACTTACACACCTGTAATATTTTACTTGCTCACCAGCCATGCATTTGCTAATTTTTCACAAATTATTGCCACATGTTTATAATGTAAGTATGTATAATATTCCAACAGTCTTTTCCAGTGTTCCTTACTGCAGTTGCAAGGAATTCTGTTAGGCCTGTCAAATACATTGTTGAAGATAATGCATCATTAATAAGTATTCCAAGAGAACTTGATGGATACCCTAGGAAGTAAAATTGGAAGGTTGGAGGAAAAACAGTGGTGCGAACTCTCCGTGCCTTATCACTATGTGACTTCATATAATAAAATTAATATGCTTTTCTTTCCAATTAGGTTGATGCAACAGATGCAAGTTACCCATCAGTAAATACATGTGTCCACTATCTTAAGTTGCCCGAGTATTCCTCTGAGGAAATCATGAGAGAACGATTACTAGCTGCAACAATGGAGAAGGGCTTTCATCTTAATTGAACGGTCTGGATGTTGATGGATAGTGGACACTGAATTTGAAACTAGAAAACCTCTTTATTTGTGTGGAAAAATATTGATCTCCAACTGTGCTCTGGTACAGTTTGCCTTTTTGAGGCTTTAGAGAAAAAGAAACATAACAAATAACTGTTAGCTGCTAATGTTTTGGCAGGAACAAATGCCTTCTGTTAATAATTACAAAGCCAGCAAATAACGGCACAGAGCACTGTGTGCTGCTTCAAGGGCTTACGAGACTGGAAGCTGGGACAGACCTCTGGATGTTCCAAGGGCAGTTTTTGTTGTGGTTTCAGTGTTTACTGTTTAATTTCTGACAGTGCATTGTGTCATATTTAATTTTATTATGCACACAGCAGTTGGTACTTTTAGTTCACTACAAATGCCATTTTCCAGCCCCTCCCTTTGCTAGCCTTATGCTATCTGGTCAAGAGCCTGCTTCTGTAGAATTGTAATGTAGAGAGCAAATGGGCATTTCTCCCAACAGCATTTCCCATTTACTAGTTCCTGCACTGTTTATTGGAGTATTAAAAGTTTTCCTTGCTCTTAAGTTTTATTATACAATCATGAATAAGCTTTTCCCCCTATTTTCTCCTCCCTGTTACAGTGAGTATGTTTTGATTCTTTAATGCCCTGCTGTGAAGATCAAATCCTTGAGTGCATTTTGTGCAATTTTACAGTAAAGCTAGAAACGCTGGTTCTAGGTGCAATGCACACTTGAAAGCAAGCTAAGCTTTTCCCTGTATTTCTTTGTATATTATAAACATTTATTTAACTCAAGTTGCAGTTTGAAGTCATACAAAATATTTTCAAATGTGTATGCTCAAAATAATCATTAAAATGTTTGCAAAGTAATTAACTGTTGTCTTTTCTGTGAGCGTTTGATCGACTCAGGAGTTTAGGAACACTCAGTGAATTGAACATAAGGTCGTAATGTTGATGCAAATTCTTAATCTGCTTAAAACTGCATACACCATGAGTTAATTTAAGATTCTAAAACCTTTAAAAATCTGCTACTCTGAAATTTCACCAGGAACACATTTTATCTGTTCTAAAGAACATTTTTGAAACTGAACTGAGAACAAGAATTGAAAGAAGCCTAAATTGACATCCCTGAAGATTGGGCTGCAGGGCTCTAATTTTGTTTCTGGGTGTCACTGCTTACAGCAATTGCTTAGGCAATCCATAGACTATACATTCTTCCTAAAAGGTTTACCATAAGAGGTCATTAAGATTACTCCTCATTGTCACCAGGCCACCACTTGTGACCCTTGCTGCAAATTGTCCACAATTGGCTGCTGTGTTTCGTCCACAATATATACAGTCAATTCACTTCATAAGATATATTCTTTGAAGTGCTTTGAGACAGAAGTGGTAAGGCACTATATGAAATGCAAGGATTATTATTACTATAGTTGGCCCAAACCATTGCTTTTACGAGTTATCAAAGCAGCATTGCTTTGCCTCAATTGTAAAAGCTAAATGGATTTAGAGAAAGCTGTATTGTCTGCTGGCGTTGTCCCTGCTGGTGGCTTCTTACTACTATTAAGTTTTCCTGTAATATCTAAAGGCTGATAAATGTCCACCTTCAGTGAGTATCACTCGCTTCCGTTTAGAAGGTTGTGGGTTCAAGCTCCACACTGGGACTTTGAGCTCACACTCCAATGTAGCGCTTAGGGTGTGCTGCATTGTTTGAGCTGTCATCCTTCATTAAACTGAGGTCCCGTCTGGCGATTTAGGAAGACCTAACAGTCCCATG
The DNA here is from genome assembly GCF_018977255.1 of Callorhinchus milii. Taxonomy (NCBI): domain Eukaryota; kingdom Metazoa; phylum Chordata; class Chondrichthyes; order Chimaeriformes; family Callorhinchidae; genus Callorhinchus; species Callorhinchus milii. Next base: position 12,099,036 of record NW_024704750.1, on the reverse strand, counting down.
GTACAACTCGTGAAGTGAAGGGAGTTTCTCCCGATGTCCTGTCAACAATCCCTCAAATAAAATTGGTCATTCAATTCATGTTTGTGGGACATTGCTGTGTGCAAATTGCCTGTGCCTTTAACCTACAAATAGTCACTACGCTTTACAGCTATGTATTTCACAAGGATTTTGTGAGCATGTTTCACTGGAGGAAAGAAACCATTATATAAAACAAACACTGGGTGGCGCATGTGCTGTTTTAATTTTAGAAGTTGAAGTTCGATTTGTCCATGTATAATGTTAGTTGTGGCTAAGGGGCTAAAGGTGGGATCAGATTTATTTTAGTTGGTGGGAAATTTTTCTTGCCTGGTTGCCCCAGCTGGAATCGATCTAAATTGGATATTGTTTCTTGGAGTGTTGCTTTTCTGAATCCGCTAAAGTAATTTATTCCAGACCAAGTGTAGAGAAAGTTAAAAGCAAAATAGAATGAACCCTCTTATTAACTGCTAGCCAGCTAATTATAAATGTTATTTTTTACTTCTAAAACTTCAGAATGAAAGACCTGCACTATTGAGATAAAATATTTTTTTTGGCATTACCTCTTGAACCATTGAGTTTGGAGAGCCAATGCCTTCAGGGTACCTTGACAGCCTATACATTAAGACATTGGCATCAAACATTAAGACATTCCTAACAATTGCAGGCTGCAATGCTTCATGGGTGTGCTGTGATAACAGCAACTGTTAAATTAGTTGTGTGCAGTAAAATGAAAGGATAGAATATAATACCTACACTGGATCCAGTGAATCTAGCTAATCTACACAAGATTTTGTGTAAAGCCTAAGGTTTCTTGTGACAAGTTATGTAGCTATAATAATGTCACACTGAAGTTTATATGATGCATTTTTTAAAACTTCTTTGGGAATTAATAGCTAATTTGTGTATTTATAAGAAACAAGATTTTCCAGTCTTCCTTTCCCCACTCAAAAAAGACAACTTCTTATTTGTCTCGGGTAGGGAAAGGAAGACTGATCAAACCAAATCACCACAAATGCTATGGTGGAACACCAGTGTGAAGGGGCTGTATCAGAGCAACTCAAACTGATTAAGTATGGTTTATCTCCCTATGTGCAGGAAAACATTATGACTACTTGTAATTGAATCCAACCCTTGATGGCCTGGCTATCAGGAAGTTGCGATATGATGAATTACAAGTTTGAACCTGTCTTCCCAACTATTCAATGACATTCATTTCAATAATACTGTGTCCTGCTTTAATCCCTGTATATTGTACACTTGGGGTTTGGTATGTTAAGATTTTTATATCTCATATATAGAAGTATTAAGTTAACTTCAGGGATTCTGTCCAGAGATAGAGGTTTTCAAGCGGGTAAGATATATGTTGCTGGTGTAAACATTTATCTAAAGTGAGACCTTGTATTCTGCAATACAGTCAGACACATTTGATTGCGAGTTAGATGCACCTTACATAAGAATGACAGAATCTACAGAACCAAAAGAAGCCATCTGGCCCAACTCGTTTGTGTCTGAGCCTCAACCCAATTCTATTCTCATGTATTAGCTTAGTTTTTTTGATCTCTGAAGAGTTACTACTGTGTTGCAAGTTTACAAATTGCAAATTACAGTGGGACGGACACCTTTTCCCAATGCTGCTTTCTTGTAAATTGATTAATAAGTTTCAGATTTCAGAATTAAGAGTACAAAAGTTAAAGGTCTGGGACAGGAAGAATTGAAATTTTAAATAGAGTAATTTACACCTTGCTGCTGAACAAAGTACAGGTTTCTGATTTGCTCCCCCCACCCTTCTGCAAAGTTGGTGACGAATTCTGGTGTATAATTCCAAGAGCAACAATTAGTTCTCTGGTATCTTGGCCAAATGCTGTTCATGTCTGAGCTTAGACAGAAAATACCAAATGTCTTAGCCAAGTCCAATCCTGTCCTCACCCAACATCCACAGTCAGGGATTTTTTGGCAGAGTAACATCATGATAGTGATCAAAATGAAAACTTTGGCTGTTTTTTTCCATCAGCCAATTGACACTGAAGCCAATCCTGATTTCTCCCCCCCACCCCAAATGAGATTATTAGCAGAAATTCAGTCCAGGGATAACCAAGAAATGTACTCCTCAGTAGCTCAATTTTTACATCATGTGGTTCAGGTACCTGCTTTTGAATTTTAAATTAACAGTTTTACATAAACCTGTTTGTAAAGTTTATAACTTTAGATACAATGGTAAGGAGACTTAAGATTGTGATTATCTGTGCTGATTGATGTGGGTCACATAGACACAAACGCATAGAGAGAGACACTCACTCACATGGACAAACTCACAAACAAATCATAACAGTCGGGCTTCCAAGTGAAGCCTCCAGGAAAAGGAATAAAAAAAATCGGCTGTGATCTCTGATTGTAATCATTTTTCCTGCAGAGATGCTGGTTTCCTTTTTATATTCTTGCCACTTTTGCTGTGGTTTTCTGTTGGTGTCTGTGAGAGTTAAAGATCTGGGGAAGGAAGAATTCAGCTGTTGCCTAATTTATTGAATAGCAAAGAAACACAACACCAGCATTTTGTTGTGACCAGCAAAGCTCATTAACTTACTCTGCAATATGCCCATTCATGGAAATTTGTTTGCACCTGCCTTTGTCTCTGGAGAGGATGTAGACAGGCTAGGCTTGTCTGTGTCACACATGTCTGTCATCTCCCAGTTTCGACTTCACTACAATAATGGATTTGTGGTTAGGCCACAGGATTCACTTCATTTAGTTTTTACATTTCCTGCTTTCTCTATTTTCCTTTCCAAATGCATCCTATTACATGCATCATGTTAATAAATGTTCTGTTCCACAACATCTAATGTATGTTGCCTTTTCTGCCTGCTTTCAAGACCTTCTTAAAAAATGTATCGCTTCAGGTCTTCTGTTCCCTTGCGATACCCACCATTCCATTTATCAATCTCTTTTGAGGCATTCACCCACAAAATATACAGTTAATTCGCTTGACATATTTTGTGAAGTGCTTTGAGACGTGATAAGGCGCTATATCAAATGCAAGATTATTTTTATTTTTTAATGTGAAAAGACAAGTACAAGTAAAATGTTATAGATTTTGACATATTCATCCTTTGATGAATGTAGGAAGCTGCAGCAATTAAACCAAGAAAAATGGCAAATGCTATATTTCAGCATAAATACATAGCTATTAATGTACAATAGCACAAAAAGTATAAACATGTCACTCAAAGATAACTCCAATATTGTCTCATCTCAGGTAGTAAAACAAAGCCTCGATGATGATAATACATTCATGGGGGGAGGGGCATAAAACAAGTATCATCCTGTTGTAATAGGATTGCAATCTTCAAGCATTTAGCCATTTCCTCTTTTAGCTTTCAGTCATTTTGTCCAGGGCAACCAGAGGAGCAAGGATCCTGGTCTTGTTTGTCTCCACGACACGGCCATTTAAAATCATTTCATCCAGGATGATGTGGACTTTATCTAAATTAAACATGATCTGAATGATTCACAGGTTAAAGAGCATACATTGCCGAGCTGAAGCACTTCAGTTTGAAATAATGGTTATCATATTTCTCAATACAAAATGCAACAGGTTTTGGATAAGTAAGTACTGTAGCTCAGTGGTTAGAGCACTCGCTTTGCAAGCGAGAGACCTGAGTTCAATTCCAGGCAGAGGGCGAAACCTTGGGCAAGTTTCCTTACTCCACACAGAGCCTGATAATAATCCCTCCAAAACCAAAACCAATAATAAATTGGTCATTTTCAACCCACGACTGTTTGTGGGACATTGCTGTGCGCAATTGGCTGCCGCGTTCGCCCACAAATATACAGTCAATTCACTTTACAGTGTGTTCTGTGAAGCGCTTTGGGACGTCCTCCCGACGTAAAAAGCGCTATATCAAATGCAAGGATTATTATTATTATTATTACTGTGTATCTAGTTAACATTTAGAAATAGTTTCTTGATGGCCTATTGGGTTAATACACTATATATATTGTAAAACCAGAGGATTGTAGCACTGTTTGACAGTAAAAGGAAAAACATGTTAAATACCTTTAGGAAAGGAGGAATCATAGTTTCTAAAATAACTTAAGAGAAAAGAGTATGGGCTGCACAATTTTTTTAAAAAAAATCAGCTTCTATTCATGTATTTAATCACATTTAAATACATTAATAGAAAAAAAAATTAAGTTTGATTGAAGACAAAGGAGCAGGGAAAAGCTTTGGATCAGATTGTCCACTGGTTCTTGGAAAATATCCATATACTCTGAGACACTAATTCACAAGGTTAAACTGTTGTTAGGATGTATTTGGCTCTGTATAAAACATCTGCACTTAGTCTCCATACCTGAAGGAGTCACAGAAAGCAACAGAATGTTTCATAGATGTTGAACAGAAGGCATACTGTGGCCAACCATTAAATATTTATGTTCAGTATGAACTTACTGAGGTAAGTTCAGTATGACGAGCAGAAACAAATCACATTTCACAGCAGAGCACAAATTTCTTCCAAACTAGTTTTGGTAACTGCAACTCAAACAAGAGGGCCACACACAAATTGCGATCATATCTTTTAATACTTACTGCAAAATGCACATGTTGCTATTTATGAGAACCCGAGAGCATTAGTTGCCGCAAATGTCTGTATATTTGCAAAAAAACCGTTTCCATGTTTTTAATCCATGTACTAAAGTAGTTTATTTTCAAACAACGAATCAGGCATTCACTGGATACAACTAAGTGACAAAAGCAATAGTTTTTGATATACAGTCTATTACAAATAAATAACTTTCAACAACAGAATTTGGAAAAGGATACATCCAACTCGCACTGCAAAAGAAAATATAGATACTGTTAACATGCCAAAAGTAACATTGTCTCCTCCCCCAACTCAGTGTTGAAAATACATTACATAAACTTTACAATTGTTATTTAGACTTTGACTAAGTCACAGAATGGCTACCCAATGCCCTTATGGACAAATACAGTATCAAATGCGCACAACTGCCATGCTGAGAATTTCAGTCTGGAAAGACAAACTCCCAACAGTTTGTGCACCGCAATTAGCCTTAGCGCCTTGGGTGAGGGAGGGGAAAGTTAGCCAATGTTCCTGGTTGCTGTACGGTGACCCTTGTAAGAAAGTGCATCTATGTTAATTTTGGGTGAGAACAGGTTTCACTACATAAAATATTTTGTAAATACATTACTTTTATGTCAATGCTGCTTCTTTCCCTACTTGATTTATGTGGTTTGATTGATTCACGTCGTCCAAAGCAGTCCTTCACTAACCTTTGTGATACCACATCACTGTTGGAAGAACCTTCATTGCATTTTTTTAATTGAGACCCGAGCTAAAGGTGTGCATACCTATGCTGCAGTGCCCACCAAGGCTGGAATGAGAGCTACAGAATAAGTTAAAAAGTGTTGAATAATATAAATTTGATTAACTCACCACTCTACTGAAGTATTTATCCAGAACCTCTACAAAATTGTGTATAAGTTCATACACAGCCAGTTCATTCTGAAAATCAAAATCGGAATAATTGTTTTGTCAGTTTTACTGTCAAAATGTACAAGAGTCGAGCAACAATAGTGACTGTTTGTCTGGTGTTGCTTATTTTTCCAAATTACCATTAAGGTCCAAAAAGTAGCCTGAGCGCTTTTTTGCTTCTCTGTTTGTCGTTCTGTCTAATTGATTGATAACAGCTCCAAGATGGAGTGACATCTGGTAGCATTTGACTTCATAAAAATATTTTCTATTACCTCTGATATCACATATAAAATGTCTTTTTTTTAAAAATGGGCTAATTTATCTTTGTGCCTTGGCGCATTTGCGATACAGATGTTTGCATCAACGCATTTTGTATGTGAGTGCAGAAATTAGATGCCCGAATTGCTGTATATTATATTGGCCAAATATGCACAAGATGGAAATGAGATTGAAAACATATGCTGGTGTAATAAAGGGCAGACTCAGTGCTGAGTCTCGTACACCGTTTATATTACACAGATGCTGCTGATGGCAGCCTGCCTTAAGTAGCTGTGCTGTAATATGAAAGAGATGGTGCTGTGACCCACGGAAGCACTTACTACTACATCTTTACAAATGATGACTTTACAAATTACTTTGGACATTGGTGTCAGAATGATGGTGCTCTCTCGGGGCTCTGGAAGCTACTTGCTATATAGAAGGTGATCATATTAATCATTTTCAATTAGAAGCAGCACCACATCATTTATGTGCCTTTTCCAACTTTAGATCCACTTAGGACGCTTCAAAACAGGTAACTGGATATCAAATGATTACATTTCAATTTCTGATATCTGTAATTGTTGGACTAAATATGGATCAAAATGAATCTGGATCTATGTAAAAGAGGGTCGACAAAACATAGAGCCTAATGCACATTCTGCATCACACACAAATTCACTGACACATATTTCTGTAGTGTTTGGCCTATTACTTAACCTAATTTGGATAGATAGAGATGTAGACGATGCATAATAATAATAATTATCCTTGCATTTGATGTAGTGCTTTTCACGTCTTCTGGATGTCTCAAAGCGCTTCACAGAATAGACTGTAAAGTGAATTGACCGTATATTTGTGGGCGAAATGCGGCAGCCAATTGCGTATTCTAGCATCCTAGCATTGGACCTAAGTGGTCCTCTCAGTCTTGAGCCATTGAAGTTCCTGTATGTAGTTACAAAAGAATGACGAGTGCTGCTTACCTCTGTCGCATCAATTCCAATCACAACAAAGAGGGCGGCATATTGACGATACACAAGTTTGAAATCTTTGTATTCAACAAAGGAACACTATGGAAAAAAGAAAAGACTTTAGAGATGTTGGAATCTGTATTAACTATTCTGTTAATTAAAAAAAACGTTTATTTTTAAGACTTTTGTTAAAAAAAAGGTGTTTTGTTTTAATATGTTTTCCCCTCTTTCGATCCCTTTGAGCCATGAACCATTCCTTTATCAAGAGGCAAGCTGTCCAGCATTCAGCCTTTTGCCTGTAGTAATCTAGAAGTGGACAGAGAGGATCCGCAGAAGAGAAACCCAGGCTGACTCAACCTACCCTCTGGAGAAGACCTGTGTTGTTATTTTTTTTAAGAGATAATTTGATGTTGTAATTTTCCTTCCCCATGGCGTTCACCCACACTGTACTCATCTCAAAAGCATTGATGAAACCAGGGAAATCTCTACAAATGCCTCAGCTTCCCAATATAGCAATCAACATAGCAGACACTACATGTAAGTGGTGGGGAAAGAGTCCCAAACTTCATACCGAACTCACCCATAAGGACAAAACCTTTAGTTTGAATATTCATTGAGAAAGGGATTGTCCCAGGTGAGAATCTCATGCTCGAAGACCGTAGCTGAAGGAGATCATGGTTTACGATGCACTACAACAACAGCAACAACTTGCTTTTATATAGCGCCCTTCACACAAGGTAGAGTCCTGGAGCACTTGAGCAGCAGACATTGATTGCCTTTTTAAGAAAGATTCCTCCATTCACGCAAAAGGAGATTCAGCAAAGTTTGAATCTCATTTAATTTTTACCTGGTCCTTTGAACGTGACAGGCACTTCTTAATGACATCAGCCTCTAACAGGGTCCTTTTGTGGATCTCCATAGTTTCATAGTATCTACAGAGTCTTGTTTGTCCTTGCTTGTTCACTAGAAGGAAAAACTTAATCATCTTGGCGCAATGTTCGAAAAATGTTTGAACTGAGGGAAATGATCCTGTTCTTTGTGGTTCAGCGTATTCCTGAAAAGAAACAAAGAGATATCTCAACAAAGCTATACTGGAAACAAAGACTCTGGTTTAGAAAATAAGAACATATTTATTTTGTATTGTTTGGGGGTATTTTTGAGTTAATAGGTTTGATATTTTAAAACATCACCAAAATGTGCAACAACAATATCTCTTCACAGTAAGTAAATATCTTGTAGCCTTCACTGGAGTTCTTTCTGATATCCAGCATCCTGCAAGGACAGAAAATTCAACAAGCCAGGGACTAATTTGTTTTGAGCTATTCCAAGCTGAAAAACAAAGAAATTTCCCAGCTTGCAATTAAGACTCTCCTTACCTGTCTTTCAACAAATATATTCTCTGTTTACTTGCTGCAGCGATGTCGTCTGTTGTAGCTTTCTCTACCATTTGGCTACTTACTCATCTGCAACAAAGATGCATTTTATTCCTTTTTATGATTCAATGTTCTCAATGTTTCAGCAACAGCTTTTGTCAAGCACAGTACATAGTTAAGTGAAAAGAGCTTTTAATCCCCAGTTTATATTGCAGGGATCAATTTATTATTTACAGCAGGAAAGCCATTCAGAGTGGATAACTACCTTTATACTACAGTTTCCACTCCAAATTCACATTCAAAGGAGCCAAGTAGAGCTTTGTGGATTTGCAACTGAATTATTGGAAGAGTTCTACTAACCAGTTTTTATAAGTGCAGTGAGTAAGTTCCTATTTTTTTTCAACAAAACACAGAAAAATGTAATATGCATGCACTAGTATGAAATAAACACCCTCAAGACATTCCTGACTGGTTAGTTGATACAAAGGAACAATGTTCTGATTCCCACCATCCTTTGACCTACCACACACTATCTCCCAGGCAATTAGAAGGGTAACTTGTATAGACATTAACAGCTGCCTTAGGCAGGTTTGAATGTAACTCATGGTTATTGTGACTTTCATTCCAGTTCTCCTTGTAGTTGCATTCCTGCCAAATTCTGCAGATATGTTAAATACTTAGTCATCACTGTGCACATGTCCAGACTCTCTCCTTCCTTCTCTCCCAATTCAAAAAAAAACTATCAATTTCTAGGCCTTCACACAAAGTGATAGCATCCAGTGCGTATGGTTACTTTAAAAAAAAGTTGGAACTGCAAAAGACGTAATAAAAAGAAGACTGTCAGCTTTAGGAAACCAATGAATAATAGTAGTTTATACTGATGAGGGAGGTCTCAGGTTTGATTAATAATCTATGCTAAGTGACCCAATCTGAGCTAGCGCTGTACTGGGGGAGCTTCTACAGCTTCTTGTCCTTGTGCTACTGAGTGAAAGAAATTCAGCCCAGATTGTGGATCCTGATTGTTGCCTTGAGACTCCTGCTGTAAAATGTGTTCATGTCAGGTAAACTCACAAGATTAGTTCTGATGAAGAAGGCCCTTTGACCCATCTGATTCTCAACCATATTATTATTAATATTATTATTATTCCATCCCTCTAGAATATCCATCCTCCCATCCCAGCATCAAGCTGCTTTTTAAATTAGTCCAGTGTCCTGGCCTCAACCACCCTTCCTGACAACCTGGTCCAGTTATTAAATACCCTCCGAGTAAAGAAAAAAACTTCCTGGTATATTTCCTGAAATTGCCCTTTGCAACTCTAAACCTATGTTCTCTTGTTCTACTGTCTTGGAGCATACTAAGGTATTCTGGGTTTACTTTTTCAAACTCATTTAAATGTATATATCTCTATGAAGTTATCTCTGCGTTGTTTCCCTCAAGGTTGAAGAGCCTCAGCATCTCTAATCTGGCTCAATCATAGCTCAATACTCTAAACTGGGGATCATCCTCATTGCTCTCCTCTGCACTGCCTCTAGACCAGAACTGTGTACAGTATTCAATATGTGGTCTGAACAGAACATTCACGATACGGGCTGAGTATGATGTCTGGAGATCTAAATTCAACTGGTTTAGCAATATAGCCCAACATCCTGTTTGCTTTGTTTATCATGGCCTTGCACAGTTTTGACATTGCGAGTGATGAGTCAATTAACACACCTCGATCTCTTTCAGCTTCTCTCTTGGCAAGTTCTATCCCATCCATGTGTATTTTGTAGGCAAAGATGCAGCCAATTTGCACTCTGTAATGTCCCACAAAAAACCATGAAGCGAATGACCAATTTTCCATCCGGGGATTGTTGGCCAGAACACTGGGAGAAATGCCCTTCTCCTTTTGAATAATGTCACGGTGTCAGCATAAACCGCGTTCCAAATGTTTTGCTAAATCCAAGTTGTATCATCGTTCCAGCGCATCCACATTCGCCTGCCTACTGCGCAGCCGCCGTAAAAAAGCTCCCGCGAAGCGCTTTTCAGACATCTGGACAACGCCATACGACGAAACGTGCGGGTCATTAATCATCAGCCACCGAAGCCGTTCACGCTAATCTGTTAATTTCGGCAATAGATTCCGGGCGAGCTTCGCCTTGTAAAAAGTGTGTGTGTGTGTGTGTGGGGGGGGGCGGAAAAAAAAAAGCAGAAAAGCAACGCGCGCTTTGAACTCGGGGCGACTGGGGAGTGGAGGAGGTGTGTGGGAAAGAGATTAAATCGAGTTTGTTTTGTTGCATTTCGTGCTGTGGAATTCCAGGTACGCATCTGGGGCGGGGGCGGGGGCTTGTAGCTGCAGGAGAGCACTGGAGCATCTGTGTGTGGGGGGGGGGGGTATGGGGTGGGGGCAGGTGTGCGCCGCGCCTGCGCACTGGGTGACAGCCTTTCGCCCCCCCCCCTCCCTCCCTCCTCCTCCTCCCCATCCCCCACCATGCATCGCGGCTCCGTCTCGGCAGAAAGAATGTAAAATGGCGGCTCGCTCGCGGCGTTGAGAGTCTCGTTCGCTCGGGCTCTTCTCTCCCATTTACTTGACGCGCCGGCGCCATCCTCTCTCCCCCCCCCCACCCCCCCCATTCGATCGCGGCGGGGGCTGCCAGACACCATGGACGAGCTCGCCGGAGGAATGGGGTCGCATAACAACTCGGGCGGCCCGCCGCTGGGTCCGGGGAGCGGGAATAATAACGGCGGTGGAGGAGGAGGAGGAGGTGGTGGTGGTTTAAGGCAGCCGCAGCCACAGCAGCAGCAGCCGCCGCCGCTAACGCTACAGGGACAGGAAGGCGAGCTGCAGCGGCCGCAGTACACCATCCCCGGCATCTTACACTATATCCAGCACGAGTGGGCCCGCTTCGAGATGGAGAGAGCGCACTGGGAGGTGGAGAAGGCCGAGCTGCAGGTACTGACTGAAGAGGCAGTGAGCGCGCAACACACACACACACACACACAGAGGCTGGGAGTCAAAGCCACCCCCGCTCGCTCGCTCGCTCGCGCGCGCTCCCTCTCTCTCTCTCTCTCTCTCGGGGGGAGGGAAGATGTGAGATAAGTTCAGGCAGAGACAGCTGTTGAGGAAGGTCGCGCAGCTCTCGGGTGAAACGACCGGTCAGCGAGAGAAACGAGCAACAGCGAGTTGCTATTTACCCAAATGTGGAAGCGTCCTGGCCGCCGCCGCCGCCGCCATTTTGCTTTCCAATATGGCGTCAGCCTGTTCACTGTAAATAGCTGGTAACATTTTTGTGTGGGCGCTCGCAGGCCTTACCCTCGACTGCTCTTTACTTTCGTATTCCCCCCAATGTGTTAACTTTATTCGCTTGATTCTCATGCTGCCGAGCTCCCCGGTCTGTACTGCGCGAGGTAACGGAGCAGCGGTATATTCGCGCGGCGTGTTTTTATTGGGTTACAATGGCTGTGATTGCAGGGTACCTGTCTGATGTGGGTTGTTTGTGTGATCCTGGCTTGGTCCGCATTTGGCAAACCGTCCGTGTGACGCAGGGCTCCCAATTCTGCAGTTTTACCTGAAACTCGGTGTTAACTAATTAAACTTCTGCTTCGAACCGTTCCGTCACGATCTGGGAAGTGGGGAAAGTGACGGCAAAGTTTTGCCACAGCGAATGGTGTAGTTTCGCCAGAGGTGTCAGCCAAATTGTAGTTGTTTTGAAATTGCTGATCTGTTTGCCCAGTGCTTTCTGTGTATAAATTATAACACTTAAATTCACGTTTCTGAAGCACAGCACCGACAATTGGCAGCTAAGATTTAAAAAGTACATTTACCTAAGGGATTGTACAGCCTGATGGGTGGAAGACCAAAAGTAAACAAGCTTTAATCGCGTTGGTGAATCAGAGTTAACTGGTCATGAAGTTTGTTTTCCATACCGTGTCTAAATTGTATTTTAATTCAATTGTATTGCATTTAATTTTAGACGTTATGAACAGTTTTTAAATGTCAGTGGATACTCACAAAAAGAGCTGTTCAGTAACATATACCTAAGAAAGGAAACAACAACAACAAGATTCCATTTATAGAGCGCCTTTCACGTCGGGCGGACGTCTTGATGGCAACCAATAGAAGGGATGTCATTGCTTAATTTCAGCCAGTACAAATGTATCAGTTAAGCCTACTTCATAGTTTATGAAATAAGAAATTACAGATTCACATGTTACTTCCATCACTCCTGAAATGAGTGTGCTGTTAAAATTGTGCTGTGTGAAACATGATGTCCAGTACTTTGCTTCTATTGACTATCTTCCCAATTTTATAATGTGATTACACAGTACTTGACTTATGAAATAGCAAACCAAATACTTAGTATTTAATTATATTGTGGCATTTTTAGCAGTACAGTATTCTGTTCTGCACTGCACTTGATGTGTTGACCCACATGTATTTTACAGTTTCTCTATGAGTGTGCTGCTTCACAGTATTGTAATGAAATTAAATAGTATTTTGAATAACTGAACAGCATCTATTTTAAAATAAAGCAGTTCATTTTTGGCACAGGAAAGTAATTTCATTTTCAGTCCGTTTTTAATCTAATGTTTACAATTGGCCCATTTACCTTGTTTCATTATGTCTGCATATTTAATAGATGAAAGAGACATAATCTATAATGAACAGTGAACTTATTAGATCAATAGTAATGAACCAATTTTTCTTGTCTGCAGCAGTAGTTAAGTGATTAACAGCTTGATATGGTTTTATGAATTTGTAGCATGTAGGTTATTTTGTGCTGGTTGTTTCATGGTTAGAATGTTTGCTCAATTGTGCCATTTTCTATCAGGCGCTATCTGTCTTTTGTTTCATTGTTTCATTAATAATACAGCAGAAGGCTATTGGCAGGAAGGCTATTTACTCTTGGTTACGCATGTCCTGTGTTTGTATTAGTGCTATAATTGAGACAAAGAAAACAAGACAATAGAGATACTTTGCTTATAGAGTACTTTTTCTATTTGATTTTGTTTTCTTTAAAAAGATAAAGGGGTGTTGACCCGAGTAAAATGTTGACTGGGTCTGACTAGTTATTGATGCTCATTGTGACATAATTTTGAGAACCATCCATTATATTCATTTTTGTCATCGGTATGAAATTTTACCTTTACTGAAAACAAAAGTAGAAACTGATCCTTTGTGTGATGGATTAACAGTACTCTGCACTAGTAGGAGAATTACAGATAGTGTCATAGTGGATTTGCCATGGGTATTTGATACATTTCAGTGTGAATTCGCTATTTTGATATATAAATTAAAAAGGAGCAAGAATAAATCTTATCATTTACTATGTTTTTCTGATTTATTAAACAAATGTAAGTTTTTCTTCAAACTAGACTAACAATTGGCAAATTAATAGCTAGATTAACCCTAACTCATGCGTATTAATTGACAGTCCTAGTCCTGTAGCTCTGTGGTTAAAGCACTCGCCTCGCAAGTGAGAGATCTGGGATCAATTCCTGGCAGGGCAAAACATTAGCCAAGTTTCCTTACTCCACACACCTCTGTTTACCTAGCAGTATTGGCTGCCTGGTTTCACCCACAAAATATACAGTCAGTTCCCTTTACAGTATATTCTGTGAAGCTCTTTGAGATGTTTCGAAGATGTGATAAGGCGCTATATCAAATGCAAGGATATTATTATTATACATTGCATTAAATTATTTAAAGCTACTTCAATGAAGTCTCGATACTGATATGAATGAGTAAATGTTTTTTATTGATTGTGGTCTTGCTTTCTGAATAAGTTAACAAATAACTGGTCATTTAATTTATAATTTTGTTGAAAGTTAAAATGAGGGAAAAGCCACCCATGACCCAATCATCCCCACTCTCGCATGGCTATCCCTTAGAAGATAGAATTCCAAATCCTCGTCCTCACTTTCAAGCCCCCCACGGCCTTGCCCCCTCCTGCACCTCTGACCTGCTGACCTATCAACCCGTCCGCTCCCTCTGCTTAGCCGGCTCCAGTCTGCTGCAGGTGTCCCGCTCGAACTGCCCTACCATCGGCGCCAGGCTTTCAGCCTCTCTGTCCCTACTCTCTGGAACTCCATCCCAAAATCCCTTTTCCTTGCTCCCTCTTGCCTCCTTCAAGGTACGACTCAAAACTCTCCTTTTTGATCGTGCCTTCAGCTGCCCTCCCACCTCCTCTGCCCTCCCTCATTTCAACTCTGCCTCCCATGCTCGGGTCCTGATCCCTGACTGTTCAGCGCTTTGGGACATCCTCTCGGTGTGAAAGGCGCTTTACAAATGTAGTTTTGTTGTTCTTTTTGAGAAAACCTGCTATTTTTGTTAATTTAAAGTGTTTGCACCACTTGCACTTTGGTGTGCACTGTCAGTGATGGGTGGTGAGTAGCTAGCAGATGACAGATGAACAAAGACTATTTCACAAGAGAATGCATTCAAGATGAGTAACTTAGGCGTTGAGTAATACTGGGCTAATGACTAGTAGATGCCTACTTAAAGTGTGATAAATTAGCACACAATATATACAGTCTATTCAGTTTACAGCGAATTCTGTGTAGCGCTTTGAGACATCTTGAAGATGTGATAACGCGATATATCAAATGCAAGTATTATTAAGTATTCAGGAATAAAGTTAACAACAAGGTATTGGCTTATTTCATTGTTTTAAAATTTTTAAATTTGATTGAAGTGATATATTCGATCATTATTAATCTTCAGAAAATGTTGTGCAGCAGCTATTTTGTCAGGTTTCTTAAAAGTGATTTTCAAAAAAAAATCATCTTTATTTCAGTTTTTCTTGTTGCCATTTTAATTTCTCTGCAGACATTTCATCTAGCCACAGGGCTTCCTTTAATGAGGAGGCAAGGACAAAATGAGTTTTGTGAGCTCTGATGTTCTATGATGTGCTGCAATGTAATGACTGCATACTTACAGGAGGATGAGACAACTCGTGATTTTTATTTCTCCACTCAGATGGAACACCTCACTTCTGAGTGTCTTCATCCGTTGGCTTTACTGAGGACTGAGTAAACACTCTACCACTGGTGCCAAGTGAGTTTGAGTGATGAACTACTTGGGACTCAAACACATAACCATCCAATTTGGAGCAGTTGATCCGCTTCTATAAGTGGCCTATGTATATGGCATTGTATTTTTAAATTGCAGTCTGTGAAATTATTTTAAGAGAATATATTTTGAAGCAAGTTTTTTTTTAAGCTTTCATGTGTGCTCATTGTGTTTAAATTCCAGTATAGTTTCTCACGAATATTGATGTTAAAAGCTTATTTTACCGAAGAGTGTTAGATTGTTGAAACCATCATTTGTCAAACATTTGCTGTAATATTGGAATTGGTACTGACTTGATCAGGTCTGAGTTTGGTTGTGAACTTGAACCTCTGACTGTAGCATCTTAATCTGTACACTCACCAAAGGATTCCTGTCTTGTGGGTGACCACTGGTTGATAGTGGAATTGCCATGTACGTTTGTAAACATTTGATCTTGATTTGTGAATTATTTTAGCATTAGACATTTTAAAATTGTGGTGAAACATTGATTTTTTTTAAACTCTTTTAACTCTCACACCAAAATAGAACTAAGATGTGGAGAGTTTTAATTTTTACTCAAATTATTTTTGAGCATTTATTTTATGCCTTTGTCTTTAACAGTTGACATTTGTAAATATCGCCAAATATACCCAACCTACAATAATAATCCTTGCATTTGATATAGCGCTTTTCACGTCGGGAGGACGTCCCAAAGCGCTTCACAGAACACACTGTAAAGTGAATTGACTGTATATTTGTGGGCGAACGCGGCAGCCAATTGCGCACAGCAATGTCCCACAAACAGTCGTGGATTGAAAATGACCAATTTATTATTGTTTTTGGTTTTGGAGGGATTATTATTAGGCGTGTGGAGTAAGGAAACTTGCCCAAGGTTTCGCCCTGACCTGCCTGGAATTGAACTCGGGTCTCTCGCTTACAAAGCGAGTGCTCTAACCACTGAGCTACAGGACTCCAATGCTATATGCAAATATGCTATATGCAAATATGCTATATTTTGATAAATCATGAGAAATCCAAGTCCATGTATGTATGTATGTGTTTTTAAAAAATTAACATGGACTTGCATTTTTCATGATTTATAATCCTTGGGGTGCAGTGAATGAATGTAGAATGACTGATATGCATGTTGTGAAAATAGGTGAAGGTTTTATAATTTTTTAAGCATTGTCAGATCAGTTTGACAATACACCATTTTTAAAATGCACAATGTTTTGGGAAGTCCACCTGGCTTGGATTTCCACAAATTATTAGTGTTAACCAGGACATATCAGACATTGTAAACTTAATTAGGATGTTAATTCATCTTCAAGACTGTATTCTTGCCTTCTATTCTAAAAATGTATCAACAAAATAAAGTTGCATTCTAATTTTTAGTGCAGATGTTTCTACTTCATTTGAATTCTGATCAATTACGTGAATTCCTCGATTATAAGTTTGAACCACTTTTGTAAAACATGTTCAGTGAGGCAGTGTCATCGATAATTAGCTAACGTAATACATGATGTACATATTTACATATACACCAGCTGAAAACCTAAATGAAAATACTTTTCCCATCGTGAACTGATAGTCAAACAGCTAATAAAGAATCATGTTTTTTTCTTTCTATTTTGAACTAAAGTGAACCTGATTAAGGAAATATTTATGCATCGACCCCAGGATCATCGATGTCCCGACAGACTGCCTGTCAGACATCAAGTCCTGGATGAGAGCCACCTTTCTACAGTTGAACGTCAGCAAGACAGAGGCTCTCCTGATTGGCTTGTGCCAGCGCCTCCGAACCTCGGTCACTGGCAGCACCAGCATCCAAGGATGCACACTCCACCTCACCAAGCCAGTCAGTGTGCTGTTCGACCCTCAACTGTTCTATCTCCCCCACATCTGTGCCATGACCCACTCTGCCTTCCCCCACCTCTGCAACATTGAACCAATGCCTCAGGCTGCCGAAGCCCTCATAAATGCCTTCATTACAACCAGGCCTACTTGTTGGCCTTTCCAACTCTTCCCTCCAGAAGCTGCAGATCATCCAGAACTCTGCAGTTCGTGTTCTCTCCCACACCAGGTTCCGTGACCTCATCAAATCCTTTAGCCTCTTTGCTCCCATCCTCTGGAACTCCATCCCATATTCCCTTCACCTCGCTTCCCCCCTTGCCTGCTTCAAGGCACGCCTCAGGACCCTCCTTTTCGACCGTGCCTTCAGCTCCCCTCTTGCCTCGAAAGCCGCTTTACAAATGTAATATTGCATTGTATCTTGAGGGAATGTTTGGGAAACTCTGCTTAATACCACCATACACCTTGGTACATTTTTTCCCTTTTACAATAGCTTATACACAAACTAATACTGTAGTGTATATTAGTCTTTGAAAAGAACTAAAACAGAGGAACTACCCATCCTAGATCGCAACACATAAATACTTCAGCAAAGCGGCTGAAATCCAAGTAGAAACAGTTCACAGACTTTTCTGCACATTGGAAAAAAAAGGTTGCAGACAAATGCACACAGAGTATAATAATGGAGGGGAGGGAAGAACTGATAAACTATCTTGAGCATACATTTGAAGAACCATACTAAATCTTTTAGGTTTAGCCATTGTCTTTGACTTTGCTATGCCAGATATAGCGGAAAAATATTATCTTGTGGAGAGATGAAGAAGTGATGAAAAACTCAGAACAATTCATACACTATTCACAATACTTAAAAGGACACAAATTAAAACTGTAACATGAGTTAAAATAAATGGCAGGTGCCAATGGGAAATGCACTCAACATTTCATACTTGCATGACAACCTGAAACATGGAACTATACTTCTTACTTCCTGATTTAAAAATAATTCTTACTCGTACACCAGTGACGCTTCCAAAAAGTATGTGGGACATGAATTCACTGAAAACAACCATTATATTGTGCACACATAAGGCACCTATTTCAAGTTAACAGAAAAAGTGTATCACAAAGTAGCAAATGTGATGCCAGCTAAAAAAACAACAGGAATACGTTACTTCAACCGCTTTATTACTGCCACCCGAAGCGTCATATTTTTCTGATCACTCCATCTGTGAAAATTTCCACATACAAACGATGAGACATTTCTGCAGCAAAAAACGTTCAAAATCAAATGACAGGAAACAACTTTTCAATATCCCATTAATAAGTAATTTTAAAACAAACATTTAGCCCTTAGCAATTTTCCAGTTTTAAAATGTTTAATGCGTGTATTGTGTACATTTCTAGAACCTGAATGTAGGATATGTTAGTGTTACTGTCAATTTAATTCACTCTTCCTATTTATTATTCAGCACAATTAAAATTGTAAAATGAATTAAGACAAATTACCAAATTTGCCTGCCTTCAAATAGTTACTGAACATTTGCATAATTCAGTTAAATAAACTTCCCAGTTATTTCCTATTAATTGGTGCACATACATCTTCATTGCATCCTTTTTGATCACTTGCCAGGGATCGCTGGAATGGTGACTGCTAGTAAACACTCTAGGTTTTATCTTACAGTATACTCTGCCAGAACAAAAATATCACACTAGACCAAATATTACACAGGCAAGCACAATTTTGACAAAATAAACAAAATGTGGGCATGCACTTTATTTACTTGGGTGTGGTTCCAGGGTGCTATAACTCTGGTACTTCACTTAAAACAGTTATTTTCCTTGTGTGGGATTAGACAGTGAGAATTGGCAAGATAGGCTACTCCATGGGAACTACACCAAAGTATCTTCACCCGTGTCCACATGGACTGTTTCTGATTTTGGCTGGGTTACCAGTTTGGCTTCTGTGTTGGGGGATGACTTGTGTGGGAAGAAATCTAAAACGGGGGGAGGGTGAAGCAGCTGTTACTCCTTACCATCTATCTCCAGAAATAACTAACTCAAAAGTTGTACGGAGGAGCTCTCATGATGACCTAGTCGTTATATGCACTGCTTGCTATGGTGCTGAGTTGGACAAACCAGGAGGTTCCAATGTTTGTTGAGCACAACATATTGAGTGTTGAAATGAATTTATACAAGTACAGTATATTTGCATAAAGTGATCTAACTTTCAGGTTTAATAATACATTGGATTAGTGCATGTAGTAACAACAAAACATACTGTCTCTTATAAAAGATGTCTTAATTCATTATGGTGAAGCAAATTGTTTTGCCAACTTGAAAAGAACTAGGTAAATGTTTGCTTGGAAGAGAATTGAGGTTTGTAAAGATCCATATAAACAGGGAACTTGAGCTCTCTTTGGCAAATGTCATGTGATAGATGATAGAAGGCATTGGTGAACACTGAATCATGTAGGATGTAAGATTAGAATCTGCAGTTTTATTTGATTATGGGGGGGTGGGAGAGAAGCTTACGAAACATTTCCTCACAAGATTAAATGCCATTTTAATGGACTGAAGGACTCTTTCTCATTTCTTGTGTTGTAATATTAGTCATTGGTAGATATCAAAAGGAAAATTTATAAATTTGATTTTGCAGTTAATGTTTAACAAAAGTGAAACCACTTTATATCCTAGAATTGCTGACCCATTGTTCAGGAATGTGGTAAGACTACGTCATTTGGTGGAAACTGACCCTTAACTGGGAGAAACAATACCACTCTGTACAAGGTCTATCAGCTAGGTGCATAGTTGAGTCATGTATCAGATTGTTTTATGGAGTGTTTGGTTTATCTAGAGTGTACTAGTACTCGATGAGCCTGAGTGTATCAATCGAACAAATGAAAGTAGAATTTTGAATCTTTAGCTTAGTTATGATTTTCTTAAAACTTTGAATGTAATCTATTTCCATGATCACTCTTTTTGGTGTTCTCTGACTTTCTGCCTTCATTATTTATTTCTCTTTTTATCAACTCACTGTTTTTGTCACTTTTTAAACTGAATAGCATTGTCAGAACAAGACCTTGTAATGGGATGGCAAGGATTATGTGATATATGTGATATTGTTATTGTAGCACAGATTGGTTCTGTGCACCCAGGTTAGATAGATATCCAGCAGACAGGGATTCTGGATACATCTTGGGGCCAGTAATTCTTCATACCCAGCTCCTGTTAATCTTGCAAGTCAAAATCTCAAAGGTAGGTTGGTCCTAGTTAGACAACAGCAGGAAACTTGCCATATAATGCTTTCAATGGCAAGCTATATAATTTTAGCTGGTTAAACTCCAGAAGTACACCGTTGCAAACTTTGTGATCTCCAAAGCCTTGTTTCATGCCAAACTGTGCCTAATACTTGCTGGAATTAGGTAATTTATGTAAGCAGGAAGCATCCCTCTGGGAAACGTTTTGAATTCCAGACACAGGAATTTCCATTTGAAGGTGGAGCATATTGATCTTAAAATCTGCCAGGCACAGGTTCCAAACCTAAGAGAAGTGGTTCAAGCAGCTACTGGTTATGCTGGAATGAGATCAACAACATCATCACACATTTCATCTTAGAAACCAACCCGGATTGCCCAAATTTCAAGTCTTTAGGTTACACCGATTATTGGAGAGGATTGAGCCTCACTGTCTTCTCCACTTTCATATTCTAAATTTCTCTAATTGCAAAGATTATAGGGCAGGTTTGCATCATACTAATGGAAACAGAGCTTATCATATTGCTCAGCAAGAATGAAACTACTCCATGACTTAAAATAGACGTACATGCATTTTCATTGAAGGAGTATGTTGAGCTTACCGTGAAACAGAGTCTATAGAGCTTTGCAGTAGAGGCGTATTATGGAATTGTGAGAGATGCTGGGTTGGAGACAATTAGAAGTAAAGTAGCAAGTAGTAATGATCAGCTCATACAAGCTGGCAGATCAAATTAGAGGACAAGGAGAATAGGTAAGAAATTAATGAAACGTGAAAAACAAGTTAGTTCGGAATAGGTGAAGAGGAAATCAAGCAAGAAAAGAAAGTGGAGAGAAAAATGGGCAGAAAACAAGGACATATTGTAGTTGAAAGCTACAGTGCAGTTCACAGCCATGCCCATTTCCTGCCATAATATATCCAAAGCATAAACATTTTAATAATAATAATAATAATCCTTGCATTTGATATAGCGCTTTTCACGTCAGGAGGACATCCCAAAGCGCTTCACAGAACACACTGTAAAGTGAATTGACTGTATATATTTGTGGGCGAACGCGGCAGCCAATTGGGCACAGCAATGTCCCACAAACAGTCGTGGATTGAAAATGACCAATTTATTATTGTTTTGGGTTTTGGAGGGATTATTATTAGGCTCTGTGTGGAGTAAGGAAACTTGCCCAAGGTTTCGCCCTCTGCCTGGAATTGAACCCGGGTCTCTCGCTTGCAAAGCGAGTGCTCTAACCACTGAGCCACAGGACTCCACTTTGAAATGAAAAGTCCATTTTGACTTTGAAATGAAAAGTGTAGGATTCAAATATAGATGGAACTAGAACTATGAACTTTTGAATGAACGAGTGGCCCTGTGATTTTCTGGCTGTGTCCCTGACCAGCTGACTCGAGCCCCACTCATATCAACAGCAAGAGATGTTGATTTGATGGGTTTTGCAGCTGATCTAAACTGAAATTCATGGCATCAGATGCGGAATCTTGCTATTGACAGCAAAGAATAGCTCTTATAGAACTATGTGTTACTTGGCCTATGGTTTAAATCTACTTCTGTTTGTTTTTCTGTGGGACAAGCATACAAACAAAAGCTGGATCAGTGCCCTTTAAAGGGATTCCAGGTCCTAAGGGAATTTGACTGCCTCATCAGTTCCAGAAATTCCCGAAGAGGCAAAAATCAGATATCTGATACTTCTGGTACAACGTATCAAAAAATTCAAAACACTGCCACTGCATTTTAGTGACATATTGTATGCGCTGGTACTTAGTTACAATTCACACGTCTGGTTGTGGAATAATGCTGGAAACAGGAAGAATAGAATCAAGTGGCCATATTTAGTTTACAGGAAAGAAACAATCTGTGGGATTCAAAGGGAAACCAGGTTTACGCTAGCTGCTAAAAGACTGGAGGTACATCTTATTGTGCAGTAAGGTTTTGTATACGAAACTTAGCAAGAACATTAGTTGCAAATACCTACATTAATATAATTGTATTTATTTCCAAACGTATTACTATCCTAATAAATTAAGCACTAACATTTATTTATTATTTCCAATTTGCACTTATAAAGCACGTAAGCTTTCAAAGTGCCCAATTTTCTCAGTGCAGCATTTTTCGCCAGAAAAAGGCAGCAATTTATGTTTATATTACATACTGTATATGTAAGAAGTTCCCAAACTTTGTGTTCCAGGTTATCTGTGATACATAAACAATATTTCAACATCCTAGCTCTATGCTGAACGCAGAAAAGAGAAGGTAGTTTAGATTGAATGTACAGTAGTAGTTTACTTAGAGTGGTAAATAAGGACAACCTGTTTTTAAGCACCTTGAATTTTGAAAGGTAACAATGCATGTGTGTGTATGTGTGTTAAATTATACAAATGGTAGTAATTTCACAAAGCGCTAAAACCCCAAATCTTTTATTTGCTGATTGCTTTAAATCTAGGTGATTGATTTGTAATTCCATCTCATGGTTCTCTTGGAGAGAGGGTTGAAAGAGTTAAACTGTTTCAATATCAGGTGAAATATAGAATACAGCCAGCAATCGGGATCACATAATATGATTGGTGCTGCTCAATCAACGAACAGTTCCCAAAAACACATGATGTCAACTAGAGAGCTTTCCATTTGTAATTAATTTCTCTTTTGGGTCTAGCATTCAAGACAAATTGGCCTTTCCTGAGCAATTTGGATTGTATTTGTATAAATTATTTTCCACCATTAGTCATCTGAGTTTTTTTAAAAAACCACAAATTGCAGCTTTTAAGAGTGATTTTATGTGAGATTTACCACCCTGAAGAAGTAATGTTTTTGGTATAAAGTCTCATATTTCTACAGAAGTAAAGAAGGCTTGAATGTGAAGGGGTGTACCTAAAAGTGCTTTTCATCAGAGGCAATTAATCTTCACAAACTAACATTTGAGTGATTCTATTAGGTGATGTAAAATACTGTTAGCTGTTCACACCTTTGATATTGATTCCACATTCATTTGTTCTAGGGTACAGCTAATATATTGCTGCTACCTGGTGACAAATATTTTTTTCATGCTATTACACTATGAACAGTATATCTGATATATGTATGTCTGTGTGTGAGTGATGGGAAGGAGGAAAGAGAGATTCTGCCTACTTATGTACAGCCAACTGTGAAAGTCAGCTTTTTGAGTTTGCCCATTATTATATTGCAGTGTGATTTGGGTGGAATCTTCCTTGTGGAAGGAAATGCCCAAAGTCGTGATTGAGCAACTTTAGTAGAATTCAGGTGTTTCCTACACATCAAGTAACTTAGTTGCCAGCAAATGTTGGAATTTTCCAAGAGGCTGTGATTGCAGGCAGCTTCCACTTTGCATTGCAAAACATGCATAACTACAGTACTTTGAAAAAATTCTTGTTCATTCAATATCAAAATGAAATTAGACTTTAAAATAGAGCTGGTATTAGTTTATGTAGCGCTCTAAGTATTATTAAAATGTTATCACAAAACCTGCCATTGTTGATTTATTATCCTCTGCTAACCATAGTAAAGTCCAGTGTAGAAATGACTTACTTAATAGTTATTAAGGAGGTTTAAAGTGCACGTATTATATTTGTGTCAAAGCTATCTTCAGAATTTTTGTACCATATTAACAAAAGTCAATCCTGCAAGGTGACCAAAAAATTGTGATACCATTACAATGTCTAATAAGTCTTAAAGAAATTATAATTTTTTTTAGATGATAGGGTAGCTTCATTATTTTTTGGTCACCCTATATTAGTAATATTTGGGCAATATCTTTTTATCTTAATTATTGTTTGCACAAACATAGTCATTTTATTGGGTAGTTTATTGGGTAGTTTATTGCTGAAGTCTCTAAGAAATTTGGAGTTAAAAATGGTGATTGGAATAAAGTGTTTTCCTTAATTTTTCTATTCCCATCTCCATTTTTCTCACACTCCCATCCTGAATGCACTGACTCAAGTTGGAGCACAATTCCTTAGATTATACCAGAACGTCTTCCTACAGGAGTCTAGTCAGTCACTGCTCAAAGCTGTTCAACAGTGAACCTTGCTTGATAGCGATCAGGAGCACCAACCAGACAATATTTTCCTCTCAAGCCCATGGTTGCTAAGTCAAATCGTAATGCTAGTAAAGCTGCCCCAACAAAGATCAGCTAATTTTCGCAAAGGTAACTTAGTTGTGTACTTTTATAGTTGTTTGAAACTGATGTAGTTTTCGATTAGTAGAAAGGGAGCAGGTGACCCTATGATTGTGGCATAGACATTGCCCTATTGTATCTAGGATAAATAGACTACATTGCATGGCTCTGAACCGAACATCCCAGGCAAAGTTTGATCTCTGCCCTTTACTGAGTTAGCTGATCTCATTATTGGGTCAATTTTGGCATTGGAAACATAGAAATTCCCCAAGTTTCCTGCTCCTGATTCCTATACAGCCGAAGTCCTCAAATAATGGATATTGATCAAGTAAATGAATGAAGATCTGTTAATTTCAAAAATAGGAACAGAGATTTCTGCCTTCTGGCCACTGCTTTCCAAGAGCTATAGGGTCTTCCAGCCACACTCGCAGCACAGCCACTGGCGTCTGAATTCTATCTCTCTTTATGCTTCGTCTTTCCCTCTCTTTACATTCCCTCTTTGTCTCCTTCCCTTTCCACCCCCCTCTTACACCTCCATCCCATCTTCTCTCTCGTTATGCCTCTTTCTCTTTACTCTTCCCTCCCTTTCCTCCTTCCAATTTATTTGATTGCTGAGTCATTAACTTGCAGTATTCCCTCATCAACTGATCAAATGCAGTTTGAAACATACTGTTCTGGGTCAAGGCTAACCACCAGCTGCATACTTGCAGGACCACCAACTAAGGTGGTTTAAGATTTGAATCCTGTTTAAAGATTCTTTACCCAAATTTGTTGTGCCTCTAGATGTAACTGCATTTTAATCTCCTTCAATGTCATGCAAATGACAGAATTGGAAGACCAATTAGCAAGTCATTTATTTCGCCTCTCAAAATCATTAAACCATATGATCCTGGTGGCAATTATTCTCTTGCAAATATTGGCAGGCTATTTAATTGTAAATGCCTTTGCAGCCTAACTTGATTTAATGTCCTCTCCAACCTTCTGTTATTGCGTGATACGCTAGCCTATGACTTGCACATATGTGTGCCTTCCAGCAGAGGTAACTGGTTATAATAATAATATCCTTGCATTTGATATAGCAACTTCTCAAGATGTCTTAAAGTGCTTCACAGGATATACATTTAAACCTAGGCTAGCTAATAAGGGAGAGGGGAGATCTGGTCTAGTGACTTGAAATTTCTGATTAAAGCGTAATTACAATTGCTGATACAGGCATTTACTGCCATTTTTCATAAATGTTGATACTGGCATTGTAATTGTTTGAATCCCGTGAACAGAAGACAGCGAATAAGTTATCCTGCTCGCAGGATTCAAACAATCTGAGTCATTAAAGTTGATATCCCTAGCTAACATTTAGATTTCAGGCCCGGTCACTTTAGGTTCAAATTCCAGATACCTGGAGTCTGGTGAGCTGGGGGATCTGCTGCACTGTATTTGTGTAATCTGTAGACAAAATGCGGCAGCCAATTTGCATACAGCAGTGCCCCACAAATGGATACAGAAGGATTGACCGGTTTCATTTGGAGGGATAATTGCCAGGGCATTGGGAGAAACTCCCTTCTCTTTTCGAATAGTGTCATGGGATTTTAACGTCCACCTGAACAGGCAGACGGGGTTGTGGTTTAACGTAAACGACGGGACCTCTGGCATTGCAACCCCCCCCCACCCCGGAACGGCATTGGAGTGTCACTACACTTTACAATATATTCTAAGCACTTTGACATGGTAAAGTGCTATATCAAAAGCAAGGTTAATATCTTAGGCTATGTGATTCCATAACATAACATGTAGGAGCAGGAGTAGGCCATTCGGCTCTTCGAGCCTGCCCCGCCATTCAATCATGGCTGATCTTCTAATCTAACTCCAGCTAATAACCTAACCCTGCCTTATCCCCAAGTCCCAATGTGGGGCTTGACCTACAAACTTCTGAGGCAAGAGTGCTACCGCAACAATGTGTTTGCAATGTTTTGCAGTAAATCTAAATAATTATTTTTTGTACTTTATGTAATTGAACCTTGGAATCATAATTTTATGCTCAGGTATGTTTCAGACTTTCCTGCATACGTAATTCATGTTTGGTCACATTTCTCTGTAAATTGAGCTTGAAATGTGCTGGAAATGTTTTTAAATTGTCAGAGCCACATTAAGGAAAGCTAAAGATATGGCTCCCCTGCTAACTATTTCAGTCATGTGAAGCCTTGATATAATGTAGAATTGAAACATATATTCCAAAGGGAAAGTACCTGAATCTGATCCAGATGGGTTTGCATCACAACAGGCAACAGTTAATTCTACTATCACATTGTTGGCAAGAAATAATGTTGATGACTATTATTGGTATTGCTCAGGGCTTAGTTTGAACTTTGTATAGTTAGTAATGTCATTTGTTTGGAGTCTCGCCATCTTACATTTTCTTCCTGTGTGGCACCTGCTGGTTTAATAAAAAAAAGTGCCAATAAGTTCTAGGATGTGATGAATCATTACTTCACATTGCACCCTGTAAGATGAGAGTGATATTTAAGAAGATGACTCAAATGTATTGACTGCAAGAATAGAATTTGAATAATCCAATACATGTTTACTTTCTTAGAGCCTTGATTTTCATTTTGGCAGTTTTTTTATTCTGTTAAACTCCACTGACATTTTCATTCCCTTGTATTTCCGCTATACTTTAATTGTTGGAATCCAATTTATAGGCAAAACTCCCAGTATGTTAAGGAGCAAAATGTTGATTACTAGTTTAAAATGTGAAACTTCTTGAGTTCTCAGAGGGCTTTGGGGAATTGAGGCATCTAATGCATCTCTATGAAAACTATTTTTAAACTATAATGTAAAATAATGCTGTGATGGATCAAAATGTTTTTCCTTATAAAATGTTAACATTATGGATATGAAGAACGACTTGGCAATTCACCAGAGCGTGGTCAGCACCCATGAAACTATACCACAACATGAGTTGAAGCCTTTGTGGGTGGACATAGAAGATATGTAAAAAGAATGTTCAGTCACCTGAACTAAATGCGACTTGGAGTCTTAATAAATATGTTACCAATGATTAGCTTTTTGAATGCTTTGTTCTGTTCTGTATTCAAGAGACTCCAGTCATGTTATGAAATCTGCCCTCCTGCACGGTTTATGAAAGTCAAGGAAATATGTTTTCATTTACACGATGGTGTAAATGTGGAGAGTGATTTCAGTCTATACAACAGATGTAGATTTTGGATAGCAGTTGGATTAGAACAGCTGTTGATTTTCATCTTTCCCAGCTGACAGCTCAGTTTCCATTGGAATAAAGCTTAAGTGTGTTTGTTCCTTCTCTACTTGATAATTATAGGTCTAATCGGAAAACGAATAAGAGTTTTAAGGGTAGGGGGAATGAACTGAAGAATCAGATGAAACCACAATATTGCAAGGAAACCGATATTACACAGTAAGGATTAAAATAGATGTGATAATTGGACAATTAGAATTAACTGCATATGTAGACATTAGTCACTAACACTTAACAGTAGTAGAATGCACATTGTCATGTCACTATCTTTAGTGTCATGAGGCATTTTTTAGCTGTAGGTGTGTGTGTTAAGCGTACACGAATGCTTAAATTCATTATAAATCACAAAATTAAATTGAACTTGTCATGCTTTTTAACTTTCCTCAATTAGATTATTTTTGGCTGCTTTTTGGATCAATTGGGTTGAGCAAGAGCTTTGATGAAATTAGATTTTGGTTTTCCAACACAGTGAATCGTGGCATCGAATTTGTATATTTATACATCTAATGCTGTGTGGTTCCAAAATCGGGAATGATTTTGAATATGGTTGAAGGGGATAAGTTTCCTTTGTAACTCCAAAGAAGAAGGTTGATTGTTTCTCTCTCCCTGGTCCTATCACATTTCTGAGAATTGTGCAATTCTCTTACTTTTTTTAGTGCAAGTAATACAACTAGAACACAACTGCAGTTTTTAATCTTGCAATGGATACAAATTCATGAATAATTTTGTATTCTGGGATTATCTTTGAAGTTCACAGCAATAATAACTTGCATAATTCAACTGTAAATTTTATAAATTTTAATGGAATGTATAATGAAATTCCTTTACAGCTTAGCTTGCTTTATCCAGATTTTCAATTGTTGTACGTGCACCATTTTTCCACAGTGAATATGAAAAAATATGTTAATAAAACAAAGTCACTTTCCCTTGTGGATAAATGCTTGATCAGAATACAAAAATCACAGTTGCCTTTTTTGTGTATTTCTCTATTTTCAAACATGCATACGTGTAAAGTTCACTTGGACACTATGTACTTGTTCCTGATCGGAGTACTTCATTCTGTGTTGCTGCATTTTATTAAATTGTTAGATTTGTGATAGCATAAGAGCAGAATTAAAGAACTCTATTCACTTATATACTCTCTTAAATCCAATGATCTGTTGCCACGTTTGCTTTCTGCTACTTGGAACATTTACAAATAAGTTCAGAAGTTAATTACAGGAAGAAAGTTACAATAATTTAATGCCAAAGCAATTCTCTGGCATGAACTCACTGGTGTGCATAGTGAGGCTGGAGAATTAATGGTATTGCAATGTTTACAGAGAGCTTTGTGTTTTCTTCAGTATAGCTTTTATCTTTTAGACCTGCTTGCTGTGCTAATGAATAATGTTTACTCACAGTAGGGTGACTGTTAAATATTAATTAGTAAAAGCTTATGTTTTCATTAAAGTAGAATCCTTGAAGTCTTATCTTTTTCTTTATTCTTCCTCATGAGATGTTTTATCTTAGCAGTAACACTATATATTACTCAGTCTTACCGATGTCACATGCCCCAATTTTGGCTTCAAGAGAGTGATGTCTCTGGAGTGGAAGTGGAAATGTATATTTTATGATCTGAAATAAAGTGCAATAGTCAATAAATTGAACAAATTGATCAAACTATTTGGACTTGATCGGATTTTTTCCCCATATTTTGTCCAATGGTCTTTTTTGGGTTTATCTTGTATCTTATCGCTCTAAAATAATCTAGCATGTAAATTAATACTTCCATTTGCTGTGGGCAAGTTATTTTCTTGGTACTATTGCGCTGCACTCTCCAAAGATGGATTAATTTGTCCAGCTGAATTTCGCTTGCATTTGACATGGAAAATTCATGCCAATGATTGATCCACTTGGGTCTATGACATGACCCTGTCAATATTCAGTTCCAGGCCTGATTGTGCACAGGAGACAGTTTTCAGCCAGTTAGAAGCTGATTATTTTGATGTGGCTTTCACTCTAAACTAGAAGGAATATGAAGAGAGAATAAGCGGTGAAAGGAAAAGGTGAAAATAAGTTAATAGTTTGTATTTATATTAAAAATATTTTTATGGTGGATTGCATTTTTGCAGAAAAAAAGCTATTTATTTAAACAAGGAGCCTTATTTGCAATATGAATTGAGTTTTAATTTTTTCTAAAAAACTGCTCCATTGATGTACCCTCTGGTGGTTTGTTTGCCTCAACCTTTTTGGCTTGATTCAAAATCCTAGCTGGTAATATTTGATTGATGTCAGCCTGGCTCAGTTGCTAGCACTTTCTCAAGTTAGAGGTGCTGCTATTCTTCTCTAACTGTTAGAGGTGCTATCCACATCTTAACAGTGTAGAGGAGATGCATTAAACCAAGGTCCCACCAGTGTGTTAATATGAACATTAAAGATCTCGTAGCACTATTTAAAAAAAAAGAGAATTTCTTTTGGTATCCTTTCCAGTAGGCTCCCGGATAAAAAAAATCATTCATATCAAGATTGTTTGTGGTATATTGTATGAAAAGTTAGCTGCCATGTTTGCCTACAAATATACAGTCGCTATATTAGATGCATTACATGCTTTTTGATGTTTTGATGTGATAAAACATTGTTTGAAATGCAAGGATTATGGCATGGTTTTGAGACGGGGATTCACAGCTAAGCCTGATTCTGATGTTACCTGTGGTCCACACACAGTTTTTATTAAATGAAAGGAAAACATAGCTGCACAAATATTTATTTTAAAACGTTTAAAAACAAAATTTTCTATGTTCAATTACTGTGTGAGCACATTTTTGTTGGATCACTTATTTGATGAGTAAGTACTCAAGAATGTTTCAAGATAAAACTCTGTTTTATGTTCTTAACATGGTCATTAATGGTTGCTGCATTAGTGTCTGCCTGGAGGGCTACCTAGTGATAGTTGTGCTTGTCTCATCTTGTATTTATGTAGCAAAGGCTTGATGCCTAGCCAAAGCTTGTTCTTTTTCCCACCACTCCCTCATTCCTGGTTGTTCTCATTACTCATAGAAGTTTTCCAAAACTGAGCATAGGCGCTGGTATAACAGTGATTTCAAGGTCTTGTATTTTTTTAAAGTGGATGATAGATACACAAAGGAAAGTCAATGGTGTTCCAAATGCCCATTCGTTCCTATATATTAATATGACAAAACTATCCCTAAATACAGGAGTTTGTTAAATAAAATAATTTTATATTTTGGTGGAGATGGTCAATAAAAGCAGTGCACAAATATAAGAAAGATCAGCTTGAATTTGGATTAATCAACACACGTCAACAGAATTAGAGTTGGATAAATTGCAGGAACTTACACATTTATCAAATAATTGCTGCAACCTCAGTTGTAGATGAAATGGCCATTTTCACAATATGACATCAAATTGACATGAGTAGCAGTGTTTTGTAAACATAGATCAACCTATCATATTTTAGATTTGAGATATGTGTGCTTAAGGGCACCAAAGGATTGCAGTAATGGTTTAGTTCATTTTGCTTTTTCTTTCTACAGGCTCGGATAGCATTTTTACAAGGAGAGAGGAAAGGTCAGGAAAATTTAAAGAAGGACCTAGTAAGAAGAATAAAAATGTTAGAATATGCTTTAAAACAAGAAAGGTGAGTGTTTTGTGTCTTGTTCCAAAACATTTTCAACTACATAATGTTTTTATAAAGTAAGCACTTTTATCAACACCATAAGCATTTGAACAACATACTACAATCTAACCAGAAGCTTCTCTTATGTTCTAATTTGTAAGATTCTATTTTCTTTCTATTAAATGTCAATGTTCTTACTATTAAATGTCACAGAGAAAAGTTAATAAAAGGCATGAAAGAGTGTGGGCTTTAAATTATCTGCAATTAGAGCTTTAAATTTCATTTTAGTTGATGTTTGTGATCCTTCTTCGTTCTGAACATTCTCTGCAGAACACTTAAGGTGCCAACGGATCAAAACCAAGGACAAACATCACAAGGGCAATAATGAAAACATTGTGCTATTTGATTTCCAACTGCTCCGATCTGCTATAGAAACAGGAGCTCCCTGAACATGCTAGTGTGCCTGATGTAGAGTCCAAATATTCAAGAGATTTACATTGTTAGCATTTCTGGTAGTGATGTATATAAATATGCTGGAGGGCTCCATTTATTATTTAGGCAAAGAATGGCGTAATATGCATTTCAGTACGTAAAATAAGCAAGAAGATACAGTGCCATTCTGTTGCTTGTGCCTCTATTTGGACAGCACTTCTCTTACCATTCACAGCCTAAAGTAGGATTTATCCTCAGGCCACTTCATGTGTAGACTTAAGTTTCTGAGTGGACATGAGATTCGAACTTGAGTTAGAACACAATATTATTTTAAGCAGCTGATGCCTTGCTGTATTTTTAAATCTGTATTTTTTCATATCATCATTGCTAATAGGGTACGGAATAACGTATCCCGAAGACCAATCTTTTGACATGAAACCATTTGCTTCTTTACAATTTGAGATGCCTTTCACTTCAGTTGTTCATCCTACAAACTGTCAAAAGTCATCTTCTTGAAGGTTGCCTTGTGCAGTGCTAATGTTTATAAAATTAGTGCACTGCTTAGAATATCATACTTGATGCAATAGTTCTGGTTTAGATTCTGCATACCAAACTCAGATATTTGAGTCGGAAATTATCCACTTTTTGTGGAGCAACTAAGCCTCTAAGGGTCAGTCCAGGTCCCTAAGTATGACAGTGAGGTTATTACATTACTACCTAATTGTGTTTTCTATTTTTGGTTAGCCTAGATTTGATCTATGTTAGGTAGGCTTTGTTGAGTGTGGATGTGGCAGTATTGTCGATCTTCTTTTGTGTAAGTGAGGAAAAATGAGTGAAGCAGGGCTATTTACCCTGCCGATCGAGGTATTTCTCTGTTGGATGCTTATGGTCTGTATGTGTACATGTATTTATACACATTTGTATTGGTGTTTTCTTCCTCTTGTCAAATCCACTACCCACAATATGTTTGCCTACGAATATAGTCAAACACTTTACAGAAACTTTGTGACACAAAGTTCTCAATGTAATAGGCATTATATCAAATGCAAGGATTATATATATATTTAGTCACTATGTTTTATTAAACTATCAAGTTTACCGATTTTTTTTGTTTGTTTACTACAGATGAAATTGCAGTAATGAATTGCAGGGCTTCACTAACGCACAGCGCAGAGTTTTAGTGAAACTATTTAACTCGGAAAGTACCAGATTCTCTCCACTGTCTATGCTGAATTTCATCTCCGTTACATTTATGGCAAGGCCATTAACCATTCTCTCAGTATGACTGGTTTAGGTGAGGGTAAATCAATCAGGGTCTTTCATCAATATATTGTAATTATTGTGCAGCATGTGAACACTAAAGGAAGACAGGACTCAGCTTCACTCCAATACCTTCTAACAGCCTATAGAAATTTGCCTAGATTCACAGTGAAGGACTGAATACCCCATAATCCACTGCCTTGAGAAGAAGAGCAATTTGAAGAGAATGGGAACGATGTTCAAAATTATAGACAAACTTAAATCGTATAGTATGGGAATCTTTGTATTAGGTTTGGAGTTGCAGTACAATCTCAGATTTGCACACATTTCATTTCATGTAACATTTTTCTCTTCTAACTCTTATAGTAATTTGTCGTACTGTGCTTTTTGTACTGCAGTTTTATTTCTTTGGGTTTAGACGTTTGCAGTACTCTCAAAGTATTTCCAGAAACAAAATGTGAAAATTGTGTTTGTGTTGGCACTGAAAAGGTTGTGGGCATCTTTGCAGTATAAACCTAACAAGAACCAGTCTCTGTGTCTTAGAGCACATTAAAACAAATGTAGAATTGTGTTAGATGAACAGTCTGTTCCAGTTTAAGTTTAACCTAGTGCACAATGTGGTGTGTTTTGTATTCCAAGAGGACATAGGATTCGAGTTGTAAAAGAGCAATTTTAGGACAGATACTAGGAAGTATATCTTTACACAGATGGTTATCAACAGCTGGAATGGGCTACCGGGAAGGGTGGTAGAGGTCAGGATACTGAATTCATTTAAGAATCCACTTGATTCTGCAACAGGAAACATAAGGAGTCGTTTTTCGGAAGGATTAAATCAAATAGACCATATTCACTCGTATCTCTCTTATGATTTTATGTAATTATAATCTATAAGATACATGTTACTACCAACATTGAGTACTTGTAAATACTGAAGTGTAATATGTAAAAAAACCTTCCCCACTGCTTTTGGTAAATTTCTTGATTTCAATGCCATTTTGAAATTTTAACAACTGCATATGCACTCTTTTAAGAACGCTTTTATTTTTCTTTTAGGGCAAAATATCATAAATTAAAATATGGCACAGAGTTGAATCAAGGTGACTTAAAGATGCCAGCATTTGAATCAGGTAATTAATGAAGATTTAAAATTTTTGCTGATTGAATGTAGTTTCAAATTATTTTAAAGGATTTTTGTTTTGTTGTATGGTAGTTTTAAACTTTGATTGAGAAGAAAAGTTGTAAACTGCACTGCAGAGTTTCCAGGCATTTTAACTGAGACGGCCCTGTGCCAGCTAATATAAAGTGAACAGTTATCTTAAATGTGTCTAACTTGGTCAGATTTAATTGAAATTATATAGTCTATAGTAAGATATAAAAGTTTCATAAAGTTAGTCCACTGTTTTAGATTTTATGATTCTGCTTGCAACTTTATGGGTTTGACTCCTGAATTAATATATATTAAACATTTCTTTTTAATCTTTTTTTCCTCCTTAAAGTTAGTAGTGCAGCACAAAACATTTCCCATTCCTGGAATATTAAGAAGTAAAATGAATTTCCTCCGAAACCTGGCTAACGTCTTTAGCATTAAGTAACTTATCTATGTATTAGTTTTTTGAATTCCAATATTATAAATCAGCTGATAAAATTATTATATATTTTTGCTGTTATAATTTTGTGATTGTGTTTGCTTGCTTTTCTAGAAGAAACCAAAGATACAGAGGTGCCAAGCGTACCTCAGAACAGCCAGCTGACCTGGAAACAAGGCAGACAGTTACTCAGACAGTAAGTGATATGAATTTTAATTTGTTCTTAGTGTTTGTTGGCAGGATTTGAAACAAATAATTATGTCAGTCTTAAAACTTTTGCTCATTTCCTTCATTTTTGGAGTTGTTCAAATTTATATTTACTGCATTATTGGGTTGCTGCTGATGTCTTTTCCTGCAGAGGAAGAACCGCTGTGCCATTTCCTCCACTGTGTGCAAGACATGCTTCTTGCGTCACTTCCTTTGCCAAGTGATTTCATTGCAGTTCCTGTTCATAGCATGCATGAAGTGAACATTAACAGCAATGCATAGCAGTTGACTTAGAAGTGACCTGACAGCCTAGAAGCTTTTTTTTAGGGAAGTCAGCACTGGAAGCTCGGAGTCCCACGTTTCTGGAAGCTTTTGTGGAGTCCTGTAGCTCAGTGGTTAGAGCACTCATAAATACAGTATTCTGCAGTGTCATATTTTAATCTGTACAATTAATTATATTGAATTATCAAAGATATATGGAACTTTTCCAGTTATTCTCATGTATAATCTTGATAATGAAAACTTTAGTTTGCTGCTCAAATATTATTGTGAAAGATGAAATCAGATACGTACTTAAATGCATCTTTTAAATCTCAGGTATTTACAAGAAGTTGGTTACACAGACACAATACTAGATGTACGGTCCCAGAGGGTGCGGTCGTTGCTAGGGCTTTCTGGCTCTGAGCAGAATGGATCAGTAGAAACAAAAAATTTGGAACAGATTCTTAATGGTGGAGACTCTCCATCTAAACAAAAGGGACAAGAAGTTAAAAGGTATGTTTAAAAATTGTATGTTTTTCTTGCAGCAATTGCAGTAAAATTAATTCACTTATTCTTGATAGTTTTCACTTGTCATTAGCTTTACTGCTGGGCAGAGTGTGTGATGGAGGCAAAGCATTCATCTTTGGAGGAAGGATGATCTACTACATAAAACCTATTGTGTTTGAATTGTCATTCAATCACAGCATGGCATACCTGTTGCCTAGACCATCCTCTTGGCCAAGATTGGAATAGCCTGGAAGACGAAGTGGAAATAAAAATAAACTGATTTAATTTAGTCCTTATAGAATTCCATACCAAAGATTATTAGCAGCCTCTCAAAATTCTAAACATTATAAAAGGCATGGTGGTACCAAGCGTTTGGAATTTGGATCAGCCTAGTTCAAACCCTACTCTGATTAGTTTGCTCTGAGAGTTGGAAAGTGCCAAGCAGGAGTTGTCTCACTAGTGGGAGGGAGTGAGAAAAAAATCTGAGGAGAAAGTCAAACTGATCCTTAGCACTCCTGGCATATAGCGATGTTCTTCTTGGCAACAACAGATGAGAAATAATTAGTACGAAGAAGAGCAAATTAAAAGGAAACTTTTCAAACCATAAACTTTAAAAAATATAATTGTGTGTACATAACCTACATAAATGCATCATAAATGCGTGTGTGTGTTTGTATATAATTTTTTATTACATTTAATCCTCCCATCTTCAGTTCATCTGGGTTTGAAGAGTTAAAGGACACAAAGAAACCTTTAATATAAAAATACATTTCTTGAATTTGTAATACAATTTTTTTGTAAAATGTACTGAAGCAAAATGTAGTACTTAAAGGCATGGTAATGTATTTTTCTTACCGTCTTCTCCTAAAATAGGAACTCAGGAGATAAACCAAGGGTTGCAGACGCTGAAACGTTTAATTTCTTAGAAAATGCAGATGATGACAGTGATGAAGACGACGAAGAGGAAGGAGACATGGTGGAGGACATCACAGATGGCAAAGAAAAGCACAGAATAAACAAGAAACATAAAGTAAAGGTTTGAATTTATCCTAACTATTTAGCAGCACAAATTATAGTTTGTGGGAGTTTCAGGGCATAGTTTTCTCATCGACTGTCCAAAGTAACTTTGACCTGATCTTCCTGTTCTGAAATCAGGTGCTTTTTCTTTGTCTTTAATGTTATATTGAAATTTTCCCTCTCCCCATGTACTTGTTTTTGCTAAACAATTCATGAGAAAAAGTTGGAACAGATGGTGTTTTGTCATTTGACTGGTCATTGATAGCTCTCCCCCTTTGTTCCTGTATCCCCATTGGGAAGACGCTGATCCTTACTCTACACATCGCCACAATATAGTTATAATATTATATTAATAGTTGGTGAGATCAACAATTTACTCTTTGGAGAATATGGGGCAACAATAACCACTTGCTTTTATATTGCGC
The DNA here is from genome assembly GCF_018977255.1 of Callorhinchus milii. Lineage (NCBI taxonomy): Eukaryota > Metazoa > Chordata > Chondrichthyes > Chimaeriformes > Callorhinchidae > Callorhinchus > Callorhinchus milii. The sequence goes on along the minus strand of NW_024704750.1, from coordinate 12,062,072 downwards.
TCTTCATGGGGGCTAGTGTCCCAGGCACAAATGTATAATTCTTCCTGCTGCATATAGAGCAGCCTAAAATGATAGAATATGTTAGAGACAACTTTAAAATTTTGTTTAGAGATATTTTTTAAACCTGCTTCCATAATAATATTGGTTCCCTTCTCTCTGTATTCAGTCACTGTATTGTAACTTCTTGAAGATTATATGTATTTTTCTTGACTACACTATAGGATAATTAAGTCCCTCTGTTGCCTGTTCGCTTGTCCTAAAAATATCATTAGTGCAATGTGTTTTGGTATTAAACTATTCAATGCCAAAAGATCCAATAAAACTACAGTAAGGAATAACTTTAAATAATTGCTGGGAAATCTGTATCCTGAACTGTTACTGTGGCTCCAGATCGACCTTCAAGCTCCAGGTATAAAGTGCATCCCTGATGTTTTCCATTGAGTTGCTCAATGAAGGGGACATGACTTGAGGATCTCCATTCACATAATAAAATTGACGTGTTTATAAACAGATGAAACAAATTCCAGTGATTACATTCTTTTTTAAATGAAAGGTTCGCTTTATGAAAAACTGAGCTGTTTATCACTTTTTTCTTTGACTTTTCTATTTCTTTTTATGCACTTGTATCAGTCATCCCTTTTCAATTAACTTTTCACTATTCAGGACTTCATTCTCCCCCTTTTCTGATCTTTCTATTTTGATTTCCATTTTGAAGCTAATTTGAAATATTACCTCAACATCAGACTGCTAAATTTGTTTTCCTCCACTATAATTTCCGTTAAACTCACCTTGGTTGTAAGCAAATGAAGTACAATTATTTTACAGAATATGGTGGACTGGCCATAATTTTTTTTAAAAATCCTTCACTATATGTGTAGGATTTATATAACTTGTGGTAGATGGCATTTCAATATTTCAGAAGGCTTTGCAATCTCTTGTTATTGTTTATGTACCTTTACTCTCTTGACTTCATTTTTTCTAAGTTTTCAATATTCCTGTTGCTTTTCCAATTTTCAGTTCATCTTTTGTTTTTGTTCTGCTTATAATCTTTCCAAAGTTATTCTATCTATAGCCTCACCTGGCTGCTTTTGATAACTTGCCCGTCCCCATTGTGCTCACCTTTCTTAAAGAACATTTTTGATTTCTCCTATGGTATAGCTTGATTCTCTCCTGCGCTCATTTGAGAGGGTCTATATCAGTCAGAGCTATTAAATTATTGAATGTTATCTCTAAAGTTGATCATACAATTCTTCAATCTTTACTGAATAAATGTCAAACTTTACTTCTCACCGCTTTTAGATTGGTAACGAGGGGCTGGCTGCTGACTTGCCTGATGATCCTGACACTGAAGAAGCTTTGAAAGAGTTTGATTTCTTAGTAACAACAGAAGATGGAGAAGGAGCTGGGGAAGCCAGAAGCTCTGGGGATGGAACAGAATGGGGTAAGAAAATTGGTGGAGTCCATGGCAAACCACTTCTACGGTCTGTTTATTTGTTTATATGTGCTCTGACATTCGCTGCTGTTTGGTTGAGCTGATTGTTCCTGTTTTACTGACATGTGTCAGCTGTCTAGGATAATAGGTTCTTTCGAAATCGATGAATATATCCAGTGTTATTTATTTGTTTCTGGTACACTTTCACACTAAGACAAACAAGAAGCATCTTTAATTTTTTCCAATTGTTTGTAAATTTCTAAATAATTCATTGATGGTTTAAAAAAAGCCACTGAGTTTAACACTAAGCTATGGCAGAATTCTTCATCTGTAATCCAGGAAATATTTTCACTTGGGTCAGTAGTTATAATGTAAGCTTATGTCAAGATTATGGCAGGCAGTCCATGCAGTTCTGGAACAGCAAATGACCAATGTTCAGTTTTGCAGGTTGGTGTAATAACAGCAAAATAGCTGTGTGTCAAGTCTTAACTTGAATCTACGTTGTCTATGGCTTCTTTGTGTCATTCTGGGATGTTTTTCAACCTTGCTTTTTTCTTTACTTGCTTGGAGGAGTTCTCCCTGCTGCCCTGTATAGTAGTTAAAATTCAGCTTCTCTTGCACATAGATTATTTGAAGTTGTTTTGTACTTCATTTGTATTGGAATTTTACCAAATAAAATTAGTTTTAGGTAGAAAAGCTAAACCATTGCACCCAAGCTCGATAACAGCTGACATCCAGGTGTGCATAATTCCCAGCAGCGATCAATGGGTGGTGATCAGAAGTGGAAACATTAAATGCCCCCCCCCATTCCCTCACTCCCTTTCTTCGGGCGCTGGGACCACTTGTATGATATCTACTGTTACCGTCACTCAGATCAGCTAACGGACGATACCTACTGTTATCCTCAGCAACAACAACAAGATGACATTTACAGAGCGCCTTTCACGTCGGGAGGACGTCCCAAATTGCTGAACAGTCAGATGTCGGGGCCCAAGCATGGGGAAGGGGTCGTGTAGGGGTGAGGGAAGGCAGAGAGGTGGGAGGCTGACCAAATGCATAGTCGAAGAGATGGGTCTTGAGACCGGCCTTGAAGGAGGCAAGCAAGGAAGCAAGGCGAAGGGACTGTGGGTTGGAGTTCCAGAGTGTGGGGGCACAGAGGCTGAAAGCCCGGCCACCGATGGTAGGGCGGGTCGGGTGGGAGACATGGAGCAGACCGGAGCCCGTTGAGCGGAGGGAGCGGGTAGGTTGGTAGGGAGTCAGCAAGTCAGAGAGATAGGAGGGGGCAAGGCCACGAATGGCCTTGAAAGTGAGGACGAGGATCTTGAACTCGATCCTCCAAGGGATGGGGAGCCAGTGGAGTCGGGCGAGGGTGGGAGTGATGGGATCCGGAGCCTGATGCTCACTCAGGCACAGATGTCTTCAGCTTCCAATCTAACTGCAACATTACACAAAATATTACAGAAGGAAGTGACTCATCATAGACAAATAAAACCTGTGAATTGATGTTAAGAATGCTTTATTTTGCTTTGGATATTGAAGAAGAATGCTGATGTTTTCCAAAGTTTTAACTCCTTTAATGAAAGCTGCATATTTTGTGTAGAAAATGTGCTTCAGGATTCGTACACTGTTACCTCATTAGCTCCTCGGAATTGAATGAATCCTGACTTTGAACCATAGTTTATTTCTTCGATAGTTCTGATGGTTTGATTTTCAGTTGCATATAATATCATTTGACATTTTCTTTTGACGTGTGAGAGCATTGAGTGAAATGGATTGTTTGATTTGTACTCTTCAATTGTGGGTTCACCGTATATGGCTAAGAACTGATTTTTGAATTGATCAAAATTAGCCAGAAATTTCTCTTAACTACTGTTGTTTGAAACAAATTGGAAATGGTACAGATTTGTTGCTGGCTATTCAGGACAGGATAATGGTTGGCACTATTACCTGAGTGGGCGCCATCATCTGTCATGCCAGCAATCTCCTCTCTTTCATTTTTCATTCTTTGCCTCATTTCTATATTTCTATATATAACTTCCTGTTTGTATATCTTTGACACCTAGATTTTCTTCCTTGTTTTTACTGCTATTGTCCCTTCATAATCTCCGTTTTCCTTCACCTATGCTCAGGTTATTTCTTGGTATTTGATGAATTAAATCTGTTGGTCCAAAATACTAATGCAGTCAATCCTATCATCTCTTTTTACCACAAGCTTTGAAAGTTGATGGAGTTGAAATTTAGTGTTGCTGAGAAAGAATGTAATGACTGGAAGTATAAAATGGTTTCCCTCTTGCTGAGCAATAAGAGTCTATTATAACAAAATGAATGAGCCCTTTAACAGGACAGATTGGTAATAAGATTATCAGATCATAAAAGAGGAATTGGAGCTTGGGGATACCCAGGAATGGAATCTGAAGTCTTAAACATATTGGGTGATGTGAGATCTCCAATGCATGAAGAGTCTAATGCATTTAATACCCCTTTGGGCAGTTCGGTGCTTTGTTACAATTATCTTTCTTAGACTAAGATATTCACTAATTTGAGTGTGTGTCTGTTCACAGTAGTATTGATGGATTTAATAATTTACTACAATGTTTGGGTACAGTTCTAAAGGAAATCTCCCAAACAGAACTGGAAATCTCCTTAACACAATGAGGGGAGCCTCAGAATCATTAGATTTTTTTCTTCTGCTTGATTCTTAATCAAGAAAATCTGTCAAAGGACTAACTCTCATGAGAGACATTGACTGATAATTACCTCTGGTGACTTCTGTAAGTGGGGTGAAGGGAGAACCTCCTTGTTACTTTATATTCTCTTATTTCCTGGAAGGAAAATGCTGCTTTATATTCACACTGGCTTAATGTTGTTCTTTGTTGTCTTTGGTGCAGTTGCATGTAATTGCTCTCTGTTTTTTTAAAAAAACTTGCATTGGCTGTGAAGTTACATTTGTAATTAATCTTTTACTTCTGAACGAGTTGCTATAATTTAAAAATGTGTTTTAAAGAATAAATAACACTGACTTTAGTGATTTTTAAAGACTAATTAAAATACTAACTGTCTGAAATGGCAACAGTGACTGCTTGCATTCCCACCTGCTGATTTTTCAATGATGTGCTGCATGTAGACAAAGATGACCTGAGCCCATCTTCGGAGCTTTGGGCTGTAGACCAGGGACTAATAAGTAAACTGAAGGATCAGTACACGAAGGAACGGAAGGGCAAGAAGGGGGTGAAGAGTAAGTGCAGATGATTCTGAATCATGTAGAACTTTCCCTTCTACTTAAAAATGCTTTCCACACACCCCACTTTTTTTAAATTTTACTAAGTACTTGTCTCTTAAGAGCTATATTTCTGTTTCTCCAATATTTTTCTTTCCTTTTTCTCTAAAATCCCAGTTTCTGAATTAGGGGTGCAACAAACACAATGGGAGGTTTTGATATTGGTTTTGAAAGCCACTTTGGAAAAAGTGCATTAACTGAAAAGATTTATGGTGGCATTTTATAAGAATAAAGCATGGCTGTGTAAAATGCTAATATTTGCAGTCCGTATAAACATTAGTCATCTGCCATATTGTCAACTTTTACATCTGTAAAAGTGGGAAGGGACAGTTTACACTGACAATGTGGTGAGTTCACTTGACTTGCCATTAATGATTAATTCGCTCATGGAAATTTGTTTTTGACTACTTCAGTTTTAATTTTGATTGCTGGAAGAATTTGAATTCTAGCCAAAACGTTATCCTTGTGTATATGGTTGACAGCTTTTAACTCCACCAGTCAATAAAAGTTTAATGAGATTGGCCAAAGTCCAGAATGTTTAAGAGAGCAAACATACAATTCAAAAAAATATCCAATATTATTTTTTCTTTGCAGAATGTGTAAATTATAATCACTGTATTGTGACTGACTGAGCGAGTCTGCTGATATGTTCAGTGTACTTTGGTTAGTTGTAAACATTAAGTAGTTCACTTTTTTTTAAACTCGCCAGATGTTCTGGATAATTTTCCCTCGTCTCCTCTTCTATGGCTGTGATGCCATGGATGCTGGTTGTCCTTCTATACCTTGTTTAAGCAACCATTATTTATTAGTGAGCCTTGACACTGAGTATAGTAGCCATCTTCTACTGTGGGTGCCATCACAGCTCAGTCGCATCCTGTGTAACGTTCATATAGATGCTTTTCCAGTAGAGAATGCTGAATGTTGATCACAAATGGGATCTGGTTGATTGTCCTCTTCCCAAATCAGGAGTGTTGAGGCCATTTATAATACTCCTTCTCCCATCTTGTGGGAGATGGGAGAAGGAGCATTACAAATATAGTTTTTTTTGGTTCGCTCACAAAATATACAGTCAATTCACTTTACGGTATATTCTTTGAAGCGCTTTGAGATGTCTCGAAGATGTGATAAGGCGCTATGTCAAATGCAAGAATGATTATTACCTTTCACAGCCTCAGCTACGTTAACAAAGTCAAATGTGGGACCTTCCTGTATTTTCCTCGAGTACTTATTTTGATGTTTGCATAAAATGATTAAATTATTCTGAATATTAAGTTTATGATCAAGTTCTCAATATTATAAAGAAGCAACATTTATGGATATGGTGGAAATGTTATATTTTGAATCTTTGCAAAGGCAGGAGAGGAGAGAGATTTTTACCATGATAATTTCAGGATTAACTGACTAATTTCAACAATTGCATTAAAACTAACAAAAAGCTGCATAATGATAATAATAACAACAACAAAATTACATTTATAGAGCGTCTTTCACGTCAGGAGGACGTCCCAAAGCACTGAACAGTCAGGTGTCGGGGCCCGAGCATGGGGGAGGGGTGGTGTAGGGGTGAGGGAAGGCAGAGAGGTGGGGGGGCAACCGAAGGCACGGTCGAAGAGAAATATAATAGGTATAATGGTATTTTATGCTAACCAAATGGAAGAGCATGCAGGTTTGCTAATGTTTATTTCTAATTGAAGTGTGTGGTTTAGTGTTTACAGGAAACGTTACAATGATCAGTTTCTCTTAGAAGTTTAATATTTGCCAAAGTTAAAACGTCTCGAGCAGTTCACACAATGAGTGACTTTGATGCCGTCCAAGTTGTTGTTGAAGTGTAGTGACTGTTGTGTAGAGAAATGTGGCAGCTAATATGCAGTCGTGGCTACAAAAGCAATGATATGAGTAACCATAATTATTTTTTGTTGGTGAATTTGGATGATGAAGGAATATTGGCCCAACCACTGAGCAATCTTCCTGCTTTTGTTCAAAATCGTGACCCATGATCTTTAAACATAAACTGACAGATTGGAAGCTCATGCTCACAGAGCAGTTGAAGACTGATATATTAGCACATTTAAGAGAACTGGATAAAGTTTTGGTAAAATAAGTGATTGAGTGATAAAAGAGTGAGAGGATCGTATTTATAGGTTTCAAACTTTAGAACAAGACAGATGGGCGGTAGTTGTCATTTCTAGTCTTGTTGGCTTGGTGTGCAGAGTGAGTGACACATGAAACATCCTGTCAAGCCCTCTCTGTGTTAAGGATGGTAAATGGGTCAGCAGTCTATCCTCCACGAAAGTGGGGTCTAATACTTCCCGGAACTAGGTAAACAGGATGCGTCCCTCCAGGGAGAGAGTGCGCAATCCATTCCAATAAACATCTCTGGCATTTCCATGGAAAGGTGGCGTGAATGGAATTCTCACTTTGGTTTGGATACCCTTAAGCAGAGTGATGGGTTTCCACAAGAGTCAGACACCTAGCTGAACACAAATATTGGGGCAGGCAGCAGTGTGATGGTTTGTTGAGTGCTGAGACATTTGGTACACTTCTGTGATTCTGTAAACTGTGATCCCTGGTTTAAAAATATCTAAAAACAATTCCTTGAGATATTTAACTGACCACCAATGTCATAGACCAATGGTATTGTTCCTACTGTGTGTTTTGAACTTTCAAATAACCACTTGCATCAGAACAGTATCTTTGTAATAGCCTTTCCTTTCTAAGTTGTGTTCATTGACTTTCTCTCACCCACCCTGTCTTTTAATGTTCAGTTAGATAAACAGGTGTCTTATAGTTTAGGTGTCCAGTCAGTTTACTCTATGCACTTCAAGTGGTTTCACTAGGATTTGTCTTTTGATTACTGTATAATGCAGTCATCTGGCTTTGCATCCATGTTTAAAATGTATATTTAAGCATGATCAACAAAAGGATATCAAACTGCTGGATTGTGCACGTATTAACTGCTCAAGTGGGATTTCAAACCATAATTCTAAGACCAGAGGAACCTGATTGGAAGGCCTTTTCAAATATGTCTGAATTATATTAGTTTTTCACCTATGTTTTGTATTAAATCTGGGACCTTTTCACTTTTGTATGGTTCAGTTTGATTACATTCTAATTATACCCGTTAAGTCATCTTTGGATATTAATATTAGTAGCTGCAAAATTACCTATTACAATATTTAATGAAATTTATAGTGAGACTAGTTTAATTTAGTAAATGTAAGTGCATCCAATTAAATGAATAGCATTTTATGCTTCCTTTCACATGGTGTGAGATTTCACTGAGTCATATGTTAGCTACACTTTAAGGATGAATTGGCACTAGACACTCCATAAAAGAACCTGCTTCTTGACTAATTAGACAGTATTTTCTCTTGTTTGTCATTTGCCAGCTGTTGCTGCAAGTAGAGTATTCTTGCTTATATTCTGTGCCACTTAAATACAATAAAATTACATTTGTGTAATTTCATGTCGGAAGATTGTGCCGCGGCACTGGACAGTCAGGAATTTGGGCTTGAACTGGGATTGGGATCGGGGAGGGTAGGGAGGGTGGGAGGTTGGCTGAAGGCTTGGTCGAAGAGTAGGATTTTGAGACACATGTTAAAGGAGGCAAGGGAGGGAGTGAGACGAAGGGACTGTGGGATGCAGTTCCGTAGGTAGAGTGGGCCGGGCAGGGGACGTTGAGCGGGCCAGAGCCTGCTGAGCAGAGGAGTGGACAGGCTGATATGGGGTCAAAACAGGTTGCAGAGGGAGGGAGGGGCAAGGCAGTCGAGGGCCTTGTAGGCGAGGATGAGGATTTTGAACTCTGGGAGAAGGGGAGCAGGGCGAAGGTGGGGGTGATGGTGTCGCAGATCCTGGTGCGGGAGAGGACACGAGCTGCAGAGTTCTGGATGTTTTGCAGCTTATGGAGGGAAGAGTTAGGAAGGCTGACAAAGCAGGGGGGTTGGCGTAGTCAAGTCTAGATGTGATGAATGCCACTCCTCTGATCTAAATGGAGCAATCCTTTGGTGTTAATAATAATAATATTATTAGTTGGTAGAGGTCTCTCTCTTCAGTGTTACAAATGGCCTTCTATAAGGTTGAAGAAACTTATTTTGATATATCTCATGGTGCGGGACTGGTTGAAGCATGAGAAAGATTTCTACATATCTTGCAGTGGACAAATTTTCTCTGATCTTTGAACATTTGCAAAAGGGGTAACAATTCTATAAATGGACAATGAGATTTTTCAAGCAGACTGCAATATTAATTGGTGTGAAACAGGCTTGTCTGAATGAACTCCTTCAGAGAACAAGAATTACTGTGGTAAGAAATTACTATCTGAAAATGTTCAAATTAAAAACAATTAACATCAGAGTGTCTCCTGTTATAATCTGAACTTTTGATGTGTTCTTGGATGAAAATTGGAGGTAGCTGGAGAATCTTGTACTGAAACATCTAGGTCTTAAGAAGAGAGTTTATTTCCACATTTTTGCTCCCATTCTTATGTTCCAAGATGTTTTTAACTGGATTATATAATGATGATGATATTAAAATTTTAAATTAACATGAACAAAACTTTTGTCAATTCAATTTGCAAATGTATTTCAAGTGCTAGTTTGTTGCACCCCTAGTGTAAACATCCTAATTTTTAAATCTTTTTCCATTCACGTTGTTTAAAGAACCATTTCCTTGATTCTCTATTCTTTTTCCTTTCCTCTCCTGCAGTTTGATTTTGAAACCTGATCATCTGAAATCCGGTTTCAATATGGAATGTACTTTGTTAGATGAAAGCGGGAAAATATGCAAATTTATTTTCTCTTTAACTACATTTTATATTAAAATATCTCAGCAGTGATCATATCATGCATTTGAATTACTGCTTCTTGCCAGCAGAAAATCAGACTGCTTAATGATCAGCTAGATTGTGGTATGCACAGCATGCATATACTGTATATATAAATTATCTAAGGCTGGTTGGATCTTGTGGATAACAATGATTTCAAATGATTTCCTTTGGCTACAATGAACCCCTAAAACACCCCGAATTGAAGAACCTATTTTAGACTAACGAGACTGCTTGGTATCTCACTGATTAGCTACTGATGGCTTTCATTTACAGGGGTAAACAGGTCAAAACTACAGGATATGATTGCAGATCTCAGAGATGATGAGCTGCCTCACATCCCATCTGGAACCATCAATCAGTCCAGACCAACCTCTTCCAGAATGGCTGATCATGACAGCTCAAGAGCAGAAGAAGGTATAATTAAAGCTGTTACTGTATCTCTCTGTTGGGCTGTCAGAATCTCACATCCCAATACTTGCCTTTAATCCCAGCATAATCATGTTGGCAGCCATATCTATTTCAGCTCCAATCTGAGTCACAAAAATAAAAAAAGGATTGATGGATTTATTTTGATCCAAGACCCTGCAAAGGGGCAACATTAATAGTCTTAACAATGCATAGAGCTACGTTTCAAGTGAAGTACTTCATTGCAGATAATGAATATCCTTTATTTAGAAGTAAATATGTCGATTAAGTTAAATCTTTTCAGGTTCTAATCTAGCTTTATACATTTTTAAATACATAATTAGATTTCTAAATGCTTCAATTTCTCTGATTGGATTCTTCCTTCAGTATTCCTGCTTCCTTCAATAGAGTTCCCTAATTATTATAAAAGTTCAAGATTGTAAACCAATTTCTGTGATGATTTTGGAAAATAATTGTATTTTATATAGTGTCCCATTACATAAATGAATCCTATCAATTTTACTGTAAAGTGAACGTGGCAACCAATTTGTGTACAGCAATGTTCCACAAATAACCATGAAGTGAACGTCCAATTTTAGCTGTGGGGATTGTTGGCCAGGACACCAAGAGGAACTCCCTCCTTTTTTTTTGAATTAATGCCAAATGTCTAAATATCCACATAAATATTTTTAATATCTCTGTAATTTTTATATCTGGATTGGAAACTTTCCCCAGCAAGATTCATTACGTACTAGCAGCATTAAAATATCTAATTTGACTAAATCTGGCTTAAGCACGGCATTGCAGGCTACATACCTCATTTTAATTTTGTGTATCTGAATCAATGCAACAATGAGGATCAGAGTGCATTGGATCTTAATGGCACAAAGGAAACTCCAGATTAGTTTATGGTGTATTTCCGCCTGTTGCAGTTGCCATTGTCAAATTAGCTAGCATTTATATTTATTGTTATTCTAGGTAATCAACTTGATGATCAGTCTCATTTGGTAAACTTTCAGTGATTGCACTACAATTGTTAATCTTTGTGCACAGTTCAATGCAAATCAACAATGCAGAGCACACCAGCTGTCGTTGGCCATGTGCTAATTACTGCTGACCAAAAATTGCCCAAAACAAAACTAGTTAGCAGTGGCATCAGCACAGCAGATGCCGTGTCTGTTGTAAACACATCTCACTAGGGAAGAATATGTTTCTTCTTTGAATTTTTCCCCCCAAAAGTTGAAAATATTCCAGTCCAAGGTTCAGTTTTTGGTCAGTGCTGAGTTAGCTGGTCTCAGTGCTTGTTTACCAAAGTCAAGTCTTGAAAACAGTGTTCCTGTGACATCTTCCAGAGACACTATGAGTCTGCATCTTCCGCTAACTTGCCACTATGAACTGAAATGAATTATGCTGCATTTTTTTTAAGAGGAGTAAAAGCAAAGAACTTTTTATGATTCGGTAGCATTATTAAAACTAAATTAACCAATGTGGTTCTTTTGATATAAAGATCCCTTCATTTGCAATGTCTTCTCATGGAAACTGATTCAGCTGGAAAAATCATTTGAAGGAGGTCTTTGCGCCAGATCCGAGACGTAAATCATCTCTGACAACTGTGCTGCTGTCTGAGTAGCCTTGCCATGGGTGTTGGGTCAAAGCATTATTCCATCATGCTGGCCAGCATGAAACAGCTTTGGAGGATACGTCCACTGCATTCTTGTTTCCAGGCAGAATTTCCTTCCGAGAGTTGGGCTGCCATGGAAGCCGTATCCAGTATAGGTGGTGAGGCATTTGACAGCCTTGAAATAGTAAGTTTAAACATAAAGGACCAGGTTGTTTTCAATAACTAGCATCTGGAATGCAATACCGTTTTCAGCAGGGTTAGACCAAATAAATACATTTTAACAAAGGTGACTCTATAGCTTATAACTGTGAATTACTTCGGATCATTTGTTGTTTGCCTTTGATTTGAATAAATAGCTGGGCTTGATTTACTCAAGGACCATGTATTCTAGTGCAGTGGTGTGAAATGAGCTCATCCTGCTCTTCCTTTTCCGTCATGAAATGTTCTGGTTTTGCAAGGCTGGAAAAGGTAAAGCTCTTCGAGAAGAATTGATAAGCAAGGCATAAACAACTTGTTTAATTTGTAATGAATGAAGAATTGGAGATCACAAATATAAAAACCTTAATCACTACAGATTGGAGTCCTGTAGCTCAGTGGTTAGTGCACTTGCCTTGCAAATGAGAGACCTGGGTTTGATTCTTGGCAGAGTGAAATGAAAAGTTTCCTTACTCCACAAACCTCTGTTTACCTAGCAGTAAAGTAGGAACCTGGTTGTTAGTTGATTGGCAGATAACTTTTCCGAGATTAATAATTCCTTCAAAAAAAAAATTTGGTCACTTAATCCACGACTGTCTGGGGACACTGCTGCACGCAATTGGCTTCCGCATTTCGCCCACAAAATATTCAGTCAATTCACTTTGCAGTATCTTCTGTGAAGCGCTTTGAGACGTCTCGAAGACGTGATAAGGCACTATATCAAATGCAAGGATTATTATTAGATTTTGCTTTCTTCCACAAAAAAAGACTTGAACAAATGTTGGACTCCTCCACTGACACAATTACAATTATGCAATTATGTAACTGTGTAGGGCACTCTTTCCTCCTCCACTACAAATGGATGTTCATGGCACCTTCACTGGCTAAGGACACCTGGCTCTTGTACTGAATCAATTACACATGTATTCCTCTGAAATAGTCCATGCTCGAATTTCTATTGGACGCCTGTGGCTCTTATCTGGGTCAATCGCTCACCCGCCAATCCTTCTCTGAATCAATAGTCCAAGGGCACATTTGTATCAGACCCCGTTGGTGAGTCACTCACTGCAAGCATGCATTTTTGTCTCCTTCCCCTATGCTCACCTTTGAACCCATTACACACATTTCCAAGGCTTTAGCCATATTTTGATTTGTTTTTCACAACTCTTAATTTTTTTGATGTAAATTGATTTGGTCAGATTGCCGAATATTGTGATAAACAGTGAACATTAATGTTTCTGCATTTTTTAATTGATTCTAGGCAAGCCTAAAGATGTATCTATCCAAATTTGAAGTGTGAGTGTCAGAATGAACTTTTACAGTGTTTATGTGGATAGCATAAATAAGATCGTTGGTAATTAAAACTCAGATTTTCTCTGTTTTTAAAATAGCCCAATCTATTTTCCTTACCTATTTGCAAAAACAACATATAAAATTATAGATGCTGGTTTAGGTATAATGCTTTGACATGTTCCATTAAAAAAAAATACTCTGTTGGAAAGAATTTGTGCGCCATGCGAATCCAGTTTGTTGGCTGAACTCTACTTGAAAGATGCATCTTGAAGGATGTTGGAACTCTTGTAAAAATAAAATGGAATTTTGAAGATGTCAAATCAAACAACTGAACAATAATCAACATGTGGCAATATTACACGAAATATCAGTCAGGATCTTTCAGTTTGAATTCTTGCTCAGTTGGTTGGGGGAGAATAACCTTTCAGCGTCTGCTGTAGAATTATGTATTCAAATAAATTGTCTGGTAAGTTAAGGATTTTGGGATGGTTCTGTTGACCAAAATGACTGACATTTAAACACATTCTGTGAAAAATCAAATGAAATGGATCTCGACAAGATCCAACTGGTGAGATTATTGAAGCAAATAATCAATGGAAAAACATTGAAATGTATATGGTCATATTGAGCCATTAACAACAGAATTGGGAATGAAGACACAGCGGGGCTAAAATTCTGGTCCCAAAAGGATATCTGGGCTGTGCTCTTAATTGCTATTCAGTGAATACTGCAGCAAAATGCACATGTGTTGATATTGGTGAACAGAATCAGACTCGATGAAGAATACTTCCACCCCACTGTTTAGTAAGTTCCCATACAGTGAAATAAGTAAAGAATGCCCACTTGGGTGAAGTACAAGAGGGAACTGGAAACCTGTGGAGCTGTACTTCTGAGTAATAATTCTTGCGTTTACTAAAGCCTTTGTGCTGTTGAAATATATCAGGGTGATTTTTAGGATTTTTACTGCAACTGTAGTGAGTATATTTGTAGGCAAATACTAGTCCAGCATTAGTTGAAACCTTCAGGAAATGAGAGAGAAAATAGGCAGTGCTTTTCTCCATTTGAAAATGCTGGATGTTCAGATGCTCGGATCCAGTTTGTTTCCTCTTTGTATTTGAATGTGAAGCTTAAGTGAATTTTTGTAACTTCTAAGTGACTAATAACATACTTTAATAGCTGTGTGAAAGCAGATGAGTGGCAGTATTATCTGTATTACTAACCAAATGTGAAGAATTGACGTATGTATAACTTTGATTATACTCCATTGAGGGATGGCAGTGGTGAGGTTTATCAGGTTCTACTTGGAGCTGGGCTGGCTCGAAGATGACGTACTTGGTAACAAACTATTGGAATCGAGTCAGTCCTCCAAGATGGAGTCTGGTTTCTGAACCATACAGGTCCACAGTCCTCTAAGACACTGCTGAAGTGAGAGACCAGCCCGATTGGTTCATTGGCAGGACGTGGAATGGCAGACTGGTCACTGGGTGCAAGGACTCTTTCCTACGCAGTTCATGTTAACCCTGCAAGCCAAAGCCCTAACCAGTAGGGTAATCCTAGCTGGAAGCATGCTAGTATTCGTAATGGCAATCTATAGGTATTAGCTGGTTAAACTCGGTTTGTGCTCCCAAAGACTGGTTGGTTCTTGCCAACCTGTGCCTTAAATTCCGGAATTAGGTATGCAAGGTGCCTCCCTCCAGGGAGTGTGTGCAATCCATTCCAGACAGCGAAATTTCTATGTGCAAGTGGAGTACTTATGAGGAACTCTCTCTGGTTTAGATACTGTAAAGCAAGATGATAGGTTTCTGTATGTACCAGACACCCATCTGACCAAACAAAATGTAAATTATTTTTACAAGGAGCTGTACATGATCATCAAAATGTATTTACAATAATCATAATATATGCTTTGAGCAAAATATTATACTAAAACATGTCACTTATACTTCAGTGAAACCATTTCATTTTTGCTATTTAGTTTATGCCCCATACTCTTCTACTTCGGAGTGGACAGACTGTTGACCTGTTTCAATGCCACCTTGTAATTGGTTCCTAGAATGCGGATGCAACTGGCCTTTGTTGATACATGACTAGTTCTCTTGTTTTGCATATTTTTCTAAAAATCCTCAGACGAGGCATCCTTCCTTTGTGAGGCAACTGTTTCCTCTTCCTTTCTTCCTGCTTCCACACTCCCCACCCCAAACTAACTGAGATTAGCAATTCAACACTTGGAGAATCGGTGCAAATCTGTTTCTGGTAATTAGTGTTTCACCACATTGCTACATAAACTTTGTGTGCGTTGAGTATATACTTCCACTTAGGCCTGCTATTTGTTCGGTTCAAATAATCTTAATTTCTTTTATTTAAAATCAGGAGACCAACTGAAGGTTTACATTTGCAGTGTTATATTTTCTAAATGTGGGGTCTGTCATTGACACATTAATATGGAATTGTTTTCTAGTTTGACTTGGAATCATTTTTTGATTCGCAATGTTACATTTTCAATCTTTCCTATCTGTGCTTTCATTATTCTACCTAACTTCTCCATTTGATTGTATTATTTATTCTTTTGTCATTTGGTATTACTTTCTTGGTTTAAAATATTTTAGCAGGAGTTGAGTAACAGTTGTAGAGGGGTACACATATAAAATATTCAAAAATTAGAAGGGAGGATGTAAAATCCTTAATTAAATAATGATTGGGATGTGTCTGAAATGTTGTGAAGTTTTGGAGGCAAATTAGGGTATTCACATCACACAGAGATTGAAAAACCAACAGCAATAACATATTGCATGAATTATTTATTGAAGTATAGAAACCTTTTCATATCCTGTTCAGGTTTGCCATTTTATGCATGCTTGTACCATTGATTGGGTTGACTTTTCCTCCTGTCTTCATTGCTTTCTGTGGATAACTGCCTGGACTCTACTCTCCACCACCATTTTGCTAAAGATGCATTAAGAAAATAGTCTGTTTGCAAATTAAAAGGAGTTGAGAACAGTTCTGCGGTATGTTTATATCTATACAGTTCCAGTTTTTGATTTATAATATCCTTTGGATTGAATTATCTCGTTTTTTTTAAATAGCTGAACCATTGACGTTTCCTTCTGGAACGGGGAAATCCTTTATTATGGGTTCAGATGACGTGCTGGAAAGTGTTCTGGGCCTTGGTGACCTCGCAGACTTGACTGTGGCGAATGATGCAGATTTCAGCTATGATGTAGGTATTTTATTTGTGTCTGATACATTCAGAAAACCATCGCCATGGTTAAGAGTATCCAAACCAAGCTGATATTTCCATGCGTTCCACCTGCGCATAGAAATCCCAGAGATAGATGTTGGAATGGAATGCACACTCTCTCTGGAGTGATTCCGGAAAGTATTAGGCGCCGGTTGGCAAGAGCCAAGGCTTGGGGACCCCAGAGTGAGTGTTGGGGTAACTGCTGGAGTCTAACCAGCTAAAACTGCATAGCTTGCCATTGATATGGCTGTCCGGCAAGCTTTCCCGCTGCTTTTCCAGCTAGGATCATCCTACCTGTTAGGGCTTTGGGTTAACAGGAGCTGAGTGGGATGATGGTTTGCCCTCCCAGGTCCTAATGATGAACCACTGTGCTGTCATCAGCAGTGCCCTGGAATACTGTGAACTAGCTCAGGAATCAGACTACCGAGACTGCCACAAGGCTCGATTCTGACATTCCATTGCCAGGCATGTCACCTTGGAGCCAGTTCTGTTCCAAGGAGACCTCACTTACCCCCCCCACCCAACCACTCAAGGTGGATAGGTACAGTATATGAGGCAAAGTAGATTTTGACTGCACATTTCTGTACCTACAAACCAATACTTTGTGCTGTGCTAATTATGGTTCTTCATGACACACTCAGGGTTAGATGTTACACACAGCTTAAAGGTGAAATAATTTTTAATCTATCTAAAACAAACAACTTCTGGGAATATCAGTTCCTATATTAGAATGTGTTGTGATGCTGAAGGAGAAACCAAAATATTACACACAATTTCAATTAGAGCAGACTGAATTTGATTGCTTCTGGTCTTATTGAAACTGGTGTATACTCTGGTACAGCTTTGCAGTGACTTACCTGCCACCCAGATATCTCCAGCTCTGATAAGAGAGGAGTCAAGCAAGTACCTTCAGTGGCATAATAGAAGAGTAACAATAACAAATTACATTTGTGTAGCTCCTTTCACATCAGGATGATCTAAGGCACTGCAACACCGTTAGAATTCTATTCTAACATTCCTTCCTGTTCTTGTGTAATGGAGTTGGTACTAATTGATTTCTAGATATCAAGTACTTTGTGGACACTTTTGCAGGGATGGGTTGTTAGGATTGCTCGTTTTTCTACTTTTCTATCTTTTTATACAACATGTAGTCATGTCATTATTTTTTATCTTCACTTTCAGTTACCATCTAATAAGGATGCGTTTAGGAAGACATGGAATCCCAAGTACACACTTCGTAGTCACTTTGATGGAGTTCGCTCATTAGCTTTTCATCCTGTGGAGCCTGTGCTGGTTACAGCCTCTGAAGACCATACCCTAAAGCTTTGGAACTTGCAAAAAACTGTCCCTGCCAAAAAGTAAGGATATTTTAAAGTTGTCTATAGTGTATAATTATATACATTTATAATGTTTCCATGTATATAAGGCACTTTTTGCACACACCTATTACAGAGCTGGATATGATTTCCTCAACTCAACTTTTCTTGCTTCAATTTTTTTCCTCCCCCCTCCTTACTGCTGCTTGCAACCACATCTTGTCCCTCTCGTTACAAGAATGAAGTCTGTAACTGGACCTTAACATGTTTTACTGTCAATATTATTTCAGCATCAGTTAAGAGACGTGATTTAACTGGAGCACTGTGCTCAATTTATGTTGCACCTGCCCCAAAGCAGATGGGGCAGGTGCAAGGTCCCTAAGCAGCAACAAAGCCAATGTCTGTCAAAACTTACCCACCCAAAGCAAGTTAGTTGAGGCTAAAACCGGGAGAATCTGGTCAGAATCCTGTGCTGCTTGAGCTGCCAGCCTGCAGCTCATATATTTCCATGTTACCAAATTCCTGCTAAGATAAGCTTTGACATCTGAAAGCAGTTGAAATAATGCAGAGTTACACACATTACATTAAAAGCTTTGATATCATATCCTAAGGATCAAAAGCCTATGTAGTAATAGTTTGTAAATCTTCCAATACGTAGGACAGTAAAACATGATGTGTACTGCGTGAACAGTATGGTGATTTACTTCAGTCTGCCCTACTCTATTCATGTCTTCTGTCTTGATTCACCTTTTTCTGTCATTCCCCTCTCATCTCTTGCTCTTGACCTTTCTCACAAAACTGTTCTCTACATTTATGAAGCATGAAGTCAAACACAGTTTGCTCTGCCACCTTAGCCAACATTACGTTATCCTTGCTTCTGCAAATGTTATTCCCAAAATAGAGTAAATATTTGGTATAAAACAGTAACTTAATTTTGAAAACATTATTTATAAAATCCATTAGATTACACACACTGTTTTTAACACTTGTTTACCAGGAAGGGGATACATGGTAACATTGCACTACATTAAACATAACCTATTGAAGTTCATGGGTTTTAATTCTATGATTCTGTGATAATCTTAATAGATCTATAGATTGTGGGTAATCTCTAGATCCATTAACATCTGTAGAACTTATTAAATCTATAATAAAGTAAAGGGTATAGAATTGGATTATAATTTCTGCCTGCATAACTATAATAATCTGAAACCATATGGTGTTTTAACTAAAAATGCTGATCTTTGTTTCAGGAGTGCCTCTTTAGATGTGGAGCCAATTTACACATTCAGAGCCCATATGTAAGTGAAATTAGTTTTGTGATTCAAAAATGCATGTAAATACTTATACTCTTATTTTTACTTGGATATTCAGAAAACTAATATATAGCAAGTATAAAGGTTCAGATTATAAACTTAAAGCAGTAAATAAGTAAGAACAAAAATGTGAAACAAAATAACCCTAATGTAAAGACATCTTCATTATTTATCAACTGGTGGTTTGTCTAGAGTAGTGTAACCCAGCAATCTTTATCCTTTATTAGAAAGTTGAGTTTAATATTTGAAAACTTGAACAGACAGCTCTTTATAACTTGAGACTTCCAAACCAAACCCTGAATGACTGATAACTTCAATCTTTCTGTTAATTCTTCCAAATTTAGTTAGGCATTACAAGATCATGAGCTCCATATATTTATGTTCATTCTCCCTGTTGTAACAGTAACTCAACAATATGACTGAATAATGCCTCACTTGCAACAGCCTTTGCTGAGATATAGTAGGATTTTTAAAAAAATCTGTAATTTATGTGGTCACACAGAGCACATAGTACAGTGACAGCAATGTCAATAATAATAATAATCAAATGCAAGGATAAATAAATAAAATTATTGTGTACACTCTTCTAACTCCTATTGTTTGTTTTTTAGTGGACCTGTATTATCTTTGGCTGTCAGTCCTAATGGTGAACAGTGTTTCAGTGGTGGAATTGATGCAACTATACGATGCTGGAACATGCCTAGCCCCAATGTTGATCCGTATGATACATACGGTAGGTACTGATTGAAAAATTGTGTTTTTAAAATCAAAACATTCTTTTCATTTGTTTTTAAAAGGCTTGACATAACTGTTCAACTGTTGGCATGTCTGGCCTACCTCTCTGAAAGCATACCAATTTAGGGTTGTAAACCGCAAATTGGGAAAGGCATCCTTAAGTATTTATTTGTAACCAGGAACTGGTTACCTGGAAGAGTCTTTGTGGTCAGCACACAGGATGTATTTAGGAATGATCTTTATTCTGGAATAGTTTGGTATTTTCAAGCAACGAAATTAGATAAACAAAAAGACTCTCATCCGACTGATAGGTGCTGTTCTAGTAAGTAGGGAGTTATAAATTTCTCTCTCAATTGTAACATGCCCATTTTGTTTAGTGGTTTGAGAATTAGTTTTGTTTGATACATTTTCAAGATTCAATATGAGCAGTTTATAAATATAACAAATGATTCAAGCTCCTAGTTTTGAAAGGTCAGGTAATTCGGTCAGCAGGGTTTATGAGACCGATAAGCCTAAAGCATATGCTACTTTTCCCCATAGCTGGGAAAGAAAAATGTGTGCAATTCCTCGGGTTTGGATTGTAAGCATTTTTTCCAAATATAGCATCTGCCCTTATAGCTTTTGCTGCTGCTTCCTCAAACTAAATTCATAGGCTCAATCAAGTGGAATTTTACTGAAACATGGAAAGATAAGAAAACACTTTGAGTTTGTGTGAACTAAGGTCAGCAGCTATACTTGTTTTATTCTAATACATTCATAATATTTCTTAAGGGTAGCCAACAATACATTTGAACATCATCCAGTGTGCAATTTTCTTATTGTGTAGTTGAGTGAATTTTAATGAATATTGTAAGAATTACCCATTGATAGGAATAATTGCTCAAAAAGTCAAAGAGGGCAAGGGTGGAGAGATAAGAGGATTTTCAATTCATTTATTTATAAATAATCATTTAAAAAGTGAGCATTTAGCTGCATGCACATAATGTAATTCATATTGTGAATCAAATTATTCCATGCACTGGAGGTTAGGTTTGAACTTGCTGATACATCAGCGTACACAGAAATATATTTGAAGCCTAATGTTTTAGCAGCTTTAGGCAGACTGTAGTTCTATTCATTTTGCAAGGATTATTATTTTTATTAAAAATACACGTACAATCTATCACTAAAGAAAGAAAGTTTTAACTGAAATGCTTTTTTAACTGTTAATGTGACTTTCTAATAGTTATTAGTGCCATAAAGTGTAATGCAGAATTTGAAACTGAGGCAGCGCAATGGCAGCTTTGCCTTAGTGAATGCATAACAACATTGCATTCTACATATAAGCCAGATGAAAGTGGTCAGTATCAACAAAATTATGAAGATTAAAAAATCCGATGGACATTATAATCAAGTATTGTCACCTTCTGGTTAAGTTTCCCACATTTTGGGAAAGCTGAAGATTCCAGGACACAATAACAGGGCATAATAATTTTGGATGCCTTATGATTGAAAAAAAATAGCTTTCATGGATAGGCAAAGTTGGTTCCATTTTTCAGCCTGTTTGCAAATTGAAGGATGTAGACAATCTTGCTTAGTTCCCACATATAAACTTGGCATTGACTCTTATTGATTCAAGTAGCTTGTACGAACATACTACAAACAGGAAAATGTTCTTTAGGCCGTCCTACTTTTCAATTAGCCTGACATTCCTGGAGTATTTTTATTTGGAATCCTAAAATAGCGTCATCTTTATAGGGACAAAAAAGGTTGTGACTATTCTCGTTTTGGTTAGCACGCTAAAAACGTTTGTTTCATTATTGCAACATATTACAAATGTTTAAAACTCCAATGACCCATTACCAAGGTCACATTCACTTGAAATCGATATTTGAATCTAAATACCACGTTCATGAGGCTATGGTCCCAAGAATTATTTCAAGTAAACATTAAATAATTCTGACAGATTGTTACTTCTTTTGTTTCTTCTTTGTCTGCAGATCCAAATGTTATATTAAACACATTGGTGGCTCATAAAGATGCAGTATGGGGTCTTTCATTTAGTGGTATAAAGAACAGGTTGCTATCTTGCTCAGCAGATGGCACTATCAGGTTATGGAACCCAACTGAGAAGACACCCTGCCTCAGCACTTACAATGTAGAAAAGGGTAAGTATAATAATATTTTCAGTACTTGAGTCTTTATATTTATAAGCATAAGAGGAAAAAATCAAAGTAGAATACTGTATTCTCTGGATTCTAGTTGAAATATTAAAAAGCTAAATTTAGACTTAAAGCAATGACTCGTTAGGCCATTGTTGACTGATGGATGTATAAAGTCCTCTCTCTGAGTGCAATTGGAGGTATAGCGTTCCAGAATAATTTTAAGATTATGCAATTTTAGTAATGTCCACTCTTTCAGTCACAGTATGTGCGTGTTGGTTGGACCGATTTTCTTTTTTTAAATAGAAATAACACAATACCATAATTTAAATATGATGGATCTCTTGGCAAAGTGCTGAGTGGTATATTGCAGTTTACATTTAATTTATTTTTGAAGTAATGTCCACGCTAAGCAGTTAATCTGTTTCAATTTATTTTTCAGAGAATGGAATTCCTACATCAGTTGACTTTGTAGGTGCGGATCCTGCCCAGGTTGTGAGCTCTTTCAATACCGGCAACACAACAATTTATGACTTGGAAACATCTCAGCCTTTGGTCAAACTAGAATCCCAGGTGGATGCTGGTGAGTGCACGGAAAATAAACAGATATTCAGCATGAGCCTGTTTTAAAAGACTTTGAAGAATTCTTATCAATTTTGACACACATGTTCTTTACTACAGTATCCTTTACATACTAATTAGATAAGCCAAGTTAACCAGTGAGGAGAATGATAAGAAGAGGGACTGTTTCATTTTGTTTCCCCTGACCATCCTAAAAAATATTTAAATCACTAACATTGTGGTATTAAGGGTACTGCTTGTAAGTTTTCATTCCCTTGCTGATTGAATAGAGAACCTTCTTTGGGTGGTATCATTTAATTTTCCCAATTGAATCATCTCAAGTGTTGGTTTGTGGTGGCTTGATGTCATTCGACTAATGAGAGTGGGTTTGCCAGCCATCAAACAGCTGGATCTCAGGCCTGTTTTTATTTACTTTCACTTAATTCCTATCCTGTTGAATCATGAAAGCATAAGTCCACGCATTTTAAAGTTTCACTTTTTTAACGTTTACCCCCTAACCAAAGAGAAATTCTACAAAATATGTTTGCTTCACTTTTTGTAGACTGCCTTCCCCCGCTGCCCTCCATCCTTCCTGACCCCCAGCTCAGGTCCATAACTCTGTCTGTCCAGCGCCTTGGAACGTCCTCCCGACGTAAAAGGCGCTTTACAAATGTAATTTTGTTGTTGCCTCAGCCCTGATAGAATTGTGCATTTCATTTCTACACCTTATGTCATCTCTTGGATGTGAATGAGTGGATAGCTTGAGCACTGACTAATAGTTATGTATCCAGCTATTTGGGGTTGTGGAAAGATGGGTGGATGACTTTCTCTACTGTTTGCATTTCCACCTTATGGAGAAGCATACTTTTCAAAATGCTCGATCACTTCTCTTACAGTACATTTCAGCAATTCAATCTGAAGCCATTTTGTCATTACATTGTTTTTGGTTAGAAATTTTCTACATTCCAATTCACTTACTACACAAACACAATCCTGTTGGAAGATTGCAATAACTGCTTATACAAATAAAAATAAGTTCTGAAATCTTTGGTTGCTTTCCTAGTAAAGAAAATAGTGGAATGGGCTTTGGATAAATAGTATTCCTTTGAATTCATTCATTTAGACAGGACACTAAGTGTTCAATTCACTTCAGCTTTAAAAAGGTCAGTCTGAGGAACACTGCCTTAAGATTGAAATAGGTTCTTCCCTTGCTTAAATAAAACTGTATAATTTATTAGAACGTTTCAATTCTGAGGCTGTTATTGCAACTGAATTTGATTATTTTTGCATTTTTCATACTTTGTCAAAATATCCATCAGCAATTTCCTGATGTAGTTATAATATGAGACAGTGTTGGTATTATTTGTAACTTTCTTATTTTTTGACTAAATTGGTTTTGTTCAGTTTTTGTCTTGCTCTGTTTTTACAGCTTCTCCTTTAGCCAATCAGATCAATAGGGTTGTCAGCCATCCCACCCTGCCTGTTACCATCACTGCTCATGAAGACAGGCACATTAAGTTTTTTGACAATAAAACGGGTAAGTAATTAAAAGTTGAGAACCATACCATTTCTAGGTCTATTAGTTTACCCGAGCCAGCTAACATTAGTATCCTAATTACCCATGCAACTTCTTATAAGTTTTACAATTTCAGTTTCGTTATTCCAGAAAGTCTAAGTCTAATGTGTTTAATATAAAATGGCATTTTCTCAAACTTTAATATTGTAATATTAGCACATTTTGGATCTGACGCACGCTAAAACTGTGGGTCTGCTTTATAGTTCTTAATGTGTCAAACTGCTTCAATGGCTGATTATAGTATTCTCTTAACTAATTCATGTTCATGTAATCTGTCGCTTTTGCTTTGTCTCTCATACAGGATGCAGAGAGTAAGCCTATAAATATGTATGCTAACATTACAAATATCAAAAAATATGATCACCTATTATCCTTTCTGAGTAATATTTTATTTAAACAATTGTGCAAACACTTACTGTAATTGTGGTGATGTTTTAGTTCTGAAAATTATCAATAGTACAGAGGATTATATACCCTCTTGCCCACTTTTTCCAGTCAAATGGAAATCATGCATATGTAGAACTTTCATTAGTTCGGAGGCTCCTAAGCATGATGATGTGTTCCATATGTGTCAGATACTTGGCTGAACAAAAACAGATCTAGGTGTGTGAAATAAATATGGATTTATAAACGTTAAAGGTTTTTTCTTAAAAATTATGATTCTTCAGACTGAAGCAGGAATACTTTACTTAGTTTGGTAAGTTAGTTTAACAAAATGACAGCCAAGTTAGTAGTTATTAAAAAATTTGCGAGGAATATGAGTATAAAGTTACAAAATCTTCTCTCTCTCTGAACACATGATTCATTTTATTTAGGTAAATTGATTCATGCTATGGTCGCTCACCTGGATGCTGTAACAAGTCTGGCAGTGGATCCGAATGGAATCTATTTGATGTCGGGAAGTATGTGACTTGTTCTTTAATAATATGTCTAGTAAATTGAGATATAGTATTTTTCCGTAAGTTTAGATTGTGTTCCTTTT
Source organism: Callorhinchus milii (assembly GCF_018977255.1). Lineage (NCBI taxonomy): Eukaryota > Metazoa > Chordata > Chondrichthyes > Chimaeriformes > Callorhinchidae > Callorhinchus > Callorhinchus milii. Next base: position 12,037,159 of record NW_024704750.1, on the reverse strand, counting down.
TGTTCTAAATCAACCTTCAAAGTTTTCAAAATATCTGAAATCTCAACAAATAGTACATTCTTCACCTATAACTGCATTGTTTCTAAAGATATTTCCTTAAAAGCCTTTAAAATACCATTTGCTGTTTATTAAATGTTCTGGCCAGTTTCTGAATGTGTTTTTGAATTCAACATATCTATCTAAAAACGTGTGACTAGTTATTCACACTAAACTATGCTTAATAACTGAAAAAGTAACATTATTTTCTTTCCAAATGTACCCAGGTCATGACTGTTCTATTCGCTTATGGAACTTGGATAGCAAGACATGTGTTCAAGAAATTACTGCCCATCGGAAGAAGTGTGATGAATCTATTTATGATGTAGCCTTTCATCCATCCAAGGCGTATATTGCTAGTGCAGGAGCAGATGCCCTTGCTAAAGTGTTTGTGTAACAATTGCTAAAAACGTCTGCCTCCATAACAGCGGTGAGCTGGAAATGAACAGGAATCATTTCACTGCCATTAGTTACCCGGTTATCGTGCGACACTAAGTACCGTATGTTCTGCCTGAACAATGGTCTTCATTGTAGACCAGTATGGGCAGGTGCTGAGTGGTCAAGTATCAGCAAATCCTCGAATAATGTCAGGCTAACTCATTTACCTGTAATTACTGTAATTAAAAAATAAACCAGTATTTGTAGCCTTGACTGGATTTGAACTGAGCTAATTTACTGTTATGTAGGTGTATTCAAAGTCATGTGGAATTTATTCTTACAGCAGTAAATTCTTTGGGCTCTTGTGTCCTGCCTTATGGTTAGGATTGTGGTGCAATGGTGGGGAGTGAGCTTTCAGATAAACCATAGAATGCCATCCTTCAATTCCTTTATTAGTTTTGCAGCACCAAGCATACTTTTAATCAACTTTCAACATTAAAAAGAAAATAGAAATTAAAATATATTTTAACCTTAATTTTACAGAATTTTTTGACAGGATGTCTAGTTTTTATAAGTCTTTTGTATATTTTTCCTGTCAGAATAATGCTCCAAACAGGGTTAATACTGAATGTTTCATTGGCTTTAAACACAATCAAACCACCCTCACTGACCCACTATTATGTAACCTCATTCTTCCATTCTCCAGCTTAAATAGNAAAAAAATCCTCAGTGAGTCCTTCCACGTGGATGCTACTTTAACATCAGTAATAAAAGCTGTTAAATGTAATCATTGAAAACTGTAAAATGTGTTGAAATGGAACACAGAGGGTTTATTGCCCATTATTAACTCTTTTAAAAAAATTATAGCATCCTATCACTATGTGATATTTTGTACATCTTACTGTATTTACAAGTTTATTTATCAAGGGTTAGCCATCTTAATGCTATTGGCCTACTGTTATTTATTTCACTTTTCTGTTGGTCTTTATATCCTACATGTATTGTGTGTGTTAACAGACCCTGTATATCTTTGTCTAACATGGGACTCTGGGAGAAGACTAGAGAGTTCTAAATATAGGCTTAAGATGGAACATTGTTTATATCACAGCCCAAGATTTCCTGTCCGATTTACTTGTTTTTAGGGGTTGACCCTAATCCGTGGAACTGAAGAATTTGTGTGAAATCTGGAGTGAAAAAGGTTTTATTTTGAATTAAAATATAGGATACAGAAATAGCCAAATCAAGATTCAGAAATCTGCTGTGTTTGGTCTAGCTACCCCTGCTTTACAGAAGTGCTTCACTTTATGGTGTAACTAAAGATTTTGTTTGTGTAATGCATGATTAATACAATAAAGTATTTTTTCTAGTCTTCCACGGAAAGATTTCTGATGAGTTTGCGAGTTCTGATGAGTTTTGTAAGGTTTTTGTTTTAAATACATGATTAAGTAAATTTTTAAGATTGTACCACATAGCTAAAATACAGCTGTTTAAAAGTAATGTATATAAAATGCATATAATAAATATTAAATGGTGTACCTGTAAATTAGTGTTTGTTACATTACTTGAGTTGTATAGCTTCAAAAATGCTTTCCTTAGTATTTTGTGGAATCCCGAGTGTCCTAATTGTGTAAAATAAGATCATGTTGAAATGATGTCCCTTCTTTTATCATCTATCTACTTAGAAAGGGGATTTGGAAATAAAAATATATCTTCTGGGTGTAACTGCATTTTCATTTATGTACATTGATAAATCTATTTTAATGAAATTGTTGTATACTGTAGTGGTTTGGAGAAGCACCATCTGTTCTTTTTGAAAAAAAAGCAAATTTGAAATATCCCTCACAAATTCTTAAAAATTGTTATAATCTGCTCCAGTCTTTTCATAATGTTTGGTGTAAAAATTGGGTTCCATAGAAAAGAAAACCAATTTCAGATGACAGTTCACCCTTCATTATAAGTGTGGATAAACTGAAGATCAGTTACCTTTGCTGTTTTCTTTGTGTCCAAAGATGCAGGTAATTCACTCAAGCTTTTGCAGATAGTGGTGTTGCTGTTCTAATCTAAGGTATGCATGTTTTCTTATTTGGTATAGTAAATGTGTTCTGTTGCCAATTTTATAATGGTACTCAACCATTATAGCAAGACCTAACTGGAAAATTTATAGAATCCCACAATACTGCTATCTACAGCCACAACTGTAGGTGATTAGCACAAATACTGTCTGTGTGGAAATAAACTGATCAAGAGATTAATCTCTGTTGTTCAATTCACAATTTTGAGATTTAAAGGAAAATAAAGCTTTTAAGTATTGAACCTTTACTCTCTGCTAACACATTTTCTCCAGGTTATTGGGAGGCAAAAAGATTAATGAAGAAGATCCCAGATTCAATTGTTAATGATGTCAGCCTAGTGACACTAGAGGGGCTACCATTGACTAAAGCTTGCTGCAATGGAGAGTGCAAAATTAATTGATTCCTCTCCCTAACTTGGTAATTGATCCCTCATGGGGATTTGGACAGAATCAGACTTGCCTGTAATGCTCTCATCTCCCACCTCTTCATGTCATGGTCAAAAAGCGTGATGCATCTTTATGAATAATGGCACTTGAATGAGATACAAAAGATTATCAGTGTTCGTTGATCCATTAAACAGGAAACCAGAGTCACATATTTTCAAAAAATAAACTGACAACATTTTTTTTAAAAAGCGAAAGCCAGCTGTTAACTAGGGTTAGGCAAATTTAAAATCACCTATGCATTGTAATCATTACCATTTAGTAACTCCAGATCTGAGATTAAGGTTTACAGACCCTTGCATGAAGCACTTTATGCAGAAGGGGATGCTACCCATTTTACGGTAAACCATGCTCCAAACCACTTCCTCATTATTGGATAAATGAATTTGATCCTCCCTCCGTTTGCTAACTTAGAATATGCCATTGTTTAACACAAGAACATGTTTAGTAATGCGACCTCATCTTACCACAATCCATTGATAACTGTCCTCATTCACAGCATGTGTAATAGATGAGGGTTACCGCTTGCATTATCTATTCATCACTCTTGCTCGTTGTCTATAACCCTCTTAGAGGTCAGATTGGATTGGTGTAGAATTTTAAACAATTTTATAATTTATCATTTAACCATGTGGTGTGGGCTGTGATCTGTATCCATTTCTTGGTAAACATTCTATATTGGACTCGGGGGGCTTTAGTCCACTTAACTCTAATGGGTACTTTAGGGTTGTGGCAGGATGTAATCAGTGCTGTGTAGTTCCATCTTCTTGGAATAACAAACCTATCTTATTTATCCTGGCCCTCTGCTACATGTGTAATTAAATCTAGACAAGTCAGGAGGCTTTTAATTTGTCATTATAGGTTCTGGTTAGTGGTTTAAATCTGATAGGTTTCTGGATTGCATTAAGAACCATTCATAATTTTCACAATGGTGTATGTTTATATCCCTACCAAAAAAATCAAAGTGAGTAGATACCCAAACGATAAGAGTTGAGCTAAACTTTGTGTTTTTACAGTTTGGTCTTGCTGATTTTGGAATATTGTATTACTAGTTATCACATTTTTAACATGACTATATATATTATAATTCTCACAGATACGTTGATCGTTTTAACTGCTGTGTTCATAAGATTTTTCCATTATTATAAATGCACAAGCTTGGTAAATTTACCAAGCAGTGGAAAATGAAAGATTATTTTCTGCCTGTAAATGACTTTGGCATGTATTAAAAGGGGATTTTCGGTGAAGTATCCAGGAAATTGTCAGCAAGCAGCTCATTTCACCAATCTGACACATATTTTATATTTATTAGCCAGTGAAGACTTGTTGGCTAAAAAATTATTTTGAAGAAACTAACCTAGGGTGGTCCGTAGGTCTCATTTGGCCCGGGGGATGATTCCATCTGGCCCGAGAACATAGTCACATTGTGTGTCTGGAACCCAGGCTTAGACTGACCCAGCGGGAAAAACAGCTGTGCAAGGCGCTGGTTAGCAGCAGACCTGTCAGTCACTTTCACACAAGTAACAAGAAAGATAAAAGAACAGACACAGAGCAAGAGATACAGAGACACACACACACAACGAGAGATACACAGAAAGATACAGAGACACCCACACACAGAAATACGGAGACAGATACCTTGTCACTGGCTATATTGGTTTAAAATTTCTATGAATTTTTACATTTCCTATTTAAAGTTAGCATTTAACTAAAATATAGTGAAAATTAAGCAATACAGTTAGAATACATTAGAATATACAGCACAGAAACAAGCCATTCGGCCCAACTGGTCTATACCGGTGTTTATGCTCCCATGAGCCGCCTCCTGCCCTTCCTCAGCTAAGCCTTCAAGCATAACCTTCTATTCCTTTCTCCCTCATGTACATATCCAGCTTTCCCTTAAATACATCTATGCTATTTGCCTCAGCAACTCCTTGTGGTTGCATGTTCCACATTCCCACTACTCTTTGTGTGAAGACATTTCTTCTAACATCCCTATTTGATCTATTTGTGACTATTTTATATTGTAGGCCCCTGGTTTTGGTCTCCCCCACGTGGGAACATCTTCCCTATGTCTACCGTATCAAAACCTTTCCTAATGTTAAAGACCTCTATCAGGTCACCCCTTACTCTCTCCTTTTCAAGAGAAAAGGGTCCAAGCATGTTCAGTCTTTCCTGATAGGTATAACCTCTCAGTTCTGGGATCATCCTTGTGAATCTCCTTTGGACAATTTAAAACCCAGGATTTCTATATGAATCTTACAGGTTATGTTTTTGGAAGGGAAACACAAAAATATTGATGATGCAGCCTACAGACATTTCTCAAACCCAGCATCAAATCTCAGCAGCCAAAAGATTAGACCACCCTGCTCTAAGCCAATAATATTACAAAGTACTTAATAAATCTACCACCAATTCTGTGGAGGAGAGGTATGGATAAATACTGGGGAAAAAGTATTCAGGTGTACTCAGAAAGAGAAGGGGTATTAGAGCAAAGAGTTGCAGTGAAGTTGCTGGCATCAGCACAGATATCAGGGACCGAATGGCCTTGTGTACTGTAAATGATCTATGATTCTAATCATTTTGTGACTGCTTGACTTCAGTAAGATATAAGATTGGTTAAAACTTTCTGGTTGGCTTCTAAACTTTTCAACAGACAGGAAGCTATCTCCTTACCTAATGTTCTCTACTGTATTACAATTCCCTTTTGGAAACTTAGTCAAAGATATAAATTAAAACTTGTATTGAAATAGTTGTTCATTGAAGTTGTGTTTATGACAAATTATTGCTCTTGGCAGCTTATTGGATTTTTCATAGAAATTTATCTTTTTCATTTGTTAATTTGTGCAGACAATTTGGTTTCACTCTGCTACTTCAGTGAAAGCAGTTACCTGCTTTTTGCCTTATAAAATGTCAAATTAATAGGTCTCTAGGATTCCTTGTTCATTTTGACTAAGAAGTCAGTGTGCACAAGGAACCCAAGAGATATTAGCATTTAAAAGGCAAGAAGCAGGTAAGCTGCTTTCTTTAAACTGCTTACATCAATTGCTAATACGATTTTTTAGATAAGGCTTGCGGTTCTAAACCATTCATATTCTATTCTAAATGACTATTTTATTGCATTTCTCATTAAATTATTTTATTATTTTCTCTTATGGGGAAACCTTACTCATTTTCAGGTTGATATCTGCTTTGGAGATATTCAAATGTTTGCTTTTTAAGGGGAAAATTGTCCTTTGTACCAAACTCAGTAGAAATTCCTCAGCGCATATCAAAGTGGTCATGCTAGCATGTGTTCTGCCATTGAAGTAGAATGTGCCAGCTTGCTACAGGATTCAGAGTTTGTACACATCTGTATAACTCATATCCTGTGTCAATGCCAACTAGTTCTTGGAGCATTGTCAGTCCCCAAGATGTCCAAATATCTGTCAAATGCCTGTTTAAAATCTCTTCACAAAGTTCTGATTACTTTTAATTGTGATGGTTTGGTTGTCAAGTAAATAGAAAAAGACAAGCCATCTTTATTGAGGTCAAATTAAAGTATATGAGTTGTTTATACAAAGTGGTCAATCTTCAGGACTCTTAATATGTCGACACCTGTTTTTTTTATTGTCTCAAGATGCAGCCTTGAATCAAAGTAATTAGAAACAAAAGATAAGTTGGCTGATCGAATCTGCTTCACCATAAACTACAACCTCTCCTACTTCTACCACCTCCTTCAAACCATTTCCTTTAATATTTTATCCTCGCGTATCTATCCTTTTCATAATTTTAAACACTTTGAGAAAACCATTCCTTTAGAATACATCCCCAACACTCATAGGCAGTCACAGTGAAACTGCTTACTATTGTTTTCAATGTAAAACATTGACGTTCAGTTCTTTTACCTTAAGTTTGAATCAGACTGATTCACAATGTGGAATAAAATGGGATATAGTATATATTGGTGTTCCATCATTTTGGTTAATTTTATATTTGTACCTAAATTATGCAATCTTAAAAATACTTATGTCTCTAACTTTATAGATGTATGTATTGCTGTATCAAACTATCTTAAAATATCCTAATATGATGTGAAATTATATTTAGATTATAGAATTTGAAAATAGTTTCCTGATAATATTATGTAATGTATAATAATCCTTGCATTTGATATAGTGCCTTATCATGTCTTTCAGACGTCTCAAAGCACTTCACAGAAAATACTGTAGTGACTGTGTTTTGTGGGCGAATGTTAATGAGTGTTAGTCATTTCTCTAGTGCTATAGGGAATCACTTCATACATATGGCCCTGAATACATCTGCCACATAAAGAAAAAAAGAGAGGAACTGCTCCTTTAATCTACCAAACTTACTTTATTATGAACATATTTAGCAATCAATTAATTAGGTTATTGTAACGTTTGGCTGCATATGTAGTTTACACATAACCAGTCCTATTCCAAAAGTATACATAGGAATTACATAGTTTCAGTGCTAAGAAAAATAAACCATGCCACCATAGCTATTTAAATTGCGTTTAGGAAAAAAAAATTGCTTCACATAGTAAGAATACAACAAATGGTGATGTATACTGAGTGTAAAACAGTGCTCCATTCCTGGTGGCTGCTTAGTGCTGGGATTTATTTTTTCTGCACTTGGACATCAGTTCCCCAGGCTCGTTTTCTGTTCAGCAAAAAACAATACATTTGCAATTGTTCTGAATTGCCCAGAACCAAATCCATAGAAAAATACAATGTCCCACTTTCTTAATCAAATCTCATAACACTCTGAGGATTCATTTCATTTTAAATTGCAAGGTATTTGCAAATTAACTTAGGAAACAACATTTTGTCAAAAGGTGCATATTTAAAACACATTATAAGCTTCCATCTTACATTGCCAGTTTTGAGTTGAGGTTACTTGTCACCAAAATCAAATAGCCAACACAGTGCTTTTTGACAGATCACTCACTGAACCAGTATTATCAATTTTTTAAAATGTGTTAAACATAACAAGCTGTGATATAAAGGTACTTTCTTACATCATATCTTGGAGAACAAGACTTCCCTTTCCTGTTGGATAATCTGTATAGTAGTAGAAAAGCACATGCAGTTCTGTATATTAGTTGTGTCTACGTTTCTACAAAATGTTGCACTAGCATGTTTGTTAGTATTGTCATAAGAGATTTAATATGTTGACATTAAGGCAATTTCTTCTCTTTGGATAACAAGTGGAAGTATCCACTTCTTCACTGCTGTTTTGCTGAATAATCTGTGCAAATGCCTTTAATGATGTCAGGTACAAGCTTGCTGACCATTGGGAAATCTCGCACAAAGAAAGAGTGGGATTCTTTGGGCTCGGATGCCATTGCTTTGAGTTCTGCTTCTATTGCCCATGAAATGCCAACAGAAAATATTGTGATACCTATAAAAGAAAGTTGTTTTTGAAAAAAAAATCAGCAACTAATATAAACAGCACAGTGTGAAAAAACACTCTTCTAAAACATGCTCCACTCCTTGCAAACATTTTTACTGAAGCTGACTGTAGACATCCTTTACACAGGAATTAACAGCACTTATCTCCACTCGTTTAGGCTCAATCACTGCAGCACTAGGTGGTGCCAGGATTCAAGCCATTCCCAGAATTCCCACATGAGAACTTCCCAATTTGGACCTTGCTGTTCAAGGGAAGGCAACGAAGCCAGGTGCTTTCCGAATAACGGGAAAGTGCACAGGAATTAAGCCTTGTGTTTGTATTGTCAAATCTTCAGGAACTGATAGCCTACAGACCACTTCAATTGGTCAATGATACGTAGCAGAGAATGAACAAAAAAAAGAAACCGGAATATTAAAAAATACGATTATGAACATGGTGTTGAATATGCAACAATTTCTAATGGGATTCCTTAATAAGGGAATAGGAACTCCTGGTAACTGGAAGTATGTCTCACCAGTTCTGCAGAAGCACAGAAATGACCCTCTGAATGTAGATCATCTCAGAGCAAAGCACCCATGATGTACTTCTGATTTCCTTATTAAAGATTTATAAATTGCTGCCTAATTGGGCCCCAGTGTGTATTGATTTATTGTAAGGAACATACTTACTGCTGTGCCTATCTTGATTTTGAGAGGATTTTATTGTCTAATAGATGTTACCTGACTGGTGAGCTTCAGCAGCTGGACCCCTCACATCATCATAGGATTGCCCATCAGTGATAACAATCAGCACTTTCATGTTCGTGTTCTTGACTTTGCCAAACAGGTTCTTTCTGGTGTAAGTGAGCGCTTCACCAGTGGCTGTACCTCCGCTCCAGTAACGGATACGACTGACAGCAGAGAGGGCGTCTTCCTTCGTCAAATTTTGCTCAAATTCGAATTCAGTTCTCTGCTCATATGTGAACTGCACAGCCCCAACTCTTGCCCCGATTTCATAAATATCGAAAGCTTCCACAATTTCAGCCACAAACTTCAGAACGGTTTGATAGTTGGCATCGCCAACACTGCTTGACCCATCGATGAGGAAACCTAAATTGACTGAATTGAAGCATGTTCTACTGCAAACCATCTGCTCGTAGGAGCACATTCTTTGTGCTAAAGGTTTGAGATATTTGTACATGCCAAACCAGTTGGGGATATTGTAGGAAAATAATCCATTGTTTCTACAAACACTCTGGGGAAAGAGGGGAAAAAAAAACAATCAAGTCAAACCAATTCACAGTTGCGAGAGTAAAGTTCTTGTGCAAGACAATTTTATCTGGGTGTTTGAGAAATCAAGTACTGAATCCAGACAACGTCTGGGGTAGATGTAATGCAGTAAAGCTAAATCTAAAATGTATCACCACAAAACTGGTATATCTAGAATTATATGACCCACTGAATAACCAATTTTAATTCAGATATTTTGGTGCATCTTTTGAGCAGACATTTAATTAAATCAGACTTGTGTATTTGTGAACTAGTTAATGCAGAATTTAAGCAGAAAGCAACGGGCCCTATTTTGTACTCTATTTGAAGAGCAGCCAGAAATCTACTCTTACCTTTTCAATGTAATTGGGGTCTGAGACCATCTTCTGCTCTTCAGGAAGGGGCTTTGCAACGGAGACAATGAAAACATTGATGCCGGATTTTTTGGCCAGATGTGCAGCTTCTTCCATATTGTCTGTGGGCCACCCGTCCACCAGAACAATGACAACCTTTGGATATCCGGCACGTATGCCTTTCTCACGAGTGAAAAAGGTTTCCGTTGTGTAGATTAATGCTTTACCTGGTGTATGAAGCCAATACTTTCAATAGATTTCTGAGAATAGTTCCAGAAACTCCCACATGAGGAACACTTTCAATCAATTCCCTACCCCCACCATGTTTCTACCTGCTCTAGACTTATGGCAATGCCCCCTGTAATCAGGCACCAGGAGAAACTGTACCACTCAGACAGGACTATTAAGTCACAATTCAGTTTTGCTGAACACATCCTCCCCTAAAATAAAAACAATTTTTCCTGTTCACTGTTCTGAAATCAAAAGTCCCATCATGTTGTCAGCTATTCTTACTCAATGTTTCCCAGAACATTAAGACTACAGCCCTTACCTACAATCTATGAAGCTCTAATGTAAATCAAACCTTTATTGTGCCATAGAGTAACATCATATTTCTCCACAGAGTAATTCCTTGCTACAGCTAGACTACATGCAAGACATACCAAACAGAGAGGATGTACTCCCGGGGGGATCATAGTGTAGAAAAAGTCTACACTTCCCAAGAGCTGGTTAGAATGTCATTATCATACAGCATGGTCCTCTCTTGGTTGTCAGAGAGTAGTGGATGCTGTGGGTGAATCTAATGGGAGAAAATAATAATGCATGGTGGAATGAAGTACAAGGAACATGCATTAAACAACTGAACCTCATTCAAACCAACCAGATCTTGTCATCTGCAGACAATGTAACTTTTTTGCTGAGGTTATATCATGTACCTGTGCATTGTGAGGAGGGAAAGAAATGTTCTGTTTCAGCACTCATTCCACCCTGCTATTCAGATATTACATTCATGTACCTGTGGTAGAAGGGTTCTGCTAGTAAGTCAATGGTATGGTTTCAATACATGCTTGCTTGGATTTTATGTAGTGCATGAGTGACTGAGTCACTCTCTCCAACGGTTATGTTGGAAATGGGTACAGATAGTGCTGGTCCAGTGCTACTCCAATGCTAAGCACCCACATGGACTTGTATGGAGTCGAGGTGAAGCAGTTAATTGCAGAGTGGATCAGCCACTCTACGCTAGGAGCATTCAAAGATCCCTACAAACACAAGTATAAAAAGACAAGAATATATAAAGACTTATCTGAAAGAGTCACTCACCGACATTTGTGCTCCCTCCTCTAAAGGTTACATTTTTGATGGCACTAATGACGCCCTTTGAAGTTGTAAAGTTCTTGAGATTAAACTCATTTTTAGGGTTATCGCTGCATGAACATAAAGAACACAAAGCAAGTATGGAAACACCACTCTTGTGATTAGTTGTCACACTTCATTTTTTTTAAAAAAGGCTCTGCTTTGGACTTTCATTATCAACAGGAGAGGAGCTGGTGATCAAAAGTCTGATCAGACAGATTAAATTTAGGTCTGAATAAATTGTTCTGATCAAATGGTGGTAGCATTTCCACATTGTATATCTGAGCTAGATACACAATGTATGTCTTTAGCATACAGTATTACATTTTTTATATCTCGTATTGCAAGGTCATATTTGGTGGCTAAAATTACAATTATTTCTATATAAAGGCAAAATTGCTACATCAGCTGTATTGAGGGTAAATACCTTTGATATCACAAGAAGACGTAATCAACGACAAAAGAAGAGATTCTGCGCTGTTTCTCGCTACTTCTGTTTACCTGATTTGTACCATTCCTACAAGGGGTCCCTCTGGTCCAATGCCAAGCAACTGAGCAATCCGAATGACAAAGTTCTTCTGCAAGTTAAACCTGCGTTTACCAAGGTTCCAGCTTCCATCGAGCAAGAAAACAATATCAGCCTTGCAATCTGTGATAGAAAAAGGATTATTTTCCAATCTGTTCGATGGTTATGTCTTAAAACATACAGTCTTAAAAGAAGGTGGGAATCCTTACCCTTGTTTCCACGTGCTGAATGATTTTTCCCAGATCTTTTCTTTGTCTTTTTTGCTAAAATATTCCAATAAAGGACAATATTACTTGCAATGCTATATTATTCACAGTTTGAGACGATGTACAGAAACAGAATTAACAAACTGCGACAGCTCCTTAGTTCCCAGTCTCAACGTGAAGGTCTGGAATAACCACCAGAACACATGTAGTGCATCTCTGTTCATGGATTTCACACCGGCCACAACTCTGATTTGCAGTTAGTGAACTCTGGCAAGGAACAATGATTGTCATCCAATCCACTCGTCTGCATAGTTTTGGATGTACTGAATCCAGGAGCAACAGGCAATTTTTCTTCATCGCCCATTAAACTGGATAAAAGCACTGTTAACCTGACTTCTGCTATATTTTATTGACATTGGGCTAGTGCTGAAAAAATTATCTGCATATACTAGAAAAAGGGAAAATACTGTATAAGTTTAAGATAAGCATTAAACTTGGACAAATTCATGTCGAGATGAATTGGTCGATCAAGCAATACAATCAATGTACCTAATAATATCAGGGCCGACTTAAAGACTGACAAGATGGGAGATCATGAAATTTGAAGTGAAACATCACAGACCTGAAGCTGGAATTGCTGTTGCTCTTGGGGGCCCAGATACTTCAAGTGCTATCGTCTGGACCTCTGCAGAACCAATTAAAGTAAAACTTCAGTGTCCAACTAAAAGAAATGCAACACATCAAATGGCAGTTTTCATCTGCATGAAATACATTTACCTTGTGGGAACAGGAGGAGGTTATTCATCGCATTAAGCCTGTTCTTGGCACATAATTTGCTGTTGTTCTACGTCCCTCGTGTGTATTTATAAAGTACAAGTTCAAATCCTGAGATAGGTTTCTCTGATTTACAGGCTAATGTCTTGGTGATTGGTATGCTTCATGATAGCCAACCTTATGTGTATGTATTACTAAGCGATGCCTTTTCACGGATGATAGCATATTGCTTCTTTGTATAGTAAAGGCACACCTGGAGTGAAAAGGTATAAATGCATTTCACTTGTTCATGAATGATATGAAAGTCTGGAGAGGAAAACAGCACCACCTACTGGAAACAGAAAAGGAGCCGATCCATTGAGAGAGTGGAAGAGATTGCACGCCATTTGCGAATGAAGACTGATAGCTTGCTTTTCCTTCTAATTTCTGAACGTGAACTGCTCCACCCGAGCTGGGAATCACACCACTGGAAGAGACCATAAAAAGCAATTAATTAGTTTACTGAGTACTAGTTTACTGGAGGAGAACCTTAAATACATCAACCTGGACAGGTTCTAATTTCCATTGAGGTTAAATTGAGGGAAATAATATCTGGATGGTACAAATCACGACGCACTTGCTGTTTAATTAAAGACCATCAAATAGACAGTAACTAAATGATACCATCATTATTAATAGCAGCACTTCAGTTTATCCTGACATTTGATATTACTGCCATAAACAAACTCTTTGCATTGTTAAAATACTGAACTCTTCCAGATAAACTTTCAATTGAGTGTCAGTCTGCAGGCAATGGTAACATTTTAAGGTCAAATTGCTTTCCAACTTCCTGAAACCAACTTCACAAAATTTTTACAGTATGTTTAAGATCAATTACATTTTATTTACTTTGTTTTTTAAAAAATCATTTTTCAGAGGTCATAAGAAGGGAATTTACAATTGAGAAATTGGATTTTTTTTATGGCCTAATTGTTGTGTAATTTACTTTAAATTTTGTAAAGAAAACAAAAACAAATTCAATTTGATCTATTGCAGTGAACAGAGATATGAACTTTTCCCCTCCTGAAGGCTAAATCCAACACTCAGACCATAATATAATCTTTAGTGGTACAGCAGTTAGATGTACGGGCCATTGCATTAGGGAGACATCTAGAGGGTGACAACGGCACTTCAAACCACACATCAGACTCAAAAATTCATTTTCAATGGCGTCTGACTAACATTCTGCAAAATAGACTCCTTCTGAGTCTATGTGACCTGTACATCCCCTGCTGAATAGTCTAATTTAATGCTTCTCCTGTTTTTCTGTATATTTAGTTGAAACATTGGGTAAACAGCTTGGAAATGTTACTGAAGCCAAGGAAAACTAAAGTACTAACTTTGTCATTCAGCTGTGTATGTTACTTCAATCCCTAGTGACACCTTTAATAGCAAAAATACTTAACATATTATTTTCAGAATATGGCAAAGTCGATCATGTCTTTTCTGCATATTTTTAAAAGGCATGTTGTTTCTCATGGCAACACTCCTTCCTTAACATGAAATTCGATTTCGATTCGGCTTCAGAGCTAGCCAAAAAGGAAAATAATGTAATATTTTTATTTTTAACATTTTACAATAACAGCTTTGAACAGCTTGTTATTTCCGTTTCTGTGGCAACCAAAGACAATTCTGAATATCATTTCCCATGTATAATGTTACAGTAATTGCCAGGAGCAGCAGGGGGAAAAGGAGCTCAGGGTGTCTATTGCCAGTGGAAAACCCAAACAAGCATCCATCAATTGTGAAAGAATAAAATGTCTCACACATACGATACTGAACATTGTGCTACTGGCAAAAACACTGTCTGAACAGAAAATGGAAGATTATATCCATTGTGTATAAAATTGTATCATTTATATATGAAATCGAATCGTATATAAAAAGGTCTGTATAGAAGTGAACGCTCTTCTGCTTTTTAAAAAAAAATCATCCTAGCTCTAAGACTCTTGACACTCTCTACATTCCATCTATAACATATTTCCATGGTTATGTATTAGATCCTATTCCAATTCTTTCATCTGAAAGGCCATCGCTGGGAAAAAAAAATGAACTACCTGAAGTGACTGACAATAGCGATTGTCTAAAACACGGACTATTCAAGATTATAGATTGTATATGTAAATAGATTGGACTAGTCCATGCCAATAGGACAATTCCCACCGTTTCAATTGAGTGAACTTCACACAAAAGCTTCTGTAAGAATACTGCTATTGAAAAGAAAATTGGGATCCAGTTCACTCTTATATCAGTAACATAGAGCAGACAGTTTGTGTGAGTTGGTGAAGTCTAGTTTGCCAGAAATCCACCTCATCAAACTGATCCTTAAAGATAATTATAAAAATCCTTGCATTTGGTATAGTGCCTTATCATGTTATTAGAGACATCTCAAAGCACTTCACTGAATGTACCGTAAAGTGAATTGACTGTGTACACAATTGCGCATAGGAGTGTCCAACAAACAGTTGCGGATTGGATGACCATTTTTTTATTTTTGGGGGGAGGAGTTATTACCCCCAGAAAGTGATCAGCCAATTGACTGATTCAAATGAAGTCGGATTATATGACTCAGCCATCACTATACTGGGATCTAATCAGATTTATTTTACATCAGCTTCACCGGTACGCTTCAGGCCAGCACCGTCTGTCCAGCATTGTCTGTCCAGCACCGATAGTCCAGCACCGTCTGTCCAGCACAGTCTGTCCAGCACAGTCTGTCCAGCACTGCTTAATCCCAACATTTGTGATCCTCTAATCAAACACTCTGCTGACCTCTCTTGCTCCCTCCAGTGGCCTGTCAAGAGAACTGCAATACATCCTTCCAAAGCTTACCTTTAGAAGCATTTGACCATGAAATCAAACAGTTTTGCTCTGCAAGATATTTGGACTGTTCCACTGTTTAATACTATACAAATGATGTTTAAGAGGACATTCATATTTGTGATCTTAACTTGTCCATTTATTAATCAATCAATCAATCCAGAATTCACTAGTTGATGACTGAGGTATGGGAAATCCACATTTATGACTTTGTCCAATATTTAAAAAAAGAACAATTGGACAATCTGAGTTTTATAAATTTCACCCTTTTTTTTTAAATCTTAGAATTTTCTAGACACTTCTACGGAGATCCACAGAATTACCAGAAACTGGGTGTCAATACAGAGGAAAAGCAGACTTGTGTCACCGGCAATGTTAAAGAAAGTTCTGTGCTACGCCTTAATGAATCCTTACACAGTTCCCTTTCAGTTCCACTAATCTTAGAGCCATGTTGATGTACATAGAAGTGTTCATTCCAATGACAAAACCTACTTATGCTTGTATTTATTTTTCAGTGAGCTTAGCAGCTGGATGTAAGCCTACAGTGGTTGCTAGCAAAGAATAATCTGCAATATGTTAAAAATAAGTACACTATTACCAAACCCTATATTTCCCTTTTTCAGTGCCTTGGGACATCCTCCTGATGTGAAAGGTGCTATACAAATGTAATTTGCTGTTGTTTTAACCATGTGTATTACTGAAACAGAATAAAGAAGCCAGTGGGATATAAAGTACAGAGGTTCAGCTCACCTGCGGTTGGCAAGCTTGCTTTACATGTTGGCAGTAGATTTTTACATCTCTAAGATGCCAAAGTATATAACCATACCCCATAAAGGAAACACACAAGTTCCAATGCAACTTTTATTGCAATGTGTGAAATGAAGGCTCTTGAAAATAGCATGCTTGGGAGACTGTAGCTTCTTGAGAGCTGCTGTAACCAAAAGGTTAAATGCCAACTGAAAATGAACCTTGAGTAGGAAATAAATACAGGGAAATATCACTAAAGGTCCAATGTCTCAGCAGCCATGTTACAGGGCAAGAAAAAATATCCAACTTCTGGTTGTCAGGTCATTGCTACTGTCACTTCTTTCACATTGTGCGCAGGAAGCGTTACTAACATTTACTTCTTGCAGGAGGAATATTTGGGGCTTCCCTTTAAACAACAACAAATTACATGGTATAACACCTTTCACGTTGGGAGGACGTTCCAAAACGCTGCAAGTCCTGTAGCTCAGTGGTTAGAGCACTCGCTTTGCAAGCGAGAGACCTGAGTTCAATTCCAGGCAGGGCGAAACCTTGGGCAAGTTTCCTTACTCCACACACCTAATAATAATCCCTCCAAAACCAAAAACAATGATAAATTGGTCATTTTCCATCTACGACTGTTTGTGGGACATTGCTGTGCGCAATTGGCTGCCGCGTTCGCCCACAAATATACAGTCAATTCACTTTTCAGTGTGTCTGTGAAGCGCTTTGGTACATCCGTCCGACGTGAAAAGCGCGATATCAAATGCAAGGATTATTATTATTAAGTTAATGTGGAATCAGGTGTCCTTAATGTTCCCTTGGTGACTTTCCTGTGGTTCATACTCCAGTACCTTCGTAGATTGGTGTCTAAAGATTTAAACGATTAGACAGTTGGAATCACTTGACTATGCAATTGCTAGCTGTGAGGATATAATATTAATGGGGACAATTCAAGCTGTTGATCATTTGACTCAAATCTTTTAAATATAAAGGATTGAGTTCCAGGGCTGCACACCATTGATACTCAATAATTTCATCTTGATTTGTTTCAGTTTGTTTTGGTTTACAGTTGGTCTGGTGGGTGGATTTTGTTTTTCTTTTCAAGGAGGGGGTTGAAGAGAATGAGTGTAAAAGGGAAAAATCTTATGTTACGGAGGTTGACCTACTTAAATCATGCCTTACTGCAGTCTGATAAAAGAATGACATTAGTAGCAGTGATGCAGTGATCTGCAAACTACACACCAAGAGTTTGTTACATGGTGGTAATTAGGCGAATGGGCAGATATATGGCAGATGCTGTTAAATGTAACTAAATGTAAAGTAATGTATTTTGATGATAAAATACGGGCTGGAAATGTCTGTGGCAGAATGAGCTCAGTGAACTGAATTTCTTAAATTTCCATGCAGTACACTGAAGGACATTTAGTCACAAAACTCATTATTTCAATGGGAGAAAATTATGAATATGAATATGTAGATACTGTATTTTCAAAAAAATTCCCACGAATGGTTAAAAATTCAACAATTCAATCCCTAATAGTTAACTGAAACTGCATTTTTGAAAAGCCATTCATTTAACAACCACAACAACTTGCATTTATATAGCCCCTCGCATAGGATAACGTTTCACAATGCTTCAAGGAATATACTGTAAAGTGGATTGACTGTAATATTGTGGATGAAACACGACAGCCAATTGCGCACAGCAGTGTCCCATAAACAGTCGTGGATTTAGTGAACAATATTTTTTTTGAGGGATTACCACCTCTGGAGAGTGATCGGCCAATCGACTAACAACCAGGTTCCTACTTACTGCTAGGTAAACAGAGCGAGCAAACAACTACACGACGGGATTGCCTTGCAGATCTTAACATTCTTCCAAAGATACTGCCTACGACAGCGAGCGTTTCTTTCAGATATAACTCATGTGCATTATGAGACAATACTGTGTGTTCATTGCAGTCACTTTAAGAAATTTCCTTCAGATGTAACTAAGACCTCACCTGTGCACGGCAGCTGCGCAGACACTGGAGACTGAGGCGTACACTCCAGATCCCCAGACTGAGAGTTGGGGGTAGGCACAACCAGGTGGGCACAGCACGGTCACCACCTTCTCCTTAAGGCGAGCACCTCTGGTGGTACATTCAATGGAAACCGGCACTTTAAAGAACAAAATATTTCTGTAAGAATCACTGATAATGGAATTTAAAAGAGCAAAGCATTTTTAAAACGTTAAAATAAAGGAAAGTAATGTCCCCAAACAAACCAGCACAAAGTTACAACATCTGCACACATAATAATAATAATCCTTGCATCTGATACAGCACCTTATCACGTAGTTGAGACGTCTCAACATAACCATGCTGTTGATTATTTAAATTGTCCAGTGTTGTTCGCAATATGTTTATATTGCCTGAGTCAATAGGGGGAAAGTATACACCTAGTGAATGTTAGGATAGGTCTATACTTTAAGTGTATAGATATTAAATATATATTATGTAACATAGATATTAAATATATATCATTATATATAGATTTAATAAATATGATTGAATATATAGAATACATTACATTTTTATATTAAAAGTTATATTATTTTTTATATTGTTCACTAGATAAGCAACAGAAAAAAATGTTATAATAGGTGTGAGTTTGGAAGTCGAGTTTCGACTTACCTGATTCCTGATGTCCTCTTGCTGATGAGGTAAGTGTGAGGACTCCTGCACACATTAAGAGAGATGTTATAATTCCGGGGAGGTATCAGTAATGCATTTCATACAAACGAGCAAAAGTGAGCCACAACACTTAACGCTTGGTCCAGAACTCTTCCAATGTAAAGGCAACTCGATGGGAAAATCTCAGCTTCATCCATGAGTCAACATGTATTGTTTTAACAATAAGCAATAATAATTAATTATTGCTGAAAAATAATACACTGGATGTATTCTTTTTCCACCAATAATTCGGCCTGTCTAGCATTTCTAGGCCCTGTGAGGTCCCATTACTTTTCTTTTAACACTTTACTGGTGAGTTCCAGGTGATCTGTGTCTAATTTCAAGAAAAAGTACCTGATTTTCCTAGGTTCTTGGGTGGAATGTGCTGCCCTGTGCTGTGTTGTCTCTCCTCAGCTGGATGGTACAGTATTATTTGGAAACGGATAATAATACGGGACCCCTTACACCCAAATAATAATAATACAGCGCCTTATCGCTTCTTCGAGACGTCTCAAAGCGCTTCACAAAATCTACGGTCAAGTGAATTGACTGTATATTTTGTCAAATCCATCCCTGAGCCTATCCCATGCGGATTCGATGGTTGATTTTACACAGCAGAACCTGGACCTGGTTTGTTCAAGCGTTCAGATCTTTGGCAGCTGTTGGTTTACCTGCAGCCTCTCACTGAACCAGGTTCAGAAACACGGTCCTCACTCGCTGACAACACTGGATCAAGACACTTACCGACAAGAAAGAGAATCGCAGTGGCGAGCACTGGCATGGTGCTCACAGTTCGAAGTCTTTAGAGCTAGAGAGAAGGAGGGAAGGAGAGAGTGAGTGTGTGAAAAAAACACACAGAAATCTCAGAGTGTGAACAAGCCATTTCACTGGGAAACATTCACTGGGACGTCGTCCTGACGTGAAAGGCGCTTTATAAATGGAATCTTGTTGTTGTTGTTGTTGTTGTTGATATTAAGCGATCTTACATACAGACACCCTCTGCTCAAACACTGTACTGTGCAAGCAAAATAATAATTACTACTAATAATATGAAAAATGCAACGGTTGCATGGATTAGCCATTAAGTGATATTCCAGAGACTCTCTGCTCAAAACACCTTACAACCAGGACACCAGCACACTTCCTCAATGTGACAATAACACCCAGAGCACAGATCCTTCGTGATCGGAAACAGATGGGAAAAATAGATATCTAGTGTATCTCTCTCTCTCTCTCCAAATAAGATGCAGCAATAACAGTCCCCCTGTGTTAAATATCTCCAGCACAGGAGCTGTGGGATGGAAACCAATCTGTGGGGCAGAACTGAGCAGCTTTGAGCTTTACTGTTTCTGAACAGACCAGGAGCTGTGAGCAATGCACTGCCCTTGCTTTTACACTCAGGAGCAAGTTTGCTGTGTTTATTTCGCTCTCAGCTGCTTTATTTAGCTGCACTGACACGAAATCTTGCTCCCCCCCCCCCCCCCCCCACCCCACCCCCAAAGCAAAAACGAACGAAATAGCCACTGCAAAGACACTCACTTTTTTTTCCTAGAAAGTTTGCATCCTCTCCTCAAAGCCACCCACCCACCCACCCACTCACTGTACACACACACACACACACACACACACACACTGCAGAATCTTGTTAACTGGAAACAACACCCAGGTCAAGGCTTCCACAGCACAAATGCCCGAGGAACACAATCCTACTTACAGGTGTACAGGACTTCCACCGCAAGGGAGACAGACACAGGACAGGAGCTTCTGAAATGCACTGAGCAGACAGATGGATGCTTGAACCTCCACAGGCACTGCTGGACTGCGGGCAGCAAGTCAACTTCAACCCAAACTTCTCAAATTCACCTAAATACGTCTGGTTGCGTCACGCCGAGGCGTTACGAAAGGCGCAATTTTGCGAATGACTGGATTTTCATGTTAATGGCTGGCAGCCAGTCACCAGGCTGCCCATCATCTCCCTGGGTTTGGAGTTGGATCTCCTGTGGACTTGGGTCATACGCTTACACCAACTTGCAAAACAACGCGCTCATACTCATTTGCCTACAGGGCGTTTGCATGTTCAGGGGGTGACTATATATATATGAGCCTACGTTTGAAATGCAAAAGGTTGTGTGTTGGGGTGAGAAGGCTGCGGCTCATGGTTAAGGCTTCTGGGGATATGAAGGGTCTTGAGATACATCGGTTTGAGCAACATTAAGACCGACTGCGGCTCAAACACTGACACTGAACCGCACTGTGAAGGCGCCTGGACCACCTGGGTTGGTGTGCATGGTGCACCACATTATGACAATAATAACAATAATAATAATAATTATTATTATTATTATTATTATTCTTAACACACCGACCCAGGCAACCTTTGAACAAGTGCTGCCAGAGTCACGGCAGCTCGGGGAAACCATCGGTTTTCTTTTCTTGAAACAGTCACTTTCTATTATTTAATTCCAACCCAAGTTGCCTGTCCTGTTTATTTCCAGTGGTGCCCACCAGCCACTCTGCTCACTCACCCCCTCCTTTCTCAGCCTTTGCCAAATAACACTGATGCGATGAACTCCACTGGAGATTTTAAGCAAAGGTTTACAGAAGCACAATCAGAGAACGAGAACAAGAAGAAGAAGAAGAAGAAGAAGAAAAAAAAGACACATCACATCTCTCTGTCTCTGCCTCTCTCTAAAGTAATTGGATCACTGTGTTTCAGAAACATTTCCATTGCTTAGAGCATGTGAGATGGATCGTCCCATCACAGAGACCAGGAGGCAATGGACGTTAAATGACACGCAGTTTCACTTTTTGGTCGGTTTTTTTTTCTCTCGTCCACACGGGGAAAGACAGGAGGGAAGACACGTTCCTCTGGTTTGCTCCAGTATACTGTGAACTCACTTCTTTCAATGCACTTCTCAAACAGAGGGGTTTCCGTTCTGCTTTTGCAGCCCAAAGTGGACAGAAACCTTTCATGTTCCCTTCAGAACGTCGCCTTGGTTCCTGGCGAGTGACTTGTTGCAGGAGCAAATCTGCCCAATGTTTACGGTGACATTTATAGCTATTTTATATTTTTTCTAAAATGCACCTCTATATTCTGTGATCTGCTTTTCAGTAACACAAGTACTAATTAGTGGAGTCCTGTAGCTCATGGTTAGAGCACTCGCTTTGCAAGCGAGAGACCTGAGTTCAATTCCAGGCAGAGGGCGAAACCTTGGGCAAGTTTCCTTACTCCACACAGAGCCTAATAATAATCCCTCCAAAAATCCAAAACAATAATAAATTGGTCATTTTCAATCCATGACTGTTTGTGGGACATTGCTGTGCGCAATTGGCTGCCGCGTTCGCCCACAAATATGCAGTCAATTCACTTTACAGTGTGTTCTGTGAAGCGCTTTGGGACGTCCTCCCGATGTGAAAAGCGCTATATCAAATGCAAGGATTATTATTATTATATATTATATAATTACGCCTTATTTGCGTGTACAACACTGTGGACCAATACCTTGTGATTTCCATCTACAGTGAGACAATTAACTCGCAGGTGTATCATCGCAATAAAGTAGCCACACTTATTTTCACAGTGTTGGTACCCAACACAGCAATATTGCCTCTCAGGTGTGTGTTGCTGACCGGTATATGGCTCTGCAGCAGGTGCCCAGCCAATACATTTTTTTTTAAATCACACAGACGCAAACTTAATCAGGTCACATTTAACCATATGATTGTTTTACTAAAATTCTACCTAAACATAGGCATTAAACGGAAGAAATATTACTTTTTCCATTTATTCTAAAACACAATGCAATTATCACAGATCTTGCACAGATTTTAAAGTCAAGCTCAAGTTGAAAATAACACTTTCTGGATCAAAGGTCGGAATCACCCTCCATCCTTGATAAGTGCAGATCACATTGACCAGAGGTTAGGCCAATGTTTGGGGTATTAGTATTTGAAGCAGGCATCTCAGGCAAGTCTGGGTTCTCAGCCATAGTAGGTGCTACAGGGACTTTAGGAACCTGGTGCTTGTCAGCTTGGTTAAGCGGATCTGTCTTCATCCTTTCATTGATGTGGTTTACTGGCTTAACAAAGCTTGTGTTGTTCTCTTCTTTCAAGCAATAGAAGAGAGCTGGAACATTCGTGCGGAATTTGGGGCTCGTGCCAAAGTAGATGATGGGGATATAAATGCTGGCAGAAATGGTGATGAGGCAGACAGAACTACTGATGATGACCTGGACATTGTAACCACAAGCAGACCACATCGAGATAACTGCATGGGCGGGCGGGGTGGGGGATGGGGTGGGAGACCAGGCCAAGTTGAAGGCAGTACAAATCACGAAGGAGACCTGAAAAATAAGACACAAGAACAGTTACCAAAGCGGCCAAAATTAAGGATATAACACCAGTTGATATAATGTTCATTACAACCAAAGCAAAACGGATTAATGAGGCAAATGCGGTTAAGTAGGGATAAAAATAGTATTAGGAATAAAGAGGCTTTCAAAACACTGCTACAAGGGATCTGGTATAGAGGATTGGCAAATTATAAAGACAAGCAAAAGAAAGTTTTAAAAATTAAGATAATCTGAGAAGCCAAGAGCGAGAAAGAGAGTGTGTGATTGCCTTGGAGTCTGGATCAGGTCAAGGAACATTGAAGGGTTTTTCAAATGTATCTGCTGTAAACAAAGGGTTAAACAAAGGTCTTCCCTGAAAAATGACACTGAGAATACAGGAATTCAGGACATTGAAATAACATAAAACACTGTTACTTCACATCTATCTTTACTAAGAACAGGAAGGGACAGTTACCCAAAGTCAGGAATCAGATTTCCAGGAAAGCAAGGATCCTGTGTCCATAGATATACTTATACTGTACAAAGACAGACCATTTTTTAAACAAAGTTCTTTGGACCAAAACTTGTAACCATGAGGTTCTAGGAAATGGATACTGGAATTAATATTTTAGCTGATATTTTTGTATCTTCACTGATGGCAGAGGTACTAGGGGAGCGGGGGGGAGGGGGTGCGTGACTGCACTCCTGGTGGCCTTTACATGTGTTTGTATGGCAGCTTTTCAAGCAGGAGAGGCAGCGCAGAGAGTTGTAAGGTGGCACCACTAATAACCCTCCCTCTCATTGCAAAACCTGGCTCTACCACTGATCTTCACTGAGTTTAATAATAATAATAATAATAATCTTCTAGACGTCTCAAAGCGCTTCACAGAATAGACTGTAAAGTGAGCTGACTGTATATTTGTGTGTGAATATTTCTGAATATTCAGTTGTGTGCTGTGTGCAGAAGGAAATAAAATCTCGGTAGAATCTCAGCACCATCTGGGCGAAATGCGGCAGCCAATTGCACACAGCAGTGTCCCACAAACAGTCCTGGATTGAAGTGACCAATATATTATTGTTTTTTTTCTTGAGGGATTATTATCAGGCATGTGGAGTAAGGAAACTTGTCCAAGGTTTCATCCTGCTGGGAATTGAACCCAGGTCTCTCGCTTGGGATCAGGGAGGGTGGAGGGCGGGGAGGGCAGAGGTAGGAGGGTGGTCCAAGGCACGGTCAAAGAGGAGGGTCTTGAAACACGCCCTGAAGGAGTCAAGGGAGGGAGAGAGGTGGGGCGGGCTGGGGGGTGGACTTGCACCAGGCTAGAGCTGCTGAGTGGAGGGAGCGGACCGGTTTAGCAGGTCGGAGAGGTAAGACAGAGCAAGGCTATGGAGGGCCTTGAAGGTGAGGAAAGGAATTTTGAACTCGTTCCTCTGAGGGATGGGGAGCCAGGTGAGAGTGGGGGTTATGGGGTCACGGTGCCTTGTGCAGAAGAAGGCACGAGCTTCAGAGTTCTGGATGATCTGCAGTTTGTGAAGGGAATAAATATATATGTATATTGGATTTTCAGAAAGGTTTTGGCAATGTTCCAGACCATCTGTTTATAAGTTAAGGTGATAGGGAACAGATGTATCAATCAATTCAAAATTCATTTAGAAAAGAAGAAATACCGGAACGAGAAGTTTTCAAGCTGCAAAGAAGACTGAGTGAGGTCTTTTCTTATTCTTATTCTTGGAACTTTTAAAAAAACTCAACGATTTGAATAAGATTCCCAATCAATTGCAGTTGATGTTGAAAACAAGAGACAGATGAAACTACGTGGCAACTAGATTCAGGGAAGATTTGAATAGATGAACTGATAGTGTGGGTATAAAGAATTAAAAGAGTGAGCTGGCAGCAACTCAACCAGTTGTATAGAGTAGTGACCAGGAGGGTGACTTATAGGGCCTTGTATCAATAAACATGTGAAATAATTTTCTAGAAGTAAATAAAAGTTAAATAAGGATTGATGGTGGATTAGCAGAGGGATAGATTACAAATCAAAAGAAGCTCTTTTGGGGGCCAGACCCCATTTGAAATACTGTGTGTAGTTTTAATCAGCTAATCTTTGGAAGGATATCATTACCCTTGAAATAGAATAGAAGCGAGCAACCACAATAATGGCAGAAGTTAGGTTATGAGAGGTTTGTTCTCTTCAAAAAACAGGTGACCTGACCCAAGTTTTTAAGATAATGAAAGGAATTAAGAAAACGATCCAGAGAAATTGTTCAACAGGATGAAAGGTTTGAAACATTGATGGACATGTTAAAATTAGGATCTTAGAAAGGACCTGAAGCAGACTGTTTTATACAAGGTAACGAGATTTCTGCAAAATGTTACCAGGGAAGATATTGAAATACACAGTATAATTAGGTTCACAAGGTAAACAGTTTTGAGATTAATTGCAGGTGTTAAGATTTAGAACTAACTGGATTTGGGAATTTGATTGATATTTTGATCAGTACATTTGCAAACAAGCATCCTGGACTTGTGAGTTAAAGGTTTTCTCCTGAGATGGTCTCACAGTTGAAGGTAAAAGTGTTTTGCACTATGAAATGGGAGAGCTGGTCTGGAATGATGGCTTTGCATTGTGTTTACATTCATCTCTCCATCAGACAGGAGGCTGAAGGTCTTGGTTAGATTACAAAGCTGAGGTGCCGAGCAGAAAGAAGGGAAAAATAAATTATAAGGAGATGCCATTTCAGTACCCCTTACTTATAACTAGGAGGTCACTTCCTTTCGTTCAGGGATGAAAATGATATGAGAGACATTTGTTTTGGTTAACTCATTTTTCAAAGAATACTCTGCTACTATTAGGCTTGAATGTTTAATCTCTTGAATACAATTCATCAAGTCAAAGCTAAGTCCTTTGGTTTCTAATTAACTAAAGCTTGGCTTCAGCCACTTGAATCAATTGTGAAAGCCCAAATTTCAGATTCGAATTCAGCTTTGGGTCAGTTCAATTGTCTCTGAAGCCAATGCAATCTTTAGAAGCTCACCACAACTATGATTGTATTAAGAAAGTTTAAAGTACAGTAAAATCCAGAATGCAAGGAAATAACAGAAAGACTTCAGAATCTTGTCCAGTTTTAAAAAAAGTTGAATTGATACTAATTTAAATGTAAATTTAGCAGAGAGCCCAAAGTGAGTTACGTCCAGAGTGAGGCGAGGCAAGATAGATGAGTTAAATGCACAAATAGAAACAAACGGGTATGATCTGGTAGCCATCACCGAGACATGGTTACAGGGAGATCAAGGGTGGGAGCTAAATATTCCAGGGTATGTGGCGTATAGAAAAGATAGGCAATGTGGTAAACGAGGAGGGGGTTGGCCCTGCTAATAAAGGATGGGATAAAAACAGTAGAGAGGAAAGATTTTAAATCAGAAAAGCAGGAAGTAGAGTCCGTATGGGTAGAGATACGTAACAACAACGGGCAGAAAACTCTAGTGGTAGTAATTTTATAGACCCCCGAACAGCAGTCACAGTATCTCTCAAGGTATAAATCAGGAAATTAGCAGAGCATGTAGTAAAGGAAAAACATTAATTTGGGTGATTTTAATCTGCACATAAATTGGGACAACCAAATTGGGAAAAGTATGATAGAGGAAGAGTTTATAAAATGTATTAGGGATAATTATCTAGATCAGTATGCCGAGGAGCCAACCAAGCCATATTAGACCTTGTTTTGTGCAATGAAGCAGGACTGATCAGCAAACTGGAAATTAAGGCTCCTCTAGGGCAAAGTGATCATAATGTGATGGAATTTAGCATTAAGTTAGAGAGAGAAGTAGTTAAGTCCAAAGCATAGATTTTAAAATTAAATAGAGCTGGTATAAGAGAGGATTTAGCCAAAGTAAACTGGGAAATTAGACTTAAGGATTTGACAGTAGACCAGCAATGGCAGACGTTTAAGGAGATAGTGCAAAATTCCCAGCGAGCACGTATTCCTTTGAGGAATAAGAATGCCACGGGAAAGGTGGCCCAACCGTGGCTAACTAGAGCAGTTAGGGAAAGTATAAAGTTAAAGGAGGAAGCCTATAAAACAGCTAAGATGAGTAGTAAACCCGAGGATTGGGAGAATTTTAGGGAACAACAAAGGAGAACCAAAAAAGTGATTAAGAGGGAGAAAATGTAATATGAGAGCAAACTAGCGAAGAACATAAAGACAGACTGCAAGAGTTTTTATAAATATATAAAGAGGAAGAGGCTGTCAAAGGTAAATGTTGGTCTGCTACAGGCAGAGATGGGGGGAATTATAGTAGGGGACAAAGGCATAGCAGAGTCATTAAACAAGTACTTTGCTACTGTCTTCACCTTAGAAGACACTGAAAACCTACCAAGAATAGAGGAGAACCAAGAAGACAATGTTAGCGAGCAACTTGGGGGAATTAATACTAGTAAAGAAATGGTTTTAGGTAAATTGTCAGGTCTTAAAACTGATAAATCTCTTGGACCTGATGGCCTACATCCTAGGGTTTTAAAAGAGGTGGCTACTGAGATAGTGGATGGCTTGTCTTTGATCTTCCAAAAATCTCTGGATTCTGGAACGGTTCCCATTGAATGGAAGATTGCAAATGTAACACCACTATTTAAGAAGGATGGGAGAGAAACGATGGGGAACTATAGACCAGTTAGTCTGACATCAGTGGTAGGGAAAATTCTTGAGTCCTTAATTAAAGATGTCGTTATGGGATTCCTGGAAGACCATAACAAGATTTGGCAGAGTCAACATGGCTTTACAAAAGGGAAGTCATGCTTAACTAATCTTTTAGAGTTTTTTGAAGATGTATATAGCAGGTTAGATAGGGGGGAACCAGTAGATGTAGTATATTTAGATTTTAAAAAGGCATTTGACAAAGTGCCACACAAAAGGCTATTGTACAAGGTTAAGGCCCACGGGATTAATGGGAACATATTAGCATGGATTGAAGAGTGGCTAACGGGTAGAAAACAGAGAGTAGGGATAAACGGGTCATTCTCGAATTGGTAGGATGTGACAAGTGGAGTGCCACAAGGATCAGTGCTTGGGCCTCAGCAATTTACATCAATGATCTAGACGAGGACATTGAATGTAACGAATCAAAATTCGCGGATGACACTAAACTAGGTGGGAGAGTAAGCTCTGAGGATGATGCAAAAAGATTGCAACGGGATATAGATAGGCTAGGGGAGTGGGCGAGTAGGTGGCATATGGAATTTAATGTGGGGAAGTGTGAAGTTATTCACCTAGGTAGAAAAAATAGAAAAACAGATTATTTTCTAGAGGGGGAGAGATTAGATAGTGTTAGTGTTCAGAGGGATTTGGGTGTCCTTGTACACCTGTCTCAAAAAGTTAGTTTGCAGGTGCAGCAAGCAACTAAGAAGGCGAATGGCATGTTAGCCTTCTTTACGAAACAACAACAACAAGATTACATTTATAGAGCGCCTTTCACGTCAGGAGGACGTAAAAGGTTTAGAGTACAAGAGTAGGGAAGTCTTGCTGCAACTGTATAGGGCCTTTGGTGAGACCGCACCTAGTTTAGTGTCATCCGCGAATTTAGATATGTTACATTCAATGTCCTCGTCTAGATCATTGATGTAAATTGCTGAGGCCCAAGCACTGATCTTTGTGGCACTCCACTAGTCAAATCCTGCCAATGGAGAATCTATAACCAGGGGTCACAGTCTTAAAATTAAAGGTCAGCCTTTTAGAGTTGAGGAAACATTTCTTCACTCAGAGGGTAGTCGATTTATGGAATTCACTACCCCAGAAGGCTGTAGATGCTCAGTCCTTGAACATCTTCAAGGCTGAGACTGATAGATTTTTAAAATTAGAGGGATTAGGGGATAGGGCAGGTAATTAGAGTTAGGTCTGAAGGTCAGCCATGATCGTATCGAATGGCGGGGCAGGCTCGAAGGCTCCTAATTCTTATGTTCGTATGTAAGTGGGAAGATGAATACAGTGAAAAAATGTGCTGCTCTCATCTGTATACATGTACTTTTTTTAGAATGATCCATTAATTCAAACCAACATGTTTAAGAATGTAGTTCTGTTGTGGTCTCTAATATGTTGCTTAAATCCATTACTTTACAAATTGATTTGTACCATTAAATTACATTAGGATTATTTAAATTTTTCAAAAAAGTCATAGTTGAAGATGTGAATAACATTTTCTTTGATTTATATCTTACAGCGTGACTGGTGCATTGCAATAAGAAGAAATAATTTCAATATATGTTGCAGTGTTAAGCCATACGGACCAGGAAAATCCCAGGTTTAATTCCTGGTCTGTGTTGCTCAGCATTTCAGTTAGAGGCAGTAGTGGGGTTGAGAGTTGAGATCAACAGTTGAGATCAGCATTCTGGGCTATGTGAAAAAAAAGCAAATGTTTCTATATCTATAAAGTAACTTCTGCTTGAAACTATATAATTGTAGATGCTGGGAGAGCAGAGGACCCAGACTTGTCTGTGATGTCCCTCATGAATGGACTTACACTGAGAACAGCTACTTGGGAGGGCTGCCAACACCCATAGATCTGAATCACCACATAAATCAACACCTTCAAGGTCCGGTGTAGCATGCGCTAGCTGATGGACTAACAATCCCTTCACGCCCTGGCACCTCCCTACCTCTCCGACCTGTTTACTCCTCACTCCACCACCTTCACTTGGCTGGCTCTGGCCTCTTGCTTGTCCCTCCTTCTCTCTGCTCCACCATTGGTGGCCGTGCTTTCGGGCATTATGCCCTGAAACCTTGGAATTCTCTCCTTCAATCCCTCTGCATTGCCCCTCCTTTCCATTTTTCAGATCATGCCTGAGGACCTTCCTCTTTGACCGTGCTTTTGGTCACCTCCTCCCTTCCCCTCAGCTCGGCGTTAGGCTCCACCACTGTTAAGCACTCCAAGACATACCAGGAAGTACACTATATACATGCAAGTTGTTATTTTAAGGTAAAGATCACCTCTGAATAAAAATAAGAACATTTATTCAACTATTATAACACTTGTCACAGTATCTCTAGTATGAATTGCAGTTATTGTCTGTGTATTTAATGCAGTGATGGTCAAATTAACTCTGATATTTAATCAAAAGATACTCTTGATGGAAATGATTTATTATACCTCCTTATTGAGGACCATCAGCAAATTTATAATATAAGTACCCTATTTATAAATAGTAGAAACAGTGGAAGTTCCAGAACAAGCTCCACGAGTCACTGCCACCTGGATGGAGCCTTTTCCATTTATCATCACCCTTTGCTTTCCATCACTTAGTCGGTTTGAAATCTAATTATGTAATTTCCTGTTCTTTCCACAAGCTTTAATTTTCTTTTATGTCTCATTTGTAGAAATTTATCAAAAGTGCGTTTTGAAAATCCAGATAGATTGGATCCACTTGATTATCATGGCAGAGAAGTTAGTTATGTCTTCAAAGAAATATAATATATATTGTGAGAGTAAATGTTTAATTTACCAAATCCACACTAACTATTCCTCATGGCCATGGATGGATGAATACAGTACTCAAAGCACTAGTGGATTCCGTCCAAGCATTTTCCTCATTACCAGTATTAGCCTATCTAATCTATAATTCTCTATTTGTGCCTTATTTTTTGAATATTAAGATATCTGCTGCTGTCCACACTCCTCATTCCACCACCCACCACCTCCACTTAGCTTATGGAATTTCTAAAAACATTAACCAGGCTCAACTATTCCCTCTTGCACTTTCTTAACGTTCTGGGATACATACCTTCAGATTTGTCACGCTTAATTCTTCATAAGAAATGTTTTACTAATTTTTATGCACATTATTAATTCCTCCGCTAAGCCCACTCGATCCCAGTATCAGTTTTCATTTATGAAAAATTTAAAAACAAACATATCAGTTTGTTTACCTTCTGTCCATATCTAGATCGCTAGATTGCTGTTGCATCTTTTGATTACTTTTCTATCTCTTCTAATATTCTTTTTGTAATAATCTTGAATCACTATTAGTTTCCTTGACCCTTTTTTTTTGAACTATTTCTACTTGGCTGTTCGGTCTTTCAACTTCTCATTAAGGATATATTTCCTTTTCACATTTCTTACAATGCAATGTTCTCAAAACATTCCATTTTCCTTCCTCATTTTCTCATAGAGTTCTTCTTCCATCACCAATGTTTGCTTTTCTGAGCTTCTGATGAGGTTTTGAAAGCAAAGCCCAAATGATTTGTAGATGTCAGCATTACCTGTATTAAATCATAGACTTGACCTTTATGATAGTGTTAAAGAATCTACTCCACAATCATCATAACTTGAATGTTCATCTTCCTTCAATGGGAGGTGACTAACCAATTCCAACGGATTCCTGAACATTAAATCCAGTATCGCATCTTTCCCAGTGATCTGTTTGATGTTATGCTAAGCAGTCATTGAATACTTCTATTGTGGACCACTTCAGCCTATCCTCTCGAATAATAAAAGGTTATAGTGAAATGAAGGGAACTACAAGATGTCATCCTCACCTGTGTAATCTCCCCATCATACAAGAGGTGCTCCAGACCAGAAAAGTGCTGTATATTGTCCCTAATCTGTCCACTTTACATACAATGCAGGCAATGTTATTGTTCCCGAATAACATTGCCTGCAACTACTACAGTCAACATACTTTACAGTAAATCTTGTGAAACGCTTCGAGATGTCTCAACTACGTAATAAAATGCTATATCAAATGCAATTATTAGTATCATTATTATTTCAGAACAATGCCTTGCATTCTCCTTGATCCATTTTGTCAGTTCTGTACATTTTCAGTGCACACACTGTAACACTGCACAGATACTAGTTTTACAGTAATAAAGGAAGTGGCCTATCAGGAATAGATTTACTACTTATAATACTGTCAGTAATTCGCTACAAACAAACACGTTATTGTAAAAAAAAAGCATTTATTCACCTAGTTGCTCCCGTCTCACCACTTTAAACCCATACTAACTTTTTTCTAACTTTCCTACATTAAATATCCACCTTTCTCCTTCCTTCAGCTTCCACATTCTTTATTGATTGAAAACTACCTTGTTGCGTTGCTTTGCGGCCAATCAAATGGTAAAAAGTAAAGATTCATAAGGTCACATCATTGAGGCAATCCCATCAATCGTTTTCTCTGATATTCTTTTCTGATGTCATAACACTGTGCTGTATGTTATCTTACCTTGTGAAATATAATAATAACCCTTGCATTTGATATAGCACCTTATCACGTCTTCGAGACGTCTCAAAGCGCTTCACAGAATGTACTGTAAAATGAATTGACTGTATATTTTGTGGGCGAAATGAGGCAGCCAATTGCGCACAGCAGTGTTTCACAAACAGTCACTGATTGAGTGAGAAAATTATTATTATTATTTTTGAAGGAGTTATTAAACCTGGAAAAGCGATCCGACAATCGACTAACAACTGGGTTCCTTCTTACTGCTAGGGAAACAGAGGCCTGTGGAGTAAGAAAATTTGCCCAACATTCCCCCCTGCCGGGAATCGAACCCAGATCTCTCGCTTGCGAGGCAAGTGCTCTAATCTCTCCAATTTAAGGTTATAGTGATATAATAATCCTTGCATTTGATATAGCACTTCTAGGCGTCTCAAAGCGCTTCACAGAATATACCGTAAAGTGAATTGAAGTGTGGGCGATATAATAGAGAACTACAAGAGGTCATCTGCACCTGTGTAACTGCCCGATCCTTTGCCCACAAAATACACATTCTTTATTCTTTATTCTGTGAAGTGCTTTGAGATGTCTGAATGACTTGATAAGGTGCTACATCAAATGCAAGGATTATTATTATTATTATCCTACAAGAGGTGTTGCAGACCAGAAAAGAGTTATCATCCACACAACAGACAGGGTCAGTGAATCGTCTGCCTATCAACTCTATGAGCTGCAATAAGGCAAGAATGTAGCATCCCATCAGTTAGGTTTGTAACAGCCCAGTATCATGTTTTAGGGCAATCGATGGTTTGCATTTTCAAGGGCTGAGTTCATGATATCTCCACTTATATTCACCAAGTAAAAAACTGTTTCGGGTGGTGTCAATTTATGATTTTGTCCCTTCAACTTTAATTGTAATATTTTGACTCCATTTAATACGTTTCTAATAATGTAAATTTCTTGGTAAAATAGCTGCTTTGAAACGAGGACAGTTAAGTCTTTCGTTGAATGTTTCAGAGTATATACTCTTAATTAGATTTGCTTAAAAAATAAGACTTCCCTGAAATGTATTTACGGTTTTAAATCTCTTTAATCCTGAATGTTCTTCCAGTTACTTCAAACGCTGTCTTGGAACTAGCTCTGACTCATTATTTTTAATAAGAAAAGTCACAGAATGTTATTGTGCAGCATTTTGACCCAGATGCTAGTGTTGACATTATTAATTAATATGCTATTAAGTAAGGGCACAGCTGGCTTACCTTATGCGACTCGGAGCCTTTGATATATCTGATGATACTGATGCCTGTCAAAGTGTTGATACTGATCAGAGAGAAGAGCAGAGTCAGGAAACTCATCCACCTAAAAGAGACAGAATCTGGTCAGTCCATAGGATACAATCCAAATACTTCGAGGAAAAGAATAATTCTGCTACTAATTCCCAAGTACCAGTGAGACAAATGCCAAAACTCCACTTCACAAAGAATACTTAATTCAGGTTCTTTTTCCGTGATGTATGGAAATAGAAACCTTTTAAAATTCCTATGGAATCACATTAATCTTTTTCTATGGGCCATATATTGAAGCAAGTATCAAGTAATTTCAATCAAGTCTCGCTGATGTATGAACAGGTTTTCATCACACAAGATTAAGGACTTTTACTTTTATTTCTTCTTGCTTTCATGTCAATATAGGGTTATAAAAGGCTCGGCTTTCACAGCACCTCTATTGTTCTACAGCTGAGCAAATGTGCATAAATTCCGATTACTGAGTAATGGCATAGGTCCACTGTGTTGCTATATAAACTGGATGAAGACTGTGAAAGAGGAAAAATATATTTCCTCTTTCGAAACTCTAAAAACTCTAAGTTCTAGTCCAAAAATTATCTCGCCTGTTGCTTTTAGGATCTCCTTTATACTTTCCTTTTGCACAGCCACCTCCTTGTGAATGTTGTAATCATTTGCAGCCAATCCTGACAGATTTTAAACTGTTAATCCACAAGAACAATCAATGTGACATGAACCGTAGGGAGCTCAACTGTCTTTGTATAATTAGGACATTGTGGTTTGCAGTGGGGGCCCCTTTAGTTATGTGACATTTAGAATTTGTCTTGAAGAGTTTAATGGTTGAGATTTGTCTCTAGATTTGTCTTTTTTGATTAAACAGTTCTTAAAGCCAGGCTGAATAAAATCGTTATGATATAATATTTGGTGCTATAGATATTGAAATACTTCCAGTCAATTTTGCCTCCTCATGCTTCTAGGATGCCCTCATTCCAGTATGGATTCATTGTTGGATTGTAACAACAACAACAAGATTCCATTTATAAAGTGCCTTTCACGTCAGGAGGACGTCCCAAGGCGCTGCACAGTTGGGTCATGACCCGAGCAGGGGGGAAATGGTCAGGGTGAGGGGAGGGAAGGGAGGGAGCGAGGAGGGGGAAGAGAGTCGAGAGGGGAGCTGAAGGCACGGTCAAAGAGAAAGGTTTTGAGACCGGCCTTGAAGGAGGAGAGGGAGGAAGCAAGGCGAAGGCACTGGGGGATAGAGTTCCAGAGCCTAGGGGCTGAGAGGCTGAAGGCCCGACCACCGATGGTAGGGCGATTGGGGCGGGGGACGTGGAGCAGACCGGAGCCGGAGGAACGGAGGGTACGGGCAGGTAGGTAGGGGGATAGTAGGTTGGAGAGGTAGGAGGGAGCAAGGCCGTGAATGGCCTTGTAGGTGAGGATGAGGATCTTGAAATCAATCCTCTGGGGGATGGGGAGCCAGTGGAGGTGAGCGAGGGTGGGAGTGATGTGGTCCCGAAGCCTGGTGCGGGACAGTACACGAGCTGCAGAGTTCTGAATGACCTGCAGCTTGTGGAGGGAGGTGGCGGGAAGGCCGGCGAGGAGAGCGTTCCCATAGTCCAGCCTTGAGGTGACAAAGGCGTGAACCAGGGTTTCAGCAGCGTGAGGGGTGAGGTAATGTTGTAGTCTGGCGATGTTCCGGAGGTGATGGAAGGCGGTGCCAGTTGTGGTGCGGATGTGAGGGAGAAAGGACAGCTCAGGGTCGAACAAAACGCCGAGGTTCCTGACTGGCTTTGAGAGGTGGAGAGTGCAGCCTTGGATGCTGATGGTGTCGGCGCCTGAGGTGCGGAGGCGCTGACGTGAGCCAATCAGGAGGGCCTCGGTTTTTCGCACGTTGAGCTGAAGAAAGTTGTCTCTCATCCAGGACTCGATGTCGGACAGGCAGGCTGTCAGGACATCGGTGGTCGTGGAGTTGAGAGTAGAGGAGGAAAGGTAGAGTTGGGTGTCGTACTGTACAAAAAGGAGGAAATACTGTACAAAAAGGAAGTGTGCAAGAAAATCACTCCATGTTAATCTCTGAAGCATTTCAACAGTAGAACTCACTTCACAAGTCCATATGGAGGTGATGAGAAAGCCATCATCTCTCAAAACATTGAAACATGCCCCGTGAATAATCAAAAATAGAAATGCTGGCATCTGATATTGAAGGTAAGATTAAAGGTAAGAAAAGCTTGGGGTTCCAGTATTTGTCTATCCTTGTACAGGATGAAGATCACAATCCCATCCCCAATCCAAGACAGACATCCTGAAACAAAACCAGAAAATTACCTGACCGGATAATTTTTTTTAACATTTATTGCTTAATATATTACTTTTCCAAAAAGTAAGTGGCTTGATCTCAAAATACACTGTGTCAGTTGCAAATGTTTTCCTCATAATGTTGTCTTTTTTTATTTTACTGCTGCAGTTAAGAACCTAAGCATTTCATTGTGAAAATTAGACTGACAGCGTCAATTAGTTTCACTGCTCAGTACTACCA
Source organism: Callorhinchus milii (assembly GCF_018977255.1). Lineage (NCBI taxonomy): Eukaryota > Metazoa > Chordata > Chondrichthyes > Chimaeriformes > Callorhinchidae > Callorhinchus > Callorhinchus milii. The sequence continues at coordinate 12,000,683 of NW_024704750.1, read as the reverse complement.
ATGTGCCAGATATGTATTGTTCTTGGATGCGATTAAATAGTTTAGATGTTTTCCAAGTTTTTAACGTCTTTCTAAAAAAATTCACATAACAACACTTTGTGAAAGTTGGTGCACTGGAAAAAGAAACAGAAATCACATTACTGTATTTTCATACTGTTGAGGTATAAAGTATGTATTGATATTAATAATAATCCTTGCATTTGATTTAGCATCTCATCACATCATTGAGACGTCTCAGAGCGATTCAAAGTGGATTGATACGTATGTTGTCGGTGAAATATTTTCTGATTAAAATCATTTCTCATTTTCTAAACTGATGATGACAAAAAGACAAAATTGAGATTAGAGATAAGTCCAGGCTATAAACAGCAGAACCCAAACCAAGTCCATTCACGCAGCTTGAAGAGAATCCGATATCAACACTGTGAGTGATGTTCTCAGTGGTTTTGTTATTATTCTTATTCTGTTCTTAGTGTCACAAGTTACTGTTTTGCTGCCTAGTATGACTTCAAAGTTTCAATATCGTTACATGGTTTCAGCTCCTCACTTAACTTTAAACCAACAGGTGATTTTGCACACAGCACTAGATCCAGCAAAAGCATTTGCAATTATCACAACAGGTATTCAATGTAATTTAATTATTTCAATAGTCTCTTATTTAGAGAGTTCCCAAATATATAAAAAGCAACTCGAGCTTCATTTCTGTACTTTATATTATCAAAGAGAATCAAGATTAAATTATAGTTCAGTTGAATTTTAAAGATTCCATGGCACTGTTTGAAAAGAAAAGGGAGTTTTCTGTGACCTGGCCATCGATCTTCTGGAAAATATTGGCTATTAATTGAGTGGCTGGTTTTGGGATATTGCTGAATTGGCTGCCACATTTACCTACATTCACCTACAAATACATAGTTATTACACTTTGCAGTAAATCCTGTGCTCTGTAGGGTTTCAGGTATTAAGGCGTTGTATCAAATGCAAAGATTATTATTAAACAATGATCTATAAGGAAAGTAAAAATGCGTATCCAGCATTTTTGAAAGAGGAACTTTTAATGAAACCGTTCTGTTATGTGGTTGACTGTACTCATGGAAGTCAATGTTCTGCAAGATGCATTTTCATTATTGAGCGTTTCCATTTCCATTCCATTATTAATTCAGCGTTGCACCACACCACAGGGCCAAGAACTACACATAAGAAATGAACATATCCCTACTAACTGGCCACAGTAGACTCAACACATCCCAGCTATACACACAAATCCTGTGACTTATTTTCCTACAAAAACATTGTTTCTGGAATCTGCTTCTGAAATATTATGTTTGGTTTCTTAGCAATTAAACTCAATCCTGTATTTGGTTCAAAATTTAAAAAAAGGATTCAGAAAGCTTGTTACTGAGGAACTAAAATCCATTTGTAAAATTCATGCACTACAAACTGTATCTGTAGAAATGTTAATTCAGTAAAGATATCAATCCCTCTCCCTGATAGAATGGGTGCAATGAAAAGGACACTGCTTGAAGTGACCTTTCACGTATAACATTTGGGCTTCAATCTATATCCATTATTGTAGTTTACAGTGAGTAAAATATCTGAAAGACTATTTCTGTCCCTATTACAAGCTATTTGTTTTTGTAATCCTGAACAAATAAAATATCTGGGGGGAAAAAAGATTAAGGGTTTTATTGCCGAGTATTGTGTCCTGTAAAATGTAATGAAGTTTTTGTGCCACACCTACTGAAATAAATGTGATTTAAAATTGAACGCTTCAATAGAAATGGCTGTGGCCTTCTGCTATTTAAATGAAGCAGGTGAAATAAAGCATTTTGCCCACCAAATATAGTCAATTCACTTTACAGTGCTTTGGGATGTCTCGAAGATGTGATAAGGCACTATATCAAATGGAAGTATTATTATTAAATGAAGTGTGGACTTTACAAATTTTGTGCCTCATGTTCCATCGCTTTGGGATGGCCTCCCGACATGAAAGTCACTATACACACATTAATTTGTTGTTGTTCTCACTTAACCTTGGCAAGCAGTGAAAGTTCACACCCACCTAGAGTTAGCAGGTAGATCCCGACGTAGGTCTGTAGTCAGACAGGGCTCTATCTCGGTGATTACAGCATTAGGCCAGAACAAGTTACACTCGTCAGTCAAATGATTTCTGCCACTGTAAAATCAGCTTTAACACCCGTTTATGTGATCAATTGCTTTGACCTCATGGGAATGATTGTTGTAACAAACAACGACCCTTTTATAAATGCGAGTAGGTGTGAATAGAAAGGTGTTTTAGAAGGAAGCAAAACGTGTCTGAACAGTAAGATCCAGTCATTACAGAATCAAAATCTGTGGTTTTATACCTGTGTCCTTTGGGAAGATGTAATTGTCCATCATTGCCAGGAGTCACGTCTTGCAAATAGACTAATCGTACAGTAATTAAGAGTCATATGGGATGGGCTAGGATGGTATTTACTGTTTTTTTATATAAACAAAAGTTAATTTCAACGTCAAACATGAATCTAGGAGCGACTTCAGGGACCAACTCAAAGCTTTATTAAAAATAATGCTTACATTTGGTATAGCAGGATGTAATACAAAGTGCAGTGACTGTATTTTGTGGGTGAATGCAGCAGGCATTTTGCAAACCAATGTCCCACAAACCCACAAACAGCCTTGAAGTAAATAACCTATGGTTTATTCAGGATATTGTTGGTCAGGACACTGGGAATCCAATGACACCAGAAACAGTTAGTAATCTTGAAAAATTTATCTTGGTAGAAATCAACTTGCTTACAGGAAATCAATACACCAGGGAAATAGTACACCTGTAGACACTTTCAAAAAAAAGATAAATTCTGCATAATTTATGAAGATTGAAGAATAACTGAAATGTTTATATGGATTTAGGAAAGACGGAACTGCATATTAGCAGGATGTGCCTGTAGAAACTTTATGATAAGGTTCCTCAAAAATGACTTAATGCAAATTAATGGCCAAGGGTTCAAGGAATAGGAAAACCTCAAAATTAACTGAAATGTGCCTTAACAACAGAAAATAAATGATAATTATAATAGAATTATTCAAGCTCAAGAGAGTGACTAATTGGCTCCCCACAGAGAATAGTCCTGGAGCACCTATTATTTATAATCTTCATATATGACCTTAATGAGGGAATAAAACGGTAGCTGTATTTGCAAAACAAAAAAAATTGCTTGGTAGAATGAAATTTATTATGGACTTATACTCAGAAAACCTTTTAACTCCTGGAAGATTATTAGTTAATGTGATAATGACAGTACTACACAGGGGAAAAAAACATTAAAGAACAGATTAAGACTTTGGTTTATAGCTGATAAACCTTTGGGACTTTTCTAAAAAATTAAGAGGTAGCAATCGCCACTGCTAATTGCCACAGTGCAAAACCAAAAACATAATGCTGGAGAAGCAATAATATGCTCATATCAGGAACAAGTTAGACCAGCAATCAGATGCATCCAAATTAGGTCCACAGACCTTCAACAAGGCATTGGAAGTGATACAAAGGGAAAGAATAACAATTCTAGAAATACAATGGTTGTTTTGTAAGGTCAGGGTGAGGGAGCACAGATCATTCCAATTAGGAAAAAGGATTATAAATTATTTGAAAAGCTAAATGTATTTAAGGCACTCATTCAAAACTCTGCTGCTCGCATACTGACCCCGACCAAACTCCGTACCCATATCGCACCAGTTCTGGCGAGGCTCCACTGGCTCCCCATCACCGAACGGATCCACTGCAAGATCCTCACACTCAAGTTCAAATCCATTCACTCCTTGGCACCTCAAGCATGTTATAAAAATGTAAGGAAACAATGGATAAAAGGACACAAAGTGAATTAAAAACTGTTCAAAAGATAGCCCAGGGTGAAAAGAAATAACTGGAGAATAGATTGCAAGGAATATTAGGTGGAACAGAATTTTGATGTATATTCATCTTAAACAAAGTATCTGTATTGAAAATACCTATGATAGTGGAAAAGTAAAACATATGGAAGAAAGTTGCATTTTTATTAAGTATTCATTATAGAAAATGATGACATGAATTAGAGGAACAGGAGGAAATCTGCCTTCATGGTGAAATAAAGATTATTAATGAAATGGTCATTAAAAATACGGCACTAGAACATTCATAAAACAACAGAAGCTGATGGAATGCGTCCAAGAATACTTTGGGAAACGAGAGTAAGTTAAGCGCTCCATGCCTAACATTTTTCACAGCTCATTAAATATGTAGTGGTACAGAAAACTGCAAAACACCTAACTTTTTTTTAAAAAAAAGGTCAACAACATGATCTTGGGAACTGTAGGCCTGTTAACTTACATCCACAGAGGGAAAAATGTTGGAGTCCACCCACAAAGGAAGTAACTCAAGCATAATTAATAAGAGTAAAGGCAGTCAGTCAGGAAATTTTTGGGGTTGGATATAATGTAAGTTTTGGTTTTCTGAAGGCATTTGATGAAATGCCTCAAAAAATGGACAAAAGAGGAAGTAGTACATTGGTTAATAACTTGGCAAATGGTACAAAACAAAGGCTAATATTTAATGATCTTAATCTGTCCTAATTAGATACCTGACACTCACAGAATTGTGGAAAAGTTTTGTCCTAAAAACTATGCAAGAAACAGCTTCTATATTAAGCCTCATTTAAGAATTTACAAAATACTGCAGTGACAAATTTTAAGACAAACTGACCTAACAGACTAACACTAGATAGAATTTCAGATCTCTGGTGCTCAGCAGTACGTTGAGATCCTCTAAGCCAGTGGTGGCCACACCCTTGGTATGGCACGCAACACATTTAAAAAAATAACTCCAATAACAGTAATAATGACTGGATCCCCCGCTGAAGTGACGTTATTGCCGCACAACCTCACCCCAAATGCCAACAAGGTCAATGGTAGCCTGTGAGCTGAAGCATTAGAGTGTGGGTTGAAGTTTAATTGTTTGATCTTGCAAGTGTTTGATTTTTACACCCAAACATGTTGCTTAGTAAGTTCCGTACGTCAAAAAGAAAATATGGAAAGGACATTGCGTTGAGAGAGTTTAATCCGGTTTGGGAAGAACAGTTCTTGTTTGCACAAAGGAACAATTTCAAAACCAGTGGGCTTGGTTTGCAATGCTACCTAAATAAATATAGTGCATTTTAAGCAAATACATGCTGAATTCAATTCAAAATAAAACAATGGTGGATGAAATTGCGGTTTCCCAAAACACGTTATGAGAAAGGTTGATGAGATGTCGAGTGATGTGTCAAAGCAAATTATATTTTCTATCTCCATCAGTAAGTACTTTTCATTTATACTGGATGAAAGTTGTGCTTCTACTAACATGGCTCAGCTCAGTGTCTTTGTTAGGTGTATCAACGGAAACTTTTATATAAACGAGGAACTTCTTGGTTTACGTTTCAATCTTGTTTCAATCATGGGAGTGGATATTTTTGAAGAACTAAAAAAATGTATTAAAGACAATAAGCTTGACTGGTCCAAGTTAGAGAGCATTTGTACAGACAAGGCACCTGCTATGATTGGAAAGAGATTCTTCAGCAGGTTTATGCTTTAAGTGTGTGTGTGTTCAGTAATCAAACTTTATAACCAATTTTGAAGAATTCAAAGCAAATCCAAAGAAATGTAGTGAACATAGTCCCCTGAGACCTTTACAACTTCATCAAAAAATGATTAAACACCTTGGAATTTTTATCTACTTCTGGTACAAAAGATTTCTTTGCCCAGAACATTTACTGCTGATGCTCTGAAATGTTATACCTCTAAAGGCTACTATTAAAAATGGCACATTTGAATCTGGAGGTCACTTTTCTTTGTCTTCAGACATCTATAAGAAAGAACAAATGTATTAGTGATGCACTAATACATATGAAACAACCAAAGATTTGTACAAAATCTGTATGTATAGTCACATAATAGATTTGTAGTATTTTCATATCTCCAATACAATTATGCATAATTCTGTTTTTCTAACCAAAATATATTTATACATTTATTAACGTACCTGGTTTTAAAACAGTTTAGGATACAACAGCATTGAAAAAACATTTGAAGACTCTCAGTTACCACCTAAAAGGCACCTGGATATCTGTGCAAAAAGATGTGTGTTGGATGTTGGACAACACAGTTGACCTTCCCCAGTCAAAAAACTCCAAGAAGTAGTCATTCAATATGTTTGCTATTTCTTGTTCATTCTTATTTTTAATTCCCTTTTGATCATTTGGGGTATTAGCTTCCTCCCTCAGTACTTTCCCACTGCTATGTTCTTTCTCACTTCTCATGTGATAGCTACACTTTCCTTATCTCGTTCTGTTCAGTCTTCCATTCAGCTCAGCAGACATCCTCTGCCCTCTCTGTGTAAATTTTCCTTTGTCATCCCACTAGGGTCACAAATATCTAATGGTTCAGCTTCTATCCCTGAATAGTAGGTATTTGGGTCAGTCACAAGATCCGTGTAACAAGAGATGCTCTTTGTAACTGTTGACAAATGTGAGCCAAGGAGCAGCCATGCAAGACACCGACAAGCTCAGAGTCCTTCCCACAAGGGCATTCCCAGTTTATGTTGGGCTGTTTAAAGTACCACCTTCCTCTCACTCACTATTATTGCCATAAAGTTATCCTTACTTTGGCCTAGCTGTGGTCTGTGGTAAATTTTAAATATTATCCTATTCCTTTTCTTGTTTAACGCATTTAACCTGAAAACTCTTTTTCTCATTTTTGTTCAGTTTCCATTTGGTGTTAGCATCTCGATGTTTATCAAACCAAACTTTTAAAACATAAGATTATCCCCCATTAGGAACATTTCTCCTTTTAATATACAGATGTCAGACATGCATCATTTAAAAGGTATACTTCTAGTTGAAAGCGTATTCATTTTGGCTAACAAAGAGTTCGATTCAAATCTGTAATCACCTAAAATCCATGTTCTTCAGAAAGCCAATGATTTAACTGTGAAAGTAATCCAGGGTTATGTAATCACAGGCAATGATAGATGATTTCTGAACCTATAAATATTCATGAACATACTTTTCTCTCTAGATATGAGACTGAATTTATGATTGCAAAGATTTTACTGTCAGCCACCTGTGGAAGATGTATTCATTCTGCCCTCTTTCAAACAGTTTGAAAGGAACATCAATGAGTAATGTTTTTAGTTTACTCACCCTCCTTCCAGTTATGTTTGCCATCAGAAAGTCTGCCTTCCAGGATAAATACATATTAGTACAATGTGGCTGTGTGCCCAGATGTAACAGTAGCTTGTTTAATACTCAATTCAGGATCTCATGAAGAAGCCATAGATTGCACAGAAAATTCAAATAGAGCAAACCTTTCATTAACCTTGATGTTGGACAAGAAGCCACTGAATTTTCTTCCTTTGCAGACAGGAAACAGGCAGTGGTGCCAGACATACCCTTACCATTCTGTTTTATAGTGCCAAATCAAAGATTTTCATCAAGTTTCTGCAGGGCATTTATTGTCAGTGAATGGCTCAAATAGCATGGATAAACTTGCAATGCTCAAACTAACAAGGACATATGGCATAATTTCTATTGAGACAATGACTTCTCAGCTAAAGCACTTTACAGACTCATCAACCACAACTATAAATAATAATCCTTGCATTTGATATAGCACCTTATCATGTCTTCGAGACGTCTCAAAGTGTTTCACATAATATACTGCAAAGTGAATTGACTGTACATTTTGTGGGCGAAATGTGGCAACCAATTGTACAGCAGTGTCCCACAAACAGTTGTGGATTGAGTGACCAAATTATTATTTTTTTTTTGAAGGATTATTGCCCCTGGAAAAGTGAACGGCCAATTGACTAACAACTGGGTTCCTACTTACTGTTGGGTAAACTGAAGCGTGTGGACTAAACAAACTTATTGAACATTTTGCCCTCCTGGGAATCAAACCTAGGTTTTCTCATTTGAGAGGCAAATGTTCTAATCAACAAGCTACAGGACTCCACAACTAGTGTGATTACTTTCTAAATATCAGAATTACTTATGCTTTTTAATCACATTCAGCTGGGTTCTGGCTTCTTGGAGATGTAGATAGGAAAATTTACTTTTGAACACTCTTAGGTCATTTTTAGTGATAGTTCTGAAAAACATTTCTGGGTTCTTATCACAACTTGCAAACTGTTGTCACAATAGTCCCAAAAATTTCAATTTACTGTTATAGTCATACAAGTCAATCATTCTACATATACTCAAACTCGTAGAACTTGGTTTCTCCAAGTAATTACATTTTCAGAATTCACTATTAGGACAAGATGCTGGACAGTCAAAATATCTTTTCTTATTTGCAAGATAATTTGATTCCACAGGAGCAAACTACAGCTATTGATTTATCAGAATACATATGCATGACTTAATGAGGCAAAGGGTTATATATTTTTTCCATAACTTTGCAGCACCAGATTTATGAAACAATAAGAGAGGAAATACATACTAATATAAGGAGGACCTTTTTTACAAAGGGTTGTTAAGATGTGTATAATGCCTTGGCAGGATCAGTGGATAAGACAGGATCCATAATAGCTTTCAAGAGGGAGCTGGATAGATAGCCAAAAATGATTAGTTAACAGGGGTATGGGGAAAAAGCCAGATGAATAAGACTGAATGGATTGCTCTTCCAAAGAATCAACACAGACACACACACAATAGGTCAAATGTGCTGCAACGTTCCATGGCTTCATATCCATCAAAATACTTAATCATAATTATGATCATTAAATACTATTTTTCATGTCCAATAATCTTACTTGACTGTTTAAAACAATTCCTTTTTTTTTAAATACCTAAGAGATAGAATATGCTCCATTACTTGCTTTGAGCATTGTGCAACATCAATTTACACTTATATATAACATCTTTCACACAGGAGAACATTCCAAAGCAGTTTACATATGTTCAGCACAATATTCAATACTGATATTTTAACATCAGATTTTAAACCTCTAATGCTTAGAATAGAATTTTGAGCTAAAATAAATTATTTTATTGTCCTGATTATGTTGGGCAAAGCAAAACATCACATTTTGTACAGCTGAGTAAGATTTACTTACTTTGTTGGATCGAGAACATGAAAGGCATTTATTTCCAACTGGCACTTGCAGAAGAGAACTTGCCAATCCCATTCCAATTGGTATGAAATATTTGCTGAGCTGATGGAAAAACTACCCTTTTCACTCTGATATGTTGGTTATAGTCGAAAAGCAGACTCTTTATAGAGAAAGTCTTGGTGGATAACCTCCTAATTTAAGCAGCATGCATCACTTTGAAAATTGGCCTAGTCACATTTTTACTGGAAACAAAATGTGTGAAATGTATTGCAGGTACTGCTATCTAAAGGACTGAAAATTTTCAAAGCAAAGAAAACTAGCGTTTTCTGATACTTTGCCTGAAATTCTAGACTTTGAGAGATTGGTTTTAAACCAAAATGTCCGTAATAACTTGAATAGCCAGTCAGGTACACAGGAACTGATCACCCATTTTAGGTCTTCTATTTTAAGACTAGCATTTCACTACACAAGTTTTAGAAATCTAATTATGTGACTGTGACATTATTTATAATAATAATTTGATGTAGGGCTTTATCATGTTTTCGAGACGTCTCAAAGAGCTTCACAGAATATACTGCAAAGTGAATTGACTGTGTATTTTGTGGACAAAATGTGGCAGCCAATTGCGCACATCAATGTCTCACAAACAGTCGTGGATTGAGTGACCAAATTATTATAATTATTTAAAGTTTTTTGAACGGATTATTACCTCGGAAAAGCAATCCGTCAATCAACTAACAACCGGGTTTCTACTTACTGCTAGGTAATCAGAGGCATGTAGAGTAAGGAAACTTGCCTAATATTTCGCCCTGCCTGGGAATCAAACCCGGGTCCTCTCGCTTTTGACATGAGTGCTCCAGTGAATATACTACAGGACTCCACATTTTCTATGTGGAATCCATTTATTAGAACTCCATTTATCTATCTAAATTTGGTTAAACGCTGTCCTCTTAACCCCTGCCTCACAAATCAAAAAAAATGTGCTGAGAGTGCTGGGAGCCAAACCAAAGTTTGCTTTTGAAATTTCTTCAGATTCATACTTTCTGCTCCACATCGCATTGATCAGGGCTATAAAATTCTCCCATTTTTGTGTTTTGCATTTGCACTCAAACTCTAGTTTTTTTCAATATTGTATCGGTCAATACAATGGTTGGGCCCATTTTAACCAACCGTGGTCAACCAAGTCAGGTGTGATTTGTTTTTGCCTTATTTATTTTGATTGAGTGGAGTCAGGAGCATGCTATAGCTACAATTCTCACTGATGAAGCTTCTGTTTATAGACTATGTTTTGCTGTTGAATGCTGCCAAATCCACAGCAATTTGGTGCCAAACATGCAGTATGAAACCCCCTACTATTAGAGAATAGGTTGGCGTACTGCAAAAAATTACCAAGGGCATAAAATCAAGTACTTACAAATTTGTTTGTGGGAGAAATTATTAGTTGGAATACAATAACCAATATTTTCAACAGTGCTAAATAAATTTCGATATATTATTTATTTCTATTCAAACGGGTAAAATCCAGAAGGAAAAAAAGAGCGTACACGCTGCTTTTCCAGCTTCCAGGTTACATAAAGCTGGCATTGCAGTTGACAAAAGCAACCAAAACCTCAACAGGAATTTTCCCAGGAAGTCCAGCTTTAAAAAAGGTGATTAACACTTTCTAGGTTTAAACCACTTGGGTGTGATTTTCTCCATACCAAACTCCACTCCCCGAATGCCCCAGTCCTTGCCAGACTGCCCAGAGAGGATCGACTTCAAATCCCTCCACTCCTCTGCACCCCCCTACCTCTCTGACCTCCGCTCTTCTCACAAGTGCCCGTTGTCTTCGCTCCATCGGGTCTGGCTTCCTCCTTGTCCCCTGAATCCTCCGCTCCACCATTGGCCGCCGTGCTTTTAGCCACGATGCCCCGAGGCTCTGGAACTCCCTTCCTCACTCCCTTCGCCTCGCTCCCTCTCTTCGTATTTTCAGGTCTCGGCTAAAGATCTTTCTTTTCGACCGCGCCTTTGATCACCTTCTTCCCCCTCCCCCTGGCTCGGCCCCAGGATCCTTTATTGTGAAGCGCTCTGAGACGCTGTCCGGCGTAGAGCGTGCTATATAAATCCAAGTTGTTGTTGTTATTTAAATAATTTCTTACAGATAGTTAGTTAGTGTATACTGTATGCTATTGTAAGATTTATTTGCACCAAATGCACATTTTTATAGTACAGCAACCTGGTTCTAAAGTCAAGCTGTTTATTTTGCACATTTGGTGGCAAGTTTCCATGCTTTTGGCACATTCCACGAAAAACACTTGGTGCACAGTATAAACCCAGCATCTGATATACATTACCTAAAAGGTTTTAGTTGTTTCCTGAAGCTCTGGGTTCAATGTTATTTTTCTGTTCTGAAGCTTCTATTTAGTTGAAAATCACAGATCATGCACTAATTGTAAGTTTGCACTCTCAATTTCCATCCTACTTTTATTTTGTGGGAGCTGATAAGAATGATAATAATAATAATAATCCTTGCATTTGATATAGCGCTTTTCACGTCGGGAGGACGTCCCAAAGCACTTCACAGAATACACTGTAAAGTGAATTGACTGTATATTTGTGGGCGAACGCGGCAGCCAATTGCGCACAGCAATGTCCCACAAACAGTCGTAGATTGAAAATGACCAATTTATTATTGTTTTGGGTTTTTTGGAGGGATTATTATCAGGCGTGTGGAGTAAGGAAACTTGCCCAAGGTTTCGCCCTGCCTGGAATTGAACTCAGGTCTCTCGCTTGCAAGCGATTGCTCTAACCACTGAGCTACAGGACTCCACAATGATGAAGTTAATTAACATTTATTAAAAAAATCATTTGTGCGGAGATTTTACATGCATAGAGAAATCTTTCTGTGTTTAATAATAAAATAACAACAATGGGTTTAGCTGAGCTCCTAGGTGCAATTGTGATGGTCTAAAACCAATTTGGTTGAACCTACTATTAAGGTGTGCTCAGAATTCTCATTTGTTTGCTTCATGGTCTGATTTAACAATTTTATTTTGATAATACTATATATTAAAAAATTGCATTCACGCGCAAGGATAAATAACTTCATTTAATGCCACAAATTGTACTTTTTTAAAGATTTATTTCAACTATGTGTACAGTTACATGATGTACAGGTTGGTGTTAAAAATTACCAAAATTACATCCAAAGAGTTATCAAATAAATGGAATTGCATGAGTTATAATATTACAAGAAATCACATGGAACACTATGTAAAGAAAAGGTGATATTATGTATTGGATACGCCTTCACTGTATTCTTCTCACCTTGTAATAAAGATGTATGCAGGGAGACTACAGGTGAATCAGCCTTGAGATCCAAGTTGTGACAACTGAAGGATGGAAGAAGTAATAGTTACACATTAGTGGATGCAAATGATGCTGAAATTAACCTGGCAAGTTACCTGTTTATCCCCACTGTAAGCCTTCCACACATTCCTGCTTTCCTTTTTAGTCTTTTGTCAGGAGGGAGACAACAATGCATATGTGGGCAGACGGAAATAGGGTCCCTTGATGAACATTAATATTGATTTCTACACTGCACAGTAGGAGGAACAAATCCAGTAGAAGATATTTTTTAAATTTTTTTTTACCTCAACTGATGAATGAATAAGATAAACTATTATCATTTGATCCGAAGTAACATTTATTTCACATAGGGTAATGTGGATCCTTTATTGGCAGAAATTGAATTGATACTGGCTAAAATTATTTCACTCATAAGCTCTTTTAGTTAAGAAACAAGAATTTAACATATTTGTTTTGATCAGTTTCATGCTCGTTCTCAATGGGTAGATAAGAGCTAGCTGATGGGAGAGTACAATGGGGAGGTAATGTGTTGTGCATTGCTAGTACGAATTTGCTTGATATATGTTTTATATTCAGATCACATTGGTGAAAAGACTTTGTTCTAAAATACTGAACTGTTCAGCATTTGAAAAGGCAGGAATCGTGTCCTAGATTTACCCAGCAAATCTGTAATTGTCTTATTCCAGTATCAGTTCAATTCAGCAGGGCCTGTTGAAATCCAATTACCTGGCTGTATTGAAGGGACAATGGGGTGATATCTAATTCGCCATCACAGTGGTATCCTTGGTTAACTGGTAAAGATTGAGATCATATTATGTGGACAAGTTTGACATTTAACAGTCAATAGTCCTTTCCCGCATTAAATCTGGTAGGCAGGTACTTTACTTATCTTACTATTTGCTGCTCATGAAACTTATACATCCTCCTGACGTGAAAGGCGCTGTACAAATGTAATTTTGTTGGTGTTGTACAATTACAGTGCAACCTCCATTACTACGTGTGGTCTGGGACCATATACTTAGATCCTCTTAATAAAACAAAGTACCCTGCAGGGGAAGCAACATTGCTCTCCCTTGGTGTTTTTTGCATTTGTGTAATGTGTAAACAGCATGGGTAATGTCACTTTCAGCTCTTGTAAGTTATGGGCAAGAAGGGCCCTTGATACCCCACATCAACAACACATCTGTGCAGCGAAAGTAAAAACAGAGATGAAGCAAAAGTCAGCTATTATATAAGCACAGAAAGCTGGCTGATCTGTGAAAACTGGAGTGTCTTATAAATGCATCACTTTATATCAAGGACAAAAATCTCCTACATTTAAAAGTAAATGCAGAGCAAATAAAAAAGGAACAATGATGAGCGGTGTATCATACGCTCAGATAGCTAATATTTGCCCAATCTGGTATTTTCATGCATGTATTTGAGTAAACGACATGATATTATGCAGATTTTTGTATACTTTTGAGAAAAGTGACAGAATAAATGACTGTGCTTTGTTTGTTATGAGTGAATGTAGAACCATATTACTGTCTAATCTTTTATCCAGCACCATATGGTATCACTTACTAAATAAACAAAATACGGTACCTGTTTTAGGAACTGAGTGGCATTGAAAAGTTCACTGCAGCCATAGATCACATGTTTACCTGGTTTGTTCTATTAAAAAAAACAGAAGAAATTAATTTATTTCTCAGTCTCATAAAATGAAATTATAGCTGAAGTAGTTAGCAAACAAAAAGTTGCAACAGTGAGAAAAAGTTTTATTGATGATTGTTTTAGAATGTTTTATCACATTATTGATCCCAATAAATGACTCAATCATCTGGTGAAGACTATTAAAATGAATGATTTATCCACTATTCTCTATATTATCACTAAATACTGACCTTCTAGTCTATTCTGAGTAGGGTGTTAAAACTGAACTTCTGCACAGACTGCAAATTGTGCTTCAAATACTTAAATAAGCAGATCTTTGCAACACTGCATATGACAAGGTAATGAAATGCTCTTCCACACACATGCACATCCATGCTTTTAACAAAAGACGATTGAGACAAATGATAATTAAAAAGAAACTCAAAGCCACTAGCCATTATATAGCAACAGCAATAATTATAAATGTCCTAGCTAAAACACTGTTAGGTATATCATTGCGTTTCATACTACTGTGGTACAATCAATACTATAAATGGTTCTGGACAATATCATGGCATCATAATGCTATTTTGTACACTTATTGATAGACCTTCAATTCTATAACATTATCTCAGCTGTAGTGTTCCATTTTTAAGACTGTACATATCCCCAGGATTCTGAAATTACATTCATTAATTAGTTCTATTAAGATGTGCACTTTATACCCGAATAAGATAAAGACAATAATTTAAAAAAGACATTTGTTATGTTGAAACTGCAGAGAAATGCAACTGCAAGAGATCTCGCTCAATAACAATCATTTCCATCAAAGTTCAACATGTTCAGAAATTGCCGCATTTGTACAAGTTTAAATATACTGATCTTCCAGCATTATACGACTTCTCACCTTGGTGTAGTCAACAAGGTTCTGATATTCAATGTAATTTCCACCTCCAACAACAAAGACAATGGCCTGGAAAATGAACAGAACCTGAATCAATGATGTTTTGGAACACATCTATAACTGTGGAGTCCTGCAGCTTAGTGGCTAGAGCACTCGCCTTGCAAGTGAGAGGACCTGGGTTAGATTCCCAGGGAGAGTGAAACATTGGACAAGTTTTCTTATTCCACACACCTCTATTTACTTTGGTGTAAGAAATAACCCGATTGTTAGTCGATTGGCGGATCGCTTTTCTGGAGGTAATAATCCCTTCAAATTTGTTTTGAAGTTATAATTCGGTCACTCAATCCATAACTGTTTGTGCGACACTGCTGTGCGCAATTGACTGCCATGTCTCCCCCCAAAAATTTTACAGTCAATTCACTTTAAAATATATTCTGTGAAATGCTTTGAGACATCTACATCAAATGCAAGGATTATTATTGCACAAAAATCTCCTAAAGACCACTGGCTTTATTGATCAAAGCATTTTAAAATGACCAAATTTGTTTTAGTGAACTTTTTTCTTAATTTTTAAACACATTTTTTCATTCTTTGATTGTACTTTGCTCAACTGTTGTATTGTAATTATAGGAAAGACTAAGAGAACACTTGCTCTCAAATTAGACTGCTATAAATTAAACCAGGTTAATTAAATTGGAAATGAGCTCAGAAAACAGATTAATTGCAGCTCCAACCAGTAATCCCAGATCAGGTAAATGCATGTAAAGGACTTGTCAGTAAGCAATTTGGCCACCTGTTTCATTTGTCTGCTTAACCTAACAAACATACCCCTATTTCAGGTTCTTTGGAACAAGTTGCAAGCAGATTTTAAGAAAATAAACTCCACAAAAACAAGCAGTTTACTTCTAGGAGGGTTGATTTTTTATACAAGAATTTTCCTGCCCTGAAAATAAACTTGTAGTATTTTAATTCATTAACATTTGAATTACTTGCCTCTGTACATTTTATAATTTCAAAATATCAGTCAGGTTTGGATCGACTCATAATCCAAGTAAATCCCTCTACAGCAACCTACTTTCTCTTCTCAAGATATCAGAGGGAGTGGAATTGGTATTATAATTTGAACAAGAATTATAAAGCAAAATTGTGTGATTCTTCCTGTACACAAAATGTTGAGGGATCAGACAAGGATTTCTTCAACATGGAAGGGAGTCAAGAGACTGTTCAATGATCAGAAATTACTTTTCTGTAGCACTTATTTTCTCCCTTTCCATTATTTATAGTTTTCAAGCACCGTGAGAGGTGGTGGTAGGCAACTGCTTCTATCTCCCGAACAATGCTCTTCAGTTTTTGCCACGAGTGCAAGAATGGGATAGAAACATCAGTCCAAAACCACATCCTGTGTTTGAGATTCAATGTGTTACGCCTCTGTGACTGCTTAAATGTTCGAAACAATTTGTATTTTATGTGTGACATCTGTACCAGTGAATTACAGATTTCATGCATGACTGGAATATTCAAGTTATTACGCTGACATTAAAGCAACAAGAACAAGAAACATTTGTAGAGTGCATTTGTAGCTCTGATTGTTCACATGGCCTCAAGATTTTGTTCTTTCATTGCCTTTTGGTGGTTCTTATAAAGGGATTGAAATGTTAAACATTGTAGATAGTAGTTTCATACGTTTGCAACATCATTTTTATTTTATTAGTATGAAATATTAAAACATCATCACTCCAAGTTCCGGGCTCTTAAATGTAAGCCTTCCTAATCCTAATGCTATGGGCATGTCTATGCTAAAACAATGATAGCAGGATCAGTAAGAGGTGTATAAGAATATCTCAAGGTGATTCGCCCACTTATTTATGCTTTTGATCTGCAGGAAACCACTTCTTCCAGACGGAATGGCCAATATTAGGGACTCACCAAGTGGGAATCACAAATCTGTGACAAATTACTCTTATTAACCAAATCCTCATTCTCACATTATCCTTGGCCTCACATTTAAATCTCTCCAAGGCATTGCACACTTACCTCTGCAACCTCCCGTGACTCTACTGCTTCCTTTGCTCGTGACGTTAGCCTGCTTCATGTCCCTTGCCTTATTTTGCCCCACCATTGGAGGGCGAACTTTCAGCCATTCTTCTCAGCTTTCTCACTTTCAAAGCCTCTGAACACTTTTTCAATCAGTTCCCGTTCCCCCCCAACCCTAGCTCAGGTGACCAGTCAGCTGTGGAAAGTGCTTTGAAATGTCTACCTGACATAAAATCCTTTATATAAATTGTACTGTATAATACAGTATGGCAACTGAGCAGTATACACCAATTATAATTTTTTTAATACATTGTTGATAAAGATTGATGGGACTTTAAAACATACACATAAAAGTGTTTTTGCAAATAGTGACTTTAAGAAAAATTGGCCATTGTTCATTTGCTATTATAGTTATGAAGACAACCCAACAACATTTGCTTACAGCTATGAAATAATCAACGACTTTTCATAAAGTTGTTTATCATGTATGGGGATTCTGAGGATTCAAGTTTTAATACTTTCAATGTGGATCACATAGTTTGACTTTGGCAGCTCAAAAATGGTTCTCTAATTTCCGTAATGCCTGTCATATCATAGCTAAATAAGATAATCTGCAAAAATGCTACAGTATTTTAAAAACCCTTCTTACCTCTTGGAATGGATTCTTGCTTCTTGGAACTGTGCTACAAAATGAAGTAAAAATATTATTGACAGACGTAGTTTTAATGCCAAAATGCTCTCATTACCATGAAATCCCTGGACTGAAAATGTAGGAAAACAAATATGACACGGTAACTTTTTGGATCCGTACACTTTCTTCTCGATTCTTGAATATTTCATATGGATGGACTATGTGGGCTAAATAATGAGCAAATTAATTTGCACTTCACTGTCAGACATTAAGAGTCATACAGCAGCACAAGACCTCTTGGGTTTTAAGAGAATTGACTGTTCATAATCTAATCTGACTATGGGATTACAATATGTTGCATTTATATTGAAAGTGTTTATTCTCTATAAAAAGAGCAATTCTAAAATAATAAATAACATGGTTCTATAACTGTATATAAGCATAGAAATCACAGAGGCTCTGGCCACAGTCTTTCAATCCTCCTTAGACACCGGGGTGGTGCCAGAGGATTGGAGTGTTGCAAATGTTACTCCCCTGTACAAAAAGGGACAGAAGGATAAACCCCGGAACTACAGGCCAGTCGGCCTAACGTCAGTGGTGGGGAAACTTCCAGAGACTATAACCCGGGACAAAATAAATTTTCACTTAGAAGAACATGGGTTAATAAAGGATAGCCAACATGGATTTGTTAAAGGCAAATCGTCTCTTACAAGAGCTTTTGGATGAAGTAACGGAAAGAGTGGATGAAGGTAGTGCAGTTGATGTAGTTTATATGGATTTTCATAAATGATAAGAAACTTATCTCTTTTGAAAACATAAGAGACTTGTAAGCAAGTAAAACTCCAACTGTACCTCATTGCACAATCTGGGGTTAACAATCGCGCTAGAAAAGCAGGATGCATCCCTCTCGGGAGAGTAAGCACTCCGTACGAGTCAAATGAAAATCAGGCATATGTGAAACCCTCAGTATTTTGGTTTGCAGTCTTAAGCATGATGGTGGATTTGTGTGCAGTATGTGTGCTATGTGTGTGCTTGTGCACGTGTGTGGACACCTAGCTGACCAAAAATATTTAATTAATTGTTGAGCTATTTCTCCAAGCCAATTTTCCATTTAACAACAAAAAAGGAACAAGAATGGGTAAAACATTTAAAATTAATTATAATGTTTAGTAACTGATTATTATAACAGTTGCTAATCACACTTTAAGCGGTTATAATGAATATTGTGAAAATTAGCATTAGTCAGACAGCATTTCCAACTCACATTCTAAAATAGGTAGTATTTGTGCTAGAGAACTTGATATTTAACATTTTTAATTTAGCTCCTGATAGCATAATTCTCTTGATGCATAAGATCTATTATAAGATCTTATATTTATGCCTTTAGATTCCATATACGTTCGTCTCGTGCGGCGTTCCTCAGGGCTCCGTCCTTGGTCCCCTCCTCTTCAACATCTATATGCTCCCTCTTGGTGACAGCATCCGCAGACATGGGGTCAACTTCCACATGTATGAGGATGACACCCAACTCTACCTCTTTGTCTCCACCCTTGACTCCAGGACCACTGCTGCCCTCACAGAATGTCTGTCAGACATCAAGTTCTGGATGAGAGCTAACTTTCTTCAGTTGAACGTCAACCGAGGCCCTCCTGATTGGCTCCCGTCAGCGCCTCCTCACCTTAGGCACTGACAGCATCACCATCCATGGCTGCACACTCCACCTTGCTAAGCTGGTCCGGAACCTTGTGGTCTTGTTTGACCTCAACTATCCTTTCTACTCCACACCTGTGCTATGATCCACTCTGCCTTCCCCCACCTCTGCAATGTCGCCCGGCACCGCCACTGTCTCACACCGCAGGCCGCCGAAACCCTCATACATGCTTTCATTACATCTAGGCTCGACTATGCAAACTCACTGCTTGTTGGCCTCCCCAACTCCTCCCTCCATAGGCTACAGATCATCCAGAACTCTGCAGCCCGTGTCCTCTCCCGCACTAGGCTCTGCTGCCCTATCACCCCCATCCTTGCCCAATTCCACTGGCTTCCGAACACACAGAGGATATAGTTCAAGACCTGTAGCTCAGTGGTTAGAGCACTCGCCTTGCATGCGAGACACCTGGGTTCAATTCCAGGCAGGGCGAAACCTTGGGCAAGTTTCCTTACTCCACACGTCTAATAATAATCCCTCCAAAAACAAAAACAATAATAAATTGGTCACGTTCAATCCACGACTGTTTGTGGGACACTGCTGTGCGCAATTGGCTGCTGCGTTTCGCCCACAAATTTAGTCAATTCACTTTACAGTCTATTCTGTGAAGCACTTTGAGACGTTGAGAAGACGTAAAAAAAAGCGCTATATCAAATGCAAGGATTATTATATTATTATATAAGATCCTGGTCCTCACCTTCAAAGCCCTCCACGGTCTTGCTCCCCCCTACCTCTGCGACCTCCTAACCCCCTACCATCCTGCTCACTCCCTCCACTCAGCGGGCTCCAGCCTGCTTCACATACCCCGATTCGCTCGCCCCATTATTGGTGGGCATGCCTTCCACACTCTGTCCCCACCTTCTGGAACTCCATTCCGCGGTCCCTCCACCCTCCCCGACCCCCAGCTCGGTTCCCTAACTCTGTCTGTCCAGCACCTTGGGATGTCCTCTCGACATGAAAGGCCCTGTACAAATGTAATTTTGTTGTTGTTGTTAGAGAAGCAAATGCTCAACTTACCTCTCACTACCACGAAGCATCTTTGGATCAAAATACCTGTAGTCATCAGTTTCCTACAGAAAAATGGACATTACATTTTTACTACAAAGGTAAAGTTAGTTTGTGAAAGGAAAAATAATTAATTCATAATCCCAAATGCTCAGTAAAGGATACATTCAGAAAAACATTTAGTGATCTACAATGTGGTTTAATGTCACTAGTGACTATATATATAAAATATTGCACAACCACTTCAGCAAAACAAACAAGACAATCCTCCCTCAAGTTGATTTGAGTGGTTGATAGCTGAAAATGTTCTTATTTACTTCATTATGTGAACTTAATGTAGGGGTTTAAGGCTAATACAAAAAAGTGCAACAATCTTAATTATGCACTAACTTTTAAATTTTAACTAACCCTAAATTAGTGTAATACTGAAAAAAATGATTTTTCTTCAAATTAAAAATCTACTGAAGCATGATACAATCACGTAGAAAGAAAAATGAACACATACTGTGCAGTGACTCAATTGCTCAGTTACATAAATCATCCCACAGATGGCAGGCTCAGTTACCCATCACTAAGTTATTCGTTACACATCTATCTCAAAAATGTTTTTCTAGCTGCATCTGGTGCCAAAAATGGAAGCATTAATCAAAACCTCTTCCAATTCATAAGTTAGCTTACCATATTCTTCATCCAATTATTTGCTGCATATTAAATGTGGTAATTGGAATTCAGTGCAGCAATTGCTATAAAGTAGATGTTTACTTTCAAAGTATTTTCAAGCTAATTTCAGATTACCACATGGAACACAGAAGCCCCTAGGAAACTTGGTTCCAGGCCTCTGCCAAGATTGATGTCAATGGCCCAGTGAGACTTGCTTTTAATATTTCCTCCAAGTAAGAAATCTCTTGCTGATGACACACCCACGATGGGGCTGTTCTGGTGGGGAAATAGTAGGATTTATCAGCACCATGGGACATCATCCTGAAGTGAAAAGCGCTATATAAATACAATTTGTTCTAGTTGTCCCACAATGCATTGATAAGCCACTGTGGTGGTAGTTTAGTTTGTAACATCAGACACAAAAATCAACCTGAGAGTTTAAATGCTTGTTTCATGTAGTGATTTATTGGGGATTTCTGTACAATTTAATATCAGTTGTAACTTGCACCTGCTCAGGCATAAATGACACTAGTAATATCATTGGTCAGGCAAATAAAATTAATCATGGATGATTATTCTACATGCTCGTTTTGAAAGAGATGATGTAATTGTTTCACATTTCCTGAACCATCGTTTCAATACAAAGTGAAAACGTGCAGAGAATTCTTGGTACCTCTCACCCACCTAGTGAGGGCTCAAACCAAGGGGTGTAGCCATGGGTGGGCCACAGCCAATTAGCACGGAGGCCCACCAGTCGCTGAGACAGCACAGGGAGCGAAGGGAAGAGAGCTGGATCAGGAGGTACTGAGAGGGTTCGCTAGGAATGGAAATTTGGTCATTTCCCATCCAACAAAAATTGGTGCTCACGCATTTCTAGCTACGCCACTGGCTCAAACCCACGATTGCTGGATGTCAAATGACCAACTCGTGACTATCCTCTTTGGAGGGGATGTATGTGGAGTCTCCTTGGAACTGAACTGGCTTCAAGGTGGCATGCTTGGCAATGAATTGTTGTAAGTCAACGCTCTGCGGTGATCTCGGTAGCCTGGTTCCTGAGGCTACTAACCTTGCAAGCCAAAGCCACAATGGGTAGGGTGGTCAAACCTGAATAAGGAGCAGGAAAGCTTGCCTGACAGTGCTTTCGACAGCAAGCCATGTGACTTTAGCTGGTTAGACTCCAGCAGTACCCCAATACACATTCTGAGGTTCCCAAGCCTTGGGTCTTACCAACCTGTCTCATACCCTCCGGAATTATATAAGCAGGATGTATCCCTCCAAGGAAAGAGTGAGTGTTCCATTCCAATATGTAGATAGGATGCATAGAACTCTGTTTGGTTTGTATACCCCTAAGCATGGTGATGGGTTTCCACATATGTCAGACACACTGCTGACCAACCCCTCTCCTCATGTTCAATAGGAAATGGAATCATATCTGTAATTCCTCAAATAATGAGTTGCTGATCTTAACTAAGCCCATTATGGGAAATGCTGAACAGAGATACAATCCTTTCAAACCAGGTGAAGGAAAATCAGCAAATGAGTCACAGCACAGTATTGCTCTAAAGGTCCTATGAATGCCATTGGCTAAAGAAGGAGTACTTTATTTGCTACTACCTTGTCTGGGAAACAGCAAGACAGAAAAAGGGTATGAAGAGGGAAAACTGAAAATGATTTGCCAATAAATAGCACCACCACCAACAAAAACTTATACAACATTTATATAGTGCTCTTCACACCGGGGAGGGTTTCAGAGTGAAAAGAAAGATCACTGAAGTTACACAAATATAAGAAAAAGTATTATATGTATAGTCTGTTATAATAAATTTAGGATTTATTTCAAGCATTATACAACAGGCCCCAAATGTCGTGCAGAATTGTGACAAGCAAAACATATTGTGCTGCCAGATTAAGACTCTGGAGCATGGTAAACTGATAAGATCAGGATATTAAGTCAGAAATTTAATGTCATTTTGACAGACACGCAAATGGCACTGTAAACTGAAACTCTATGGAAAGTAAAACAGCATCGGCTTTACTCAAATGGCTGTATTAAGTAAACATACTATTGAAAGCAGGTGCACTAATTCCTGTTGGCATTGGTGATGTATCCTGTAACAATTCAAGAACTGATTTGATTAACCCCCAAATCTTGGGAATGAGCATTTAAAATTGGCCAATTGAGGAATGGTTCCAGTTTATAAACAAAAGAAAGAAATGCTCTCTCTTTTGGTTCTCATCTTTTGCCAATTCACCAAGTTGGGAATATTGAAAGAGAGGATGTTAAACTTGCCTGCACTCTTTCAGTTTAGAAATATGCTATTTTGGCTTGCAACATCTACTGCAGTTGGTCTCCAGAAGATAACATTGGACAGTCATAAAATGTAAACACTAAACAGAAGCCATCTTTTTTCAATTTAAAAATAAACCTTTTTTAAAGTTTCGGAATAATTATCTAGTCTTCCAATGCAATTACAAAAGTTCAACAATGACTCATTTCTTACCAGTATAAACAAACACACAATGGATTTTTGCAATTTCAAGTTGAAGCTTGAACCTAAAAGTTGACCCCATTTTGTGACTTAATCTTATATACATATAAAGTATACCACAATCTGAAAAAAAATTCCTATTTGAGCCAGGCTACCCTAATGATTCAGTTGTTAAATGCTTGAGCATTTAATCTGAGCAAGCCATTGTATGCAGACAATAAAGCAACTGTGCTAATCTTAAAACTGATCTCTGGAAGGATAACTTCAACTATCCAGGTGACTCTCTGAAGCATAAAAGTTCCTTAGTAAAGTTCCAGTCCTACAAACATTGATACGTACAACGGCAGATAATTACACCTTCCCAAAAAAAACAATCAAAAATAATTCAGGTGAACAAGTGTGTGAAGTAAGCATTCTCTCTGGAGACCAACATTCAAATTGGGTGTTTACATAAGCATTTCCAGATACAGAGTCACTGTGGTCTTATTAGATTTAAATGCAACCTATTGTTGTGACATGTTAGTTTTTGGAATTAAAGCTTACTTTCAAATTTCTGTGGAATTAGACCAGGATTTACCTCTCCCCCCACGCCCTTCATTCTTGGAAAATGAACTTATGAACAATCAAAACACACATCACTCCAACATTTGGTGCATATTAATAACCACAGTAATCAATGACTGTAACAAAGAATATCCTTTAACTAATACAAATTTAATCTAATACTTTTGAGATTGTACATAATATAAACACTTGATATATTAGAATCAAGGAACATGTTCACTGTATGCCTTTCTGGAGTTCCCCAATAAGTGATAGTATTGCTCGCAAAACATATTTACATTAAATTACCCTGTTCATTTGTTTGTCAACATTTTATAACTTTGGGGAATGCAGCTGAAATCATTATGAAGAAAGCTTGTGTGAAAACTGGCAATCTTAAAAAAAACATGTGCTGTGTATGAAATTGTTCACAACTAGCACTGGGGCTTGTACTCACAGGATTGGATTTCATCTCTATTAGGTTGTCCAAAACACGCGTCACTGGTAGATTCTGCAAAGGAGTTTATCAGGAATTAGTCCAGAATAATCAGATGTGAAGAAAGACCAGGAATGAAGTATCCATCAAGTTAGTGTCCTTGCATGTGTCCTTTAGTTTATCTCAAATGAGATGTTGATTGACAAGATAGTCCGTAATCTTTATAATTTTATAATAACCCTCCCTTGCCTCCTTTCAATACCCTCTTGAAGACCTCCTTTTCCGACCTTTTGTCGATTTCCCTTCTCCACCACCCTGGCCCTCTACCATTATCTCTCTGATGCCAACAGCAAACTAGGTCAGACTTACTTTCTTTCTTTATGAGCAACTCAGGTCAATGTCATTTGAATGCAAATAAAATAAATAGGTAGTAAGAACAAGCAGAATAAATAAATTCAAGGTCCAGATTAAAATAAGGTGCTTGATCTATCTCCTGCAGTTCATGATGCTACATGAACTCCATATATAAGATGGCTTCCTAGGAACCAATCTCTTCCAGCCATTCTTGAATCATTAATATCATTTATTTCAACGGAAACTGACATACTTTTTCAAAATCATTTTCCTTTCTGCTACAGCAATGTCGTGAAATGAAATATTTCAAAACACACTTGATTTTTAAAATAAGCTGTGGGAATTTTACACCACAGTACTCAGAATTTCCCTACAGGGTTTATGCAACAGAATAAATAAATCTGGATCACATAACTGCTTAAACTATTACAAATTTCAGATTTAAAGAAATGCTACAGTCAATGGTTTTCAATTTTATTTTTAAATATTAACTTAATTGTACTAATTTATTGTATGGACGCATACAAATCTACAGACATAAAAATGCAATGTGCACAACACAAAATGATTTGATCAAGAAGACTGCAATAAAGTTGAAATTTAACAAAATGTCTTTTTGCAAGAGCACTCCTACTGGATTGGATAACAGTTGGACATTATCCTCATTTACCATTACAGCAATTGGCCCAAATTCATCAGAACCGAAATTGGACCATTTATAATAATTGCATTTCCTGAATGAGCATTCAATTAATCAGATATATACAAAGCATATTGGATACCTAACAACTGGATAAACAGGAAAATAGACTGAATGGATAATAAAATATGCTCTCAATTACCAAATGAGATTGGAGATTTCGCATATTATGGAGTACTCATCGAGTCCAAAACATCCAAATCATTTCCAGCAACATTCTAAACCAACCTTTGATATTTCAATCAGAACATAGCAGATAAAAAGGCAAATAATACCTGTTGACAGAAATTTTCAACATGATGAAACCAATATGATATAACCTTCCAGAGATTTCCTGAATATTTCATCCTTTGTTACAAAAACTACCAGCAAGTCATTTTACTCATGCCAAAAGTAGTCATGCTGCTAAATCTTATACCAGTGGTTTCACGCTGTGTCAATACCAATGATATGCTCAATTGAATTAAGCAACTGCCACCAAAGATATTTTTGTTTCTGCTAAAAAAAACAATCATATAAAAGAAAAATCAATAGAAGTGTCACAGTGTCATTTAATTAACTCCAGTGAGATTGATAGAATGTGTGTGTCATGTATCAATAAATATCAGATTTTTCTTATGGAGTTTTTTTTTTCTTTTTCCTATCCTAAACACACTGAAGTACAGGAGGAGCTACTTTATGGTGACTTACTTAATTAGTCATACTTCATGCGGGATCTTAGACAATATTGCACAGTGCATTGGAAGTGATATCAGTGGCGACCTATGGTCCCAGAAGTTGGCCATTTTAGCTTCCTGTGTGACAACAGTGTGGAGTCCTGTAGCTCAGTGGTTAGAGCACTCGCTTTGCAAGCGAGAGATCTGAGTTCAATTCCAGGCAGGGCGAAACCTTGGGCAAGTTTCCTTACTCCACACGCCTAATAATAATCCCTCCCAAACCAAAAACAATAATAAATTGGTCATTTTCAATCTACGACTCTTTGTGGGACATTGCTGTGCGCAATCGGCTGCCGCGTTCGCCCACAAATATACAGTCAATTCACTTTACAGTCTATTCTGTGAAGCGCTTTGGGATGTCCTTCCGACGTGAAAAGCGCTATATCAAATGCAAGGATTATTATTATTATTAAGGATTATTATTATTATAACCGTCATAGGTGCCCATAGAGCCAGAAAGCACATTTTCGATTTTTATTCCCAAAGTTTCACATCCCAATTGGGTGCTACAAAGGAAACCATATTATAACGAAGCAGATTATAAAATGTCTTAATGAAGCACATTATAACATGTTGTAATGTCCTATTTATATTGCGGTGACCAGAACTGCATACAGTATTCCAAGTGTGGTCATACCAATGATTAATACAGTGGCAGGAATACCCCACTATTTCGGCTCAATATTGCCATTTTAATACAGCCCAATCTTACGCTAAAATATTTACTCTTAACTTCAATCCAGAATGAATTAATTTCATTATTAAATTCCTGGGTTACAATCAGGATTTATAGTCCAAATTCATTACTTATCTATTTAATGTTACTTTGTGGTTTTGTTTAATGCATTACATAGTAGTAAAAAAGCGCATTGTTTTTAAGAATTTACTGTATATAAATGACCTCAATGCAACTACTTGCCTCTCCCATCCAACAACAAATATAGGCTTAAAGGCCAAGTGCAAAATGGCTTTAATTCAAATACATCTAGAAACAGTAAAAGGTTCCTTTTGAATACTGCCAAAAATACTTTATTTGTATGCTAACTTGATGGAGTGAAACATTAACAAAAATAGACTGCCTTAAGTCTTCTGTTCAATGAAGGCATGTGAAGTCATAATACAGCAAGAGAAGTTGCTGTAATCAGCTACAAAATTAATCTTCCTGAAGCTGGATCCCGATCACCTTTAAGACAAACTGTTCGCATCCCTCGACAAATAGAAATGGTCCTCAAAGCAAATAAAATACCTTTATGGTAAATCTGGGGTTTCTAAAGCATTTTGTACTGTCTATTCCTTTTTACACATTGAATTCTATAGCAAGATGCCTGTATCAAGAAAGAAAGTTGCTGTCTGCATCCCTCACATTGGGTTAGGCGTTATATAACTTTATTATAAAGAGTTGCTGTAGTAAACTACAAGGATATCAGTGTTTAATTCCTCTTTGGTTTTATGCTGCCAATAGTTATTTCAATAAAACTTTCCACAGATTTAGCAGTACTGGCAGAAGACTACATATTTCAAATCAAGTGAGACCATGTCTGTATTTATAATGTGTGAAGTAATAATAACAACATGATTTCATTTTTGGGGAACAAAAGGTGCTTTTAATTGATACATTTCAAATTTTCAACAATTTCATTTAATACCTTAAACACTTTAAAATAATATCTGGTAGGATCATTTTCTCCCTTCAATTAATTTAATCTTAGACACCTCAAACCCTATGATTGGTTTCCTCTTCAATTCTATTTTTCTTGCAAAACTAATGTTGCTTTTAATTTCTAATACTGGAAAATACTAAGCAGCCAACCCCCTTCCCCCTCAAAAGTCAATTTACTTTTCTCATTGATACAATTTGTTCTCCATTGACTTCCAATCCTTGCTTCTTTAAATTATCCTAAACAACTATTAAAAACATATGTACTTATCCCTTTACACAAATTATTCTCAGATAAGATCCTGAATGAGTCTAGGATATTAGGGAGTTTTGCATTAACTTCAATAAGTATCCCAAATGACTTGTTGAGATTTTCTATATAAGCTGAAGCTTTGCAGGGGTGGGCAACAAAGCAAAAAATTAATGGGAGTGTCTAGTGTATTACCGCTGCACTGTATCAGAGTGGAAAAATTATCACACCAATGATTTCCCCACCAGACGCCCTTCCTAATCTTGGCTAGAAAGTAAAGGGGAGGTGGCATGCAGAAGCTAGGAAACTTCTCCACAGGAAAGGAGTGGAAAATGATGGGGAAAAAAGGCTACCTTAGGCCATTCTGGCAGTTGGTTCAAGAGACTTAGACGTCTGGGAGCAAGACTTGGCCAGCTCCGCCAAAGCAGGAGGTAGTGTAAGAGAGGGCAAAAGTTATTCAAATATAACTTAATAGGTAGGCTTTGTACAGGATAAGTTTATACTGCTGGTTTTTGGATGCAGAAGATATGCTAATATAAACATCAGAGCAGACTATTTTTTTCTAGTCTTGTTACTTAACAGGATAGGAAAAGAGAAGCTATTCAGATCAATGGAGCCAGGGAAAAGGCAAACGGGGTATGAAATTATCATATAAGGGTGAAGAAACATCAATTTTTCCTATGAAAAAGGGGTCCTCTTACTCAATCCAATCAAAAGTTTGTTTGCATCTAACTGATTAATAACTGATGCAGTGTCTAACAGACTTTAGAGCACTTTGTGTTGGTGGCAGGAAATCAACACCATGTTTTTTCGTATATAATTTTATGTGTGCCCCAAGAGCCCCAAGTTTGTGGGACAAGAGTTTGCAAAACTCTACTAGATATTCATCCATTGCGCCATTCATACTCCCCAAATCTCTTTGCCAGATTAAGTTCTCATGATGTCTGAAGCACCTCTTCTAGAATTCAGCCATCGAATGACGTTAAAATAATTACTTTAAAATGAGCATAATAGTCATTAAAAATATTAATTCCCCTCTCCCTCCTTTGGACACTGCTTGTTTTTATCCTGCATTTCAACAATAAGTAAATGATAATATCAATACTTGTATTTGATATAATGCCCTATTTTATCACTGAGATGTTTCAAAGCATCTCATACAATGACAGTGTATTTTGTGGACAAAATGTAGCAGCCAATTTGTGCACGGCAATATCCCATCAACAGCCAAAGAGCGAGTGAGCAAATTTATTTCTGGGATTGTTGGCCAGGTCACTGGGAGTATTTATTTTTTGAACACTGTCATGGAATCATTAAAATCCACTTGAACAGGGAAACAGAACCTCGGTTTAACATCTCATCTGAAAAACGGGATATAATGATGCTTAATGTTTGTTAAAAAATTATACTAAAGATGCTTTCCAGAGTTGCTTTAAAAATCTAAATCAAGTGAGAGGTATTAATTTAAAATACAGAAGAGAAAAGGAAGAGCATTCCTCTGTGGAAGAACTAGAAATAAATGTCTGTTCTATGTTCCTCTGAATTGATTCCAGCAGGCGGAAACTGATAGGATCATATTTACACAGATGTGCTCAGTTATTCTACTAGCCAAGGTCATTTATTATTTCAAAGATATGATAACTACCAATGATTAATGTGGTAACAAATGAAATGCAACAGATCACAGAGGTAATATTGTAATAATGATAATCTTTGCATTTTGAACAGCGCCTTTATGTTGGGAGGACATCTCAAAGCACTTCACAGGATTTTAGTGTAAAGTATGTATTTTACTCTGTATTTTGCAGATAGATCACTAAGTCTAAAACAAATAATTATCTATCATTTAGTCTTCTTCATTCTTATAATATTCATGTTTTGCATACTGCTGGAGTGGTTTATGACACCCTTTTATTATGATTGACACAAGGGCCACACAGTTGTCACCAAGGAAAAGTAAAGGTAATGCTTATGATTCATATTTGAACCAAATTTTGTTTTTTAAAAAAAATGAGCCAATAGGAAGTATTTTCAAAAAATAACATTGGTTATTTAACCACTTCTAAAAATTTCAGCAGTCTATTGAAAATTTCTTATGTTAGCCAATCTAAAGGCTTGAACTTTCAGCAAGTGAATACTTAGAGGCCAATATTAATATTATGACCCAAGTGGATTAATCTGGGGTAGGAAATCCAACATCAATCACTGACACACTCTCTGAAATAACTTGCGACTGCAAACACTATGGACCACACACACTCTTTTAGAGACCTAGGAACATATAAATTCCCTGTGGAATGTTTCTGTTCTTCACCTCCCCTCTGGATTACTCAAACTCACTCTTCGCCGGTCTCCCCAGCTCCACTATTCAAAAAATCCAGCTCATTCAAAACACTGCTGGCTCCATACTTACCCGGACCAAACTCCCATCTCACCCATATCCCCATCTCACCATTTCTGGCCAGGCTCCACTGGCTCCCCATCACCCAATGGATCGACTTCAAAATCCTCAAACTTATGTTCAAATCCATTCACTCCTTGGCACCTCCCTACCTCCTCAATCCCCAATCCACCACCCAGTGCCTCCGCTCCACTGGCACCAGCCTCATGCTTGTCCCTTGCACCCTCCGTTTCACCATTGGAGGTCGCGCTTTCAGTCACTATGCCCCGAAACTGTGGAACACTCTCCCTCAAGCCCTCTGCCTTGCCCCTCTCTCCCCTTCTTCAAGGGGAGAGAGGGGCAAGATCTGAAGACCTTCCTTTTCGATGATTATTACGGTCATCTCTCCCCCCATCTCGGAATCAGGCTCTGCCATTGTTAAGTGGTGAAACGCTACCCTGCGTGGAGGGCGCTATATAAGTGCAAGTTGTTGTTGTTCTTCCCAGGCTCCACTGGCTCCCTATTATAGAATGGATCACTTCAAGATCCTCTACTCGTTTACAAATTGCTTCATGCCCTGGCTCTCCACATCACCGACCTTCTGACTCCGCACTCCACTACTTGCTCGCTTCGGCTTCCTGTACATCGCTCGTTAGGCGGTTGAGGAGATCAGAACCCGTAGGACAGAAGACGTTGATGGGAGCCGAGGAGTATCCAAAATGAACTGAATGCATGTGGATTACTTACATCTACTCATTTAGTGCAATTTTGCCACTGGGATCTACTTGCATAGTAAGAAAATTACCTTCACATCCCATTAAGGAAGTTTAATTTCATCACATATTTGTATCTGGTGGGAAAGTAAGATGGTATTCAAATTTACTACGTTCAATGAAACTAACCTAGCGTAACCGAGGTCCAAAGTAATTCAGCTGGGACTTGTTCCATTCAATAAATAGACAAGGAATCTGCTTGGATAGACAGAAGTCTCCTGATTTGGAACCTGCTTATACCAAATGTTTCGTAGCATATGCATAAATATTGGATAAATATTATATCATATGCCTTGTGCAAGGTTTCTGGATCTGCATCACCTTTCATACTATTGCACAAGCAGTCCCCAACCTGGGCATCAACATAATTCCACAGGTTTTGTAACTTTGCATTCCTAAAGCAATCAGTGTGTCAACAGGAACCAATAACTACAGCAGAATTTGCGTGATTTAATGATGCCTATTCTGTAACTATAACATTGTGCAGCATTTTTTCTTTTAAAAAGTTATCCCTCACTATTTTGTTGTTCAAGGTGACTTGCGCTAGCATGTACGTTTTTGCTGAGACAAAGATTAACAAACTGTTTTAAATTAGATATCCATACTGACCTGCTGCTTTAATACCAAATTCTTTACTCCTTCCATCACAAATTGTGATCCGGTATTCATTACACGTGAAAGCAGGCTGAAAAAGAGAGAATACTATAATGTGCTCATTCTTCTTGAATTTGCCAATCAAAATGTTTCTGGACAAGCAAATACATTAAGTTATTTGTAGCTTTTCTCAGAACAGAGGAGTTCATTGAAGTCCTCTGCATCTGAAAATACCAATACTACAATTCTTGTCAGCTAAGGAATATTTTGAAAAAAAATAACAGCTTCTTTTCCTCCAAGTGATTAGCACCAAACAAAAGACCTATTATAATACTAGAGCTGCTTTCAATTATGCTATCAAAAGTTGTTCCTACAGAACTCTTTGCAGGACGAACATTCCTGCTGCTGGATATTTATCTTGCTGCTTTAGATTCTGAAAGGAATGAAGAAATCTTCCGCAGCAGTTATCCAAACAGAGTTCATTTTCCACTTTGGACCATTTTATAACACAGGCCACAATTCTGAAAATAAGACTCTTAGAAGAAAACAGGTACGATTTTAAGTAAATTAGTTTGATCCAATTAAGCGGTAATTTGCACATTAACAGACAAATAAGTCTGTACACCAGTGACTTTTGACTCACCTTCCAAATCCATCAGTTAAACCTTACCCGAGTTAATATTTTTCAACATCACATACCTTATTGGTTTCACTCCACTGCCTCCAAAGTTTGTTGGAGCTGATGCCATTTTGGTAAATGCTCTGGTAAGTAAAGACAAATGTAAGATTAAAATTCTTGAAGAAAAATTTGAGGTTGGAAAACATTTCTCTTTCATTCCATAGAGTTGACACATGGACTGCATTTTTAATCAAAATAGGTTAACTGTACCCTGAAATGATTTCAGAGCATAAGAAGAAACAGACAAATTCACATTCAAGTCGTTTTGGACCCTCATGATTCCAATTTTTGGAATTCTTGTTTGCTTCTGATCATGGAGAGAGAATTTCACAGCATTTTTGCTGCAGTATTCGGAGATTTCAGATTTCCATTTACCTCCATTAGGAGACTACATTTGTGGACTTCAAATTGTACTTTATTGATTGTTAGAAGTAAGTTTCAGAAGCTGGATGTTTTTCCAAAGATCTCAGGTTAGAAGATTGTGTGAATGCATTCTTATCTTACTTGGCAGAATGGAATGGTACATTGCTGCATTCACTGTAGTACTCTTCCTCCTACTTTGAAGGAAATCTAAATTACATATACAAATATAGGGATTGCTTCCATCCCGTTTCAGGGAGAAATCATTCAGAAACATTGTTGGTACATTTTTTTTTAGTAATACTGCCTTCGCTGTACTCTTATTTTGAACACATCAGCAGTTCTTTTTCGTTGGTCATTTTTTATTATTAATAACTCAAATTGAGGGATAAATTTTAATTTTGCTCTGATGACTCATAGTTCTGGATCTTCCATATGTGTCACACTAACTGTATGTCCTCAACATTAAAACTATAGTGTTGGACATTTCTTACTTCCATCGTTTGATGTAATTCAAAGGAGCCAAGTTGCATCCAGCATCAGTCAAAGCTTTCTTGTATTGCTCTAGGTCAACCTGTTGATACGTAAAAAAATTCTATTTAGAATGAAGAGAAAAAAAACTGCAAGGAACTGTGGAATTGAAAACTGTATGCAGCTGGCTTCAGGAAAAAAAAGTCTAAACGTTTCAGCTTGTTTTGGTGTGCCTTATTGAATTATGCTGAAGAAACCTGATTTTATTTGAAAAGGTTAAATTAAGAAACCATGAAATGGAGGAACTTATATGTGTAGAAAATGAGCAACTTTTTCTTCAACTAAAACATTCAAGACAAACAAATGTCAGTCCAAATCGACAGATTAGTTGTGCATACTGTTGCATGGCACTGTCCTTCAACCAAACATCTAAAAAGCCGATTTACAAAATGTTTCTATGTAAGCAGATACAATGATTTGCTTTACTGGTGGCCTTTAAGAATGAATAGAAGAATTGTATCCAAATGGTATGAGTAATTGGGACAACTAAATGAAAATATGACGATGACGATGATGATGATGTGCCAATACTAAATCATACAGGCATAATTTGCCAGGCAGGACTTTTGTACCAAATTGACTCGATTAACTACGCAGATACATTATAATTTAATCTATAGCATCAATGACTATATCTCGTCATATTTTTTGAATGTGATGGATGAAACTTGTTTTTTATGTTGCTTTTCTTTTTGATCCTGGTAAAATCCAATTCAACCACGTTTTAGCTGGGTCTGGTAATAATTTCAGTTACCATAAAACAGTGGTGTTTGTAGAGCAAATAATCTGCTTGGTTGGACTACATTTTTAAACTCTTTTTGTTATAGATTTGAGTTGGAAGGAAATTCAGGACAATAACATCTTGCAATCAAAGCTCATTTTAAATGCTCGAAAAATTGGGTATAATTTGGGTCAGTAATTGTACTGAGATGAATATCAGGTTATTCAGATCCAGTATAATATGAATTGAGGATTTTCAGAATAATTATGGTGGGCTCACAAAAAAAATGCAGCAGTTCATTACAATGATTGCCACTAACTTGCTTGAGTCTAGCATCAATGCAAAGCACAGAACTCCATGTATCTCATTAGACTTGCATTACATTATATTTTGCAGCAAGATGTGTTTAGATGACCAGAACACAGGAAAGTTGATGGCAGTTTGTTGCAATGCAAAAATGACACAGACTGACTGAAAGTAATATGGAAAGAATTTTTTTTAACGTACAATTAACAAAATTGTATGATCCGAGGTGAATAAAATGTAAAATCATCACTAAAGTAATCAGTACAAACCACCCAATCATTTTTTGGCTGCAGTAACAAACTCCGAGGAACAGAATACAATTTGTAAAGATACTACTCTATAAGGCACTGGCTAGACACCATCTGTAATATTGGGTGTAGTATTAGTTCATACCATAGAAAAAATCTTACTATCTTCGAAAGGGCTGAACACAGGCTAACCAAGCTGCCACCTCAGGAATATGTCGTAAAACTTGCATCAGAAATACATTGTACACCATAGGGAGCTCAGCATTTTCACATGGAATGAACCAAACCAACCGTTACTAGACCTGCTGATCCTGGCATCAAACTGAAATTAGTTGTGCTTGCTCAATGGTTCGTAATACAGTGACAGTTTGATTACTGCAAATACGATCAGAAAAGACTCCAATTGCACAAAGCCATTTTATCATAGTTCAATTATCACAGAATTTAAAAACTTTGAAAGATTTCCTACTTTATAATTTCATGTTTATGTGTGCTAAATTAACCTCATCAAGCAACAATCAAACAAGCGCTGCAAAAATCTTTTTAAGTTCTATAATACAGTAATACATGATGTTCTCATTTTTGATTTAATCCTTTAATCCCTTCTCAACTGACCCATAAATTTGTGACACCACTTTTTATTCTCATCTTTATTTAGCCCGCATCAGTGCATTTCCAATTTCTTCTAATTCATTTATGAAAACTCAAAATGTTAAGCCTGTTCACAGAGGTTTGCAAGAGGAAAGGATAGTGGAACTGAAGACCAGGCACCCAAATTACCTTCAACTGCAAGGCTAATGTAAGTGACGCAATTCTCCATGCAATACCATCGCTCCATAATTCATTTATAGATGGACTAACTCTCGCTGAAGTTTGAACGTTTTCCATCCCACTGAATTGGTACATTGGTACATCCATTCATACATACATAGGATGCTGCATTAATTTCTATAGTTCTGTGACACTAACCCACGTGAAGGGCACTATATAAATGCAAGTTGTTGTTGTTGTAGTACTTTGTGGCCAATCTTAAAAGTAAATAATATTACCCTAAAGTGAAGCAAGAGGTAAGAGGTAACCCTCATACTCAAACTTTTTTTTTTGTGAGTCAAGTGTTCAACTTAGCAGGCAACCGTCACACGTTGACACTGCAAAAAAAAATTCTGAATAAAATACATCAGCAATTCTACCAGTAATTTATGGTTTCCAATGTACCCACGCACAGCATACAGCATTTGTTTGGTCTTAAAAATATCTATATAAATGTATTTTTGGTTTTAAAAAAATGTTCAACTGTCAATAATGTTAGATAAAAGAACTAAAAGAACTTAAAAATATTTTTTCAATTTGAACACTCCAACGGAAAATTTAACAAAAATATGTACTGAATCATTTCCAGTTCTCAACAGTGTTAAATTTGCCAATATTTTTATGGAATTATTAAGCTCCAGTAGATGCTACTTTTGATTTAAATCATCTGTATCTCTGACTTGAGTGAAAATGCTTCACTCATCAGTCATGATTCTGCTCTGAGGTAACACAACAAATGAATACATTGACTGACATTAAAGTCAAGACTTAAGAACATCAATGCCAGATATATGAAGCAGTAAATTTTTGTGGTTAAAAAAAAATACTTCTCTATTACTATAATTTATTTTTATTAATATGGTGAGTATAATTGGACCAAAAGGGGAAAAATGATCACATAACAGAGCTGAATTTTATTTTTTAAAAAACAGCATAAATAATCGGATCAACCAAAGTGCAGCTCTAAAACAAATTAAAAATAGCCTGCCTCTTGTAGCAAAAAAAATACACCATTGTGCTTGTGCTTCAATTCATTTATCATAGAAGTAATCATTTTTGAAAACTTTTTAGAACAATTAATGAATGTCATCATGACATTTTGTAGATCAAAGGAGTGCTTGCTTCTACTTTAATCTTAAGAGGCTACATCACTCCAATTTTCCCCAGTTCATAATATAGGCGAGTCTGGCACATGGAGGATTACACATTAAGAATGATGCATTTCTATTTGCCTAAATGTGGTTAAAGAATAAGTTCTGTAGTACAGTAAAGTAGCTTTAAGTAATAGCTGCATTAAAATTTAGTATCACTAGTTAAAATCAATTTGTCTACAAAATAGTCACTATACTACACTAAATTATGTGAAGGCTTTCAGACGTTTTGACAGCATGTTAAGGGACTTAAATATGTAATTTCCCTTATTTTGTGTTATTTTGCCACAGAAGTAGTTTGCAAGAATATTTATCACATAGCTTCAGCGGAGAGAAGTTTTACATTTGCCCCCCTTCTCCCATTTCTGTAATGCTGTTAATATCTAGGGCTTTTTGAATCAGTAAAATACTGTTGAATTGTTGTCTTACAATCTTCATTTTAAATTTCAGAAATAGCAGGAACTAATCTTTCTTAAGTGATGTGAATAATGTACATCAATAAGCTTTCAATGATCAAGTGGTCAAACAAAACTTACTTCTGAAGGTGGCTGTGGTGAACTGATGTAGTAGATAATAAACAACCTCATTTTATCCTCAGGGGTACCTCCTGTAGAAAGAAAAGCAAAACATTTTGAAGCTCGGTAGTTATTTTTTTAAAGAATTTTCAAAAATTCTTTAAGTAGAGCTAGCTCAGCATTTCTTTTTTTTTGCTTTTGTTTCAATTTTTTTGTTCACCAGAAATTCTGCTCGATGCAACTAATCAAAAGGAAACTTGCCAAGGTTTCACCCCACCCTGGAATTGAACCTGGCTCCTCTCGCTTGCGAGGTGAGCGCGCTAACCATTATGCTATGGGACCCCGTAAAACTACACTTTCAAAGAAAACGGAATTCCATTCTTTAAAAATCCACGATGTACAAGTGTTCAAAAGATGGTTCATATTCTAATATGAAAGAACCCCAAAACAAATTGATCACTGACTTAATGGCTGTTTGTGGGGAATTTCGGTACTCAAACTGGCAGCTGTGTTTGTCTACAAAATAGTCACTGCACTTTTGAAACATCCTTCAGATGTGAAAACACTGTAAGAAATGCAAAGATTATTACAAATGCAACAAATTGACCCATCGCTGAAAAGCAATGGTCATATAGCCCGGTCACTGGCAAATAGATCAGATTTGTAACATATCTGTAGGTAGCTCCTGCACCATCTTTTTTTCCTATTCTGACTCCCCAAATCCAATGTAAAATTTCTCAAATAAACATTCATCATCCCAGAGTGGGATCACTATGTCAACATGGAATATGTAAGGGGCAAAATGAAGACAGGAGACAATTTAAATACAATGGAGAATAAATATAGGATACACTGCCAGAAATTCATCAGGTTTACATGGATATGGATTTGACTATGCAGCAGAATTGTAATTGCCCAAATCTGTTTTCTACAATATGTTCAAGACTTCCCATATAGCCAGGCACAAATTCCAGTGACGCATCATCAATTAGAATTAGAAGACCATTCCAGCTATTCATCATTTTCCAAGAAATGAGAAAAAAAAATTTCAAGGCTGGAAATCGAAAATAAAAACAGCAATGCTGGAAATCAACAATAAGTCACATTCAAGAAAAAGGCTTAGGTTTTGAGGACTGCCACTCATTGGAATAATGGACTGGGGGTGCCCTTATATAAGATAGCAAGTTCAAGAGAAATCTGAGAAGTCATATCAAAAAATTATTTGAAGAAGCAACTGAGACGTATTTGAAATGTTGTTAACAGGAACCTTAGCAAAGAACAAACCTCAGGGCTCTTTCTTTGCTCTATGTCACCTCTCCCTTGCTCAACATTTGATCTGGCTGTGAAGTGCTTATCTTAAGATATCTTATCATATGTTAAGTGGGGATTTCAAATGAAGGTCATTGTTATTCTATTTAATATAAAATTATGCACTTTTTAAAAAGGCACTTTGATCTATGGATGTGATGACACTTCCTGAATTAGACACAGATGTTAACGCATTTCTCCCCCATATCTAAATAGTGTATGTAGGCAATAAACTAATGAAATGTGGGTTTCAAGAGGAAAGTAGACAGATATTTGAAAGTTAGAGGCTTGAAGGGTTTTGGGCAAGGCAGCGGGATTAAACTTGCAGCTTTCTCTGAGAGTTGGTGTAGATTTCTGTAAATTTCTATGATT
Source organism: Callorhinchus milii (assembly GCF_018977255.1). NCBI lineage: Eukaryota > Metazoa > Chordata > Chondrichthyes > Chimaeriformes > Callorhinchidae > Callorhinchus > Callorhinchus milii. The sequence goes on along the minus strand of NW_024704750.1, from coordinate 11,961,747 downwards.
CTGTGAAATAGGATACTAGGTTAAATAATCGAATAAGTGTAGCTCAACAATTCAGAAATCATGCTGAAGCTGTACAGTGCTTTGGTCAGGATGCATCTGAAGTATGTGAGCCGCAACATAAAAAGGCCATTAAAAAGCTAAAGGCAGTGCCGAAAGGTTCCAGTGAGCAGGAGTAGTGGCTGAAGCTCAGGTCAGAACCCAGAATGTTTTATCGGGATGAAAAAAAAGCATTCAATGTCTTTTTAGTGAAAAAAACACATACACATACTACTTATATAAATGTGACATAAAATTGATAATCTATGCATTTACCTCTCAATGAGTTGGAAGTCATTTTAATAGTAATAATCTTTCTTACTCCATACAGTGCCCTTTGGTTTACTCTAATGTGTAGTGACCATCTATTTTGTAGGTGAATGCAGCAGCCAATTTGCACATAGCCTTGTCGTACTAACAGCAAATAAATGAATGACCAATTTTATCGCATGGATTGCTAGCTGGCTAGGAGAAACCTAACCAGGGCTTTCGCCAATCTGTACCTTATGCTCCGAAATTAGTTAAGCAGGGTGCGTCCCTCAGGGAGAGTGCGTATTCCAGCAACAGGGAAATTTCCATTTGTAGGTGTCATAATCACATGGATTTCTGACTGGTTTGGATATTCTTAAGCATGGTGATGGATTTCCAGCGCCTTGGGATGTCCACCCGACGTGAAAGGCGCTATACAAATGTAATCTTGTTGTTGTTTCCATGTGTGTCAGACACTCAGTTAACCAAATAAAGAGTGTCAGCCTAGATTGTGAGTTCAAGATTCTGTTGTGAGACATACGCCCGCAACCTTCTGACTGAGAGACAAGAGTGCTACCAGCTGAACCGGATGATATATTTTATTATTGAAGCTACCAGTTATTATAATACTTCTAAAATTCAATAATCTTCATACCGTAAATCTTCACCTGTGCATTCAAAGTTAGTTTTTAAATGCAATAATTACCATCAGGATCCGAGATCATATCCAGTAGGGATTTGTCGAGTGTGGATTTGCTCATCAGCTTTTCTTCATATTCAAAGTAAACATCTAGTTTGCGAGTCTGCAAGGAGAACTACCTTATTAATGTGAATTATTACAATTAATGTGGTGTAAAAGGGTGTGATGAAAAGGTTGGGTTTCGGATTAAAATATCTGATAAGATTTAATAAAGTGGTGGATCAGTTTCGATGGCCGTAATGGTCTCGTCCTGTTCCTGTTTTTCTATGTTCCTTTTAGGATGGTTTGATAAGGAAAATAAACATGTTTTTGTAGAAAACTGACTGTACGATAAGTAATTACAATTAAGATGCCACTATTACCGTCAATGATGCTTTATAGAACATAGCAGCAGCTTTCATTGGTAACATTTGTCCATTACAGAAAATTGGTGTCAATGCGAGTCACAGAGTAACAAAGGTGATTATGTGCTGAAGTCTGCAGCAAAATATCGGAAAAAAACAGCAGGAAAAACAAAAACATTGCATCAAACATCTGGAAACATAGATAATGAAAACCGCTGTGTGGAATGTTTGCAGCCAGAAACTTGCCTCTTGTTATAATTTTTTTTAAATTCTGGATTTTCACCAAAAGCATTGCATTCTGATGAGATACACAATACCCCACACTCCACCTTATGATACTTCTAGATTCCAACTCAGGAAAGCAGCATTTCCAGTATAATATTAGTTTTCCAAGTATTCCTGTGGTTTCTCTGAAGAAGACTGCCAATACCTATGCAGTTTTGTACTGTGGACTCTAGTTCAATTCCAACTCAGCTCAGTGTCCATCCAAACTCTTCACTCAAGACGTTTATTGCTGGCAAAGGAACCTCTGATCCATCAGTTAGTGCTGGCAACGTAGGTAACAGAAATAAAACAGGACACAGTGTTCCAACCAAATGCTCTGTCCAGTTCCCCTTTGACAAACCATAAGGTTGAAGAGAGTGCTCATACAAGGTCATCAGCACAACATACATACATCTATCTATCCATCTATCTGATTTCTAGCAGCAGAGAGGATTATAAATTAGAACAGTGAAAATAACTGATACAAAGAGAAGCAACCAGTATGAGACAAAATGTACTAATAGATCACTTGCATAAAGAAACAAGTGCTCATCAGGAAAACTCAGGAGATCACTGTGTTTCTCTGAGCGTCTGCAGTGATTCACGCTCAGTGTAACTCAAAAGACTGTGGCAGTCTGTGTTTATGGAATTCACTACCCCAGAAGGCTGTAGATGCTCAGTCCTTGAACATCTTCAAGACTGAGACTGATAGATTTTTAAAAAATAGAGGGATTAGGGGATATGGAGATAGGGCAGGTAATTAGTTAGGTCTGAAGATCAGCCATGATCTTATCAAATGGCGGGGCAGGCTCGGGGGCTGAATGGCCTACTCCTGCTCCTAATTCTTATAGTATCACACATTCACACACGTGACCCTAGGCAGTGAATGTTAGTAGCAAGTTGAAGTAGTGACATATTACAGCCAAACCCAATCTTATGCATGTGAGTGCATTTTCAAGTTAGGATCACCTTGTGGCAAATGGTGTGAAACAATTGACTGACACCCAGCCTAGTCGAGAGGATCAAAGTCAACGGTTATGTTTGCACCACAACCACATCTGAGAACAGCTAACTCTGCAATCGAGCCCAAGAATGTCCAAGTCCATTTCTCAGTACCATGCTTTGTAGCCCACTGAACCAATAGGAAAAATGAGTTAAGCGAATTTTAAACAGACGTATTTCCCTCCGTTCCTCTTTAAAATAAGTTGTATTTTGCTTCAATATTTTCACCCAATTTTTTTTTGCCTCTTCTCCGTACTCTGTTATCGCAATGCTGCTTGCAGACTTTTCTATAGGTGCTACTTCTCAGCTACAGTGCAGACTAAGAGATTCCTCCCTAGCTAATTTGTTTTTCCTTTTTCTCCCCAAACAATCTGACCACGATGGGCAAACTCACTCAAGAAACTGTGATCTTTCTATAGAAATTGCTAATGGCAACTGCTACAGGCAGGCAGCCTTATAGTGGGATTAAAATGCCTAGCACCTCTTTAGGCTCAATGCACCAGATGGCCTCTTCATTTGCTGTAATGCGTAGTATCCGAGGTTCATATGTAAAGAATGGCCATTTGGATTAGTACTGAAGTGTTGCCAGCATCCATGGAATTATGATACATTGTGAGTCAAAATGATGACAGAAAATGATGGTTGAAGAAAAAACTGAAATGATAAGTTTGTTCAACAAAATGTCACTGTGAAATAATTCTATGCCATAAGGCACTTTGGGTAAATGGTTATTTTTTCCTCAGATTCTCATGCTGCTATTTGTTTTCAGCGTCAATAATAATAATCTGTGTTTTTGATACAGCGCCTCATCATGTCGACATGTTTCAAAGCGATTCACAGAATATATTGTGAAGTGAATTGACTGTATATTTTGCGGGCGAAAATAGTTACTTTGAAAGACACTAGATTTTCTAAAAGGGTTCCTAAGCGTTAAGATTTATTTCTTGTTTTCTTTGCCAAAGATAAAGCAAATGGTCCTAGGCTATAGGGAAAGCAGATAGTGTGTGTAATCCAAGACTGCACTTACATCAATCATTTTTAAAAAAATTACCTAGCGCATTGGTGGCCAACCTCTTTGGCTAACCAACAAAATAAATGTCTCTTGATTGAATATTTCTTGGTTAATGGCAAAATCTATGGTATTTTGTAATTTCTATGATTATTTTGTTGGTCAAAAGTTGGCCACCAGCTAGTAGATCCATCAGCTGAAAACTGAGTTTTGTCCGTTCCTAGCTGGAGCATCAGTGTGTGCTGTGTTGAATAAACACCCCCATTTTGTTTTGGTGCAAGGTCAAAATGAATGAAAAATAGGCTTCCTGAGATGCAATACAATACAAAATTACATTTGTAAAGCGCCTTTCAGGTCAGGAGGACAACCCAACACACTGGATAGTCAGGGATTTGGACCCGAGCTGGAAGTCGGGATCGGGGAGGGCAGGAAGGTGGCCGAAGGCTCGGTTGAAGAGGGCTTTGAGATGCGCTTTGAAGGAGGCAATGGAGGGAGCAAGGCAAAAGGAATGTGGGATGGAGTTCCATAGGGTGGGGGCAGAAAGGCTGAAGGTCTGACCACATGGTATCGCTTCTAGGGAATAACAGAGTCATTAAATATCATACCTTGATGTGTTCTAAGACAGCAGTTGCAACATTTGTATGGAGATCAATGAGCCTCTTTTTCTGAAGCAGTTCAGGGAGAGAGCTTTAAAGAGACAAATAAACAAAATGGCCTCAGTAAATTTCACTTAAAAAAAAGCCCATTCGTGGCTTCAATGTTTTATGCAGATGTAATATTTAAAATTTTATGGCACAGATTTTATATATTTGATCATCTGGAATGCACTGGATTATAGGTTACTTCAAGAAGAGCTCACAAAAAGATTACGAATTCAGTATTGAATAAAATAATGTGCAAAGAGACAAACTGAATTTGCTAAATTGGTCTGTCTTGGTATTAAGAGTACTGACACAAATTAAACTCAAAGATAATTTTCTCAATTTACAATTGGAATCAGAAAGAAGATCAAAGAGGATGAGTTGAGAATTTTAAATTCGCTTCCACAGTATATGGGAAAATTCACAGGAGAAATTTTCAGCAAAAATAAATGTCAAATGCCTCATCACAATCTTTGTATTTATAAAAGGAACCCAATTTAATTCCTGTTCCTTTCCAGCCATGGAAGAAACCACTCTGTTCATAACAAAGATAATTTAGACATGAGTAACCAAACAAATATATTCCTTGTCCAAGTTATCTGAGACTGTATTAACACACGTATTAATAATGATCACCTATTCTCTGAAGATAGGATAAAATAAAATTGTTTTGTCCAGTGAAAACTTAATTACTTGCAGTCCAATTATTCCCCATATACAGAAATTGTATAATCTGTTCCTCCTCAGCTCCTGACCATTGCCCATATACACCGACAGCCTGGCCGCCCACCCCCCACCACCATGATACTTCAATGCAGTAATGGGGAGCGTTGCACAGATACAAACAATTATAATCTGTCACTATGATCAACAAAATTTCAGTAAATAAAAAACATTTACGTATGAATAAAAATGTTACTTGCAAATTATTAACTTATATCTCTTTTGGGTATTGCTCACCTGACTGCAGACGTTAGTTTGGCAGTGTTGTCAGAAAGCATGCTAATAGCACCTTCATCCTCTCCCTCTAGCCCCTGTAAAGCAAGTCACAGATCTTATTTCAAGGGGAAAACATTCCAGACTAACTATTTTCCTTGCATTTCAGAGTGTGTAAATTCAGTCTTCATTTGGGAAGTTTTCTATAGTTCTTAAAAGAACCTGTATACAGAGGGACTTTTCAAATTAAGATTCAATTTAAGAATTTGCCAAAGTTTGAACACTTTGAAATAAGTCAGTTACCGCAACTGACTTTCTTTCAGAAAAGAAAAAGGCTGCAGATTTCAGTCTGAGAGCTGTCTCTGACACTCAAATGGATAACACCAATTTGGTTACATTTAGACATTCCTGCCTCCTGCTGGATGATTATGCAGTTTTAGTGGATTACTCAGAAGACCCTATCCTGTGCTTTCTAAGCAAAATGAAGTGTATTCGCTTTGAAATTCCTACTTACCATGATACTTTTCAAATGTTTGACTTCATCTTCTTGTGTCCTATAAGAATCTAGTTCTTGCTGGACTGACTCCGCTACCTCTGGAAAAGGACTGCAAACCAGAAGAGATCAGGGATTCATAATATAAATTGAGATTTTATGTCTGATATTCAAATTAAAAGTACATCGACTAGCAAAGATGTGGACAACATCCACAACTCTCCAAATAAAGCATTCAAAATTCAGTAATGTAATGGAGGATAGTCACTTCCCTGTATGCATGAAAGTAAAATTCAGAAGACAAACTGCTATCAGGCTACTATTTCACATCTCCAAACAGTAGTGTCAAAGACAGGTGAGGCTGCTCTTATCTGGTAAGTAATAATAATAATCCTTGCATTTGATATAGCACTTTATCATGTCTTCGAGACATTTCAAAGCGCTTCACAGAATTTACTGTAAAGTGAATTGACTGTATATTTTGTGGGTGAAACACCCACAAAACACCCACAAATGGCACCTTAACCCAGGGTGACCTAAAAGAGGGGAATAGATTTCACAATATATTAGAGATGTGAAGGAAGCAAGAATCAGTGGACAAATTACAATGATTAAAAAAAATATTGTTTATATATAGGTACCAACCACAAAAGAAAAACATCTCTTGTCCCTCTCCTGAAACTGAAATATATGAAGACTGCATATAATTAACATTGTTGTATGCAGATCTTGCTTACAAAAAATATGACGACTGCACTTTGTCAAGCGCTTTGAGGCATCCACCTGATGCAAAAGGTGCTGTATCGAATACAAGTATTATTATTACAATGAAATTATTATAATGAAATCAAAAGATACAAATTGTAAAAATAATAAATACCCAAGTAATCTCTCAAAGTCACTTTTGCAATGTGATTGAAAACCAAAATACAGTACGTAAATTACAAAAAGGACGTTGATTGTGAATAGAACACGGGATTCTCTGAATTGGTAATATGATTCATCAAAGTAGCTAAGATAAATGTGTACTTTAAATGGTATTATTTCCAGTTAAATGTACATTCAGCAGTTCAGACAACTATTTGGGATGAAATTCAGTTATACCTTACATATTTCATTCAAATAAAACTGACCAGCTTATAAATAAAATAATCAGAGTGATACCACAACTCTTCTGTGTAACAGAATCTCACACACAAATAGACTCTTAAAGATTACGTTTACAACATTTTGACCAGAAAAATATCAGTAAATATTAAGAGAATACTTCTCTTTGAGCTGATATTTGCATCAATTGAAGATTTAAAATATAATGTCTGCTACATAAACCTTTCTTCTGATACTTCTTACGAGTGTTAACATCACTAATAAAAAATTCAATACCAATGTTTAATTACCTGCCTTTGTGTCTTTGCCAAAAATGATCAGCACCCGTCAAGTCATAGGTTTTCTTATTCTTTTTCTTTGGTCGTGCTCCTGCAGGAGATGTTTCCTGTCCTGGGGTTTCTTCTAGGTTGACCCTATTCAAAAGGAAATCCTGAAAGAAAACTGCAAGTATTACAAGATAGGCTAATAAAGGCAAATACTTTAACTTGATGTAGTCCCATCTTGATGGAGAATTTAATATTTTCAATATACTTTGTTCCGCAATAATATTAATTATCTTACTCCAGGTGACTTACATGGGACTCTGATGATGTGCAACAACAGTGAGGATATTTATAACAACAACAAATGACATACGTGATTTTATCTGGTAGAATAACAATAATAATTCTCGGATTTGATATAATGCCTTATCACATCATTGAGTCATCTCAAAGCACTTCACAGAATATACTGTAAAGTGTGTAATGGAAACTCAGGCTTTCTGTAAACCTTATGAAAAAAAATTCTCATCAGTTAGTACATACAAGATGTCTAAATAGGAAATGTAAACTCCATTTTTATCCTGAGTGCCGAAAACAAAGGTTTGCAAACCACGCTGAAGAAAAAATTATTAATAATTTGATCACTCACTCCACGATTGTTCGTGGGACACCGCTGTGCGTAATTGGCTGCCGTGTTTCGCCCACAAGATACACAGTAAATTCACTTTACAGCGTATTCTGTGAAGTGCTTTGAGACGTTTCAAAGACATGATAAAGCATCACATCAAATGCTATTATTATTATAAAAAAATTGACATTAAGTTGTTGATTTCAGAAGGGTGCCAGAGGTTTGAGTTATCTCCACAAAGAAATTTCAGATTTTTCTGTGAGCTAAAAATATAATTTTGTCTTTGAGGAAAGTATAAAATTTGAGTACAAAACTTTGAAATGTGCTCGTGGTAAATTATTTGTAGTGGGTTTTCAGTTCATGACAGTCCTTAAAGTATGCTTTTATGGCTGATCGTTAGGGATCATCTAGATACATGGTGATGTTCCAGATGAGTCTGAATAGCATATATTCTCCTGGTTGTTTGCTTGAGTTCAAGTTTGTGCAAGTTGGGACTTAAATATATTTTGAAATGTTCTGAATGTGGAAAATGTGATCTTTGACATGACAAAAAAAAGTTTAATTTTGGCAAATGCAGTATTAGTCATGGTAACAGTCCAAACAGGAAAAAAGTTACCCCTTTCAATTTTAACAATTGTAAAGGACAAGACAGTCAAGCACAAATAATATTCTGATACTCACAAAACCTTTGAGCTGCCCAGAGATGTAGAAATGTGGCACAAGTTGACTCACCCTCTGACAGATTTTATTTATTTAGATTTGATTTCTTCCTTCCTCATGAGGAAAATACCTGACTTACATAAGGCATCTGGAAAAGCATCAGGTAGGATGTCATAAACGTAAGTTTTCTCTCTATTGCTAATCTTAATTTATTTGAAATTTACCTGATTTGTATTGCATGCAGAATGGAGTGCACATACAACAGTCTAGTATTTTTTTTGTAAGATTTGTAGAGTTTCCATTTCACACATCATTTCACCAGTTAAAAAGGATACCACAGACAGGCTCCAAGATGTTTTGCACTTAATGGACTAAGAATTTGAAGTGATAAATTGCCCATTCATTATTTTTATATTGTTGTGTTCCTTCCCATGTCCAACTTCTTAACAAAATAACTTCCCAACGTTTAAATCAATTTGACCCAAGTCTATTTCATTAAGAAAACAATGAAAGTTAACACCATACTGGAGAACAATAACCAATTAAGGATGGCTTTATCCAGAACACCCCCATTTCAGCAAATATAATGAAGCACACTTAGACTATGACAGGACCAATCAACCATGAGATCAGTGGTCTTCCTATCGTTAGAGCCGGGCATTCTGAAGTCAGAGCTGCGCTAGCGCACTGGGAGCAATTGGGCTAGCTCATTGCTGTAGCAAACAGAGAAACAGTCTCAGGTTGCTATCTAAGAGGATTTCTCTACAGGTGGGAGATGGATCGTATAATAATTAAAAATAATAATCTTTGCATTTGATATAGCGATTTTCACATCTTCTAGACGTCTCAAAGCGCTTCACAGAATATACTGCTAAGTGAATTGACTGTATATTTGTGTGTGAATATTTCTGAATATTCAGTTGTGTGCTGTGTGCAGAAGGAAATAAAATCTCGGTAGAATCTCAGCACCATCTACTGGTGAGTACATGTTGGTACCAAATTAATACGCTGGAATTTCATAAATGCAGTTCATAAAGTAGCTTGTGTTGTGATTGCATTCATTTAGCTCCACAAGTTTAGATTTGATTTCCATGAAGGCAATAAAAGCATGATTATCAAATAAAATCAAACTTTTTTAAACAAACAAAAATGGTACGTTTGGATTTCTTACCAGGACGTCATGAACCAGGGCCTGGTACGTCCATGTATGGTGCAACGGGGTAGCCAAGTCTATATTTCGGTCAACAAGGACTAACAAAGGTCTTTGGAAACTGCAGAATAAATTCAAAACATTTATAATTGTTGGTATAGTGGAGCTTTGTTATACCGCGGTAGTTGGTGATAATAAAATCCCAACCTGCACTATAACAGGGTACTTCCGGATTCACTGCGCACATATTCAACATACAGAAAGTGACCCTGGCAGAGTCCTATGAAATGGAAGCCAGCCATGCTCACTTCGCACGCACCAGCTGGCTTTTCTGAAGCACCAACGGAGACAGTTCTCTCACTTGGGATTTTTGGTGTATGTAAATGTCGGGACCCACACGCCAACCACACTATAAGCGAGCCCTGCTTATTATGAGGTGCCTTGTAACAAGTTCTACTCTATAACGAACCACTTGTTAAGTTTTATTTCTCACAGTTCAAGTACATCCAAATAATAACTGCACTTCATGTTTTATTTGCAATCTGACCATCATCCACTTGCTAATTATAGCAGAATCAAATAGTTTTTAATTACTTGAACCAAAGTAATTCACTTAAGTAGCACAATTAACGATTTTATTAATGCTGTAACAGTTAATTAGTGAGCATCTACTAGACTGAGTCATTCAGTAACACCAGGATTGTCTTTTTCATTCTCTTCTGCAACTAGACATTTACACCCAAAGGAGCATGCATAAAAATAGGCCTCTGATGAAAACCTGCCATACTTATATCTCCTGCTTAATAATTCAAACTATATAAATACACCCTTCACTAAACTGCCTTCGTTCCACCGGGTCTGGCCTCCTCCTCGTCCCCGAATCCTCCGCTCCAGTATCGGCAGCCGTGCCTTCAGCCACTACGCCCTGAGGCTCTAGAACTCCCTTCCTCACTCCCTTCGCCTCGCCCCCTCTCTTTCTATTTTCAAGTCTTGGCTGAAGACCTTTCTTTTCGACTGTGCCTTTGGTCACCTTCCTCCCCCTCTCCCTGGCTCGGCCCCGGGATCCGTTACTGTGAAGCGCTCTGAGATGCCGTCCAGCTTGGAGGGCGCTATATAAATACAAGTTGTTGTTGTTGTAAACTCCTTAAGATATTGAAGGTTATTGAATTCTCAGTGTTCCTGAATCACCATCTGAATAATTGCCCCCTTCTTTCAGATTCTATCAGCTTCATTCTCACATTCACTTTGTCTGTTAAATATATCAAGGCTTGTGGCATAAGAATACTCAACATGAATTCCATAAATCCTACCGGTTCACCGTGAAAAAGTTACACACAATCAAAATCCTTATTACTGAAGGAATATCTTTGCTCTTGTACCTGAATTGTCCCCCAGCAAGAGTGTCTCCTGTGAAGAGACTGTTTCTGGCATCTCGTAGGTTTTCTCGAAGCTTCTTATCCAGTTTCTAAAAGGATAAAGAATTGGAAGTTATTTTAAATTGCATAAATGTCTATACATATATAATGACAATCAAAGAATGCTGACAAAACAGTTCTCACTGTGCTCTGTTTTTAAAATAAGGTTTATTTGCCCACTATCACCCAATTCCCTTATCTCTCACTCGGCTCAGGCTTCCTTTATAATTTTCCTATGTGAAAGATGCTACTGATACAAGTGAAATTTGCTGGGGTAGCTGCCGTTTCCCCACTCCGATACACATAACTAATACTGACTCTCCCATATTTTATTTTTGAGAAACCAAGATGAAGGAAAAGCTAAGGTCCAGTTTGCAGGGTTACCACAAAGGTTAGTTTGAGAAAATGTAAACTGAAAGTGTTTAGTGACACCAAGCTGGGTCTACAGAAGCCTGCAGATTGCAGCTGAAAGAAAGACGTTTCAGTCTTAATGAAGAATGAGCCGGTGTAGGGAGCAGTACAAATAGTCTTAGTTTCAACAATGCGAGGATGCAGGGTGGAGGAATAATGTGTATATACTACATGAAAACACTAACAAATTCTGATTTTAAATAGTGTTTGACAAATAATGGTTCCTACTGTGTAGGGACCACAGTAGAGTGGAGTGGAGTCCTGTAGCTCAGTGGTTAGAGCACTCGCTTTGCAAGCGAGAGACCTGAGTTCAATTTCAGGCAGGGTGAAACGTTGGGCAAGTTTCCTTACTCCACACGCCTAATAATAATCCCTCCAATAATAAATTGGTCATTTTCAATCTACGACTGTTTGTGGGACATTGCTGTGTGCAATTGGCTGCCGCGTTCGCCCACAGATATACAGTCAATTCACTTTACAGTGTGTTCTGTGAAGCGCTTTGGGACGTCCTCCCGACGTGAAAAGCGCTATATCAAATGCAAGGATTATTATTATTTTTATATATACTGTATACATTTGCAAAATATCATAATTAAAGCTGAAATTTGAGGTTCATAAAAATCCTTTCTTATTCAGACGCACAAAGATTGCTCATATTTCAAAATGAGTATCAAGAAACTTTTATCAAAGGATAGAGGTATCTGACATTTCTATCACCTTGCCTCTCAGGGAGAAGAGATAATTTGTAAATTAAATTAGATTTCTTTACTGACTGGAAACAAACACCATTATCAACTGAAAGGACTTTATAAAATGATTCCATTCTTTTGGCCGATATATTATGTCTCAGGCCTCAAACTTCAATCACATAAACTAAAGAGGTTAAAATGCATTTCCTACCACTGCCACCATTTCAGCTGCATTTCCTCGAGGACACCTTATGATTGGAACAGCACCTATGTGCAAAAGACACCATTAGGACTAACATAAGACTTAGAAAATACAGTAAACCCCTGGATTGCAGGATTCTGGGTAGCCAGACCTAGCCAGACCGCATGTGAAGACTCCCTCTCTCCTATCACACACCCCTGCCTCAGCATGCTCGCTGGCTCACCATACTCACCTATTGTAACAAAAAAGCAGAAAAGGCTATCCACAAGTGTGTCCATTATGATCTCCATTTCAGTGTCCGTGATGTCAGGTCGATTGATTGCTGAAACAAACATAAACCACATAAACTGTAACCAGCCAGTTGTACTAGATTACGGTGATTTCTATTTTTATGTACTCCCAAGAATTTACGTACACAATGATCTGAATAACTTGAACTGGTACCCAAAAATCAACTTCTACCTTAAAACAAACCACAAACCACTTCTTTTAAAAGAGAATTTCAACATACAATTTTTAAAAAAAATATATAGATCCTGTACCATGATACGAGACCAGCTCCTTGTTCTGGTTGCATAGGACAAACATATCATCTTCCAAAGTGATAAAGTTTAGATACTGATCAAATACCTGCAAAAATAAACATACCCCAAATTGTGAGAAAGACCAGAAACTAATTCAAGTCAACTTATACAATAATTATGTACACATTTTCATTTTGCTGTTACATATTCCGATATAGATGCAAAGTGAGGAAAAGTTAAAAGATCAGTCACTGATCTTTTATTAGATCTTATGATGACCGACACTTTTACCTTGGCCACTTGAGCTACTGCATTAGTACTCAGAGCTGCACTAGCAATGTCTTCCAGTTTACTTCTTGAAATTGCTGAGATGAAGTTTAAGTAATAAGACTCGTAGAACTGGTTTCGAAGATCCTATCCAAAAAAAAATTAACAGCAGTTAGATTGTGGCTTTATCATGCTTCATAATGATCACATTTTTTGTAAGCAAAAAAGTACATAAAATTCTTGAAAAGTTTGGAAAATTTCAAATACTGTACTAAAATTTTACATTCTAGAAAATCCAAACTTTGCTTCCACAAACAAACTTTATACCCAAGAGGAACATGCAATTACCTGACATATCCGGTCAACATTTTCTTCTGTTGGCATTACAAAATATATTGCTGGAACATCTGGAATAGGATCTCGATCGGAGTGTAAAAGTCTAAAAAAATTCAAATACAAAACAATCGCCAGGTTATAATTTTTAAAAATGTTTTCCATATGTTCATTTTTAAATTACTGCGGCAAGCATGATTATAAATTTCACGAAACAGCTACCTCCGAATTCTGGATACCGGATGTCGCGGGGTTTAACATATCCACACAAAAGTGAAAGAATTCGAATATATAATGCACATTTAAATACTCTTCATTCTACTGTGTTCTACTGACGCTTTTTGGGGTGGTTAGCTGGGTGTTTGACACATGCGGAAACCCATCACCATGTTAAAGAGTATCCAAATCAGACTGAGAATTCTACATGTGGAAATATCTGTTTCTGGAATTGAATGTTCTACTGTAGTGAAAGCAGTAGTAGAAGTGTAGAAGTTCAAGGCTGAATTTGTCTTACAGATGCAACGTGATGCCCATGTCTCTCAATTCTTTCACGGATAGCAATGGTGAAATGATGTCTTGACCAAATCGGTCATAAATGAGAATCTGCAATAGAAAGTTATTTTATAAAAAGGTTGCAGAAGACCAAACAGACCAAATTCACAACACCTACTGCATTCCCAACCACCACAAAGATTTATTCACAAAACATACAGTCAATTCACTTTACAGTATATTCTGTGAAGTGCTTTGAGACGTATAGAAGATGCGATAAGGTGCTATATCAAATACAAGGATTATTATTATAATTATAACGAGTACCATGCTGTTCTCTACCAATGTGATTATTATTATTACAATAATAATCACAATCCAGTCACTCCGCATTACTCTCTGCTGGAGGAAATGCTTCATTTGCAATAGTATAGCTCTTGAAATGTGATTCTTTTGATTTTGCACAGTTGATTATATCTCTGTCATACATCATATCCTATGATTCCAAGTTTTGTATAAACTATATTTGACTTTCAATGAGTGGTTTACATTCTTAATGAAGATGTTAACATTGTTAAAAACTTCACAAGTACTTTCCTTTTCAATTTATAACGAGTACCATGCTGTTCTCTACCAATGTGCTCCATTTTCATTTACTTTTTCCGTCCAACATATCACAATAGTAATAATGAAATTACAATGTTTTAAAAATGCAGAGTTTAAAACATCAGCAGAAAAAGGGTCCCCTTTGGATTGAGTACATTTCTGGCAGAAACACAGAACAGATTAAGTAAATTTCAACATTTCCTACCTTCCATACGGCCTCTGTGGTGCTGTTTTTGACAGGAATTACATTGAAGTTTAACATTCGCTTTAAAGCAGCTGTAGGGAAAAAATGAAAAGCTTTACTGGATTTTAAACTATCATATATTATCCCACTTCATCCCTTATTGCAGCTTCAGATCCTCCTAGATTTTCAGAATGCTCTTAATTGGCTCAATGCAATTCTTCAAGTACTGTAGTTCATTAGATCCACATGTTCACAAGGTTTATTTCTAACTATTTAAACAGTTATGGGATTATGCGCCACTTTGCTACACTTAATTAGATTTATTCTGTGCTGATAGAACTTCTATGATTTTCCAGGATAATGTGTTGTGCAGAGAAGCCCCAAAAGCAGCAACATTGCACATGCTTGATGAGCCAATTGGCCACCTCCTGTCCAGAAATTTCTGTCTATCATTAAACAAGTATTTTTCTACAGTCTTCACCGTAGAAGACACTGGAAACATACCAAAAATAGAGGACCAAGAAGACAATGGTATCGAGCAATTTAGGGAGATTAACATTAGTAAAGAGATGGTTCTAGGTAAATTGTCGGGTCTTAAAACCGATAAATCCCCTGGACCGGATGGCCTGCATCCGAGAGTTTTAAAGGAGGTGGCTACTGAGATAGTGGATGGCATGTCTATAATCTTCCAAAAGTCTGTGGATACTGGAAAAGTTCCCATTGATTGGAAGATTGCAAACGTAACTCCACTATTTAAGAAGGGTGGGAGAGAAAATAGGGAAAACTATAGACCAGTTAGTTTGACGTCAGTTGTAGGGAAAATTCTTGAGTCCTTAATAAAAGACGTAGTTATGGGATACCTGGAAGACCATAAAAAGATTAGGCAGAGTCAACATGGCTTTACAAAAGGGAAGTCATGCTTGACTAACCTTTTAGAATTTTTTGAGGATGTATCCAGCAGGTTGGATAAGGGGGAACCAGTAGATGTGGTATATTTGGATTTTAGGAAGGCATTTGACAAGGTGCCACACAAAAGGCTGTTACTCAAGATCAAGGCCCACGGGATTAATGGGAAAATATTAACATGGATAGAAGAGTGGCTATCGGGTAGAAAGCAGAGAGTAGTGATAAACGGATCATTCTCGAATTGGCAGGATGTAACTAGTGGAGTGCCACAAGGATCAGCGCTTGGGCCTCAGCTATTTACCATTTACATCAATGATCTGGACGAGGACATTGAATGTAATGTGTCTAAATTCGCGGATGATCCTAAACTAGCAGAGTGAGCTCTCAGGATGATGCAAAAATATTGCAACAAGATATAGATAGGCTAGGGGAGTGGGCAAGTAGGTGGCAGATGGAATTCAATGTTAGCAAGTGTGAAATTATTCACCTAGGTAGCAAGAATAAAAGAACAGATTATTTTCTGGAAGGGGAGAAGTTAGATAGTGTTAGTATTCAAAGGGATTTGGGTGTCCTTGTACACCAGTCCCAAAAAGTTAGTTTGCAGGTGCAGCAAGCAACTAAGAAGGCGAACGGCATGTTAGCGTTCATTTCGAAAGGTTTAGAATATAAGAGTAGGGAAGTCTTGCTGCAACTGTATAGGGCTTTGGTGAGACCGCACCTAGAGTATTGTGTGCAGTTTTGGTCTCCTTATTTAAAAAAGGACATACTTGCCCTAGAGGGGGTGCAGCGTAGATTCACTCGGTTAGTTCCTGGGATGAGGGGACTGACCTATGAGGATAGGCTGAATAAACTAGGGCTGTATTCTCTAGAGTACAGAAGAATTAGGGGGATCTTATTGAAACTTATAAGATTCTTAAAGGGCTGATAAAGTAGACACAGAGGGACTGTTTCCCCTGGTAGGAGAATCTATAACCAGGGGTCACAGTCTTAAAATTAAGGGTCAGCCTCTTAGAACAGAGTTGAGGAAACATTTCTTCACTCAGAGGGTAGTGAACTTATGGAATTCACTACCCCAGAAGGCTGTAGATGCTCAGTCCTTGAACATTTTCAAGGCTGAGACTGATAGATTCTTGAAAAATAGAGGGATGAGGGGATATGGGGATAGGGCAGGTAATCAGAGTTAGGTGAGAAGATCAGCCATGATCTTATTGAATGGCGGAGCAGGCACGAAGGGCCGAATGGCCTACTCCTGCTCCTAATTCTTATGTTCTTATGTTCTCCCCACAGACAGATCCAATTTGTACCCTGACCAGATTCTCAGCCTGCCCAAATGATCAACAGTGCAAGTTTCACCTCACTGACAATTTGGACAGACAGATCGAGTTGTGAATCATGAATCTTGAACAAGTGCAAAGCATAAACTCTTTGGGGTCCAACAATAACACATTTAAGATAATTCATACACAAACAAACCCTCATGTAGAACAAGTACAGCTATCAGCCTGGCTCAGTTGATAGCACTCTCACCTCAGAGTAAGAGATTCTGGGTTCAAGACTCATGTCGGAACTTTTGAGCTCAAAGCCTAGGCAGGACTGGGGGAAATGTTGTTATCAGATGATGAGACAGTAGGGTCAAGGAATCTTGTGGAAAGTTGGATAGCAAAACATCAAAACTTTCCTAAACTTATTTTTGTGAGGAAGGACTTTAATGGGAGTTTTCCGGGGAGGATTTACTTCAAAGTGTACCAATTTTTTAAAGAGCTTTCTCACTAACAATTGAGTTCGAGCAAGTATAGGTCCTAAGATAAAGCAGCTGATCTATCTCAAGACCTATATAAAACACTAGCATTGTTTACAGAGCTATAGTTACAAAATGTAAATAAACAAAGAGAATGTTCAGCTATTTAGTAACAGTAACAACACACCATCAGAACTCCATTATAAAAGTTGACCAATATTTATAAATATATACCATTTCAATAAGAGAATCTAAAGAAACTGACAACACTAGGTACCTACACCTTGTAAACAATTTAAACAGAAGCACTCAAGATACTGACTTTGACAACCACTACAATTTGCATTAAATATCACCCTTTACTCAGGGATGCATCTCGGAGCGCTTAAATACTTTATTAATTCAGCTCCATCAGCTTCCTCACACAATAGGCTCAGGAAGAACTCCAAGCACGTTATCTCATTCAATGATTGTTCTGGGATTCACGTATTTTCACTGCCTGCATACTGTATTTTCAAAAAAGAACTGTGGAACTTTTCTGTCACTTTTGATATTTTATGCAAACTGACTTTATTTATCAAACTATTTTAAATAGAGCAGTGAGTATCTGAAGGGACTGTCAGTGAACGCGAACATTTCAGGTGATTGCACAGTCCAGACGAATGAAACTTACAATCACCAACATCTGAACTCAAGGTGGCGGTTTGGTTCAGTTTGTAGGACTCTCACTTCTGAGTCAAAAAATTGTGACTTCAAGCTTCACAACAGGGCTTTGAACTCAGTTTAAGATTCATGGATTCATCCTGCATTCGATGCAGCTTCTTTCGCCTCCTTTTATCTCTTAAGGAGATAAAACTTTTAAGTGCAGTGATTGTGGTTTGCAGCCAAGAGCACCTTCGCATGTTGTCCTGACCACAGCTCCCCACCCACACACACCAGTCTGAGATGATATTCCAAAGTAGTGCTTGCTGTGTACTGCTTTGTTGCAGGTGCCGTACATCAGAGGAGATACTGAACCCATCTGGCTGTTCCGATGGATGTTAAAGATCCCACGGCTGTATCTCTTACACTGTCCTGGCCAAAAATCGCACCCCCCACCCCACCCGACCCCGGGGTAAAATTGGGTCATTCGCTTCATAGCTGTTTACGCGTAATATTACCGTGCGCAAATTGGTTGCAAAATACAGTCACTACACTTAACAGTCTCCTTAAATCTTGAATCTCCTTAAGTGCTTCCAGGCGCCATTCGGAGGCGAAAGAAGCTGCATGGAATGCAGAATGAATCCAGGAATGACAAAAGCTGCTTGTTGTTCAGGTAACATCAAGGCAAAGGGGCACATCGGGAAGGGCAGTCCATCAACCACCCCCCCACCCACACCCTGCTTCCCCCACCGCCCTCGTCCTCCCCCCCCAACCCCTGATACCCCCACCCCCCTCGTCCTCCCCCCCCACCCCCTGCTACCCTCCTCGTCCTCCCCCCCCACCCCCTGCTACCCTCCTCGTCCTCCCCCCCCACCCCCTGCTACCCTCCTCGTCCTCCCCCCCCACCCCCTGCTACCCCCCTCCAAGAAGTGGGCAGCTCTGTGTCTCTGCTGCGAGGACGATGGCCGGCGGCGGGGGGGTGGGTGGGGGGGGAGGATGGCCGGCGGGGGGGGGGGGGGAGGATGGCCGGGCGGGGGGGGTGTGGGCGGGGGGCGGGTGTGGGTGGGGGGAGGATGGCCGGCGGCGGGGGGTGGGTGGGGGGAGGATGGCCGGCGGCGGGGGGGTGGCTGCCCCCTCTCGCTCACTCCGCCGCCACAGGCCTCGGGAGGGCGACTTCCAGGCGGCAGCAGCTCGGCCACCCGACGCCCCCGCTCTTCGCTCTCATCGCGGCCGGTCGAGGCCTGCAGAGGCGGCCCGGGTCGCCTGTGCCGCCGCGGGTCAGCGCCTCCGGCCCGGCCTCCCGCTGGGGGGCGGTTGCGGTACTCACTGATCTGCTTGTCTCTGACGGACGCCGCCATGTTTGCTCCCCGGCTCAGGGCGACGTTGCCGGGATGACGTGGCGCCTGCGGCTCGCGGCCGCTTCATTACCGTAATGTGGCGAAAAGAGCGACTCCGCAATGTCCTGAACTCGGCTCCACACCCCACACCCCCCACTACACACACACACACACCCCACCACACACACCCCCCCCACTACACACACACACCCCCCACCACACACACACACCCCCCCCCCACACACACCCACATACACACCCCACCACACACACACACACACATACACCCCCCCCCCACACACACACACACACACCCCACTAGACACACACACACACCCCACCACACCCCCCACACACACACACCCCCACTACACACACACACACACACACCCCACTACACACACACCCCCCCCACCACACACACACACCCCCCACCACACACACACACCCCACCACACACACACACCACTACACACCCCACCACACACACCCCCCCCACACACACACCCACATACACACCCCACCACACACACCCCCCCCACACACACACACATACACCCCCCACCACACACACACCCCACCACACACACACCCACATACACCCCCCCCCACCACACACATACACTCCCCCACACCCCCCCCCCACACACCCCACCCCCACATACACACACACACCCCCCACACACACCCCACCACACACACATACACACCCCACCCACCCCCCACATACACATACACCCCACACACACACACACATACACTCCCCACCACACACACCCCCACACACACATCCCCCACCACACACACACACCCCCACACACATCCCCCCACCACACACACATACACCCCCACCCCCACCACACACACATACACCCCCCACCCCCACCACACCCACACCCCCACCACACACATACACCAACCCCCCACACACACACCCCCCCCACCACACACACCCCCCTACACACATACACCAACCCCCCACACACCCACCACCACACACACCCCTCCCCCCCACACACACACATACACCCCCCACCACACACACATACACCCACACACCCCCCCCACCACACCACACATACACCCACACACCCCTCCCCACACATACACCCACACACCCCCCCACCCATACACCCCCCCACCCACCCCCACATACACTCCTACCCCCCACACACGTACACCCCCCACCCCACACACGTGCACACCAGCCACATTCGGGCAGGGAGTCCACTCATTCAGCTCCTGTTAAACCCGCAAGCCGGACAGCAATATCGATGGTGAGCTGCGCGGTTATAGCCGGTGAGACTCCAGCGGTTACCCCCCCATCCAAACGCACACACACTCCCCGGAGACCCGGAGCTTCGGCTCTGGCCAATCTGCGCCTACTACTTTCCTGAATTTGGTAAGCGGCATGCGTCCCTCCAGGGAGAATGCGCATTGCATTCAATCTCTGGGGTTTCCATGTGTAATGGTGGGATGCATGGAATTCTCAGCTTGGTTTGGATACTCTTAAGCGTGGTAATGGGTTTCTGCATGGCAGACACTCAGCTGACCAAAAAAAAGCCTCAAGTAGAGCCCTGCTCCTCCACACCATCACCAGCCAGAACCAACAGTAAGAGCTATAAAATCTCTATTATCCAGCAACTTACAAAGTTGGAATGGGAGCTCGAGCAGGATGGGAAAATCAGCGAGGGTGGGTGCAAGAAAAGAGTCTGAGGTTGGGGCACACAAAACTCTAAACTTCAGAACAGTAACCATAGTAGAATCACTAAGTGGCCTGATAATTTTGATGATACAATACAATATTACATTTGTAAAGCGCCTTTCACGTCAGGAGGATGTCCCAAGGCGCTGAACAGTCAGGGATTAGGATCCACAATGTGAGATTTAGACCGAGAGTTAAGGGAAAGATCTCTTAAGTATTTTCGTCTAAACTGTCCAGCAATGCAATCAAATGTGGGAAGAATGTGTAGACTTTTAGTTGAAAACATCCTACACTCTGGAAATGGCATAGTTAGGTCATCTATAACAGTACGTCATCTATATATATATCAGGTCTAATACCAGATCAAAAAAAGGAGAGAAATCAGTATTGAATTGAATGCACAATTGTATGTTTCACTATGGTGAAACTTGCAGCATTAGATTTCTATGTTCACATTTAAATCTTTCACCTACAATGGAGTTCGCACAATATTCAAAAAATAAAGCTTACCTTTGAATGAGGATTGTCATGAACTTCATGAATCAAATATTAAAAGAATGTATCCTGGGAAATAATCAGTTCTTTCAACAAGTTTATTGTATCAAGTCTGGGAAACAATTAACAATAACCTTGCATTTCTATAGCACCCTTCACGCTAGGTTGCGTCACGGAGCGCTTAATTAAATACCCATCCTAATTATTCAGAATGAATCCAGCTACTACCATTACATAATTCCACACCAAAGATTACAAGAGCAGGTAAAGTTTGAACATAAAACACTTGGAATTCTATTAAATACAATTGGAAAATACTTTTGCTCAATTGAAAAAAAGTTGTTTGAACAATTGCAGTTTATTCGTCACAAAGTATTAACAATCCCATCAGCAAGAGATTCAAATACACAAGATGTCAAGGTCAACATCAAGGACCTACACCCTCAAATATGAAAAAATGTGGGATGCACAAATAATTAAAGTGCATAAATTTGGTTGTGGTACTCTTGAGTATTTCAAACCCAAACCTAGGTTTGTAATACTGGAAATCTCAAAGAACAGCTATTAATGGTAGCCTGGACAGTGCAGTGTAGGGTGACAGTGTAACTTGTGAAAGTGTAATGTATGTAAATAAATCAACTAAGCAGACACATTTTAATAACACAAAAATCTAATATTTATACTGTACTGGCAACTGCTCCAAATCTTGTTTTAATACTGTTTGTTAAATTGTTTTTATTTGTGCTATGAATGAATATCAATAAAGATACTGCATTTGTAACATTTGTTAATATTTATAAATGTTTAACTTTACTCCAAAATAATTTCAGCCTAATAAAAGATAAATCTACAGGGACAGTGAAAGGTAAGATAAGAATATTAGAATGAAGTAGTTATTTTACATGAAACAAATGGAAAAAAAACTAGTAGAAAGGAGCTCCAAAGAAATGCATAAATATAAATCAAAACTACAATTCCTTATCTGAAATGTAAAAAATACAACACAAATGTTGGAAGTCACTGTATTACTGTTAAGCACTTTGGGATGGCCTATTGACATGAAAATAGCTATTTAAATGTAAATTTATATTGTTGTACTTTGGAAAATTTGGTTTCCAAAATTGAGACAATGAATTTAAGTTCATGGTATTTTTTCCTTTTTGCAGTTGCATCCTAACATTGTATTATTCTATATACATACTTTCATATACAGCTGGTGAAATTTTATAAATTGTTGATACATACAGAATGTCATACTTTTTCAAATGACTCTTAAATCAGCTAAGTCAAGGGATTTCCTAAGCAAGTTTAAAATTATGGAATTTTAACCATAAATCACACTGAAAGCAGAAATGCTAAATTCCTTTGGTGGATAAGGCATTTCTGAAGTTTTGAGTTTTCTGTCTCAATTTGTACCAGTCCCTCAATGTGAAGATAGGCAAATCATTCTAGGTGTCTTTCACCCTTTGTGTCTAACCACCTAACAGTTGTAAGAGTACTTCCTACAACAACCTGCACTTATATATCACCCTCCACGCATGGTAGCGTCTCAGAGCGCTTAACAGTTGTGGAGCCTGACTCCGAGCCAGGGAGGGAGTGGGGAGGTGGCCGTAAGCAAGGTCGAAGAGGAAGGTTTTCAGAGGGACTTGAAAAAGGGGAGAGAGGGAAAGGCGGAGAGATTGAGAATGCTCCAGAGTTTCGGGGCATACTGGCTGAAAGCACGACCTCTGATAAGATGTGGGTACGGAGTTTGGTCCGGGTAAGTATGTGGGCAGCAGAGTTCTGAATGAGCTGCATCCTTCATTCAGAGCTGGGGAGACTGGTCAGGAGTGCATTTGAGTAATCCAGATAGAAGGTGACAAACGCATGCACCAGGGTTTCGGCTACATTTGGGATAAGATACGGTCAGAGGCGGACAATGTGGCGGAGATTGAAGAAAGTGGTCCTGGTCAGGGACCGGATGTTGGGGAGGAAGGACAGCTGGGGGTCGAACCGGATGCCTAGATTGCATACTGCTTCGGTGAATGTGAGGGAGAGCCCGGGAATGCTACATTCGCTCTCTTCCTCTGATTGGCACCACACTGACTGTGCAGCTAAGACACTTTATATGAGAGAAATCACAGTGAAAACCCATTTCTTCACAAGTCTGCGACACAATCAACCAATATATTTCTCCTCTGGCCCTTTCTAAACAGTATTCATTCACCCATTCTTTGTACATGTCTGGAATTATTTCTAATTTCAGGGTATTGCTAAATTAAACTACATCCACCCTAAAAAATCTAGAACTAATGTTCTAATCCCCAATTTCTTTTGGCACAACATAATCCATAAATGTGAAGAACATTACAATATCATTGTAGGTGATATGTTCAACTCTGCTATTAAGAAGCAACCCAGAAAAAAAACTTTTCTCAATTAGTCTCTATCTGGTATATGTGTATTACAGATTGCAAAATCCATGGATTCTTTAAATGCTTTATAAGTTTTCGACATTGGTAATTTCAAACAATTTTGTCGCATCTGTGCAGTAGGAAATCTGTATTGTATTTTACCATCAGCATGCATAAATTCAATTGTGGGATTAGGATGAAAGCTGATGGATGGAACAGCATTATCACCAGTTGCAAAAGTCAAGATTTCCTCAAAAGAAGCGGCAGCTTTTCCACCTGTCAAGAGAAAACGAGAAATAAATTACTTGATAATAACGGTATCTTTCTTGTATCCATTTGTTCAACCTTCACACACAATAAACTGTTACCACAGTTGGAACATTCAGAATTAAATGCAGTGGATTTTTTAAAAAAATTCAGAAATGTTAAGAATGCTTCCTTGTGCTATTTGAACAGATGCAGCTTATCAGTTATGAACTATTGACAGTCACTCCCATCAGAAAATCCAATGACTGAGATTTTAAGAACCAATAACAAAAAACAGTACACTTAAGACTTAAAGAATCAGCCATTATTGCCTGCTACCTTGTGCTCACACACTCCATTTGAAGTGCTGCCTTACATAAGTAAAGCATATCGATTAGCAAAGATCTTTAAAGGTGCACAGTATATGCAATTTGTCTGTTGGGTCAAACTCTGCTATGATTTAAAAGGTTGAGCTCATGATTAAACCAAATTCATTCAGATCCAAAAACACGAGCTACCATTATTCCCACTCAAGTCACAGAACTTGAAAGATGCCAGAGATGAACATAACTTCAGCTGTACAGAATGGACTTGGTAAGTTATTCAAAGCCAGGTGCCATAAATGTAAACCAAAACGAGTTTCAAGCTTACCTTCGATCTCTCCTAGGTATTCCTTCCAGAAGCGGATTATTCTAGATTCTTGATTGTTTCTGTTCTTTTTATCCTGTGAATACTTGATAGAGAAAAGTTTCTCAAATATCTCTGATGTTAACTTCTTAGGTCTGTGGCAAAACAGCTCCACGAATGCCTCTGGGTACTTTTGAATATTTTCCAACACACCAAGAAACTTCAATCCTTCACGAAACCTAGAAGTATACGAAACAGAATTCTAAGACTTAGATATACTTTTGACCTGAGGAAGTTTTACAGCCGACGATAGTACAACAGTCTCGTTATAACACTGTTGTTGGGAACCCCAACCTGCACTATTGCAAGGTTGCAATAGTCGGTTTCACTGGGTACTAGTGGCCAGCACTTCCTACATACCATCCTATTCCTGCGTTAAAAAATGGCTAATTTCTGGGTGATCGTATCACTACCAAAATAATAATAAATAATAATAATCCTTGCATTTGATATAAATCATTTCCCGTGTGCTGTACATATGCAGGCAGAGACTTAATGACCTGAAAATGTTCTATTTTAGCACGTGGAAAGTGAGTGGGGCCAGCAATACGCATATGCAGAGAAGCAGTTCATCTGACCCTCTACTCCCTCTATTCACTTGTAACAGACATACTCCAAGAGGAAAGCCATCATTCAAGGATATCCCCAACATGCAAGCTGAGAATCTTAGATGGCTTTCAGCTTCACTGGATAGTTAAAAGAAGTGTGGAAAACAGACCCAATAGTAATTTTAACATTTTTATAGAATTCTGCACAATTCTCCATTTTAAGGCATTATTGTTAAGGTTAAGACAATAAATAATTTTAAGCCTCAGTTGACCACTACTTCAAGCTGAGTTTGATTGTCCTGATTTATATTAAAACATCAAAGTATGATTTATACATTTGCATTCTCCAAAGCATACTTAAAATCCAGGATGGAGTTTTTTTTAAATCAAAAAAAACTTTTGATCACCAGGTGTCTGAAAACAAGTATAGCAGTGTTTACTTCAGATTAGATATTCAGAAAACAATGGAGGATTGACATGAAAACATGCACTTAATGCAAGTAAGGTATTATTACAAAGCAAACCTTTCAAAGGGTGAACGAACTCTATTGATCACATGGAAGGTTAGCATATCCTTCACCAACATTTCCTTGTCACCCAAGGACCATACTGGTCTTAAACATCCAGCAATTGAAAGATAGTCAGCATATTCCTTGACATACATTTTTAACTCTTCCAAAGTTGAAGATCCCTTTATCTGAAAGAATAAACCAAACATTAAAATGAAGATGCACATGGGGGGGGGGGGGGGGGTGGTCTATTAGTATCAGAGGTAGACTGTTAACTCCAAATCTCATAATTTCTAATTTTAGCTTTAAACACAAATTCTAGTGATACTAATCCCACCCTGCTGAATGAGCAACTTGTTAATTGTCTAACATTGCCAGCAAAAACTACTAAATTAATCTACTGCAGATCTAGCTTCCTAGATGCAAAATACATATAGAAGGTAGATGACATTTTTTTGAAGATTCCATATTTCTGGTCAAATTTCAAGAATTACATTTTCAGTTGGATTTGAATTTGTGTGTCAAACAAGTTCGCAAAATTCTAACTCATACAATTCAATTGACGATGAGAGGACATCTCAAAGTGCTAGGCAATGCCAGCTGGTCACACAATCTAACCTAACCACCCAGTCTGCCTGAAGACAGCAACTGTATGTTAAAGGAAATAATGAAGAAAAGCTTATTTACCTTTCCTATCTTTTGTAATAGATCAAAATGTTTTACATCTTCAATGGTTGGTTCAGCCATCTCTGGGCCATAAGCCAGACAATTAAACAAGGTTGTGGATAAAAAGCCTGGAGATCGACCACCATGAACTATTGACATTGCAAACACTCGTCCTGCTTCAAAATACCTGCCCCACCGAAGCGCTGTAGAAGAACACATGAACATAAATAAATTCATGCATATTACTAACACATAAATACATTTGCCTACATGACACTCACACTTTAGGAAACAACACTTTTTGTGAGACTCTTTTGGTGTTTTGAAGCCAATGTATTAAAAGCATGTATTTATTCTAAATGGCTAATAATTTTTTGGATAACTTGTCGAACCAAGCTCCTATTTGCTTTATGATTCAGGTGGTTGATATAGGAACCTCCGGTCACTAAAATTAAACAAACTCTCTGGCCCAAGATTTAGTGAAAATATTGTATATCTGAAAGTGAATCAGATAAGGCCACTTTCCACCATCAGTGCCAGAGCTGCAGGCACAAACAAATAGTTTCATTAGACAGTGTAAATGGTATTGTACAACTTTGTCATATTTTCAACTCTGTTGAAAACGAGTCTGTGACAATTAGATTGAATGGAAAAGGTTGGCATTTAGTAGTAGAGGAAAAATAGACAGCAAGCACTAAAACCCAGGGAATGAATACTCCAAATTTCCTTCAGGCTCATAGTAAGTAATTGTTTTTCACATCACAACTCTGATAAGCATTACTTGAACTTGCTTTAACAATCCCCATCACTTCCTGAATTTTATGGCATTTCAGAGTGTTCTACTGTTATAGTAGTTGAAATCGTATTGCAATAAAAATATCTAACCTCTAGAATCTAGATTCAAGTTCTTGGATGTAGCAGAACCTTCAAACAAGGTTGAATTCTGAAGGTTGTGCAACAGCAAACTAAAAAATTCATTACAGGGATTTTCAAGATCATCAACCTCCCTTTGCCTGTCATGATCTAAAAACTTGACACAAATTGTACTGGCAGGATTCAAGTCTTTGTATCGGATCTTCTTCAGATACCCATCCCAGATGTTGTTCTTGTCAACATTGAATGTTGTGATGATTTTTAGATTGATTTGTGATCGCAAGTCTTCTAAAATATCTGCAATTGGTCTTGTTGCAAACATCTGCCTGTAGGTTGAAGAGGAAATTGAACATTGNTTTTTTTTAAATCAATGGAAAATACTGCGTAATACATCATATTCTATTTCATAGCTAAAACACTTTATGGTTTTACAATTTTTGTAATAGGGCAGTTCCAGTAAATAATGAGAGGAAACAGTATGAAGCACAGTAAATACAGGAAAGAATTGCTTCAATGTTCTCCCTATTTTTCTGTAAGTGTTAACTCTTTGCTGGGTAGTTCCACGAGTTCTGGCTACTTGATACCTTGCACAATTCTTCATTTGCCAATCTGGATACTGAGTGTTAGCAGGCTCTCAAGAACATCACAGTCAAACAATCCAACAACCACATACATGCACTTTACAGCAGGATTATACAAGATGAGATCAACAGAAGGGTTGATTTTCACTTGCCTACCTAGGGACACAAGCAAATTATGATGCCCAACTGCAGCTCTGCGATTGAATGAGGAAGACGCTCGTAGGAAGTGGGAAGGTGGCATGTGAAAAAGGAATCAGAGAGGGATACCAAAGTTCCATCTCTAGGCCAGTACTACATACATTTTAACTATGGGAATCTCCTTGAAAGCCTGTTGACGTGTGATGGGTATTACATAAAAGTTTGCACTAAAAATCACAGCAGGGACCAGATTTTGACATTTTACCCATCTTAACGGTTTCTGTCCAGTTGGGACTACAGAACAGCATAATTCCAAAGCATGTGGTCACCTCTTTCTCCCTTGCTCGGTATCCAATCTTGCCACTATACAGCACTGAGATGCTATCTTGTTTAAATGGTGCTATAT
Organism: Callorhinchus milii; assembly: GCF_018977255.1. Classification (NCBI taxonomy): domain Eukaryota; kingdom Metazoa; phylum Chordata; class Chondrichthyes; order Chimaeriformes; family Callorhinchidae; genus Callorhinchus; species Callorhinchus milii. The sequence continues at coordinate 11,933,272 of NW_024704750.1, read as the reverse complement.
AAATGAGTTGTTGTTCTAGTGGTCTGCATTTCATTTTACTTTCCCTTTCAACTGCTTTATATTCAACCACCCCCCTGATTAACCTACTTATGTACAATGAGGCAATGTGAAAAAAACAATAGATATGAAGGATGTTGGAATTCTAAGACAGTTAAACTCATTTTTCAAATCTTTATTTTAGAGCATAGGTGCAGATTTTAAGAATTTACGTGGGTAGCAGTTTTCTTCACATTCTGTAGATAACATAGCAGCTTTCAACCAATTCTGTAGACAACTTGAAATAAGCAGAATTCAGCTGAATCTAGACAATTTTGTATCCACCCTGAAGTCTCACTGATTTGGGGGGCACAACAGACGAATCTGTCTTGTTCCTTCTCCTAAGGTAAATTGGGGCAAATAAAAATAAATTAAATTGTTGATAAGTACAAGATCACAAGAGAGGCTCCAATGACAACTAATTTGATCTTATTTTTTTAGAATAATTACCCTTCTTTCCTATAATAGCATCAGGCTTTTTTTTTTGAAATGAGCCTCAACCACCCTTTCTGTTGCAGAAATACTTTCTGATATTTTCTAAAAATTGCCCTTCATAACCCTGAATCCTGTCCTGCTGCCTTGATAAGTCTGAAATCACTTTTTTCACAATTCTAGTAAGCACTGTGTGTAGGTAGACTCCACTAAGTGGCAAGGCCGAGAAAAAAATCAGACCCCACGTTTAAGTGTATTATAAATACAGCCACCAGCATTCAGCGTTTTCCATTGTCAAGTGACTGTTGACTTCATCACACCATGTATGTATACAGTGAAGTCAGGTGGTCAACTGCGGCTGTTGTTGCAAGCATTTCCAACTATGGTTGGGATGGCACTGATGCCACGAAGCTTTTTGTGCCCGTGTTCTATTTGTTGAAAAATGGTGAGTCGTCACCATAAGCCAGGTGTACTGCACTTTTGGGATATTGCGGGTCCATGGAATAACTATTCTATGTGGACGAGGTTTACACCAAAATCTTCAGCAGGGTTGAAGTTTAAAGAGTTCAATAATCAAACTTTCAAGATAACCATTTAAGTTTTGTGACACAAAACATCTACAAGCTTAGCTTGAATTTTGTTGACAAAAATCAGCACTGACCGATTTCTAGTTTCTTTCTGAGTTTCACTGGATAATCTAGGACATTTAGGAGAAGAATGCACGGATTCATGATGGCCTGTACGTTTGCGGTTACTCGACTTAGTTATTACTGAACGAAGTCTTTCCTTCATTTTTTCTGCGAAAAAAAATCCACAAATAAATTAATATTTTTAGGGGTTCTACAAATACAGGAGTTGTACACGAAAACTACAAGATGGTAAATGGAATCATGCATTTATAGTAAAAAAAAGCAAGATATGGAATTAGAGATCAGTTAGATCTGTAATTTGAAAAATGCAAGTGTTGAACGGGTCTTGTTCTTTCTTACTCCACCTAATTTAGAGACATAGGCTCGCCCAACTTATGTTCTAAAATCCTTTGAAATTTACTGAAAGAATTAAATAATCATTGTACAGTATCCATGGATAGTTCACATTGTGTAAAATCTGTAGGAGTAGATTGTAAAATACCAAATTGCTTTTTCTACTTATTGTGTTGCAACAATAACTCATCTGAAACTTCAAAAACACCGTTTTATTAAAATAGAAAAAATTATTACGAGTCATAATTTATAAATGCTAAATATTTCCAAAATAACATACCTGATTTGTGTACAATCGCTCTACACTCAGGACACTCCCAGTCTTGCAAACATCTCACTAAAGTTGAACAGGCCAGATGGGTTCCACTAGAGCCACAGTACTTGCAAAGTACAATGTCCCATTTACTGAAACAAAATATTTCATTGCAATAAATTACTTCTTGCTACTGCAACCAACACACATTTCATTGTTTAAAGAAACCCTCAGTTATTTGCCCAAATAAATTGAAAAGTAGCAACAGAGGTCCATTTACATTAATTAGTGGCATTACACACAATCAAATTATCCATGGGTAAAGGGGGTTTGACAATTTAAGTGATGCCCAAAACTTAAAAATGTAATTCATGACAAATCTAATTTTAGCCTCAATTTAAACTTTCAGGATGTTATATTAAACACCGGGTGGGTGATAATCTGCCTCACAGTAAATTTAGAACCTGTTCCAACATTACAAAGGAGTGAAATATAGGAGTGAACCTGCAAATTATAAATCAATGATTGCAATATCCTTAGTTGGGAAAATGTAACAGCATTATTGATAATTATGTCCATTGGTTCCTTAAAATACCTTCACTACCCAACACAACTACAGAGTTACACCTGCTAAGGTCGAGCTTGAGCAAGACAATTGAGTTAACTTGTCATCTTGTTAATAATAGGTTGAGCAAGACGATTGCGTTAACTTGTCATCTTGTCAGATGGAAAAATGACTACCACGAGTTTGGCTCGCTCTCCTGTGTTTGAGCATTTATCTCTCGGTTTCTGTGAGTGTGTGTTTCTCGACGCATCTGTCTCTCTTTCTGTGAGTGTGTGTCTCTCTCTTTCTGTGAGTGTGTGTCTCTGTATCTGTGTGTGGTGATGGACCCCAAGAGGCAGTAGGTGGTGACCTCCTAGAACCCCTGAATCAGGACCAATTTTCTAATAGCCCTGGTCATAACACAGGCTTGAATTTTACAGTATTTAACTAAATTTTACAGATACCCTCAGTCCAAGCACTGATAATTAGTGAACCAAAAATAGATTTTAACCCTGCACAGCTTAGTGTTAAGAAACATGAATCCTATTGCATTGATATGGGAAGGCTTAATACATCAATAGAATAGTAAAACAGGTTTATCAACATTGTTTTATGTACCATATACTGTGCACTGTATTACTTTAGTACATTATAATCCCTCCAAAAAACCAAAAACAATAATTAAATTGGTCATTTTCAATCCACGATTGTTTGTGGGACATTGCTGTGCGCAATTGGCTGCCGCGTTCGCCCACAAATATACAGTCAATTCACTTTAGTGTGTTCTGTGAAGCGCTTTGGGATGTCCTCCTGACATGAAAAGCGCTATATCAAATGCAAGGATTATTATTATTATTATTCTAAATGAATTTTTTGAACACTACTTCCACACATCCAAAATACTTTGGCCAGAAGTATTTTGAATATAAAGTAATTTGGGGACAAAAAGAATATCATAGAATGTTAAAGCACCAATATGGGCCATTTAGTCCATCTAGTTTTTGAGTCTGGTGTTTTTCCCTTGTTCAATAAGAATAACTAATTTAAACTGTAAAATGATGAGAGTCTTTACCCTTCAGTTTCAGCATATTCTCTTCCATTTTTGCACAAGCATTTTCTCACATCACATCTCTGGTAACGCTGCAGTAGCTCCTGATATGCATTCTCTTCAAGTTCCCAAGATGCATCTCTGTGTAGAAAAAACACAGTATACAATAAGGAACAGCAGTTCTACAATTTGGGTTCCATTAAAAAAGGAACACTCAAAATTCACAGCTAAGGCACCAGCGGCCATTTTATGAATGGAATAAATCTTGTATTCCTCCAAATCCCAATTTGGTTGCAGTTAATACATCTCCATCCTTTATTTAGTGAATCAAACTCTGAAACTTTTCATTGGCAAGTGTATACATACTTTTCTGGGACATGGATCCCCATTCGCAACATCTCTTGCTGGAATTCATCCTTATTACTACAAATAGTGCACCTGAAGAAGAACATCCCAGCACTCAATGCTTGATACTACAGAAAGGAAAGAAAACAAAATCACATATTGGCCAATCAAACAATCTCCTCCCTGAGACACCAGCTATGGATAAAAGATTGGAAAGCTGAATTTGATCAAATTCACTCCAAAGTAGTAGACAGGAGACTTCCAACATTGACCTAATGAGGATTTTTACCATCACGACTCTTCTTGATGGGATATGCCCTTCAGCAACACTGAGTTTGTGGTCCTTGTTATAAGACTACTACCACTGAAATGGAGCATTCTGTAAACTGCTCCTTGAATAAACCTTTAAACTGCTGTACATTAAAACACATACCATTTGACACATGGTTCCATCACAATCTGCTAACATACTAATATTTTGCATTGGAATGTTCATGCAGTTTTCAGTGCAAATAAATACTGCTCTCTCCCAAATCAATTTTTTTTAAATTCAAAATTCTTTACTTGCTTAGTCCTTACTTGATAAATGATTGTATTCCTATGTTACTGCTTCAGTGTCATAAGCAATCCAGCTAGGTAAATTGCCATTTGTTCTTAGCCTGCTTCAGTATGTCTTTTTCAATCAGTTCTTTAGAAAATACTACCACAGCATGCAACAATATTAGCCTATCATTAAAAAACAGACACCTGAACCTAACCAATAAGCACTAATAATTCAACATGTTCACGAGTAACAATAATCATTCTTTAAAAGTGAGATGGTACACTTTTGATTCAACGTTTTTTAAAATCATCAATGTTGACAGTATACCCTGCATCACCCATCTAAAAATTAAAATTACCGATAATAGCACCTTGCAATCTAATTTTGACCTGTTAATTTTAAACTTCACTCACCTGAACACATTGTCTGTGAAGCCATGTATTTTTACAGCAGGGACTCTTTAGAACATCATAGGATGGAAGTGTATCAATGGATTCCAAACAGACAGCACATGCATGTGAACTATTTGCCCATTTTGCTGCAGGTGGCACTTTTTGGACAGGTTTGTGTTCCCAACAGTAAGACCTGGAGAGCAAAAGTCAATCCATCCTTTTACAAAACAAATTCAGTCAAATTTTACAATATATTATATACACAAAGAAACAAAAATGTGAAAATAAAAGATGTATCTTAACAATCAAGTTGCCAGCTTGATTGATTTGACCACCCTGCATTATGGTATTACCATTTAAATTAGTTAGAATTTACAGATTTAAAAAAAAACTGATTTGCAAGTCAGTCAAACATTTTCACAGTGAACATAAACTAACTGTAATTTTGGATTCTACGTGTGCAACTGTCAATCTGTGAGAAGTGAAAATTATATTTCACACCATGGCCGGAACTTACAAGATTGTAATTCCACTCCAAAGGGGTTCCAAAGATAAATTTCAAAAATCACACCCCAGTAGCACAACTACCAGAGTACAACCGAAAATTAGTGTTGCAACAATCTACTGCTACAATCCTGTTGCATTCAACTTCTTGCAGCAGGCCTTAAATGTTGCTCTAAATCAATTAAATAGAGTAGAGATGTGTATTGTGAATTTAACCAGCTAAAACAATACAGCTTATCATTGGAGAGGACGGTTGTAGCTTGTCCAGCTCGGAGCATACTACCAGTTACAGATTGGGCTAGCAGGTTTGTCTGGAGTAGAGTGTGAAGAATTAAAGCCATAGCCCTTAGGGATTGATCGCTCCAAGTTCTAGTCATAAGTCAACCTGGCTGATCCACAATCAACAATGCCCTTGAGAACTGCTGACCAACAAGTATAGGATTGCAAAGAGTGCCTCGGAAAATGTTCTATTGCATGCATTATCACCATGGAACTAACTCAGCCTAACAGAAATGCAACTTACCTTTCCTACAAAGAGGGTAGTTACTAGTTGATCATTAGGCATTCAAATAAATGTAGGTTTTGCTAATCAATTTCAATGTCAAAAGATATTTTTATTTATCTGTTAGTGCTTTGATATGTGATACAAGTAGAATGGGGAGTGAGTTGTAGGCACAATTCCAATCATGCAAGAGACAAAACTCACAAGCATTGAGGGATCATTCTATCATATTAAAGAACTGCCCTAATTTACCCTTATTGAATTTCCAATAAATACAGGAAACGTAACACTCTTCTGATAACTAGTCCTCTGAAAACATATTGAACAAACTTACGCAAACTGTCCTGTAAATTGGAAAATGCATTGCTTCGCCACACCACAAGGAAAATGAAAGCTCTTCCGACATTTTGCAACAGTGCAGCCTATTGACGCTCCACGTTTCCTGCAAACATTGCAAGTCTAAAAAAGGAACTAGATGTTATGTCAGCATTTAACTTCTAGTTAGAACACACTAAATGATAACATTTCAAAGTACATAAAATGTACTTTGAAATGTACATGGGATGTACTGAGTTCCAAATGGCTTCCTTATCAAGTTTACTAGCTCCAAACATGTCATGCTCCAAAATATGTGTCATTACAATTTGCTTGCTTTAAATAACACACATCTAGGTTGAGTCAGTACAAATTAACTCAATTCTTAATATCTTAGGTGTGCTGTGAGTTAATTTTCCTGCTGAAAACGATGAAAAAAATGGAACTTACAGGATCTCTCACAAATGCTAAATGTCTGTTGCTTTTATACTGCTGGAAGCAATGAGACTTCACCTCCAGCACTGGGGTGGAAAACCAGGTTTTGGAAACTTACACCCTATTGCATAATAATAATCCTTGCATTTGATATAGCGCTTGATCATTCTTCGAGACGTCTCAGAGTGCTTCACAGAATATAATGGAGAGTGAATTGACTATATGTCTTGTGGGCAAAATGCCACAGCCAATTGCACATAGCAGTGTCCCACCGACAATCATGGATCAGGTGAGCATTTTTTTTATTTTTGAAGGGATTATTACTCCTGGAAATGCGATCTGCCAAACAACTAACAACCGGGTTCCTACTTACTGTTTGGTAAACAGAGGCACGTGGAGCCAGGAAACTTGCTTAATGCTTCGTACTGCCGGGGAATCTAACCCAGGTCCTCTCGCTTGCAAGGCAAGTGCTCTAACTAGTACAATACAGGACTCCACTTATAATCATACTTGCTCCGATAGTTTAAAAATGAACATTTGGAAAAGTTAAAAAAATGATAACCTGTCAAATCTTTTGTATTTGAATCTTTTTTAAGACTATTACACTCCGATCGAGATCTAATTCCAGATGTTCCAGCAACACATTTTGTAATGCCAACAGAAGAAGACCGGATACAGTGTTTAGCATGTTGCTAAAACTGACATTCTACAGGACTCCAAATTGCTTTTAATGATTGTGCATTATTTATACTGAGTGGGGGAGAAAGTGTAGCGTAAACGCGAGAACATTTTGAAACTAACGTATGATTTTTCATTCTTAAACACAGTAACACTGAATTTACAGGATGGTGGCTGGAGCTCAATTACTCCCTCCAGAGGAGTTTCAGGTAACTGCACCACAGCCACATATGCTTGTGGGGAGAAACAGATAATGTTTGATAATGTACAGAACAACACATTATACACGAAAGTTTCTCTGCACAGCTCAACAACTTACTTCAACTTGAATCTTTCGAAGGACAAAAGGTTAATTTTTCTGCACCAAACATCGTTGCATTTGCTTAGAGAGGTAACCAAATTATGGGCCAATTTGTGCTATGGAATCATGTTACCAGAGCTGAAAACTTCTAACTCATGTGAACTCTGGTCTCATTGTACTTATTTTAATGATTGAAGTCAACCACAAAATACAACATTTACAGAAACAAGACTTCTAATGTTTTCTGAGCATAGGTACAATAAAATGGCACTACAAGACAATGATGGAAAATCAGAAAACATTTAACAATGCAATCAATGTTGCAGAGACCTACGCAATGAATCTCACACAGCAATGAATTAGTTTCTTTTTGTGAAACATCTTTACATATGTGAGTTAAAGTAATAACAAAGAGTTAAAAAGCAGTGCATTTTACATACAATTTTTGTAGCTCTATGAAGCTCCTTTTTGATATCCACGGGAAGAAATCCATAGATTCCTTCATTTTCCTTTCCACGTTGATACAAACCACTTGACATAATCTGCAACAGTTTTTTTATTTAAATGAGTTAGCAAACCTGTACAATACACTCAGTACTAAATTAAGCGCCTTATTTGGAACATTTCACATTGCCCCTTGTCAAGCAGATTAAACTTGTACATTTTTAACCAATTTATATTGTGTAAGTGGAATGACATCAGTTCCAATTGTTGGTGATTAGAAGTGGGGAGCTACTTCATACCAAGAATTGCTTTAAACAGAGAGCTTGGTCAACCTCCCTTGCTGGACCTTGATTGTCTGAAGCCATGAAAATTCACTGCCTTAAAGTAATAATAATCATCCTTGCATTTGATATAGCGCCTTATCACGTCTGTTTTAAAGCGCTTCACAGAATATACCGTAAAGTGAATTGACTGTATATTTTGTGGGTGAAACTTGGCAGCCAATTGCGCATTCAATTCCAGGCAGAGGGCGAAACCTTGGGCAAGTTTCCTTACTCCACACGCCTAATAATAATCCCTCCAAAACCAAAAACAATAATAAAATTGGTCATTTTCAATCTACGACTGTTTGTAGGACATTGCTGTGCGCAATTGGCTGCCGCGTTCGCCCCCCATTTTTACAGTCAATTCACTTTACAGTGTGTTCTGTGAAGCGCTTTGGGACGTCCTTCCGACGTGAAAAGCGCTATATCAAATGCAAGGATTATTATTATAATAGCAGAGTCCCACAAACAGTGATGGATTGAATGACCATTTTATCATTTTTTTTAAGGAAAAGCAATCCGCCAATCGACTGATAACCAGGTTGCTAATTACTGCTAGGTAAACAGAGGAATGTGGAGTAGGAAAACTGTTACGCCCTGCCTCAAGTCGAACCTGGGTCTCTCGCTTGCGAGGCGAGTGGTCTAACAACTGAGTCCAAATTCCTGCACTCAATTCAAATCATCCTACCCATGACCAACACAGCCTTGATGTACACTGAGTCTTGCATTACACTCTATATGTCTGTATTTACAATATAATTTAGAACTCAGTACGTACTCTGATAAGACCTAAAACAGAAAATGTTAATTAAACAAAATATTCCTGAACGATGAGCAACCTTATAACTGCTTCATTATTATTCTGCATCTTTGTTACTTTTATGCAGCAATTACTAGTGTGGTTTATAAACCAACAGCTGTAGAGAATAGTTGTACTGTATGCTCACACTGTGTTTGTGTGTGTCTTTCTTGGTCTGACTGGAGTGCATACATGTCGTGTCGATATTGCTCCATCATTGGAACCCTGTTGTGGAAATCTGTTACAATTTGTCGAACTTCAGGAAGTGTGTGAAACCAATTGACAGCAACAATCTGCTGCTGTGAGCACAGCATCTAAATAAACCAGATTGACTTTTAAAGAGTCATCAAAATGAACTCATTATCATGGAACAAACCAATGTGACACAATGAGTTTGGAAGAAAGCACTGTGACAACAGCAGCTAAGAAAAAAAACGAGCACAACAGCAATTATGTCTTTTGCCAATGGAATACTATAAAATGCATTATTTTCGCAGTCCGTTTAAAGTTGTTATATTTACATGACTCACTAATCTACAAATTTAAATTCACAAATTCACCACTCTCTGCGCAAAGTAGTTAAATCTAAGCTGTGTTGTTCTTCCCGGTTCTAAGATTGAGTTTGTACTCCATTACAGTTTGTGAAAATATTAACAACAACAAAATTACATTTGTATAGCATCTTTCACGTCGGGAGGACGTCCCAACGTGCTGGATAGGCAGAGCTATGGACCCGAGCTGGGGGTCCGGATGGAGATGGGTGGAGGGTGGGGGGGGGGGAAGCAGAGAGATCGAAAGCACGGTCGAAGAGGAGGGTCTTGAGGTGGGTCTTAAAGGTGGCGAAGGAGGGAGCGAGGAGGAGGGACTGTGGGATGGAGTTCCAGAGAGTGGGGCAGAGTGCGGAAGGCATGCCCGCCAATAATGGGGCGAGCAAAGCGGGGGATGTGAAGCAGGCTGGATGGAGCCCACTGAGCGGAGGGAGCGAGTGGAATGGTAGGGGGTTAGGAGGTTGCAGAGGTAGGGGGGAGCAAGACCATGGAGGGCTTTGAAGGTGAGGTCCTGAATCTTGAACTGTATCCTCTGTGTGATGGGAAGCCAGTGGAGTTGGGCAAGGATGGAGGTGATAGGGTCACGGAGCTGAGTGCGGGAGAGGACACGGGCTGCAGAGTTCTGGATGATGGATATAAAATTAACATGCTATTAGGGCTCAGTTTATCTAAACACTTTAGGATTGTGAATATTTTAAGACCTCCCAAAATCTTTCGTTCAGTGTAAACATTTCCAGATTCTCAGCTCAGGTTTCCAATTCCAGCTACGAATTTAGTTGCAGTTTGTCAGTTCCACTCTGATTCTAAAATATCTTGACTTAAAACACAGTACTCCTTATAGAGATAGATAAATGCTTTGTACAAGTTCATGCCTATGATTTTGATGTGTCCCTTCAGCTAAATGCCTCAATGTATTATTTGCAATATTCATTGCTACTACACACTGCACTCATGGTTACAACCTATCCGCAAGTACAATCAAATCTCTTGCCTGTGCTGTGTAATCTGGACTATACTCACGTTAATTTATATCCCCAGTTTCCCAACCTCATCATTCTGCATTACCTTCACGGCCTAGCACCTCCCCATCTCTCTGATCTGCTTGTGCCCACTTCTCTGCTCACTGCCTCCTCACCATCACTGGGGGTTGAGCCTTCAGTTATCTTGCCCCAATTGTGGAACTCCCTGCCTCTGCTTGCCCTCCACCCCATCTATCCTTAAATCCCACCTTGAAATCAACTTCAATCATATCTGTGGTCACTTCCTACCCCCTCCTTGTGCAGTGTCCAACCCTGCCACTGTGAAGTGTTGAGATTTATCCCATCCTGTGTGCAAGTTTACTTAAATTATCTCATCAACCAAGGATCAAGGCAGACTATTTGAATAAGCAGAACTTGGGTACAGTAGGCACTTAGGGTCAACAAAATATCACTAGCATGGACATATAAAAACTTGTATGCATCAAGAAAGAGAAAAAAACATTATTTCCAGAATATTGCCAATACTTTCTTACTTTCTCCTGGTTTTCACCAACTTTTATTTTTCACTCTATTTACTGAAATAAACGTGGTTTGAAACTTACCAAACAATAATAATGAAGAGTAATTCCGCAATCATAAGTTTCCTTCTTGCCATATTTTTCTGGGCAATCATCATTCCGTCGGCAAAATGCGCAAGCTGCAAGACCAAAAACAATATGCATGGATTTGGAACAAAAGCGTGCACGCTCACGTTTCCTCAGTGACATAGCCCTGGGTGTCGTGAGTTCCATAGCATCAGAGAAAACACACTTCATCAATCCCCCACTGACACCATCTTAAAAGACCAGATACAGAAATGGTAATGAAAGGGTCAAATGCATTCTCGCATCAAGATAATACACTTAACCCACATAGTGAGAATGACCTAGAAGTCAGCAAGAATGCATAAAATTCATTAGCTGAAAAATAGTTTAGGAATGAAACAGTTGGCAATAATCCCTAAAACAACTTTCAAAATCACTGTAAAATGTGAATGCATCACAACCTTCACACCAACAAGTTTAGCTTGGCTTCTTTCTTGTTTTTCCCCCAAGCTATACACAATTCAAAAAAGTAAATAAATATATCTATTTTTTGACTGCACTTATTATTATTATTTTTATTAATAATAAACCTTGCATTTGAAATAGCACCTTATCACATCTTTGAGATGCCTCAAAGCGCTTCATAGAATATACTGTAAAGTGAATTGACTGTATACTTTGTGGGCAAAACGCAGCAGCCAATTGCGCACAGCCGTATCCCACAAACAATCGTGGATTGAGTGATCAAATTATTATTATTTATTTTGAAGAAATTATTACCCCCGGAAAAGCAATCCACCAATCGACTAACAACACAGGGTTCCTACTTACTGCTAGGTCTTGCCCCTCCCGATCCCCCTTGGCTCCCACCCAGCATAGTCAAGTGCTTGGAGACATCCTCCCGATGTGAAAGATGTTGTACATTCTATCGTACAACATTTCACTAGTAAATTTGTTGATTTTTTTTGTCAGCATCATTGTTTATAAGATATGGTTGATTTGTTACTGGAACCTGCTTCTGTAGAAATGCATTTCACACTTATTTATAAGTATGCATATTTGTATGTTTTGCCATAGAGCAAGAGACCAACCTTTTATATAAAAAGGACAGGAATACTTACGAGGATTCTCATTCTGGTGAGGCATCTTGTTCACTTCTCACGGCAAACTGAAGCAATTGTGGTGATCAGATTTTACAGCTTCCTAGAATGGAGTACATAACATCATTTAACTACATAGTAACAGAGTAAGATTAATGTTCAGATACATTTTATGTGCCGAGTAAGTGAAATTCAGTTGCCATTTTCCAGTCCGTGCTCAGATTTCAGTGATGTCTGTTACCTTGTATGCATTACATAACCAGCTTGGTTTAACAAATTGGTGACCAGACAAGAGTACCACAATGCTACTTCAACTCTTTCAAAGGATACTCAAAGGAAAGTGCTCAGTGAAACACAAAATACTGCAGATGCTGGAAACCTGAAAACAAAACAACAACTTGGATTTACATAGCATCCTCCACGCCGGACGGCATCTCAGAGCGTTTCACAGTATGAAACGAATCCCGGGGCCAAGCCAGGGGGAGGGGAAGGTGACCAAAGGCACGGTCGAAAAGAAAGGTCTTCAGAAGGGACTTGAAAGTAGGAAGAGAGGGGAGGGGGCGAGGCGAAGGGAGTGAGGAAGGGAATTCCAGAGCCTTGGGGCATGGTGGTTGAAGGCACGGCTGCCGAGGATGGAGCGGAGGACTCGGGGGACGGGGAGGAGGCCAGACCCGGAGGATTGAAGACAATGGGTGCTGTTTTGAGGAGAGAGGTCAGAGAGGTAGGGGGGTGCAGAGGAGTGGAGGGATTTGAATACAAGGGTGAGGATCTTGAAATCAATCCAACGAGGTGTTAATGATGCAGAACAAAGGGTGGGGGAGCAGTTGCGAACCATATTCCAGCTTCTAAAGAAGGAAGATCAAGACTAAGACTTAGATGACTGTCTAAGTCTGTCTAACAACTGTATCGACACTCTCAAACAGGCAAGAGTACAGCAGTACCTGGATACCTTTTGGGTGATCGAACAGGCAAACTGGATACATTTTGGTGGATTAAATTGGACATTAAATTAGACATTACTCCTCCATCTCTTCCGCAACATTCGGTTTGGCCAACCTTAATCGCTGTGAACTGTACATGAATACATAAGCATTATTCTGGTGTACTATTTTAACCATCTACAACCATTATTAATGTGAATTAATAAATATTTTTATATAAGATTTATGTCAATCTTTACTTCACCACAGGGTTAAAATGAACATCTTACAAGAGTAATCGAGTAAGTGGAAAGTCAGGTCATCCCCTTTAAAACGCTCTTCAATCCGTATTTAACCGTAATCCCTTAATAATAATAATCCTTGCATTTGATATAGTGCCTTATCACATCTTCAAGACATCTCAAAGGTCAAAAATACTGTGTGTGTGGGTGTATATATATATAAAACTAAAACACACAAACAGACTGAACATCTGGTTCAAGAAAACTCAGGATTTGAATAATTTATATGTATTCACCCCCAAAATATACAGTCAATTAATTTACAGTATATTCCGTGAAGCGCGTCTGAGACGTCTCGAAAACATTATAAGTCCCTAGATCACATGCAAGGATTAAAATCATTATTTTTCGAATGGGGGGGGGGGGGGGGGGTATGTTCAACCTTAAATCTCGTTACCCATAAAACAAAAAAAGCGGCAGGTTTGTCCCTTACATTACATATCATCCCCTACAGTTAGTTTCACTGTTTTTTTTCCCCAGTCAAATGCAAGGATTATTATTGTTATTTTTATTATTATTATTACAATAATAACAGAGATTTTTAAAATCCTTTTTTTTTGGGGGACGTATAGAAACAGATTTTTTTTCGAAAATAATTGAAAGCCCCGACCTTTTGGAGAAGATCACGAGCCGCACGTAGGCCGCCGCCCGGACACTGGAGAAGCGGGGACCTCCCTCCCTCCCTCCCTCCCGCCCTCTCTCTCTCTCTCTTTCCTCGGCGCCGCCACAACCTCCGAGACGGACAATAATTTCGGGAAAAGCCTCTCTGGTCGGTTACTCACCGCCTCTCTCAAAGTGACCGGCGACGGAACAATGGCCGCCGGTGTATTATTGCTGCCGTTATTACTATTGTTGTTGTGGACCCCCGGGTCTGCCCACGGGGCTCCCTTCTCTCTCCTCCCTTTTCTTTCTTTTTTTCTTTCTCTCTCTCTCAATTTCTTTCTCTTTCCCTCTCTCTCTCTTTCTTTCTTACTTTCTCTCTCCCTCCCTCCCTCCCTCTCTTTCTTTCTTTCTCTCTCTCTGTCTGTCTTTCTTTCTTTCTCTCTCTCTCTCGCTCTCCGTCGCTTTTCTTTTTTCGTGGCTCTTCCTCAACGGCGCTCAGATTCAAATGTGCAACTTCCGGCTCACGGACCGGCGCGAGGCCGGAAGTGATTCCCGAGTCGCTGTGACCCCCTGGAATTGACCCCTCAGCGTGTCCAACTGTCACTGGTGGTGAGGGCGTGGGCGCGAAGACTGTTCTGCTCCTCTTTCTTTCTCTCCGTGTGTGTGTGTGTGTGTCTCTCTCTCTCTCCCTCCCTCTTGGCTGTGCCTTTTTTTTCTCCTTTGATTTAATTTTACGTGGTGGGTGGGTGTGTTGGTGGTGGTGGTGGGGGGGGGGGAATATTCACGGCATCGCCTTAAGACGCGTCATAATAAACCGACAGTGATCTCGGCACCTGCCAACCAACCGCACGTGTTGAGCAATGGCGGGCGGTGCGGTGCGGGCGCCACGTTTACAGTCCCGGGTCAGTTACTCGGAAAGGACTGGCCCGCGGTCGGCACGAGCTTGGGAGCCCCTCCACCTCTCCACGAGGGGGGGAGGGAACCTCACACGAAATAACGTGGCACCGCGGAACAACCGACGGACTGTTCCCTCACCCGCCTCCGCCCAGGCCCTTCCTACTGACTGAAAATCCCGTCACCTTTGCGTTCCCCGGGGAATGAGATGCGCCCTCCACCCCCCAGTTGTTGGGTGGGTGAAATTGGTTCAGTTGTCACCTGTTCACATTCAGTGACACCAACTGCTATTTTCCCCCCTCCCCCTGCAATCCAGGGGGACTCCTGGTTTGATTTCCCTCTGCCCTGATCGCCAGCTCCTCAGTCCTCAACACCTGACTTTTCTTTCTCTGGTTCTTTCCGATTCTGCCCGACACTCAGTTTCCTGCAAATCTCCTGTACTGCATTGCTTCTCTCCTACGAGTCCCCTCCCTCCCCGAACCTGTATGGTGACAACGTTAAGTTAATAATAATAATAATAATAATAATAATAGCAATAGAGATAAGTTGGATAGATGGAGAGAAAGGAAGGTGAACAGGCAAAGCAAATGGAAAACAGCTGAAATGGAAATAAAGAGAAGAAAAAACAAAGATGAACATAAAAGAAAAAAATGTTTTTTGTTGACTGCGAATATTCTGGGTGGAAGCGATAGCATTTTTGTTTATTCCTCTGAACTCAAGAAACCAGGGGTGGCAGTGGGGAGATCTGGTCAGCAGAAATTGGCCAACAAGACAGATGTTTAATATCTCTGGTGGAGGTTCAGGAATTTCTGAAATTATTGGGAGGAAATGTTCACTAGTTTGAAAATAATATAAGGAAATTAGTTCTCCGGGGACAGGATGAGAAGCTTTTAAATCAGTGCTTTGAAGAAGTACACATTAAGTCTGAAAAAGAAAAATAGATTAGATTGGAGAAAAAAAGCCAGAAGAAGAAATATCATGGCTAACAACCCATAGATTGATGGTGAGTCATTATAATGCTCACGAAGACTCATTTAGAGTAGAACTCAATATCATAAGAGGAAGTGAAGTATGAATAATCAGTAATGTTTCAATATTTTGAACAATGAGACAAAGTGCAGAGGCTTTTGTCTTGGCAGTTTAAGAAAGTAAATGACATTTGAAATCATAGGGACAAATAGGACAATGAAATCAAAGCTAAACAAGTGTTGAAGCCAAAGTGTTGATTCTTTCAAACACAGATTAGATAATTTTCTTTTAGGAAATAACATTATGGGATACAGTACAAAGGTAGTTTGGGACACATGTGCATGCGACCATCAGGAAGGTGGAAGGCGAACTAGATATACCTGGTCTTTTTCGTCCAGTATTATTATGTTGGCGAACTAGATATACCTGGTCTTTTTCGTCCAGTATTTCTTATTATGTTCTTATGTAGACTAGAGCACTTTAAGAGTGTTAATAGTAAAGGTTAAAAATCATAATAAATCCAAATGGATTTATTATTTTTAATTATTTAAACTCCACACGCCTAATAATAATCCCTTCAAAAAAACAAAAACAATGATAAATTGGTCATTTTCAATCCACGACTGTTTGTGGGACACTGCTGTGCGCAATTGGCTGCCACGTTTCGCCAACAAATATACAGTCGATTCACTTTACAGCATATTCTGTGAAGCGCTTTGAGACGTTTAGAAGACGTGAAAAGCGCTATATCAAATGCAAGGATTATTATTATTATTTGTTTCTGGAGACTTGAAGATGTTACTTTGTGAACCACAATATCAATAGAGGCGAGGTTTCTTTGACAAAATACCATACCACTAAAAACTTGACAGAATTCCCAAAAGCCATGAGAAATGGACAAGTGCATATGTGGAAGTCCAGACATATATTCATTTTTCCTGTATGCTGAGTAGCAAGTAGCCTTACTGGGATGAAATGTAAATTTAGTTAGATGCATTTGTATGGCTTACAGGGAAAGCTAGAACTGCATGTGTGGGAAAGCTAGAACTACATGTGTGCAAAAGTACATCCAAGGGCAAAATCAAATTTCAGCATTTGGCCATTATCTTCAAATAGCTAATTAGCATAGTGTTATAATGTAAAGCTTGGTGGCCAGCCAAGTAGTAAGTTATAACGAGGGGAGACTGCTGGAAAATATTCGTGGCTGCAGGGCTTTTGGAATGAAAGAGCTTTGCAACACATTTTTCTAAGTACTGTAAAATGAAATTGAATGGATTGAAGTACACAATAAACAACACTGCAAGTTAAAAGATTTATAAACAGCAGAGTGACATTGACATTTAAAGAAATAACAGCAGTTTTTGTAAATCAGCTTTTAATTGATATTACATTAAGCACAAGTTCAGAGATAAGCAGCAGTATGAAGCTTGCATGCTGGGTTTCCTTGCAGAACCAACTCTGGCATACCTACTCCAATTAGTGGAATTACTGCATCACAGTTAGATATAGGTGGGACAAGTCGCAGACGTATACTAAGTAGCACCCTAATTGAAGCAATGATAATCTTTAGAGACTAACTCTTATTCTGGTAAAACAACAACAAAATTACATTTATAGAGCACCTTTCACGTTGGGAGGATGTCCCAAAGTGATGTCGGGGCCCGAGCACGGGGGAGGGGTGGTGTAGGGGTGAGGGAAGGCAGAGGGGTGGGAGGGAGACCAAAGGCACTGTTGAAGAGAAGGGTCTTAAGACCAGCCTTGAAGGATGCAAGGGAGGAAGCGAGGCGAAGAGTGTGGGGGTAGAGAGGCTGAAAGCCTGGCCACCAATGGTAGGGCAGGTTGGCCTATTGAACGGAGGGAACGGGCAGGTTGGTAGGGAGTCAGCAGGTCAATATAGGTGTCAAGTGCTGCCTTAGCTCAGTTGATAACTCTCTGTCTCAGAGTCAGTTAGTTGCAGCTTCGATTTTGGATTTTTTGAAAAAGAGTCTTGACTGACTCCAGTGCAACTTTTGGGGAGCTCAGCGTTGATACAAGTGTTGATGCTGTACTTGATTGAGACTTTAAACCAAAGTCCTCTCTGCCTGTTTTATAGGGACTTTAAATAACCCACAACAATAATAATAATAATAATCCTTGCATTTGATATACTGCTTTTCACGTTTTCTAGACGTCCCAAAGCGCTTCACAGAATATACTGTAAAGTTAATTGACTGTATATTTGTGGGCGAACGCGCCAATTGCGCATAGCAATGTCCCACAAACAGTCGTAGATTGAAAATGACCAATTTATTATTGTTTTTTGTTTTTGGAGGGATTATTATTAGGCTCTGTGTGGAGTAAGGAAACTTGCCCAAGGTTTCGCCCTGCCTGGAATTGAACTCAGGTCTCTCGCTTGCAAAGCGAGTGCTCTAACCACTGAGCTACAGGACACCTCCTTTGGCACAACAGTATTCTAAAAGAGAAGGGATTTCTTCAGCTCCTGGCTAACAATCCTCTAGATAAAATTGGGCATTCACTGCATGCCTGTGGGACATTGCTTTGAGTAAATTGGCTGTTGCATCTGCGGAGAAATATGCAGCCACTATCCTTTTGCAGTTAAATCTTGTAAAGGGTTTTGAGATGTTTTGATGATGTGATGTATCAAATACAACATTTATTATATTTACTGAAGCATTTGTGCTAAAAAGTAAAGTTTTTTTATCCAAATTGCTTAAAATGATAAGAATTGGAAATAGACAACTTAACAAAGGCTTATTAGATCTGAATTTTTGATCCAAATAATGGAAAATAAGAATATCACAATAGAGTGGAGCCTCTTTATATATAAACTGAAGAAAACAGCTTTAAGTCTGTTCCTTACAACTTATGAAAAAAGCACATCAGTTTTGTAACACAATTTGAGAACCTAAGTTTATATAAAATGGTGCTGGGTAATGATTAATATAATTTACTGGGTATTTAAAAACAGGCATTAAAAAGCAAATTACAGACTTGTCTGATCATGGCAAATCTACCTTCTTAAGATTTGGTGCCTGCAGACTGTTTCTTCAAAACTGGCAGAGCCTCAAAGGCAGCAGTTTTGCGATCTTTAGCCTGCTGTGATACAAACTCACTGTTAATACAGCTCCTCCCCACTATTGCCCACCCATTTCTTCAGTGCACAAAATTGCAGCTTGCCATTCACTTGTTTCTGTCTGTCTCTCATCAAACACAATGTTATAGCTCTGAATCTTTCAAGGAGAAAGGAACAGCTGTAGCGTGTAAGATTATATTTGTGATCCTCAATGTTTTTAAGATTTTTAATTAGTATACTCTTAAAATATAATTAAACACTTATCATATGTTTAGTATAGCATTCCTTAGCTATTAGGGCATAGACAAGGTTGCGTGTTTTTAAAGGTAAAGATATATTGGCTTGACCCCGGCTGAGATCAGGTTCTGATAACTTTCCCTCGCTCAGTGCCTGGGTCCTATGTCATCCTCCCATCCAGGAATTGAGTAATCATGTCCTTGATCACAGATGTGAAAACAAGGGGGCTCAGAGAAGAGAAGCGCAATCCTGGACAGCTGATTAGCTCAAGACTAAGAAACAGGAATCCTCTCAATTTGCTGTCCATATCTCTTTCTCCCATGCAAAAAGAAATGGCTCGAAGATCACTAGCAGCCTGCAAAGGTTGGGGGCTATCTCTGTGACAAGGGGAGGTGAAGTTAGAAACACATAAAAGAAAGATGTAACTGTATTGTGATGTTTTAAAAATAAGTTAAGCTATTTGTATTACTTAATAAAACTTGGATTATTACACAACTGTATTGGTCGTCGCCATCTGAATCTCTTACACGTTTTGTGTGCTATAACCTAGGCAGAATACAGTTATAAAAAACTGTAAAATACATTCACCCAGAATTGTTTGTTTCATTTAAAGGCACAGCTAAAAATGGGAACCCTAACCTATATATAAAGCAAATCATCGTGGTATTATGATGTAAATGTTCCTGTAATCGTGCATTGTTCATATTGGCACATATCAATTTAGCATTCTTAAACAGTCTGCGATGGTCCTACCAGATTGTCATTGTTTGTCTGCATCTCCATATGATTGTCTCAAGTCATTTTATGGTGATGGGCAAATGGATTTGACAGTGAAATAAGAATCTGACCTGGTGCTGCTGCTGTGTGTATATAATACTAATCTACCCTTGTTCTTCTGTATCTATTTCCTCCTAACTTTTTTCTATCTTTCACTTTTTATGACCCTGACTCTTTCCACTTCCTTTCACTGCTCGTTCTAACTGCTGTGAAAATGTAATATTATTTACACTTAAAAATTGAAATGTGCATTGCAGCACGGTTTGCCATTTAGCATTTCCCTATCGGCCTGCGACCCTGGTGATACTTGATTCATGCGAGAATAAAAAGGAAAAGAATTAGAGATAGACACACAGACACTATATAGGTGCAAAAAGGACATTTCACACACAGTGACAAAAGGTAGAATCAATTTGAGCTTCTAACTGGGGAATATTTCCTGATTCATTCTTTTCGTTGATTTCCATTGTGGTTGTTTTTAACTTTATTTTCTTTCATTTACAGTCCATCTCTCATGTTCTAAGTTTATTTTTCGTCATTTCTATTTTCCGTTGCTTTCTATCTCCATCAATCTCCATTCCTTGCTCTCTAATCCAGGCCAAAAGCATCGTCAGACTTCAGACTTCAGATTTCTTTAATGTCCTCTTTACCTTCCTATCTCAATCATCCACAAGCTTTACGTTATTCCAGTTTCTGGAGCCTTCATGCTCATAATCCCATCACCGCATCCTTATCAGATTCCATTAGCTCCTCATTCCCTTCTATGAAGCGATTTGAGACATTTTCCAATGAAAGGCACTATGTAAGTGCAAGTTGTTGTTTTCTCAGTCTCATTATCCGGAGTGCCCTCTCCAATGCTTTTTTCTTTTACTCCTCAGCTTGCTGTAGCTGTCTAAATGTTAGGTTATGTTCTTCTATGGAGACTTGCTGTCTTGGAAGTCTGGATGTCAGAATGAAAAAAACACAAAATTAATCTTTGAATATTTTGTCTTAGAAAATTCAGTTATAAAAATGGCTAATGACAGCTTGCTCTCTGAAAGAATGGGCTGAAAACTATTTTTTTATAAACAGATTTAATTTATCACATCAAATCCGTTAAGAAACATTGCAATTTTCACCCTTCTAAACCAAAGCATTTCTATACTCCCAAAAGGTAGACACAAATGTCATTGCTGCTGGAATCAATTTGAGCTTCTAACTGGTGAGAGAAGAAAGCAATTGAGCCTGTATTCAGCATTGCAAAGACAAAAATGTCACTGAGTAATTCATCAGAAAGAATCAGACCGTTTTAGGTTTCAGCGTGTGCTCCTATTAGGCAACTATATTATCTGAGTTCAATTGATTTCTTAATTCTTTGCTCCTTCTAGCCTTAAGGGTAAACTAAATAATTCACTCAAATAGGCAGATTATTTAAATCATAAAACTACACCGGCAGACTGATTTAAATTGGAGCTTGCACACATCATTTTCGTTCTGCCACATCAAGTTCAGCCCCATCTGGTTCTGTTAATTAGTCCTCAATTGCCTCCTCTTTTATGTCCCCACAAAAAACAGATTATTTTGTAGTAGTCTCATTTGTACTCCTGTTTCCATCTATAATGTTGGACGAACCAAATTCCTTCCTGTTTCAATATAGTCCTCTGGAAGGCAAGACAATATTGTGATTTGTCATTAAGATGGTTGTTGCTCAATATCCCATTTTATTGGAGGTGTTTTTAATTCAATTAAACAATCTTGCCAATATTACACCATGTGACATTCACTACTAGGATAATCTGATATAATTGCTCCTCAGATCTATGGCTGGAAATATATTGTTTAATTCTGAAAATACTGAGGCCTTAAATGGCAAACAATGTCAAATCTACACTATTTTCTATATCATCATCCTGAGCATCTGTTAATATTGCTATGAAACGGTTGCTAGGATGAGTGCATGAGCAAATCATGTTAAAACCATGACAAAACCCAGATTGTAAAAAGGTCCTATAATCCATTAAGGCTATTATTTCTATAGATCAGCCTCATTGCCCTTTGATTCTCCTCTCTTGCATTTCCTCTCCATTCTGCGCTTGCCTTATAAAAAGTTCACTGATGTTGGAAATCACAAGAAAGAACCTGGATCCTCTACTCCACTATAGGATCAGATCAAGAATGTTCTGTGTCACCGGATTACTCTGGTAACACTTATTTGACTCCAAGGTTTAAAATTTGGTCACAATATTTGAGATCCTGGCATTTGTGCATTTTGTTTTCTCACACAATTGTGGGATCTAACGTCATTGTTTCTCACCAGTTTAGTAACTGAAAAAATATTAGGATGTGGACGAACCCAATACAAAAATGGCAAATGAATGACCAATTTCTTGCAGTTTCTTTGCAGAGTCAATGTGCATGACAATGTTATGCTATTCAGACATAATGAAGCTGTTTCTGAAAAAAAACGTTGATCCCAGAAAAACAGAAACCAACAAGAAGTGTATGTAGAATCCTAATTAATACAATGATAAAGAGAGCACACATTGGATTTATGGCCATAGACAGGGCCTGTTTGAACTAACTCAATATTTTCACTTATGCAGTGTGAACCTAAAGCCTATGCAAGAGCAATAATTTCCAAGGCAACAATTTGATGAATCAATGATTGGTACCCAGGAACAAAACACTGACAATCATTGATTTCTGGAAATACTATTCAATAGTTTTGCCGATCAGTGTTAAGGTACTTTTTCAGAAGAAGAAGGAATATCTTAATTCATCAATAAGAATAGATATTTTAAAAATTATTTATTTGCTGAGCTTCTTGCATGGGACCGGATGAGGAATTCAGTGCTGATAACTCACAAGATTTCTTTGGATGAAGGAGGCCCTTTGGACCATCCGATTTCATCGTTCTGGAACATCCACTTTACTGAAAAGCACTCAAAGATGCTTTTAAATGAGTTTAATGTCCTGGCCTCACCCAGCCGTCCTGTCAACCTTTTAAGTTGTTGAGGAAATAAAAACTTCCTAACTTCCCAAGTCAGATAAAGCATAGGTCAGAATAAAAACAAAGAACACTCTTCTCCAACTATTCCATTCCTATTTTGTCAATGAGGGGTGTGGGGGGAGATTATCACCTGCTAAATACACCTCGGATGGATCATCCCCCATGTGTCAATAGTAATGTGCATATGAATATATTCCACAACAGCAGCTCCACTTTTCAATCTTCAAGTATAAATTTATATCTAATATTGCCTTGCAAAGTATTAAACCTGACTATTATTGAACCAAACAAATAAACATATTATGCTGATGATAATTTTTGTGATGTTTTTAGAGAGGCCCATAAGAATTGTTGATAAATTTGCTTAAATATGCCAGCATACATCAAACACATATTGAATATAGATGTATATCATGATATTTTATATGCAATTACATATTTATTTTATGTATAAAACCACTGAATAAATGGTAACGTTTTGAATTGATGCCTGGATGCAGTAAAGTGTCCATCAATCAGCAAAGGGAAAGATTCAGAGTCATGAAAGGCGAAGCCAACATTCTAACTAATAAAAAGCATAAAATGGATAATGAGGAAAAGCTCTTTTGTGACTGTTCTTCTTGATCCCAACATATGTTCTTTCCTACACTCTAGCAATTGGGGCGGAAAAGGTAATATGCCTGGCTTTCTTAAAATCTTGAAGTGAAGGTAATAGAAAACTCAGATCGACTCTCTCTTGAAATTGTTATTTTGAATGCAAAATTCAGCAGATAATGGTGATCTAAAAATAGAAAAATTGAATTTTTTTGTAATGTTATATCAGACTGTCTAAGACCTCTCGCCTTTTATTCTTTTCGAGATGTTCAAAGATAATTCAAATGTTCGTTTTCAACCTTATTCACGGTCATTGAAGTATATGATTTTTTTTCTATTCAGGCTTTTGAATAGCAAGATGGGAACTTCTCTAAATGCAGCTAATTACGTTTGGCCAAGCTTTGTCCAGGGTACAATTATCCTGCCGGTTTTACATTCATTTTCTGCTAATCAGTCATTACGCCAAGGCCGTAGGCATACAAACCACATGTTCTAATTACTGAGTCCATGGTCTTCCAGTCTGTAATGCCTGTTTACATCCAACTAAACAGATGGGTTTGTGAAATGTCTTTCCCTCACTGGAAAAACATCAATAAACAACATGAGAAACATTGAAATGAATAATTCAGGATGGGTACAGATTTCTCATTTTTTAAATTTTACCCAGCAATTAATAGAGTATATAATAAAACATCAAATAACTCATAAAATTTGCATTTCGGTAATCTAATGTATCTAATGTTTCACTTTCCAACTAGAAAGAAAAACATTTTTCAGAAAATGATTTAATCAATTATTTTTACTATTGATGATATGTTTCTATTGTGTGATTTTTTTCACTTGAGGGAACTTGTCATCTCAGTTCTGTTAAAAGTATTTATCACTGATTGAAAACTATTTCTCAAAACATTTTCAAAATCTTTTTTCTTTTAACTTTTAAAGGCGAGTTTGCATGTGTGAAACGGGTTGACATAAAGTCAGTATTACATCCTAATTCTTCAAAAAATGAAAACTATATTAATAGATTTATGGACAAATCTTATGCCAGAATTAATAATTTGGTCAGAAAAATGTTAACTTTTTTATTTTGGCCATTAAACTATTTACCTTTTTCGATTAAATGTTTACAACTCCCCATTAAAATACATTTTATGTTTTTGCGCAGATACTAAGTGAATAGCCTTCTATATTGCTTTATTGGTTTTGTCTTCACATGCACAAAGATTCTTAATTTATAAGAAGTGTAAAATGTAATACAATTATATGAGTAAAATTGAATCAAGACTGAAATAAAAGTGTGAAACGTATTCATCCACGAAATGTCTTATTATTCCTGTTTGAAATGTGCATGATTGAATATGTTGACTTGTAGCTTGCACGGAGGTAAGACTTTGTTTACATAAGATTGCTTTGATGATATGTTTCTATTGTGTATTGTTTTTTGCTTGAGAGAGCTTGTCACCTCATTTAAAACATATTTAGCACTGATTGAAAATTGCTGCCAAAATAGCATCCAAACTAATAACAAAACAGATCAGGATCATTTTTTTTTGCTATTAAGCTTTTTTATTCAGAAGAAAAATGGAAGAACTACCTTTTATTTACAGCCTACTATTTATTAAAAAAAAGCAGAATAAATGTATAATCTTACTTTAGCCCTATGTGGTGAGCAAACTATGTAGAAAGAGTATGTACTATAATCTGGAATCCTTATTGGTACACAATACAACATGGGTGCATAAGCAGTGACAGTACTAGCAATCTGTAGTTTCAAGCAATGCCCAGGGAACTAAATTCAATCTTGGTCTAGTATCCATAAAGAAGTCAGAGAATGAAGGTCAGAGTAGGATGTGTATAATCTTTTACTCAACCATTACATCCAAAAGTAGCTTAAACCATACGTTAGGGTAGGTCTGCCATCTTGCTTTATTCATTTGCAATAACAGCAGCAGGAAATTGAAAACCACATTGCATGGTGGTTTTCAATTCGCTTGTGTTGTTATTGCCCACAAAATATGCAGTCAATTCACTTCACAATATATTCTGTGAAGCACTTTGACACATCTCACAATATGATAAGGAGCTATATCAAATACAAGGATAATTATTATTACCCATTCTATTTATTATTATATGGTAATTAACCATAGCTGTTTGTTGACATTCGATATAAGGGAAAACACCTTTCCAAAACCCTTAGAAAACCAAACAGAACCAGAACTTTTTTGCTATATTTTCAACAAAAACAACTTGCATTTATATAGCGTCTTTCAAGCGGGATAGCATCCCGGAGTGCATTTTCACCTTTATTCTGGGGAATGCCTTTAATCATTTTATTTGAGAGGAATAAATGATGATGGAAATGTTTACTTTTTTAAAAAAACTAGATACCCCTCTCTCTTTGTTAGAAATGGCCCTCTAATTGAAAGTTTCCTCCCAGGCTGTTCAGCAAACAGGTCATCAAATGTAAATCTTCTGCCAAATAAGACCAAATACTCCCAACTTATTTTTCTAAATAAGAAATGTAGCCAGCAGTCTGTTAATGTGCTTTGGCTGATCATCACAGGTTGACATCATTTCCAAGATTAAGATGTCATTACAATCATACACTGAACCAATGAATAAAAAATGACCGTCTTGGTGAATTTTGAGAATCAGTTCTAGGAATGGAATATTTTGCCACATTAATATGTTGCTTTACATTTATAGTAACTGCTGCTAAGCACAGTGATTATTTTTGTAGGCAGACACAGGAGCCATTTGACTATTCAGTATCCTTGAATGTAAGTGTACACATGTAGATGTTGGATGAGAACAGGTCTAGGTTGCCGGATTAAGTTCAAATATCCAAATAACATTTAACATCCAGGCTCATCTAAAAATTATTACTTGGGAAATTTAAAGCCAGCCTCCTCCAAAGGAACTATATCACAGCACAAGTCAGCAGAATAAAGATTACATTGGCAAGGTCACAAGATTAGTTTGGATGAAGAAGGCCTTTCGGCCCATTTGAACTCATCCCTCCACATTTCTACCCTTGCATCCTCCTATCACAATATCAAGATAGCTTTTAAATAAATCCATTGTCCTAGCCTCAGCCTCCCTTCATGGTAATCTGTTCCAGTTGTTAACTTCCTCTGGGTAAAGATCATTGAAAATCTGTGTTGAATTCTTGTATGTCATTCTTGCAAAATGTTTCATATAGCCATTAGTTTCTTGTTCACATCACAGCAGTGAAGGTGTCTCTTGCTGCAGGATCTTAAAATTCTGTTAAATATCCTGTTAAACAATACTAAGCTGACAATGAAAGTGTAGCTAATTGCTGATGGAAGAGAGCTAATCTGTATTGACACATTTGCAAGTTTCAGATCTCAGTTCACTTAACAAGTAAAGGTGATAATTGCAAGTCTCTGATTCCTCAGCAGTAAATTCCTTTTGTCAATATTTGGATCTTTGTAGGATGAGTTTTGTGAACACACCTGGTTTATTTTACATCACAACAATTTTGCTTAGAGATAAATTGAACTTGAACCTTTTTTAAAGCTCATACTTACAAACATCACGTTCTGTTAACTTAAATTAAAAGCCAAAAGGCTTAATGAATTCTCAAAATCCATTTGCTTCATTTAATGATTATGAAAATATCCAGCGAAACAAAAACACACAATTCTGTGCTAGACTTCACAAGATACAATTTGTGTATTAATTTATGCATTATCTGTAAGCACCCTAAAGAGTTATAAATTAACTTTAAGAAAAACGAAGTAAATTGCATATTTTGAATTCACTACCTGACTCTACCATTCAATTAAACACAATAAAGCAAACAAAATCAGAACTATGTAACAAGCCTGCAGTTCACATTTGTTATATTAGTTTTCTTTCCTTTTCAAAGTTTTTGTCACCCAGCTCCCTGCATTTACCTGTGAATGTACTTTACAGACATTTCTAATCTTTCTCTGAACTCTTCTCATTTGACAGACTAACTGCAAATGAACTTTCAGATCCACTCACATGGATCAAGCGTCACGAACATTTGATGAGTTTTAGCCTCTGTTACATTCGTCACAGGTCCAATTCTATGCACATTTTCATGTGATCCGCAGGGAGATTAAAAACATATACAGTGGAAGCGGTTACCCTCCTCCTCCTCCTTCTGCTGCTATTGCTGCTGCTGTCTGAATCAACCGGCATATTTTAAACAGGTAAGAATACAAGTGAGTTGAGCGGGCAATTTCTTCGATTTACCTGGTGTCCGGGTTTAACCGGTGTCCGCCTAAAATGGATACACTGCACTTCAAACCTGATTACTTATTCATAACAAGTAACCCTGCAGCATTAAGCTTTCAGAAACTACCAATTCAAAACCCAACTGGTTTGAGAAAGTCAAATAACTGCAGTACATGGATGGTGGACCTGTAACTGAAAGGGTTGAATTCTTAGGTCCAAAGATCCAACTTAGTGTCTGAGTAAGTAAGTTCCCTTGATCACACAGAAGGAGGGTGTTACAGCTCAGATAGAGAGGTAGAAACAAACATCATCTGGCTTCCTGGCAGATGATCAGAGAGTGATGCTTAGGCATTTTCTTCTCTTTGGCTGGAGGAACCTGCTCATGTGGTAGGGAGCGGCCTGGGAAAAAAAGATTTTTGTGCAATTGGAAGAAAAACAAAGTCTAATTTGATCAAATCAATGTGCAGTAATAAGTCGAGTGACTACTTTCCCAGTGCAATCAGATCTGATTCAGCGACACTGTTACACCAGCAGAAACACCCATATACCCATATGTAATAATAGCCTCCAGCCACAGCAACCATCCTTTCCTGATCACAGGCACTAAACCAGACAAGATGTCACCCTCCTCTAAAAGGGCATGATGCCAACACCCACACACATGACTATTCACTAGCTTATGTATTCATACAACTGGCATCAGGTCAGAAGGCTCCTCCTGAATTCATGCCAATATCCCATCAGCGTGTGCATTTTACTAAACCCTGCCAATATTAGCAATGGCAGAATTTTTTTTCTTATCTGTAATTTCCAAATGGTAGCTTATCAAACAAAGTATGCACATAACTGGAATCAGACTTTAAAAGAAAATACTAGGGATGAAATAAACCGAACAGAGATATACAGCGCCCATAAGGAGAATACAGTACATTGAAATGAATGACTTTCAATTCTGTCCCCCATGTGTTCCTGATGTTCCAATTATCACTGCAGCTTATTACTGAGAGGGTGAAATGGATGTCAAAATATACGTCTTTAAGATTATAAACTGAGTTGCATTTACAAAACTGAGATCTGCAACATCTGAAAAGGTATTCATAATTTAATCCGGTAACTGGTACACTGCTGGACAAATAGCAATTACATAGGGCTGGCAGAACACAAGAAGGTTGTAGTGCTGTTTGCTGGAACCGTGATTGAATTCTTGCCACAAATGTGTGGTTTCAAGTCAGAATCTGGAGGGTAAAGTGCAGACATATGTGTGAAGAGTTTGTCAGGAAGCTCAGTAACTGCTGATCTTAAACTGACAACTCTGGTCATGCATCTCATTGACAAGCATCACTCTTGCCATGCTGCTGCGTTGTGGTCCTGGATTTGCACCTTTTGATTTATTTCTAAAAGGATAACTTGTGGTAATCCTAAATCCGCAACTCTCACTCAAGCGAGGGCAGCAGTGTTTTCTAGAGCCAAGCAATACAAAGAGCTGAAGCAATGGATAAGGAAAGAAGGTCAAGTCACTGTCTTCAGGTCGTTGCTTTTAAAGAAGGTAAAACTAACAGATTGTTTATTGGGACCTCTTGAGGGCTGAAGGTTTGAAAGAGCGCCTTCCATTCATTAACTTGATTTTCCTAAAACCTTGGTTCACTGCATGTTTTTGAGAGAGAGAGCTTAAATATGTTTGGTGCACTGCACAAGATAACATACTCTGTACCTACGTTCAGTTTGAAATTCACATAGATTTCATAACAATCATTTTTGCTTGTGCTGCACAACATAGTCTATCAATATTTTCTTTATTATTCATTATCTTACATTGGATAACTATGTTATGGATCGCAAATAACATTTTTATAAAGCACTTTTAACATATTGTATTTTTTTTAAAATCCCATTATTTTTGTTGTTCATATTCACCTTGAGGATGATCAGGTGCTCTAGTCCTCCACCAATTCTACTTTACAACTAGCTAATGGAAGGTGTACATGAGCAGCACAGATAGACCTGACCTCTGGCTGGAATACTGCAAGAAGGAAATAACTCGAACTTCTGAAATTTTCTTATTCCAAAAATCCTTGTTGAATGTTTCTGATGTTCCTTGTTAAAATGAGGTCTGCCAGATGATGGCACTGCTGTACAATGTGAAAATAACGACTAAAATATACAAACGTTGAATACCAAAAGAAAAGTTAATGCTTGGTCATGTCATAGTTCGAAGAAAATGTTATGCACAACTATTTGCTATTGTTTAGAGGGTAGAGAATGAAGCAGTCACATCCAATTTGGTCTATTTCCAGTTATAAACAAATGTTGAATCTGAAAGCTGCATCGCATTGAATGACTAGGTGCCGAGGGTGCAGACAAAGGGTTATGGGAATGTGTTTGTCTCCCATGGAAACCTAATTCCATAGTAACGCTGATACAGACATCAGATGTAACTGTATAAACAATAATTTCTTTCCAGTTTGCTTTTGTGATTGCCACAAGTCTCAAACCGCCATTATCCTTTGTTGAACAAATGTTACATTTGTTTTGCATAATGAAATACACAGCATAGTCCCTGCAGATACACAAATTGCCTTTATTACAATATATTTAACATATGAATAAAAGAGAGAGAGAGACTGCCACGGAAATAGGCAGCGCTAAACAACAGTAGTTAAGGCCTTATTTTATAAGGACATTTTTGAGCAAAATGTTAATATTCTATCAATTACTTTGGATCTTGGATTCCTTATTTGTCTTTGCCCTAGGACATATTAACCCTTATTCTGGGAACCCTGTATTTGGATTTGAAACATACAGCTGCTTTTTAAAAAAATATTTGATTAGATATTGAGATTCGACTGGATTTTCATATTTGAGGTTTAGGTGTTAGAGATTGTAATTGCCTCCCCCAGCCTGAGACATATTTATGTCCTCAGTGTTCTTGTTCACAGTTCATCACCTGCTTGTCATCATCCATTTGCCAGCTGCAGTCACTCAATGTAAATGCATTTTGTTTAAAGCAAAAAATTAGCAGAAAAAGAAACATGCAATAAATTCACTCTCGAATATCATGAGATAGTGGGCAAATTCTAAACACTTGTTTACAGAAAGAAATTAACACACAGTAGAAGAAAATGTTTAACCATTTAAATGCATCCTTCTGAAACCCTGTTTTTGTCAGTCCATTTTTTTACCTATTAAATAAATGCGCTGTTGAAACAATTCTATCTGGCCATTTTGTGGCTTAAAACACCCTAGTATTAGATATACTCATACCTCACTGCTAATGCTCACATACAACAAAACTTCAGTCTCACACAATTTTGTTTTGAGTTACATAATTAGAACAAATTAGTTTACAAATTTAGTCAAAATTGCGATCTATTCCTTCCTCTCAACTGTCCGTTTTTTGCAGGTCTCACCACATCATCTAACAGCCAAGAAACAATGCCGTCAAAGGGTGGGCTTCTCCCAATTTTCTTACAACATTTGCTGTTGTCAGTTCTGAAAATAATCCACTGGTAGGGGTTGAATACATGTGCACACACACATATAAGCAGACATTCACACAGATATATATACACACACAGATATTTGAACACATAGTTGAAAACATGTACATATGCACCCAGACCTCACATAAGCATTTGCGCACACCTACAGACCTACACATAGACATTCATACATACAGCATACACATTTTGTTTGTTGCTTTGATCCGTTAAGCCAAACCAAGCAGCTCCACTGACATATTTATTGTCTTATTTTTTTTCCACATACTCTCATTGCATCACAGTGGTGTGAACGTATGCAAGCAAATTACCTGCATAATATATTTTTAATTCACAGCAAGACGTGACAGTACAAAGGAGAAATATGAAGCACATCTTAAATTTATCCTAGTTTGTGTCTAGTCTTCTGAATTATCCCTGAAATGAGGCCTACTGCTGGTTTAGGCTGCCATTGATTTGGAAAGCATACTCTGGCTATTCATAGTGACAAATGAAGTTTGGAATATTGGCTTATTTTTAGGATAGATCTGAGTTCTGGTTAATAACATATTGAAAACACACTTTGAAGGGGATTTTTTTGCAGTTATTAAGGTGAAGGAATAGGAATATGTTTTGTGTACTCAACAGCAACAGGACTTCTTAACTGCAGCCCCAGCAACACACGCCAGGCCACACTGGTGTGAACATTTACATTTTCTGTATCAGTTATCAGTGTAGCCTCTGAGTGAGACTGACAATTAATACCAATTAGTGCACAATTGTAGATAATTTTGTGCTGTGGATGTGCACACACCAGGAACTACCCTAAACACATTTCAATTAGAAGCCTTACTTACCACAGCACATAGGAGGTTTCATGCCATTAGCTTGGCTGGATTGAAATCCAGGACTCAGATATGAAAGGGCATTGATTTAACACATGCCACACACGAACACCCATGGTCTTAACAGGGAGAGACTAGTTTATATCTAGCCCAGAGCAGGATGATTTGAAAGATGACCATTTCAGGTTCCACTGAATATACAAAGCTCATCATAATAATAATAATCCTTGCATGTGATATAGCGCTTTTCACGACTTCTAGATGTCCCAAAGCGCTTCACAGAATATACTGTAAAATGAATTGACTGTATATTTGTGGGCGAATGCGGCAGCCAATTGCGCACAGCAATGTCCCACAAACAGTCATGGATTGAAAGTGACCAATTTAGGTTTATTTTGGAGGGATTATTATTAGGCGTGTGGAGTAAGGAAACTTGCCCAAGGTTTCACGTGGTGCTGAAACATTTAGTTTAGGAAGGATTCACGTTTTGATCTGTGGACGATGCTAATAAAGTCAACTCAGCTAGGACAAGAATACAACATTACAACTAGCCTCAGTTAACCTATTTTATATACCGTTCCTATCCCACTTCTAAATTAGCCCAATGAGCTTCACCAGAAAGCATGTGTTGGTGGTTGTCAAGTGAGAACAAAAACTTGAACTTATCTAGTGCCTTTACATGAAAGTCAACATCTCAAAGCGCTTTATATAGGCAAACAAGGAAAGCCGAGCTGAGCTGGGGGGTGGGTGGTGTGACCATAGGCACGGTCAAAGAGGAAGGTCTTCAGGCACAACCAGAAGATAGAGAAGGCAGAGGAAAGGCAGAAGGATAGAAAAAACGTATTCCAGAGTTTCGGAGCCTAGTGACTGAAGGACGGCTGCCAATGGTGGAATGGAGGGCACGAGGGATAGGCAGAAGGTTGGAGCCAACTCATATTATGAAGAAGCTAGAATATATCAATAAGAAAAAGAAAAAGAACTATTAATTAAGAATTAACTATTATCCAAATAATTAAACAAATACAACGTGAGTTATGGTAACACTCTGAGTCTGATGGTTGTAGGTTCACCCCCACCTAGGGACCTTGAGCTCATAGAATCTAGGTTTTCACCCCAATGCAATGCTGGAGGGGGTGCTGCATTGTCAAAGTCCCATCCTTCATATGAGATGTTAAACCAAGGTCATGTCTGCTTGTTCATGTGGATGTTAAAGATCCTGTGACACAATTTTTTTAAAAAAGAGACTCTTCTGGTGTTCTGGCCAACAATCATCTGGATAAAATTGATCCTTGATTTCACAGCTGTTTGTAGGACATTGCTGTGCACATGTTGGACTTGTTGGGGTACAAATAAACTGTCAGTGCCCTTTACAGAAAGTCCCTTAAAGTAGCCTCCACTGTGATACCATATGCAGTTGAATGGAATTTGTTGAGCACGAATATTTAAATTGCTTCCTACAAACTGTCATTTCTCAGTAAATGCGATGCAGCGTGGGCCACTGAGACGTGATGATTTGTGAATTTTATTCATATGCTTTCAGCTTCATAAGTAAAGTGCTTCACTTGTTTTTATTCCCACCTTCTTCCCCCAGGAACCCACCCCTCCTCCCCAGGGCACAATTTTATGAATTTTCAAATATTTTGGGGCAGCATTCTTGTTACTCCTTTATAAACAGGCGCATCGAGAGACAAACACTAATTTGTTTCTTACTGTGAAAACTCTTTAGCTAGAATTTTGCCTGCTTGATTGATGCAAACGCAGATTACAGTGGTTCTCTATTCTGAATGCCTACTATAGAAAGTGCAGGTTTCAAATCCGGTAAAAATTAATCTTTAAAATTATATCAAAGGTCTGAATGTCAAGGGAGTGCACAAAGACCAATAAAAGGTGGAACGAAGGAATAGAATAAAAGCAAGTAATGAAACAGAAAGACACTGCCTCAAAGTTATTGTCTGCACTTCCTTCATTAAACATGAAACCAAGAAATGACAGAAAGTTCAACATTGATTGGCCTCTTCACCTTTCCTGCTAATTAGCACAGGGTGCCATGGCTGAATAGTTTCATGTATATTCCCAGTTTTTAGTCGTGTGTGCGCCTTGGCTTTCAATAACTTTACGTATATGTGCTACAGCTTTCAGTCACTTTGCACATTCATGTCATGATTTTCAGTCATTTCATGTATGTGCATCTGGCTTTCGGTTATGTTTTGTTTCTTCTCAACGCATTAAGGAAAAGGAGCCGTTGCTATGGAAAAATTGACAAGTCAACTAGGCAGTACACTAAGCTGCTGTGTCAGAAAAGGGTAACAAAGCCATTAAAAACAGCATAACAAAGGCTTCTGCGAATCATAGGTAACAACGTGCAGTGATTAAATTAGGTCATTTTGCAGAACCCAACTGAACTTACTATGCTCAATTCAAGAATCCAGGTCAAACAGGAATGCAGTGTGTTGTGTTAGGAATGGTGAAAGGCAAATCAATCACTGAAACTCCAACTCATGGCTGAAATCTACCTTTTTTAAAACACAATTTAAGCTCCATTCGGAGCTCGCTGAACTTCATAAAGTTTGATGAAATCTGACTACTAGAAAAGGGCATTGGATTGACACTATAAAATATATAGAGCAGGCCTAAATATCATTGAGCTGACATGAATCACGCTGGAGACTGCTGTAGATGCAGTTTTACCAGGAAAGCATTTTGAGCCTTTCAGCTTGAATGCTCCAAATACTGCACACTTGGCACCACTTCCATGAATATAACTGAGCCTTAACTCTGCATCTAACCAAACAACAAACAACAACAAATTGCTTTTATATAGCATCCTTCACGCTGATCTACTTCAAAATATTAGATTAAGCCAGAACCAGAACCACACTACATTTGGCCTGGACACATTGTACTATACCTTCATTTCCCACTGCTGGCAAGCTTCACCTCACCTAAAACATTTGGCTATCATTTCACAATTACAACAAAGGGCTGTGGATTTCAGTTTAATTCTTTGTCTCTTTTTATATCCCAGTGTTGACCCTCAGTAAGATCAGACATGCACCTTCCAGATGTGCATTCTGTGTTTTATTGAGTCAGCTGATGTATGTGGAATTTGACACTGAAAATGCTAAAGTCTAAAATTACTAAGTTTCTTGTTCTGTTGCGACCCACTATTTTGAAGTACATCAGATGCATTACTGAATCAGGCAGACAACCGACGCAGTTTCAATTTTTTTTATTTTTATCACACCATTCAGTCTCCAATGAATTGGCCCATACTAATCTGACTTCTCAATGTGATTTAATGGACGAGTCACTTTTTTTTGTATGCTTTAAATGAGCCTGTGAAGGGGATTAAAGCGATTGCAGACTGGTAAGTAATAACAGCTGTTATTTTTTAGCAAAAATTTTGCTTCCGATCCCCAAATGTTTTCTAACAAATTTTCTAAACAATGTGAGCTTTACATTTACTTCCATGAATATTACTAGCCAAAATGAAATCCATAAATTCATCCTACAACACGCATTCTATTATTAAGCAGTGGATGAACTGTGATCAAAACTGTTACATTGTGGATAAAACGTGGCTTTTGCACAAAAGTCAAATTAAATTATCAGTCCCTAGTTTGAGCCACTTTCAATATTCTAGTGGCAGAAGGGAATTTTGATCCTATGAGGACCAGTGGCTCTTGTCTCCACAGCGTATTGTTGTAACAGCTTGAAGTATGCCACCACCAATGGCTTGGGGAAATTACTGTCAGCTATCTCCCTCTCTCCCTCCCTCTGGCTCTCAGGAATGGCTGAAAAGTGTAATCTCCAATTATCAAACCTCCTGCTTTGTTCAATTAAACCGCATTGTGCCCCTGTGTCTTTGGTCGCTTTCACGCAGCCATCTGAAAGCCTTGGTAAAATAAAATTAGATTTTCACAAAGGTGGCAAAAAAGTACTTGATAATCATCATCGTAACACTTCCCTGTTGTGTATTCACCACTGAAGGCAGACTTCTAAGCAAGAAAGGTATGCTCTGTTTGCCACAAAGATTTGGTCACTCAAATTCACAATTGCTTGTGAGACACTGCTGTGCGCAATTGGCTGCTGAATTTTTGTTATGTACTATGTACTTTTTTCTCATGAGTTTGAACATAAATAGAAACATTTTTAGGGAAAGACTGAATATTGGTACAGTAGTTTGATAATACTGGAGAGCCTATTTTTGCTGCTTATTTTGTATGCTAACTATTATTACATAGGAAGATTAGAAGGTAAGTTTGCTTAATGCCTGGTTTCATTGCCCGCACAGCAAGGGAATGTAAACAATAACTATTAGTTACTATTATTTCACTTGTGTGAAAGGCTACTCTTATTCCATTTTGGTGAAAAAAACTGCCTTAATAACATTTGTGGTCCTGAAGGATAATTATAGAATGATAAGCAACCTTTTTCCAATTTAGTGTATCTACGGAGATATTGTTGGTGAAAGTTAACATTTGCTGTTAATAAAGGTACATACAAAATGGAGCTATTAATGTGTAATATATATTTATCTTCTAATGTAGATTTCATCACTGTTCTTTTCTCTCTGCTTCTTTCATTGAGTCTAGGATTTGTAGTGTGGGTTCCCATGACAACAAGCTCCTGGTCTTGTATCCCAAGGTGAGGAGGTGAAACAGTTTATGTTTGAAAAGCAGTAAAAGGCAGCAGTGATGCTGAAGTCAGGCTTCAAGAGCAGAACTTACTGTGAACTTTTGTTTTGAGGCTGATTTTTCAGCAAATTATCTAACGCAGAACAAAAATGTGCACGTGAATGTAAAAGGGAAGCATCAAGTTAGCTGGAAGCCATCTCATATTGGCGCTGCAAATAGATGCTAACATGGAAACTTCAGAGGTCAGAAATTTCTCTTAGTATTAGTCATAGGACCATGTCTTCAAATCTAAGAGCGCACAGACTTAAATAATAAGACATAAATTCAGGCTTAATTTGGCAAAGACAAAAGGTCAAATTTTCACTGTCACTTTTATTTATGTATTAGACAGGCTGATTTTACGGGGTGCATTGTTGAAGTGAATTACATTCACTATACT
Source organism: Callorhinchus milii (assembly GCF_018977255.1). NCBI lineage: Eukaryota > Metazoa > Chordata > Chondrichthyes > Chimaeriformes > Callorhinchidae > Callorhinchus > Callorhinchus milii. Next base: position 11,896,197 of record NW_024704750.1, on the reverse strand, counting down.
TGACTCTGGAGATAGCTGTGGATATGGTTCAACATATACAAAATTATTCTACAATACAAACATTGTATCCAGAGTGGGTGCAATTATTATGGTTCTTATTCTTTTACAATACCGTTCTTATGTGCTTATAAAAGAATGGATATATTTTGAGTAAAACCTGAAAATAATTGTAATATACTTCAGCACACTTCAAAATGTGAAGGAGATAAAATACATTCAGGGATCTACATTGTGTGCCCTTTTGGTAGTACAGTAGATCATTAACACTGACACCCAAATATATGGGCAGTTTGGAAACCTCATTGTGACTCTGTTTTAACATTTCGGGCAGATGGATAATCCAATTTCTACCATTAATGTTACCACTTCCGATTTGCACAATGCATAATTCAATTCCATATTTCAAAGCTTTCCACAGAAGCAGGTGATAAGCTACTTTCAAACAGTATGCAGGCTGTCACCGGAACATAAAGAAATGCAAAGTAAAGCTCTTTCCATTATGCTCTGTTGTTTGCGAACTAATTTTAGATAGTTCATGTTAATTATTACTTGTCACTGTGACTGAATTTTAAAAAGGTGATTCTTTCTTTTAAACACTGATTTTTTCTAATTGTCCTCCCCCTCTTCTAGGCTAGTGTTGTTCTCCTCCACAACCATGCTCAGGGGAGTGGGATGTTCAGCCTACAGACATCTCCATGGACACTGCCAATGTTATTCTTCCGCTGACCTGTCAGGAGGCGCTCTCGAGCAGCATGAGATGGAGATATCACCACAGGAAATCCACCCACCCCCAACCATCTCCAACAGACAACTCAGCTGAAAGTGGCATCACCATGCCTTGGGATCTATAGTACAAATATCAGTCAGGACTGAGATCTAAAATCAGTTATTCTGTGTAAGTGTCCAAAACACTGGGTTACATCTTGAAGATGTAAGTTGCAAGAAGTTGCCTACAGATTAATTTATTATAACGTGTAATGACCATGACTGTTAGACATACACTGCCTGACAGACACAGTCACTACACCTTACCATAAATCCTGTGAATCACTTTGAGAACTCTTCCCTAACTGAAAGGCACTATATCAAATTCAAGAAACAAAGGCAAAGTTCTGCAGATGCTGGAAGTCTGGTATTAACACAGAAGTTGTTGGGAACATACAGCAGGTCAGGCAGCATCCATGGAGAGAGGAAAAGGGGAAAATGAGTTAAAGTTTAACTTTAAAGTTTAACTCATTTTCTATTAACTCATATTCCTCTCTCCATGGATGCTCCCTGACCTGCTGTGTGTTCCCAGCAACTTCTGAGTTTATATCAAATGCAAGAATTAGTATTGTTCTAAATTTATACACATCAGTTGTAAGGCTACATTTGGAATACTCTGTGCAGTTTTGTACTCTCTTTTGTACTCTCTTGGCAAATGTACTGTATTTGAATAAGTATTTAATAAAAAAGTATATTAATTTCGTGAATGTCCATTTCTCAGCAACTCTGCTGCAAACTGTTAGCTCACAGTCTCCATTTTTATTACATATTTACCATTTTTATTAGACCTGTGTGTTTTCCGTCTCAAATTTAGAGTGACAGCATAAATGTTCCCTTTCAGACATATTTTAGCATATCCATTAATGTTTTAAAAATGCAACAAATTACAATGTGATAGTTGAGGTTTCTGGGGTTGCCGTTGTTCAAGCATATTTCATTCACGTATTTCAACTATTTTTGGCGATGTGATGAATCATTGTTGTTATTGTTCAAAACCAATTTCAATCTGCCGACCACGTGTTTGAAATGCAACCCTGTTTATCAGAATAAGATTTGTGCAGGTTCAACTTCAGGTTGTTTTAAGGAAGTAAGTACTTGAAGACAATAAAACACAACCTGGGAATCATTGGAAATACATAAGATTAAGTGGTGAGTGGAATACAATGCCGAGAATGGACATTTTTGATAGCTACATTATGTCAAGGATTCAACTGGTTGGAATGACATAAATAAGTCCGAACCAGAATACAAGTAGTTGTAAAAGGAGAGTTGGGTCCATTCAGCATGGCTGCGAGCACAGGTAACAAAGATTAGGTGTATTTAATCTGGGTCCTAAGCATAAATAACTATTAAAATAGTTTTATATTAGATTGACTATTTGACTAATTAATAGTACATATTTAATTCTGGATCCAAATTCAATTTATCTGCAGCGTTAAGCATTGGGCAATCGGAATGAACTGAAGCAGAACAAACACGTTCATGCAGAGAGAACTGAAGGAAAGATTAGAAAGGAGGCACGAAGTAACACAGAAGGGGTAAGGAAAATGTCAGAACTAGAAAGAAGAGCATGATTTCTTTTGGTACTGAAGAAGAGATCCAGTAGGAAAGCAACAGAATTTTCAGACAGCGCAAGGCATTAAGAACAGATGATGATTAGACAAGGAGTTAATGTAGAGTAAAACTAGAACACTTGTCAAACATTAGTAATGCATCTGATCTGTATTCCTCACTGGAGATGGATCTGGCATATTGCTATGTGCATGTCACAAGAATATAAATTATAAATTTGAACCCCATCTGATTGCTATGTAAAAGTCATGGTTATGTGAGCACCAATTGTACAGCTATGCCAGATATGTGAAGTATGGTTAAATCTAGTTTTGTTAGGACCAAAATGAAGCAGGTAAACAAGTTGCCCTTCAGATGAGATGCTAAACCAAGGTCCTGTCTGCCTTTTTAGATGATGTTAAATATTTGAAAAGAGTAGGAAGTCTCTCTGGTTTCCTGGCCAACAATCCTCCAAATAAAATCAGTTATTCACTCCATGGCTGTCTGTGGCTTCCGCATTCACCTGCAAAACACACAGTTACTCCATTTTACAATATTATTAACAAACAACACAATAACAACAATTTACCCCTTTATAGCACATTTCTGCCATCTGAAACTCCATTCCACTGTCCCTCCAACTTACTCCTCCTCTCCTCATTCAAGGTAGATCTCAAAACATGCTACTTTGATCCTGTTTTCAGTCCCTTCCCCTCATAATCCCTCTCAGATCCTACTTCCAGCTTGGGTGTTCGTCCAGTGTTATATATGCTTTATGAAAGCATGAAGTGTGCTTGATGTGAAAGGTGTAATATAAATGTAAATTGGATTGTATTCACATTGGGAGAATGTCTCAAAGCACTTTATAAGCAGGAATCTGAGCTGGAAGGGAGCTGGAGAATGGAGTGAGAGGTGGCCAAAAACACAGTAAAGAGATAGATGTTCAGGTGGGATTTAAAAGCAGAGAGGAAAGGGTTGAGGTGGAAAAATTAGATAGCTAGATTTGGGTGTCATCCAAGTACATATGGAGTTGGATCCCATAGCTGCGAATGATGTCAAGGTGAGCATGTAGATGTTGAAAGCAGATAGATGTTAACATTGGAGGTGAGAATGGAGGGAGAGTGGGTGGAGAAGTTGGTTGCTGGTGGAGAAGAGGAGCCTCATGCAAAATAAATCAATAAAAATACAAGGTTTTGTTAGAACAACTGTCAGATTATTATTTGATATGTTTAAACAGATAATATTTATCCGAAATGCTAACTTTAGCCCAGTAAGAGCTAAAACTCTTTTGTTACAATTTCAGTAACAGCCCACTGTCAAAAAACGTTCTGTTGACAACTGTAGTGTGCCAGGACCATTAACACAAAATACCAATTGTCAATATTTAACACATTTTAGCACAAATAACCCCCATTTACAATGGTCAGGATCATTATACCAGTGATGCAGCAATACAAGTTCCTTGCTGGGGAAGCTGATGGCATGTGCCACCAGGGAGAACATTTCTGGCAGCTCCTTATTGAAAGGTGTTTGAAAGTGCTTTTCAAAGTACAGAGTCTAAACAGTGCCTTTGTTTCCTAAACTAGTCTACATTAGTTTGTTAGATGTTAGCACAGTGTGCGGAACACTGCACTCACCCGATGGTGTAAATGAAGAAAGGAACAGAGTTGTCATCATTTTAATTATTGTCATGGATACTTGAGGCATTGAACAAACTTTACTGTCATAGTAGTAAACAGCATCAGCACAGTGTTATCAAGAAAACAGCAATTATGGGCAAAACAAGAACAAAATTAACATTCTACTTACAATGCAGTGAAACCCTCAAACAATTAAGTGTGATTATTTACTAGAACAAAATATGATCTAAGTGGAAACAGATTCCCAAATGGACTGTCATGAAAAACAGCGTTACACACCTCTGCTGTGATTTAATGCAAATTACACTGCTGTATGTGGAATAAAGGAATAGCACAGTTAAATTCAAATGTTATAAAAATGAGCAAAATGAGGCTGAGAGGGGCAAAAGGGGGAAATCAATTTGTCATTCGCTGTCTCTGAGATAAACTGAAGTACCTTTTCATGTGTGACAACATTTATGGTAAAACTGAATGAATGCCAGAATAACTGATGACTTTCATGTAATGAAACAACATATAGTAATTGCACAAATGGGAGAGATCACTAAACTTGTTCAAAATAATCGAGCACTAACTATCTGAGTAAAATGTTAGTTTTTTAGAATTACAATGGAATTACGGTTACATTATAAAATTACTTTGTCTGGACTAACTTGTAAATTGGGTTCATAATCCATGTGCAAAATTTGCAGGTTGGGTTAACCATATGCAAATACATGTGTGCACAGAGGGAATTGCAGGTGCCGTTAGGCTATTAACAAACAATCAGAAGCATTGCGTATGATTCCACAATACTTTTCATTGGGTGTTAATTAAATAATTAAGGGCGACTGTACGTGTTTGTACATAGTTAACTCAGGCTATACATTTTGGACGTGGGTTGTTAACCCAAACTGCAAATTAGACGTTTTTCTATTTGCATTTTTGGACTGGAAACACTTGCTGTTGATCTTTCAGAACAGAATTTTTTGTTGGTTAGTGAAGTATAAATGGATAGAGTCAAACCAGATTTTCTGTAAGTATTTTTAACCAGATGGCAGAATATGTACTGCACCAATAAGTGGTGGGGGTTGAAGTTGTCTGCAATCTCAGCTGTACTATATTGAGAAGCTGCCCAGGGCAGGCTGTTGCTGCCTTACAGATGGAGACAGACACATCCCAAGGCTATGAATGGACTGTGTGTATCTCCCCCTTCCCTACTACCCCTCCAAAAGCAGCTTATGTCGTAGGACATGGAAGAAATTATCAGACAACAGGATTCCTGGAATAAGTGAATGATGGGTGTCAGGAGTTTTTATTAAGTAAAGAAAGCTGCACAACGGAATGCAGCATAATGCTCTTCTTACAGTGGTATCAGCTTTAATGTCACATGACAAATGTCAGCACAACAATTTTATCATTAAAACAATGTTATTAAGGTAAACCGCTGATAAGTCGTCACTCCAAGGGAAAAAGGCTCAGTGACGATTTATCCAGAGTGGCAAGTTAGGCATATGTATAAATCCATAAATAAATGCGGCTGGGAAATTGATAGCATGATGACTTAAGAAGTGGTAGTAGCAAGTTAAGCTAGAGTTGAATTATAGTGAATTTATGGTATTTGTAGTCAGAAGGACCAGTGATTCAGAAAGCTCTTTGCTAGAAGACTAATAGAAAATAAAAAAAACATAATCTCAACTATATTTCCATTGTTTTTGTCTTTATCAAGATTTATATTTTATAAGCCTTGTGACTGTTAGAAGCTTAATTTTACATTTTCTAAGTCACACTACCAGAAAGCAGATATCCATTCGTGTGATTTCATTAATTTACATTTTACAAGCTTATGCTATCTGTTTTTGGTGTCTGTGTGTTGAAAACCTAAATTTTAATTTTCTAGGTCACGCGTCAGGATGTGTACATTCACTTGTGTGATTTCATTAATTTACAATTTAAAGCAATTTTTCCTGTCAGTGTCTGTGTGGAAAATCTAACTTTTAATTATCTGGATCTTATCAGAATGAATACATTCATTTGTGTATTTCCACTAATTTACATTTTTCCAACTTTTTTTTCTTTCTGTGTTGAAGTCTTGGTGAATGGTGCTACATTCTTATTATACCTGTTAACTTGCATTAACTTTAATGCTGGTGATTGACTTGCCTGTATGTGATCCTGGTTGAGTTACTTGCATTTGGGTGCAATAGGTTGTTAAGTGCAATGTAGACTTGGCAAATGCAATTTTTCCCCACTCAACCAATTTGTCTTTTCAGTGAAATAAACTGCTTGCCAAAGAATGGTATTTCTGGAGGGCTGGCTGTTTCATCAATTCTATTTGTGTCTTTAGCAACTCTCATTATAAATATAAAACAAATTGCTAGTGTTAGCCATCAGTGCATATTGGACAACTAAAAGAGTGAGTATTCACCATAATTTCAGTTCATTCCTGGAAATGAATAAGGCTGTGAATCCTATCTCCCAATAAAACCTTTAACTATTATTTTACAAAATTTGTTGGTCAAAATTGTGTCACTCCTCCTCCCCCCCATTATTATGTTAATCCCAACAATACCCACAATATTAATTAAACATGCTTCCTGTTTTTTTGAAGAAAGAAAGAACTTGGCATTTTTATTGTGTTTTATCATGTCAATGTCCCCAGTGCTTTATAGTAATTCATGTCATGTGCAGTGACCGTTTTTGTAGCATACATGGCAGCCATTTTTGTATCAGTATATTCCCACAATCTTCCAATAGATGACCAATTAATCTTGAAGACTGTTGAATAGGAATCCTGGAAGAAAATCCTTTCGCTTTTCAAATAATGTCATAAAAGCATGAAGAACAGGCAAATGGGGCATTTTGAGGTCTCATCCTTAAATCTGTTTCTATACATGAGAGTTTGCACCATTAGTAAAACTACTGGCAGAAACATCATGGTTAGCTCAACTGATGCATTTTCAATCAGGTGGTGTGAGTAAGGCAGGGAATAAGTGTGCCAGTACACACGTGGCAGTCATGCAGTGGTACACTGCAGCTAAACTGAGCACAGCTGTGTCTGCCTGCAGCTCCATTTCAGATTACTTCCACTTCATACATTGATGTTACTCTACAATAAGATGGATTCTTGTTATTTTAATGCAACTAACATCTGTCACCCATTTCCTGTATGTAATTGTTTGATGAGAGAATAATGAGAGAGATGTTGTTTTCCCCTCAAAGAGGAGCCTTGCAAAGAGAATCCCAAACTGGGACATTCTTCTACTGTGCACATGACAAAATGGGAATAAAGCCATGTCTGTGCTGGACACACTTACTGTGGTATTTCACTTCCTCAATATTTCACTTCCTCAGCTGGAATCTTATTAAGAAGAACTTGACACAAACAAAATTCTCAAAGCCTTCTCGATTACAATGTAGTGTGTGTTTTTGTAAACACAGCAACCACAAGATCCTATAAAAGATCATGAAGTGAATGATCAATTGATCTGAGAAAATGTTCCCAGTTCACCAGGAGAAAATCTCTTTATTTTTTGAATATGTGACAGAATCTTTATTGTCTGCCTGAAGGGGCAGATGGGACATAGAATTTTTAAAGTATTTTAGGCAGAAATTATCCCCTCATTCATGGCAAATAGATAAAATAATTCTGAAAATGACAGAAACCCTTCAGAATATAGGCTGTTTAAGGATAGCTTTAATATTCACTGGTATTGCTACAAGTTTCTGCTGGCAAGTGAACTAATAAAAGCCTTTTAGATTATTTACTGGTGGCGGTGGATTAGATCCTATAATTCTCAAAGATGTTATAATATAATTGAATTTAACTGACTGTCAAACACAAGTTTTTTTTCTGCTGAACGTCATTGCAATTAGCATTCTTGCTGTCTTCCATCAGGACTGACTGGTACCCAGATGAGCCAGTAATTCAGTGAACAAATAACCCATGAGCCATGTGAGCAGCATGTGCATCCCTGGCAACTGAATCTCTTAGTTTATCTTATCTTTGGGCAATGGAGCTCCACATCAGATTGTAACATACCATCTGTTAATTTGTAAAGTTGTGTTCCTGCTGTTTCTTCAAACTAACCCTGCAGTCAAAACACTCTCATAGGTAACAGTCAATCCCTATGTCTGTGTCACAGTGTTATATTGCCAAGTCCTACTTAAATTAAGAATGGCATTCCCAACCAACAGTAAAGACTGTGCTGGCAACATTATTTTGCCAAATTCCATAGGAATTTGGGAGTGACTTCACACAAGATAGATTTGGAAACAAACTCTGTCTCTTCCAAAACAAAGTAGTGGCTCCATTTATTCCTGTGTCCGTCCACTCACAATGAAATTCTCTCCCTTCTATGATCTGATCTTGTCTGTTGCCTAATGTAAATAATATTCTTTTGTGGTTTCCAATGAAAAAATAAAGTTGCAATGTAGCTGAAATGCTACTTACAATTGTAACGAATAGCCAGTTTTTCATGCTCAGTCCCTCCATAAGTATGACTCATAGGGTGGTTTTAACAGAAGAATAGCACATTCAAACCTTCCAATATTCTAACCTATGTTTTTTAACTGAAGACAAAATCATTTGCAGTGCAACTGAATAGTTTTGAAGCAGCAAGTTCCAACACAATCTGTGTACCTGCATCTGGAAACATAATTCAACTTCTACAAGCTACACATATTAATACTGATATAATTTAATATCTATGACTATTGGAGAATATATAAAGAAGCCTCTATAGCACTTCTTGAGGTGATCAGGGAGGAGTGTTTTGAAAAGTCCAGGTGGGAGGTAATGAAGGCAAACCAATAGTTTTAGTGGCACTGAGTGTGCGATAGCTGCGGAGGCAGGCAATGTGATGAAGGTGAAGGTGAAGAAAAGATCAGACCAAAAGTGAGGGAGAAAGGAGAGTTGAGGATCAAATTGTACACCAATGTTACATACTGGTTCAATGAGATTAATTATAATAATCCTTGCATTTGATACAGCGTCTTATTATGTCACCGAGACGTCTCAAAGCGCTTCACAGGATATACCTCATTGGAGTGTTAGCTTATCTATATGATTCCAAGTCCCGATGTGGGGTTTGAACTAACAACCTTCCGACAGAAACCTGATATATGGCAAAAATGCTACCACTGAACTAAAATGACACCCGTAAAGATTGAGTATGTATGAGTAGGAATTTCCTCTTAAATGCGCTATGGCTAACAAAAGATTTGTATTAAAATAAACATACTGCAGACATGCTATTGTCTATAGATTGGATTTTCCACCATTTGGTTTATACCTCTATTGTGCTCAGTCAGTTACTAAGAAGCTTTTCCTTTGGGATTAATCCGGGGCTCACAGTTAATAATTCATTATTTACTTTTAAATCTCTATAATCCACATGCAAATCAAACTATTTGACAACACAATGATTAATCTCAGTACAGATCAGACTTTATGGCAATTGGCCTAATCCCCTGCAGTGTTCAATTTTTACAACAAACAGTTTGATTGGCTGGTTGGCTTCCTATTACATGTTCCTGTTGCATGAGTTGTGATGCTAGAAGCTGTATGATTCTTGATCAGAAGGGCAGACAGGTTCCAATTATTTGAAGCACCCATAAATGGAAACAGAATTAGATTTTGATTACAAACTGCACACAATATAAAATATAGAAAACTCATTACTTTATAAAATGTTACATGAATATATGGAAGCACAACTCTATGTTGATTCGTTCTTTTAAACAGTAGGTTGAACATTTGATCAATAACAGGTGTGCAAATCACAGAGAATATAATTTGTGAAATAGGACTAGCCAAAAATAGCCTAACATTTCACACTTCAGTTTTCTATTCTTTACATGTTTACTAGATTTTCCATGGGTGTTTATTTCTCCTGGGTGAATAAATAACGTGATGAAAACCCATGAGAAAGCAAAGTGTACTTTGAAGGACATGGGATTAGACCATTTGAACTTATTTGAAGGACTGCAGTCAATTGGTTAGAAAGCAGTCATTCCATTCAGTTGAGTACTCAAAGCAGAAGAGTATATTAGAAAATAGCCTTCTGGTTGTGACTCGATTTTCATGTGAGAAATTGATTTTATTGAATCTATCTTCTCATAGCAATCCTTAAAGTCTGGGTTTTTCACTGGTTACAGAACAAGGCCATTAATGCTATGTTTCACTGAGTGACACTTTTCACATGAATTCTCCTGAAAAGGTTCTCCAAGTGGATAATGACACAGGGAGGAAAATGAAAGAAATCACAGCATGGGATTAGACCATTTGAATTTATGAATGTACCTGTTCCATGGCTCTGACATCCTTCCTGTAATGGGACGCCCAGAAGTGCATTCAAGTTACTTCAACTTCAGCCTAACCAAAGTCTTGTGTAAATTTAACACCACGTTCTTGCTTTTGTTTAAAGAAAACATATAAGTTTTGAACAGGTAGAAAATGTTTTAAATTAAAAATACATTAAAGAAAGCAGAGGGAAGAGAGCACCCAGAAACTGTCCCATTTCTGCTGGTTACTTTTACAAACCAGAATGGTGAAAAGCATCACAGCTGTTGTTGCTTCTGTTTCTCAGTAATTAACTGACAATTGTTCAAACTGACTTTGGTAGTTTTGTGCCACTTAATCTAAGAACATTTTTTGGGGGAAAAAAGTGTATGTGTGCATTCATAGTGCATCTGAAGCTAAATAAAAATGATAATAATACAGGTACTCACACACTGCCTTCCCCTCAAAACAGGTACAAACCATATTACAAAGGCCTGCATTTAAATGGAGACATACAAGTAAGTTCATGGACGAGTCTTTATATTGTTCTGTAGTTGGCATAACACAAAAGGCTTGGACATTTTAATATACCATACCAAATCTCTACCAATACAATGCTTGCATCCACAGCATTCAATTGCCTGCTCTACCATTGGTGCACAAAATAATTTATGTGGATGAAAGATGATTTGAATATTGTCTCTTTTTTAAAAAAAACATTTCCACTGAATTGAAGAAGGTTAGATTTAAAATTGTTAACAATGAAGAGATCATTAAACAAATGATGGCTGTTGAACAAAGACTGCGGTCAAAACCTTCCCATATCAGTGTATAGCGCTCAGCTGTTCCTCTTAATTGAGGATAACTCAGCCAAGTGGAAGAATGTCATTGCTTCATCCTATCATGCTTTAAAAGTTTAAATAATACGATTACTGTATCAGTGATTCAGTCTCCGAAGTGGAGCAGTTCATTCCGCTGCCACTTAAATTGATCCCAATCAACGGTTAAATTGTCATCCACATAAGTATTGACTTTTAAACCATGCAAATATTGATTAATCAACCCTTCAAATATTCCTGCGTATTATTCATTGTTTAAATATGTAGGGTTCCTGTTTACTGTAGCATGATAAAGGATTAATCTTTTCAATATTTTGATTAGATCTTTCCAGAGGATTAAATGCAATATTTTGAGTTGCAGTTTCTCAGCAATAATTTCATAATTCCTTTAGAATCCTTTATGATGATGATTTCCATTTCAATTCCTATGTATAGTATTTAGAGGTCTTCATGCACAAAGTAGGAATATTATTACTTACATCTGTTTATAATGTCCCTTTAGTTTCACTTAACTGCAGTAATTCACTTTACAGTGCATTTTTTATTTATGACCTTCAGGGAACCAATTAATGATTAGTCTGCAATATATTTTAAAGATGTTTAACACATCAAACAACACAATTACTTAATTGGATGTGATGCCTGTAACTCAGGTCTTTCCCCCATTAGATTTGAAACATACTTCAATGCATTGTTTAGGGGTATGTTTGTCCTGTTTTGCATAACTGAGCCAATGACTGAATAGATTCGCTTTCAATGCATTCAAATACCCAGTCCCAGGAACAGCTGAAATCATTAATACAACAAATGCTTTTCATGCTTTTGGAATGGATTAAGCATCATAAAAGTGAAACAAATATTTTAGTTATCCTTTAGTTCTAGTTTAAACCTTTTTGGGGGTGATACTGTCTATTTCACCGAAAGGGAGCATGAATCAGTCCATAAGTCAATCAGACAATACATGAATTTATTGCTTTTCAGTCAATGAAGTTTGTCCTTTTGCACATGGACTGCTGTTTTCAATAAAACACAAATGGCTTGAAGAATATTTTGTTACCAATAAATTATCAAAATTCTGCATTTTTAGGTCAGAAAATAACACACTTAGTGACTCTGGTTCGGGTTACATGATTAGCGCTATGAATGGAGGCGAATGAGCAATAAATTCATTCCAGAGGGGAATGAGCAATAATCTGGGCCAATAGAAAGGTACAGTTGCAATTTTTCCACGGAATCCACTCAAAAAAGAGCACTCCGCTGTAAAACCGCTAAAAATGTGTGTTAGTGAGTGTGTCTGTGTGTCTCCCTTTATATATTTGTTAATTTCTATGTGAGTGTGTGTCTCTCCTCTGCATATGTTTGTGAGTGTCTGTGTGAGTGTATCTGTGTGTCTCTTTCTCTCTGTGTCTGTTTGTGAGTGTCTGTGTGAATGTGATTGTGTGTCTCTCTCTTCTCTGTCTGTGTTTGTGTGTATTTCTTTGTGTCTGAGTGTGTCTGTGCCTCTGAGTGTATGTGTGTCTCTCGCTGTCTGTCTCTCTGGGGGTCTCTGTGTCTGTGTGGGGTGCTGAGCCCTGAGAGTCAGGAGATGGTGAGCTCCTGTAGCCCCAGAGTCGGGACAGTGGTCCTGAGTGTTTGTTCTTTGGCAGATCTCCAGACCCTTTGGGCCTGGGCTGGTGTCCTGTTTCCCCCCCCCCCCCCCCCCCACCCCAATAAAATGGGCCACCCACTTTTTGTTCAAGAAGAAATGAATACAAATGTAACAATCTAACATGTGTTATTTCCTCATGTTTTGTTTTTATCAGTAAAAAAAAATTGTTTCCTAGTAAAATGTATCTGAATATCACCAATCAACTCCCTGAAATTTTCCACAAAATTCACAACATTTTTAGATTTCCCTGCAAATTTTTGCAAATGTTTCTGCACTTTTCTATTGGCCCAGGCAAAAAGGCACCTTATAGTTTTATAATATATATCTCAATCTTAATAAAATGTAAACTTGGCGAATTAAGATTAAATGTACAGGTCAAGTGATTGGAGTCTATGAGCAGCTATTCTGATTTGTAGAAGGGTACAAGAAAATGGTTAGCTTTTAAATTTTAAGAAACCTACATGTACGTTACATTTCTATTGTCTAATGCTGTGGTATTATTTTGTCAGAAGTGCGTGATAGAAAACCACACAAAGTAAAGAATGTTAACATGGCCCATTCAGAGGATAAGGAGCTTTGGTGAAATCCGCAGCTGGATGAGATGCAAAGAATTGATATTCAGCTCACTAGCAAAGTGTTCCTACAATATACTTACCGAAATAGAAATAGAATTCTATCACATCCGCACAGTCATCAGAGTGTTACACAAGTGGGTAAACCGGGGAGTTTTCATAATTTCTCAACTGAACTAACTCTCAGCTCAACTAAATGATCCTGACTATTGTATGTAACATTCTTCTGGAAACAATCTAATCTTTGTAAAATGTTCAATGTAATTAATTTAATGAAATTGCACTGACTTTTACACATCAGTTGCAACGATTGGGTCTGATTCTACAGCCAAGAGCACCTGAACTCTGTAATTCTGAAAGGGATGGATGATACAGATGCAAACATATCACTTAAATTGATACACAGGGCTGGTCAATGGGAAAAAGTTAATGGGCTTCAATTGTGGCTGGAGATTAATTTCTTGCTATTGAGGAGGACTTGGGTCATCAAAGATGGTGACCATTGTATCACTGAACTCCTTTTAAAACGTTATGTGACAGAGCTAGAAGGTTCTCTGTCAGCTGGGACAATGCTTCCCCAAAAGCCAGCCTACCTTTCTCTCCATCCCTGTTCCCAGTCTCACCACGCAAAGCACTGTTCCCAGGTACCATCCATCAACTGTGCATGGCAACCAGTCATTAAAAAAGGAATGCACTCTGTATATAGGGAATGCTATGCTGGATATTTTAGCTGTGGAGTTCAATCTCTTGCAGAAGGCAAACCGATTAGGAGATATCTATTGCAGTGCAAAACGTGTCTTTTCGAAGGATCGTTGTCATTTTCTATTTCCCTACTACTTCGCCCACAAAATATCCAGTCAACCCACTTTACAATATATTCTGTGAAGCTTGTGGAGCCACCTCAATGATGTGATAAGATACTATATCAAATGCAAGGAATATTATTATTATTATATTCTCAGGACAACATGGAACATAGTTGATTGATTTTCCAAAAATGATTACTCAGTCACATAGATGTATTCAAAAGTGATCCCATACCCCTTGATCCTCAATGCTATCTTGTGAAGCATCCATGTGTTTCCCACAATCACGTACCAAGTGCGCTGAAATGTTTACAGCCTCTTTGTAAGAGGGGAGCAAGCGTTTGTTTGAACTTGTTTGTTCTGACTCAAATAGTCCCAGTGTAGTGTCTGTCAGTTACAATAATGATGTTCACCTTTTCAAATGAGTATTTGTGCTTAGTGCTTTGGTCTGTATGTCCCTGGTTGCTCTGCTTATGTGTAATTTGTCACAATGTGCAAAGTCTGTCAATTAGCAGCACTGGAAGGTGAATTCCCCATGAGAAGAATTTTAAGAACACGTTTTTTGGTGGTTAATTGTTTCCCTTGTTAGAAGGGATGACTGTAATAATAAAACCTAATCTCTAAACAAGTGCATTAATGTTGCAGAAAAAGCCATCATTAAAGGTACTACTGAAATGTGAACTTTGGAAGCAGTTGAAGTTGTGCGGAAGAGGAGCCAGAACAATATTTTCACTGCAATAATGTAATTGACAAGCACTGAAGTGACATCTTCACTGGGCAATGAAATATGTTGACATGGGTTGTATTACAGCATTGAGTTTAGCAATCAAACAAGTTTGCCAACTATGTTTTGAGGATTCCATCCCCAATTAAAATATTGCCTAATAGTAGTCTGTAAAGCGCATTTGTGCCAAGTCAGAGATCTTCGTAGTCAGTCCATCACCACTGGGGAATCATTTCACACTTTCTGTGTTTGATAAGCTGAATGGTCCACTCCTATAAAGTCCCTGGTTGATGGGATAGATTTTTGGTTACACCAATCCCACTTACCTCGTCATGAGCACAAAGATCCTTCCATAAGGTAATCTGCTCATTATCTTTCACAAGTGATTATAACGTAGATTGTTTAATATTGACTGTTTTTTGTGCCCTGAAATTGATAGATTTGCCAGTTCACACAGCTTTTCACAATCTTAGGATTTAGGCGCGTTTCACAAGATTTAATTCAACATGCTTTATCAACCACACAGGAAGGCTAAATCTGATGTGGTGCAGATTTTCCTAAACTCTCCTCTCCATGCCGTACCAATTTGTAATTATAATGATTATTTTTTCTTTGTCTGCTGGGTGGCCTATCCTTCCTTAACTCTCACATCTCAGCAGCATAAACCTCTGTGCTGTATCCGGTCAGAGGCAAATCAATCTAATTCAAACCTTACACTCCTGAGACAGGCTGGATTGAATTCCCCTGCCTACCAGTAGGGAAACAATCTTAATAATAGATGGAATACATTTTTATAACTAATTGTTCACCCCAAAATATTTTTTTATGTGGGTTATAAGGTTTTCAAAATATAGACTGTCTACTCATTTTACTTTATTTTAAATTCACTTATATATTTTAATTTATTTTAATTAAAATACACTACTGTTTGTGGGACATTGCTGTGTGCAATTGGCTGCCGCGTTTCACCAAGAAAATACACAGTCAATCCATTTTACAATATGTTCTGTGAACCCCTTTGAGACATTTCAACAATGTGATAAAGCGCTATATCAAATGCAAGAATCATTATTATTTATTTTAGATAAACAAAATACAATTGGAAAAAAATATTTAAAAAAAGAATGTGACCAATAAGAGAGTAAAGTTAAAAAAAGTTCTGTACTATGTTTTTTACTTTATCTAATGCTCCTGAATAAAAACTGAAAAAAAAATCGCTGACCTTTTTTCAAAAAAAAATGCTTGGTATGAGTTTAACTGGAAGCATATATTTGTATCTACAACAACTTGTTCTTTTATAGAGTCTATATGTTATATTCACTGGAAATTCTACAGGCATGTTGGAATAACAACTGACTGAGAAGCATTCCTTTGTTTTAAGTTTGCCTGCAACACATCTGTTTTTTTTGTAAATACAAAATAGAAAACTGCCTGATAGATCCAATGTTTGTTACTTAAGCGGTATTCTTTGAGACTATGGTAATTAGACCAATTGTATGCTTCACTGCATTACAGCGATTTATTCACTAAAGAGGAGTTTATGCCTGGTTTACTCTTAAATTAGATACATTTTAAACTACCATCATAGTTTGGAGATGACAAGAGCACCGGACTGGCTATTTGTTTTCGTAATTTTTACTGTTTCACATCAGGACACTGAAATACACTGATTGTTATTATAGTTACTGTGATAATAATTCAAATACAAACCTAAATAAATAAAACTCAATTTTAAATAACACTTCATTATTAATTTAACTTTACTTTAAATTTTCCCATCCAATCTATCCAATTATTCCCCACCAAAATACTCTTCTTAACTATTTTTTATTAAGACTATTTCTTATTTTATTCTTATCCCATTGAGAAATACCCCAAATTGGATCTAATATTTATTTGTTCGAAACCAATCTGGCACAATGTCCCTGAAGCACAGTAGACTTCTAGTGCATCTGTCCCTCAGGATTTTAATTTACTTTTCCCCACATCTGTGAACATTTTCAATGTTCTTTTGCATGGGTTTCAACAAGGATGCAGACAGAAAAAGGCAAGAAAAAGACTTGACGGGATACAAGGATAAGGCATAGGGACTGAATGGACAGCTACCTCTCAGAGTCGCAGAGACTCGATGGGTCAAATGGTCTCTTGTGTTGTAAATTTCTTTCTTTCTATGATTCTATAATCACTTAAAATTTATTCAACAAGACAGGCTTCCATTATATCAGCACATATCACAAATAGACTTCTAACTATCTCTACAAACTTCCGGGATTAGGAGATTGGATCCAGAGTAAAACCGAATAATGAGAAGAGCATCTATTTATTCAGGCTATTAGTGATCTACTTCCAAATTCCCAAAGGAGGGAATCATCATTCCATTTTCCATTCCTCAGTCTCGGAATGACTTCAGGCCTTCCCAGATTGATTCCCTACAAAATCAGGAACTACATTAATAGCTGTTACTTATGAAAGTGCTTTTGAGATGTTTTGATATGACAATAAGCTATAAAATTGCATGTTCTTCCTTCCTCTTTGCTTGCTTAAGCTCTGTGTCGGTGATATGAGGCTTTTTTACATGTCTGAATTTACTGAATAAATCTCTTCTAACCACAATTTTCAGATAAATGACTTGATCTATTTGCAAACTTCAATCTATGTTTACATTACTTGAAGAAAGTTTATTTTGGTGAGTCTTTAGTCAAACATTTAGAACTAGCAATGCAACTTTATTTGCAGACAGTTTCCAGATCATTTGATTCAGTCGACACCTTAAATGTGAGTCAAAATTGCATTTAAAGTATGTTAATATTTGCCTTCAACCCAGTGGTATTTCCATCTGTGTGCTTTCCATTCTCACCACATGTCTCAATTGCACGTACATTTGTTTAAGCTTTCTGAATAAACAGTTTTGATGCAGCTGATTTTTGATCCACTTACTCATTTTCCTAGTAACTCTATATCTGGAATGGCCCTGTGTGAACTGCAGCCTCAGGTTTAACAGAGAATTGTCTTTAGTAGACATCAATGCAACAACAAATTGACAACAAGGACAAATTGTAGTTATATAGTACCTTTCACATTGTGAGGATATCCCAAGGCACAGGAGTGCGAGAGATTTTTGTACAATATTTGCATAAAGAGAAAGGCTGGGATGTTGACTCTGGAACTCAATCCTGGAGTCCCTCTGCCTCGCCCCCTCCCTTGCCTCCTTCAAGACCCATCTCAAGACCTTCCTCTTCGACCATGCCTTTGATCACCCTCCTTCTCCCCCTGCTCTCCACCCCTCCCCGATCCCGACGCCCCAGCCTGGGTCCGAAACACTGATTGTCTAGCGGCTTGGGACGTCCTCCCGACGTGAAAGGCGCTATACAAATGTAATTTTGTTGTTGTTGTTGATGTCCAATCTATGTAGGCGAACAGAAGGAATGTGTAATTTACTTCAAGAATTTTTACTTTGTTTCTCATGGTTTGCTTATACTATCTACGTGCGGTATAAGCAATACTTGATTACCTTTGTTAGGCTTTGTGCTGCTGACTCTGTGCTGACTTTTCAACTTGCTGTTCAGGCAAAATTAGAAGTGGGGGAGGGGAAGGGAAGGCTCACAGAAAGACATGTCTTCCTTTCCTCT
Source organism: Callorhinchus milii (assembly GCF_018977255.1). NCBI lineage: Eukaryota > Metazoa > Chordata > Chondrichthyes > Chimaeriformes > Callorhinchidae > Callorhinchus > Callorhinchus milii. Next base: position 11,877,761 of record NW_024704750.1, on the reverse strand, counting down.
ATTTACAGCCACTGGGGTTTGATGCGATCTATAAACTCATCTGTCTGTTTACATACCAGCAAATGATATGTCTCTCTGATCCACTTACATCTTCAAGCCTAATGTATACACAGAGCATTTGACTGTGTATACACGACACAAAGATAGCTGTGGGCTGTGTGCTGTCCCTGCTTTCACAGCAGACTGTCACTCTAATAAATAAAGCATTCGTTTAGGCAGGGAGTCTCCAAGAGCTGAAGAGCCACATTGCGTGCAAATCCAGCTCAGTGCTTGAGCTCCCTCATGGTTGAAGATAATCCTATCTGACATGTTACAGTAAAAGTACTTTATAAAATCAATATTAAATTCACAGCATTTGACATCATGGGACATCTAAGATACAGGTGAAATAAGGCGTAGAGTAAATAGTCCTACAGCTACGTTAGTAGCTCAAGGAATCAGCCGAGAGAGACACTGGAGACTATAGAGTAAATTAGAGCAGTGCTAATCATGTTTTATACTAGGCTCTTGACATCGATGCAAACATTATAAAAATGCACGCAAGCAACTTAGCACAAAAAGGAAATGCTGAGCAAGGGAATCCAGTGGGTAGTTGATATCTGGCTCTTTTTTATACTCCGTGAGGTTCATGTAAAAAGCATTTGTCAAAACATTGAAAATTATTTCCTGACATTTAATAAACCAGATTGAATAGATTGATGAATAATTAGAGCGACAGTAGTTTTTAGCATGTATTTCTGGGAAAAAACAGCTTCAACACTTTGTGAGCGGCTGTTGTGAAATGATGATATAATGCAGAGAGTATGCACTAGAGAGCACAATTAGGGTCATTCCAGTAGCACACCTGCCTCCGAACCAGATAATTTCTGGGTCACATCCCAGGGTAGCCTGCCACTGTGCAGAGTGGGTTCACGGTCTTGGGAGGTGGGAGGATGGGAGCCAGGAAGGAAAAGAGTTAGCTTGCCCTGCAGCAACCATGCTTCCTGTGAGCAGATCAAGGAACAGTATTGATAGTGGCAGAGGTGAAATCCCAGTCAAGACCTCCCTCCCTTGTGCTCAGGGAGGCTGCCCGTCAGCAAGCAGCCCCTGCTGGGAAGCAAAAGGAACTCATCAGGGATCAAGTGAACAGAATCTAGTGAATCAAGTATGAGTTCTTAACCGCATGCCCTTCCCCCACCATGATGTAGGCAGGGATCTGCATAACTTACATCAGACATTGAGATCTAAGTCAGATTTCCATTAGCCAGTGTCCTTGAGATTCATTGTATGAGTGTTTAATTCACTATCTGCTGCTCTTTGAACACTGTTCTATCTAATGTGCGGTGATTTTCAATTGTGTTCTTTAGTAAACACCAAGTGTATGTCACCCCTTCTAACTCCGATGCAATTTACTTTCTGCAAAGAGCTTCCACATAAAGTTCTTCAGCTGTCTAGCCAGAGGGAGTCCCAAACTCAGATTCCTTGTTAAGGAATCCAGTTAAACACTGGAGAGCAACCAAGACTCTACGATTGGGAAAGTTGACAGTTTTCACATTAGGCCTTTTCGAAGCTAAGGGTAATGAACATTTGATGAACTGAAAAAACACACAGCTCAGCACATCCAGAGCAAACCTGACAAATGATTTAGCACAAAATAAAAATATGTTGTAACATTGAGCTAAATGATTTATTTACTGTCTGAGAACAAAACAGAAAGCTACCCTGGCACAATCTAATGATAATTCAAACAACGAATCTGTCAGATACTCATTAACCTGTCCACAGTGTTCAGCCAAGTTGCCAACTATAGAAGCAAAATCTGTGTAGAAATGGTTGCAAATTAGGTGTCAGTTATAGGAAGGCTGTCGGGGCTGCCAGCTCAACTAACTGTAAGACCATTGTATTGTCAAATTGTTCAATGTGGAATCATATATATTTAGGAAAGATGGAAGCAGAGTTACATGAACCAGAACTGCACAGACAGACAAAGAGAGAGAGAGATGGTCTCGCACATGTCCACCTTTCCTTTGTTCTGACTGAAGGAAAAGGCCATTTCTTGGATGAGATTTCCTTCAATGTTCAAACCAGTCCAGGCAACACAAATGGAAGGGCGACAGGGAATTTAAATTATTAGTCTTCACTAACATCATGCACACAGACAGACAAAGTTCAACAGTAAGCTTCAGGGTATCTTCCTTCTGAATATTCTTGCCCTGCCACAGAGGATGAAATACAGAGGCTGCAGTAGTCCCAGTGCAGAGTAGCTCAACCATAAACTACAACAAAACATCACGATAGGGGAAGTTAAGCAAAACATGAACCTTTCAAGGCACTCAAATTAACAGAGTAGAGTACAAGACACTTGAATGGGATTTCACTTAATGTGAACTAGAGTATGTGATTGATTTAGTTTTCTGTTGGTTTTGGTGAAAAGGACACTTTAGATACTGTTTATTGGAGAATACTTTGCAGTTGTCACATAATGATTCTTGCTCTGGCTAAAACAAGAACCCAGATATTAACTTGTACCATTTGATAGCACCTTAACATGCATGTAAATTCTCTAAAATACCATTCAACGATTCATGAAGAAGCTAACACAACAGTAACAACAAAATTATATTTGTATAGCGCCTTTCACATCGGGAGGATGTCCCAAGATGCTGGACAATCAGTGTTTCAGACCCGAGCTGGGGGTTGGGATCGGGGAGGGTGGAGGGCAGTGGGGAGGAGGGTGATTGAAGGTACGGTCAAAGGGTCTTGAGATGGGTCTTGAAGAAGGTAAGGGAGTGGGCAAAGCGGAGAGAACTCATCTTATTGAATGGAGGCTAGGCACAATAAGGAGGATCTGGACACATAAACATGAAGCAGGTGAAGAAAAGGGCATACAGCAAGATTATAGGGCAGGTCTTCATAAGATCTGTGTAGGAAGTGAGCAAGAGTTGTATGATCTGAAGAGCAATGCAAAGCTAATGAGATGCATGTCACACTATAAATAGTGCAGTGACAGCTTGAGCCCCAAATTTTGTGCAACTTGTCATAAATGCAGCATGTGTGCTGCGAACTCAGTGTATTGCTAGGTGTTGCTTCTGCATGGATACAATTGATCTGCATCTCCATTTTCTTTTATGACGCTTTATTTTTGGCTGTAGTACAACACACAACATGCACCGGGCTGCTCTTGTTATGTCAAGTGGTCTGTTTGTGCATTCTAACACAAATTAATGAACAATGTGCAGGTGTTGGCAGCCTTTGTTATTTAAGTGCACACAGCACTTGTCAGCATTCAGTGGACAGCTGTTGTTTAAAAATGCAGTCTGTGTGTTCGATCCTGAATGAACAGTTATGATGCATCAATTTCTGGAGTGAAATGCCACAAAATACACAATTAATCCACTTTACAATATTTCCTGTGAAGCGCTTTGAGACATCTCAACCACATGATAAGGCGGTATATCAAATTCAAGGATTATTGTTATTAATATAAAAGTTAGTTACATCCAATGGTAGTATCCAGCAAATAAACCTATTTTTCTGATTGGTCTGTTGATTCAATTCTTGTTCCTAGGTCATGAGGCTGAGTCTCAGATTAACAAATAGGAAATAAATAAAACAGATGCTTCTTGCTTTCCTCAGGAAATCAACAAGACAACACTAAGAATTTAAGTCGTATAATTTTGCTTCCATTGTTCTGTTGGCATTACTTCAGAAAAGCAAAATAAAATTCTAAGCATCTGGCTAATATAGAAGCTGTAAAGAGGTTCTTATATTTTGTAAACTGGGCATGAGAGGACTCCCTGTGCTCCAGTTATTAGGATAGATTTGTCAGTTTAATAACATTGGGTCTTTTACACCAATGAAATAGCTGATAACTAATGGATTCTTCACACCTACCACAGCCTCAATTTTAGTGTTTTTCACAGAAACAGCTCATGAAATATTGATTGTATTGACTTAACTCCTTCACCTATACGGATGTTAAATTACTGTCTGTGTGAAAATAATCTCTGAATGCACAAACACAAAGCCTATAAAACCTCAGTTACTGTTTCAACAGTCAAAGCATTGGAACCACTTTGGAACTGGTGTTTTGTAGCTAACAGCGATGTTAAAACTACACAGATTTGAGCTATTTCTCATGCTTTCAAAGCCAAATAAACGATAAATAATGCAATGGGAACGCATCTCAAAAGGCTTCATGGGATTTATTGTAAAGTGCACTGTAACATATAGTGACTGTATATTTTGTAGATGAATGTTGGCAGCCAATTTGCACACAGCAATGTCCCACAAACAGCTATGTAGTGAATGACCAATTTTATATGAGGGATTGTTGGTCAGGACACCAGGAGAAATTCATTTTTCTTTTCCAGTGCCATGGAATCTGGTCCACCTGAACAGGCAGATGGAACCTTGATTTAACATCTCAACCAAAGATTGGCATCTCCAGCAATGCAGTGCTTCCCCAGTCCTGCATTGGAGTGTCAGCCTAGACTAGGCAAGTTCAAACACTGGACGTGGGGCTTGAACCCACAAACGGACTTAGAGGTGAGAGTGCTGCTGACTGAGTCAAGCTGATGCACGCAAACAAATTATTTATTGCTTTGTCCTGTGAAAAATGCAATTGATTTGACTGATGCCCAGAGAGTCAGACTTTGCCACTCCATTCCCCTCGCCAACATAAACTTCCACATACCCACTTGGCAGGCTATCCATGGCTCGGCTGCAAACTGACAGAACCCATTTGGCCAAGATAGGCAAGTATGAGTGACAGTCAGCTCTGGGATACAAGCTTCTGGATGGCAGTCAAGTACTCTTGCCCTTGGCTACTAGGCTATGTCACTGTTCTTTTTTATTCTTGCTGTTTACATAATCTTGTCACTTTGTTGTGACATTTAAAATTTAATATGAGAAGGCACTCACGCAAAGCACCAGCAACATGATTACACATTTATGCAAAGAAACAAAACCATTTTCAAACATGTTTGTTAAAATATTTATTGTCCATGACAAATGATCGCACAAGCAAAATGACTTACTTATTTACAACAACAACAAAATCTTGCGTTTATATAGTGCCCTTCACATGGGTAGCGTCTCAGAGTGCTCAATGTGCTTACTTACAGCACAAACAACATAAAACCTCAAATGAAGGAACGATATATATATATATAGTATAAATGCATGTGAGAAACTGATTTGTTTATCATTTCAATCCTGGGTAGTCTCAGGGTTTTGAAGTTTCTTGGTAAAATATCACATTTTATTTAACAATTGTAATTCGTAATATAAAGTGAAGTGTTTTCAAATGTCATGATACATGTAAGTGACGTGATATCACAATAGTTGCCCTTCAGGAGATAAACTGAGTAGATAATCAATGATGTCAGTAGAATCACCCACTGTTTACATTAACCCAAACTGAAACCTCCTGAAAACTCACAATGTTGCTCTTACAACAGTGAAGCGGTGTTGTGCTCCTGTTCGGAAAACTCAGATATAGTGCTGACTTACATCTGGTCCATTCGTTTTGGTTGTAATTCTCATCTTCAAACTATATGCATGCACCCAGCGCTTTGGGACATCCTCCTGATGTGAAAGGCGCTATACAAATGTAACTTGTTGTTGTTGTGAGCATGCAGCATCTACACAGACTGCAGAGGTTTGTTGCTTTATATTCCTCAGAACAAAGCTTCATGTTGTGATATCTCTGTCCGCCCCTCAGTAAAACATCACAGATACTCCAGCTACAACAAAAATGTCCCAAGGAGACAGAGGGAGCCCTGGTCACAGATGGACAAAATGTCATTTGTTACTTTGACCAAGGCTGTTTCTGTGCTGTGGACAGCTCGGAAACCCGATTGGCGGAATTCATGAAAGGAGTAGTGGGAGAGAAAGGAGCGAAGCTGGGAAGCAATGACTCATTCCAGGAGCTTGGAAAGGAAAGGGAGATTGGAGATGGGGTGGTAGTTGGAGAGCAGGAAAGGTTTTTTGAAGATAGGGGTGATGATGACTGGAGTGATGATAGCAATTGGAAGGGCAGAAGCGGCTGAGCGGAACCCCTCGATTTGATCTCGAGGAAGTCCAGCATCTCCTCGCAGTTGGAGGAGGGGATGGGTGAAGCATGAGAGGTGGGCAGAGGAGCTGGTTAGTGGTGGAAAAGAGGAGCCTGGGTTATCCTTGGCCTGCAACATTATCTTGGAGTAGAAGGATGATTTAGCAGAGTAGGCAGCAATTTGCAGCCCAAGCACATATGGAGAAAGTAGTTTCCAACCTGGGTATACAGCCAAAATTGCTTTCAACAACCCATGGTGCGATTGTGTCCTCATCTGAGTTGGCATTTAGTAAATTTCCAAATACAAATATGTATTGACGATGGGGTTTCTACAGACACTCAACCACAGGCACAGTGGAAACATTTCTACAAAGGTAAACAGCCTGACTCATGTCACAGAGGGTATCTGCGCGGTCTCTTCATGCTGCCAGATTAACACTTTTCAAACTTGCAGTTACTCATCATTGCAACTGCACTAAATCTAATCTTGCTATTCTTTGGTGTTATTTTGAAAGAAGATTTAATTTGTCATTAATCGATTAATTCGGAGATCTAACACTCAGTATTTACAAGTTAGACACTACAATTAGTAGTGCTAATTGTAATGTCACTTTGCAATTGAAATTGTAGGATTCAATGAACTGAGAAAATATTGGATCCTGAAGGACAGTGATGGTTATTTTGCTCTTGGACCTCTCGGCTGTTCTTTGGGTTAAGAAATGGCCTGAAAGTAAGATGCCGGCTTTGATTGCAAAATGGAAGTCGTGATCATGCTCAGTATCTGCACCAGGAATACAAAAGCAATCGCATTATTGTGCGGTTCAGCAAGGAATACTGGGGAGGAGTTGCTACCGTGTCATTGCTGATCATGTGATGCACTTTATTAAAATCAGTTGTGGTGAGTATTGCATGGAGCAACTAATATTCATCTCAATTAAATAGTTTAAATATAACGGTGGTTTGATAGCACTAAACTAAAACATTACAAATAGTGAATTAGGGAGTAACTAGACACAAAACTATTTTTCTGTAATACTGTATCCACAAAGAAATAAGGTCACAGCAGTTATTTAGTTTTTAGTTTTGGCTTACTTCCCACCCCCATGAGAAAACAGGTGCAGATTAAAAAATCCTTACATCTGATGTAGCACTTTTCATGTCGAGTAGATGTCTCAAAGAACTTCACAGGATATAGTGTAGTTTGCAGTGCTCGATAAGCCTAAACCAGGATGAGATGGAGACTGTAGTTTGGATGCTTGATTTGGATTCTGAATTGCAAAAGAAAGCAACTTTCCATAATGCTGTGTCAATTACGATCTGGAGGATAATCTGATGGGTCCTGATGAGTAAGAATTGATATTGAACCATTCGCATTAACAGTGAAATGACCCAATTTGCATTTAGTTAGTTAGTCTAAAAATATGCTTGAGATATTCAATGTGTGCAATTCTGCCAATATTAAAGGTAAATTTGTATTGTATTCTGAAACTACTGTAAAATATCATACGCTGCGAAGTAAACATTAATAGCAAATTCAAAAAATTCAGACAACAAAGCTGTCAGGTCTATTCAGAACAATAATACTTCACAAAGGCTATTGATGCTCTTCACTGTCTGTGCTGCTTAATTTGTTGTCTCATGTGTATGAAATGTGTCTGTAATTAATTTCTCCTCATATAGCGATCAGCTCTTTGTGACCGAGAATGGGCCTGTCTAGTCCCAGTGGAAGAGCTTATTAGGGAACACCTGGTAATCTATCCCTAATGAAGAATGTCACCAATATATTCAGCCCACCTGAACAATAAAAGTCATGCTCTGTACTGAAGACTTATCAAAATGAACTATTTGTCTCATTCTATTCACCTTTGTTGTGTAATACAAAATGACTCACAAGCTTTGTGGTAGAATATAAGGACCAAGAAAGAAGGTACCAATTCAATGCTCTTCACTGGGGTCTAATTGGCTCAGGCAATGGTGGTGTTACTCAACAAGAAACTTATTTCAAAGCAGTATTCTTACTTGCTCTACTGTAGGCAATTGCATTATTTCCTGCTTGGCGACACAAAGAAGTACTTATGTGTTATAATTATAGCAGGGAGAGGAACTGAATCAAGCACACAAGATGGGATCAACATTCAGGGGCTGAAGTAATGAACAGCTTAGAAACCTGCCCTGCAATGGGTTACAGTTTGAAAGAGAAAAAAAAATCACAACATGGTTCACTCAGACGTAAAATGCTTGAATAAGTCTTCCTACTGTAGCTCCTGCTTGTGGGCTTAATAGGTTTTGACATTGCAAGCTCTATAAACAGCCACTTTACTGTCAAAGGAGAAAAAAATATTAGCAGTTGGCCCAACTGACATTTGATGCATATAAAACACTAGCACGCAATAGGCACAGCGGACATGGAGATATTAAACACGACAAATTGGTGCTTGTGCAGCTGGATGATTTGTGACTAGGGAAAAGGGTAGTTTAGCTCGGCACTGAAAACTGTTAAGTGTTTGTATATTGGACTGAAATCATATGAGATATCATAAAATGCTATAATGTGACTGGTAAGTACAAATGATACATTTATTTTCATACTTGAAAAATTAGTACTGTGGAAGATTAGTGACTGCATTCTGTTTGTTCATCTTTACATTAAATCACTCAGTGATTATCAAACCAAAGGAAGTGATTCTTATCACTAAAATCAGAAGCAGCATTGATGTTCTACAAAGAGTGCTACTGCTCAATTGCAATTACAACTTCAAAAATCTTCTGCGCTTCTGAACATCAGACTCCAATTATGTTGTCAAATATTCAGACAAAAGTTGTTACAAACAATCCAGGCATGAGAACAAAACAATTGAAGTGCAACAACCATGCTGAAAAAGTGATCACACTTGTTATGTATTAGCTGTATTCAGCTGATCAATGTAAGTTTACTATTTTAAAACTACATTCATCATGTGCGTGTTGGAATTCCTGTCTTCTGAATTTCTTTTTAAAGTTCTTGAGAGAATAATTATACTTGCATTTGATGTAGCACATTATCACATCGTTCAGACGTCTCAAAGTGCTTCACAGAATATATTGTGTAAAGTGAATTGACTGTATTTTGTGGGCAAAATGTAAACATAAGTTAGTATTTAGGGATAGAATGGTTTTGGATAGAGGGTTAGCAGCTTTTTGATGTACTCCATGCACCCAGTTAATTATTTAGTGCAAGGGAGAATGAATAGGCCCTCTATCATCAATGTATTTTATGTGAAAATGATTAGACAGGCTCTGGTGCAATCTGCCTATGGGTGAAGCTAATCTTATGTAGGCTGTGTATGCACCATGTGGAGAAAAAGAGAGTTCAGTTGAAATGACCACTTTGTGCACCTGGTTATTGTTGGTCAGAGATAAGGCTTCCTCAGCTGGTGTGCAGCCTCTGGCCTTACCATCCTTACAGATCACAAGGAAAAGAGTATTGATTGGGCTAGATCAGGTCAACCCATAACAGCAGCTCATGCCAGGTTAAATCAATTCCCAGCTGCACAAACAGAGATGCTAGAATGGGCAGCAATGATATTCATGCTATAATCTTGTATCTTTCCATTTCACACTTGGAACTAAATAATATTTTTGGTACAGTGATGCTGGAAAGTATAACAACAAGAAGTAGCTGTTCACCCATATAGCATATGCAAAACCTTATACACTGACACACAGCAATACACTGTATAACACTGAGTAAACCTGTTGAAGACAAACAAAAAAATGCACCATGTGAACAAACTGACTTGAACTAATAAAATTAATTCCATTCGGGCATCTCGATGAAATTAGTGGCATCCTCAGGGCATGTCTCTAAGCATATCCGACTTTTTTGGGGTTCAAAGTTCATGTTTTTTCTAATTTTACCAAAAGCTATAAATCAAAAATATCCAGTCACTACATGCTACAGTAAACCCTGTGAAGTTCTTTGAAACATTTCAATGACATGATACTGTACTAAATCAAATGTACAGATCATTATGAAAATATAAATATGCTTCAACACCACCCTTCAACAGCAATGAAATCAGTGATCAACAAATAACCAATATCTAATTTAAATATATTGTGGCACCAGCTCTAAGCAAACATTGAAAATTTAATTGGTTTAATTGGGTAAATCCCATTTAGTGTTAAACAACTTGTGGTGCTAGCTTAATACACTGGAGCTGTTAAGCTTCAGAAATGGATTTCTGTGATTTTGTGTAAAGTGGGACTTCCCAGAGCTCACAACGCACTTTGCCACATTAGGTGCTAACATTGACTTCTACACTGAGAAACTCCATTTTTAAAACAAATGAAATAGGCTACAATTTAATGCTGATCTTCCAAACACAAACTAGTGTACAATTTAAAAATGAAAACAATTAGCAAAACAGGGAGATTTTCTCTCTTTTACTTAGATCGGGAGAAAAGCTATGAAAAACAGATTCACCAAAGGAAATGATAACAAACAGGATGGCTTGACTCAGATTGTGGAATAAAGCAGTTTTAAATTTTTACATGGAAATTATATTCAGCCATTGAGAGATATAACCACCAATGTGATTGATTCTGTAAATGGGAAGGTGGTGTGACGGATGTAGGATGAGAGTAAGGATGAGATCAAATGGGCCAAAATGCCTTCATCATATGTCATCTCTTGTGATCCATTGAAATGTAATGTCTCTTTTTAAGAGGTAGCAGGAGGTGCACACCTAGCAAAATGCAGGGAGAATGGCTAGGAAATATTAGTGCTGTAGTACACAAAGTTTGGTATTTTAGCCTTCTGTGCTTTGCTATATTTGGTCAAATATGGCGTAGTCTGCATGGAAATGAGAGAAACCATCAGAAGAGACTATAGTCTCCTTCCGGTTACGTTCTGCTTTTTTTTTGAGTTTATACTTAAACCCAATTGTTTACCCAACATTTCTTAAATATGCATTGGGAGACCTTCAGTAGTAACTTTGGTCACTCAATCCACACTGTTTGTGGGAAACTGCTGTGCGCAATTGCCTCCATATTTCACCCACAAAATACATAGTCAATCCACTTTACAATATATTCTGTGAAGCCCTTTGAGTCATCTCAATGACATGATAAGGCACTATATCAAATGCAAAGATAAGTAGTAGTAGTTGTGCCTTGTGGCAGCACGCCAATTGTGCTGGATCATAGAGCTAAGGGATCAAAATTTTCCCTCTCAACATTCCTTATGGTAAAATTTTAATTTCAGTCACGGGTGAGAAGAAAAAAGTAGAAAGACACTGAAATCAATGAATTTCCTGCCTACAGATTGACCATTTTATAGTTGTGCATTAAACTCAGTTGTAATGTTTGTGATTTAGTGTGACAACCACAGTGAACTTTGTGCAATGAGACCACATATCATCTGCAGACATATTACAGCAATTATATTTTCCGTGGGATTAGGAGGCAATTTGCTATAATCTTTTGTAAGGACTGGCAGACAGCCCTTTTTTTTCTCCTTCCAAAATGTTTTGAAACTAAGATGTTAGACGATGAAGCTTTATAGGAAAAGTAGAGAAGACTTTTGACAGTTTTTTATTTCAATGTCTTTTTTAAAATGTAAATTGCACTTCAGAAGGAATCATGCCAATTATTTTTACAATAAAATGTCCCTTCAGAGAAGCTACAAAAGAAAATCTCAAACTTCTGCCACATCCAAATGCAGCTAGTCTGCTTTCCGCCTAAAATCCGCTTCCTTTGACTGTCCCTTCAGCTTCCGTCTTTCTACTGCATTCCTCCATTTTGCCCCTACTTTATCTGTGTAACTCCTTTGAGATATTTTCCTATCTGAAAGGCACCACCATATAAGTGCAAACAACAAGAAGACTGTTATTGGATAAGTGATAGAAGTGCAAATTGTATGCTCTGAATCAGTATTTGCTCATGTGAAATATTTCATCTTAACGAGTTAGATGGTAATGGTGAAACTTGTCCAATAGTGCTGCCAACTTGCCCTGAGATTCTAAACTATCATTAAGGATGATATCATGGAGTCCTGTAGCTCAGTGATTGAAGAGTCCTGTAGCTCAGTGGTTAGAGCACTCACCTTGCAAGCGAGACACCTGGGTTCAATTCCAGGTAGGGCGAAACCTTGGGCAAGTTTCCTTACTCCACACGCCTAATAATAATCCCTCCAAAAAACAAAACAATAATAAACTGATCATTTTCAATCCATGACTGTTTGTGGGACACTGCTGTGCGCAATTGGCTGCTGCGTTTCGCCCACAAATATACAGTCAATTCACTTTACAGCAAATTCTGTGAAGCGCTTTGAGACGTCTAGAAGATGTGAAAAGCACTATATCAAATGCAAGGATTATTATTATTATTAAGATTAACGATTAAATTATGTGAAGTATCACTGATATTAAATGGAAGTGTCTCTTAACCATTGCACCTCCAGATTGTCCTCCTTCTCATTTATTTGGTTCATTTTTTTCATGTGAATCTGTAATTAAACCTGTGCAGGATTCACAGAAAGAATGTTTGTAGAGATCAGTTTTATCAGCCACGAGTCTATTATAGAGTGAATGAAATAACATCCTATTGCAAGGCTGATTTGTTGGTACTTGGGCTGTTAATTCTCTCAATATGTACTGTACATAAATTACTGTGTACTGACTTTAAACTAGAGATCTTTGAGCAAACCCTTATTCATTCTGTCACAAACATCATGAAGCTCAACAGAGAAAAATAATACAAGACCTTAGCGTTTCAAACCCCTGCTCTGTTTCACTAAGCGAAGTTCAAAAGTTCAACGCATTTAGAAATGCAAACAGATGGGAGATGTAGAATTCTCTCTTAAGCTACTGTCGCCTTTCTTTGTTATCTTAACAAAATAGTCAAATAGTGCCATAATTACCATATTTAGCAAACATACTTTAGTGAATCTTAATTTGAACTTCAAAAATGTTATTATATACTGTAATAAAAATGATGCTTTGCTTTTTGATTTTCGATTTTCCAGTTGAATAATTTTTTCGATGTTTTCCACGTCTCCTGCAGAGAGGTGGGGTTTTGTCTTCTGTCCTTTGTTTTAAATCTGTATCTGATCCTCATTTCACCTTCTCTGTTCTTTAACATCGAAGGCTTTCTCTGATTTTATTTATGCACTCTTATGTTTCGTAAAAACTGCGGTGGGTGGGGGGGTGGGGTGGGGTTGGTGTTGGGGGTGTTGGGAAGATGATTTAGCAGTAGCTGCTAGACCTGAGACCTGAACATTAATTAGAGCAGTGCACACAGCCATCAGATCTGAAAATCACACATCGATGGAACAAAACAAATGCATATGTGCACACACACACTCACACTCACACACACACACACTTGCATTTTTTTTTCCATCTGCATTTTTGAAAAAAAAATTGTGTCCCCTGATTCACCCTCTCCTGTACATTATCCCAACACAGTACCTTATTGTCAATGCCATCACCCACAGCCAGCGGGCAAGGCTGTCTGTGCTTTCTGACTGCTGTCAGTGCAGCTCTGACTGACTGACTGACTGGTCGAGGGGGATGGATGCTTGTGCTTACAGTTCATTTGTTTTTTGTTTGCACCCACCCCCCCCCCCCACCACGTTTGTCAGCCTGAAAGCCCCCCCCCCCCACTCCCATCCCCTCCCCATCATTTCTTTGTTTGCATCAGACGAGCTCGAATAGAGACCGAATGCAAATTCTAATTCGGATTAAGGAGAGAGTCGTGGGGCTAGAGATTTCGAAGCATTTTGCGAGGTCACAAGGCATTTTTTTTTATGTGTGTCTGTGTGTGTGTGTGATTTGCAAATACATTCCAATCGGCTTTGCAGCATCGTTCAGTCGGAGATCTATTTTGAGCAGAGATACAAGTGCAAGGTCATTGATGGATGGAGGGCACTTGGTGCTTCTGGCTTGTCTGTGTGTCTCTGTGTGTGGGTGTGTGTGTGGGGGGGTGTCTGTGTGTGTGTTTAAGAGGTGATGGAGGGAGAGAGAGAGTTCACCTAAAATCCTCAGGTTATATTATTTTCTCGAGAGTTAATCGTTTAAAAAGTAATAACTGTGAGGCTGATTGCTCAGCTCAGCCACTCCAACCAGTCCACTGAAAATCACGAGATAGGATGGGGCTGGAAAGGTCCAGAACACTTTTTTTTTTAAAAAAAGAAATTTTCGACAAAATATTTTTAAAAACATTTCAGCCATGCAAGCGTGTTTTTGTTTTGTTTTGAGGAAAAAAACCAGCTGCCACAGCCTGTGTTATGCAAGGAACTGCCCCAAACTCGTGTTACGATGGGTCTAAATTTGGTTGAATCTGAACCTATTCGATGCGGAGTTCAAAATCTTTGTGGTGGAGCTGATTGTGTTGGGATTGAATCCTTGTGGGATTTGCTGAGATTCAATGCAGCAGTGAAGCTAATAAAAGAGTTATTACTATTTCCTCCCCCTCTGAACATCAAAGTAACCCCAAAAGACAGGTGGATGGATTGCTAAACTAAACCCCACTGACAGCTGATGGGGAGACAGACAGTCACTTCACCGCCTGTGCTATGTGTCCAGCTTCAACACAGGAGCCTAATTTGTAACATTCAGTGCTTATTCCTGCATCCTGTACAGGCTGATTAATGCTAATGCATTGTTTCCACTTGCAACCCGATATTCATATTCATTTATACTAATGCATTTAACAGTTAATGAAAGCTCCGATTCATTAGTAGAATAACATTAATTCATTAGACAACAAACTAGGAACACAAATTTTCCTTTGCACTTTAACTACTTCACTGCTGAATCCATCAACGGTTAACTAAAACGCACGTGATTAGGCAGAGTCAACATGGCTTTACGAAAGGGAAATCATGTTTCACAAATCTTTTAGAGTTTTTTGATGATGTAACTAGCAGGTTAGTTAGGGGGGAACCAGTAGATGTGTATTTGGATTTCCGGAAGGCATTCCACAAGGTGCCACATAAAAGGCTGTTGCATAAGATTAGAGCCCATGGAATTAAAGGTAATATATAAGCATGGATTGGAGAGTGGCAAACAGGAAGAAAACAGAGAGTAGGGATAAACGGGCCCTTCTCAGATTGGCATGATGTGACTAGTGACCTGCCACAAGGATCAGTGCTTAAGGCTCAATTATTTACAGTCTATATCAATGATTTAGATGAGGAAATAGAACTTAACATATCTAAATTCATAGACAATACAAAGCTAGATGGGAGAGTACAACAACAACAACAACAAGATTCCATTTATAGAGCGCCTTTCACGTCAGGAGGACGTCCCAAGGCGCTGCACAGTTGGGTCATGACCCGAGCAGGGGGGAAATGGTCAGGGTGAGGGGAGGGAAGGGAGGGAGAGAGGAGGGGGAAATGGTCAGGGTGAGGGGAGGGAAGGGAGGGAGCGAGGAGGAGGAAGAGAGTCGAGAGGGGAGCTGAAGGCACGGTCAAAGAGAAAGGTTTTGAGACCGGCCTTGAAGGAGGAAAGGGAGGAAGCAAGGCGAAGGCACTGGGGGATGGAGTTCCAGAGCCTCGGGGCTGAGAGGCTGAAGGCCCGACCACCGATAGTAGGGCGGTTGGGGCGGGGGACGTGGAGCAGACCGGAGCCAGAGGAACGGAGGGTACGGGCAGGTAGGTAGGGGGATAGTAGGTTGGAGAGGTAGGAGGGAGCAAGGCCGTGAATGGCCTTGTAGGTGAGGATGAGGATCTTGAAATCAATCCTCTGGGGGATGGGGAGCCAGTGGAGGCGAGCGAGGGTGGGAGTGATGTGGTCCCGAAGCCTGGTGCGGGACAGTACACGAGCTGCAGAGTTCTGAATGACCTGCAGCTTGTGGAGGGAGGTGGCGGGAAGGCCGGCGAGGAGAGAGTTCCCATAGTCCAGCCTTGAGGTGACAAAGGCGTGAACCAGGGTTTCAGCAGCGTGAGGGGTGAGGTAGTGCCGTAGTCTGGCGATATTCCGGAGGTGATGGAAGGCGGTGCCAGTTGTGGTGCGGATGTGAGGGAGAAAGGACAGCTCAGGGTCGAACAAAACGCCGAGGTTCCTGACTGGCTTTGAGAGGTGGAGAGTGCAGCCTTGGATGCTGATGGTGTCAGCGCCTGAGGTGCGGAGGCGCTGACGTGAGCCAATCAGGAGGGCCTCGGTTTTTTGCACGTTGAGCTGAAGAAAGTTGTCTCTCGTCCAGGACTCGATGTCGGACAGGCAGGCTGTCAGGACATCGGTGGTCGTGGAGTTGAGAGTAGAGGAGGAAAGGTAGAGTTGGGTGTCATCCGCATACATGTGGAAGTTAACCCCATGTTTGCGGATGATGTCACCAAGGGGGAGCATATAGAGGGTGAAGAGGAGGGGACCGAGGACAGAGCCCTGAGGGACACCACATGAGACAGTACGGGGGGTGGAGGAGAAGCCATTCGTTGAGACGAAGTGAAGACGGTGAGAAAGGTACGACCTAAACCATTCAAGGACAGTGCCTTGAAAGTTGAGGTGGGAGGACAAGCGGTGGAGTAGGATAGTGTGGTCGACCGTATCGAATGCTGCCGATAGGTCGAGGAGGACGAGGAGACAGAGGGAGCCCTGGTCACAGATGGTCAGGATATCATTGGTGACCTTGACCAGGGCAGTTTCTGTGCTATGAGCAGCACGGAAACCTGACTGAAGGGGTTCAAAAAGAGAATGGGTGGAGAGGAAAGAGCGCAGTTGGGAGGCGACAACTCTTTCCAAGACTTTGGAGAGAAAGGGGAGGTTGGAGATGGGCCGGTAGCTTGATAGCTGCGACGCATCAAGGGAGGGTTTTTTCAGGGTGGGCGTGATGATGGCAGTTTTTAATGGAGTAAACTGTGAGGATGACACAAGAAGAATGCAAAGGGAAATAGCCAGGCTGGGTGAGTGGGCAAGAAGGTGGCAGATAGAGTATAACGTGGGGAAGTGTGAAGTTATTCACCTAGATGGTAAAAATAGAAAAGCAGATTATTTTCTCGAGGGGGAGAGACTAGGCAGTGTTAGTGTTCAAAGGGATTTAGGTGTTCTTGTACACCAGTCACAAAAACTTAATATGCAGGTACAGCAAGCACCTAGGAAGGCTAATTCTATGTTGGCGTTCATTGCAAAAGGGTTAGAGTACAAGAGCAGGGAAGTCTTGCTGTAGTTGTATAAGGCCTTGGTGAGACCACACCTAGAATATTGTGTGCAGTTTTGGTCTCCTTATTTAAGAAGGGACATACTCGCCTTGGAGGGGGTGCAGCGTAGATTCACTAGGTTGGTTCCTGGGATGAGGGGATTGACCTATGAGGATAGGTTGAGTAACTAGGCCTATATTCTCTAGAATATAGAAGAATTAGAAGTGATCTTATAGAAACCTATAAGATTCTTAAGGGTCTTGACAGGGTAGATGCCATGAGACTGTTGGAGAATCTAAAACTAGGGATTTAGTCTCAAGATTAAGGGTCAGCCTTTTCGAACTGAGTTGAGGAAACATTTCTTCACTCAGAGGGTAGTGAACTTGTGGAATTCTCTACACCAGAAGGCTGTGGATGCTCAGTCCTTGAACATATTCAAGACTAAGGTTGATAGATTTCTAAAGGATAGAGGGATTAAGGGATATGGGGATAGGGTCGATAGATGGAATTAGGTTAGAAGATCAGCCATGATCTTATTAAATGGTGGAGCAAGCTCGAGGGGCCGAATGGCCTACTCCTGCTCCTGCATCTTATGGTCTTATGGAAATATTAATATTGGTCTTTAGCAGTAATATGATTGATGCAAGTATAACTGTCCAGAAAATGTGTCAGCCTGGCTCAGTTGATACAGTAACACTCTTGCATCTGAGTCAGAAGATTGTGGGTTAAAGCCCACGACGTGATTTGGAACTCATATAGTCTATCCATACTGATACTTCAATGAGGTGTTTGAGATGTGCTATATTGTTCGAAGTGTGATTGTTCAGATGAGACATTAAAGCGAGATTCCGTCTGCACGTTCAAGCGGATGTTAAGATCTTGTGGCATTATTTGAAAAGAGAAGGGAGTTTCTCCCTGGTGTCATGGTCAACAACAACAACAAGATTAAATTTGTATAGTGCCTTTCACGTCGAGACGTCCCAAGGCGCATTGTACAGCATTTCAGACCCGAGCTGGGGTCAGGGGGAGAGAAGGGAGGGGATCCCCAAAATAAAATTAGTCATTCACTTAATGGCTGTTTGTGGGGGACTTTGCTGTGTGCAAATGTCTGCCCTGTTTGATTCTGTTCCTTAACACTGCTAGTGAATTTCAGCACTTCATATGATCTGGAATAAAAGTAACCCAGATCAAGGAACGTTCTAAAAATAAAGATAGAAAACTTACGTAATGCAATAAACCACCAATATTAGGGTTATGTTTTGTATGAACAAGGCCAAATTTGTGCTTACATTTTGTTTGGTGGGATCGGTGAGAACTGAATATTTCCACTCACCCGCAACTTTCAATTATTACCTTTAAACTATCTGTAGGTGTTTTTTTTAAATAAAGTGTTACCCCTCCATCACAGGGTCACAAAAGTGATCAGATTAAATGAAATCTGTTCCCCAAACTACGTAGCCCAGTTTAAAGATCCTTTGAGGGCTCTGTCAAATTACATTCTGTCAAATTACATTCTGTCAAATTACATTCTGTCAAATACATTTTCTGAAGGCTGAAAATGCACGTGACTGTTTATTGCAACTCTGGATTCTTCAAAAGGGAATTAAAATGGTATAATATCATTCAATATGTAATTAAGGAATTAAGAAATCAGTGTATTCTATTTGTTATTGTAGACCTGAAGGAGTTACAACAGTCAAGTAGTGCGATGCAGCTGTTGTGTGCCTACCCAAGGTCACTAAAGATAATATACATAAGGTTGACAAATAAATGAAGTTCAACATTAAACTTGGCAGTGCTCCTAGCGGCAACCAATGATCAAAAAGCAGCTACTAAAATGCTAGGAAACAACAGTTGCTATAGAAACAATCTTTTCTCGGCTACCCAAGCCTAACTACTACTGTGTTCAAAATTGTTACAAATTCTGAGGCACAGCAGCCACACCAAAGTCTCGCCTTCATTTTCATATATGTGTATTTTTCAGGAATAAAACCACATTTATCCAGCCACAAACTACTGTAATATTGGACTCCAAGACTGCAGGTGTTCAGCACTAACGCAGGCACATTTCCACACCATGCAATGCTAATGAATGACTTCTTAAGCCGTTGTGGAAGCCTGCATCCCCAGGGATGCCATTGCCATACACAGACTGTAAACCTACACATCTAGATGTATTCACACTGCAAATATTTTGCAATCAGTAAACCTTACTAATGTGTCTGTCTAAAAATGGACAGTTTCTCCTCATGCTTCAATGCAACTGAGAAAAATACATTTTAATTCATGTGCAATCATTTCGGGTTTGCAACTATATCCACGCTTTGCAGGCAGCAGAAATTTTTGCACATTTTTGTTTGTAGGATAACGTAGAATCTATAACATTGAAACAGATCATTTAGTCCAACTGGTCCATGCCTCCTTTACTACTCTATTCCCTTGACCTTCGCATATGCTTTCAATTACTTATGAAAATAGATATGGGAGCTTTTCTTCCATATATTCATTACAATCTCATGCATTCGATTACTATAAGCCAGACTCTGTTGCCTATTTGTGTTCACAGTTAAATATCAGAATTCTAAGGAATTATTAATGGGGTGTTTGCTTTCTTTTTTTAAAAAACATCACTCGAATAATATTAAAATTAGGTACTAGACGTGAGATGATATTGGAGGATAAAAGAGATAGCAGACACCTTATAATATATAATAATGCTTGCAATTGGTTGGGCTTATCGCGTTGGAACAACATCTCAAAGACCTTCACACTGTTCACTGTGAAATGGAGTGACTGTGTGTTTGTCGGCAAACATGGCAGCACAATTATGCACAGCTCCTTGTCATCCTATGTAACACCTTCATTCATATAATAAGCCCAAACTCTCACCAGTGACTATGAGACCTAACTTCTCTCATCCACAATTCACGGAGGATGGAAAAATTCTCTTTCTCATAAAACTAGTTCCACAAGGATGTCAACAGCTGGGATTCCTGATTCCTCTTGAACTGAATGTCCCTGACCATAGCCATGAAACAGTGTGCAACAAACTGGTCTTGGAGTAAATGGTGTGCTTTGGAGCCAGCAGCACAACAAACATCAGATCCAAATGTGGTTGCCACTAAATCTGATGTCAGTTTAGATTGTGAACAGTACTGGAGGCACACGTGAAATGTATTTGCTTACACTGGGCATTCCTGCCAGTAAGATTCCACATGCTAACTGTCATTTTTGATTTTCAGATATGTAACATAGTTGTCCTTTAGGCACTGAAATTGCCAATTGGAATAAAGAGAGGATTTCTAATATGGCCAGACTTGCTTGTCTTTCACAGGGCAGGTGGCTCTTGCTCAGCCAGCAGTGGAGAATGTTAAAAAAGAAGCATCACATGTAATGCAACTCCGCCAAACAAGGGAATTCTTTTAAAAGAGCGACCACTCATGAGAAACACAGGGTTGGACAATTCTCTTTACTAGCCTGGCAGTAGATTTGCTGGCGAATTCTGGCAACCTCAATGATCAAACCACTTACCAGCCTGAAAGACCCACTACTGCATCTTTGATCCTTTATTGCCTATCGCCATCACAATAGTTTCAATTTTTACGAGACAGACCAACTATTCCATCTCGCCCCATCCAACTACACTTACAATCCCCGGCAGTCAGCTCAGGGACATTCTCTTACCTAGACGTAAAACAGAATGTGGGGCATGTAAAGATATGGGGGGAGAATGTATTGTAACAAAGAAACAAGATGGTTATGAAATTGAAAAAAATATTATTACATTTTCAACTGAATGAGTGGGAGAATAGCAATGAAAACATTACAACATAACCCTTGAATTAAAATGAACTAAAAGGTCAAATAACTGGTCGCATGCGTAGATAAGGTGTGTTTTATTCACAGTTCTAAGTTGTTTTAAACTGGAGTGTGATGTTTGCATTTGTTCTCGAACTCAGCCAGTGACCAGTAGTAATGAATTCAAGTGGATTATTGCAGACAAATTGTTCACTCATGTACATGCACTTGTCCGGATAGTACAAATAGTGTCTTTTTCTCTGGAATAAATGTTCTTCTTAGTTGACTTGGAATAGTGCAAACATATTCAACCAGTGATGGTAAGAAAGAGGCAGTACAATAAATTTCAGATTTGTGTATATGCATTACAAGTTGCCAATAACACCACAGATATCGGTAGCTACATTCGAGTGCTGGGAAGATACAAAGAGCTAATCTTCTCACTGCTCTGTGGTGAGGGGAGAGCAGAGCTTTGCACATGGACACTTATTTTATTGTACACTGTACAAGAATTGAATGCCTTCTTGGGCCATGCAGGTGTATGACACTTATTGATACATAGAGTGAAGGTTTAGTCCAGTACAGTAGGTCTATCTACTATCACCCATAATCACCCATAATAATATAATAGTAATATAATATAATATAATAGTTTAATATAATAATAGTTTCATCCATGATCAGGGTCATTCTTTAAGCTGTTTAAGGCAAATCATTGGAGTGGGTTAGGGACTCAGTGTACTTAGGTCAATCATTGTCTTTGGCAATGTTCAGATGGACAGTGCTATGTCAAGACATGAATGGTCCCAGGTTCCCTTCAGCTGTGAGGAGGGGTTGTGTGAAGAGGGTCCACACTTCCTACGCATGATACCTAAAAGCACACAGAATGTTTTCTCACCAGCTGGTGACATTTCTACTGATAGAGAGGGACAATTATCCCATCCGCTCTTTGCTGACCTTCCAAAATGGAAATCAAGCCCTGGCTTTTTTTTATTCCAAAGGTTAAATAGTTGGCTTTGCATCTGTTGCAGTTATCCCAGCTGGTGTGCAACCAAAATGGGGCAAGGCTTTCTCTCTCAATACCACACACTAAATCACCCTGGATCATTCAGCTGTTGCTCACTTGAGGCTTGAGCGTTCTCACAGCCCTAGGCTTAAGCCCAATGTCTTACAAGTTCATGTTAAAATTGGAAATTCTTACATTTAGTCTTAATTTGGAAGTTAGTTTTCCACAGTTCTTACAAAGAATTAAAACATTGGCATTTGTCTTTAATTTTAACACAAGGGCATTCTTCACCCTCAAATCAATGTCACCTTTGATGTAATGTTCCCTGACTGGTGCGTTCGTCACCTCCAGGCAATCGCCAAATGTGTTCATTGGTAAGGTACTAAGTGAAATGGTCCTGACTGCTCTTTTTCAATAATCAAATAGGAAAACAGTGTGGAGCTAGTGATATCAAAGGTTTAAAGTGTATCTGTCACCCCCTCCACAGCTAGGACAGATCCCATAACTAGGAAAAGCAATAGATCCAGGAAATGCTCCCAGGCATATTTAGTTCAGTGTGAGGATAGGAGGAATTGTTGCAGCTGTCAATCCCTCATATGAAACTCCATATTATGTAATTTTGTGACTGCAGTTAGCTGTTTTATGAATTTTTGTGTTTTATAATGTTAAAATTACATGCAAGAAATTCTCCAGAATCTTTTAAGCTTCCTTTAATGAGGATATTCCAGGTTAGAATTTAAAAGACATCATAAAAAGCACTGTTTACACGCAATAGCATAAAGCTAGCTAATGACACCAGAATCATTAACACTATGCTCTGCATGTGCTCCACATGCCAAAAATTAATGCTGTAACAGAGTTCATGAATTTAATCAGCAAAACGATAAATGCCAAAACGCCAAATGCAGAAAATCAGCATTCAATGAGAATTTAGATTTTAGATTTAGTACAGTGTCAAATGACAATTTCATGTGTCTACTGCTTCTGAACCAGTTTCATTTTTTTTCCTGTTATTTCAGCTATAGGCAGTTGTGTTATTGACACTCATTTACTAACATTTACTGAAGGGAAAAAGGATGAAATGAATACAACAAAAAGTGACAGAAGAAAACGAGCAGCATCTCTGCCCTTTACAGAGTGTTCGGTTCATCAAACAGCTGGTTATTTCCACTCTAAATGCTTGGGGGTTGACATTCAGAGCAGAGTTCCTGACTGTGCTCCACACTGTATTGATAGGACTGTACAGCAAATCTCTACAGTGTCCTCTAGTGTAGAACCAGAGTCTATGAATTATGCAATCATATCTTTTCCAATGATTTTAGATGATCACTAGATGTCAGTCCAGCTCACAAAGTTGAAAGAGACATGCTTTGTACAAAGAAAAAAATGGAGAAGGTATTTTCTAGCAAATAAATTATTCCTAACCATTACTGTAGGAAGGGTGTAGCAGTTCTTTGAGGTTCACTAACCATTCCACAGGTTACATCTCATTTTTACCAAAATTTATTTACTGAATCTACTTGCTAAATTGTACATTAAAGTGTTTCAGGTTGGGCAGCTCTTTCAGACTTTGGCACAACTCATGCAATCACCAGGAGCATTCAACACAAATGTCTTTGCTGTCCATTTGTCTTGGAACATGTCATTCTAATACATACAATGGGCAGATTGCTGCCATTAAATGAAAATCAATTACAATATACTTTACTTTGCAGAAACCAAGCCACTTTTATATTAAGAAGAGGTGTTTTGGATACAAGACTCTAGATTAATATTCAATTTGTTGAGAATTACCTTTCTCTGTGTCACCTGAAACAACAACTAGCATTTGTACAGTGCCCTTCAGAAAGGACAATGTTTCAGAGTGCTTTACAAAAATAGGCTCAGGTGCGGTTTCCCCTGTGGGGGCCCAATGTAAGCTGGATTCTGAAATCCCTAACTTAATGGGTAGATGTTCCATTCCCACAGCACGCCTGTGTAGGTCCAGAGCCTCGGGGCCTCAGTCAATTGCATGGGTTACGTGTGATTAATGCCACCACTGCTCAGAAGCCTAGCAGGGCAGAGAGGGAGAGGGAAAGGGGAAGGGATCACAGGCTTGGTCGAAAAGGAAGGTTTTATGGTGTGAGTTAAGACAGATGGGGAGGGGAGCAGAGGAGTATAGGGGGGGAGTTCCAGAGATGAGGAGTATAGAATTGGAAAGCTCAGCCATCAATGGAGAAGACAAGGATGCACAACAAGCCCAAAACCTTTTAAACAAAAATACTACCCTTCTCACCTCATTATACTATGAACCACAAACAAAATAGGATTTTAAAATCATAGATCACCAACAAAAATAGGTTTGAAAACTAAATTGGGAAAAATAGATATTTTACCAGGAACCTATATTTTCTACTGAATAAAAGGCAAATCAAAAAAAATATTTGGGCATTGTCTTATATTCCTAAGACTATCCAAAAACTTCAAATAATAGCAGAATTAAAAAGATGATTATACAACATCTAAATGAGGATGTTTGTGAAATATTTGCTCTGATTTCCATGGAATTAAGCAGTCTTTCCCATGCATAAGCAAAAATATTGCAAAAATATAATTGATACTTGCTATATTATTTAGCATTTATACAAAATGTTAAGAGCTCAGGTTAGCCTGTGGAATACTACTAATTACAGATTGCTATTTGCCATAAATTATCTATTTCAGCTTTGCCTAGCTGTCATGATTTGCTTAGGTGAGTAGAGAGAATTATTATTTTATCACGTTTTGCCTCTAGAGTTCTTGATGGTATTTGCACCCATAAATTTGCACATCGCTAACGTATTGGGGGAATCAGCACTTTTGCAATTCCCAGCACTGAATATAAAGTTGAAAGGCTGTTTGGAGAGATCAAGAGTTCTTGCACAAAACATCAAAAAAAATACCGAGAACATTCCAAGGAAGTCGCAGATGGGAAATCTGACCCTCTGCTTCTCTGTGGCTTGTGCATTTAAAGAAAAACCTACACCTGCACTTTATACACAGCAGCTGCGGGAAGGGTTAACAACTGTTCATCACTCTGTTTATTCTCTCCATTACTTTGTAACTCCTGAGGCACTGTATTCCTTCACTGTTGCCTTTAAACAAGTTACTAATTTAAAACATATTAAGAGGACACAAATATCAAATTGTAACATGGTATCATTTAATTTGCAATATGTAACAGTTCACAGCAACGAGAACAGAGTTAACATATGCAGACTTGTACAAGTAGCTACAAGTGATTTTTCTCCAAATTTCCATCCAAGTCAATATTTTGTGAAGATTGAATGCCATAGTTTACCAAATAAACTCTACTTTCTACTGTTGACAGTGCTATTGTTCTTTGAGTTACTTTGTTATCTTCTCTTCCCTTTCTCCCTGGAAAACAGTCCCTTTGCAACTAAGAGGTTGGACTGGATACCTTGACCAAGCTTCCACCAATATTGTACTGTACTGAATCACTAAACAAGGCACAGGAGAGCATCCTCTGGTTTCCCCGCTCTCCCTCCTGGCGAGGGAAGCACCTGGCCATGGAGGTCAGAAAACTCACCACAAAAGCGCATTTCCTTCACCTGACGGCATTCTACAGGTTGTTAAAGTGCTGAGAGGCTGCCGTCACAGAGCGTGGGGTCTACGTTTAGGTTGTGTGGGTAAATGCAGGCATCATTCACACCTGCACAACCACAACAAACAGCAACTTGCATTTACGTAGCGCCCTTCATGCGGGTAGCGTAGTGGAACATCTGTAAGCATCATCTGCAAGATGCCAGGATTTTCCCTTTACCTTTCATGAGAATCAGGCAGCTTTGGGTTCACTGTACAGCAAACAGTCATGTTTTTGTAAATTGGGGTAATCAAATGTTAGAATTACTGCAACTTCTAAACATGGGCACAACTGAGATGTGAACCAGAGTCTGGTTTTGTGTGTACACCCCTACATCATTTCTCACCTTTTGTCCCTTTAGATTAAATAATCACAACAGAAATATTAACTCCCCCATGTGTACAGACATAATATATGAATATGTTTGAAAACCATAGGAGGCACTTACTGAAGTGTATGACATGGCAGTTATATAACTAAAGCAATAGTTCTAGGATCTGGGGGCATGTGGTCTAGTCTACACCATACATATACAATAAAATCTGGATAACATGTCACTCTAAGGGTGAGCGATGAGTTATCCAGAGTGCCAAGTTAATCGTATGTATAAATACATAAATAAATGCAGCTGGGATATTGAGAGCATAATGACTTAAGTGGTAGTGACAAGTTAAGCCAGGATTGAATTATCAGGAGTCTACTGTAGTTGGTTCCGATACAGGGTGGTGTTAAATACTTGAGTGAAAATGCAATGTTTCACAAAGGATTTGATGTGTCTCTCTGGAACTCCCTTCCTCTACCCCTCAGTCTCAACCCCTTTCTACCTGTCTTCAAGGTCCACCTCTTCGACCACACCTATGATCACTTCCCCCTTCCCCCTCTCCCCTTTCCTCCCTTTTACCCATTCCCCACTCAATGTCTGATCCCGTCACTGCAAAGAATTCTGTGATAACATCCTACATGGATGTAAATGCAAGTTGCTGCTGTTGAATTATAGAATCCGTTATGAAACATCACATTCTTCACCCCACAGTGCCGTGCAGTGCCAGCTGCTTTATTTTAAAGTAAGTCCTGGGAAATAAACCCTTGACGCGATTTCCTTCATCCTGGCTACAATATAAAGCACTCATCTATTCTCTCCCACTCACAAATGGACATGTTATTTACATGGACAGATAATCTCAGTGCTCTCTCCAGGACGTAGAGACGAGCTGGAGGAAATTGTAATTTGGCCGTGTTTCTTTTAAACAAATCTGCTCACCGCATAACCCCCACTAGTACCATGTGGTACACTTTCTTTCTCCTCTTTAAAATGGTCAGATGTGACTTGAATTATATTCCCCAAATTCTGATGATTTCCACAGAATTGGAGCCACTCAGCTTTTCTGCATGTATGGATTTGCAACAAACACCCATCACATTCGCAACAGGCTTGCATTAACCAGGTGAGGCAGACCCATAACCTGAAAGCTGGAGTAAATAGAATAAATGAATACAGAACAAATGGGGCAAAAAAAGAAAGCCAGCAGGCTAGAAAAGGCAAGAGGGTTTGTAATGATTATTGATGGCGGCTGCAATCACTGCAAAGCACTGCAGAAAAAAAATAAACAGCCAGCTATTACTAAATTAAACAACATCATTTGATAGCTGTGATCTTTTAAAGCATTAAAGCAAATATAGAATGAAGGATATCAAATTCATACTGTGCACATCTTCTCAGCGCTGCCTGACCCAATTGCATAAATACACCAGTAACGTTGCCCCAAGTCACCTATTTCCATGAAGACAGAGAGAGATTCTCAGCACAAGGACATGAAAAAGAAATTTGAAGTGCTGCACCTGATAAGTGGTGTAGGCAGCAGCCAGGCAGCATTTACACATTGATTGATGCTCAGATTATGCAAACACCTGGGTTATTACTGTAAAGTTTTGTTGAGGGTGCTTTTGAAGCTGCATGAATCACACAGTGGCGCTAAAAATGCACGCAGCGAATGATGCTGGCGTTTCCATTCTTTGTTCAGGCTGAAACCTCCCTTTCGCCACATTTACCAGATAAGTGAATCGTCCACCCACATTAAGTCTCAGATTGTCTTTTCATCCTTTACAATGCTTGATAATAGAGCAGAGGTAGGATATTGAAAGGATGGCGGCTTCCTCGCAGCACATTAGAAAAATAAATTTGCATCCCTTTTATTTGATTTCTGTTTTGTTTGTTATTGTGTGCACCATGCAGCAGTAAAGAGGAGACAAGCAACAGCAGTGGGCACAGATGTTTGCTTGGATTTACAGGCCAGCAAACCAACAGTAACATAAACCTTCATTACCTGCATAATATTACTAGACTGATTCAGTTTGCTAAATCTTTTGCTCAGTATAATAACTGTGTGAACTGTTTGACAAATTACATGTGGGTGTACCGCTGTTCTGACAGGCTGGGGACTAACCCTTTCTAGACCTATTATGTTTCAGGCCCCTGATAACCCACACATAGGCTATTTCTATGTGTTTACTCAGAAGATCGCCAGCTAATAATACCAACACTCTTATGTTTGTCAAGATATTTTGATGTGAAACACAGCTCACCAATATAACATTACTAATAATCGCTGGCCCGTTCGCAGTTTGTTTAGCCTGTGCAGCAAGCTCGATGAGAACATTTATAATGAGCACAGCTTCTTGCAGTAATTAGTGGAACAGTGGTGCCTCGTAGATGATTTACAGCATGCAAAATTTATGCACATCCTTCTCAACTGGAAAGAGTTTTAGGTAACTTTTTTTAAAAGAAAATAATAAAATCAGCAACTGTTAATTTTCAGCTCACTCAAGGGTTATTTGTGGGCACAATTTTTCAGCCCTGCATCCAACATTGCGCTATATTCCATTAACTAATGAAATATTATGAGGCTGCCATGTTTCACCCACAAAATACACAGTCGATCCATCTTATAGTATATCACGTGAAGCGCTTTGAGACATCTCAACCAGGTGATAAGGTGCTATATCAAATGCAAGGATTATTATTAGCATTATAATATTGAGAAGGCTGTTTTTCTTTATATGAAAATGGTGGGAATACATAACCCTTTGAAACACAACAACGGTACGGTCCAGCCATGCGATGGTGCCATTTCATTTCAGCAACATTGGAACCAGACAGGAAATAGCAGAAAGCATTATGGAGACTCGAGAAAACAATGGGGAAGTGCATTCAGTGGGAAGTTGAGCATCCCCATTCAGTTTTTAGGCTGCAGTAGATAAGGAACATGAAGGAAAACAAGGCACATGTAACCATTTGCAGGTTTACTATCCTTTCACCCAGTGTTGCACATACCTGTTGTAAAAATTCAAATTGACATTTGCCAATTGCCAATTGACAGGTTTTTATCAGCAAAGCAGACAGGTATAACATATTCAAGAATATTTACTATTGCAGTGTTCAAACCAAAAACTACCTGGTGCTGCACAGGCCTGAATTACATAAAGGGTGCATGTTTATAAACCATTTTCACAGACAGGACATAAAGGGATTTATAACGAGCGCAGAATAACAGGATATTGACGGTACGTAGCCCAAACATGTGCTCTACGGCTCATGGATTACCTTGACATGACAGTATCAGTGGACAAAAAGCGATAACAATTCAAGAGATTAAATAAAATGTAAACAAGGATGTAAGAGAACCTTTCCCCAACCTCCAAGTAGAAATAGAAACACA
Source organism: Callorhinchus milii (assembly GCF_018977255.1). Taxonomy (NCBI): domain Eukaryota; kingdom Metazoa; phylum Chordata; class Chondrichthyes; order Chimaeriformes; family Callorhinchidae; genus Callorhinchus; species Callorhinchus milii. The sequence continues at coordinate 11,848,463 of NW_024704750.1, read as the reverse complement.
AATTAGGCAAGAGTGGAGATAGAGGGATGGAGGGAAGAAAGTAGAGAAAAAAAATCCACGACACTTTTTTTAATCAACTCCTGTGCACAACTAGCTGCCATGTTTCGCTCACAAAATACACAATCCAATTACAGTATATTCTTTGAAGCGCTTTGAGACTTCTCAATGACCTGATAAGGTGCTAAATCAAATGCAAGGATTATTATTAATATTTCTCATCAACGTGTTACCGTTTCTCAGTGAATGACTGTGTGAGGATAAAGCTGGATGTGGGTTGTAAAACAGAATGGAGCAATGAAGGGAATATTGTTGTCAGGGACATCAAGATCAGAGACGGAAAAAAATGCAAACCACAATTTTCTCTTTAAGTGAGCAGGCGGCTTATTTTAAGTTGCTGGCGAAAGACCATTTTAAAGAACACATGTAGGTATGATTCTCATAGATACAATTCTCTCGCAAAAAGTTACGTGTGATGGATTCAGCAGATTGTGGTTGTCTGCAGAAGTCATGTGTTGAATACTAATCATTATGCAAATTACAAGGCAATTTTGCTGTGATTACTGGAGGGCAGCAATAGTGCTGTGCAACACAGGGGAAGAATGTGGCCTGTAAAGTCATCGCCCACAAATATACGGTCAATTCACTTTACAGCATATTCTGGAAAAGCGCTTTGAGATGTCGAGAAGACATAAAAAGCGCTGTATCAAATGCAAGGATTATTATTATTATTATTATTATCAAACTCAAACCTGGAACTTACGTATAAAAACAACAAGGTTTAGTGCCTTCTTCCTATCTGGCTCAGTGAGTAAGTCCCCCATGTGGTGTGCAAACGGAGCAATTTAGACTGGGAAACTCCTAGGTTTGATCCCTTATCTGTGCTGAGTCAGTCAACACAACACAACACTTGGACACATAGATTATAGCATTGATAGCAGGAGTACATCCATATTTTTTGATTTGGAAAACAATAACAAATTGCATTTATATAGTGCCTTTCACAACGAAAGAACAAAATCGGTGAAAATCCATAGCTAAATTTTACAAGCTGGAGATGCTTTCCTCAGGTGTAAAGTAGTGTAACTATGAGCCTGCCATCATCTTCAACTATCAATGCATAAAATGAGACAACTATTTCAGAATGTTTAACCACAAGTAAGTAGAAGTAAAATTGGTTGATTAAGAACCAGATTAAATATATTTTAATTTTAACAATTTTGTGATATGCAAGAAGAGCAAAAGGCAGAATATACATGTTTTTCTCAAGTTGTATCATATTGGTGTAAGTAATCAGTCTAGATAGTTTGAACATAAGATAAGCATCATGCGAAATAGGTGTGAATATACTATCTGTTTGGGTCGTCGCACTCTAGTAAATACAGTACCATCTATCAGAGCTTTGTATCTCTTTCCCACACTTCTATTGTTTGTGTAATAGTTACAACTCTATAAACTCATAACAGCTATATAGTATTTTCTTGCATGCTTTATAAATCAGTTAAGTTTATAAACTGGATTCAGTTTGTAACACATGTTGTTCAATTTATGCTAATTAGACTTGTTATGTTTTCTAAAACAGTAATGTAACACTTATGGAGTCCTGTATTAGACAGATGTTTATATCCTAGCCTTTGTGTTCTAGAGACTAAAATATCCAATAACAAATAATGAGACACTAATAGGTCTGCAGTCTTAATGAAGGGTACAATTATACTGACTGTGTATCCACAGTTCATGGCCTCTCTTTCTCTCACTTCTGTACATATACCTGTAAACATAAAATGTATAGTTTAAGAAATAATTAATGAACAGTAGATGGCACTAGATAGATTTATACTCAATGTGTTTTACATTGGATAGTGACAATCTCTTTCACTTTGTAACTAGCAGATTGTGCAGTTTTCTCTAGTTTGTCATGAGCAAAATAGGACTAATTTTTAAAGGTTTGATTGTGTCATGTCCTTAACTAGACTTTCTTTCTAGATAACACCATTGTCCCTAACTGTTATTAGATTGCAATTAAAGTGGTTTACAAAAAAAGTACTGAAATATGGACTGTTCTATAATCTGCCTCAGGTTTTTATTTATCATAGTACTGCATCGCATTATGTCACTATTTTCTTGTTTATGCCTCAAAACCAATTAGCTGTATTTTGACCTCCCTTTATAATATTTTCCTCAGATTCAATGTACAATCAGAATTACACTTTCTGTATAATTACAGTTTCTTTCTCTTCAACATTTACAAGAAAACCTGATCACTGGGACAATGAATTTACGGTCAAGCTTCATTTGTATTTTTAATTAGGATTTTAACTACGATCTTTTTTAAAAAAAAGTTTCTGTGCTCAGTGGATCTTTCAAGAAAAAGCCTCACTGTAACGTTTTATAAAGGGTATCATACTACATTTTGTGCATATTTCTAAAGGACAGTTTAGTTAAGGTTATTCTTTTCTTAAGGGCTTGTTTCTTGTTCTGCTCGTTCCATAAACCTTTCCATGGACACTGTGGTCGTCGGAATTTAAGCAAATATATTCATGTAGAGTTTAAGAAATTATAGTGCCTTAGAATGCCAGTTATATCTTAAAGTGCTTTACAAGTATTAGTGTCATGTGTAGTGACTGTTTTTGTCGGCAAACAGGGTAGCCATTTGCAGCAGGACCAATTAACAGCCATAAAGTGAATAACAGCCATAAGGTTAGTGAGTAAAATGAACCCTGCTACTTCCTTAACCTTTTACAACTCAAACTTGGTATCATACAACCATTGCTTCATTTATCTAATCTGCTGTTTTGGCTAACTTGGTAGCAGTCTCGTGTGAGTTGGGAGGCAATGCGTTTAAGTTTTACTTGAGGACTTGAGCTCATCGTCTTGGGCACCACTAGGGAGTGCAACACTGTTAGAGGTGCTATCATTTGAATGAAATGTTAACAAGGTCCCATCTATTTACCTGGAGGTTAATAGATCCCACTAATAGATTATTACTGAACCACCATTTGGAAAAAAGAGTTTCTCCTGATCTTCTGGCCAACAATGCTCCAGATAATCATTCAGTTCATGGCTATTTGTGTGACCCCCCTTATTTGCCTACAAATGCACAATCACTACACTCCTCTTCGACCATGCTTTCAATCACCCTCCTTTTCTCCCCCTTACCCCCTGCCCTCCACCCTCCCCGAACTCAACCCCCAGCTCGGGCCCGCAACACTAACTGTCCAGAGCCTTGGGACGTCCTCCTGATGTGAAAGACGCTATATAAATTTTGTTGTATATTTATCTATTGTAATACCAAATGTAGTACCAACTACTGTCAAAATAGAAGGAAAATAAAGTAAAAGTAACAAATATTTTCATTACATCCATATTTTCCCATCATTTGGGCCCATGTTCAGACCATTTTTCTTTCAGATATTTTTAATTCTCTTCTGCCTCCCTGCTCAGCCTACATCCTAATCCCTATTGAGTCATAAGTATGTCCATTTCCTTTGAATGTTTCAACACATCAGCATTCAGTGCACTAGATGGCACTCTATTCCATAAGTTATACCTAAATGCAAAGATGTTATTCCTTAAAAAAAAGTCCCTGGAATTCTAAACCCACATGAAGTATGCAATTTGAAAATTGTTGCTTAAACAATGAGTTAGGATGTTGTTTATTGCAGGAATTGACACATTGGGTACTACTTTAGCACAAAGTATTACAGAAAGACATCAGACTTCAGATAAAGATGGAATAATAATACTTGCATTTGATATAGCGCCTTATCACGTCTTCAAGACATCTTCTGCAACTCTGCTCCCATCCTCTGGAAGTCTATCCCGCTGTGCCTCCACCTCGCTCCCTCCCTTGCCTCCTTCAAGACCCATCTCAAGACCCTCCTCTTCGACCGTGCTTTCGATCACCCTGTATCCCTGCCTTCCACCCTCCCAGATCCCAACACCCAGCTCGGGTCCGAAACTCTGGCGGTCCATCCCATTAGGACGCCTTCCCAACGTGAAAGCTATATAAATGTAATTTTGTTGTTGTTGTCTCAAAGCGCTTCATTGAATATACTGTAAAGTGAATTGACTGTATATTTTGTGGGCGAAACACGGCAGCCAATTGCGCACAGCAGTGTCCCACAAACGGTTGTGGATTGAAGTGACTAATTTATTATTATTTTTTTGAAGGAATTATTACCCTCAGAAAATCAATCTGCCAACTGACTAACAACTGGGTTCCTACTTACTGCTAGGTATCCAGAGGCGTGTGGAGTAAGGAAACTTGGCCAACATTTCACCCTGCCGGGAATCAAACCCAGGTCTCTCGCTTGCAAGGCGAGTGTTCTAACCACTGAGCTACAATTACATAACACTACAGATTTTGAATGGTTAGAAAACATGGACTGTAATGAAAACACATGTGAAAAATAGAGGTAATTGATTTTGAATATTTACGCAGACTGAAAGTAAAATGGCAGAATAGTCAGAGACTGGAAGGAGAGCCCCATGACCTCATGTTAGATTAGGACTAGAGAGAATACAGGTCTGTTACAATATCCTAATGATTGTTGCATTTGTTTCCTCCATGCTTTTCTAATTTTCCCTGCCTGGTTGATCTCAACTTTGCTGATGGACAGAATTGAGCGAATGAATAAATTTTAATTATGCTTTCTGGAAATTGAGTCCTGTATCCTGTAGGAATTTAACTGGTTAAATAAAGGAATTTCTAATGAAATAATAAAGATTCAAATAGAACTTGACAATAGAAGACGGCAGGTGAATTTAATAGGGTATTTCTCTGTATCTTGTATTGTAAAATGTAGATGCCTTTAAAGGAGTATTTTATTATTAAACACAAATAATACAATGATTCATTGAAAATCAATGCACAAAATATATAAATGGTCAAATGTTTTCTATTAAAAATGAAAATAGGAGGTCAAGGTGCCGAGAAAAACACTGTAGCATGGCAATAAATTATGTATTAAATAAGTTTTTCGAATACATTGTTACAATGTTTGATATTTGAATGCTATTTCAGAAATGTGAATGCAGGATGAATGAGGATAACAAATCTTTCACACTTGCCCCATCCACAAAAATGTCATTACAATTACTGAATAACATTTAAGAATTTAAGCATATATTTTGAAATATTCATGTTGTTTTAAAGAGAGATTTCAATGAGATGCAGATAACCACTGTATATCCAGGTAGTCAAGCAATAAACACAGCTCTGGAGTGCTCAAAGAAAATAAATGTTTTAATGCGGAATCCAAGGATGTGGTGGGCTCCTCTTCAGGCTGATTATAAGTGGAATACAGTGATCAGCTCTCCATTTAGTAAATCTTTTCATTCAGACATTTGGAGAGTTCTTATTAATAGTTATTTTAAATAGACTCAATGACAAATAGCACTGGGTTAATGAAGATGAGTCATATCAGCAAGGAGGGAGATCAATGGAATATTGGATGTTTAATTGTATTTAGAGGTGTGTGAGTGTCACACAAATATATGGAGTGCATAATATTTGGTTTCTTCATTGCTGTCAGTAGAAACACTAACCACAAAACAGAGTAAGACCCTTGCATCACATTTAAATAGTATTTTTATGATAAATATGATTTGATTAATTATTTAATCTGATTTTTCAGGTTATTATTAACTATCATATTGTTTTTTGACCTGATCTGTCACTTAGATAACTGCCTTGCAAATACGCAGTTATTCTGTATATAACTTTTTTATTCTGGTACCTGTGACTTTTGATATAACCTTGGCTTACTTTTGCAATCATTATTGACTTAACAATAAGAGAATAAAGAATATCCAGACTTGATTCCAAGACATCAATCTTATTCTGAGGTTTAGACCAAGCAATTAATTTAAAATCATCTTCTTACTTTGTACAATATATTAATTAGTTCACAATTTCCAGTGAACTTCTCATCTCGGTTATGTACCACTGGAACTCTGTTCTTGAACATTTTAAAATACCTTACACAAATGCAAAGAATTTACCACTTTATACCCTTCCGACAAATTTATGTTCCTGCACATCTGGCTTCTTCAGAATAAAGTAACAATAATAACCCTTACATTTTATATAGTGCCTTATCACATTGTGGAAATGTCTCAAAGTGCTTCAGAGGAATTACTGTAAAGTGCAGTGACTGAGAACTGTGGAGGTGAACTAAGCAATAATTAGATTAGGTTCATCCTTAGATTTATTTACCTGTCAACACAGATACGCCCCAGCCAGGGCTCTGTATCTTCTTCATATCAATAATAATAATCAAATAATAATTTGATCACTCAATCCACAACTGTTTGTGGGACACTGCTGTGCGCAATTGTTTGCCACATTTCACTGACAAAATATACAACAACAACAAATTACATTTGTATAGCGCCTTTCACGATTGGAGGATGTCCCAAAGTACTTGACAGTCAGAAATTTGGACCTGAGCAGGGGTTTGGGATCAAGAGGAGTGGAGGGCAGGGAGGGTAGGAGGGTGACTGAAGGTACGGTTGAAGAGGAAGGTCTTGAGACGTACTTGAAGAGGCAAGAGAGGGGGGTAAGGTGAAGGGACTATGAGGTGGCATTCCAAAGGGTGGGGTCAGAGATGCTGAAGGCCCAACCTCCAATGATGGGGCTTATTGGGTGGGGATATGGATGCAATTGTAGATCCATTCTACATTCATCAACTTCCTTCAGATACTACACCCTCAGTAGGCAAAATACTTATTCCGCTTAATTATAAATCTTAATATTATCCATGACCTTTAGAGGGTACCTTGAGAATTCATTGCTTTCAACTTTTTGAAAAGTTTCTTCCTATCTTCACGGTTCATTGAAATGTTCTTTTCTCAGGCTTTCCTCTGACTTCCTGGGAATCATGGTTATATTGGATTCTGAATTGCCTAAGCACTTGTTCTGCTCATTAACAGCACCCTTTTCATTGTTAATATGCATTTTAAGGGTTGTACTGTTTATAGATATGACAGGATTAACTGACGTGGTCCAAAGAAACAGACAGCAACCTCAGAGAGGTAAACAGCAAACACATTTGTGTGATTTCTGTGTATTTACGTCTTCACGTTACCCATTTCAGCATGTGTTTCCATTAGATAACCCCATTCTAACTTGTTCGTCTAACACTGACAACTATCAGCCTATCAAAGATAATAATAATAATAATAATAATCCTTGCATTTGATATAGCGCTTTTCACGTCGGGAGGACGTCCCAAAGCGCTTCACAGAACACACTGTAAAGTGAATTGACTGTATATTTGTGGGCGAATGCGGCAGCCAATTGCGCACAGCAATGTCCCACAAACAGTCGTAGATTGAAAATGACCAATTTAATTATTGTTTTTGTTTTTTTGGAGGGATTATTATTAGGCGTGTGGAGTAAGGAAACTTGCCCAAGGTTTCGCCCTGTATTCAGATTAAGAAGAAATTTGTGAACCAAGGCCACAAGGTAGTTAGTTGGTGGTTAAAAGCAATGAATTTCAGATGGGATGGTAATGAACAATTTTCTTGTGTATTCCTGAATGTGGTACTTATCTGTGTTGCAAGACTTGTCAAAATGGTTTACTCAATCCTCTGGACCCATCTGTTCATATTGAAAGTTACATGACTGGAACAATTAAATGGAAGATGGATTTCTGCTTGTTGATGGGTTCTTCAGTCTTTGCTGAAATTAACAGATTTAAAAAGAGTTCTGGACGACTGTTTTATTTTATACCAGGTGTAAAATCTCAGTCTATTTGACCTCAGATCTCAAAAGTGTGTCTAAGCGTATCTGTATCTATATGGAATTAATTAACATGTTTAAAGATTTAATCACATCTTAAAACAATTGACCCTGATGTCACATTTCTCTGCAGCAGGAACATATCATGCAGACCACCAAGGGAAAAAAGATTTTACTGTGGTAAATGAAACATTGTATAAGATAAAAAAGAATCATAATATAAAAGTGTTCAGTCTTAAGATCAAAAGTCACTGCTCTGAAATACTGCAGTGATCTAATGTGGATCTCTAGTTCTAGGGAATGGAGATAGGATCAAACCAAGTGGCATTGATGAAAGGAAACAGCTTATTTAGAAATCAGTTGTTTATCAAAGCTTTTATCAAAACAAACTACAGTCCTTGCTTCAGAGGGAGTTATGAAGTGTTTTGAAAGAGAATCTATTGATGATTTTGTACAAATTGATATGAAACTCCAGATTAAATTTGAGGGCGGCTGCCTAACAAGAAATATGGATCCCAATCATTTTATTCTGATACAGATTAAGTATAGTTCCATGTGAAAAGTCATGATGGAAACAAAGCAAGGTGGAAAATTAATTCCATTGAAGGGAAGGGAAATCAGCTACAAAGTGATGTTTAGACAAATGCAGCGAGATCTTTGGTCTTCCCAGGTCACATAATATACATTTTTTCCCCTCCTCCACCATCAAACAAAACTGCCACTACCAAATTTGTATGTTTCTAAGCAAAACATATAATCCTGAAAAGGCAGTGCTTCCCCCGCTGTCAGAAAGTCTATAATAAAACCCATTTATTCAGGTGCTTCAGAGCAAGGAACTCAGGCTCCAGTCTCTACACAAGGTACTATATTCAACAGAGAAATTGGTTTGTAATTGTTGCAACAAAAAAATGTTTTAGATTGTTTTCAATATGAACAGATGGGTCAACAGAATTGAGTAAAACATTATGACAATTCTTGCAACACAGATAAGAACCACATTCAGGCATACACAAATTACCTTGTGTTTTTTTATGCTTTTACATTTTTATACTTTTCAACATAAAAAACATCTGAATTGGGCTTTAAGTTTTTGTAGTGTGCTCGCTTTAACTTTTTCTCTATATTGTGAAAACTCAATTCTCTTTAAAGCCATCAATGTTAAAGTCTATAATAAAGAATTGCAAACAGGTTTTTAAATTAATAATTTGCTCCAGGGGTGGAAATAAATCAAGCTAATTTTGTTCTTCATAACAGCTCGCACTGCCATCAACTCCACACCTTCACATCTCTGATCTAAGAAAAATTCTAAGCAAAACATTTTAGGGTGTCAATTACAGAAATATTAATCTAGGCAAAACCCAAATATTCCCAGAAGAAAAAATCAGAAATTTTGACCAATACGTTTCTTATACTCAGTATTCTGTGCATTGTCAATTACTGCCTGTTTTCATGGGAAGGTACGAACATGTCACAAGCTTTCACATTAACACCCAGATTATATAATTGAATGGACTGAGGGACCTATATTGCACGGTATAGTAGTAGTATTGTTTTATATCCAGCACATGAAAATCCTGATTCACACATAAAATACTTTGACAGACGTATTATCAGGAGTCAAGTATAATTGTCGCTGAGGATCTAAATGGGAAAAAACCCTTTCATCACACCAAGTTTGTTACGGAATCAGGCACTCATCCAAAGGAGCTAGCGTTCCTGAATAAGGACAACAAACTTGACATATTACAATGCAAGCTTTTGTTGTGATTGCCAGGATGTGAAAAGACAACAATGTTTGTAGCCCAAAGTGAAAGGAGTTTATAAAAATAGAACAGTAAAAGAGGCAAGAGTTTTGCTGCTTTGAGAAGTCCATTATAGATTTTGGTTGTAGTCAGGGATGTGTATGTCATACACTCCAAAGTATTCCCCAAATTACTCAGTATGATTTCCACTACTATGATTATTCCTTATACTGTAACGCAAATGACAATTTCTTTTCAAAAATGGCAAATGAGCATAATCTTATCAAACAGAAAGATTTCAATCCAGAATTATTTATTTGCCACCTACAAAAATCACCAGAGTTGCTATATAATGGAGTAACTAAATTACCCAGCAGTTAGTTTTATTCTTGACAAAACTATCAATGAAGCAGGCTGACAGTAATAGCATTTGTGCGATCGAATTTAACTCCCAGGGAGGCCACCATTTAGGAACCATAGTAACAATTTTAGTCAAGAACAGACCCTCAATCCAAGCTTGCCCATCCAAATTACATAGTTAGTGTTGTGTACCAGCAGTCACTCTAACAACACTAGCAAAATCCATTGAGTAGCTCTGAAAAGTGAAATGACAGAATGAAGGTGGTGTAGCGATGTAAGAATGATATAAGGAGGAATGAGAGACAGACAGTCCAAAATAAGAACAGAAGCGTACAGTATTAGAACAAACTGACCTGACCGTTCACTTTTTTCTCATCCAAAAAAACATTTGTCCAGACAGGAGGATTAGTGGGAAACATGAGTGATACTCAGTTGCAGTGCAGAGCAACCTTGAGACTCATAAATTCATCAGGAAATACACATTTAAGCAAGTGGAACAATAAGAATGAAAATATTGGGTAAAAATTCTGTCTTCTAGTTGAATCACTATTTTGAAGTGTAGATTTTTGTGTTGGTTTAAAAATATCAAATAAAAGGAACAAAACCAATGAATGATTTATCACCCTTTACAGGCACTCTCCTAACAAGTGCAACAGCTTCCTTTAATGTTAAAACAACCCTTAGAAATGGTTACACCTGGTTCCCAAAGCCAAAATATCCCATCGATATCCACAATGTTCTTCGAATAAACTGAAAATCTAGAATAAGTTCACTCTTTAAAAATTATATCTTTTGACATATTCACATGCCATGTTCATCACATCTTTAAAAAGGAGATACGTTGCAAATGTTTAAAATTACATAAAGGTGTAGAATAATTCTTCCAACGTATTGAAGTTACTTTTGGGTGGTGATGATAGAGTGTTGAAATTCCATTACAGTATTCAGAGGAAACATTGGAACATAACTTACAATGAACAGAAAGCTTGCAGTACTCTCAATGGGCATTCTGGATTCCCAAGTCTTGGCTGTTATCAACCTGTGCCTTCATGAACTGGATAAGCAGGGTGCATCACTCCAGGAAGGGGGTGCACATTGAATTCCAAGCAACAATAACAACAAAATGACATTTGTATAGCGCCTTTCACGTCAGGAGGACATCCCAAGGTGCTGGACAGACAGAGTTATGGACCCAAGCTGGAGGTCAGGGTGGAGGGGGGGGGGGGGGGGGAGCAGGGAAATTGAAAAGCACAGGGTAACTTCTATGGCATATGTATATGGAACTCTGGTTTGGAAGCACGATGATGGATTTCCAAATGTCCAAATCAGGGTTGACCAAAAAGAAAATTTAAAAAGTTATCAAGGAACTCATGTACATTTTTTCCAGGGTCAAAAAATCACACGGAATTAGAACATTTTTTCCCCACGATAACCTTCATATCACATTATGGGACATTCGAATTGGTCGTCTTGCAACAACAACAATTGCATTTATATAGCACCTTTCATGTCACATAGTGTCTCGAATGCTTCACAATGACAAGTTTGAATCCCAGGCATCTTAATATTAGCAAGATTTGTGCAACATAGTGAAAATGATTGGCAGCGGAAATGCAGCTATGTCAATGCAGGCTTTGAATTTATATATAAAACAGCTTCACCATATCAGCCTTGCCATGCTGCAGTGACTCTTGATGAGATGGAACTAATTGCTGGGTAGAGCTGAGTCCAAAGGTAGGCACATTGAGGGGGAAGTGCAGAACTGAAATTTGACATTTTTGACAAGCTGTAATTTATTTGCATTTTATGGAAAGTATGCATTAGTTTTAAACACCCCGCTAATCTTTTTATGTGAAACGAAATCCAAATAAGTTTCCATGACATCTAAACTGGAATTTGACCCAGCTTGGTTTATATCAAGTGCTTGCTAATCTCCCTGGAAGGATATCTTCCTACAGTATCAGATTATAGTCAGTTTGCAATTTTTGTGTTGCCCTTTCATTTTGGAGCTGCAAACTTCAGTTGTCCCTGTCAAACACGAAATGAACAATAATATTGCACTTTCAGCAAGAATAATATTGACTTAAGGTTGCTGATGTTGGTTTCATTCATCTATAAAACTGGGATGAATCGTTGTGTGTGGTCAGTCAGATTGGAATAGACAGATCCAAATCAAATAAAGGAAAGCAGTGAAGGAATATGAAAATGACAAAGTGAAGATTTTGAATTGTGTTGTCGACACTTCTTACAGTGATGTGACATTCAAAGGAAGAAGGGAAACATCTGTGGCAGCATTAAGAATTTTTTTTTGTGGTCTGTGGAATAGAAACGGTGCCCTCAGCCGAGAGCTGTGGTGGCACAGGACGCCTGTAATGCACGTACAGTATAGAGCCATCAAGTCATTTGGTTTGACACAGTTTGCGACCTTGGCACTTGTTCAGAGGAGGTTTGGGAGCAATCATCTGAGCAGAAAGGTAGAACACCTGTCGATATATCTCCACGGTTGGGAGGGGAGTATTTCTATTACCAGTTTTGCACCCAACAAGAAAGTGGCCTCAGGTGAAAGCACATTCAATATTTGCCACTGTTTGGAGTAAGAGTCATCGATCTGATCGAAATTCCGAATGAAAAAAAATAACCCGCATCAGCCTGACAACGGCTGCTGACTTGGGGACCTTAGGTTTTATTACTCACTACCGACCTTGAGACAGTCGGTTACGGTAATGGTATCCAGTGCACCTCCGGGACACGGGGAATGAACCGGTTCAGTCGCATTCCCAGATTCATTTGAACACTGGTGAGCACTGACCTGCGGGGATCTCCAGGGGGAAGTGAACTTGGGGCGAGTGAGTGAGGTCGGGGCACTGCAGCATTTTATTCTTTCCCCTCACACTGGATTCCAGCAGCCAACAGAATAAATCTCCTTGTTTCACGAACCCTCCTCACTCTGCCCCTGAGCACTTGCCAACTGCAGGAAATCTTAACCTCAGATAAAGCGAAGGGGCATCACAAAATACACACTTGTCACTGTTTTTTTTTAAAAAAACCCAAAATAGATCCCGTCAGTGACTGAAAGCCATCAAACACCTCAAGTCGAGAGCAGAGCGTTAAAACACAGCGGCTCTTCGCATTTACTACGAAATGCAACGGTTAAAACAAGTGACAGTTATTGCTTGTTCTTGGCGGGTGTGTTCTGGTTTTTTTTTGTTTTGCACAGATTGCAAAGTTGAGTGGAAGTGATGGGCAAGTCAGGAATTGCACATGTCAAAGCGAGTTCGGTGAAGCCACAGCCTCTGCTCTGCGTGAAATACTGTAAATCAAACGGATAGCCTTGTGCAGAGCCAACTTGGTACATCAACCGACAATCTAACAGTCCAAAACTTTTTCTTTTGCAACAGCCGACTCCACAGCACCACGAGCCGAGAGGTGATCACAGAGGATGAATGAAATGCACCGACCGACCTCACTGACAAACTGCAGAATGTATTATCCCCTGTGCTTCAGTGTCAAGCAAGTGTCACTTGCATTTCTCGGGTGTGTGTGGATTTTTAATATATATTAATATAATATATATATATATATAAAACCTAGATCCTGTTGTGGGGAGGAAAGGGAAGGAGAGATGGTGGTGTATATGCAATAAATAATTAAACAAACAAATAAATGAAAACGATTGTCGTTATCACTGCTCTGTAAAAGCGAGAAGTGCAAAGAAGGTGTATTGGGCTTTGATGGACAGCTAATTGTAAGCCTGACACTGACACTAACCCTCGCCCTTCCCCTTTGGGTCTGTCTGCCAACTGAAAGAGCCAACAATTAACAGCCCGCAAAGCGCAGTCAGACGCTGTGTGTGTGTGTGTGTGTGAGAGAGAGAGAGAGAGAGGGAGAGAGAGGGTCGCCCCCTGGGGTGTGGGCAGAGATCCAGAGCAGAGCAGGACTGGAACGTGTGTGGGGTGGCAGTGAAGACACAAGAGAGACCCACCTCCCGACCTCTGGGATCGTCCGTCAGGGGGTGAGGGGGGAAGGAAGGAAGGAGGGAGGGAGGGAGGGGAGGCGGTAGCAGCAGTAACATCAGTCAGTGGAGAGTTTAGTGGCCGCCGCCGCTGTTGGTTAGCAATAGCAGCAGCAGCAGCAGCAGCAGCAGGAGCAAAGCACCAGCGTCTGCCCAGCGCCTCCTTTCCCTTTCCCTGCGCTCTTTTCCCAGCCCTGTTTCCTGTTTGCGTTTCTCCTCCACTTTAAAAAAAAAGCCCCTTTAGTCCTGTCGCCATCTTACGCACCGTTGAGCCAGGAGAGGTTAGGGGGTGGGGGGTGGGAGTGGGAGGAAGAAGAGGAGAGGGGTTAGAGAGACAGAGAGAGAGAGGGAGAGAAAGAAAGAGAAGGGAGTGAAAGTTTCCTGGAAGGGGGCAAAGCCCGTTTGGTTTTCTCGGAGGCGGACGGGACGAGGCAGAGTCAGGCTGATGAGTGTGGCTCCAGCCCTCCGGCCGCCCAGTCCTTCCCCGGGAGCGCAGCGGCTGTGCAGTCTGGGCATCCCCTTCCACATCCAGATCGGCCTGAGCAGAGAGCCCGTCATCCTCGACTCCAGCGACTTCTCCCTCTCACATGTGCGGGAAATGGCGTGCTCCATCGTGGACCAAAAGGTAAAGGAGGGAGGGGAGGGGTGGGGGGGGGGGGGGGGAGAGAAGAAAACTTCCTCCCGTTACTCAAGAGTGAGTGAGTGAGTGAGTTAGAGAGTGTGTGTGTGTGAGTGAGTGTTTGTGTGTGTGTGAGTTAGAGAGTGAGTGTGTGTTAGTGTGTGTGTTTGTCTGTGAGTTAGTTAGTGTGTGTTAGTGAGTGAGTGTGAGTTAGAGTTAGTGTGTGTGAGTGAGTTAGTGTGTGTTAGTGAGTGAGTGAGTGAGTGAGTGTGTGTCAGTTAGAGTTAGTGTGTGTTAGTGAGTGTATGTGTAAGTTAGAGAGTTAGTGTGTGTTAGTGAGTGTGTGAGTTAGAGAGTTAGTGTGTTAGTGAGTGTTCTGTGTGTGTGGGGGGGGGGGTGGGGGGGAAGAGATGCTTTTTATCTTACCGTCATCTTTGCTAACGCAGGGGGTGGGGGGTTATTTTGTTGAGGGGGTAACAAAGTCCAATTATATTGAGAAATATGATTTTTGTTAAAACGAGAACTTTGATCCCAAACCTGTAGGTGTTCCCCCCCTCCCTCCCCTCCCCCCTCCCTCCCCTCCCCCCCAACCCCCAACCCATTGCCCCTTCCCAGTCGCAAGATGACCATATTCCCATCCTCTCGCCGGGGTCTGGGAATGCTTAAAGGCTGCTGTGTGAATGGGAAGGTGTTGGCTGTGTGGCGCCTGTTTTACTGTGTGTGTGCACGATTCTGCCGGAGCCGAGTGGGTGGGTTGTTGCCAGTCTTTGGAAGGTGTTGTTGTTGTTGTTCCCCCCCCCCACCCACCCTCTCTCTCTCTCTCTCTCTTTCCCCTCCCCCCCCCCCCCCCCCCCCCGAGCAGGCGATGTGGCAGGTTTAACTCTTTAACTATAACGTGGGGGCAGGCAGTAGGCAGCGGTCCAGCTGTCAGTGCAAACATCTGCTCCTGTAAGTTCTTTGCGCAGCTTTGGCTCAGCTTCAGGTCAAGTTGACGCGTCAAGAGTTGCTATTAAAAAAAGTTATTGATGTGCAGCTTCTTTTTTTTTGGGGTGGGGGGTTCAGTAGTTGAGAAAGTAGCGCAATGCATAACATTTCTGCTGTACTGCTCTCGGAACCAAGACCGTACAGTTTAAAAGTTTTGCATCCCCCCCCCCCACCTAAAAAAAATAACACGCACCAGACAGCTGTTATTATAGCAGTTCTGTGGCTTTCATACTGATTTTCTTCACCACTTTCACTGGCAAAGTGCAATGCTGTTTAGGATTCGGTGTTGGTGTGTTTTTTTGAATAAAAGCGTCGTGTGGGTTCCAGTGCAACTCACTGAGCAGAGTAGCACTTTCCAGCTAAAAGTTTTCCCAGAAGGGGTTAAAAGATGATATCCAACGTTATATTATTCCAGCACAGAATAGTAGGGGGTTGGGGGGTGGTTTGGGGGGAGAAGGAGGGGGTCCATGTTGGGGGGGAAAGGTAACAGGAGGCTTTTTTAAGCCACTTCAACTCACTGGAAGAGGCAGTCGAATTAGCTACAACAGCAACAACCACACCACAAACCAACCCCCCCTCATGTCTCAGTGTTCAGTGCTGCACTTTCCCCTTTCTTGCACGACGCTCATGTTTCGCTTACGGATTCGAAATCGACCGCAATTCCAAGTTATTGTTATTTTTCTAAAAGATGGTCTTGCACGATGCCGGGCAACAACCACAAGTATCCGAGATTCGAGTTTGGAAACGTGCAGCACTTTTCCACTCGCAAGACTTGTCGAGTGACAGATGACCAGAGAGCAATGTGTAGTAATTTTTTTTTTACCTTAATAATAATAATAATCCTTGCATTTGATATAGCGCTTTTCACGTCGGGAGGACGTCCCAAAGCGCTTCACAGAACACACTGTAAAGTGAATTGACTGTATATTTGTGGGCGAACGCGGCAGCCAATTGCGCACAGCAATGTCCCACAAACAGTTGTGGATTGAAAATGACCAATTTATTATTGTTTTGGTTTTTTTTGGAGGGATTATTATTAGGCGTGTGGAGTAAGGAAACTTGCCCAAGGTTTCGCCCTGCCGGGAAGTGAACTCAGGACTCTCGCTTGCAAAGCGAGTGCTCTAACCACTGAGCTACAGGACTCCACAAATTGGATTACACGGCGGCACAGCACTTTTTAGTGAGGCTCACATCACTGCCCGCAGCAGACCTGTGCTGCTGATTAGAGTTCAGAACCTTTACTCTTTGGCAGGATGCAAGAGAACATTTATGAAAGCCAGCAGTGCAATGGCAATATTTAGGTAAATGTTATCAGTGTGTTTACAAACACACTACTTGGATGTTTTTGCCCTCACAAAGTATTAGTTCTTGTTCTGAATGTGCCAACGTGATCTTGATATTGGGAATGGTTAGGTGTTTTCCAGTGCAGGAACTGAACTGCGGTAGAAAGTGAGTCCGAATGCCCAACTCAAATAAGTACTGTAACCACCTTGTTCAAACAGACAATGTAATAGCCAGCATGTGAGAACATTGCGGTTCGTCCATGAACCAACTGTACCGAATGGAGACAAGAAACCAAAGAAATACCTGGCAGAAATGTCAGAATAATAATCATTGACATAGGTCTACTTTGGATCAGCTACGAGTTGCAGTATGGGGATAGACAGTAAAATTACAGACAAGGTTAAATATTGAAAGATGCTTTTTTTGTATACTTGTCAATAGACCCTTGGGTCACAGTGAAACGGCAGAATATCTCCAACAAAATGTCTGGGTATGGTTCTTGTGATATTTTTGGATTCAAAAGCTTGTTTGGGAGGGAAGGTAGCTGAATTGGACCCTAAATTTTGCTGATACAATTCTGATTACTAGTTGCTCAACTAGAATGGTTCATGGAGTGGGTAGGATGGGGTGTTATGATTTTAGATCACTCCCTTCCCTGCCATGGTTGGGTTGGGAGGGTCAGGGAGGGGGGTAAGAGTGTGAAAGAGATTATGGTAAGGTGGAGACATCTTGGACTTGAACTGGTTCTGAAGAGACAGGTTATCTGTATCTATGGACTGTTGATCTTTGTCTCATGTGTAGACACATCCTAAACCCTGAGAGCCAAAGGGTAAAGGGGTCCACTTGGTCCAGTATTATACTGTAGTATAGTATGGGACCAAGTACTTTTTAAACCACCTTGAAGAGAAAGTTAACCTCAGAAGATTTGTAAATGCTGATTTATTCCTGAATGAAGGCTGGATACTTCTGGGCTTTATGTTGTGCAAACAAATGATAATTCAATGCATTTTTCTTAACTTTGCATTCAGTGTTTACTCCTACTCAGAATAACTCCAATATGTATTATTCACCGCTGTGGTTTCTTTATTAAATACTACAATGTAAAGTTTGAGGAACAGACGTTATACACATTGGGTACGTTTGTTCAAGCCAATCTAACTTGCTATCAGTTATGAAAGTGTGCAAGAACTGCATTATTTGATTGATGTGTAGTTATCCCTTTTACACAAAGGCAAAATGCTGAGAGTTTTCAAGTATACAATGTATATGCAATGTCTGCTAGAAATTATACAAACTTAGTTTTTAATTTGGAAGGTTCCCTTTTAAACTCAGACCTTCAGATTTGTTCGAGTTGTTTTTACAAAACTTTACTTATAATACAAATACGTCTTGAATTTGATATTGAGTCTTATGTCATCGAGAGTTATTACTGTAAAGTTTATTGACTGTATTTGTAGGGGAATATGCAAAAACGTAGAAACCTACAGTGAAGAAGGAGGCCATTTAACCCATAGAGTCAGCACTGGCTCACGGAGCAAGGAGATCACTTCAATTGCACTGCCCTGCCTTATCTCCCTTCAAATGCCCCATCTTTCATTTGCCTATTTACTTCCCTCTTGAAAGCCACAATTGGCTCTGTCCCCATCATTCTACTCATCAGAGCATTCTACATCCCAACAAATCTCTGTGTGAAAACATTTCCCTCGAGTTCTCCTTGTTCATCCTTTAAGTCACTTACCAGCTCTATTTTTCACAGCAAATTTAAACTTCTCCAATGATTCTAAATTACACAATTGTTAAAAAAACATACTCAATGTGCAGAATACATCAGTTTACAGTCTCTATTTAGATCTCAGTGGGTGTGAGGCCATAGTACAAATTTGCCCCAGATTGGCACCAAATTGTTAGTGTCACTCAAGAGGCCAGGATATGATTTGACTGCAGCAACCAAAGTGGCATGAGACCCAACAAAGACGTGTATTTTACAAGCACCACCCCCTATAACAACGTAAAATCAGCAACCAGGCTTTCCAGCGTCCTGCCCATTCAATAACAACAACTTGCATTTAAATAGCGACTTTCCCATCGGATGGCATATCATAACTCAGTAACTCAGGCCATCTGTACAGGCCACCATATCTGTTTTATATTTACCTGACACTGAGCTAAGCATGGTGGCCACAAAGTTGCAGAGTAGGACAGTTGCTTATTTGATGTGCAAAGTTGCAGTACCGACCAGCTGCAGTGTTCGGTGGACATCATGAACAGGGAGGTTTCAACATACACTAGAACTTCTTGGGGCACATTTTAACATTTAATGCTGTCTTCATCTCGTGTCTATACTAGTGTGAAGTTGTGACCAAGACAGCACACAGGATAAAAGGTGGCATTGCAGACTCAACTTTGAGATGCGAGAAACCAAAATGACAATTTTTCTATGCTTTTTAAAGAGTGAGTCACATTTTTTGGTTGTATACCAGTGTTGTTATTCAGATAACTGCTGTGATGCCTGGAGCATTTCTATTCAAATATATTTGATAGCTCAACATTTATATGGATATTCATAATTAAAGCTTATAAATATTCATGAGCCTTGTTCAATGAGTCTAATGTTTGTATTAAACATTTTGGTAATAAACCTGATAAATTACTTGGATTAAATATTTCAGTTATCATGATGTTATAGACATATTATCTCCAGTAACAGAAATAATTTGTATTTATATAGCACTTTTCACGTCGGGAGGACGTCCCAAGGCACTGGACAGTCGAGGGTTTGCAACAAGTAACAAGAAATACAGCTGTATTTCTTCATACTCTTCATTGAAAAGTAGATTTCCTTTCTCCATTTATAGGGGGAGAACGTAGGATTAGTTTACCGGAGGAGAATATGGCCTTTGGTTTACAGCGAAAGTACATGGGTTCCAGTTTACAGCGAGAGTACGTGGGCTCCAGGTTATGAAGGGGGTACCTGGGTTCTGGTGTATTGGTGTAATCCTTTTCATTGTAGTTAATTGCAGAATTAAGGAAACCTGTAATTCCTTCAGAGCACATGAGTTTTGCATTTTGCAAATTAGGCCCCTTTGTATGAGACGTGCAATATCAAATGAATGGGGTAAATTTTGGAAGGCAAAACTACCAGTGACTTTTATGTATTACAATGAAGATAAAAGTGAACCAGATTAAGCAAGCTTTCCTCTTTCTCCATCCTTTTGTTTGTTTTAAAATCATAGCTCCATCAACTGGATTAATCCAATATTATTAGGTTCAATTCTATATGTACAGCCCCTCCATTTTCACTCATTCTTAATCTCAAAACCGAAAGGAGCAGATCTCAAAAATACTTATTTTAGGAATTGTTAAACAAGCACAGGACCCTTTCATCCAAACAATAAGTATGAATTGGGAAGAAGTTGCACATAACCTAACTTTCTGGAAGAGGGCAAAGTAAACCGTTGCTGACGAAATACATTTGATTCCTACGATCAGGAGCAAATTTTTGTTTTGTATGAAAGCCTTCTCCAAACTCCTTATCTTTAGACATGGCTGATTACATTTGTGATGTGGTAAATACCACTCGCAGGAATTGAAGACTGTATGGGGGAAGGCTTCACTCTCTTTACCTCCTTTAAATAGCATAGCTGTCCCCCTAATCTCAGTAACAGAATCAGTTATGCAAATTCAATAGACAAAATGAAAACTTCAGAGACATTATTATCTTCAAGGTAAAGTATTCCATCTTGCATTGTGGAGTCCTGTAGCTCAGTGGTTAGAGCACTTGCTTTGCAAGTGAGAGACCTGAGTTCAATTCCAGGCAGGGCGAAACCTTGGGCAAGTTTCCTTACTCCACACGCCTAATAATAATCCCTCCAAAACCAAAAACAATAATAAATTGGTCATTTTCAATCTACGACTGTTTGTGGGATATTGCTGTGCGCAATTGGCTGCCGCGTTCGCCCACAAATATACAGTCAATTCACTTTACAGTGTGTTCTGTGAAGCACTTTGGGACGTCCTCCCGATGTGAAAAGCGCTATATCAAATGCAAGGATTATTATTAGCTTAATATCTACCCAGGTTCTGACATTAATGAAAGGGAATTGAAAGAAAAGTACTAGGAGGAGGTGTGGAGGTGTTTTTATTTAAAAAACTTAATAATTTGATTGAGTCAAGTTATTGAGTCAGTTTGAGTCAAGTCACTGATTAAAATGCAACAAGTGAAAAAAGGGGATGGAATGTCCCATCATTTTGGAGTGATTTCCTCCCAACTTGAAAGGCGCTATACAAATGTAATTTTGTTGTTGTTGTTGATACTCTGCCTGGGTGAGTTCACCTTAACTGGGAACTGACAATGGCAGGATTCCACAGCAGTTTCCAAGGGTAACTTTTGCATTCATGGATATTTTTGTCGACAAATGGGGAGCGAGAAATTTAGAAGAGAAACTAGTTTTGGAAGAAAAATAGTCGCAAATAATAGACCTGGTTTAATATAGCTATAAATTGGGAGGAAGTAAACATTGGGTACAATTTGTGGAAGGGAACTTGTCAAGGTTGAGGAAGCAAATTTTTAATGAGATTTGTAAGATTATCTTTGATTATCTTTGGTAAGAGATATTTTGCGGAATCTTCCCATCAGATGCTGGGTAAATTTAATGACTGAAGAATTTATACAATTTCTGAGGAAGAGACTGGCATGATGAACTTAATGACTTTGTTTCTTGCCTTGTGTTGAGTTACAAAAATGCAAGAACTTGCAACTACAAGTGATTGGGAAAAGGATACAAAATCAAGTGTGGTAATTCATACAAAGGAATATTAGATGTCTTCAGTAAGACTATTTGAAGAAACAGTATGTAAAGACATGAAAGCGCATAACTTATGCAAATATATCCAGATAATTCCTCTCTTTTGTGTCAGTTCCAGTTGAAACGAGGAAGGCATTTTAGAGCTATTGTTCTGCATGTCAAATTTTTAACAAGCTCGCATTGGGAGTTGTGGTAACCTTTGTATAGAATTGTTGATTACATGTTTGAAGAAATCTTCTCTGAAATGTTACAATTTCCATTGTATGCCTTCATGTTCTCTAGAGATGTTAAAATGGTTTAAATACATTGTGGATTACCTGTACATCTTGACGTACAAACCTGATAAATTCTATTGCATAACTAAAACCTCTTCAATCAAGGGGTTAGAACTCTCTCAAACTCAGTGTTTTTCCTCCACTCTTTTTTCTTAAAAATAAGTTAAGATATACAAGAGAAATAAATTAAAATGGGGTACACCTAGGAATCAGTTGTGATACTCTTATGCATTTGTATTCCAAATTGGCCAACAAAATACTCCCAGCAAATCCCAAACCCTTAATCTGTACTTCTTTCGGCGCCTTGGGAAGTCCTCCCGACATTATAGGTGCTATATAAATGCAATTTGTTGGTGTTCGCTGTACTAGCTTGCAGATATCCATGTCTACAGGTTATGCTGAACAATTGTGTACAGATCTAAATATCACCGCTTGAGTATCCACATTTTAAAACTAACTTCTTGAAGGATGTCTTTCTTCCTTTGTCCTACCGAAGGTGCAGTCTGATGCTCAGATACAGATCCACAGCCACCAATGTTCCTCCATTACCTCACCAAACTGTCCATTCTTTAATCATGATCTTCGAAAGTGAGTGTTGACAAGCAGGTCAACCATGCATGAATTACTATAAGAGTGACATGTGCACTTTCCAGCAGGGATTACTAGATCAAGATTATGAACCCATGGTCATTTCCCCCCTCTTTGTCTAAGGAGAAACCAGTAGCAACCCTACTGCAGCCTTGGTTGAGATCAGCTAACTCAGCACAGACGAGAGAGCATCCGGGCTGTGGAGCTCAGTTTCATCCAAGCCAGTCAACGGGAGATCTGATAAAAGGGTGCGTAAGGTACAGTGCTGCAGGTTCTGAAATACAAATTGAATACATTTTCTAAATTTAAACCGTTATAACTTTATTCAGTTTCCATCTGATGATTTTTTATCACCACACGTTAGTCACATTTTTGGTACTGGCACCCTGAATGAAATGGTCATACTGTTCTGGAAAAGACCAGACATTCGCTCAGAATTTCTTGATCTAATAAATATCTGCAAGTGTTGGCACCAGAGCGTCAGCATGAATGTGCTTTTGTTTTGCCAAAGTGAAGCAATTTAAAAAGCGAATGCAATGCCACCAATTGACAAAAAGAGCAGTGTAACGTACAGAGAGCTGGAATGTAAAAAGTGTTCAGTGGGGGGAGAAGAATAAAACATTTCCACTGCTTGTGACAAAATAATCCAAAACGGTTTAGAGGCATAACATAGGAATCCAGCAGGATATCCTTCTGAGGCCTGAACTGCGGTTCAGCTGACCAGTAAACTGCAACTAACCATTCCAGTTTTGCAAACCAAAGTTGATCTGCCCAATTCAGATTAAATGAGAGGTATTGTTAGTATGGAATGTAAATGTTTGAATCTCTTCAGAGAACACATCATATGATAACATGTTGGATAAAGGTTAGTACAGGTTTTATCACGATTGAGAGCTGGAAGTTCCAGTCTATATTTGCTTTCAAGCTTTTATTTTGTAAGAGTTAAAAAGAAGTTTTGAATCCTTAACACTTACACAAAAATGAATATCCCCAACTGCTAAAGTAGGCTAGAATTAGATATTCAATACTACAAGATTAACAATGGTACAAATGAAGGTGCCATAATCTTCCTATGTCGAACAACAGGGAAATAGCTTAAAAATAACCTGATTCCAAGTCCCGACATGGGGCTTGATCCCACAGCCTTTTGACTCGGAGGCAATTGCTTCATTTTTTTTCATAATATAGAATAGGCATGAGTAAATTTTGTTTCTGAGTGCCTGATTCACTGAGGATTTAAGCTCCTCTTTCTGACCTTCAAATCACTTCAAATTCTTACCCACTCACATCTATACCATTAAGTCTATCCTGTGCTTCCTTCCGTGTGTTCCCTTTGCTCTTCTGACTCTGGTCAACTGCTAGTTTCATCACACTATTAATGGCCAGGCCTTTAGCCATTGTGCCCTGTTCTCAAGAATACTTTCTCAGAATTTCTTTGGCTTCAGAACACTTTAAAAATCTCTTTTTAAGCGTTATAAGCACTCAGACACTACCCACTATATAAGTGCAAGTTGTTGTTGTTTTTGACCTCTGGTCAACACTTATTCTGCCCTTCCTCCTTGCTACCCGGCATGGAGGGCACTATATAAGTGCAAGTTGTTGTTGTTTTTGACCTTTGGTCAACACTTATTCTGCCTTTTACTCCTTGTAAAGCCCTTTGAGATGGGCATGTTATGAAAATGGTGATACATAAATGAAAGTTATTTGCTGGATAAGTATGCAATACAGAACAGAAGGGTGAATAAGCAAAGGCCACAAAGCAGTGTTATTTGGGCTGTTTCAAACTTCCTGTGACCGTAATTGTAAGAAACACATGACAATGTCAGTTTCTGTAC
This sequence comes from Callorhinchus milii, assembly GCF_018977255.1. Lineage (NCBI taxonomy): Eukaryota > Metazoa > Chordata > Chondrichthyes > Chimaeriformes > Callorhinchidae > Callorhinchus > Callorhinchus milii. The sequence continues at coordinate 11,824,215 of NW_024704750.1, read as the reverse complement.
TAAAAATGGTACTGAAGTTACTTAGTGATTTTGTGGTCTCGGGTGGCATTCAAAATGTCCTTTAATTTAAGTTAATTCTGTGATGTGGTTAGTGTAATTCATTAAATACTACAGTTTGGGTTTGTCATTCGTAACATTTTGACTACTATCGGTTAAGGTGCTTAAATTGCACATCGCAAATCTGCAGTAGTACAAATAAGACTCATTTCACAGGCAGATTTCAGACTAGTATAAACTAGCAAAACACTCATGATCGACTTTTTCAAAGTGGCTGATGCATTCTTCCATTTAGTTTCTTGCTCATTTAAATGTATTGTGTCCATATTTATTCACATTTGAAATTGGAATTCGCAGATGAAGCTGCTGTATAAAGGTTGAATTCCCTGAAGTCGTCTCATACAATTGCTCGAATTGTATAAATCAAAATACAAGAATTTTCAGTGTGCCCTTTTAAAAAGCAAGTCATAAATATAGCATTGTATGTGGAGCTGTGAAGTCTTCATCAGCTATCAGGAGACATTTCAAAAGGGGTTCTCTTTATGAAAATGTTTGGCAAATTTTTTTTGAACAGATGATGCATAGACATAAATAGGGTCAAAACAGATTCATGTGTCATGTGAGGCAATCATGCTGAAATGTCTTGTTTTTATCCCCCCCTGCCCCCAAACAATTTTGTCAAATCATTTGAAAAAAGGGAGGAGGGTTGGCGGGTAGGGTAGATGTGCTTTGTATTTACGGAAGGGAGCTAGTTACTCTGTGTATCGTGGGCAAAAGTCAATCCCCAAGATAATATTCATCATTCACTTCATGGCTGTTTATGTGGACATTGCTGTGTGCAAACTGGCTGCCACATTTGTCTTCAAAACACACAGTCACTACACTGAACATTAAACCCGTGAAGCGCTTTGAGACATCCTCCCAACCTGAACAGTGCTATATCAGATTGCAACAATTATTGATTGTTATTAGATACATTGCAGGATTTACTTACTCTTACAAAATCCTGTCCACAACAGACGAGCAGGTGAATTGCTTGTCAAATGTTAATCAGCTGTTCCTGTGATGAAAAAGATCCACCAACTGCATTTTGTCACCGTCTTGAAATTTCAGAACATAAGTATGACCACACTGTGAGACTGGAGTGTGGCATCCAGTATAATAATGATGAGAATCCTGTGTGCACATTCTAGTTAGATTATATTTCCTAAAGTTTCAGAATCAGCTGACGAGTTGTATGTGATTGGAGCTACTACAGTACTGGGCTAAAAGTGGACTTGCCCATTGATCTCCCCAAATTATTATTCATCATTATTTGGAAATTAATTTTACTGCAAAAAAACTTGTCTTGAGCAAATAATTTAAAAATACTTGAAACAGATGCTTTTCACAGCTGTATTTAATTTCACAGCTGTAAGAAATTTGATTGAATCTAAAATAAATAAAATTCCCCTAGGGCAACTAAATTTTTCCAGTAAACAGTTTATTTAACATTACTCTGGAGTTAAGCTATGACTTGTTTTCAATAATGAAACTTTTTACCACATTTTGGGAAATCTTATTGACTTCCATTGCACCTGTGACTCAGTTTCTCTCTGCTAAGGATTTGTTCTTGTGCCATTGGACGAACAATTTTAATTCTTTGAAGATTTTCGTGACTTTTTTCCCCCAGTTAAGAAAAAGTAGGCGATGGTCAAAGAATATTGAAGTGTCAATTAAGTAACTTGTGTATTGTACAATTCGATTACAGACGCTCAAACAATATCACCATCCAATATATATATTTTTTTCCGAGGGTAATAATCCCTTCGATAAATAAATAAAAATAATAATAATTTAGTCACTCAGTCCATGATATGGGACACTGTTGTGGGAAATTAACTACCGTGTTTCGTCCACAAAATCCAACTTTACAGTAATTTCTGTGAAGCATATTGAGACATTTCAAAGATGTGATATATTATTATTATTGTTACATATAACAGCACTTTCAAAACTCTGAAAGTGACCTTTACGGATTTTTGCTTTATTTCCACTATTTGGGATCCTAGAGGAGTGATAGAAACAAGGCAAATCAACATCAGTCCAACGTTTACATCTTTTGCAATGCAACAGTTATTAAACCTTGTGTTACATTGAGGTCAGGTTAAATGGCAGGTCCAACAATGAATAAAGGACCAAGAAATAACTTGGGCAAATTTACTGATACTATATGTTTTTGACCTGGTAAAATACTCACCAAGCAGCCAGGGTTAATTTAGTTATTAAGCATTTACCATTTAGTTTTAAAGCGCTTTACCAAAGCTGGAAATAGCCCCAAAAATATCAACACGTTTCTTTATTCATCTTTCATTTCCATTTGACCTTGTAGCTGTTTTTCAATAGTTTGCTGCAGAGTGACAAAAATGTATTAATTTCTTTTGAAACATTAATATGAGATAAGAGAAACTTAAAAACTCTCCCTGTATGACTTTTTCATTACCACTCAGGCTTGTAGTAAAAGCAAATTGTGTAAACCCAAAGTAGTGAAGGATTGCCAACTTCACTAATATTGTAGCATCTAATATACAGTAGCTGGCTAATTTCTTGCATTTGTAAGGTGGATTAATAGACTGATGAATATCAGAGGCTAATCTTTCATAAATCCAATTGGTTTGATCTTTATGGATTAACTGAGAAAGATCTGGAGGCTTGTTGCCAATAATCCAACTAATGCTTTGAAGAATACACTGGGGGAAAAGGTTCACAAAAGGCAGATTGGAGATCATGAATATTATCTCTACATCACTACACTTCATTTAATGGAAATTTCAAAATTTTAAAAATTTGTTTTTTTTGCCCATAGCTAATAAACTAATCCCAGTTGGTGCTACCAGTACATTTCCCTAGCCAGCTTTTTGAGTGTTCACTGGCACTTGATAGGCTTGCGTGGGAGTGCTTAACACAGAGGCCCTATTCTTCTGACTTCAATGCCGTGGCTGACGTTTCATTTCAAATAGAATGTGAAAGTTAGCAAGACTGGATGATTGGCAAAGCCTTTGAAAGGGTTTTCCTGAAATTCCAATATGTAATCATGTCACACTCTGGAGGAGGATCCATTGTTGAATTATGCAGTAGGCCGCCTGGATTCTGGAAATTAGACCAGGAATTATGCCATGGTGATGATGCAGTGATGAAATTAGACCAATGCCAATGGTGGCTCTAATTAGGAGATGAGACAGAAACTGGGGGAAATCTGCTACAGGCCGCAATGCATGCTGAGTATTGTTTCACACATTGCCAGAAACTGCAGCCTACATCCTCACCCACACTAACCTCTGCCTGCCCAATCCTTGCCAGGGACCTCTGTATTCCAACGGATTGTCTTCAATGTCCTCACCCTCATTTATAAATCCCTTCATATCCATCATAGTACCTTCCTATTACTGTGATCTTCTCCTACCCCATTCTTCTGCTTGTCCTCTGTGCTTGGCTAACGGGCTTGGTGTGACTCCTCAAGCTGCCATCAATGGCTGAACCTTCACCATCTCTCCTGTAACCTCTGAAAGTCCTCCCATTTCCCCATTGTGACAGCCCCTCTCTATTGGTCTTTAAATACTATCTAATAATCTACCTCTTCAACTGCTCTATGGTCACCTCCACCCTTCCCCAACATTGCTTGGTATCCATCTTTGTGAAGCACTCCGAGATGTTATCCTGCATGAAGGACACAATATAAATGTTGTTGTCACCACAACTCTGGTAATTCAGGCAACTGTCTGATACAAGCCTGATGTACCCAATGTTGAAAGTCAAAAAGGCAATTTGGTAACGGGCTGGTGTTATTTGGTGTCTATACTTTTGGTTAGTGGGGTGGGAGGGGGATTAATGCTGTATGGTATAGAAAAACAGGAATGTAAATTCTGCCAAATTTACTTTCTTCCTCTGCCTAGCCTTTGGTTAATGAAATAACTTGTAGCTCTGCCTATGTTGATATAGGTTAAGTGGGCATAGAGCAGCGACTGAAAGTCTCTATATTCCTGGGCCTTGTGGTCCAGTGCCATGAAGTCTATCCATGGCACAACCCTTCACTAGGCAAGCAGTGAAGCTGAAAAAGTTCACTTTATATCCAGACAAGGAGAATGTGGAGAGAAGCAGCAGGGTGGCTGGATTTCTTTCTCACTAGGCACTCTTTCTTACTGTTTGTGTCTGGTATGTCTATTGACAAGTTATCCATTTAACAGCTTGTATTGAACTGAAGCAACTGTTGTGTGTGTGTTACAAACAGGCTGATCTGATCAGTACTGCTGTCAAATTAAAACATTAGCTGTTCAGCTCACAGATATCTGGTAGGGTTAAATTGTGTAAGCTGATAGCAGGTATTGATCATTTCTCTGATAGTGGCAAGGGAGAAAGTACTTTAGGAGTATGGCTGATGAATTAAACAGTGTATGGTGCATCCACCAGAGTTTTAACACTTCAAAAATGGTTAAACACAGCAGGCAAAAGTTCCTATCACACGACCTGCATCTCATGTGACACTTTAGCAGCACTGTAAAACTTATTCCTGGCAGACTTGCTACTGTGACACAGGATTATTAGTTGGTTTTGTTTGGTGTTTTGTTTGGTGATATTTCATTCTGATAGTTCTTATCCCCATAGCAACAACAACCTGGTTATCAGTGTTAATTTTGTGTAAGGAGACAGGAATGGGTGGAGACTGAAATCAACACTTCAAGGACTGTTTCTGGTTGTTACACAGAGTGTTTTTCATTAGGGAACAGTAACCGTAAAGTGCTGAAATATTCTAGTAAACAGTTTGAAATGGAGTCTCTTGTTGGTTATGTAAATTTACAATAGTTTAGACATTGCTTCCTGTAACATGTTACAGTCCACACACAATTCAAAGTGAATTTAAGGATAACAACCATGTGTGTTTTACAAAAAAGGATAAATACAGGAATCTTAAATAATTCCACTCACTTGTTTTACAAGTTTTAACAAAGAAATTCCTGGAAAACATTTACAACACTGACGTGCATTGCATTCATTATGTGGCCTATAAGGGAGGTCACCATTCCTTCCTGCTGCTGTTTTCGTGCTTATTTATGTATAGTATTCTGGTGCTCAGTAAGTTTTTTTTAACCATCTATGAGAATAGCATGAGCTGGCTGCAAGTTTTGGCAACTTATTAATACAGTATAAACGCAGTATTAGTTACAGGAATAAAATTCAACTCATTAACATGTTGGAGGATGGATCTTGCCATCAAAGCGATTAATACTGATCCAATATTTGCTTAATTGCCCATTCTTCAAATCCTTCCCTGGTGGTCCATGTCTGCACAATGTTGCATTACAGTAGCTAGACTTACTCCAGAGTGTTGGCTAGGGGTGAGGTTTTGCTTGATTACAGTGGAAGAATTGCTACACCAAACGTAATGAATTCATTTACAACAAACAAAGTCTATTTGGAAAAGGTATGAAAGAAATAAATGCCGAATTGCTGGTAATAGTATCTGACAGCTGAGAATACTGAACACCAGTCCATTAGAGCACCATAGTTCATCTCTGAGTTATTGAATAATCCTTTACATTGGTCCTGTTTAGCAAAAGGGATGTTTATATAAGACAAGCCAGGCTAGCTCAGTGTCAACTGGTCTCAAAAAGTCAATAAGTAAATAATGATTCCAAATAGAAAATGGCGAGATGATACTGAATTTGGATTAAGGGTCTCAAATCCCAACCTTCCCCAAGAAATGTCTTAAAAATCCTTTTACTGTTGTCATGTCAGAAATGACATGGGATGTCAGAAATGTGTTGCATCAAGATGGTGTACAATTAGATATACATTGGAATACATTCCAACTGGGTCTAAATTTATTCTATTTATGTAGAATTTCAGTGATTCCAGAATTTGACAAATCTTAAATGTAGCCTTAATTTTGGAGCTGGCTTTCTGTCAGTTTTTTTAGGAATGACATGAAACTGGCATCAAAGGTACAATTCAACAACTTGCTAAAATCTAGACACTCTAAAATGCGATATAAACAGAACAAATCTAAGCCCTCATTCTAGGGCTGACCCTAACAGCAACTCCAGTTAAACATAGACTTACAGTAAAAAAAACAAATCCAAATTAACCTATTTTACTTTCTGATGGATCTAAACATGTTCACCTTCAAAATCTTGATACAAGCAAAAAGCTTTGCAGGATTTTTTCGGGATTCATTATGCCAAGTCAAATGAATTCCAATCTAAACCCAGACAATATCTTTCTTGTAAGTCTGAAAAATACGTAATGTGTTTAAATTCCTGAATGACTAAGTGAGTGTCAGTAGAAACATTGGCAAATTGTTTTACGTTACAGTTTATATAACATTTTGAATAAAATAAATTTTTTGGAACACTCAGTGGAGTTGATTAGCTTTCAACTGTACAGTGTTGACTGTCACATCTGAGATAGTTTATTATAAATTACACTGATCAGCCCAAAGAAATCCATCCAAAGATGACACTTATTAAAATTAATTCAGGCTTTTATTCTTTAAATGAGATTCAGGTCATTTAGCAAGAACAAGAAACTGGTGTATAAAACTGAATTAATTCTTAATGGGATTTCATGATAGGGAATCCAAGTCATGCAGATGAGGACTCTTAACTGGGGGTCATGTTAACCTGCAAGAACTCCACTCTAACACAATCATAATTCCAAGGCGGCATCTCTAATGGGTCAATTACTGGAGTTCTAATTGAGAATACTTCTTGAGGGATTCCTGATAGAGGTGTTTAAAATTCTGAAAGGATTCGATTAGGTGGGTGTTAATAGGCTGTTTCCACTTGTTGCTGAATTAAAACAAGATGGAATATCTATATGATAGCCACTAGCAGAACTAATAGGGCGATTAGAAGGAACTTTGTGAGGACTTTGTTGGTCTCCATGTCCAATCACTCAGAAGCTGTGTGATAAGTGATGTGAAAAAATGCATATTTTTAATTTATTAGTGTAAGACTTGCAATTACAATTAAGCTAGTTACTTTCGTCTTCTCTCCTCTAAGAAATGTGTTTCTTGCATTTTGCAGATAAAGTGTGGTGATATTTACAGTGTGCATTGCTGAAAAAATTATCTGTGGCAGTTGTATCAGTCAAGCCCTTCTGTTTGGCTTTTTGATAAGCAGCTACAGGCAATGAAGGTACATAGTGGCCTCAACCCAACATTTTGGGCTTGCACTTAAAGCAGTGGAGGTGTCCTGCAGTGCTTCGCTTACAGACTATTTTTTGGGTGAGAAGGCTTGTTGTTGAATTTCTTTCTCAGAATAGTTATTGAATTACTGGCATTTTTAATAGGATAAACCAATACGAGTGCTGGCTTCATTTTGGAAATGCAGACAAACCCTTCATTAAAATTTAACACATTTCCCTGCACACTTTTAATTATTTAAAGTAGTTTAATGAAGTAGTTTTTGCAGTTTGCAAAGGTATTAATATCTAATGAGCAGCTCATCTCACTCAGGTGTATGAAGGTTAGAAACATCACACACAAGGCTTTTATGCACCAGGAACCCAAGAACAGTTATTAGTACATGATATTTCCTCCTTTATACAGCTTAACATTGCTGCGGAAGAAGATTAGTGTTCAGAGCGGGAAAACGACCCGGTTACACAGGTTGAAATGATACCCTGTAGTGTCAGGGCAGCATCTGAGTTCAGCTTGAAACCTTTCAATGAATGCAATACCATCCTCTAGTGATCGTTAATACAAATTTAATTATCACCTTTACGTGCCTTCAATTTAGCATCCAGGAGTAGTTGGTATAAATGCAAAAAATTACATTTTGTTTCACAGTGAAGTGTATTTTGCTCGTGACCATAACTTATCAGGAGTACTACTTTCCATCACAAAATGTTAGAAGCTTATCTTGACCTGCCATACATGTGGTTACGTGGAGATTGCACTTTTTGTCTCTTATGTTTGCATTACAGAAATTGAGGAGTTGAGCGAGCAATACTGTCAAGTTTTATATTAAAGTTACATGGATTTCCAGAGATAGAAGAATGAAGGGAAATATACTTTTCCAATGCAACAAATGACCAAGAAATTTAGAGGGCTTAGAAACGAGAAAAACATACGAAAAAGTGATAAACTACTGACTTTGAGCTTTACAAAAAGAACACCAGCAAGATTACACAAGCAGAATGCTGTAGAAGATGGAACACTGTCCAACTAATAATGAGCTGAAATCCCAGTTAGCATTGCTTTGGTGGTGTGCAATTATAACCTCATTTTACCTGCTGTCCAATCCACCATATCCCTTTTACAATAGCCTGCAGAATGTTTACACAAACATACACCAGCTGTAAATCAACACAAGTCTTAAAGAACTCCAAAACAATGATATGCTAGTTTAAACCTCACTCGTTAATGAAGTCCAGTTAAATATTAAGACTGATTTTGGCTATTCTACTCTCCGACAACACTGCAAATAATGATGTGATTTCAGGCCCTTATGACTTGGGTGTAAAATGCCTGTGTGGTCCTTCAGGGAGTTGTTCAACAAATGAAGGAAGGGAGATGTATTATGATAATCTAATAAAGACCTTCGTAAAAGCAGCGACAATGTGGATCAGTTTCATAGTTATCATCAGAAAACAACAATGTTTTTTCAGACAAGAGCACAAAAATTCTTCCTGCTGCCATCATATTTCACAACCTCTCCAAAAATCATGCACTAGATTACTCTTCTCATATTCCTTCTGTTTCGTTTCAAACATTAAATTGGAAAATAATAATTTCAACAGTATTGAAATATAACCGAGCACTAGTCAACAGGTTTTATCCAATTATACATCAATTGAAGAAATTAAAGGCCTAATTTTAAAAAACATTACACATTCATGAGACCTAACATGTGACCTTATTAATGAACCAACCAATAAAGCCCTACATTTGGGAATGATGAGGAGTTCACATGCTTTGTTCATTCTCTTAGAGGCATAAGATGTATCATTCAGTACACCACTTAGCATTGCTCCTGTATGTCATTAAGACTGTTTTCTGTATGGTCGGAGAGATAGAAAGATACACAGATGTTTTCCAGCATGTTTGCATTAAAAGGAAACCTAATCTTTGTGAAATTCCAGTAAAGCATGAGGAAATTGGGGTGAACCGCTCATGTTTAAGGACACTGGGTAATGTGTGGTCAATCACACAGATGGATTATTTTGAACAGTCTCATGAGAGGAAGCCATAATAGAATTTTGTAAAAAGAAACAAATATGTAAGTTACTGGTGTGACAAGTGTTTGTTCTTCTCTAAGTGACACCAACAAATCGAATCCAATTAGTGGAATTACAATCATATAAATTACTGTAGATACAGGTGAGTAAAAAAGGCCACTTTGGTTAACTAAAAAGAAGGGAAAACAATGGAGCCTTTTGACACACAGATGCTAATCTACAGAACAAACCATTTAGTTAGAAGTTACGTTTTGAGCATCAAGCTAATCTTGTATGTGAATGATACAGTACAAAGTAAACAGGGATATTGGGTGCAATGCTTATTAAAAAAATAAATCTCAGCAACACTGCAGTGCACTTGGCACAATGGCAATATTTAAAGAACCATAATGTGAAAAAGGATGTTGTGTTCTTTGTGGTTTCCCACATGTTAAGTTAGCTTTGAAGCCAAAAGGTGTTCCTGTCCCTTTTAGAACTTTTATTCTGCAACTTCCTGATCCTTAATGTATTGTATTTTCTCCTGTCAGGGAGATTAGATTGAACTATACACAAAAATGACTTAAATTTATTGTTAATCTAGATAAAAATACAGATTATAGTGTTTTGGGTAAACCTCAGTGTCATTCTTTGAACACTGTGATCAGTCTATTGAGATGCTCCTGTCTAAATACACTCTTTCTTTTGAACAGTAATAAATACATTTCCGACTTTTGTTAGTCATTGTTACCTTGCAGTGTTACTGATCTGCCCTTACTAATGTGAAGTTCTGCCCTTTGGAACACATAGAAAGTGCCTCCAGCTTTTTTCATCAAGCATTACAGGATTGGATGCCAATCATAAACATTTTCATACAACATGGGTAGGGGGGGTGGGGGGGGAGACTACTGAGAGGGAGTGTTGCACAGTAAAAAAAGTGGGACACCTGTTCCTAACCACTAATAGAAAACCTGCCAAAGTTAGAATTTCAATAGCCAGCCTGAGTGTTATCTGGTCAACAGTTGCATTGAACAAAAGGCGTCATCTTCATTACTTTCCAGCAGTGGACAAAGGCATACTGTAAGCAAAGTTTCAAATGCTGAAGCAATGTGTGACTCAGATTTTCCATAAGGGGCTGGATAAGAGTAGGTCAAGTTACAGGAATGTGAAATTTTAGGGGAAAACTGTTTCTGGAGGAAGGGCACATTTTGTGCAGGCTATTGAATTATTGTCTTATCTTTAGCTGTGTACAATTGCCTTCATTGTTCCAAAATTCCTTTTCCTTTGGTCAAATTTTTCCATATGAATGAGTTGGTTCAATGCAGGTTTGTTCGAATGAGACTGAGTGTGTCTTGCAAATACTGTTTGTTTGTTGAACTATAAACCTATGCTTTTTAGATAAAAAATGATTTAACGCTGTACATTTTGAAGTTAATTTGAAATCAGAGACAGTTTTTATTTGCAAATGCAAAGAACACTGGAATCATTCATTCAAACCGATAACATTATAAGTAAAATGGATAGGCCATTGTTGACTTGCTGCAGAATGTGTGTATGCTTGAAGAAGAAGTAAAACAAAAAGAACTGAACAAACTTGATACAAGGTTTTCTATGGGTGTGCAGCATATGCATGGAAAGATATGTACACCTCTTTAAAAGAACAAAACATAGTGTGGCTTTGTATAATATGATTTGAAGTTAAACAATGTGCTCATTTTGTGGGACACTGCTGTGTGCAGTTGGCTGGCGTGTTTCTCTCACAAAATAGTCAATTCACTTTACAGTATATTCTGTGAAGCGCTTTGAGACGTCTCAAAGACGTGCTAAGGCGTTATATCAAATGAAGAATTATAATTTATAAATTTACAATATTGCTTACCCCAAAATATAAACAGTAAGCCAACATTCAACGGAGTCCTGTAGCTCAGTGGTTAGAGCACTCGCCTTGCAAGCGAGACACCTGGGTTCAATTCCAGGCAGGGCGAAACCTTGGGCAAGTTTCCTTACTCCACACGCCTAATAATAATCCCTCCAAAAATAAAACAACAATAAAATTGGTCATTTTCAATCCACGACTGTTTGTGGGACATTATTGTGCGCAATTGGCTGCCGCGTTTGCCCACAAATGTACGGTTAATTCACTTTACAGTCTATTCTGTGAAGCGCTTTGAGACGTCGAGAAGACGTGAAAAGCACTATATCAATTGCAAGGATTATTATTATTATTATAATGTAATATGCTTTATCACAGGCTGGATCTAACCCACTTCATCTCCTAAGGAAAGATACTGCAAATTTGTTTCCGGTTCTCTCTCCCATCTCACCCACTTGAACCCCGCTCCAGGCAAAATAGTGAGAATTTGAAAATACTCATCTAATATTCTACATTTTACAGTTTGCTTCCTTGTTTCAGCATGATATCATATTGGTCACTGTCACCTTCCAAACAGCATTTGATAATCTATGTCAGACTCATGTACACGCAGTAGAAATAGCCCAGGTTTGGTGTATTTTGTCAGAGTGGCAGTGGAACAGGTCAGTAGATTATCAACCTCATGTCACCAAAATTTGAAAGTTATACCTACCGGGAAATCGATACTTTAACACATATTGTTTGAATTATTATTATTCATGCCACAGTTGGAGGAAGTGACTCAGAGGTAGAACTTAGTCCAACAGTGTGAAAGCTGAATTAACACAAAGTATTGAACTGCATGGACTTTACATGACTGATACAGGCCATTCAGCCCAACCAGACTATGCAGGTGCTTATACTCCATATGAGCCCCCGCCCCTCCTAATTCCTTGCATAAAATTTTCTCTTAAAATTTGATCCAACACGTTTCCAGAAATAACCTATTTATTTTCACCTTCTCGAACCCTTTCATAATATTAAACAGCTCAATCAGGTCCTATCTCGTGGAGTCCTGTAGCTCAGTGGTTAGAGCACTCGCTTTGCAAGTGAGAGACCTGAGTTCAATTCCAGGCAGAGGGCGAAACCTTGGGCAAGTTTCCTTACTCCACACGCCTAATAATAATCCCTCCAAAAACCCCCCAAAAAACAATAATAAATTGGTCATTTTCAATCTACGACTGTTTGTGGGACATTGCTGTGCGCAATTGGCTGCTGCGTTCGCCCACAAATATACAGTCAATTCACTTTACAGTGTGTTCTGTGAAGCGCTTTGGGATGTCCTCCTGACGTGAAAAGCGCGATATCAAATGCAAGGATTATTATTATTATTATTATCTCAAACTTCTTAACTCCAGAAGAAAAAAAGCTCTAATCTGTTCCGTCTTTCTTTACGGCTGTATTCACTCAGCCCTGGAAACATCCTAGAGAATCTACTTTGCACTCTTTCAATTACTACAATATTCTTCATGTGGTGTGGCAACCAGAATTACACAGAATAGTTAAAATGTGGCCTAACATAGGTTTTATGTAACTTTTAACAGTTTCTTTAATAATGTGATCACTTAAGCACCCTGAGCTAATGATTACATCTGCACATGTTAATTTTCCAGCAGAACATCGTCAAACTGAGATACTTGACTTTGTCAGCTCCTTTAATAGTGTCAGTTCAAAGTAAGAAACAGATAGAAAATGCCAAGTTGTTAAAGTTAATCATGGTTCTTTGGAACTGCTAATTTGTTAAAGAATTGAGGACATTGGAAGAATAGAATTCATCAGTTTAACAAAGGGAATGGCAACTCTTTGAAATCCACAGCTGACAATGTTTAAGAATAATAGATTTAAATAATTACCTTTTGAAAAAAAATAAAATCTTGTGTTAATATATTGGTGGCATAAAAATACCTTTTTACACAGAAACTGAATTTTTCCAAATATGCAGAAGGTCTTCAAGGTTCAGGCAATTCTCTTGATTTCAAGTGGTGGACACAAGTGTCATTGTAAGATGCAAATGTTTTTCAGTTTGAACCCTGCAGAGGTTCTCAATGATGGAGCACTGCATCATCTTTGGATACAATATTAAATCAAGATCTCTTAAGGCAGTGGTTAAAGATCCCATGATCCAATTTCTGACACTAGTTTTTCCCATTGTCCTGGCCAACAATCTTCCAGATTACTTCATTATATATACTCCATAGATGATCATGAAAACCTGCTGGTGTAAATAGTAGATATTCGTATCATCTCTGCTACAAAGCTAATCGTTTTCACTTTGTTCATAACATTACGATGAATGTACTCCAGGCAAAGTAAAACATGTATTCGACAAACTTATGTTGCTTTGCAGCTTCCTGCTGTATGATAGGATATCCTGGCTTCCAAAAATATTTCAGAAAAGTATTTTGAGGCGTTCATTTTTTTGTGTTCATAACTTCCTCAATACTTCACATGTGAATCTTCTGATCATTTGTACAAGAATGTGATGAACGAATCAACGTGTGATGTGCAGATATTCCATGTGATGTGTCTTCTGGTATATTGCTGCGTTACCCCATTCAGAAAATTCATTGAGGTAAAAGACAGTGAGGTTTTACAGGATTTATTAATAATGAATCTGAGGCCTGTAAATGGGCACTCCTTCCTGTAACCACACTAATCCGCAGGAAATCTACTTCCATGTAATATATTTCTGGAGTGGCACTCACTCAGCTCAATGGGAATTCTAATTTGTTTTATTAAGGAATCTCATTCAAGAAATACTGACAATTAGGTCCCATATTGGTAACCGTTTGCTTTCTTTCTACACCACTCAGTTCAAGCACAACCAGAGCAAATCTTTTCGCCCCACAAAATATACGATCAATTCACTTTACGGTATATTCTGTGAGGCGCTTTGAGATGCTTCGAAGATGTGATAAGGCGCTATATCAAATGCAAAGATTATCATTATTATTTATGTATTATAAATCTGTCTCTGATCTCAAATCGGCCATTAAAGGTAATATTCAATCTACAAGTTCTTATGGGGTCAAACTTTCAGAGCCAGGCAAAGGTCACACGCTGAGTGACATGGAATTGACCAGAGATTACTTTCTTTGATGGACCACTGGGAACAGATTTGCTCCGGCAGTATTTAAATTACAAATTGAAGTATAGCCAAAACCACCTCCTCTGCTGTTCAACCATCAACTAAATGGTACAGCCCTTTTGGCAAATAAGGCTGTGAAAAGCCAAGTATAAATACTGCCTTGAAGACTGAGCTTAACTCTGAGGAATCACACAAGCAACTGTGCTGAATGATCATGCAAATAAAGCAGCTGAACAATTTATTTTGATTCACTTTCCGAGGTATCACATAAAGTAAAATGTGAGATTATGTAACTGCACCAACACTGTGATGGGCCAGAAACATTGGCTTTCTTCATGTGCTACAAAATGGAACAGTATTATTAATTTAATATTACAAGAAATACATACACAAACAGGGTATTTAAATAATGATTATGAGTTTTCTTTAATTTGGGAAAGCCTGTATTTACAAGTACTTTAGAGACCTCAGACCATACATGGAAATACTGCATCTAATTATTGATGTTTAGGTATTTTCAGAGATGTAGTAAGTTGAAAAACAATACACACACTACACTAACTACTGTAATTACTCCACATTTTTATTTGTGACAGTGTGAGTGATAAAGAACATGAACTGGAATGTGATTTCTGAATTTCCCAAACTCCCAGCCTGGATGACAATGACCACATTGAATCCAAAAAATACTGGCTAGTAGATCATTTGTGCTACGTAAACTGCAGAATGTTTTCTTTACTGTAATGTAGCAGAACAAGTTTGATGATGCTTATTTTACTGGCGAAGGAACAGAGTCAATTACACAAACGTAGAATATGACCTCGACAGCATTAACATATGATGTCCTGTGTATATTTTGAGTGAAGGATTCAATTATGTGTGAATTACATTATAGTCAAACATAGTGTTCTACAGAACTCTCCTCTGAAGTGTAGAATTGACGTGAATGGCTTGAGCTTTCTCCAGAGAATCTGTATCTGTTGTTGTGGAGCAACAGAGCTTTGAGGGTTTAGATTAATGCTCTAATGTTATATTATCTCTGTTACACACCAGTGAAAAATTAAAACTGCAGAAATTAATAACTGGGATGTTGTTTTCAATTTGGGGTGCATTGCTATACGTTGTGAGATTTTGTTGTAATTTGGCTCTCAAAATATAAAGTCTTGAAACTGGGGATTCAGCAGCCAGATTTCCCACACCATCTTATACCATCTTGGGAACTCGGGATACTCCAATAAATAATCATTTTAGCAGGTTGCACCTATTGGAATGAGCATCAACCTGGGTAACTCTCCTGCTCTCACATCATTCGAGATGTCTCAAAGTGCTCGACAGTATTTTACTGTGAAGTGTATTGACTGAATTTGTAGGCAAATGCAGCAGTTAATTTGAGCATAGTAATGTCCCACCATCAGCCATGAATTGAGTGACCAATTATATTTTTTTATCAATGCTATGCAATGAGTAGAATAAGACTCAGTTGCTATGTGAAATGATCCATAATTATTACATTACTTAATGTCTCCAGTGGCAGCCAAGAGATAGAATTATCTCCACTAGTCAGTTATATATAGTTAGCATTCCACACTGCTCCTACTTGCGAATAGAAGAAAAAAAGGGTTTCTCCGGGAGCACTTTTGTAAAACATTTTTAGTCCAAGAAGAAGAAATTAGTCTTCTGATGTGCGAATGTGATGAGATTCAACCTCCAACTGTTGCCTCCCCAGGTGAGTGCAATAAGGAAGGTTTTAAATTTGAAAGGGTCTGACGTGCAACAGTTTGAAGATTATGAGTATGACACGTGGTAGATGGTAGCCCTTTCAAACTGGTATCTCTCAAAACAAAAGTGATAATGTAAAGCTTGTTTTGCTACTTAGCAGCCTGTTGCTGCATCATAGACTCTGAATACATGCATACCTACTCTTAGCTTTGGGTTCCAATAAACTCTTGCTGTATCCTCCCATGATAGAGAATATTAGTCCAATCCTAGTCATAGAATTCCACCTAGTCTTATTCACGACCCTGAACTAGAAGGAAAACAAGTCTAGAAGGCAAAAGTTCCAATGCTTGAATGATGTAAGAATTGCATTAATGTTGTAATTTCAGAAAAAAAACAATAAGTAACTGAAAAAGAGCAGAATTTAATGACGACTCAATAATGTTCAGAAATTAGTGTCATGCTGTGAGCTCCCACACAGCCACAATCAGTTAAAGGCGTTGCAGTACTTGTGTTAAAAAATACATTTACAAATGTGTTAAATGGTATAATTAATTCCTGTGAACTGCAGCCAAATCTTTCCACAAATACCCACGATGCAGAGTTTTTATTCTGAGAATACTGTGAACTTATTTATTTGTTCTGAACCTGTGGCCTCTTATCCTCCGGCCCTGGCATATATGAAAGCAAGCAAGAAGTTACTAGCTCACTGTAGCACTTTGTGGCAGGAGACCCAGTTTTGGCCACTGCTTCTCAGGCAGGAATGTTGCTTGTCTGACCTGGGCCACCTTTGAGACAGGCTGGGCAGAGGAAGTGTGATTTACCCAGAGAGCAAGAGAAAATTCCTGGTTGGCAGGAGCATGGAGAGCAGGTGAATGAAATGTGATACAGAGAACAGAACTTGTAATTTTTCCTAAATAATTTTTTTTTTGATATTAGCTTTACTAGGGGTAGGGGTGGCCATTTATTCCCTGTGCCCATCACCTTTGTACTGAATAGAAATCCTCCTGTACTTTCTATTTCCTACTTCTTATTTTGGTGTTTTTATTTTGAAGGTATGACTTCTTTTTGAATTTTTTTTACACACACACATCAGGGAGACTGAATTGCATCCAAATGAAGCAAATGAATTAACTGCACACTCTTAAGCCTTGAAGAGATTAAATTTGCTTGATTTACCACAAGGAAGCTGATTCCACAAATGAAAATGGTAAATTATGATTCCATCTTATTGCCTTTAATGATTTTTAATGATGTATTTGAATAAAATAATTTGAATACACTTAGTAAATATACATATTGCCCAAAGTAGTTTGTGGCTTATCATAGTTTTCTGTGCGCTACATACTGAATGGAGCCCACAATCTATATCAACATCATTTAAGGTACTTTGCCTGACTTGGCATATTTTGTATTGTACATCCAGTCCAACACATTTTTTGTGTTTACTTGCATTTTGCATGGTTATAAATGATCCGTCTTAGCACAATTTGTGATCCTATCAACAATAAGTGGCTTTAAAGTCTGTGGTTACTGTGCCACTGATCCTCTATGAAACAGTCAATGACGAGCTAAAGTATTTTCAGTTGTTGCTATGCAATCTAGATAATGGGGAGAGAAGCACACTTGAAGTTAGAAAAACAAAATGCACCTGCCTAAATGTTCAGATGTTATCTATGATTTATTGACTGGGTTATGACCTCAACAGTTTTGTGGACATCGATTTAACAAGGAATTGCTGTTAAGACAACCTGGATCCCAGTTTCCTGCTGGAACAACTGCAACCAGCAGTCAGTCAGCAATCATTTAGAATTATAGAAATTACTGCCCAGGAAAAGGCCATTTGTGAAGAAACCGTATCTTGCAGATAGCAGGGGACCTCAGCAAATCATTAACATATTAGCAACAGGGAATCAGAGGAATTCTTTGCCTTTGGAATCCCCAGATATACTGGAATTCCCAGGTGTACTGGAATCCCTTGACTGCACCCATGTACTGCTTTTTGTAAGGGCTATTTATCTATGAGTTGGATAATGTCTGCACGTTTATTTGAACATATGTTATTTTTCGCTCACTGGTTGCCAGTTCTGCACACTTTCTTTCGTTCCTCTTGAATGCACCTTCAAGTACTGAAGTGAGTCTTTCTCCATCAGGAGCTTTCGCTTCCTTCTTCCTCCAGCAAGTTTTGTCTTTGGCTGTATCCACCAGCCTTGAGACTGCATATTTATAACTCCATGTGGCTAATTTGAATCCATTATAATGTCATTTGCAGTCCATTTAAATCTCAAGCACTACTGAGGAATCGAAAAATGTCTAGACTCAAATTGTGCTGATCTGGGGAATAGAATTCCAAAAACATGTCATGACATAGATAGAATATGTGTTGATGCAAAAATATGCATTGTACTTAACACGTGTGCAATGATGTGGTAAAAATTAACAGAATTTAGCATGTCCCTTTTTCCCAGTGCCAGGAATGTTACAAAGCTTTTCATTTCTAAAAAGTCTCAGACAAAGCAACAGGCAAATAGAATCTTTTAAATCCATAAATCACTACACTTCATTCTAAACCATCTACTTTCCAGTAAATCCTTGAAGAACTTTGTGCTATTTTAACAGTGTGATAGGTTGCTGTTCAAATGCAAGAATTATTATGTTATGAATTGTTAAATGAGGCACTAATTAAAAAGCCTTTTTTGATGTTTCTTTTAAGAACTATAGAAAAACAGTTTCAAAGATAAGATTGAAATCAACAATTTGTCAAATTCTGAATGTTCTAAATTGCGACTTGAACAGAATAAATCTAGGGCCAGATGGAATTTTATTCCAAAGGTGTGTAAAAATAGAACCAAAGAGATTTCAGCACAGGGATATTCAGTCAATTGACCCTGTGCTGTTTTCAAGATCTTATATTTCTGCACTTTCCTGGTATCCTCCTCCACCGCCTCTCCTCTCACTTCAACCTTCATGGTTCTGATCTTCACACCATCTCCACTTCATCTCCACAAACGGCTTCTCCTCTAGCCCCCACACCGTCTCGTGCGGAGTTCCTCAGGGCTCGAGGCGTTCTGTAGCTCAGCGTTCAGAGCGCTCGCCTCGCAAGCGAAAGACCTGGGTTTGATTCCCGGCAGGGCAAAACCTTGGGCAAGTTTCCCTACTTCACACGCCTGATAATAATCCCTCAAAAAAAAACAATAATAAATTGGTCACTTCAATCCATGACTATTTGTGGGAAACTGCTCTGTTCAATTGGCTGCCGCATTTCGCCCACAAATATACAGTCAATTCACTTTACAGTATATTCTGTGAAGCGCTTTGAGATGTCTAGAAGACGTCAAAAGCGCTATGTCAAATGCAAGATTTATTATTATTATTTATTATTATACTTAGTAACAATAATAACTGTATTTCATAAAGCACTTTATCATGTTTCAACGTCTCAAAGTGCCTCACAGTCATCAGTTTAGTGAAGTAACTTTATTTGTAAACCACTTTTACAAAATCGATACTCGGTAAGTATTTGGAAAACATTTCAGAAGTGATTGTATACCTGTAACATACTGATGTGGTTTGTGTGGGGGGAAGGGAAGAGTACACAGAGAAGGAAAAAAAACGTAGCCTAGCCGAATTTTCTCGATATAGAAAGCATTCCATCCCCTACACCAGGAGCCTTTCCAGTTGATAACATTGTCATCTCCAACAAATGTCCTAGAAACGGATTGTGCTCTGAAAATTCTCTGAAAGGGGCCCCCTCAAAAACCACCCAGGGTTTCCGGCTCAAAAGTTTAATCAGTTAATCATCTGCCTTCCATCAAGCAATTTCCGAACAACAGACTGCCACCCACAAGGTAGGAAACCTTCAAATCTGTTCAGAGCAAAACAAGGCAATTCTACAACCTCAATAAAGCACCCCGGGGATATTTAGTGAGCAGTAATGGACAGGAAGATATCACTGATATTTAATTTATAATTTTTGCAAGAGACACATTTGAGATATATTTGATTAACTACGTGTGGTGGTCCACAGTTCAAATTGATGCAAAGGGCTTCCAAGCTGCCCGCAGCACAGAAAAAGCTTTGGTCAAAGTGACAAACCACATTTTGTCCATCTGCGACAGGGCTCCCTCTCCCTCCTCGTCCTCCTTGACCTTTCTGCCACTTTCAGTACCATTAGTTCAGATCCTACCTTTCACTCCGTCTC
The DNA here is from genome assembly GCF_018977255.1 of Callorhinchus milii. Lineage (NCBI taxonomy): Eukaryota > Metazoa > Chordata > Chondrichthyes > Chimaeriformes > Callorhinchidae > Callorhinchus > Callorhinchus milii. The sequence goes on along the minus strand of NW_024704750.1, from coordinate 11,804,109 downwards.
CACTTCATCTCCACAAATGGCTTCTCCTCTAGTCCCTGTACCATCTCGTGCAGAATCCCTCAGGGCTTTGTCCTTCGTCCCTCCTTTTCAATATCTACATGCTCCCTCTTAGTGACATCATCCGCAGACATGGGGTCAATATCCACATGTGTGGGGATGACACCCAACTCTATATCTTTGCCTCCACTCTCGACTCCAGAACCACATCAAGTTCTGGATGAGAGCTAACTTTCTACAGTTGAATGTCAACTGAGGCCCTCCTCGTTGGCTCCCGTCAGTGCCTTCAAACCTCAGGCACTGACAGCATCACCATCCAAGGATGCACTCTCCACCTTACTAAGTCAATCCGTTAAACGGAGTTTAACCCTCAAACTATCCTTTCTACCCCACATCCGGGCCACCACCTGGTCTGTCTTCCCCAAATCTGAAACATCGCCCGGCTCCACCACTGTCTCACACCGCAGGCCGCTGAGACCCTCATACACGCATTCATAACATCCAGACTCGACTATGCAAGCTCCCTGCTGGTCGGCCTCCCCGACTCCTCCCTCCATAGGCTGCAGATCAACCAGGACTCTGCAGCCTGTGTCTTCTCCTGGAACAGGCTCTGCGGCCCTATCACCCCCATCCTCGCCTGACCCCTCTGGCTTCCCATCACACAGAGGATACAGTTCAAGATTCTGGTCCTCACCTTGAAAGCCCTCCATGGGCTTGCTCCCCGCTACCTCTGTGACTTCCTAACCCCCTACCAACCTGCCCCCTCTATCCGTTCAGTGGGTTCCGGCCTGCTTCATGTCCCCTACCTCGATCACCCCACCATTAGCGGGTGGGCCTTCAGCCATTCTGCCCCCACCCTCTGGAACTCCATCCCACAGTTCCTCCACCTCGCCCCCTCCCTTGCCTTCTTCAAGACCCGTCTCAAGACTCCTCTTCGACCATGCCTTCGGTCAACCTCCTTCCCCTGCCCTCCACCCTCCCCGATCCTGACCCTCAGCTCGGGTCCAAAACATTGATTGTCCAGCGCCTTGTGACATCCTCCCAATGTGAAAGGTGCTATACAAATCTAATATTGTTGTTGTTGTTTTATAGTCAGGCAAATGGTCAGTAAACAGATAATGAAAAGGATCTTTTCTTCGACAAATCCATCAAACTTTTGAAAAATGAACCCATTTTTTCCTCTAAATGAATTAACGTCACGCTGTACATTCTGAATGATCATGTGGTGCACTCTGCCGGTATTGTATGTCACACTTGGAGAAATCCTTAACTCTAAGGATCGAGGTGTGTCGTTCAATTCTTCTTTCTTAAAATAGTTGCTGCAATGTGTTAGGTAAATTGAATGTATACCTAGTGAATAGTTATTGTTGCATTGTGTGCATTGTGCTTAAATACACCTGCATGGAATAGCTCTATTCACTTTGGAACAATGTAACAGTGCAAACATTTAGTGATTTCAAAAAAGAATGCAGTTTTTATCAAAGCATTCTTAGTATCCTAGTATGATTTCTGCATTGAACATAAGTAGCTTTGTTCTATTTCCAGATTTACCCGCTCACCGAACTGGTGTAAAATTATCAGCAGCATTACTCCCTGCTGCTGCACGATGTTGCCAAAGTTCAGTCAGATCATAGATTTACCAGGGACTACCAACACAGAACTCACACAGGAAGCCTTTAGTAGATTCAAGTGAACTTTGACTGGCAGCATCCCAGAATGGAGAATAATGCTGCTGATTTTATACCAGGGGTGAGTAAATTGATCAGAGACAAATTGCTCTGCCAAGTGTAACCAGCCAAATCGCATAATATTTAGCAAGCTGACAGCATCAATCTACAGTTAGGCGATACCTCACTGTGCATTTAAATGGACACTATCAATGTTTTGAGGAAGCAGCTCCTCTCCTTCCTCCAGCAGGCTGTATGGTGTTAGGACCTGAAGTGTAAGCATAAGGCTTTTTGGGCTGGGTGATGCTCTGGCCTACTGTTCCAACCACTCAGATTTACTCAAAGTTCTCTGTAGCATCTGGCTACAGATGCTACAGCTTTTCCCACCCCTTACTGCAGGTTTACTGGACCTGATACATTTCAGTAACTGATGTTCTCGTTCACTTGAGGATTCACTATTCTCTTGCAAATCAATGCTCCCCTCAGTCATTGAGGTGGTATATTTGACTCATTTCAAATAATCTTTACGTTGGTGTCCAAACTTACCACTGACAGATGTTCCACATTTGAATAGACCTGCATTGCATAATGGCTTGAGATTCCTTTACAAGCACAAATATTACTTTTACAACTTCTTAAAACTCCTCAATCCTAATGGAATTAATCATTAAATCACAAAATTGTAAACAACAGAACTTTGAATATTACAATCTTGCATTTGCTGTATTTTACTATATTTTATATTACTGTTTTTTTTGCTATTGTGTCATGACTCACTCCTTTGTTTCCGGGCTATCAGTAACAAGATTAGATTCTCCCTGGCAGTCTGAGTTCGATCTGAACATGTTGACAAAATCTTTTCACTCAAATTAGCAAGCAGGACTCTCCAACGTGATTAGCTTGCAGAACCGAAAACAACAGTCAGCTTCAGAAATTACAGGCAGTGTATTCCACAAATAATCGCATTTAATTTAGCTGCTGTACACCCTTGCAAACGAATAAACATTTTCCATACATTATTTGGTTATTTAGGACATTACTAATCGATAGCATTGTGATTTCTTTTTATATATTTATGGAAATGATGAAACCTTTTTGGAGGACTAAATAGATTCAGTCTCTCTCTCCGTCCTTTCTCCCTCCCTCTTTCCCCACATTCACACAAAAATTGAAGGCTTTGTTAAATCAGACATGCATTGTGAGGATGCACTTGGGTCAAGCAAACGCCATAAAATGCCTCCTATATTATTTGTTTTTACCAATGACACACGACAGACTCGCTTGTGTGTGTTTGTTCTGTCAAATAAAAAAAGGTAGCATTCAATCAGGAAAGCGCCTTAGGTCCTGCTGTCATGACAACTGCACTGTAACAGTGATCTGCTGTCATGGTGACCTTGATGCTCTGCTCAGTCTTTCTGCATATTGTAACTGGCTCACGTCACAAGTATAAATTAAAAGTTATGTTATGTACAAAGAGGAGGAGCTTTATATTAAAATATGAAAAAAACCTCAAACCCCCCACCCCGATTAATAGGAAATTTGTCTTGACAGCCGGGAACAAGAAATTATATTTTCTGTTTAACCAACGATCGCTTTATACAGGATTGAGGCAATGGTTCAGTTCATTATTGTCATGTTCAGTACAGCTCAGCTCTTGAGTTCTACTTTAGCTGCACGAAGTTTGGCATTAGTGAGTTTCCATCACTATAACTGAGTTAGAAGCCAAACGCTTGTCACCTTATTTGAAGTAAACTGTTGAGGTTAAAAATGGCTCAGGCTAGTTGAGAGAATGAAAAGAGCTAATCTTCTGGAGCAAGTCATTTGCAAGCTGTCAGATTAATTTCAGAATATTTTAATGCTGTATTCCTTCACGTTTTATTTCAATTTCAAAAATCTTTGCAAAATGGGGTTTGAAATTCTGTTAATTGCAATATTCTTGTGTGACATTCACTGTAATAAGCAGGCTCAATCAACCAACCATTGGGTGTAGATCGCAATACCAGCTGCAGTCAGCAGTGAACATCCTTTCTACATATTGGGAGACTGTAGCATGTATCCAAACTCCACTGTTACAATACAGACATAATCTGGCCGTATTCACTTGATTTTAACATGTTACATTACTTTGTAATTTTGAATGTGGTCATTTAGCTTGGGTGTGGACATTGTCCGATTTTAGTGTAAATACTTCTATGTGTTATGCACGCATTTCTTACAGAACCATCAGAATACACACACAATCCTGAGCCACTCAATATTCAAATTCTGATCCAACATGGGATTTCCCCAAATTCAGTCTGCAACTGATTCCGTCTATTCACAATCTATATATTGTATGCACAAAGTGCTTTCTTTCCTTATTTCAGTTTGTAAAACATTGCCATCTGCACATCGCATTGCTCTGACTTGAAAGGCAAGTGGGCCTTGAGCAACAAGGAGGAATGAATACATGACAATTGGGGTTACAGCAGAAATAATCTGTCCGTACTCACTTGATTTTAACATGTTGCATTTCTGTTGTAATTTTGAGTGTGGTAATTTAGCTTGGAGAAATACAGTGTAATTCAGAAAAGTACAATTCATTTTAAAATATTCCAGAGTGTTTTAAGCATTTTTGGTATTGGTGTAGATTACTTTGTTCAATTTCAGTAAATGAGGACATGAGAGTTGTACATTGCTAAATAAAGTCCATGTGGAATTTTGTACATTAACCCACATCTTTTGAATAACCAACAAGCCTCAGCCTGGTTTCATATCAGCAGTTATTGGAGCTTGGTGCTGGTAATTGTAGTTTTGGTCACTACTACTGCTACTCAGCAGTCTGGGCTATTCAGAGGTTGAATTGTGCAACTTGGTGTAACATATTGCACTGTATATTGCTTATGTGGAACAATGAAAATGGGCTGGAACAGCATCATTAAACTACCAAGTAATATGAATAATCCTTGCATTTGGTTATGGTGCCTTATCAATCATTGATGCATCTCAAAATGCTTTAAAAGATTTTACTGAAGTGTAGTGACTGTATTTGTAGGGAATGCAGCCCCTAATTGGGCACACTATTACTCCAAAAATAACCGTGAAATGACAGGTCCTTTTTAAATCTGGAAGATGGGACAAAGGGAGAAACTCCATTCCCATTTTAAATTGTGCCATGGGATTTTTCATGTCCATCTACCAAATACGTTTCACCCAAAAATATACAGTCAATTCACTTTACAGTCTATTCTGTGAAGCGCTTTGAGATGTCGAGAAGATGTGAAAAGCGCTATATCAAATGCAAGGATTATTATTATATTATAAATAGACAATAACAGGAGATTCTGTCAGACAGTAAATAAGAGGTGAATTCCTCCCAGTATCAGGGCAAGTTAAGTAGTGATTTTGTAGTACAACCATTCCAAGTTACTTTCACTAAGTCCCACAGAGCAAACTCCAGGATAATTATAATCCTATAATAATAATAATCCTTGCATTTGATATAGCGCTTTTCACGTCGGGAGGACGTCCCAAAGCGCTTCACAGAACACACTGTAAAGTGAATTGACTGTATATTTGTGGGCGAACGCGGCAGCCAATTGCGCACAGCAATGTCCCACAAACAGTCGAAGAATTGAAAATGACCAATTTATTATTGTTTTTGGTTTTGGAGGGATTATTATTAGGCGTGTGGAGTCAGGAAACTTGCCCAAGGTTTCGCCCTGCCGGGAATTGAACTCAGGTCTCTCGCTTGCAAAGCGAGTGCTCTAACCACTGAGCTACAGGACTCCAGCCACTGAGCTATAGGATAAGAGCCAGAGGCAGCAGCACCAAGTGGTCAGTGAATCGAAACAGTATAAAAAAGTGGTGTGCTTACCGCTGTGAGTCTGCTCATCCCCTTAACTCAAAAGATTCATGCTGGTTTGTAGATTTAAGCATGTAGTTTTGGGTGAAATAGACTAAATAAGCTAGAGTGCTGGAGACTAGGAGCACCAATGGACATGTTCCAAGAACAAAGATATGCCTGTCTGTCCAGATGGTAACAGTGATCTGAGGTGAGCAGACTGATATAAAAGATTCTTCATGGAATAAAAACATCATAACAACACTATCAGATTATCTGCAACAACAGAGGAATATGCCTCAGGCTTGTGAAGGACAAGTTTAGTCATTTTATCAGGTTGTTGTGCATTGATTTATTTTTTGTTTATTTGTGTATTGCTCATTATTCTCATTAATGGCTCAATCTCCTTTCATTTTCAGTTCCCTGAATGTGGTTTCTATGGGATGTATGACAAAATTCTCTTATTCCGCCACGACCCTGCTTCGGAAAACATCTTACAACTTGTGAAGTCGGCCACTGAAATCCAAGAGGGAGACCTGATTGAAGTTGTTCTGTCAGGTATTACATAACATAACTGCATGCATTCTTTCTTAACGGTGTAAGCACGATGCATACAGTTTGATATGTTTGGATATATCTGGCAATGCACCAGATGTAAACCTTTGGTAAATTTAATGGTAAAGCATAAAGGCTATGTATCAGTCTGGCTCAGTGGTAGCACATTTGCTTCTGAGTCAGAAGGTTGTGCAAGAGAAACAGACGAGATTCCCATCTTCACCATTTTTATTCACATTTACGACAGAGCCTTCCCTCACTTTAAAGATAATTTCATGTGCCAAGCTTCAAATAGTACTAGAGCTTCAGAGAATCTCCTCTGTTGTAGCAGATGTTACTATGTCACTCACAACTCTGACTCTGCCTACAGGGGCGGGTCTTTTGTGTTTCTGTGCCTTTCCAGGGTTATCACAATGGCATGGAAAGAGGAAGCCAGAGTTATTTCAGTTGTTCCATATTGGCCCAAGTTCTCAAATCTCTTTTCCTTCCTGGAGACGTGTTTCCACACACTTTACAGTACAGATTTATTCTCCAAATAAGGCAAATTTTAATATTCTTGTCCAACTAGCCTTTAACTAAGCACATAGTTATTCAGCCAAAGCAGCTGGTTGAGTGTTGCAGGAGGCTCAGATTCAGCAGACTCTTACAGCAAATGAAAGACGTTTACGATCTGATGTTGTCTACATGGCAATAATAAGCCACCAGATATACTGAATATCCTAACACTAAGTTCTAACACTGGCTCTTTTGGATTTTGTGCCTTGGCCCAGGCCTTTCTCCTACTAGTGAAAATCTGCTCTGGAGAATTGAGCACATCCCAAATAACAGCATGGTTATTGGTGCTTTGGCACTGCACTCAATTATGTTACCACAACCTCACATAAGCGCAGGAGAAACTGCAGTGTTTATAAATGGGGGGGGGGGGGGGGTATGGTCTGTGGTGTCAGGATTGTGCTAGGGCCCATATTGTCTGGACAGTACCTCAAGCAGTGTCCTAGCTCCAGTACTAATTCAATAAAAGACTGAAATTTACACCAATGCAGTGCATAGATGGTCTGTATCATGGCTAACAACCTGTGATGCCTTGCAGGCAGGAAACGCTGCAGTGACAACATATGGTATATGTATACATAGAGCTTACTCATGACAGGGATCATTACTCTTGCAACAAATTGAAAATTTGTAGGTGGTAAATTTTTCAGAACATGCAAGAATACAGAAATATCTAGATATGTGCAGAAGAGACACTGAAGCATATAAACATATGCTTCAGAAAAGGAATCTGAGAATATCTTGACTTTTTCAGCATTGTTATCAGGAAACTCGAGTATGTGTTGCACTCAGCAATGGAAAGGCAGATACCATAAGGAAATGTGCTGGCTTGCATCTCACTTTTTAATGTGCTTAGCCAATGAGCTGTAAATATAATGGAAATTCATTCCCAATTACTTTCAGGCAATGAATGCAAATATGAAAACTATTGAAGTTTTAAGATCTACCGCAACACTTTTGAAATTAAATGTCTTTTCTGCAACAAACTAACTGTACGGATAAAGGTGATGGCAGCTTCAGTAGCAATTATAATAAGACAGCAGAACATTTCTAAATCAGATGTGGTCCAAATCAATTGCACTTCATAGAACTGACACATCCTCTCTGGTTACCCTCTTCCTATAGTGAAAGAAGACATGTTTGGGGTTGTGTCAACTAACTTGAACAATCTGTTATTTGTGGATGTTGTTAATCAAATATTTGGGCACATTAAGTGACTTTTAAAATGGTACTAGTTCCTGCATAAATGTGCAGTGGTTTGCAATATCCACATACTTGATGTGACACTGAGTGAACCACATATCACTTTGATTGCTTTTTTCTGCCAGTATATCTGTCAGTCGTCCAACTGATAAAGTGAAGTCCAAACATTCAGTCGCATTCTCTATAGGAAAGAAAAAGGACAACAAGAGGGAAGTGGGTACACCTGGAGTACTTTGCTTTTGTTGCCACTCAGTCCTGTTTGTTGCTCGGCAGGGCTCCTGTGCTCTTGAGATTTTAGATCATAAGTGGGGGGGGGGCATGGGATAATAATAGTAATCCTTTCATTTGATATAGTGCCTTATCATGTCTTCGAGATGTCTTAAAGCGGTTCACAGAATTTATTGTAAACTGAATTGACTGCATATTTTGTGGGATGATTTAAAAAACTACCTTCTTGGTGAAGTCTCACTTTGTGTTAAATTCATTTGTTGAAGTGCCAACAAGTTGAATCCGGATGCCTGTTAAAAGGGTTACCCACAAGAAATCTACTTTTGCTGTGCTGCACGAAGCTCCTGTTCAGTCCACACTAAATACTTCATCGCGTCATGATCTCAGATACCAATAAAAGTCATAATTTGTTCAAAGAACTCTTCAAAGAAACAAAAAAAATAAATGGTGACCTTTGTAAACAGAGCTGGAACCTTATTCTGTGCCTGTATCTGGGTTCCAAGATTCTGAGATTGATTGGTCCCCAATAATTTGCCATTCCACACTTCAAAATATTGTAAATGTTTATTTTGAGCAAGTGGTCTCATGTTCTTGAAAATAATCAGTCTGTACCTTACTAAATAAAAGGGAACACTGATAAAGCTAGCCATTATAAATAAGACTGCTGCGTGCATTTGGCTGCCGCGTTTCACCCACAAAATACAGCCAATTCATTTTACAATATATTCCGTGAAGCACTTAAGATGTCTCAATGACATGATGAGGCACGAAATCAAAGGCAAGAAATATTATTATTAAGTACACAAGAAAGTATAAATGAGGAAAGCTGATATGACCTGTCAAGCCCATTTCCTCTATTGAGCTGGATGGTGAACCCAAATCACAGCATTTCGGTACTGATTCAGGGAATACTGTTTTCACTCAACTTTAACACTGGTTTTTTTTATATGGATACTTTTTCATGGTAAGATGCACTTCAGTGTCCTTATAGACAAGTGCATACGATTAAGTGTACAAATACACACCAAGTGCATTTCTTGTCATTCTTCGTATAACCTCTTCACTCTTTAATCTTTCTCAATGCAATCGTTTCTGCACCACTATCAGTCAAACATAACATATTAACATGATGTATACTATAAATAATAATTTATAATATTTTTTTTTGCGGTCAACTGTTTTCAACAAGAAGTGGAATGCAGACCTTCCACCTACACACAATTTTTGAAGTGTATTCTAATGTTCTTGTTTTTTGTTCAGAATACGACAGAACCTTTAAAATACAATCTTTGGATTATTATTATGTCATTCAGATACATTCAGCATTTCAGACAGTTTGGTCCTTGTTGACAACAAGGTTAATGCTGCTTGTTAAATCATGTACAAAAGAGTCTGTGCCAAGTGTGACTTCGCTGTGCCTCTTGTCCTAATAATCTAACAAACAATAACTGCTCTTTTTCCACAACGCATTTCATTGATGCATTTAACAATTAGCAGACCCCATGTCATATATTTGAAGGTCTTTACTTTCACTTTTTATTCATTGTTCCCTCATAAATTATCAAATTTTAAAATAGTTCCTATAGTTTACTGACTCTATTAAAACCAAAATGAAACCCAAGTGTGGAAATGATTCTTAAGCAGGCCAGTTTGTTTCATTTCCATTGCTTCATGCACTCTAACTGCACCAGAATAATATGGCTTTCATAACATACAAAGTTTGCCTACAAAAATAGTCGCTACACTTGACAGAACTAGGTGATTTGACATGATAAGGATGCTGCAATAATGCAAGTTCCATGCTTCATTTTAATTCGACCTCTGTGATACTGGATTCAGATGACTGCATTATAATGGGGCTGTCCTGTACTGGTTCAATTTATTGACAGAAATAAATATATAACCAAGTCAGCTCTAATTTGTAATGGTCCTTTGATTTATTGCCCAACTATACGGCATAGCTCAGTACAGTGTTATGTGGTTTGTTAACACAAGCAATTTATTTGTGGTGCTACAAAGCATTTACAGAAGAAATTATGACTTTCAATGTCTGGCATGCCTGATGATTACAGTTTGTGTGCTGCCCCTAATACATTTTCTTGTCGAAATAATATAATATTTTTCTTGGCCAGTGGTGGTAGTTTGTGAAAACAGAGTAAAACAAACCAGAGCTGTTCAGACCCAAACTTTCCAATAATCGTTTATCCTTCAAAGTCTATAAGTGCTTTTGGTATTAGATTGGATTTACCATGATTTTCAAATTAATGTTCAGACAAATGTGAAATATGTTAACAGCAAAAGTTCTCGCTGGAGCTGAAAAAATGGCAAATAGATGCTTCATAGAACCTATAAATCTTGAAAATTCAATCTAAGGTTGTTAATTTTTTTGCAAATGCAGAAATGATTCTTAGAAAAGGCAATTAAGTTATGGAAAGAGTTTTGCATGTCAGTATTGCTCAAGTAGTTGCTGGCACTGCGGCTCCTGCGGATGAACTGTCCTGAGTAATCAACAATATTGTATGCAGTCTTTTTGTGTAATTTAGGTTTTCATGGTTAGCAAACATATAGATTATTCTCTCGAATATATAATATTATTATATCAAGAATAAAGAAAGTAAGAGCAACACAAGTTAAACAGAATCTAAGAAGGTGCTATTTTATTCTTGGTCATAAATTTGTTTCAAAGAAAAAAAGAATATCAAACAATTGAAGGAGTTTAAATGTGTTAACTGTTGGTAAGGCATCTGTGATACACATAACATTGTGCTGGTGGCACTTTATTTTTATGGGGTTTATTGTATAGTTTTATAAACCATTTAAATGTTACTTCTCAGCACAACATTAATATGTACTTTGTTCAGTCCAGAATCTAGGAAATCATACATATATAAAATACATTGGTGGAATCAGGCATACACGCCACCCACTTAATACCACTGAGCCAAATAAATAGATTGATAAGTAAATCTCATCAAATCTAGTGTACAGGCTGTAATGTTGTTTGAGTCATTATGTTGCTTTACGAATCTCATGATAGAATCCTATAAAACAACACACAATCTCGGCATTTTAGCGGACATTTTCAAATGGGTGAAAATTTGACCTGCACTCCAGATATTGTACTGAACATTGTAAGTTAAATAGCTGAGCACTGAGCTCTACCAATGCCATAGATATCATAGTAATAATAATAAGCCTTGCATTTGAAATAGCGCTTTTCATATCTTCTAGACGTCTCAAAGTGCTTCACAGAATATGCTGCAAAATGAATTGACTGCATATTTGTGGGCGAAACTAGAATTATACAGCACAGAAAGGGGCCATTCAGCCTATTGTGTCTATGCCGGCTCTTTGAAAAGAGCTATCCAAATCAACCCACTGCCCCACTCTCTCCCCATAGCCCTGCAGACTTGTCCTCCCCAAATAATTATCTACTTCTCTCTTAAAAGTTGCCATGTTGTCGGAAGACCCAGGTTTGAGAATTTGCTAATCACCGGTTTCTCGTGTGAGCCACAGAGAGGGACCTGCAGAGCAGAGTGCAGTGTATTCCTGTGGTGGCAGGGCACAATTCATCGTATTCCTGCTTGGTGTGAATCAAGGCACAAGTTACAAAAATGAATACATTTTTTAAAAAAAAATGCCCATTCCCTGTGTCAAACCTGGATTGTACAACACATATACACTCTGTCCAATGTTTCCTCTGCCCACTGTTACTGAGTAGAGGAGACATTGCGAGTGTGTGTGTGTTGAGCATTTATACCTGTGAATTGATGATATGCAAGCTGATGAATTCTGTACCACTGGAGTGAAGTTGGTGCTTCAGATATACATTTACTGGTCCTCTGTATTAACAAGTAAAGTGCTTCTATGTTTTCCAGTTTATTGTTGAAAATTGAATTTTTTTTTGAAAATGTTACTTTTGATGTTGCTTAGTATTGTAGCTTATAGTGACCTTGGTTGACTGTACCAGGTAATAGTGATGCCTGTTATATTTGAACACGTTTTGGGTTTACCATTGTTTTTGCTCAACCATTCAGAACCAATATGAAGACTCCAATTGAGCTTTCCCATGTATCCTATTTCCATATACCATTGCCACAGCTGTTTTCACCGATACTGACTGCCTGCATCAACAAACAGCTTGCTCCATTTACACAAAACACATAACATAAAAGTCTCCATTAAGTGGCGAGCATTTGTGCTGAAGCACAGATAGAAAGAGAGGGAGAAAAACACACATTACACCTCACTTGATTAACCACACTGAATAGACGAGATCCAGCCAAGTGTATAATAGTAAGCGAAAAAAATCAATACATTTTGTACATATTATTCACCAGTGTGCACTGAGCACAGATATGTTTTTGATTGGGAAAATAGGACTGATACATACATATAATGGGTCAATAAATACCACAATTTTGGCAAGCCACATATTTTGGAGATGCATCTGGGAGTGTTACAATTTCATAGCCCATATTTTGAAGTTAGTCGCTACAAGCTATTTGTTGCTGTTGACATATTTCCAGTCAAACTCTACCAATTTGAACTTCTGTACGTAAATTATTTTCACTTTGCACAAAAATACAAGAGAACACATTGCTTTCACTTCTGCCTACCAACAAAACCAAGTCTGAGGCTGTGGCAATACTGCATCTAAGCAACTGTGAAAGTACAAGACCTAGTCAGCAAAAACAAGGAAACAGATTTTCTTTCATGTCATTTCACTGTATGTGTCTCACTCGATAAATGACTGCTGAGGAAATGTGTGCACTGCAATTGGCCAAAGCAGCCCTGAGCATTCACAACAGATCTAGGACACTTCTAACAAAATACTTTTCTCCCTTTGGAAATTGTGCAACAAGACTGGATATTTAAAAATAATCCTATTTTATAGGGGGTGAGAATTATCACATCAAATTTGGTTGGAAAACATTGGATTATTTTACCCCTTATTATTAAACTGCAAGCACAATATAATAAATTGATCAACTGTGTGGCAGAGGAAGTGAACGGAACATTAGAGGTAGAACCACAGGTTACTCAAATCTTTTTGGTTTATTTTACAACCCAGCTGAGATCAACTCTCACTGTTCTGGGAGGGGCGAATACTCCGCTGTGTTCTACCATGTTGCAATGTGGAAAATCGTGCTTCTGCCAATCCCCCACAGGCAGAACTCTCAATTTTGGCTGCGCTGTCGTGTGGAGGTGCCAATTGAAAGCAGGCAGTCTGAAGGGAGAAGGAATAGTCAGGATTCCCTGGCGATTCTTTTGCACAATTCCTAGTGGCCAACTTGGTCGATCGGCAAAAAGTGGGGATTTGCCCAATCTTTCAACGGGGAATGCTGTGCATTCAGTGGAGGATCTAACAAGAAAGCAGAAAATTAAAGGAATAGGAATTCAGCAAAAGATAAATTGAGGCATTATTTGTTAATTTATTCAAATTGTTTTTGAATAAACTTATTTAAGAAAATAGATTTTGAATATCCTCAGCTACCAGTACTGTGGTTCTCTTTTAAAAAAAGATGTTTTCAATGTTCACTGCATAAACAAACAAACTACTTGTTGACAAATGTCTTTTTAGTTCTGTATTCTGAGTAATTTGGTTCTGAATTTTAAAGTTTATCTGGTTTGAAAAGGCTTAGCTTATTTTGTAAGCACTTAAGAGATTTTCTCAACTGTGATTGCAATTTCACAAGAAAAAAATAATTTCATATATCTTTTGTTCATCCTGGATCCTATATTATTTGGGTTACTTTGAGTGCACAAACAATCTATGCCTAATTATTGCTGTGTTGTTAGAACGGATTATAACGCTGGTCCCCAGTGGTTGGGATGTTATGCTTAGAAGTCAGTCCTACTGATCAAACAGTCGACCACAGAATATAGTTATTTCTTTCCTTTAGAAAGTTGTTGAACCTTGGACTGCTGCTCAGCTGGGAAGTAGGGAAAATTAGAGAAATGTAGTTGTTTTCACAATGTGTGGTCCACAGTAAAGCCAAAAATTTATTGAAACAACATTACACCCTATATCTAGCCCCTCGATCAACCCTGTCGATTGCATCCTCTGAGACATGGCTTGCTGTTGGAGAGTTAAGTGTGCACAGGCAGAGCAGCCTTTTGTACCCACAGCTTGAGATATCAAATATTCCTTTGTGTAGACAAACTGACTACTAAGGCACAAACTATTACACCATTAATGTAATTGCATTTTAGTCCAGTTATGACAGCCTTATTTTCACTTTACAGGTTTTGCACTGATAGAACCTTCTGCCTCACTTACTCAGTGTAGGCAGAAATATGATGGACCAGCACTAATAAGCTTTACATTTGATTTAGCACTTTACCATGTCTTTGAGACCTCAAAACACTTCACTGGATTTTTATCGTGTAGTGACTGTATTTTGTAGGCAAACTCAGCAACCAAATTGCAAAGAAACAATGACACTTAAATAACTCCTAGAGAGATCTATTGTTTGCTTTTTCTGTGATGTCTTTATCTGATGTCCATTATTCTACTTTTGATTATACCACAAAGAACCAAATGGGACAGGTATGCAGGCTTATCTGGATTCTAAAATGCAGATGCTAATAGAGATCATAATACCACACAGGGCTAAATACAGATTTTTTTTGGCAATGACTTGTGCAATTAAGAACAGTTGTGCATAATTGCACAACTGAACAATCTTCCTAGTTGCAGTTCAGTTAGTTAAACTTGTAAAGTTTGCAGGTTGCTCAGTTGTCTGTGATAAATGCTTCCGAAATATAACAACAAACAGCATGGGGAGTAGGCGTTCAGATTATATTTGGAAAATTTGCCTACAAAATACATAATCGCTACAGGTTTTAGTAAATCCTGCGTTGTGAGACGCCCTTCCCATGTGAAATGCAAGGATTATTATTATTATTATTAAAATGGTATAAAATTACTACTGTTCTGGATATGGCGTCGAATTTCTTTTGTTTGATTAATGGTAGTGTTGCCCCCTGCTTGGCTATTTGGTGTTGTGAAGCTACTTTTTGAACATTCCTGGCAGCAGAACGAGGAAATGACAGCATGGGAGGAGGGCTATACCGCCTCCAGGGCCGCATTATCTGCATTGGCAATTCTTGACAGGTAGCAATACAAGATGATTTCCTTGTCTCCAGCTCATCCATGCCAGCACAGCCTGAAATTCCTGCACTGCCAAAGGGTGGGTGGGGGTGGGGTTGGGGGGACAAAAAATTTACCACTGTGCTTTTGTATCCCTAAGCAACACTGGTGCTGCACATCATCATATTACATTGATAGCAACACAACGGGAGGAGAGCGTTGCCCAGAATGTGATGTTAATGTTGGCCAGGCAATATGGAATTCAGCATTGCAAGAGAACTGATACACAGAATTTTATATAACAAAGTGGAGCGCTGTGCCATAAGTGTTCCTTCTCCTATTCATACATCTCTCAACTCCTTCTCAGCTTCTTTGTTCAAATGCCTGTAAGCCATAATTCAAATAAATTGGTTCACATTAAACGCCTCCTTTCCTTGTGGGGAATAAAGCATTTTATGAAACATTATGTCAGGAGAGACATTTACCTAAGGGAAGATGTCCAAAGAACTAAATGCAATCTAAGCTGCAAAAATAAAGTAAGCAGAACACAGTCCACCTCCATAGTTGGCAAATGTGCTGGCCTATTGAGACAATTCAATGAATTTTTCAATAGTGCTTTCTGTTCCCGTATATTAATACGTTAAATCAAATATATTGTTGATGTAAAATTAAATCAAAATCAGTTTTCTAATTTTGTTTAATTACATTAAATGCAACTTAACTTGCAAAATAGTTTTGGCCACGTTCCCTACTTGAGAAGAAATCAAACCCCTTTAATAAATGATGCTCCCAAGTGCACTTGCTAACCATTCGATTGACAGCTGGCATTATTCCTGGAGAACAAGAACACTTTGTTGTTTAAAAAAAGGTAACAGGTGAAAGTTCACAGCCCCTTATTAAAACTGTTACAACCTTTGAAGGAGGTACAACACTTCCCTCTCATTTTCTTGTACAATAAAATAGGTTTGTGTGTTTGTATAAGTAATATAGAAAACACCATTCACATTTCCACAGTAGTTTGCCATAATCTCACAAGAGCTTGTACACCAGCATAACATTTAAATTTCTCACTTCATCTATTATTGCAATCTCTCATGTTACTGACATTATTTTCAACTTGTGTTAATTTTTTTGGGTTATGAAAGAAAAAAATATGCAGCATATATCGTTTTGATGTCTGACTTAAATTGTGTAATTACTGAAAACAGTTTTGAAATGATTGTAAAGTTAAATTGAGTTGACAATTTATGTATTATCTAAATTGTAGCTCATTGTTCTACAGCTTCTAAATCCTCTGTTTACAATGTCATGCAGCTGCTGCCACATTTGAAGATTTCCAGATTCGACCACACACCTTGTTTGTCCATTCCTACCGAGCCCCTGCATTCTGTGATCATTGCGGAGAGATGCTTTGGGGATTAGTACGGCAGGGTCTCAAATGTGAAGGTAAGTGAAAGTACTCTGTTATGACAAACAATTCCCATCCGGAAGAGAAATGTGATGCAGTAAATATATTACACAGTTTATCTTCTTTATTCTACCCCTTCCCACAAACCTGGGAGTTCTACATATATGGTGTCATTTATCTTCCTTATTCATTCCTTCTTGCTGATTTTTTGCTGCCTCAATTGTATTCACAACTGTAAATGTACTTGTCCCAAAGAAGACTTAAGAGAAATAATATTTGGTGGGTTTGAGGTTCTGCTTATGTTTCTAAACCACTCGAGCTCTGCTCTTGTGGTTTTTTTCTGCCTTTCGATCTACTCAGTTCAGTTAGTGCCTTTTAATGCGCTGTCAGCCATCTATTATTGTGTTGAAGAGAAAAAGATTTTGACACATCTTCAGAAATCCCATTTTCCCCCTTCACAAAACAAACAAAGAAATCTAAGTGCCTCACTGCTCTAATAGCATACCTGGCTGTTTTTCTGCCCTATAATAATAGATCTTGCAGCATAATTTGTGCCAATCCTGTGACTCCACCTAGGCCTCTTACAGCCTTCAGTGGCTAATGGTAGGTAAGGACAGGGCTACTCAAGCTCATTACCTTTGCTGCTTTCTGAAAATCACTAGAATGATGGATATTGATGGGAGGATAAAAAAAGTAAATAGTTTTTGTTAACCAAAAAAGAGGAAAAAAAAGCAAAAAAAGTTACAAAGAGAGGAGAGGAAAATTGTTTTGAGCTCGTAGTCTTCCAGGCTAACTCTCCAATACAGTGCTAAGGAGTGTGCTGAAGCGTTACACTGAAAATAGAAGGGAGATCCTCACAATGTCCTGGTCAATAATAATAATAATATTTGCATTCAATATAGTACCTTATGTCTCAAAGCGCTTCACAGTCTCCCCAGATACAATTGGTCACTTATTTTGTGGGACATTGATGTCCATTCAAATTGGCTACCATTTTTGCCTACAAAATACAGGTATGGCACTCTGTAATAAATCCTGTGAAGCACTTTGAGACGTTTTGATGATGTATAACATGCTGTATCAAATGCAAGGATTATTATTACATGAGAAGGAGCAACAAGACTTAAAACTTACCTCCCCCTAACGGAGTTCAAGTAAAGGTTTCAGACATGAGAAGGGAATGATCACCTATTCAGTTAAGAAAAATTGTCTCCCATTAAAAGATTTCTGAGGTGGAAATGAAGGATTTTCTTCTGGAAACACTGGAAGCAATTCCACCCCCCAATTAAAATACTAATAAATTGGTTACTCAATCCACGGCTGTTTGTGGGACATTGATGTGCGTAATTGGCTGCAGTGTTTTGCCCACAAAATATTCAGTCAATTCACTTTAATCTTCTTGTTGTTTACAATATATTCTGTGAAGGGCTTTGAACCATCTCAAAGACGTGATAAGGCACTATTGCAAACTCAAGGATTATTATTATTATCACTCCCCCCAAAAGCATCCTTAGTTAGTTTTCTTCTGTCACCAACAGTAGTTGAGCAAGATCTGCTGTGTCTGACTCTTTTCTGACAAAACACTGGTCTTTTGTGGCAATGTTAGGCTCGACTTTTATTGTTGCCTTCAATAACAGTGCAGCATCAATTATATTATTGTTGCTGTATTTCAGCACTTGTGCCAACTACACAACATTCCTCTATATTGCTGGCAGCTGCAAATGATGCTTCTATCAACCGTTCTTCCTTCTGGAAATCTGTGCAGGCTTTTAAAGGAGAATGACCAACAAGAGGTTCAAATGGTTATCAACCATCATCCAGGCAGAGCATGAAGTCGACAAGTAGATTTAATGCACCTGCACAAGATTCTGGCTTCTCTTCCAAAAGTTTTGGAAGCAAATCTCGTATCCACTGAAACTTTCTGGTCAAAATACAAGTTGAGCAGACCGCTTAAGTTAGCAACCAAGGATACCACCACCATACAGCGCTGTGGGCCAGTAACAAGGAGAAAGCAGAGTTGATTAATTCTGTACTTGATCCTGACACACCAGCATTTCTGATCATTGCCTCTATGCTTTGATGCTATGACATTGAGCACTGCATTTCATCATCATAATGATAATTTTCTAAGAGTTTGTTCAGTTTTCTTGATTGTACAACTGATGATAGTCTGGATGTTTGGACACTATTTGTCAATGTTATCAGTAAAGTTGTCCGTTAGCAATGGGCAGAGATTAGAATCACATACATTCTAAAGTTTCAAAGATGTAGTCATGTGAATTATATAATGTTTGAGGTTCGGTTGTTATCGACAGCGATCATAAGCCAGACCATCCAAACTGTGTCCCTTATGTATTCACTACCAGTTACCATTCTCAAAGGCACAAGCGTCAGGCTGATTCCAGTCAGTCACCTTGCCTTGATTGAACAATTCCTTACCAACGCCTTGCACGGTTTGACCACAACACTGATTTTTCCAATCTATGGAAGGGAACAAAGAGAAGGATATTTCCACATCAGACCAGGAAGTGGCTATGTTAGAGAAATTCAGGCCTGTTATGTAAAATAGTTGTGTGGTCATAATGTTTGACTTGGGCATGGAAATGTATGATCTATTCAAAGAAAACTGGTTGGGTGCTTTTATTATACAAATACAAATCAATCTTTAATATGTCACTAGTTTATAAACAGGAAGTGTGATTCATATCACATTCAGTTCTAACATTTACTTGCACTTCATTTATGAAATAGTAAGAACATGAACAATAACAGTTAATTCTCCATCAAGACACACGTTCACACAAAGAATGTAAAAGTATTTGGAATTGTTACATTCATAAGTTTTGGATAAAGGGTTTTGTAACGCTCTCCTCCATCCTCCACACATCTCACTGTTGTTCAGATAACTCCAAATAACAAACTTGTTATTGCTAAATGTGCTCAGGTTTATAAAGTATTCTTTCATTTGGCATTCTTATAAGTATGGTTGAGACCTGTTAAATTGAAAGCAACAGGAATTAAATAATTACATTTAAAAAAAAGTACGGTTATAAAACTGCTCAACTCTATTGACAGTGGGTATAAAATATGCTGGAATTGTTAGTTTTGGAAATATGTAATTGTAAAATAAACAATTGCATTTCATATGGCAGGGTGATGGTAGATACTGTAGTTTGTGTTCTTGCAGAATACATTTAAACCTTTCTCATTCTTTTCATGAAGAGGAGAGCTGACAGTGGAGACTTAGTAGAAACCTTCAACATGTAAACTTACTCATTCATCAATCACCTCCAGATACATTGTGGATCAGCTGGCACACGATAGTGTGTCCAAATATCCCAATTAACTATGCATTAATCAGCACTGAGACTAACAGTAAATTTGGAGATCTCCCAATTGCCTAAAGCAAGAACATGCAGCTACAGCAGTTCTGCTCCAAAATTTGGGATCCTGACACCCTACTTATCTATGAAAATTCTGGGTCGGAGAAAATAGGTCACAGCTACATGTGAGATGTATTCCGAGCAGTTCACATCTCTTTCAATATCAATGTTTTATACATTAGAATCGTGAATATAAAGATCAATTACATTGGATCAAATACTCTTTCAGATCACATTCTTCAAGCCATTATTTCAGTGCGAGCTTTCCTATCCTTTTGAAGTTCCACCAGTTTGCTGTTGGTTCTAAGCTTTAGATTCCACTCATCAGTTAAGCAATTAAATAATCTTTGCATTTAATATAGCAGGTGAACGAATATGGAGAATGTGTGAGCTTTTTTTTTCTTGAGACAAGTTAAAATGTTGAATCCTTGATGTAGATCTAAAATCTTTTAACAGTATATGTTTAACTGCCATTAGTTGTCTTCATCACTATTTCCAAATTCTCATTCAGTTCATATTATAGGATAATCAGTTCAAGATCCTGGTCCTCACCTTCAAAGCCCTCCGTGGCATCGCTCCCCCTACCTCTGGGACCTTCTAACTCCCTACTATCCTGCCGACTGTCTCTGCTCAGTGGGCTCCGGTCTGCTTCACGTCCACCCGACTTGCCTGCCCCACCATTGGTGGGTAGGCCTTCTGCCACTCTGCCCCCACCCTCTGGAACTCCATCACACAATCCCTCTGCCTCGCCCCCTCCCTTGCCTCTTTCAAGCCCCTCCTCTTCGACCGTGCTTTCGATTACCCTCTTTCCCCTTCCTGCCCTCCACCCTCCCCAATCCCAGCCCCCAACTTGGGTCCGAAAAACTGAGTGTCCAGCGCCTTGGGAAGTCCTCCTGGAATGAAAGGCACTATACAAATGTAATTTTCTTGTTGTTGTTGCTGTAATCAAGTTTTTTTTTAAGAAACACATCAATTTCACTGACCACTTGGTTTTTTGTGGTTGACCTAGTTCACTCTCAGAAAATGCTCCCAACACACATTAGGATCAACATTAAACCATTTCGTCTCAGCAGTCCAATTGACTATTTTCAGGTGTTGGCCAGGGAACACAATCATAAAGAAACCTACTTCCTCTCTTATTTCACTTTGTAAATTGCACTAGGGAATTGAATACAGCCATTTGGATTAAACGACTTGCCCTGCTTGTCTCATCCTTCAATCAGAGCATCTACACTCAATTACAATACACGATACCATCCTTCATTATTTAAGCAAAGCTTGGGATGGGACTCAATGTGCTATCCACAATACAAAAGTCTTCATTTCTGTAGAACAATCCCATTTTTAGGCTTGAGAGTTAATGAATAGTGGCAGGAGCTGCACAGCACGCTATCAGCATCTAGTGGCAGATATTTAGCACTGCTTAAACTCTACCCCCTCCCCTACGTCTAATTACAGTATTATCTTAACATTAGCAATATTGCTAAAAATGAAATCCTGCAAAACTGTCACCCAGTGGGATTCATCATTACAGACATTGTTCCAGTCAGTTTTCATCATTAATAATCCTTGCATTTGATATAGCACTTTATCACATTAAAACATCTCAAAATACTTGAGTTTTCTGTAAAGTGCAGTGACTATTATGTAAGTAATTGTGGCAGCCAATTTTCACACAGAAATGCCCCGTAAACCAGGAAGTAAACAACCATTTTTTTTCTACTTGGGGGTTATTAGACAGGAAATTGGGAGAAATTCACTTCTCTTTTCGCATTGCCCCATGGAATTTTTAACATCCACATGAACAGGCAGACGGGACCTCGGTTTAACATTTCACCTGAAGTACAGCACCTCTGACAATACAGCACTTACCAGCATTGCATTGGAGTCAGCCTGGACTGAGCTCAAAGTTCTGATATAGGGTGTGAACCCCTAAACCTCTGACAACACATTCTCACTACTGTATAATGATATGGTGGATTGGACTATACTTCACAGGGTAGTTTTCTTCAGTTTGTATGCAAGTGCCTAAAATATGCGTAATAACTCTGCGAATATGTTGCCAAAAGCTGTATTTTAAACACTATGAATTCAAGCAAAACCAGTAACTGTGACTCTTGTATCATGGGAATATTATGACTGTCACATTTTACAAGGAAGATCCTTTGGCAGCCAATCATTTTCCCAAAGGGAGGCAAGAACAACAAATTTGTATTAAGATTCTGTGTCTCTATAACTTACAGAATGTATCTTTTACTTTCAAATGCTTGCAGGATGTGGCTTCAACTACCACAAGAGATGTGCTTTCAAAATCCCAAACAACTGCAGTGGTGTGCGGAAAAGACGCCTTTCAAATGTTTCCCTGACGGGGTTAAGCACCTCACGATCTGTGTCGAATGATCCATCATCAAGCCCCTCAGATGAAGTGTTGCTACTGGTAGGTCGGGTTTTAGAACCCTAAAATCCCTATTAAAATACAACTCCACACTCTTCACAGATACGATTCAGTAAATAGTGTATCCAGGCTAGAGACCCAGTTAGGTGTTTCTTCAAACTATACTTAACTGCAGGGAGTTGTGATATAGAATTATTACCATCTGTAGATTTATGCTCCACACTAAATCTCACACTATGACAGCATATGACATTTTATGATGAACAATATTTCAGTTAGGAAAACTACTTCAGGCATTATTCTCAACAGCTGCTTGGTGTTAAACACAACAAGAACCAGTGATAACCTAAAGGCAGGAAGTCCAACCTCTCCCCTTTAGTGCTGTTAAAGCCTTTGTGCTAAAAATATAAACAGGATTCAACCTCATAAGATTTTCTGATGATCAAGAAATCCTTTTTTTCCTTTTTTAAATATTTTTTCAACTCTTAACCAGTATTGAGACCATTGGCCTTCCACATCTAAACAAACATTTACTTCAACTTACATTTGCTTTCATAAAGGACAGAGAAAAATAAATGAAGTTACTTTACAAGCCTTTGACTTTCCCCTTTGGAAGAGCTCAACTGTTTTATTTTGCATGTAGATGTTCTATACTTGACCATCAACTGTAAAACTGAAGTGTGTGTGTATAGTTGTTTGTTTCCTGGTGTAAAAATGCCTTGCAAATACTTGTTCTGCATGCTACATTAATGAGTTTGAGGATTGGCCTAAACTTCCACAGCTCTGAAGCATTTCTCTGTTGCTTTGTATGTGGTATTAAAATTCAACTGTGGAAATTTTTCCAACCCCTTTGGACCACATGCAATATCTTTGTGCAGTTTTTCATTCTGAAAATATTAGGAAGCAAATCATAACTTTTTCGGGTGTAATATTCCCTTAAAATAATAATAATATGGTCACTCAATCCACGATTGTTTGTGGGACCTGCTATGGGCAACTGGCTGCCGCAAAATATACAGTCAATTGACTTTGCAGTATATTCTGTGAAGCGCTTTGAGACGTCTCGAAGACATGATAAAGGGGGAACTGGGGGGAAGCAGGATGAGTGTGTGCATTCCATTCCAACAATCAATCTTTGGGATTTCCATGTCTAGGTGGGATGCATGAACATTTTAGCTTGGTTTGGATACTCTTAAGCATGGTGATGGGTTTCCGCATGTGTCAGACACCAGCTGACCAAAAAATTGTATTCAATACTGAGAGATAGTTTTGAAACTGTCCGTACTGCAAGATTCCATGGTGAATCTATGCATGAACTAACCATGAAATCCCCTGATTTTCTGAGTTAGGATGTTGCAATATCAGTATATTGCATATGAGCAAAATCTTCTACTATTGAGGAGATACCCTGCTGTGAAATGTGGATTAAGGAGGACCGTGATATTTCTTCTCATGGGACTTTTCAACAATTGTGAGGTGAACTGTGTGTCCATGTATTACACAGCTGTCATCCCTCTCTTCCATTCAAAACTGCACGAAAATAAAGCCAATAACGTGAACAGTTCAAGTGGAATCTGAGAATCAATCAAATGTGAAAATATCATTTAACTCCCCAAACAAACACAAATCCAAAGCAATCCCGTTTACGCTTTTTGAATCATTTCTTGTTTAAAACTCAAATACTTTCCACTTAATGTGGTGTGAACCAATCATTGTTGAAATATTGTTTCATGCCGAGACTTGCAATATCCTTTATCTAAAAGGGGCAACAAGTGGGCCAATATGCAAAACAACCTAGGGAGATAAAGGCAGAGTGAGACCAGGAAGGAGATGTAAATTAACACTGCAGGGATATACTGCTGTAAATTACAAGTGGAGGTACTGTACCTTGTGTTTATCTCTAATTGCTGTTGATGTTTTCACCAGTTCCTGATTTCTCTGGTCAATGTGCTTAATTAAATGAGAGTAATTAACAAGAAACCAAATTTAACCCACAACTGTTAATATTCTCTTCACATATTGAGGTCTAGTTTGTAATATTCATAAATTAGCTAACTGGGATTTCTGAAAGCTGCCAAGGTCCTAAAAGAAGAGCAGTGTCTCCCTACGGCCAGAGCTGATATGTTGTCGCTCGGACCTTTTTTCTCCCCTCGAGAGGCTTCCTGAAATCTTTTGCCAATGTCGCAAATTAGACAGCAAAGTGAAGGTTGCAATTAGCACTTCCCATCCCTTTTGGAATGATCACGCGTTTCGACCCTTAGTATGCAGCTTCCTCCGACCAGTGACTGGCTCATGAGAAGAGATTTGTTACATGAATGCAGATGGTGATATGGTAAAAAGATGCATCTTGTTTTTTCAGTCAATCAACAGTGATGCAATTCACCATTATGCTTTAGTAATGGGAAAAATAACTCATGGCAACCAAGGTGGTCTGAGTGAATGTGGAGCAGTTGACTAGAGCTAACAGCTGAAAAACATGTACAAAAATGAGTAACACAATTAAAGCAATGACTTCACTATTGGGATTGAGTTCCGCTTTACTTTGGCTATAAAATTGGCCAGTCTTGTGGATTTTGTCCCGCACCCCTCCCATTTGCCTAATTTGTGATTTTGACATTAAAACAGCTTTATGGGAAAGCACCACCTAGTTTACAGTCAGTACACCTTCCCTTTCCCTGAGAAACCTATTAAAATGTTTGAGAATTTGGTTTGTTACTTACATTTGAATCCTGACAAATGTTGCTAAGAAATGGCCTCCTTAGGATATAAAAACAGCCATTTCCCTAATCTTGATGCCATAGCCTGTTCACCAAGTGAATAATAACTTAATGGAAAGAAAAATGGCAGGAAACTCTTTCTTAACAAAAACATTTTTTATACTAAGGTGGTCGATGTCTGCAGTTTGCTGCTCTATATTGGCCAAAGTTACCAGCAGACTGAATATATCACTGTGCTCCATGTAACTGAACTTGGCGAACAAATGACATTTTAACTTATGAGTCAGGGTTTTGTATTTAACTGTTTGGGTACAGCACAGAAATCCCAGAAAGCACAAGAGAACAGTTTTATTTATTTTGGAATTCTGTGTTTGGATCAGGGATGAATTCTTCTGTAAACAACAGCAGCCTTATTAAATTATATTTAGATCCCTGCAATTAAATCTTACATCTATGCAAGTGCCAGTTCTGGTTTCCTAACGGACGAATAATACGATTGGGGAGATGTCGACCCCTTAGACCACTTAACATAGTGAAGTACTTCCAGAATTTTTTTTTGCAATGTACAATGTTTCCATCCTTGAAAAGGCCTCTTCTAGTCTAATATTTAAAACTGTGGCTGTCAGAACCCTTTTGATTTAATTTTATGCGTGTTATTATCTTTTCAGTGAGACATTCACTTTGCATTTGGTAAATTTTTGATAATGCCTGAACATTTTGAAGAAGTTAATGGTGAAACAGAGTTTGAGAAAAATCCAGCACAATTGTATCATACAACAGGAGTAGCAGACAAATTGGAAATAATGTTATAGTGTAATACTGTATATGCTTGATGAAATGACCAATATTGATAGTCTTTTTAGAAAGATTTGTCTTCAGATACTGGAGAGTATATGCTTAACGAACAAGCCTATTTGTTTAGGCAGTGAAATACTAACATTTTCTGACTGCATCCTTTAATTAAATCTTCAAAAGTGTGGTTGTAATTTGCACTGAATGTCTAATGCTTCCTATTGGAAAGCTCATGGGATTAGACATAAGAGGTTTGTGTTTACAACAAAATAAAAGCAGCTGTTGGAAAAAAACACTTTTAAAAACCTGTAAAAATGTCTGTGGGATAAATAAATGCAAACTAATACTGTACAAATATAAGAAGCTGGTATAAACCTTTGACCCTCTGCTCGCCTTCCTGAAAATGCCATTATTCTACACAATCAGGAAGTTTGTTTTAAAACCTGTGGATGAAAAGCCAGCTTTTAAAATTGGACAGCTCCAAAGAAGGGAATAATAATAATAATAATCCTTGCATTTGATATAGCGCTTTTCACGTCGGGAGGATGTCCCAAAGCGCTTCACAGGACACACTGTAAAGTGAATTGACTGTATATTTGTGGGCGAACGCGGCAGCCAATTGCGCACAGCAATGTCCCACAAACAGTCGTGGATTGAAAATGACCAATTTATTATTGTTTTTGGTTTTTGGAGGGATTATTATTAGGCCTGTGGAGTAAAGAAACTTGCCCAAGGTTTCGCCCTGCCTGAATACAACTAAGAGAGCCCATCTCATTTTTGGTAACGATGATCTTTGCTGCACTGCAGATTTTAATTACAGCTGTTGGTTAAAGACACAAAGAAAATTAATGCTCCTTCTTTCTGGATCATGAAACGTTTGTCTCATTTCCTTCCACATGTGATAGTTGTGTACAGTAGCCTCCTGTGACTATATGTATCGACTACATTATGCAATGCCACCAGATGGACAAAAGATGTGCACATACAAGCCTATAATATATCTTCTATAGAGGTTTGGATACAGGCCTAGATATTACACAGCAGGAAGCACCATAGTGAGCTTGGGCAGGAATCATTGTGCTAATAATTGGCTCCATCAGTCTTTGCTTAAGTAAGGTGAGGGGGTGGGGGGAAGAGAAGCCATCAGTGAACATAGATGAATCCTTTATCCAATCTTCTCTGCAATAATCTATTGTACATGTACCTCTTATATATCAGATGGCATTACATGGTGAATATAATTAATAGAGGTGTACAAGATTTTAAATGGGATTGAAAAAGAAAACCCAGATCAATACTTTAGGATGCAAGAAGAAAAAAAACAATAGGCAAGAAAATGGAGAAATAAAACGGGGGGGGTGGGGAGTGCAGAAGTCGGTCTTGGAGTGCACGTGCCTAAATGCACAGAGTTTAGCAAATATGATTGGTGAGCTGCAGGCTCAAGTGGTCAGAGGGGGATATGATGTAGTAGCAGTAACAGAGATTTGGCTCAAACAAGGATAGGAATGGGAGCTGAATATTCCTGGCTTTAATGTATTTAGGAGGGACAGGGAAGGAAACAAAGGAGAGG
Organism: Callorhinchus milii; assembly: GCF_018977255.1. NCBI lineage: Eukaryota > Metazoa > Chordata > Chondrichthyes > Chimaeriformes > Callorhinchidae > Callorhinchus > Callorhinchus milii. Next base: position 11,776,723 of record NW_024704750.1, on the reverse strand, counting down.
GAGTGGCAATATTAATCAAGGATACGGTTATAGCCGTGGAAAGGATTGAGGTGCTGTAGGGCCCCAAGACAGAATCTATCTGGTTAGAGTTAAGGAACAAAAAAGGAGCTGTTACGCTGATAGGGGTATACTATAGCCCACCAAATAGTGGGAAGGAAATAGATGAGCAGATCTGCAAGCAAATCTCAGGCAGATGCAAGTCCAATAGAGTCATCATAATGGGGGACTTTAATTATCCCAACATAGACTGGCAAAACAACAGTGCAAAGGGCAAGGAGGGGGAAAGTTTCCTAAAATGTGTACAGGACAATTTTCTTGATCAGTACGTTTCCAGCCCAACGAGGAAGGAAGCAGTGCTGGATCTAGTTCTGGGGAATGAAATAGGGCAAGTGGAGCAGGTTTCAGTGGGAGAGCATCTAGGCAATAGTGATCACAACATCATTAGATTCAGAGTACATATGGAAAAGGACAAGGAACAATCAAAGGTGAAGATACTCAACTGGAAGAGAGCTAATTTCAGTGAGTTAAAAAGGGACCTAGCCAAGGTGGATTGGAAAGAAAGATTGGCAGGTAAAACAACTAAAGAGCAGTGGGAAGTCTTCAAGGATGAGATAGCTCGGGGACAGAACAAATACATTCCCACAAAAGGGAAAAGTAGGGCATCCAAACCTCCCTGGATGACGAAGGTAATTGTGTCCAGAATGAAGCAGAAAAAGGAGACGTATAACAAATGTCAAGCTCAACATACAGAAGACAACCAAATAGAATATAGGAAGTACAGAAGAGAACTGAAAAAGGAAATGAGGGGCAAAAAGATTATATGAAAAAAGGTTAGCGGGTTACATTAAAGGGAATCTTAAAATATTTTACAAACGTATCAAGAAAAAAAGGTTAGTCAAAGGTAGGGTGGAGCCAATTAAGGACCAAGGCGGAAATCTTATTGTGGAGGCAGAGGGCATGGCTGATGTACTGAATAAGTACTTTGCATGTCTTCACAAAATAAGTGGATGCACCAAATGCTGCAGTATCAGAGAGGGCAGAGGAAATGAATAGGATAAGTATAAACAGTGAGGAAGTATTGAAAAGGTTGACTGGGCTCAAGGTAGATAAGTTGCCTGGTCCGGACGGGATGCAACCAAGGTTACTGTGGGAGGCACGGGTACAAATAGCAGAGGCTTTGGCTACAATTTTTCAATCTTCGTTGGACACAGGGGTGGTGTCAGAGGACCGGAGAGTGGCTAACGTTACTCCCTTGTACAAAAAGGGGCAGAAGGACAAACCTGGAAACTACATGCCAGTCAGCCTAACATCAGTAATAATAATAATAATAATAATAATAATAATCCTTGCATTTGATATAGCGCTTTTCACGTCAGGAGGACGTCCCAAAGCGCTTCACAGAACACACTGTAAAGTGAATTGACTGTATATTTGTGGGCGAACGCGGCAGCCAATTGCGCACAGCAATGTCCCAGTAGTGGGGAAACTCCTGGAGACTATAATCCGGGACAGAATAAATTTTCACTTAGAAGAATATGGGTTAACTAGGGACAGCCAGCACGGATTTATTAAAAGCATATCTTGTCTAACAAATCTAATAGGATTTTTCGATGAGGTAAAGGAGAGGGTGGATGAAGGTAGTGCAGTTGATGTAGTTTATATGGACAAAGTGCCACATAAAAGACTTGTAAGAAAAATAGAAGCCCATGGTGTAAAAGGGACAGTGGAGGCATGGATCCAAAACTGGCTGGGAGACAGAAAGCAGAGAGTTGTAGTGAACGGTTGCTTTTCTGACTAGAGTGAAGTGTACAGTGGCGTCTCCGAGGGATCGGTATTGGGATCACTGCTCTTCTTAATATATACAAATGATATGGACTTGGGTATAGCAAGTACCATTTCCAAGTTTGCGGATGACACAAAGTTAGGTAGGATAGTAAACAGTGAGAAGGATAGTAGCCAACTGCAGGAAGACATAGACAGAATGGTAAAAATGGGCAGATGAATTTCAATGTGGAGAAATGCGAGGTAATGGATTTTGGAAGAAAGAATGAGGGGAGCCAATATAGGCTAGATAATACAATCTTAAGGTGGGGGGGTGAAGAAACAGAGAGACCTGGGGGTTCAGGTAAATGAATCCTTGAAGGTGGCAGGACAGGTAGATAAAGCTGTAAAAAGGGTAGTTATCGAATCGGTACTATCCCATCGAATCGAATCGATGGGATACTAGGTTTTATAAATAGGGGCATAGAGTACAAGAGTCAGGAGGTTATGATTAACCTATATAAAACACTGGTTAGGCCCAAGTTCTGGGCACCACACTACAGGAAAGGATGTTAAGGCATTGGAAAGGGTGCAGAGGAGATTCATAAGGATGGCACCAGGAATGAGGGACCTTGATGATGAGGAAAGGCTAGAGAGGCTGGGATTATTCTCATTGGAGCAGAGAAGGTTACGAGGAGACCTAATAGAGGTCTTCAAAATCATGAGGGGATTTGATAGGTTAGAAAGGGAAAAACTGTTTCTACTGGTGGGTGTGTCAGTGATTCGAGGTCACAGATTTAAAATAGTTTCTGAAAGAAGAGGGGAGGTGAGAAGAAATTTTTCACGCAGCGAGTTGTTCGAATCTGGAACACATTGCCTGAAAGGGTGGTCGAGGCCGATTCGATAACTACTTTTAAAAACGCAGTGGATGGGTATTTGAGGAGGACGGGTTTGCAGGGTTATGGGGAAAGGGCTGGGGAGTGGGATTGACATTCCATTGTTCCTTTCAAAGAGCCGGCACAGACTCGATGGGCCGAATGGCCTCTTTTTATGCTGTACGATTCTATGATTCTATGATAAGACATTAGAACAAAAGGACATAGGTTCAGAGTTGTGAAGGCCAATTTCAGACACCAGGAAGCTTTTTTGTTCATAGAGGATAATCAATAACTGGAACAGGTTACCAGGAAAGGTGTTTTAGGCCAGGACAGTGGACTTATTCAAAAAACAGCTTGATGTTGTGATGGGGATGGGGGGGGGGGAGAAATGATAGGTTGGGCATTCCAGAGGCATGGGAATCAGACAGGCCAAAGGACCTTCTTCATTCAAACCGATCTTGTGAGGAGATTATTGTACAAAATAATGATCAAAGTGAATGACTTCCAATGACATCTAACTTTGAGAAGTAAAGTTTAAATGTCTTGGAGTATATCTGAACATTGACTTGGCTATATTACCTTGAATCCCCTCAGTAAGTACTTTACGTACTGGAATTATTTTGTTTCCAGCTTGTAAAGTAAATAGACTCGGCAGGTCTTGCTCTTGCAGGAACTGGCTGCCGTCCTTCAAGACAAGCAGTACAAACTGCACTGACCAGAAGAGGCATGTCGCCAGATCATGTGATTCATCTGCTGTTAGAAGGTGGTTGCATGCATAACTGTTACTGATTTACTGAGAAACGTACTTGGATTCTAGTAATGGAAATTACAGTCATGTTTATCTGAACACGGCGCTAACCAGACTTTGTTATTGCTTGCCAGTCAGTGAGTCTGGATGAATACATCCTAGTGTGCTTTTTAGAATTGTGAAGCTGATGTAGAACATTTATCATTAATTACTAAGGTATTATATATTGATTAACATTTCGACATTCAGTGCAAATTCAAGATTGTTGCATATTAGTTATTAGTCTTTCATATTTGCATGGTGCTCTTTACACAAAACTGTAGGTTGAGAACAGTTTCGAGAACTTTTAAAGAAACTGTTACAATTCGTAACTCATTTTCTCCATCGAGCTTAAAAAACATCAAATTTTCCTGACTTGTGTGACCAAACATGTGAACTTACCTGAAACAAGAGTAAATATTTTTTTCCAATTCAATCTGATCGGATCTAGCTTCCATATCACACTGGGATAGATTCAAATGTTCTTCCTATGTGCCAAAGCTCCCGTTTATTAATCCATTGCAAAGTATGACTGAAAGAAATAGTGTTCAATTCAAGTACTTTCATGTCAACATTTATGATATCAAACCCCTTAACGAGCATTCTCAAATTCTACCAAGTATTCCTAATATTTCAAACGAGGCTATTTTACTCACACGAAAACAATTAAATTGGATGACTTGCTCACTCTATTTAGGTCTGTGATATTTGGTTGTAAGAAAATGGACATGATTTCCATAGTTGTATTGAACTGAAAGATTAGTGCAGTCAAATAGTTCCCTAACTGATCAGCAAGCAAAACAATGCCTGGTCATCAACAATGTAGCTTTCACTATGTTAGGCAGCATATCAAGGCATTATATTCATACACACACACACATGTGCCCAAGTGGCTGCCTCAGTCTTTATTGACCAACTGAGAAGATAAATGTTCAATGACTGTAAATCCAATGCTAGCTCCCAACCTGTGCTTTGCATGACTGGTCTGCCCCTGAATGGCATGTCCTTGATTCATGGATGTGATTTAATCCTGGGTCATGACCTTAACACAATAACCAAGGTTATCTGGGATTAGTTTCTAATCAATCCTCAGAATTATTATCAATGATAAATGAATCAATATGGGAATGGTATCAATGATCAATGAATCAATATGGGAATGATATAATGTGCTATATATATATATCATATATATATGATATAATGTATATTATATCAGCAGAAAATTTCTAATGAAAACATAGTTCTCTAAGGCTTATGTAATATATTTCTGAGGAGCTTATGTATCAACTGTCTTCTGCACAGACATTCCTGTAATCAAACCTACAAACGAACCATTGATAAAGCTCCAGTAATAACTCACAAGGCTGTTTAATGCCACAATCCTAGTACTAATTACATTGACAAACCAGCAACAGGTTTAAAAAGCAGCACCTCAGCCGACCATTGTAACCATTAATAATAGAATTACATGCAAAATTTCTGTTGCAGCAAAGAGCAATTTTTAAACTTGTAATAATAATAATAATCCTTGCATTTGATATAGCGCTTTTCACGTCGGGAGGACGTCCCAAAGCGCTTCACAGAATATACTGTAAAGTGAATTGACTGTATATTTGTGGGCGAACGCGGCAGCAATGTCCCATAAACAGTCGTAGATTGAAAATGACCAATTTATTATTGTTTTGGGTTTTGGAGGGATTATTATTAGGCGTGCGGAGTAAGGAAACTTGCCCAAGGTTTCGCCCTGCCTGGAATTGAACTTAGGTCTCTCGCTTGCAAAGCGAGTGCTCTAACCCCTGAGCTACAGGACTCCACAATAGTAGTAGAATCTGGGCGGTGAGGGGTTGGTGGATGCTGTTTATTTTCTAAGTTTTATATTTTGGGAAACTGCCAATAAACTAGATAGTAACACATCTCTCTGATCTTCTCCTATCCCACTCTTCTGCTCGCCCCCTCTGCTCGGTTAACTTGGGCTTGCTGCCCTCCCCATGGCATTCATGGCTAAGTGTTCAGATTCCACATCCTAAGCTCTGGAACTCCCTCCCTCTAACCTTCCATCGCTCTCTGTTGGTTTTTAAGTCCCGTCTCTTTGACATCCCATCTATAAATCACCTCCCACCTTCCCACTACTTGGCATTTGACCCAGTTATTGTAAAGTACGTTGAGTCTCCAGGATGTTGTCCTACATGTAGGGTGCTTTATAAATGTTGTTGTTGATGTTATAAGAAAATAGCTTCATTGTTCATAATAAACAAGCTGGAATGCAAATTATTACCATTCAACAGCCTGACCTAAGTAACCAATATGAGTAGGCATTAATTACTGATGAATTTAATTCAGTAAAGTAGGTGTTACAAGAAAACATTTTGCCAATGTAAGCACTGTATTGAAAGCTTTATACTAAAACTTTGCCTCAATTCTGTCCATTCTTTGTGTATTCTTACTCCTTTTTTTGTTTTACTTTCTGCTCTTTGCTTCAGTCTCCTTTTGGCTCCAACCCTGAGGTATGTACAATTCCATCACTACCACCTACACTAATATTTACAGAAAGGAAAAACTTCAGTTACCTCCAGCAAGAAAGCTGAGCAAAGGAGATATGGAAAACTCAGTCACAGATTATAGCAGAGACTCAACATACAGCCACTGAACACGGGTTATTCTATGAGTGAGGAGACCAGAGAATTCATGAGGAACACATTTGTGAGTGAGATAATCGGGTCCCCTTCTGATGGGAAAGAACCTGAGTCAGTGGTTTGTGGTTCGCGTTGGGTTTACAGTGCAAGTTTTGTAAAAAAAATTGAAAAACTAACTTTTGGGAGTGTAATTTATTTTAGTGTGATTAAATGAAGGTAATATAACACTTAATAACTATGTGAAATAGTTGTTCACTTCGCTCCGGAAGTGTTTGACTAACATACTGGAATGCCCTTAACAGCGGTGTAGATACAAGCTTGAAGTACTTCTACCAAACATTCCTTTTATTTGTCATCAAGCAACTTTAAGCCTTTTAGGGCCCAGGATTGATAATTGTTTTTTATAAAAAGTACATTACAGTCCTAGCTTCTGAGATTTGAGGAAGATTATCTGATTCAGAAACAGGAGTGGGGAGAATAAATTTCTTACTGATCCATAAAGAGAGACTATAGGATAATTGATGTATGGCATATGTGTATGAGAACTTAAAATGCCCAGTGAGATACAGAAATAGAAATAACCCATTACAAAATATTACATAGAGCATATTATGGATTGTTCAATCGGTTTGTTGTGGGGAGAGGATGGAGGGAATGAATATATAAGTCGATTTATGCTAAAGAAACATAAATTACACAAGTGAACATACTAATTCACAGTTTACTCTTGTGGTAACGTACCAATTCATTCAGAATTTGTGGGGTACATTCGCTGTACCAGTTGTAACTGTCTACAAGAAAAGTTTATGTTTTAGAATTCAAAGCAAAATTCCAAAGAACACAGTACATTAAAAGCAATCAAAAAATCCTACCAATTTCATTAATTGAGAAGTCACGTCCCATATCTGCAGTCAGCGCTGTAACAATTTGCTGTTTTGATCAAACTGTTATTGCTTTTACTATTCAGCGTTCTGTATATGACGTGGTCTTGTCATTTTGCTTGATGTTTATTTTTACACTATACAATCAATTACCAGATTTATTCAAATAAATTTGGTCTCAATAGCAATATAGCCCAGCATCCTATTTTACCTCTTTTATTGTTGCCTCACCCAATGAGTGAGCAATGAGTCAACTCATATTGTTAGGTCTCTTTCAGCTTCCCTCTTAGCACATTCTACCCAACCCACATTGTCTATGTCGACTGTTTTTACTTCCTATCTCTTCTATCTATCTGTGACCCTAACAGCTATAGAAATCTGTGCAATAGTGAATTTAAGAGCGGAGGACAAATGATAATGAAACCCCAAATGCTGATCTCTAACATGTATTGTCCTTAGGTTAATTTTTTAGATCACTGCAAAGGCCAAAGAATTGTCCTGACCACTATCTTGTCTGTTACATAACTGTATCCTCCTGCTGAGGAATAATTTTTGTCTGATGTACAGTCCTCCATCACGTCTCCAACTTCATGTTTGACATAACCATTTAGAATTTGATCAAAGCATTTTTTTAAAAAAAAGTACAATCTTTATAAGAAAACAATAATGGATTTGACGGGTCTCTTTTTTATTGTACACTTGCAGCAGAAGACACCGTCCGAGTCCTACATTGGAAGAGAGAAACGGTCCAACTCACAATCGTACATTGGTCGGCCCATTCAACTGGATAAGATTTTACTTTCCAAGGTTAAAGTGCCTCACACATTTGTAATTCATTCCTACACTCGTCCCACTGTTTGCCAGTACTGTAAGAAGCTTCTGAAAGGGCTTTTTAGACAGGGTTTGCAGTGCAAAGGTGAGTATTGTAATCACTATGCATGCACAGTTGCTTTAAATAATAAAAAAGCGATGGTAAACGTTTCCCTGAAAGTTAATGAAGTTATATACTTTTATTAGAATTTACTTACTTGATGTAACACTGCAGCTTTCCTGAGTATGAACACATCACTTCAACTTAATTCCCGTTGGTTTTACCAGAAAAATTACTTTAGTTGTTAGAATATTAAACAGCAGCAGATACAGTTTTAACTCTGGAACTGTGTTTTAGAGCCCACTGAGTCCTCCAAAATTCTGAACATGTCTAAAACATTCCATTGAACTTAAACATTAACAAAACTATTTTCAAAACATTATTTACCATATAACCACCTTGCTTTTCCCTGTTGCAGCCCGATTTGTGACTTGCCTTTAAAACACACCAGGAATGATTAATGTGTCTCTCTTTTAAAACATGAAAAGTAAACATTGTTTATGGTGAACTAACTGAGGCAGAATCTGTAATCTATGGTTTGTGATACATCTGCAGATGTCACATGTACTAAACAGACTGAGTGAGTGAGTGAGAAATTGTCAAACACATTTAACCATTTTAATGCATGATTTTTCAGATGGTAAATCTGTTTTCAATCCTACACCCCCCCCATCTAATTCCTTTCTTATGGTATTTATTTATTGAAATGTATTTTATTCCTTTTTGTAAGTTGTTTCTCCTCATTTCCCAGCTGATAAAACTGCTTTCACGTGAATTCTGCTTTTGAGGGAGCTGCTATGAGGAAATCTAGTTCTACACTCTTAGTTAACTCCATCTGGAGTTTTTTAAAAAAAAACTCATCCCTCCTCTATTGGGGGAAACACCTCAATGTCTCCAACGCCTGAGGATGGGGACTTGCTGCACATCATGAGCTAGCTGACAAGCACGTGTATCAGTTAGCTATCTATAAGTGCAGGGTACTTCCTCTTTAAACTTAATATTTAACTTAAACATTCATTGAAATTAAATGGTGCAGGTTTGATTTTCAATTTTAAAAATTGGAATGTACCCATACTGATTGGAGAAATTAATATTCTACAAGTGTCATCCTGCAACTGTTACAAACTAATGTTTTTGATTTTTTTTGTTAGATTGTAAATTCAACTGTCATAAGCGTTGTGCTCCTAAAGTGCCAAACAACTGTCTTGGTGAAGTGGCTATCAATGGAGGCAAGTTGGAATGAGGAATTTTTAATATTTGTTTTATTCTGAATACAGAGATTTTTTCATAGAATAATGCAGGTGGACCATTGAATATTGTGCATCAGTTTAACTGTACAACAAATGCTTGATAAGTGGAAGAGAATGCAAGATGTCTCCATTTGTAACTAAGATGTTAAGAATTGTCACAATTTACAATTCCAACAGAATGATAATACAAACAGACAGAACTAACCAATAAAACAAATGGATTTCAATCTCCAATTAACAAATGTGAAGACAATCATTCAATTCAATACATCAAGTGGAGATTATTTCAAAATCAGTTCAAATTAAACCTTGAATAAAACATGGAACTGAAACGTATGGTAGTAATTTGACCTGAAATACAAACATGGAAGGAGGCTCTTTGGCTGTCTTTGTGACGTGCATTTTTATTTATATAAAGGCAAAATACAACCTGGATATGCTCAACTTTAGCAGTGCTTGGATATTCTGTGTAATCATAGTATTTCCATCCATTTGCAAAATTGGGATTTATTTTGCAACGTTTTTTTGTAGATTTGCTTAGTCCTGGTGCTGAGTCTGATGTGGTCATGGAAGAAGGAAGCGACGACAACGACAGTGAAAGAAACAGCACTCTTGTTGATGACATGGATGATTCAATGACTCATGACCCATCAATCCCAGGGAGTCACAGTGACAATGGGGACATGCAGGACCCTGATCATGACCATGAACACGATGAGGCAAATCGAATGATAAGGTTGGTCTGCTGCACTCCAACTGATGGGACTGGATCAATAAAGGATTTCAGGGCAGTGAACACGCATGAGTTCTATTGAGGCCTTACAACATTTCTAAACGTTTCTCATTCATAAAAATTATTCATGCCACAAAAAAGGACTGTGTATGAGGTGCATAACAACAACAACATTTATATAGCACTCCTCATTCAGGGTAGTGTCCCAGACTATAATCCACTTTGTTCATTTTTTTCCAACACACTGGTGTGTCACATCTCAGCTAGGCATTTCCATAAACTGTTGTATTTAAGACCAGACAAACTGCTTTCTGTCCTGTGTCTCAATTAGCACAGTTCTTTCCAATCTATCAGCAGGAACTGAGAGATATAGCCTAGAAACTATTCTTCAGAAGAAATTCAAACACCCACTTCTAAGTGTTCCATACTTAATAGCTCCATTCTTTTAATAATTATGTACTCTGCAGGTGGGTGATCTCTGTGCTAGTGAATGGAACACTTTCTTGCTTTTTTCCCTTATTTCCAGTATCAAACACTCTCTGATCACGTTTGGTACGAGGCAGATGAAGTATAAAGCTCCCTCTGCTCAAGCACTAAGACAACATAACTACCAGAGCCTCACCTGCTGCACCATTCCCACAGCAGCCATTGTCTGTGACTGCAGCCTTGGTAGAATTAACAGCAGTTTAGCGCTTTGGGCACAAACTCATTAAGAACCTTGTTCAGATCCTCTCTTCTCATACTCATCTCTGGCCCAACAGGCAGCAGAGAGATACTCATCTCATTAGTCTGCACTGGATTAAACTTCAGGCCCAGACATGAAAGGATGAGGTGATTAACACACCATAGCATCCACCTTGGTTCAGCACCTCCTGATGTTTCACGCAGCCTCATGCGGTGTTCCTCAGGACTCTGCCCTCAATCACCTTCTCTTCAACCTTGGTGATGTCATCCGCAGACATGGGGTCAACTTCCACATGTACGCAGAGGACACCCAACTCTATCTCTCTGCCTCCACACTTGATTCCATGAGAACTGCTGTCCTGATAGAATGTCTGTTAGACATCAAGTCCTGGATGAGAGCCAACTTTCTGCTGCTGAATGTCAGCAAGACCGAGGCCCTTCTGATTGGCTTGCGCCATCGCCTCCACACCTCAGGCACTGGCAGCATCAGCATTCAAGGATGCACACTCCACCTCACCAAGCCAAACAGGAACCTGGGTGTCTTGTTCGACCCTCAACTGTCCTTTCTCCCCGATATCCGTGCCATGAACCGCTCTGCCTTCCCCTACCTGTGCAACATTGCTTGACTCCGCCAATGCCTCACCCCTCAGGCTGCTGAAACCCTCATACACAAATTAGTCACTTCAAGGCTCGACTACGAAAATTCCTTCCTTGTTGGCCTCCCCAACTTTTCCCTCCACAATTTGCAGATCATCCAGAACTCTGCAGCTCGTGTCCTCTCCCACACAAGGCTCCGTGACCCCATTACCCCCACTCTCGCCCTGCTCCCCATCCCTCAGATGTTAGAATTAAAAATCCTCATCCTCACTTTCATGGCCCTCCACGGCCTCCCCCCCCCCCCCCCCACCACCTCTCTGACCTGCTAACCCCCTATCAACCTGTCCATTCCCTCAATTCAGTAGGCTCCAGTGTGCCTGCTCTAGGTCTCCCGCCCTGCCCGCCCTACCATCAGTGGCCAGGCTTTCAGCTTCTCTGCCCCCACCCTTTGGAACTCCATCCCACAATCCCTTCACCTTGCTCCCACCCTTGCCTCCTTTTCGACTGTGCCTTCAGCTGCCATCCTACCTCTCTGCCTCCTCATCCCAATCCCCCCACCCCCCCATTCTCAGGTCCTGATCCCTGACTGTTCAGCTGCTGGACTCTCAGAAATATTGGTTCTGCAGTGGGTTTAGAATTTTCAGTTATCAATCAGAACCAGAAAAAAAAAAGCATCCGATTTGGATGTTCGTCAGGTGTTATTTTATTGTAATGTTATTTAAGTTCCAGTTGTATTATCAGTCTCCTAATAATATTCAAAACAGTCTGCTCTAAATTCCCAGATTGTGCAAAACACAATCCAAGAAATTGAACCACAGGGGAGGGAATGTTCTTCTCTCCTGTCCTATTTATACTGCGGTTTACAAATTGCACAGCTCCTGAATCCATCCCGAAGGGTATGACTCGCACTGTCTGAAATCCCCCTCGTCTCTCACTCCATCATATTTATACCACAGGATTGGCGTTAAATTGCTGCCAAAATCACAGTGACTCAGATGAACAACATGCAATCAATATAAATCCAGCATATAGGATAACATACAGGATAACCACTTTAAGTAATCTTTTGACCATAGAATTAAAAATGTGTAGAAAGGCTCATGGAACTTACTCATTCCAACATTTTATGTTAATTGCATAGTCAGAGCTTCTGCCCAACCACTTCTATGAACCTTAAATTTACGAATTTAATGGTCCCAGGACACGTGGTATATGTTTTGTAGAATATTGATCATGTGTCCATTTTCTTCATAATTTGCAACAACTATACTCTTATCGAATATTCCTCAACTAGTTTAAATTCACTGAAATATCAATGACAAAGGTCAAAACAAATCCATTGTGCATTTTTGAACGCTGTCTCAACTCCACAAATGAATATCTTTTTGCCCCACAACAAACATTTCAAAATTGTAAACCATCTAAACTATTTGACGTTTGCATTTATTTTTCAAGCCCTTCTGCAAGTAATAACATTCCTTTGATGAGAGTCGTACAGTCTGTTAAACATACAAAAAGGAGAAGTAGCACTGTACTAAAGGAGGGATGGATGGTTCACTTTACGAGCAAAGACACACTGGTAAGAACAATATTATAAAACTTGTCAGACCCTGGGTAATGAGCTTCCGTGTCTAACGCCAAACTATGATTAGTAGAAACCCTGTGCTGTGTGCGATTTACTGTATTTTATTAATTCTGGATTACCTTCTGCACTGATTAAAATGGATTTCCAATGCTGATCATTTTTTAAATCAAAGAATTTTAAGTGCACTTTTTTTCATAATTTCTTCTCACAATTCTGTATTTATAAAATTATGATAAAGAGTTGCTGGTTGTTTTCCTTTCAACGTGAAACCTGAAGCTGGTTGCAGAGAGAGGAAAGCAAATGTCATTGTACATAAAAGGACAAAGGTTTACAGTGCAAAAGCATTACATTAACTAAGAGTAACAGTAGAATTTTGAACAATGCACTGGCACCCATTTATTGGGGAAAAACAACCTAATTTACTTATGGGATTGAATGAAAACAAACTATTACAGTGCAATTGCCTCTAAAAATTATTAAAGTGATAAGAATATGAATATCAACTATTATGTTCACTGAGTAGAATCAGCATTACATGTACACATGGTTATTAGTTTGAACAACACATGGTTATGAATCTCCATGTGGTTATTATAACTCAGAATGCACACCTACAGACTAGTTGGGCCAAATGGCCTGTTTTTCCTAAAAAAAAGGGCCACAGGAATTAAACCTGCATTAATCTACTTAATGCACTTACAGTTCCAGAAGATGGTGCTCGAGTGCTGCTCTTTCTATCCAAGGTGTGCTTTCAGCCTATTAATGCATTTTTAAAACTTTCTTTCCTTCTGTTTGGATGCATCAAGCAGATGTGCAGCAATATTGTTATGCATCTATATCTGATTAATTTCACTGTATATTGCATTTGAAATGGAGACAGATCAATTCTTAATACTACATAGTCACAAGCCCCCACCCAACAAACACACACACTCTTTGCAAGAACAGCATAATTGTGCAAATCAAAATATATTATGAAATCATTTTTTTACAAAACCAACATGACTGTGATACTTTACACTTGTTTACTAACACCTATTAGTACAATCCTTGAAATGTAATTAGCACATAGAACACTATTTCTTTATCTTCAGAACATGACACCTTGTAGACTTACTCCCAGCCAATAATAAGATGTTTTCAAGTTATATTATAATTAAACTGTGTGTATGATGATTAACAACTCACAATGAAGCACACATTGCAGAGTGAAAGAGAGAGGTTTACAATCCAATTACTTTTTTTTTAAAAAAACTTAAAAGATTTTGGTAAGGGAAAATGCTATTCATCAAGAAACAGGGAAGGAGAGTACGACATTATTTGCTTTTATTATGCAACCCTCCAGTACTGTGTAGACCGATTTACATCAGTCTTCAGCATTCATCTGTCTCCTGGGATATAGTATAATATCGATAAAACTTTTTTGGGCACTTAGTATAAAAACCTCCTGCACTACGGTATAAACACCTCTGCTGTAACACTGACGCTTTTTAGCACATGAGGCTTTTATTGCCTAATACTAGTGTATAAATGGTGCTATCACTTAAAACTACTTCTCACTGTTCTCTTAAGAATTGTCCAACATTGCAATGTGTTTTTATTCTGTAGAGAAAAAGGCACTATTGGAGACTAGACAGCAAGTGCATTACCCTCTTTCAAAATGATACCGGAAGCAAATATTACAAGGTAAAAGATTCCTTATCTGACATTAGCAAATAATATAAAATTATGCATGCTGAACATTACTGAAGTTGAAATCAGAATTGAGGTTCTTATTCCAAAGGATTATTTGAAGTAACTGAATGTTACAGTGATACATATTCAGTCTACACCATTTTGCATTTTCTACCCATATTCCACTTGGAGCAAATTATTAGACTTGCCTGTTCTCAATGAGGAATATAGGTGATTTTTACTTGAGGTGATTTTCACAATTGCTGACTCCTTCACAGTACAATAGAAGACATCCTTGCTCAGACTTTTGATATTTTAAACAGGGAAAAATGGTTCATTATATTTGGAAATTTATATTATCAAAAGAACAAGGACTAAACAGATTCAGAATATGGGCTCCACTGTGATACTATACATTATAAACTATTGAATGATCTGCCAACTCACATCTAGATAAGATTTCAGGATGGAAACATTAAATGCATTAAAAACATGACTGATACTGTTGTCTAATGTGGCTGCTTCTTATTCCCCAAAATCTACCTTTGATTTCAAATGAAGTTGTATTGTTGTCATTCAGAACTCTGCAGCTCGTGTACTGTCCCACACCAGGCTTCGCGACCACATCACTCCCACCCTCGCTCAGCTCCACTGGCTCCCCATCCCCCAGAGAATCGATTTCAAATTCCTCATCCTCACCTAGAAGGCCACTCACGGTCTTGCTCCCTCCTACCTCTACCACCTACTATCCCCTTACTTACCTGCCCTTAACCTCCGTTCCTCTGGCTCCAGTCTGCTCCACATCCCCTGTCCTAACCGCCTTACCATCGGTGGCCGGGCTTTCAGCCTCTCAGCCCCTAAGCTCTGGAACTCCATCCCCCAGTACCGTCGCCTTGCTTCCTCCCTTTCCTCCTTCAAGGCTGGTCTCAAGACCTTTCTCTTCAACCGTGCCTTCAGCTCCCCTCTCGACTCTCTACCCCCTCCTCGCTCCCTCCCTTCCCTCCCCTCACCCTGCCCATTTCCCCCCCTGCTCGGGTCCCGACCCAACTGTCCAGCTCCTTGGGACATCCTCCTGACGTGAAAGGCGCTCTATAAATGCAATCTTGTTGTTGTTTTGTATCTCCTGTATTTCGAGAGCTTCTTTAACAGTCTGTAATTTTTAATTACAGGAAATTCCACTATCTGAAATTTTGTCCATGGAACCTGCAAAAAACTTTAGTTTACTGCCTACTGGAGCCACCGCTCATTGCTTTGAAATTACCACTGCAAGTGTGGTCTATTTTGTTGGTGAAAATTTGACAAATTACTTGAGTATACCAACAAATAACAGCGTGTTGTCCAGTGGTACTGGGCTGGATGTTGCCCGGATGTGGGAGATGGCAATCCAGCATGCCTTGATGCCAGTCATTCCAAAGGGCACATCGACAGGATCAGTACACAGTCACCATAGTAAGCCAGCTTTGGAAAACAGTTTTGGACACTCAGTGGAACACTTCTATTTCTTCCTGCGTTTCAACAGTATCTTTATGTGAAGATTTTTTTGGTCAATTTATTTAGTTTCAATGGTTATTAATCTAGATGTACAATATGTTTACACACACACACACCATAATCATTGGAGGCTAGAATACTAGTGAACTTGGGTAATCCATGTCGACTATAATAACTTATGACACCATCAGATTGTTGCTTGTGGATCTAGTGAAAAAATTAAACTATTTTTCACCCACCTCAATTTGAAAGTAGTATTAAAGACTATTCTTTCCATTGAAAACTCTAAACAGGAATTCTGATAAAGTGATATAATCTATATCTAGATCACTGTACAAAGTGCCCATGTATAGATTAGTATCATACAACACACACCAGCCAAATCCTTCCAATATATAAATAGCTTAAAGTAATAAACAACATGAATAATTGCCATATAGTACAAAATGTTTCAGCTCAATGAACCCAGTTTTATTTTCTTTATCAGGAGATGTGTCCATCAGTATCTCAGTGTCCAATTGCCAGATTGAGGAGAATGTGGTGAGTTTTATTTGCAGAAGAGAAAAGCACTTCATGTTCACAAAGTGTAATGAAAATCCTTGTTTTCAGCCCACTTGAGCCATTTTAAATCACAGACGCTCTTAGAGAGTTAATCTATTTTTTTTTCTGCACTGCCTGTTTGTGTCTGGTCTGAGTGGCCAACTGGGTCTTCCAGAATTCTGCAAATGGATATCTATGGCTGATCTGAAAAATAACCACCCGATTCAATACTAGCTGATTATTTTCTCTTCAAAATTCATACTCACTGCCTCTGTCTTAACCTTATCCTGCTTGTGTCTCTGTGGACCAACCAATTCTGTACAATATCAGGTCATGCAAAGAAGTTGAAGAAAATATTACAGTAATAAAGCTGCTCAATTTCAGGCTAGCTTCATTACTGTACTAGTAAACCCAGACGACTAAAAATACTGAAAACAATTTGAGCTACATTCAGCATTCCAAAAACATTATCTTGTCCAATCATTACTTGTGTTCCTTCCTCTTCTTTCCCTGTGTGTTATTTTGTTTATTTTTAACTTTGCTCCTATTTTCTATTTGTCCAATAGATTTTTACCCCAATGATTTATCATTATAATATATGTTTACCTTTCCTGTTCTCCAGCTAACTGTCCATTTTGCAACCATTAATCTTGAAAAGATTAATGACTGACTGGGTTGCAACACAGATGTTTCTTTAGAACAATCTTTAAAGCAATTTTTGTATCTATAATAAAAACTGGGAGCTGCAAAAGTACAAACATATTAGTGTGTCCAAGATCTAACACTGCACAGGGATGTAATTATCTTCATAAAACTCTAATGGATAAAGATTTTATCAGCTGCAGTTTTATATATTGTGCTGAATTTTGAAAATCCATGGAATGCACAAATCTATCACTGTAGTAGGTGTTTCTGTGAGAAATTAACAATTATAAGTACCTCTCGCTCACTGGAGGAAAATCAAGAGAAACATTATAGGGTATACCTTTGGAATGTCTTAAATAAGGGAGGAATTAGAAGAAATTGTAAGATCACAATAGTGCATGTTATTCCAGTGCTGGGCTTTTATACCATCCCACTTTACATGTCTTGTTGTTGAAGCTCCCTTGCAAGCAATACAATTTGAAAAGTTTGTTAAATTGTATCAGAAGGTGTCAAAGTACAGTGATATTTCCATCTTCCAACAGGATATCAGTACAATATATCAAATATTTCCAGATGAAGTCCTGGGATCGGGACAGTTCGGAATAGTCTATGGAGGTAACACAACTTAAAATTTAGCAATTACCAATTAGAACTAAACGGTACAAGTCAATTAAGATTAATCTATTATATGCGCTTGTATAATTATCGGTAATGGAGTTGTTAAATAACTTTCTCAAAAATGTACGCTGGAGTTATGCTGCCTGGAGTGAAGATGAGCTTACATTGCCTGATTCACTTTTATTTCAGATCAGAAAAAAACAAATGTAAATGGAAAGTAAATGGCTAAAATTAGAAAACCAGAAAAGATAAGATAAACCTGCAATGTTCCACTTAAAATCATAAGCAAGTATTATTCAATCTGAAAAGCAGCTTGAAAAATTGTAATAAAGAGAAGATACATTCTGTTCAACATATTTTCCCCATAACTATGAAATAAAATATCCTTGTAATATATTTTACCTATAGTAATATAATTCCTTCGCCTTCTGGGACTCATCTGTGCCACTCTGGAGCCATATGCTACCTTTAGAAGCTGGGTAGATCCCAAAGCAGCTCCACTTCCTTCATCAGGAACAGTAATTTTTGGATCATGGGTGCTAATCTGGAACTATCTGCCCTTAGGGAAGCAAAATCTCCAAGTTGACATTCAATGCATACTCACTGGTCATGTGCTTTCCAAGGGTTGGTGAGGTCCCAATTACCTCCCAGTGAGTCTAAATTGATTGCTCTTAGTAAACTGAATGGAGCTGATCTGAGACACGCTTAGTTCCTGTCAGGCACATACCCTGGAGCAGTCTAGCAGTTGAGAATGCAAATCTCTGAGATATGCTAAACATAAAGATTCCTGACTGCAGTAAGAGATGCAAATGTGCATGTATTTTTATGTTCCATTGTTAACGCAAGTACTTTAATGGAAATCATTCCCCAGAATTTTGTTTCCCCCTTCAACATTAAATGTTTAGGAATTGGTAACATTAATACACACACCACACTCACACACTGTTTCCTGTCTGTCATCAGTGGCAGTAGAAAGCAAAGCAAGCAAGATGAAATCTAGAGATAATTCCATCCTCCTCAAATGCTGTAACTGACTGAAATATAAAAAGAGCTGGGATGAATAGTTAGTTACGGTTGAGACTGAAGACTCGAAGGATAAATGAGACAGGGAGATTACTCTGTGGATCAGTGTAGTGCATATGCTGTTCTGAGCCATAAATAGTGTCGGTGCAAGACTGCTGGTCAGGATTGAATATTGTACATTGTAATATCAAGATCGATATGCTGGAGTTCGCTCAATTATCTGTGATAGAATCAAGTAGAAATTTCATAAGGCTTTACTTGTTGACCTCCCTCAGAAGAGTACAAAAGTTAGTTAAAACTCACAATGCACTATCTTGTATAGGCTCTTTTGTCAGAATCAAACAATATTTCTCATTCCTTATTTATGTCCATTATGATTTGATTTCCTTTTTAGTGAGATGTTAGGGATTCCCAAATTAAACATTGGATCACTCGTCGGAGATTGTGTCTGATGCCAGTCACAGCCATTTGATGTTAATCCCCTCAAAGCAGTTACTATTTTCATAGAATTCCTACCATAACACAGTAACAGCTACAATTAAATGTTAATGCTGGCTTACGCTGGGTTTCTGCACATGATAAATTCAACATGGGAACATTGTTGAAAGCACTATTTGGGTTTGAAAATACGCCAGTGTTTGCTTGACAGTCTTCATTCAGCTTTGCTGGTTTGTCAATTTTGCTGGCTGTGAATTTCACAATCTAATATTTGCAGATGGAGTTGTAAATAATGCCAAAAATCCTGTTTGCAAATGGAACATTTTTGATCCCACTTTCTCAGCAGTACTCGAAAAAAATATGCTTCGGTATAATATGTAAAGTTTGCCACACCTCTACACATGTGTGTTTGAGGTGGTGTTGGGCGGAATGGGAACCATTTTTTGTTACAATTTTTCCACTGCGATTTTTTGAACTTTTTCCAGTCTTATTGAGTCCCTCATCTCATCCCATCTCATTTTCTTGTGTCTCTTCCCATACTTTTTCTACTTGCTCTTGGTTTCAAAAGTTATTTTATAGTGTTTAAATAATTTCATGAGTTAATGAGTCAAAGATTTCTGTATGTACCATGGTTTCAATCTATCTGCACGTTTTTTAGGCAAACATCGTAAGACAGGCAGAGACGTAGCCATCAAAGTAATTGATAAACTACGATTTCCTACAAAGCAAGAGAGCCAACTTCGCAATGAAGTTGCCATTTTACAGGTAAGGGAGAGAAGTTAGTACTCTGGCACAACATGTGTAATAATTTGGGTAAGGGACTGGGTGGCATAGTGGCTTAGGTTAGCATCTTTTACCTTTGAGAACATGTTTTAAGCATTGCCAGTGCTAGCTGTAAAATGTGTTTGAACCGTTTTAAGTACTTCATGGTGAATACAGGGACAAAATATTAAGGCACACACAATGTCAGTGTAAATTAATCATTTACCATCTTGTGTCATATTGAACAAGGGTGAGAAATGGAAAAAAAATATTTACACTAGAATAGCAAGGAGTCAGAAGTTAGGCTGAGACATGCAAGAGTAGATGTACAAGTAGTAAAGATATTCCTTGGTTTAATATTATCACCTCCTTGGCATGGGAAGGAGCTGACCTCACACCAAAGGTCCTCACGCCTGCCCCGCCCCGTTAAGAATTTGCAGAGTTTGCTGAGAAAACAACACTTTCTCCTCCAGTTTGCATTGAAATTCTACAGCCCACTGCTGGATTAACAACCTTGGATAGAATTGAAAGCTTTAATTGTTTCTTTTCAGTACTTGACTGGTGTCAAAATGAGTTAATTGAAGTTTTGCCTCCTCATTGTTTAAAATTTATGATATTAGGCCATTCTGGAATGCAGAGTTTTGGGTAGAGATGCGATGGTATAAATGATTCAATGTAATAGACTTTACTGCGTCTGTAACACCTGGAGGAAGTTAACCCCATATAAAGTATGTTCCAAGTAAAATGTTCTTTCTGTATGAAAATCAAATCTTTTGCTGCAGATGCAATGTCTTACTTGGATAAGAATTTATTTCCCTAGAACCTGCATCACCCTGGTGTAGTGAATTTGGAATGCATGTTTGAGACTCCAGAAAGGGTGTTTGTTGTCATGGAAAAGCTCCATGGAGACATGCTGGAGATGATCCTGTCGAGTGAGAAAGGACGACTGCCAGAACGGATAACAAAGTTTCTTATTACACAGGTATGTGACTATTTCTGGGGTCAGTCAATGGAAAATGAAACAAAAATGAGTTCAGAATACCGATTGCTATATATTCATTGCAATTTGTTTATAATAATAATCCTTGCATTTGAATATAGTGTCTCATTTTGAAACATTTCAGAGTTTACTTTGAAGTTTACTATTTGTAAGTGAATATGGCAGCCAATTTGCACATGACAATGTACAACAAACAGCCATGGCCTTTCTTTTAAAAATAAATCTGGGTGATTGTTGGCCAGGAAAATGGGAGAAACTCCTTTCTCTTTTCAAATCATGCCATAGGATCTTTAAATATCTACAAAAACAGACAGGCGAAACCTCAGATTAACATCTTATTCCAAAGCATGGCACCTTCAACAATACAGCACTGGTACAGACCGCACTGACACTCCAATCCAATGTGTTCAAAGCTTATAGAGGAGTTTACACTGCTGAGCCAGTGCACAGATTATCTTAGCCAACAAATGCCAGATAACATTTGTTGGTCAAACGTTTGTTGGACATTGCTGTGGGAAAATTGGTTGTCGCATTTGTTTAGTTATACACAGTCACTGCACTTCATAATAAAATCTTTTGAAGCCTTTTGAGATGTCAACAATTTGATAAGGCACTACTATATCAAATGCAAGGATGATTATTGCAGTTTGGATTTACAGTGTGTAGGACTAATTTGTAATCTTGAGTTTTCAGGGTTGACTGAGGACTAGTTAAGTGCTTCAGTCATTTCTGTATTGCAGATCTATTTACTCGTTCCCCCATAATGCTGAGATCAATTAACTTTGCCCATCACATATGACCATTCTGAGAGTCCAGGGAAATGTATTGGTTAAAGCAAAACTTTGTTGTGTTTTAAATAACTGAACCAAGTTGCTCATAAACCAAAGGGTAATAATAATAATCCTTGCATTTGATATAGCGCTTTTCACGTCTTCTAGACGTCTCAAAGCGCTTCACAGAATATACCGTAAAGTGAATTGACTGTATATTTGTTGGCGAAATGTGGCAGCCAATTGCATACAGCAGTGTCCCAAAAACAGTTGTGGATTGAGTAACCAAATTATTATTCTTTTTTTTTCTTGAGGGATTATTATCAGGCATGTGGAGTAAGGAAACTTGCCCAAGGTTTCACCCTGCTGGGAATTGAACCCAGGTCTCTCGCTTGCAAGGCGAGTGCTCTAATCGAAAGAAAAAGTCATTTAAACGAGATGGAAGGAAAAAATGAGAACCATTAAAGATTTAAAATCAGTCTGTTCCAAAAGTTTATATTGAATTTACAGCAAATAGGCTTTGTTGCATGATACTTTAGTAATTCAATATTTTTCAAACAGATTCTGGTTGCTTTGCGACACCTCCACTTTAAGAACATAGTTCACTGTGACCTGAAACCAGAGAATGTGTTGCTGGCATCGGCTGATCCCTTACCACAGGTGAGACGCGCGTTCAAAGAAAGAGCACTTAACAGTGATGGAGTCTGATTTGGAGCCAGAATGGGGGGAGGGGGAGAGGTAACTGTAAGCATGGTTGAAACGGAAGGTTTTCAGGCGGGATTTGAAAAAGGGGAGAGGGGACAAGATGGAGGGAATGAGGGAGAGTGTTCCACAGTTTTGGGGCATGGTGGCTGAAAGCATGACCTCCAATGGTAGAGTAGAGTGTGCGAGGGACAAGTGCCAGTCGAGCGGAGGTGCCGGGTGGTGGATTGGGGAGTGAGGAGGTCGGAGAGGTAAGGAGGTGCTAGGGAGTGAATAGATTTGAACATGAGTGTGAGGATCTTGAAGTGGATCCGTTGGGTGATGGGGAGCCAGTGGAGCCTGGCCAGCACTGGTGAGATGTGGGTACGAAGTTTGGTCTGGGTAAGTATGTGGGCAGCAGAGTTCTGAATGAGCTGGATTTTTTGAATAGTGGAGCTGGCGAGACCGGCAAGGAGTGCATTTCAGTAATCGAGACGGGAGGTGACAAATGCATGCACGAGGGTTTCGGCTGCATTTCGGGTAAAGTACGGTTAGAGGCGGGCAATGTGGTGGAGGAAGGTTTTCTGGTCAGGGACTGGATGTGGGGGAGGAAGGACAGCTGGGGGTAGAACCGGACACTTAGATTGAGTACTGGTTCAGTGAGTCTTGAGGGAGAGCCCAGGGAGGTTGAGGAGTTTAGATCTGCGGGTATGAAGAGTGTGGCTTCCATCTTGTCCATATTCAGCTGCAGGAAGTTTGCACTCCTTTAATACTTATTTTAATTGTTTTTCAACTATAGGTTAAACTTTGTGACTTTGGATTTGCGCGAATAATTGGCGAGAAATCCTTCCGCCGATCTGTTGTGGGCACACCAGCGTACCTGGCGCCAGAAGTGCTTCGGAACAAAGGTTACAACCGATCTCTAGACATGTGGTCTGTTGGGGTTATTGTCTATGTTAGTCTCAGTGGCACCTTTCCATTTAATGAAGATGAAGACATTCACGATCAAATTCAGAACGCAGCTTTTATGTACCCACCAAATCCCTGGAAGGAGACCTCCCATGAAGGTAATTGGGATGAAAAAGATGTAAAACTTTTGAAAAAAATGAATCGGTTAAACAGAAAGTAGGGATGTTTGTTTCTCCTATTACTGGCTTTAGCGAGCAGTGTGTGGTGTAGCTGGGCAAGAGTGCCCCGGAGCCCTCATGGCACAAACTTTCATTGCTTTTTAAATTAAGGCTGTAGAGTTCGCTTTTAAATTTAGTTTGTGAAATTACAAATGAGCTTGCAAAGTCTGAAAGTACAGATATCAGCCTGACTAAGTTGGTAGCATCTTCTCTGAGCCAGAAGGTTGTGAGTTCAAGCCCTATGCTGGGCTTGCCTTAGTTATCGTCTGATGACACTTCCTAAAAGCTTTCCTGAGGATGGAGAACAGTGAGAATCTTACAGGTCGAGGCCAGGAACCCCAACTCGCCTCGGAGCTGCCCTCCTAGAGCTGGTCAACAGGAATCTCTCTGAGCCATTACACTTTTCAGGAGACGGAATCACTAAAGATGTTTTGATTTTGACAAAGTGTATGCAAAATGCAAAGTATTTTTATCATTATTATACTCACAGCAAATGAAAGTCAAATCGAGAAAATTATTGGGAGAATGGGAGGAGACAGAGAACATCAGCGTAAAAAGAAATGATTATAAAATCAATGGTTAATCATTGGTCCTTAAATTTCAGGACCCAGCACTGCTCTTGGGATGGCAGGTTTGAAATCACAACATTTCCTGGGATTTTTGCCTGGCTTATGGGTTTGATGGTAGAGCATAATATATAATAATAATAATAATCCTTGCATTTGATATAGCGCTTTTCACGTCGGGAGGACGTCCCAAAGCGCTTCACAGAACACACTGTAAAGTGAATTGACTGTATATTTGTGGGCGAACGCGGCAGCCAATTGCGCACAGCAATGTCCCACAAACAGTTGTAGATTGAAAATGACCAATTTATTATTGTTTTTGGTTTTGGAGGGATTATTATTAGGCGTGTGGAGTAAGGAAACTTGCCCAAGGTTTCGCCCTGCCTGGAATTGAACTCAGGTCTCTCACTTGGAAAGCGAGTGCTCTAACCACTGAGCTACAGGACTCCACATGAGATTGAGATTGGAGAAAATGCTTAGCAGTACTGCTTTTTTTTATGTACATCACTATATACCCCAGTGTTCACTTTCCAAATAAGAAATTAAATTCAAGCCCTTGGAACCTAAACACTGTTGAATTATGGGAGAGTGGTACAGTCTACAATTATCAGTGTATTTTTGCTTCACGATAACTCAATTTGACTTGAATATACCAAGGAGCAGTCATATTGATAAACAGAATTCCTTGCATCTGCCAAAGCATTTGTAAACTGTCTTTACAGCTCCTGTCAGTTGGGTATGTGTTTTTCCCCCCTGTGTATTCATTCAGCTGAATGATGCTGATGGATAGCTTTTGGAATTCCACGTCCTGAGGTCAAATTCACAGAGCCAATACTTGACCCTTCAGATAAGCTTTATTTGCTTTGCATGTACTTGTTTTTATTCACACATCTGGCTTTAATTGATACTTGTGGATTTTTTTTAAAAAAAATACCACTTACCAACTGATGGTTCTTGTGTTCTAGCTATTGATCTCATCAATAACCTATTGCAAGTGAAAATGAGGAAGCGGTACAGCGTGGATAAGACTCTCAGTCATCCTTGGTTACAGGTGAGTTAATGATTTCTAACAGTATTTGTATGTAAGATACTCATTCAGAATTTCTTATATTTGTGATTTCTTAAACAAATCCTTTCAGATGTTTGAACCGTCCAACTGAAGAACGGTTTCAAAATCTTGACAGGAATTTTTGGTGACATTTGTGACTATGGACATTTGATTCAAAGAGTCATATTGAATAAAACGACTTGTCATAAAAGTAACCTTTCAGTAGCAAATGGCCTTTTGCAGACTTCAAGCCATGTTTCTGCATTGTACCACAAAATACAGTCAATCCACTTTACAGTATATTCTGTGAAGCACTGAGTCGGGTCAATGACTTGATAAGGTGCAAATATAGCAAATGTGATTTGTTGTTGTACCAAGATCTGCAAAATGATATCCAAAAGCATTTCAAACAATGTGATTGATTTAGCAATTTAAAGAAATCTATGGAAGAAGTTTCAATTCACAGTATTTATTTGAATAATTAAATGCAATTTATCCTTCTCAAAGATTAGTTAATTTTCAGAGGATTTTTTGCAATTTAGTTATCAATAACAGCTCTGAACCCACTGATTTAGTTGCCTTGTCAAATGGCAGAGCCAGAGGCTGGAATAAATATTTAATAGTACTGCCCTTCTGCGTCTTTCATTATAATATATCCCAGATTTGACTTTCCAAGGTGAAATTCAAGCCCTGGATATCTAAACACTACTGAATTATGGGACAACATTCAAAGCAAAACCCCTTTTTTTTAAAAAAATCCGTTATGAAATCTCGCCTCTGGGTAAGAAGCTTGTGAGTTCAAATGATGCAATAATGCAACGTCAGATTGTCAGGAGCTTTGCTGAACATTTCTCCAAGACAATATTCATTGTTTTTATTTAAGTGACAAATCCCAAGTCGTTTTAATTATCAACTGGAACAGTTTGTCCGGAAGGGTGGTAGAGGCCAGGACATTGGACTCAATAACAGGCAATTTGATTTTGTAGGGATGAAATCAGATGAGCTGAAACCAATCTTGCGATAACCCATTCATTTTACACTCAAACTGGTTTTATAAGGTTCTACTGTATTTATCTCTATTAAGTCTTAAAATTATATTGAATAAAAGAAATTGATTACTATGTACCTAAATGTTTTACAAGCATGTTAACCAAATAGTAAAATGTTGTCTAATGGCTTAATTTCCTTTGTTCCCCCAAGGACTACCAAGCATGGCTGGACTTACGGGAGCTCGAGTGTAAATTTGAAGAACGCTACATCACTCACGAGAGTGATGAGTTCCGCTGGGAACAATTTGCTGGACAGCATGGGTTGGAGTATCCAGCTCATCTGAAGGATAGAAATGCTGACTTTAGTGAGAATGCAGAGGTGGAGGAGGCAGAAATGAAAGCTCTGAGCGAGCGGGTCAGCATTCTGTGAAAGGCAGCAAAGTGTCCAGTATTCCAGGGAAATTCGAGAACAGTAGTCTTAAACTGTAGTCACAAGTTACAACTTGTGCCATAACCACAACTTAAGACAGGAGCATGGTTTCAGCTAATAAAAAAAATCCTTGCAAAGCAACGGCCATTAAATACGCAGTTTCAACCTCCCATTACAATGTGGCCCTAGTTAAAAAGTCCTTGTATCCTCGAGATTCAATTCATCAACTTCATTTATTGCATTTCAGTGCATATATTTTTGCGTGCATGTGACATGGTCTTATATAAACTGTGCTCATAGGAGGCACTGAATTTACAATTGTTGGTGAATATATTGTGTTTTTCACATTCCATGATGGTATCCAGTGTGCCTTTCCTGGCATACATTTTGATGTACTCTGCAACTCATTTGTAGTTGGAGAGCTACCCATTTGTACATTTTTGCTTCATAATGTGGTTTGAACTCTTTCAGTATTTAGCCGTATGCCAACTCTTGGAAGAGTATGACATAGCTGCTGTTCTGTGAACAATTTCAGCTTGTTTAGAACAAAAGATTTTTTTAAGTGTAGATGTAACTTTTGTGATAACCGCATTGGGAAGGTGATACTTTAAAACACCAAATTGCAAAAAGAGATGGTGGTGTGGTGGGGGGGGGGGGGGGGGGGAAGAGATAGCACACAAAGACTTATACAGAGATGGAACAATTCTATTGTTTTATGTACAAATTGAGCTGCTCTTGTAAGCCTCAATGCCTTATTTATGGTATTCCTTACAGGGTAGGTCAGAATGAAGTCTGCTACCTTCTTTCCGAGAGATTCTTGTTCTATTTTAACTCAAAATTGCTTGATACCACCTGGCCTCTGTCTAAAAAAATTTAATAAATTAAAGTGTTATCTAAGCATGTGTACCAGTTTCTGGAGGTTTGATTTGCTCTCAACGCCCTTCCAAAATTCCAAAGATATGAGAATCCTAATTTCACGATCTCCTAGAATATTGACTGCTTATTTTGGTCAAATTCTTTTGGCTTGGGCCACAGTCAGGAGGTAGAGGAGAAATAATTATGCCCATTTGAAAGTCAGCCTGAGAGAGCTTTTAAAAAATAAAAAGGCTGTCATTTTACTTGTTTTAGACTAAATTTTCTTCATCATGACTCAGTCATGGCCTTGCCTGTGCAGAGGAAGGAAATGCTCCAAGGATTATTGTCCTGGCAGCAACGGAAACACCAAAGGTTTCAAACAGTTAGTCTGGATTTAGACAACTGAAGCCCTGGGACAGCACATAAAGAAAGGTTGCGATCCCCAGTGATATTCCTAGCATTGCATTAGATGACATTATTGTAGCACAACATACAGTACAACAAAAAATCAGTTGTTCAAGATAAGAATCTACACCTGGGTGCTGGCACCCAGCAGATATGTCAAGCAAGGTTTGGCAAATGAACAGTGGCATTTAAAGCAATTGTTAACAGTAATTGTTTAATGTACAGCTCAATTATTTTAAGTTTGCATTTAGTAAATTTGAAACCTGACACCACAAAGTTGAAGCAACTGGCACTTGAGTGAACACGGTAACTTCTGCAATCGTACCAACCAAACAGATTCTGATGAAAAGCAGGTACAAAGCAGGTTAAAAGAACTTCAAGTAAATGCTGCCTTTGTTTTTTTTACATTATCTTAGAATGTCCTGCCTTTAATGTAGGCAATGATGCTTGCAGGAGTTTCACGCACTGGGAATAAAGTGGAATCAACTGCTGACATAACCTGGAATCGTACAATTTCTTATCCTGTGTTTCAGTGAACATTGAATAACGACTTCTCAATACCATATATTCAAAATTCATACTGAAACAATAATACTTTCAACTAAATACTTTTTCCTCATTTTTGTGATGTTTTAAATTGCAACTGAGTTTCCATAGTGGAGTCATAATAGCAGTCAATTTTTATACATTATTCAAGCTAGATGGGATTTGGCTGTAGCTGATTGAAATTGATATAAATTTCTTCAATTTCTGGAAGAATGCCATTAAGCTCACAATTGATTCTATGTAGTGTTGTCCTTGTTGTCATTACAGACCTTCTTCAGTCATTAGAAATCTAGATTGGTCTAGGATACAAAAAGTTTCGCTCTTCAGCAAACTCACCTGAGTCGACATTACAAATCTCTATTCTTCTTTCAGTGTTTGTTCAACCAGTTCTTAATCTTTTTCAATTGAAGTCTTCTTCTGCCATTCTGGCATCTGTAAAAAGGAGAAACATTAATATCAATGTCAACTTGTTAAGGTTTCCTTTTCTGGTTTATAAATTACACAAATCCTTTATCCAAAGGTTTATATAGATGCTTGTAAACACAGCAAAGCCAAATAACAAGTGGAAAAAGTTCTATTCAGAATCTTCAGATGCCAACAATCACTTTGACTCAAGAGAGGCATCTTACTCGGAGAATTAGTAATAAGTAGCAACTTCCTCTTTCTTCCTGGAAATGCCAAGTGTACAAGTTACAAAGCAGAGTTGAATGGATGAAATGCAATGATGGAGTCAAAGCCTGGAGTTTTGAATAGTTTATCCCTGGGGCTGGGGGATTAGTTTTTTAAGAAATGACATAGACATTTACAGCACCATTACTCTCAGGTGGATTCAGCAGTCAATGACAATTGTCAGTTTACAGAATGACAGAGACACTCAAAGAGGCATCTCAGACTCAGAATCTTTTTCAAAGAGCAATTTGTAATACCCCAAATCACATAAGGGGGGCTATTGTCATCTATACCATCCCAAATTATTCTTCTATTAAAATTATATTATTCAACATCGAAACACCTTAGGTAACTACAGTCTGTGGAAAAATTGAAGTGCAGAATTTTGTTGCTCAAAATCTTTCCAGTAAAACATTTCACTTTTCTAACCAAGTGGAAACTGCTGTTTCTGTGAATCAGCAGTGACTCACCCATGTATATTGATAATCCTTGCATTTAGTCCATGCCCGTTTGTGGGACATTCCGCAAATTAGCTGACATGTTTCGCCCACAAGCCTTCAATGGTGTGAAAGGATTATTATTGTTATTATTTGGTATAAAGTCTTTCATGTTAGGAGGACGTCCCAAAGCCTCTCAGGATTTACTGTGGTGGAGTGACTGTGTCCTTTTGGGTGAAACGTGGCAGCCAATTTCCCACAACACAGCAATGAAGTGAATGACCAATTTTATTTGGGGGGATTGTTGGCCAGGACACCAAGAGAAACTCCTATTTTCAAAGAATGCCATGGGATCATTAACATTCACCTGATCAGGCAGATGGGACCACGGTTTAATGTCTCATCCAAAAAGATAGCATCTTCAACAATCCAATACCTCCACAGCGCTACATTGGAGTGTTAGCTTAGAATACGAGTTCAAGTCCTACGATGGGGCTTGAACTCATATCATTCTGACTCAGAGGCGAGAGTGCTATCACTGAGCCAGGCTGACATGTTGCTTCAAATTTGCTTCCCTAAAACAGTAACAATTCCCTTTTAAGCGAAGATTTGAACTGCAAGTTACATGTAAATAGACTGTCAGCTAAACGGCTATTCAAATTCACAACATTTCTGTGAGTCAATGGTTGAATGGAATGGCTCCTTTTTCTGCACCTTCCAGTTAATCATACTTTCCAGTATGGTGATTATGGTGTCATAATCATCTGGATTGGAAGATTGGGAAAGTAGATCAGACGAACGGAAAACAGTACAAAGCAGTGTGAAATCTGTTTTTCCAATAATATTCAATCATGTGACCTGACTTTAAGATGAAAACGATATGGGTAAATTGTGCTGAGTTTATAGAGGTGAATTAGACTTATATTTTCCACCCTAAATATAGTCATTGTTTTCGATTATTCTGTCAACTCAGATTACAAAAGGATTTAAGGTTGCTCTCCGAGCTGTAAACCTGTGTACGTGGGGTTTCCACACAAAACATGATGGATTTATATTAGAAAAACAGCCCCAAATGAAAAACAAATGTGAGTGTTTTAGGGCACGACAAGTTCATTTTAGTGTTTATTGTTAAACAAACAGCAATTTTATTACACACACTTTTTCTTTGTTTTGTACGCGTTCTATTCAAATATTACTGCTGGCATTAACACTGGGTGTGATTTCAATGTAACTGTGCATGTGTGACAGCCAGGAAAGGAAACGGAAGGAATTCTATCCAAAATGTACTGCACCCCATGGTGTGCTCCAGCAAAATTAATGAAAATAAACATATGGTTTCTTTTTGTTCCCATTATGCTACACCATCTGATTCTGTTTTAACCTAAGACTGAAATTAAACATTTCATGAAGTTGAAATGAATGTACACACTCCATAATTTCCCTTTTCTTCTTCAACCTCTGCACTGCAGCCATTAACATAGCAATTCTTCTGCTATTCACTGATAAGGCACCAGAAGGAAGCCTACAGTTCTCCACATGAGATGATGGATATAGCTGTAGGACAATGTTACTGTGTGTCAAGAAGCCACATGGCCAGATATATCTCTGGCTGCAATCTTCAAACAAATCCTCTGCTTCTCTCTCACTTCTTAACCACTTTTCTCGAAATGCGAAATATCAGGATAACAAGGTGAAGGATAATGCTGGAAAATTCAGCATTCAAGTTCCTCTAACCAGCTATAGAATGGGTTAGATGTGAAGTAAGACTCCCTCTCCTCAAGCCTAGATTAAAAGCAGCCACTGGTTCAGCAATCTGACATTTCTCTACCAGCTACTCTTTCAGCATGGCTGAAAATTAATTACAGGCAATCTTATGCTGTGGAGTCCCAATTATTGCTAGGAATCGAGTTAACTTACTAATCTCATTTAGCATCCCAATCAGACCATTACCTGGGGATAAAAGGATGACTCTTACAAGCAGTGGGTGTAACATGTCCGATGCAGGGATTCAGATCATAGAATCAGAGAGAAGGGAATTCTGGAGTACATCTTCATCTGAGATACATGATTAGTTCAAATAACTCCCAACAAAACCATTTTGCCTGCAATATAATAGATACGTAATACACATAATCCTTGAATTTGATCTAGCAGGCCAAACATCTCAAAGCAATTCAGAGCTTTTCTGTAAAAAAAATGTGTAGTGGCTAGGCTTATAGGTGAACGTATCAGCCAATTCACATACTGCAATGTTCCCCAAACAGCCATAAACTGAATAATCAATTGCACTTAGGAGGTTGTTGACCAAGACGCCAGAAGAAGTTACCTTCTCATTTTGAACAGTGTTGTGGGATCACTAATGTTCCTCTGAACAGGCAAACAGGACCTCGGTTTAACATTTCAGCGAAGGACTGCACCTTCGACATTGTAACTCTTCCCAGCACTTGATTGGAATGTTAACATAAACTCAGAGCTTTTTGGCAGTCAGCTGGGTGTCCGACACACACCGAAACCCATCACCATGTTTAAGAGTATCCAAACCAAGCTGAGCGTTCCATGCATTCAACCTATAGGTGGAAATTTCAGAGATATTTATTGGAATGGAATGTGCACTCTCTCCCTGGAGGGAAGCATCCTGCTTACCTAATTCCAGGGAATATTAGGCAAAAATTAAGATTTGGCGACCCCAGAATTTGCAATGGGGTGTTGGTGGAATCTTAAAAGTCCCAACATGGGGCTTCAAACCACAATCTTCTGACACCAGAGGTGAATGTGTTACCAATTGAGCCTGGCTGATGATGCCTGATATCTTGTTAATAAAGATTGACTTGTTATTGCGTTTTTAAAAAATATATCAAATCAATGCCTTGGCCAATACCAACAACTAGGGCTCCTCTACACAACTGATAATCAATGCCATTCTCAGAGATTAAATAAGTATCACGATCAGCATAATGTTACAGGGATTTAAACAGTTGTATGACTGAAAATACCCAATTTTAAGAACAATTTTATATGCTTCTCAACAGCGAATGTTAATGGCATCGGGGGACTGGATTTAGGAGGTTACTGCTCTGTATAGTGGGATGAATTTTACTTCCCTGATAAACATCAGCATGGGTGCCAATGCATTCCGCTTCACAGCTCAGGGCACTGTCTTGAATTTCACGCTGCCAAATAAATATTAATAACCTCATTTGCATCTACTTTTGGTGTGCTTTTGTGTCAGTACAAAAATTCTATTTGCAGAAGGAAATGACCTCACATAGTGCTACAGAAAGACAAAGCCCATTTCATTCCCTAAGACCAAGAATGAAAAATACAATAATTTTTTTAAAAATCTGTAGATACTTTACTTCAAAATCTTTCCACTGGAGCCTTAAGGATCCAGTGTTCAGTGTATACAACCGCAGCAAATACGAACAGATAGAATTCATTTGTCCCATAACACAGTGAGTGTGAAGGGTACAGTTATACTTATTTGCATGACATCGACATTTGTTCCACAACAGAAATTTAATAGATTGAGTCCTTAATGAGGGAGATGTATTAACACAGTCCCTGAAGCACTTTATCATTGTACTTTAAAGTCCAGAACTCCTTCCAACTATTTACCCTGTTATCTGGGTTTGCAAGAGAAATAAAAAGTGCAGGTGTAATTTGTACCAGCCAGGCAGCTAACCCAATCAAAACAATAACCATTCTAGCGTAGGCTTACATATTATAATATCCTGCAGATACGTAACAGATATATTAAATATGATAAATATCAAGTATGCTTGGAAGAAACAGGCAAGTTTGGACCTATGATTTCCACCACTGGTGGGTTTTCCTTGACTCAAATTACAAATCAGTTGACTTTAAAAAGCATTATTTTTTTAAAGAACTAAATGTTCAGGAAATTCCTAAATAGTTGGACAATCCATTCAAGCATTCTGAACACTTTTAAGTGTCTTTGCTTTTGTTGACTGTTTCGCTATTGCTATGGAAGTGTATGAATGCCATGCTGTCTTCATTGCTTTTTGAAATTAGAAAGCAAGTTTGACAACTCATCCTAAACAGTTGAGGCAGTCTGATCAAATGCAAAGTCAAAAGTATGGTTGAAAATCAGTAAACATACTATTCAAGAAGCCAACCCATCTAAAGTAAACTATATAAATAACAAATCAACCTAATTGTAGATAAACTTCAAAGGATAGCCCACAGGCCAAAGACTGCTCTCAGAAAATATTATTCTCTCAATACAGTGATGGAAAAAATATTAAGCCAATCTTCAGAAAAGAACATGATTCAAATCAACAAGACACATCTCAAATACAGCTCACGCTGGGACTGACAGTTATAGTCCTGGGGAAATTCCTACTTACATAATTTCCTCAGTACTATAAAGCATGATATGACTTTGCCATTACCTGCTAAGCGGTCTATTATGAAAAAAACAAAGAATGTGTCTGAGCTCTAAGCACTGATT
Source organism: Callorhinchus milii (assembly GCF_018977255.1). NCBI lineage: Eukaryota > Metazoa > Chordata > Chondrichthyes > Chimaeriformes > Callorhinchidae > Callorhinchus > Callorhinchus milii. The sequence continues at coordinate 11,742,875 of NW_024704750.1, read as the reverse complement.
TGTGTCATGCTATTAAGCATGACCCTTTATAACATATGTACTGTTAATATGTATGGTTCTGATCATTTTGCTTCTTAATACTATTTGATTTAACTGAAGAAAAATAAAAGGAATATAAAAATTCCAGTGAAATCCCAATGGGGTCAGGATTCATTGAAATGTGCTCAGAATAGCTTTCTCACACTTGGACAATAATCATCTATCTGATGCTAATGCATCTGTTAAAGGACAGCTTCACTATCCACAGGAAGGCAATTCAGCCTTCATAATTTTCTGTTGCAAATTAACTTACAAACATGAGTAAAAGAAACTTTGTGTCTGTTTAATGTACAGTATTTTTAAACAAAAATAGTTGCTTTTTTAAAAAGGCAAACAGTGTAAAGTATTCATATGCCTAATACTTTGTAAGGGTCCTAATAGTTACACTCAGTTTGATGTATACAATAAACAGATGATCTCAGCAATAATAAGAACATAAGAATTAGGAGTAGGAGTAGGCCATTCAGCCCCTCGAGTTTGCCCCGCCATTCGATAAGATCATGGCTGATCTTCAGACCTAACTCTAATTACCTACCCTATCCCCATTTCCCCTAATCCCTCTATTTTGATGTTCAAGGACTGAGCATCTACAGCCTTCTGGGGTAGTGAATTCCATAAATTCACTACCTTCTGAGTGAAGAAATGTTTCCTCAACTCTGTTCTAAAAGGCTGACCCTTAATTTTAAGACTGTGACCCCTGGTTATAGATTCTCCTACCAGGGAAACAGACCCTCACTGTCTACTTTATCCAGCCCTTTAAGAATCTTATATGTTTCAATAAGATCTCCCCTAATTCTTCTGCAGTAATGGTGTGTTCAGCCAATCTTTCACAATTTATTCACATCTCCATTGGCTCATAATTCACAGTTTCTCTGCTGCTTAAAATACTGCCTTACCACCTTAATGTCAAGTTTGTATCTTTGCAATACCTGTGGACAAACTACAATTGCAATTGCTATGAAGAAAATCTGCCTATTAAGCGAAGGAAAATAACAACTACGACTGCAGGACCACTGATCATCAGGTGCAGTCTGCAAGGTGAGCTATAAGTGTAGAGTTTCACAGTAGTGCAGCTGATGGCTTGCAGAAATCCAAACAAAAGAAAGCTACACCTGACAATCATTTGATGATATGGATGGAGGTTGCAATATTGCCTTTAAAAAGCCAATGGTTTCTCAAAAGTGCAAGAAAAACAGCGGTAAGATCAACCCATGAGCATTTTCCCCCACAATACAGTGACAAACACAGCTTTCAAAATGCATCAACCCAACAAGCACAGTGTCATGGAGTTGATCCCTATCACAATAGCCAATACTTTTTCAGAAGAGAAATGAGGTGAATGAGTAGTCAGGCAATCACACTTTAATCCACCACAGGTGAGGTTTCCTTGCTGAACTGTATTTCAATGTAGTTCAAATCTATGGAATTAAAGCTTTCATGCTGTATAGGCTGTGATATACCTTTCAAGCCAAGGCAAATGTTTTAAAAGAAGACCTTTAGATGCATCTCTCATTCTAGAAGAACCAGAGACAGGAAAATATTGGTTCAAGTTAGCACTTCATAATATCCTTCTCTGAATATATCAAACACCTTGATTCTTGAGCAGTCAAAACAGAACTGCGTAGTGCGGTGAACATGATTAAACTAACCCAAGTACAGTTATAATTTGATTGATATGAACAAATGAGTCACTATTATCATTCTTAATAGATAAAGGTTCACATGACACGCACTTTCTACTTTATGGCAAATGCATTACAACACGTTTGCACTTTCAATATTGATGTGAAACTGCAGACTATCTAAATGGCTCTGTACGAATGACTTGTATTTACTCACTGCAACATTAGTATTATTGCAATTATTCCTATAAGATTGGAAAACTACATGCTAATGAGTAAACTGGAGTCAAGTCTGATACAATTGAAAGACCAAATTATGTTCTTGCAAACATTCATGCAGTTTGTACACTGATGCCTCAACCAGTTACTTGTATTTAACTCCATTCATCATTACATAATTTGTGCATTTTAAATGCATTGTTTATAGGAATGTTGTTAAAGGGTTAACCCTCAATCTGCTACCACAAAATTGTATTCAGCTGGATAAGTATCTTCTGCCACCTAGTGGTTATTTGACCATTTACATTTACAAGGATAACAATCTAGATAATCAGTTTTGAACATATAAAATGTCCTCTAACTTCAGCCACCGACCACAGATAATATATTTACACTTTCACAATAGTATCTTAAGTCATTACCCGCTTGTGATTTTGTACTATGCATTCAAACAAAGATAAGAAAACTGGTGATACAAACACACTACAGCCATCCTTTCAACCGTCTAGGGTGTAATATCAAATCCATTATCATTGCTAAAGAAACAAGTATAGTACCCGGTGACAGTTAGTGTTGGCACATGAAGAATAAGCCAAAGAATTCTGTGCCACAAAATTCACAACACCACAGAGATGAATAGATTATAAAACCAAGAAGTACATTTATTGTTTTAATCAACACAGCCCAGTTCTTATAAGATATGGAAATGTAGTTTATCTGATTTAAAAATATTAATTGTAATCTGATGCTTCTCAGCTGACCTGAGCCACTAATGAAGGGAGACAACCAATGCAGAGTGGGAAGGCTCTTTTTACAGAGGAGCACCCAGCCATTTTTTGGCAGCAATCTCTCTAATCACGTCAACCCCGGGGCAAGCTGCAAGGCATAGCAATGGGTTATTGAGCTACTGAGCATGAGCTGCAAAATCAAAAGCCTGGAAACAAGCCAGTCAGGGAGATCACATTCAACCGGCGGACTCACAGTCACAAGATGGAACCTTAAAGAAGGTGACATCTGCTTATGAGTATTTGTCTGGATGTTTTCCTTGGAGAAATCTGTGATATTGCTGGCTCGCCACTTATTGCAGTATTCTGGCAAGTCTCTCTGTGCATCTCTTTCAATATATTAATCTATTTGTATGCGGTACTCAGTTGGCAACAAATCATATCTGACACTTAACATTAAATTAGTTTCCCAAATATATGCAATTCTGTACAATTCTGTTTCACTGGAATTACATATGCAGGCCCCAAGCAATGGAATGTCAGAATCACATCTCGAGCCAGGTGGGTATGCCCTGCTGATGACAACCAGCCTGGCTCATCGGTAGGACTTGGAGGGGTAGAGTGGTCCCCGGATCAGGAATTCCTCTCACTTGGTTCCTGTTAAAGCTGCAAGCCAAATCAGTAGGATGCTCCTAACAAGACAAGCAGCAGGAATCAGAATTAATCATCATTATTGTGTATTCTCAAACATTTTCATTCTCTTTTTCTGATGATCAGGGATTTTGAGGACACCACTTGCAAAAGTGGACATGAGATCTACAGTCCAGTGCTGTGAAAGATAGAGTGCATTCTAACATTGTAAAACAAGTCAATGTATAAGACACAGAAAAGGCAGGCATGCAACAACTTACAATGTTCTTTATATTTGTTATAGTGCCTTTAATGTTGGGAGGACGCCTCAAAGCATTTTAACAGTATCTTCTCTGAAGTGTAATGTCTGTGTATTTTCTAGCCAGTTTGATACCAAATAACTTGTATTTATATAGTGTCTTTCATGTAGGATAATGGCTTGGAGCACTTCACAATGGAGGAACAAGATGCTGAGCAAGAGAGGAGGGGGAGATGCCCTTAGGATGGTCGTAAAGGATTTAAAGTGGGATTTAAAAACACAGGTGGAGGGATGGAGGCAGCCAGCTTTAGAGATTAGGGGCGAAAGTACTGATAGCTCAGCCACAATTTGTTGCATGGAGAGGGCAGGAATGAACAGCAGGCCTATGTTAACTGAGACATGGATAGCTCTATTAATAACTTGCATGGATATGTATTGCAGGAACTTTGCCCACTATTCAGGTCACTGTAAATGCAAGACAATATTGTAATTTATTCCAAAGTAGTTAACGTGACCGACCTGGGTGAAGTATTCCAGTCAGTTTTACCAGGTTGATGTAATATTCTGTTGGCACACTGCCTAAAGTCCTGGATTACATTTCACACTGCAAGTGTTTGCTCAGATTAGGGCTGGATATAATGGCTTTGAGATTGGTGACACTTTGCGGTGTTTACTGCTTAAAGGAGTAAAAGATTTTTAGAACATCATCTCAACTGGGCTCAGCCAACCAAATGACCACCTGGCTACTCTTCAGAACCATTTGATTTTGGAAGCTGCCAGGCAGAACAAGAAACTATTGGTCAGCACCAGCCTCCAACACTGTCAAAGTAAAGATTTAAAGTGATGAATAAAGGCAACACATTAATGAAAGACTTTAACATCCTTGAGACAGAAATTACACCTGGTGGCCCTGTCCATCCATCAGGCCTTTTTTAAAAAAAAATGTGAAATTGAACTTATCAGCTCCTTTCATCATAACGTCATACTAACCACACAGCAGGTCACAGTCATAACCAACCCAGGCTCAGAAGAAACTTCCAAAGATTTCTGAAAAGATATACGAAAACAACAGGTTGGGTATTGCAAAAAATATTCCATTCCACTTTCATTTGCACATACAAATTTGGAAGCTTCAAGGCATTGGTTCCATATCCGTCCCAAGACTCTTCTGACTTTATGAAGCAGATTTTTCTTTCCCTTTTCATTGGCAGTTGAATCTCAGTGGTGAAGATATTTCAATAACTTGGCTACTTTGACACAGTAATCTTTTCTTAAAATTTGAAACTAATTACCAAAATCCTAAATTCATCATTGAGGGCATCTCACTTATAACAGGGCAAACACATCCTTTGAGTCCGCTTTGTGGCAAGTGAATTTAACCTGTTCTGTTGAACAAAATCAGAAAAGATCAACAACTGTACTCTTTCCCCAAAGAATGGCCTCCACATATTGTGGGTCCAAAGAAAGTTTCCAGGATCATGAGGAGATTGCAATTAGGTGACACTGTCAGTAGGGGGAGCAGGATTGCTACCGTTAGGCAAATCCAAACAAAACAAGGAGCAGAATAATAGTGCAGGTGTAAAAATCAAGGTTCAGTTTTGATTGTCGCTTTCTGCTGATTAAAATTAATTGCTAACTTATTTGGTTTAACAACAGATCACTACACATCATAAAGAGTAGAAGTGAGTAGAAACATAGGGTCTTTGGCTTTCTAATTAGATTTTTGGTGCCTTTGTATTTTAGAAGTTTGTGAACAGCGTACCAATAAGTGCGCGTATACAAGATCAGACACTGGAGATGTTAAGGAGCAGAATGGTGCTTCCTCCACAAACTGGAGGATTCTCTAGTTCCTCCCACAGGCACAGAGGAGAGGAGGGCAGGGTCAATGTTAAAACAGGTGGGTATCAGGAGAGATGAGATCAGATGGGTCGAAGGGCCTGCTTCATCCAAACCAATCTTGTGCTGTGATCTTGTGCGTGCTTACAGTTATTTGGACTCTCTTACCTAACTGCTGTGCCCACAGTCACAAAAAGTGGTCATCTCTCATTCTGTAATCTACTAGACCCAGAATCCAATTGGCTCTGGAGGGAGAGCAGCAGCACTGAATCACAAAGCTAGCGCATTGACCAAGTCCAAGGGCACTTTGAAGCAATTCTCTTCGGGTTAGGATTTTGCTACAAGGAAGTTAGAATGAAGTCAGACCAATAAAACCGTAGATTATCTGGTGACTAGGATATTCATTATGCTCTGAGACAAGTAGGGCCCGAGAGAGGTCAGAGGTTACACAGCTTTGACACACCAGCAATCAGCTGCAATAGATGGCAAGAGAAGGGCATAAAAATTAGGTGCCTCACGAAGGCCCACATCCATCCTTCCAACAACTTGTAGGCAAGTTTCATGCAGATCAACAAAATTTCTTCCACTCTCTGAAGATCCCAAATCCTGCTATACTCTTCAAAATCCAGCACAAACTGACCCACAAGGTCCTAGATGCTTTCAACATCGGGCTGAGATTATTGGAACATACACAGACATGCAGATAGTATTCAGTTTCCATGGGAACTCTCAGCCTTGGATTTCTAGAGCTCTAGAAATGAAATTAGTAATCTTCCCGAGAGCTTAATTTCATTAGTTTTGAATTATTTATAAAAATCTTTCAATGAAGTTCAGAGCTACTTACCTCCTTCCCTTAATCTTAGCGTACAGGAGGAAGTTTGTCAAAGGCCAATTCAACAAGGGCATAAGTACCTCAGTGCATCATCACTACATTATAAGACAGGGCAGCATCTACTTGGATGAGTTTCTAAATAAGAAGTACTTGACTAGTAATTAAATGCTCAGTTCCAACACCTTGTGCATGAACGTCATACAGTTTCTATACAAGAGTTCACAACACATGGTGGGGAGTATTCTTTTTACAGATCTGTAATAGTTAACTCCTGATTTGCTAGAAACATACAGAGTCTGGTGATTAATAGGTGGGACAATCGGAAGAATTTTGGAGAGAAATTTTATGTTTTTTTTCAAACAAAATACAAAAGCTTGCTATTTTAAAAGGAAACTCAAATCCTCATATACCGATTGAGCTCACTCAGACGTGATATTACCACCAACTGAACCAAGGCAGCATTTTTGCTGAACAATTTCCACAAATTCTGTCGTCATTTTTAACTTCTTGCTACATACTTTCATGGCAAACAATTTTGTAAACCTAAATGTTTTCATTTCTTCACTACTTTGATATTAAAGGTGCTATACAAAAGTTTTTTTTATTGTATTAGTTCTATCATAAGATTTCTTTCAGCTATGATATTGTTTTTTGTTATTGTGACATTTGTGTTACCAACCAGAATGAAGTTGAGTAATCATTGCAGTTTGTTATGTAACTAAAAACTGCACTCTTACAGTGACATATGATACAAAGCCTTATTGTGTCACTTTATCAAATCCTATTACCACATATGTAATATTGTACAGTATAAGAAACCCAATGAAACGTAGTCACAGACAGAGCAAATCAGTACTTTTCCCTGCACTGACTATGTTTTATATTTAGTAATTCAGAAGCCCAACAATAACCTTTTGAATAGTTGTAATATTACAATATTTAAGTATTACATGCAAATTGGAATGCAAGATAAAACAAATCTTCATTTAGTAGTTAGGTATTGAGTATCAGCTGCATTTATACATTCCCTCTTATGAGATTACATGTGATGGGCAGTGTCTTTGGGATTTTGAAAGCATTGTCTGAAAGCCAATTATTTTTGCATTAGCGAAATAAGTCATCAAGTCTCAGTAAAATTCATCTTAAGTTAAACATGCATACTAAGTTGCTGTTTTGATTTCTGCTAGTTTTAATGAGACATAATTAGATGCTATTTTCCTGCAGTTCTCATTTGTGTGAGCCAAAATATAGATCATTTAATGAATGTGGCAGTGTTTTTCTGTGGCTATCACCATTGCTTTTACTGTACCTATTGTAGATTCTTGTTAATTGCATTCTAAAACACATTTATTTAATTTTACATGCTTAGTGAAAGTGACAGAATACATACCCAACAATAACATTTTGCAATGTACCATGTTGAATATTATGCGAAATAACAGGACAGCACCAAATAGTCTTGTGTAAAAATAAAGTAATGCAATGACTCAACATATTGCTGCAAGATTTGTCTTCGCAGTGGACTTTAACCAGAGAATTTTTTCAAGCAAATAGGAGAGATGATGTTTATCTGCAAAATGAAGCATCTGTGTGTTGAACAGTCATTCCTACAGAACTGCTAACATGTTAATCCGTACACCTACAGTCAGTTCTGTGGGTGATAATTAAAGTGGCTAATTAACAATTCAGACAATATTCCTTGATATTGCTTTTCCTAAAGTAATGGCTACGTGCTTGGAGTTCAACAAATTGTCACTTTGTCCTTCCATTTTTGATTTCTGAAGGAGGGCATGATTAAAGAATTTTATTGCACGGGCATTCAGAAGTTTTTATTTTGGTTAACTGGGTGTCTGGCACACGCAGAAACCCATCACTATGTTTAAGAACGTCCTAAACAAACTACTAAGAGTTCCACAAAAGTGTGGTTTCTACTGTCTGGTATGAAATATGCACTCTATCCCTGGAGGGATGCACTCAGCATAACTCATCTGAGAATTTAGGCACAATGTTGGAAAGAGCCAGAGGTTAACCAGCTAAAACCATGCAGCTTGTCAATGTGAATCCTGGGAATCCTCCCACTCCTTGACTAGTTCAGATCACCCTACCCATTAAAGTTAGTTTTGCAGGCACGATTCCCTTTGTAACTTAGAACAATCTAAAATAAAAGCTATGATGTTAAATAACATGAACAAGATATTTCAGGTGAACAACTCTCCGCGTTTATCTGGTTAGTTTATTGTTTGTTAGGTTAATTTATTGAACATTTGCTTGGTTAACATCCAAATGAATAAATACTGTAATGAGAAGGCACTCTGCGGTAAAGTGCTTAAAAGGTTTCTTTACACATTTAAATTGAATAATAATTTGCAAAACAAAAGGGGGCAACAATCTACAATTTCTTGTTGTAAATCAAGTTAGTTTAATCATGGGTTAGAATAGTTCGAGACACGAGAGATTTGTTTCTTTTAAAAAATGCATAATCTTTGCACTTTCTTGCTTTCACTTTAATTCATCAACGATTTAATTTAGGACCCAGGTCAGGTCTTCTCAAAGACACATTGTTGTGTATTAAGACATGTACAAATAATGATTATCCCAGGAAGTGCTAAACAGATCAACTGTTTATTCTTAGGGGAGGTAAAATTAACTCATATTTTCACATTATCTCTAATGAATGAAGAGTGTTTACATGATAAGGTCTTCCTAACAAAGCCCATAATGAGTGCAAATTCTACTCTTGCCTTGTCATACAGTGCAGCATTCTTTAAATTTGAAGCTTTGAGACACTATGTTATCTTGTTTGGGGATTTGGAGGGGATGCAACAGAATGTTTGTAAAATCTTAGAACAACAGAAGTTATTACCATTAAAAACCTTATTACTTTAATATAATCAAAATGGGTGACAAAACAGTGAATTCTAGAATTTGGACAATAAAGATAATTTGAACAGGTTCAAAATGCAGGCCTTTAAAGTTTTTTAAAAATCCCTTGAAAAACATTTAATTTGGATTAATTTAAATAACAATAATCCTTGCATTCAGTATAGTGCTTTTCATGTTAGGAGGGCATCTCAAAGCTCATCATAGGATTTAAAGTATAGTGACTATGTATTTTGTAGAACTTTCTATTGACCTGTAATCAAAGTATATAAGATGCACCATGTGTACAAAACTTCTCAATAAGTCTAACAATATTAGTTCAGTTCACTAAACTTTCCTTCATTCAAGCTTCTGTCAATGAGAGGGAAATGTGTGCGCTTTTCTCTGTCAAAAAAAAGTATAAATATAATGAAGCACCATCCATATTCCAGAGGAGTAGTCATAGAGCATCACAAAGGAGAAAAATATTAACAGCCAAGCAAATTAGTTAATATCAGAAATACTGCTAATAGGTACTGGTGACAGCTAAACAATACATCTTCAGTCTTATTGACGTTCAGCTCTAGGCTCCAACTCATGCCAAAATTCTGTGTGCGTGTGCGGGGGGTCAAAATTAGGTAAAAGGAAGACATAACCTCTTAGTTTAACAATATTAAATAATCTTTTCAACATAGAATGCACTAAGACATTTTTACACATACATGACAAAGGAGTGGATGAGGGAAACAAATATAATTTTGTTCTATTAAAACTTTGTTCTATTAAAGCTAGTAAAACTTCCTTTGGCTGATTATGATGACTGAAAGGGAAGTACTTGCTTCTGATCAGAATGCCATGGTGTCAGGGTAAAGTAGTTCATGTAATCTGAAGCAGCAAATGTCAATTTCTGATGCTAACATAGCTGGAGGGATAGACTTTTGTTTAAGAAATTGAGAATTAAAATGGGAAAGAAAAAGGGTCATAGGGCAGCAATTAAACAAAATGTTAATTATCTTTTGTAGGACCTGCTAAATGCCTCAGGTTCAACGAACACCTGTATTAGTTGACATCTCATCTATTCCCTTAAGAGTTGCAACGTAAAAGGTAGGAACATTGCCAACAGCAGAAGAAAGATGTTCTTTAAACAAACAGGATTGCTTCTTGGTTTCAATTCTCCCAAAAAGTTATGCTTATAATGTCAACTATATCGTGCACCTTTGTGCTTCCCATTAAGCTATGTCCTCATTCCACAAAGAAATCAAAACGGGTCATGTTTCAGAGAACAAGAATGTTGCTTAAAAGAATAGAAGATTCATACTATTTTCAGCTTTTATTCCATCGAGTAAAAATACATTCCAAAACAATTCATATTATTCCAGCTAGACATCAAGATCATATCTATACATGATTCATATTTTCTTTCCCAATCTGCTGTTGAATCATCGATTTCTGCAGCACAAATTTAAGTGATTAAATTTTTTTTTAGTTGTAACAGTCCCAAACATGAAGTAATTTATAGTTGACAGCAGAACTGCAAATATTGATGAAATAATGATTCAGAGGTCTGATTCTCTCATCATCAATCCCATATTTCTGAACCCAATAAGGAAGGTATAAAGAGCAGTGTTAATTTAAATCCATCATTTACAACATCTGCATTTGGCAGTGATGTTCAAAACTCATTCATTGAGAATTTATCATTTCTGAATTGGTTTTGATACTCCAAAGCAAATGTTTTCAGTAGCTGTGTAACCAGTGATTAAAAGAGTTGATTATTTGAGTCTGTAACCGCTCAGATTGTTACTGACTGGATTTTACCAGTGGCCAAATAACTCTAGAGGGGTGAAAGGTGTTTTACAGAATCGGTGGGATTGTCAAACTGCATTCAGTAATCTCTAACAACAACAACAAAAAATGTTTTTTTGGACTCACAGTGCAAGTAGAATAGTCAGTGGATAATGCCACTCATGAGGAAGACCTTTCTAACTCACTCGTGACTAATGTAGTCCTCCTCACTCCAGGTATTTTGACCTTATTACTGCTGGGTCAACTTATTGAGCACAAAATGAATAGTGGATTAAATTCAAATCATAGCACGAAAATCACATCATGTCAGTGGTTACAAAGCTACTAAACCTCATTAAGGAGAAAAGTTTGGTAAATACAGTAATTAGCATATCAGAGGTTACTGTTCATGTGCATGGGCGATGCCTCTCTTGCATTGTTGTTTGGTAAAGAGCACCTGTCAAAACAATTGCTGAGTTTCACACCTACCAATTCTAAGCCTCAGGTAGGAAACTCAGTGTAGTGCATCGACAAAGAGGAAGAAGTGCAACATGAAACTGGCACACTGAGAGCAAAGTAAATGAGATCCCTCTGGGTACCAATAGCCTTTTGTTTAACATGATTAAATCCTCTTTGTTTCATTACATACATCAATGCAAAAACAAACAAGGAGATTGAGATAAAGACGGGGAATACTTAGCCATTTGACTCAGTTATCCCCCTTGCCATCTTTTGGTGGACAAACTGAAAGGAAGCTACTTTGCTAAAATAAAATTGATGAGACCAGTAAGCAGGTGTACAAGGAAGCTGTTGGCTCAAAAAGGTGTGAAGCACTCATGTCCAAGGAATGATCAAATGATAAGGAAATGAGGTTTCTTTGTTGTCGGATTTCTTTCTCCACTGGAACACTGCGTTTAGTAGCTAACATCCTACATTTCCAAACTAACAAACTTCAAACCAGATGCAATGCAACATTTGCTTAACTGAAAAAAAATAACCTTTATCTAGTTTGTGTAAGAAAAGGGTAGCTGAAGTAAAAGTAATGTTGTTGACTTTGAAAGATTAAAGCAGAAACCGTAAAATAATTCATTTGGCTTTGAGAATTAGTGAATCTGCTTAATCCTGCTGTCAGATCAAAGTAACCAACTTCTTGTAAGTAAGGCTCACAACAAATACCATTGATTTGAGCTTTAACTGAATGCTGAAGAATTACGCTACCAAACTTACCAAAGGTCTGCCCAGGGTCAAACTATGAGTTAACTTTGAGGGAGAAATAGTAACTTTTTCAGCACATTATTGTAACTAATTTTTCAGTACAGAAATACCCAAACGTCAACATTCAAACTCCTAATACAGAACAATGCAAGATTTACTTTATCAGGTTTGAAACCACAGTAGCACTCTTGCACTCCAATAAAAAATAATAGATTTAACAAGGGTATTTAGACACTGGAGCAAAGGGTGTTTGGTCATCTTGTTAGGAGTGTTTTCAGACAGGCACAGTTGATTGCACAGGCAAGAACAACAATACTTGTGGTAGAGAAAGTTCACATTGTAGTGGACTTTTACAGTATATCTGTAGCTATTACAAAGTGCTCTTTGTATTTTCCCCTGAGTTTTAGAGTAAAACTATGATTTAAATAAAAACTCAGGATAAGTATGCAGGAATAGTATCTTATTCAGACTCTGGATGATCTTTATCCTTTTGGAAAAGGTTAATTGATAATTATTACAAAACAAAAACTGCAGCAAAATCATAACTCAAAGTTTTATGTCAGCTCTGCATTTTATTGACAGACATCAGTAGCATACCGTACCTCTTGCAAATTTGGAACATATGGATGTTTAAAAAAACTTTTTTTAAAAAAAAGTTGTAGGGCAAGAAGGTATTTAACATTGTCAGGTTGCCTGTCCCATCATTGCAAACTCTATTATTGCCTGTTCCATCATTTGCATACGCTGGCACTTTTTGGGGGAAAATGGCATTGTTTGTTCAGCATGTATAGCTTGAGCAATCGTGTTGAATAACTGGGGCCAATCAAAGTAATTCAAATACCTTTTTGCTTTCAGTGAGATCTGAGATGTATTTTGTTGCCACATCACATTATTCTCTAGGCAATGGTGATCAAAATTTTGGCATTAGGGAGAAAAGTAATCAAGATTTAGGTCTTTTATTGAGATATGTTTAAGGCCTTTTGTGAGCTACAAAATGGCTTCTACTTTTATCAATTCCTGTAACTATTTGCAGGTGTGGATTGTTTCCACAAACCCCAAATAAGAATTTCATCTAACATCTCCAAACTAATTCTTGATTCCTTTGTCCTCTTCATGCAGAGTCTCTCAAATATCACAACTTATTAGGCCGTTAGGGCACAGAGCCATTTAATAAGGTTATTCTGCACATTTGCATGTTTGCCCTTCAGTTGTTGAATTTGCCTTATACACTGGTTTAGGATATGCCACCTACTGCAAGTGTGTTTTGCCACTTCCACCTGTACGTTCATTTAGTGCCAATTCTATTTACAGTTGCATTGAGATTAATTAAAAGAAACAGTGCCTGAGTTTGCACCTCAAACTTTTCGAAATCCAGCCAAGCCTGCATTATGATGAAGGCAATACATAGAAATCTGCTTTCAAAGAGTTAAATTGGTAGCAGGTTTTTACTAGAAATGGACTATCAGTTGGCATGGGAGAGAGAACATTCACTAAATGAGCCATTGGTGGAGTGGAAAGAGATGTGGAACTCAGCGCACATAATTCTTATTTACATCAGACCAAGCCATCTGAATTGCTGCCAGAATGATACACCACAGATATTAAGGTATACAACTGGCAACGCCTTAAATAAACTGTAAAACATAATCCCCACATGACAATTATCACAGAAACGAAACATTAAAAACATAATTATGGGTATGGTTGCAGTTATTAACAGTACAGGAACCAAGATTATTATTTAACCATCTCTGTTATTACTAGTTTAAAATCACAATATTCTGCCAATATTGCAACAGTTCCAGTTAAAATCCACATTTACCATACATTAAAGAAACATCAAAGTTGCAATTTATTTGCTATGTACTTTTTAAGTGGGGATTAATGCGAATAGAGCGCCTTTTTCCAATTCAAGGACTATGTGATAGAGTTTACGCAATTGGAGGATGATAGAGCATTAGTACTGAGAGGATGAGTAAGTTCCTGTTATTGAACCTGCACCTGCAGAGGCATATCAGTTTTGCTCCTCCCTAGGGCATTCCACACCTGTAAACAGATGGGTCTTCACAACAAACATTTTACATCTGTGAAGTACGCCCATCATCTGTAGCAGTATACGGAGAAAAAAAAATCACATTCTAATTATCTCTTTATCATTAAATAACAAACATTCGGCAATAGGAGCAGTGACCCTTTCCTTGTGTTTTTGATATGTTTGTGAAACCTTTAAGTACTTGGCAGTTTGTGTGCATTCCGATGAAAATGGACTGTGCAGACATCACACAATTTATCTATCAGCAGAACTGTGAACCTTTTTTTTGGCCAAAGCATTATTCCTAATGGATTGGTGGACAAAAGGCATAAAAGACACATTAAGTTGTACATGAACCATACAAAACCTCCTGTGACATAGATAAAAAGCAGCGGCAGTATGGAAATTAAAATAAATCGCAAATGTAATGATCACTTTTGTATATAATAGAAATAATTGATCGTTTCTTCTAAAATTAGATCTTTCAAACAGTACCATAAACTGACTCCAGTTAATGAAATTTCTTTGTCTCATGTACAATGATTGATTTTGCTTTTGAGGTTATATTGATATGTTCAAAATACAGTTAAGCTTCAAAAGCATCAAGTACTGAGGCCAGGATAATGGATCTTGCTAAAATAATTATATTGAATTGAAATTTTTTATTTCTTCATATTCAGTGGCATTTACTCTCAGATATTACAGAATAGTAAGTGTTTATCTGAAAACGTGAGGTAAATGATTGGAAACGAAACCTAAAATTCAATGATTTAGAAATAGTTTTTCAAGTAAACCTTAATCAATAGCAATGCATAACAAGCTTTTTTTTAAAAAATAAGAATCTCTCAGCAAAAGCATTCTCAACCTATGTAATCTATGAGATTAGCTATCCAGCTGCACTGATAGATGAACAATAAAGCAAGAAATAGAAAAAGCTATTTAATAATGCCTTTCACAGAGTACAGCAAACTGTCTGACTCCAGTTAATGAAATTCCTTTGTCTAATGTACAGTGATTGATCTTTGCTTTCAATGTTATATTAATATCTTTAGGAAAATGATTTACATTCAAAAACTGGAGACTGTGCAGAGGTAATGCATATTGCATACACACTGCGTACACAGTACACATTGTGACAGCTGTTATTAACAATATTTTAACTTACATAAAAATCCTTTGAATACTCTATGATGCAGAGGTAGGTGGAGCGGTCATGGATAACAAATACCCTCAAACTAGAATGGCGGCAACAGGAAGCAGGGACAAGCTTGCAGTAAAAAGACAAATGCATTTTACAATGTAGTCACCAGAGGGCAGGCAGTGACCAACGCAACCCCACAACAGCATTTCCCAGGTAAGGCATCAATAATGCAGAAGTTTAAGACAAGAGTAAATTAAGCAAATCGTAAACAATTTAAGGCTACCTTTCTACGGTAAATCTGGTCCGTCGAAAGTACAATGAAAAAAATTAAGATTTTAATTATTGAAATCTGAGCAAAGAACATTTGCCAATAAATTTGCCTGGAGAACATTTGCGATTAAATTATCATAACAGAATTCAACACATTTCTCAAGAAGATAATAAACAAGCAGTAAGTTGACCACCTTAAGGATTCCTTGCTCGTCCTCAATGATGAAGTCAACTTTGCAGGATGCAACATTCTGAACATTTAAATTCTATTATTACATATAAGATTACATATAAGAACACACATGTTCTCCATCCCTTTCCACTCCGGACACACACTCTGTGGAACAGGCTCCCTAGGGAGATGTTTGAAGAAGGAAGTGTTGATTCCTTCAAACACAGATTGGATAGTTTTCTTCTGGGAAATAACATTGTGGGATATAGTACATAGGTAGTTCGGGACATGTGCATGTGACTGCCAGGAAGGTGGAAGGCGAACGAGATGGACCTTGGCCTTTTTTCATCCAGCAATTCTTATGTTTTAATTTATACTTTTGTAGTTTGTCGATCTAACAGAAGACTTAAATTTTTTTGAATCATTTAAATGCACCACACTTTTTGCAAGTGTGAGAACGATCAATAAACATAGTAAAGAACACACAACCTTAGAACATTTCTTATTCAGTGTTTTTGGAGTAAATCCATTTTTAAAATCTTGCATTTTTAATTTGATGCTGATATACCACTCTGCATCAAAAGGTTATATTAATATTAATTATAAAGTAGAATTGAAATGAAAACTCTCTAAATGACTTTTTGGTTGATTAAAAAGCATTTTTTTTATTCCCTTCCTATCTTTTCCTTGGATCCTATAAAGCACTTTTAGACATCACCCCAGCATGAAAGGCACTATATTAAATGCAAGGATTATTATCTGTGGGAGTGTATTGAACGCAACATGCTTGGAAATTTACAGGACAGGCTTCTTTCAATGTTGACCAAATAAAGCTGTTGACACAGGTTTTAAACCCACTGGACTGCTCAATTACTGAGCATTTACTGGGTTTCCTTATTTCAGATATTTGTAATAATTGTGTGAACGGGTTGCAAATTGCAAAACAGACATCAATTTTGGTCAGTACCAATAGAAGTACAAATATAAATTTATAAAAAAATAGTTATTTTACAGCTTGAAAACAGCAAAATAAATTAAAACTTCTAATCAAAAATGAGATAAATCAAACTGCAGGCTTGATATATTCTGTAGAAATTACTAGAAGCTTTTCCTCTGTTGTGATTGCAGATTTTGACTTCACATAACGAGTGATGAATTGTAGGTATTTTTACCAGTAAAGTCAAACGTTTCCATCACAGTTGAAGAGAAGCAGCGGGGATTCTTCTACTTTTCCACAGCCATATATTTTTATACTGACAAGTATACCCATTAATACTAGCGTTACAAAAAAAAGCTAGGTGAGAAATCTAAAGCACTGCACTTTTTATTGTGCACCTACCGATTTTGAAGGGTGTAATGACTTGCTTGGATAGCATTATAAACTTTTGTTTTACATGAAGCCAATCAGTCTTTGAATATGAAACAGTTCCTCAGACTTTTAAGTAGTCTCAATTGATTCTGAAGAGGCCTCCAGAATATAAAGAATAAATGGTTCAGTTGCTTCTAAGTAATGTGATGGAGTTTTGATAGAATTTCAAATGCCACCAAGTATTATAATCCATGGTCCATCTTTAGAAGCAAATGTACCAAGATTGTTGCAGAATAATGTCCTTCAGCCTCATTCAGTACATTTCAGTCACTGTCTTCACACAATATAATTCATCGACTAACCAAATGCAAGTCAGTTTCAAAGTACAATTAAAGCCTCCTTTGGTTCCACAGATGGTTGACTTCTTTCAGTTAGTGACTGAATACCTCTTAAACAATTATACAGGTCAGAAATATTTAATCTAAATTATTTAGTCTTTGGGTGTTTTTTCAGACATCGTAGAGAGCGAGAAGGGTTCCAGCTGTTGGTTGTATCTGGAATTGAACTCTGCTAGTTGGGCTTGGAATTTCAGTAATATTGCTGTTACGATTTCATGCCACATTACCTCAACTGTGACACAAACGCATTTGCTGTCAAGGTCATGCAATTCAGGCAATCTATAAGGAACCCAACTGCTAAATTCAAACAATACAGGAATGACCAACTATTTGCCTTAAAGTTTTTCCAGTGTCTTTTAAAAATTAGCAGGCAGCTTGAAAGTGCAATCCCAAAACAAACTTCAACATGCAGTTTCTACACATCTCCCACAGGGAGCTGTTCAACTCTGCCAAATGGACTAGCAAAATATTATGATAACCTTTTCCATCCTAATTTGTACTGCAGGCTGCGTGTGTGCTAGGATCAACATTAATTACTGTATAACGTTTCAGCCGTGTAGTTCATGGAAATGTCAGGGAGTTAGCTAAAGGGGATCTTGGGTCCAGAGATCAGCAGGAGGTGATTGGTCCTGTGAGCTGCTGCACATAGGATGATGGGAAGGTTACTGGGACCCATGGAATAATTGAGAGAATGTAGGGATTATATCACGTGCTTTAGTGTAATTGCCTATCACAAACTGGGGAGATGTTTGGTTTGTTTAGGGCTATATAATTGAGCTTAAGTAATTTCTCTTTGTAGACTGTTCAGGGAAAAATTCTTTGAGACGATTCCTTTTTCAAAAAAAAAAGGTTCCAAATTTTAAAAAGTAGCTATGGGAAGCAGTTCTGCCAAACGCTAACTTTTCTGGTTGTGTCTCAGAATTTTCTCAGAAATCAATTTTTTATGGGTCATTAGATTGCTCTGTCAGGAAGGAGAGAAAATCCTTTGCTAGGAGAAAATCAATTGCTGGCATCATAGAACATAGAAGGGTTTGCTCAAAGCCCTTCAGAAGTGAATGTTGGGAGCAAGTATCAGCCATTACTGTATATCAGATAAGGAGCAACCGTGCAATAGTCTCAGTCCCGCATTTAGAAACATTAAACAGAAAAGCCTTCACGGCTGTCAGCCACAAGGTTTCATCGCTTAAGACAGTGTTGATCCTGTGAATTTGCAGATGTGTAGTAGACAGCAGGGGCCACCTTAACACAGATCCGCTACGACTGTCTACCTACTGTGCAGTGCCAGTAGATAGTTCAGTCATGCAACTAAATGCCATTCATAGTTCGTTTCTTTTCATGTTTAACAGCAGTTTTGAGAGCCCAAACACACCTATTGATAGCAATTTGTGCAGTTACTGCCAGTGGCAATAATCAAAATAATTCCTTCACAAGCTTAACTACTTCATTCAAATCCTCTTCACGTACTCATGGGCTGCAGAATATGTCCTTAGATTTTTGGTCTCAGTTATCTGACACTATTTATTTGAGAACAGCTGTTTCAAGACCATTCAAGACCATGTTGAGTTAACTGATCTCAGTTAGGATGATACCCAAAGTGTTGCAATTGGCCTCATCACCCATGGTTGTGAGGGGAGAGAAAACCAGCCATATCCTCATGCTTAGCACTGTCCAGTGACCTCTTGTGGAAGTGAAATGAGAAAAGAATGAGGCTCCAGTGTGATAGCCTCATCATCTTAGCTCACATATGAAGAAAGTGTCACTATGGGATGGTCCCAGAAAAGTACTGGCATCGATTGAACTGAACGCATCAATAGTCAATGCCTTCAGGAGAGAAGCGAAGACAATCAGGAAAAAAAAGGCAGGAAGCGATCATTTTGAAAGCAACTATATTATGTTCCAATCTAACCTTCAATTATATAACCTAATACAAAAATAATTTCCTATTACATTTGTAGCAAATAACACACTCCCATTATGGAGCAGTATGAGCAACATGAAATTCCTAAAATTATGACCGAGACAAACTTTGACCAAGATATGCGTACTTAATGAGAAATATTAGCAGTAATGGCCTGTAAATTTGCATGACTTGGTGCATTTTATTCTTCACTCATTTTTATGACACCAGTGTCATCCAGGCACAATGTGCCCACAATCACCTTGGAAACCACAATCATAAAATTAGACACCCAATGTGTAAAGGAAGCAAATTGATGTTGGTTTAATAAATTCCTTCAAAGATAAACCAGTACCTACTGAAATATTCCAGAATTAAGTTATTATGGTGCAATTTGATCTTTCATTAAAAATAAAGATCCTAAATAACTGTCAAAATATAACAAGTTATAGTTACAGAAATCATGTCAGTCAATAGTGTAAGGATGGCTTGTTCTAAGTATAAATAATCAGAAAAGCAAAGAGATCTGTAAGTGTAATGCTAAAAAGCAAATTTAGTTTGACTTTTTTTTTAAAAAAAGTACAAAATAAATTGCAGAGATGAAAACTACAAATAATAACCTACAGAAACTTTTCTCTCCTCTGAAATTGGCACACCTTATGTCTCCTCAAGTGTGATTTTTAAAACTTTCTGCTTGGTTAGCTTCATGGAAAACATCCAGTGAGTTCATATGGTTTTCTTTTGATAACAAAATTGTGTTCAAGACAAAATCTGTTTGAAAGTAGCTTACAGTTAAAGAAGGGTTTAATAACAGGTGAACGCCAAAAGATATGCAAACAAAAATGCAGACATGAATGACTTCATTTAAGGCATAATTGCTTCTCATCAACTCAAGAAATCATGCAGAAACACTCTGTATTTCACCCAGCCGGCAAGAGACTACAGAAATCACTGAGGCATAGGCTCTAAATAGAAAGTCCACTCCTGGGTGCTAGCCAGACAACTGCTCTATACACAGATCCTGGCTCAAAGACAATGGCCCTCAGAATCACAGTTCATCATAACAGATAATTATATACCAGCTAAGACAATACTTTTTTTTTGACCTATGAATGTATAGACTAATTGTAGGCTATGGGGTTCTGCCTGGGAGGCATACAACACACCCATACGCAAGTCTTTTATTGTGGTGCAGTTTGGTGCAATTTTGTGGAGAGTGGTTGAGTATCTGGTGAGTTCCATATGGTGTTGATGCAATGCCAGCATAAAGCCAAACAGAAATCGTTATGCATTCATGAACTATTTAAAGTTTAGCTTTTGATTGAATCGCCCAACAAAATAAATAATCCTGGTTAATCTTATCAATGAAAATAAATAAGTAGAAAACAGCAACAGAATCTCATTTCAATAGCACCAGAGTCTATTAAAATGTTTAAAGAAAAATAGGCCAGTATATTGGAAGTGCAGCAACAATGGCAAGTTTTCACTTCTGGAACAGTGTGTTCAAATCACAGTAAACAGTTCTTTTCTAAACAACTTTCCTCATATTGTAATACATGTTTCAATTAGATAACTAATCAGCTCTCAGACAGGCTCTGGTCTGCTCGTCAGAAAGGAGCAACTGATTTTATTCAGCTACCTTGAGGTACCCAAATCTACTACTTACTGTTTCATGAAGCAATGATGGTGTCAGAACTCTTAAACAGCTCATGGATATATTTATAGCGTATTCAATTCCACACCACACAACATACTTACATTTGGGACAATATTAAACCATCATCGGCCACAAACCAGGTAAAATATTTCAGAAAATGCTGAGCTTCACTTATAAATAGTCTCCAGGTAATATATGTCTGATTCTAAGAATTTGTAATCAACATTTACCTTTTTGTGACATTATATTTTTCTACCTATTATAGTCATGTTGACTTCATGGATTAGATGAATTAAAGTCACATGCATTAAGTGTAAAAGACTCACATAACACTTTTAAAAACATTCTCACATACTGCAAGTGAACAGAAGATTTTTGAGGTTCATAAGCAGAAATAACATGCACACAGATTTAAAATAAATCTGCTGAAGTAACACCCTTTTCTGCCCCTGATGTCAAGTTTGCACAACTAATTACCTATTCTGAAATC
The DNA here is from genome assembly GCF_018977255.1 of Callorhinchus milii. Taxonomy (NCBI): domain Eukaryota; kingdom Metazoa; phylum Chordata; class Chondrichthyes; order Chimaeriformes; family Callorhinchidae; genus Callorhinchus; species Callorhinchus milii. Next base: position 11,721,488 of record NW_024704750.1, on the reverse strand, counting down.
ATTGTAACCCACCAAAATCATTCCTACTTTGGGTCAGCTCATTCGTTTGATGTGACCACACAACGATTTGAGGATTTATGTTCTGTTAGCAATGAAATTAGTTCATATTTCTGGTTCTGGCCAATTTGGGAGAAATTATTAGAATTACTTTAGTACAACTAGGATTTATGCATCGGTTGTTTAATTGTGCAAATAAATCTTAAAAGTGCAATTAGTAACTTTCCTTTCTCTCTATATTTTGATGCAATGCTCTTTGGCTGAATCCCACGTTACAATGCACAATTTCAGTCATGCGATTTCTGTTGAAATCTCAGAGATTGCAGGCATGTGCTTGACAAAACTCATCTAATCCCACAAACTATGTCATTAATGCCTAAAGCAGATGGATGGTCACCCAGTAAAAAATTTAAGAAAAAAAAGTAGGCTTTTAGACTGCAAATTCTGTATTTATTTGTCAAATCTGACCAGGGCAAAAAGATTTAAATTCAACTTTCCACTGCAAAAATAAATTAAACAATGAAACAATACATACAGGTGTAAATTAATTTAAAATAATCTAAGCAGCTTTTTAAATCGGATAACACAAGCAAATATGTAAGACACCATTGTGATAACACAAGCAGCCATTGTCCATTTTCTAAATAATGTTTATGTATGTAAATAAATCAGAATTAACTCTGTGAAACAGTATTCAACATTTGATAAGTAAAGGATGTCAGTGATAATAAAAATACTCCTCTGTATCTAGTTCTCTCTTGCAGGCCATATGGATTCTACCTCAAACACCGCTCCCATAAGAGCATTGCATATCCTAACTACAGCCATTTGCTCATTTACTATTTAAAATTGATGGCCCCCTTACTGCAATGCTCTGCATTGTTGGAGGTACAGTCCTTGAGATTGGATGTTAAACTGAGCTCCTATCTGCCTGTTCAAGTGGATGTTAAAGATCTCACTGCACTATTCTACTTGCTATTTGTCAAATTCTGGAGGATCTAATATGCTCCTCAGAGTAAATCTTGACCCAGGTGAAATTTCTCGGCATAAGTATTTTCTCGAGGAATGTTACCAATATTCTATAAAGGTAGTTTTTGTGAAAATACGCCCAAGTTGATGTGCTAAAGTCCAATATAACTTGTATAGTTTTTCTGATGTACAAGTTTCTGAGATAAAAAGAATGAGCATGGCTGTTGCAGAGAATGAGAACTGCATTGAGGCAGTTCCAGCATTGAGGCAGGGAGGTGGGGGGACAGTGAGAGTGGGGATTTGGATGGAATCTTCTCACACGTGGAGATACGTTCAGAGGATGACGTACGTGTATTTATTATTAATTTGAAAAATTGACTGATTATTTGCAAGCAGTTATGATACCATATACTTTAGCGAAATAGAGGTTTTCAAGTCGGGAGGGCATCTCAAAGTACTTTACATTGCTGCCTGAGCACCTGGGGGGATAGTGAAGAAGCTCAGAGCATGGAGAGGAGAAAAATGACCAAATGTACGGTCAAAGAGTTACAATACAGAACTGTTGCATTTTCTGTTGAAAACTTGATCTGGTTCTTTTGAAAGTGGGTTGGCAGGGTACGAGTTCGGGAAACTCCTGGACGTAGGTCCAGATAGCAGGAGCAGAGTGGCTGAAAGCTCACCCACCACTGGTGGGGTGTATGACAATATTCTGATTGTCCTAGAATGTAGCACAACTGGAAAAAAAAACTTCTTTACCCACCGACTTAACCAATTCAAGCATCATTTATGCAGTGGCATTCCTTTGGATGCTGCACCTGCACATCTGTGTTCAGGCTCCCTTCTTTCACCTCTAATTTGTAAAATATTTGGTTTGATTAGGTCAAGCCACACATGGAGATCAAAGTCATATCCTCCATACAATATTCTCTGACTCATTTGTAGTCTGTGGACTTTTCCCATTTATAATGGAAAATTGATAATGAGAAAATCATTATCTGGAATAGCATGGTTAGATTATGTTCTACTTAAAACAAACAGACATATTTCATGGAGATTAGAATTATTGCAAACATTAAGTTTACATTTTCACTTGTGAACAGATAATTTAGAAGTTTTAAGACAATGGATTAGTTGAGAAGTTACAGTACAGAACTGTTGCATTTTCTGTTGAAAACTTGATCTGGTTGTTTTGCAGAAAAAGCAAAATTTGTATTAAATATTATTTTGCTATTCAATGTTTGCATGTATCTAACATTCTTCTCTATAGATCATCAATAAGTACAGTACAACACTGCTGCTGTTTTTGTTTTACACAGATCTTAATTGCAAATGACAGGCACCTAATTAAAAGTTTACACATATTCTACAATTATTCTATATGAATTAAATAATTAGAATACATAAAAGAAACTTGATACCATAGACAGAAGGACAGTGAGAAATATTTTTAAACCGTAATAGAATTAAGTGAAACCCACAGGTCTATTACAGACCCATGATTTGTCAGACTCTCTGCAGGGAAGCTTACATTAACAAGCACACTGGTAATTAAATTATTTGTTACTTTATAACGCTCTAATCTTTCAAGTATACTCTGTGAGAGCTCTTTGTTTAGATCAGAGCTCATCAAATGTAATCAATATTCAGCATTTTTGCAACCTGTGAATGATTTTATACATTCTTCAGATCATTTAATGAAGTACATAGAAAGTAAAATGATTTAATCTTCCTACATGAGGCAGAATTATTACTGTAGACTTCAATGGTTGTAATTAATTGCACTGTCTTGCTGTGAATTTTGAGCATTTCTCTCGTGAGCTATCAACAATGATTTAGTGCAAGTACTTACAAAGCAAACACATCAGTGAGCTGCACAAATGAAAGCAGATGTGCAACAAAGCATTTATCAGAGTACTAATTTACTTTGTAATTGTACTTTTTAATTTATTTGCAGTTAATTGGCTAGTGCCAGAAAAATCTATTGAAACAATGATATTTTGCTTTCCAAAGAATAATGGATAACAACAACTTGCATTGCACCTCATGCAAAGTAGCATCCCAGAGTGCTTGGACTTTACAGACAATAATAAAATACAATAATAGAATTGACTCTAATGAGAACTAGAATGATAAACAATGAAAATACATGCATTTTGTTAACACAAAGAACATCAATCCATAGGTACATGGCTATGGACCAATCAATTTCATACATTTTCAGTTCATGCAATGATAGTGAAAAAGTAAGCAAAGAATTTTATGAAACATTGGGATAACTATTATTGCTACAATAGTCAAATAAATAAAAATAGTTTTAAAAGTTAAAACAAAACATTTTAGAAACTTTACTTGTGTTTGCCCTGCTGTCCCTTTTCTCTCCCTAGGTTTCCTTTAATCTCTCCATAACCTCCACAATGAATAAGTGGTTCATCTCAGTTCAGTTCTCATGGTGTGTATAGTACTGGGAATTGTGCAAGTAACTTCTTGAATGGTGTTTATGGTCTAGCCTCTTCTGTAGAGAAAGGAAATGTGTAGGGATCCACAGAGGTGGTTGATTTGTGTCAAAGTTCCTGCTCACTGGCAATGTTTTTCTAATTGACAACTATACTTATCAATTAATAGATAGTTAGGACACACTGGACTACAATATTGGTCAACAACTCCATACTCCACAGGTCAAACAGTTCACCATTGCTTTTCTTGGTATCGTCAGGACTAAGTTGTTCTAGCCTTCTTCTTTAATTGGTAATTGCTTCTTTGTTTCTTTCACATTAAGGAAACATTTCCTGTCAGCTTTCAAAAGGGAATATCACACACCTGCCATCCTGTCAGGGTTGTGGATTTTAAGGGAGAAGGACCTTAAACTGAATGATGTTGCTTTCCAGGCCAACACCCATCTTGGTAATGACCGATCCATTAGGACAATTAAAATAAACCTGCTTTGGTTACTCACAAAGTTTCAAATCAGCATGAAAGGATTTGTAACTGGTCCATTTCCTAAAGAGGGCAAGAGGCTTATTTGCTGTTTATTTTGTGCCACACAATGCCAATTGACAGTCTGCTTGGATTGGTTCACTAAACTCACAAACAATGGGCAAAGCATGTCTGTTCAGACGAAACGGCATGTCTGTTAATTGTTCACCTGCACGAATAATTCCTCCCTAAAAAGGTCTTAATAGCCACCACCTGGAAACCACTCCCTCAGTTGCCAAATGTAACTAGTTTCTGATGGAGTGTTAGCTCCAAGGTGGCATTAAGCCATCCTCTTCTCAGAAAAAAATGAGTTTGAACAACAGGCATGAAATAAATTGACTCCTTTCTTCCCTCATCCACCCCACCCCTTTCCAGTTTAGAAAAAAACACTAACGGATCAACTTTCAATACAAGTAATGTACTTTTTCAACTACTTTATTTTAATAAGTAGCAGTCATTTAGTCGTGGAGTCCTGTAGCTCAGTGGTTAGAGCACTCGTTTTGCAAGTGAGAGACCTGAGTTCAATTCCAGGCAGAGGGCGAAACCTTGGGCAAGTTTCCTTACTCCACACGCCTAATAATAGTCCCTCCAAAAAACAAAACAATAATAAATTGGTTATTTTCAATCCATGACTGTGGGACATTGCTGTGCGCAATTGGCTGCCGCATTCGCCCACAAACATACAGTATATTCTGTGAAGCGCTTTGGGGTGTCTATAAAACGTGAAAAGCGCTATTTCAAATGCAAGGATTATTATTATGTTTTATCTTTATTCTATTGTGCTACATCTCTTCTCTCATAAGTAAAGGACATGGTTAAACCTAATTAATCCTGTGAAGCAGAAGTTTCAGTCTTTGTGATACCAGTCTAAGGGTGAAGGAATGTGAAACATATTAATACATGCATTAATTTGTTCCAAACAGAAGATAATCTCAGCAATTTTTTTGTTGGCAAATATCAAAGTACTTCAATTGTGTTGTTGCCAAAACAATTTGAGAAGACGGCAACTTTGAGCAGCTTATTGTCCATCAAAAATCCACGGCAACTCAATACTCAGCATTTTTCCATGAATACTCAGCATTGCTGATTAATTCTTGCATTACATCTTCCCCAAACTATTAATACAGTACACATTTTTAAAAATTGGCCAAGAAAACTCCGAAAGTGGCTTTACTTTATGAAAAAGATTGTAACATATCTAGTTATTTAATCAATTCCAGCCTTATTATACGTCTTATATACTAATAAAGACAAAATGTCTATCTGTCTACCAAGAACGCAATAACCGATTGACATAAAGACATGATTCATCAGAAAGGTTTTGGATGGGGGAGTGTCATGCGCATATTATTTTCTGTGTGTAAATATGTGAACAAGGAATGCTTACAAGTTCAATAGCACATTTTCTTAATATTAAGGTATACAGATGCTTAAGAAGTGAAGATCAAGCCTTCCAAGGATGAAAGAGAGACGGCCGAATAAATGAAACTGGTTGCAGGCGTAGCTGCAACGGGTACAGCTAGTATTTAATAACCGAGTAAATACTTTCCAGAAAGTTTCCCTATAGGAACTGCCTCCTTCAGCACAGACGATTATTACTTCACAGTGAAATAAAAATAATTTGATCTCGCAATCCACAACTGCGTGTGGGACTGCCGTGCGCAATTGGCTGCTGCGTTTCTCCCACCAAACACAGAGTTAAGTCACTTTAGAGTATATTTCTGTGAAGCACTTTGAGACGTCTCAACGATGTGACAAGGCACTATATCAAATGCAAGGATTATTATTAATGATCAAGTAAATGATCTAAATATCAACTGTTTAGTTGTTTGTTGCTGTGCCATTTAACACATAAATGCCTATCTTGGAACCATTTTGTAATGTACATGGGTACTGAAGAGGTGCTTAAAATAGCATTCAACAGACATATGCAAATAGTTATTAATATTTTAATCCAGTGCTTTGTCCAACTACAGATAACAGCATTAGAAAGTAGAATACAGTATCCTAGCTTATATTTCTTTAGAAAAAAAATCGGTCATTCACATAATGGCTGTTTCTGGGACATTGCTGTGTGCAAATTGGCCGCCCTATTCATCTCCAAATACAAAGTCACTTCACTTTACAGTAAAATCCTGTGAAGCGTTTTGAGGTGTTTTAACATTGTGATGAGGCACTATATGTCACTATATAAAAAAGCAGAGATAATTATAAAATGAGCAACTTTACACAACTTTTCCATAACATTTTGACTTTTTTTTAAAAAGCAAATTTTAAATAAGTTCTTCTTTCCATTTTCTGCACTGCACTGACTACCTAGACGTTCTCCTAGTAACACACTAAGTACACAAGCCTGCACAAAATACCCCCAAAAAATCAAGATCTTTAAAATACAAAAAAGTGCCATCTATTTCTGCACATTGTGTCGAGGTATTATCTTGAACAAGTCTGGGATAATCATACACTAATTATGATGGTTGCTCATCTGCACTTATTGCTCTTTGGGAGAGAAACTGCACCTGTAATGCCTGTCACTCTTAAAAGTTTGTTGCATAGGTTTAAATGGTTTGCAATATGTAGCACTTGCCAATCATAAATGTCACTCTTACCATTCCCTCGATTTTAACAGCTCTTGTTATTTGCATCTGTAGTCCTAGGTTACAGCCATTTGGAAGGACCTGTGTGCAGAAGCTTTCTTGCAGATTGTCTATTTCTTATAGTCGCTGATGTTTTTATTCTGGAACATAGAAGCAAAATAAGAATGTCAGAAGCAAACAATCATTGGGTTCAAGTTTCCAGACAGAAAATGGAAAATAGAAAACAGGTATACAATAAGGATATTAACAAGGCAATAATAAGAATAATAATTCTTGCAGTTGATACGGTACCTTATCACATCTTCGAGACATCTCAAAGCGCTTCACAGAATATAGGATAAAGTAAATTGACTGTATAAATAAATGTATAAATTGAATGTATAAATACGGATGCAATTGCATTGAATCATTACAAAAAGAAGATCCCAAATTTTTTTTTATTCCCAGGCTTCCAGTATCACCTATTTTGTGGTTCATTATTTTAAATGTTCTGGATAGGTCTCTTTTATTCTAGAATCAAGTAACATTAATGTGTGTGCCAAGGGAGCCTCTTCATCCTACTTGTCTTTCACTGCTATTTGATCTATTGCATTATCTATAAGGTTGACTTGAAATTTATTGAGATGTTTGTGTTTGAGAAGCAGCTTTCGGATATAAATGTGGAAAGTTTGGCTAGGTTTCTGGTTACGTTTAAACTCCCACTTGACCGTTGGGTGATTTAGACCTTCTAATGAATGCAGCAACATTTAAGTTCAAGCCATGTAGATTTAAGAGACAACAATAATTTGTATTTATATAGCACCCTTCATGCAGCAATGTCTCCTGGAACACTAAAACTTTTGAAGGGAAAAAAATAATTCCATATTCTCTTTGACTGACAAACGTAAGCCGGTTTTGTTTGGTGACAAAGTCAGTCCTGAAGAATAAAATTCAAGAGTTTTCCTTAAAGTAAATGATTGCATTCCATTTGTAGAAAAGAGAGCTTGAATCAAATAGCACTTAAACACAAAGATGTTGCATTGTTAGACTGTTACCAAAGAAATTCACTAGTTACTCACATTAAAAACAAATTAATAAAGTTTAGTAAACCACTAATATTTGTTTTACTTATAAAATATTCTCTAACATCTGTTTATGTTGTAATTTCCAGCAGCATCCATAACTTTGCTGAAGCATAGCCTCTTGTCTAATTACTTGCTGCAGAAGTGATGACCACAGCTTTGGGAGTCTTTGTAAAGACCACAGAAATAAAATGTATGGTATAAAAGCTTGATGGCATCTGTGGATAGGAGACGTATTAAAAACCCTCAACCTTCTTTTTATATTCAACCACATTTTCCCTGTTGGTTTTCAATGTCTTGCAGAATAAAGCCAGCAGGACTCAGATGGTGCAGGAATGTCTCTGTTAGCCAGGTAAAACCTGTGTCTTTATTCCATCTCAGGACAATGCCTAACCACTTCAGAGGATGTTTGGAAAAGTCAGGCTTTTGAATATAACTGCAGGTGTTACTTCCCAAAGGCTCCCAGTACCCCCCAACCTCACACAAGCAACCCACAGATGAATAATAGAAATTGCACTATGGAATCTGTGCAATGCCTGGGAGAAATTCTGGTAACACGAATGCAATTTGAAACCCTTATTTGAATGAATTATGTTACCCAATTATCACTAAGATTATATCAGAGGACAATTATTGTAGTATTTAAGAATATGTTTGATTCCAATATCTTTCAGACTCAATGATGGTGATACTTGGCCCAAAACTTTCATTTTTCATCTGTTCAGAATCTTTTATATGAATCATTTATTCGCAACAGAAAATATGCTCTTCCATTCCTTTCTTCGGCAGTATTTAACACAATCAGACAGCATAAATGTCAGCTCAATTCAGCCCAGTAATGACGGGATGAAATTTCACAGACTCCTGACCTTGCAGCCAAAAAAATGAAGTTATACTTTTCTTACTTTGTATAATAAATTCTGCTTCCTGACACAATCAATAAGCCAATGTGTTTTGCATATTTAATTGTGAGATAGAAGTGCCATGAGTCAAATTCAAATCTGCAAATATTTCAGAGATGCTTGCCACTCATCATTATTGGTACACTCAATGCTAATGTTCAGTTTCAGAATAAAGTTTCCTGTTCGGGGCAGGATTCGAGATGCCAATATAAATGGAGCATACAAGTAATGTGCTATCTAAATTTATGAATTATTTAAAAAGTTCTTAAAAAATCAAAATATGTTACAAATACACCTGGGTGAACTATGTTTAATAATGAAAATCATATTATAGTCTTTATATTGGAGTCCTGTAGCTCAGTGGTTAGAGCACTCGCTTTGCAAGGGAGACACCGGGTTCAATTCCAGGCAGGGCGAAACCTTGGGCAAGTTTCCTTACTCCACACGCCTAATATTAATCCCTCCAGAACAAAATAATAATAAATTGGTCATTTTCAATCCACGACTGTTTGTGGTACACTGCTGTGCGCAATTGGCTGCTGCATTTTGCCTACAAATATACAGTCAATTCACTTTACAGTCTATTCTGTGAAGCGCTTTGAGACATCGAGAAGACATATCAAATGCAAGGATTATTATTATTATGATTATTGTTATATTCTGAATCTTCTTAGGGATTCTTAGTCATAAACTCATACTATACATACAAGGCAATAGAACCCACTGAAATATTCAGCATTTTTAAATTATCACACCCCTCAATTGCCTACAACTAATTCTGCTCAAAAAGGAGCTAGAGGGTCTGTTTGCAACAATCTTGTTAAATGTAGCATCCATTTAATTTTATTTACCTTTTTACAATAATGTTAGAAATGTGTGAATGAAAGAAAGAAGAACTTACATTTTTATAGCACTTTATTACGCAGAAACACTGCAAAGTGCTATGCATGCAATTGCTATCAAATACGGTATATTTTTATATTGTTTTGTTTAGTTGAATTGCATCTTTTTCCGCTCACACCCTCAGAAATCCTGCCAATCACACAGTTAGAACCAAGTCATTAAAGACTTCAATATACAATCTTTAAATTATTCAAATTGATTTCTGCCATATAATGTCACGTGTGACTAATGAAAAGGAAGAGGAACACATTTTCTGGACTCCTCACAGATATCAAAAAGATATAAAGATCACTGTCAACCATGTGTTAACCTGAATATTAATCCAAGACCTGGCTCAATTCCAGTAGAGTCGAGGATGCAAAATGTAGAAGAATGTGATGCTTATTATTCAAAACATATTGGGCACAATTTACTGCCTTAAGAGAAACATTCACTTCAGATTCAAGAGAAATTCTATGCGTATTTGTCTTCTATAGATGTAGACACTTTAAGGATTAAATAAATAAGATAATACAGCTAGATTCTAGACCCCAAATAGTCACCGCTGTTGGTATAATACTGTAACATGCTTTGTGTTTGCATTAAACAGAATACTGTGAGGAAAACAATTGCCAAGCGATAAGAGCAACAGGAGTATTCGGAACAAACCAATGCAAACTCAAAAAAGAGTCAGCTGCAGAAGTATGGAGAAAGGGCAAGTAAATAGGACTGAAATGATTTCTCGTTGGGAGCCGGCACTTCTTCTGCTGTGCAGTAAATTTCTATAGATTTACGAATCATTGCCACAAGCTCAAACCTGCGCAAAGCACGCTGTAGACTTCAAATTTTAATTTTATCACAGCTCTTGCTTTCTGACTCTCGTCTTTTTCATGGCAGATGGTTAAACTACAGTGAGAGGTATTACACATGTAATTATGAATTATTATTAACTGAAGCTGTGATTATTAACCTTATATGCTTGATGTTGTCTGAAAAAACAGGCCCTCCTTCCTTGTCTGAATTAAATTCACTTTATACCAGTAACAGACTGGATTTCCCAACATAAGCCTGTTTGTTTCAAAATAGGGACAGCTGTGCAACAGACTGTCTGAGCATAGTCCTAATACAACTTGCAGTACTATCATTCACACAATGGAAGAAGTATGCCAGCTGGCCTGGAGTCTCATTGTATTCCTATAAGATCTACCTGCAGAATATTTACCTTGCAAGTCAGACAAAAAACACATGCGCGTTACATCTACCTATTCATTTTTTCTTACTTGATTAAATAAATATATTAATCGTCAATGGTGTTAATATTGCCTATGCAGTAATAACAATAATAATCCTTCCATTTGATATAGTGCCTTATCATGTCTTCGAGACATCTCAAAGCACTTCACAGGATATACTGTAAAATGAATTGACTGCGTATTTTGTGGGAGAAACGCAGCAGCTAGTTGTGCACAGTAATGTCCCGTATTATTGAACACCTTTGTAATTTTAAACACCTCAAGCAGGTCCTCTCTCAATCGTCTCATCTCCAGGGAAAAAAGCCCTAATCTGTCAGTCCAGTCTTTCCTGGTAGTTGTATCATCCCCTCTCACATCCTAGTAAATTTAACTGCAATTAAATATCTTTCTTGTAGTATGGTGACCAGAATTATGTGCTAACCAACATTTTACACAAATTAACATTACTTCCTTGTGTTTGTATTCCTCTGTACACAAAGCCCATGACTTTATTTGCATTCTTTATGTTGTTCAATAATCAAATATTTAGAGAAGAAAATGTAGATAGCATCTTGCATTTAAGCACTAAAGCAATATTCCTCCTGCAGGATACTACTTCCTTTTCACTGTTCAATGCATTCTAACCCCATCAACACATATGCTCACATTTCTGAAGAAAAGTGGAATGGATAGCTTTGAGATTTTTTGGAATTATAAAACAAGAGCTCCTGAAATTTGTATTTCCTCAAGGGATCATACTTGTAGATCTGTGTCTTATGAGTAAGAGCTTCAAAACCGGAAGATGCCTCTAAAAGCTGTACTTGACAGTAAAACCTCTATATCATAGACAAATTATGTATCCAGCCACCACACTAAATGGTTTAACCTTTTTATAGTAACAACATGAGGCATTCCGGCAATCCACACTCAATCAGAAATTCAGGGCATTTATTCATTGAACAATGATAAATGGCAAGGAAATACTGCGTAGTTGTTGCTGGATCATTTGATGATTTAAGAACCATCTACACGAGCACCTTTGTAAGTGATACCAAATTAAATCCTGTTTTGACTTTAATGCAGATCATTAGACAGCAATATTATGAGATAAAGATATGAGTATTCTAATCAGAATAAGTAACATTTAGAAAAATATTTTATTTGTTGACTGCTTGCGTCCAAACTTATATTGATAATGGTTGGGGCACATAAAAAAGATATGTGTATGTTTCTCATAAAATTCCTTGGGCGTTTTGGAATAAAACACTGTATAGAATTAATGAGGGTTGGAACAAGGACAAACCAAGTACAACCCCAAGAATGAACAGAAATTCTGTGAAATAATTAAATGCAAACCTTTCACTAAAGAAGGTATATCTGGCTTTGAAAGTGGCTCATTTTCTTACAGGTTCATTGGTAATACAGACTAGAATTGAGACCATGTGCATTTTGACTGGATACATATATGTATTGTACTATATATTTATGCAATTGTAACTGAAGCTCCAAATTGAAGCTCTGACACAATTTGAATAATTGGAGTGTTTTACTCACTAGTTTGTAGTTTTATTAACTGAGATGGGGATAATTAGAGGTATCCTGGTGAGTGAAATGAGCAGAGCTGTTCTTTGTGACAAAAACAGCAGTTAGCACTAGAGAACTGCCTGATGCACATGATTGACAGATGGATGTCACATTAGAAGAAAACGATAACTAAGTCAGTGGTCTGCAAAAATAACTTCCTCTTGACAGTGCCCTGCTCCCTGACCTTTAACCTGACTCCTGTTACCTTCAATAACACAGGGCAATTGTCACAGGTGCAGGATAAAAGCAGCATAAAGGATGGACATAGACCTACTATGAGTGGCTGTAGATTTATTGTTTAGGATGACCACAACCTCTTTGTTGAAATAATGCAAAGAAGAAAGAGCCAGGACCTCAGCTGACCTTTTTGGGCAGCAAATTGTACTGAAGGGAATAGAAAATCAGATAGAAAAACAAAATGCATACTGTAAGTGTCTTTTTAAGTAAATTAGTAGCTAAATGTACACATTGATTTAAACAAAATAATTCAGAAGAATTTAAGTGCATTTTCCAGCTTTAAAAAGTGTCAGATTAGGTTCAGAATAGGTTGACCCATATATTTAGATCCACAGTATTTATAGTACGACCAGCATAACATGCTTAGACGTTTAACTTATAGCACTTTATAAATAATATTCAGATACCAAATCTCAACTGCGTATTCAGTATAAAATGACTAACATATAATGAAAGAATAATTTCTGTACTTAACAAACAAACCATTGTAAATAGTCCATGTCACTTATTTTCAAAATGCAGGGCTACACAGTTTATACTATTAACATTTAAGCACATACAAAAAGATGGTTGAGATTTTGAAAAATAAATACTATGTCATTGCATTTCAATTTGGATTGAATTGAAACTGCTTGGAGGCAAACATGGGCAAATACATTTTTAGTACAACAGACTAAATTACAAAGGAAATTAAGTGTCTGGTGTGTGCAGATTCCATTAGGCTGTAATCAGTGTAATACCTTGTCTATGTTTTCAAATGTTTCATTATGTAACGACACCGCCAAGCTTTCAAACACCTGCTGTACTGAGCTAGTGTATTTAATTATAGTACATCTTGCTTCCCTGATATTTCAATCATCTAAATATTTGTCCACTTATCACAGTGAACAAAAACTGTACTAAACAGATTAGAATGCTGGGATCAAGTTGCCATTCAAAACTGCAGTACCTAAAAGGCCACTGTGTAAAAGGCACAAATTGGTCTAAAATTCTTTAAAGGTCCTTATTAAGGTCAGAGGTTATGCTTCAGTTATTATTCATCCACAATATGCTTTGATGAGTAATATGACACTAACATTGGACATACAGGCCGGAGGATAATTGTACTAGCAAGATGAAGAGATAATGTTACCCTTACAGGTCTGTCCTACAGGTAGACTGTATTTCAGCCCTAGCTCGCATAGTGTGAAAGTTGTTGTAAAACCCATTTGCTTCTGTTCTGTAATCCCAGTTCATTACTAAATCATGGACAAGGAAAGGTATTATTTCTCTATAATTTATCAATACAATGTAAGTTAAAATGTTGTACCGTTCCCAGACTGCCCATGTTTCTAACCTGATGAGATCATCATATAAAGCAGTGACATATGAAAGCTTTATATATACTGATGTTAACACAGTCAACACAAAACTGCAGGGATAATTAACATCTATTAAGTCTGCTAGATCCATTCAGAAAATTTTAAATCAGACTCTGGAAAATTTGTGCAGTAAAATTTCCTCTTTGTTCAGGAAGTTCCCCTTGGATTTCAGTAAAATAATTCTGGGTTGCTGTCTATTGTAGTTGTGACAGGCAGTTGACATGTCTCATAGTCAGAATCTAGTGGCAAGCAGGGGGTGACACAATGATGAAAAAGAACCATTCTGTCTAATGCAAAGAAAAGGTGTTTTATAGCATATCTCAACCTATGTTCAGGCTAGAGCTGGGTCTCCAAGGTTGGAGGTCAGATCTGTGAGGTCAATGCTATTTCTTGTCAATCTTCGTTCCCTAATGACACATGAATTGGATGTTGGAACAAAGTATGTGAAGTGAATAGCCAGAAGGTGAATGTCTGTTTTATTGCTAGAGAGAGCTGGAAAATCTGGCCAATTGTTGCCTTGTGTGGTTTGAATGACAGTACAGTTGTGAAGCTGAAAGAGGGACAGTGTGATGGGAGTGCCACTTTAAATCTCAATTGCCTCCTCCACTCCAATCAGCTTGGTAGAACTTTAATGAAGTGCAATTCTCTGTCCTTCTCCTCGCACTTCTATCTCCAGAATAAGCTTCACATTTGAGTTTGACAGCAGTACAATCAGTTTGCCATTCATCCTTGGCCCTGATTTAACCTTGCTGAAAAAGGGCCTAATGTACGTGGCAGTAATGGCAATTAGGCAGAAAAGCAATATTACAAATAGACAAAGGCCTAAGTCTTTCAGCCTTACAGGTGCTGTTTTTTTAAGCTCTTGACAGATATAAAAGAGTGGACAGCGTTGTTCAGTTTTCCTCGACTATCTCCTCTTCAGAAAAAAGTGCAGTGGCTCCTGGATTCAGTTAATTAGAGCGACTAAGAGCCTGCCAGTCCGAACTACCTTTACTACAATCAAGGACACACTCGGCAATTACACCCTTATTAAAATAACCATCTCCTGCGAATGCATCTACAATTGTACTAAAAACTAAACGTCTTAGTCTCAAACAACAATAGTTCTTAAGAGTGTGGAAGCAGTTACTCTGAAATACAAGATTATTCAAAAATAGATTACGGGTAACGTATTATAAAAAATAGTGTTGCCCAAGTGAATACTTAGACTTCTGAAATATGCATATCTATATAGGTGTTGGAAAAGCAGCAGTTTACAATGGGATTCGCTAAAAGTGACTTGGAATCATTAACAGGAAATCCTGTCAGTAACTCACAGTACTTTACAGCCAATTCGTGACTCCCCCCCATCCCCCCAATCCATAGCATCAGAGCAGATTGTGAGGTTCGTGCAAAGTGACCAAAACATAATGCCGATTAATAGAACAATTACTCGATAGTGGCTCAAAGTTGCTTGTACTGAATCCACTACGAACCAATGGAGGTACTTTTATGACCTTAGAACATTCATTAGGTGTGCTTTGCATTGAACCATGAAAACATAAAAAATGATTTAATATTTACTATATCACTGACAATAATATAGGTCAGTTAAGTTCATCGACACTACTGCTATTAAAATGGTTTTGGTTATACGTTTCAATTTAGTAATTTAAAGGAACTGTGTAATTTGATTGTGACTTAACCATTCAGTGTATTTCATTACCAGTATTTTTCACAGCATCCATCATGTTTGTGGTTTCAGAGATTCCATAGGAACATGTGGCATTGGTTTAACCATTTTGTTTCAGAGAATAGAGGCATGAAAAAACAGATGCAGCAATTAGGAGGGCTATTGCTTCTCATTGAAGATGTGACAGGAGTGGGTGATACTGGCTTTCACCTCTCACACTCCCTCCTCTCCAGCATGATTCCTATCACAATTCCTGTCAGAAATACTCTTTGAAAAATGGCTCCAGTAGACAATGGCTCTTCACCCTTATTTCAGGCTCTAAGTAGAGAATCAGAATACCGTAAAGGGCTGAAAACATGT
The DNA here is from genome assembly GCF_018977255.1 of Callorhinchus milii. Lineage (NCBI taxonomy): Eukaryota > Metazoa > Chordata > Chondrichthyes > Chimaeriformes > Callorhinchidae > Callorhinchus > Callorhinchus milii. Next base: position 11,705,661 of record NW_024704750.1, on the reverse strand, counting down.
CGTAATCTGAGAAAGACGCACAGGCATTGTAATAAGTGTGAAAACCAGAAGAACCTTTTCAGAGACATGACTGAAAATGCTATGAAGACCTTTAGTCCTTTGCACTCTCTGAATCACCAATTAGACAAACATTAACATCAATTAAGCTGTTATACGGCACAGGTTCCATATAATTACCTTAATGGGTTGACGCTTTCTTTAGCAGCAGATTCTTAAACAAACTTCATCTTTTGTGCAACAGGCTAAGAAAATTTTCAGCAGGGAGTATTTGCTTTTGTCAGGCTTTCTAAAGAGACAGCTGAATTGTTCTATTTAACAACAAACACCTTCACTAAGGACCCTCGTCCTGTCCCTGTTCCCACCACATCTGACTAGTATGCTTGAAGCTTATTAACCAGCAAAGACAAAAAATCTGACCAGCTAGGGGAGCACAGACACATGCAGGGAGGGCAGTACACAAAGAGCCTGCGAGTCTGGCACTGGTTTGCAAGCAGACCCCAGGAGAAAGCACATTGAATTAACTGCCTATTTAGTGTCCCAAGAACCAGATCCTTACTTGCGAATGGCACAAAAAGAATTAGCAAAACAGGATCTTGTTCATAAAACAAGGCAAATCCTTCTAATTTCTTTTGTACCACTAAGTGCTAATTAAATGCAAGCTACGAAGGCTCTTCCTGTTTTGTGTTTTCTTATTCATTAAGAATCCCAGCAATGCATACTATTCTGCCTACAATTTTTGACCAAATTAATTTACAAATTGTCAGAACTTAATGTTTTAATGTTTAAATACAGATGGAAATTATTATTTCAACAAAATGTTTGATTTGTATAGTTGTATAGCACTCTCATTATTCCTGTGTTAAACAAAAAGGTAACTGATTTATGTATGGCTAAATAAATTTGTTTGCAATAAATTGTTCATGGCACAATTATCAATGAATTATTCAGCGGGATCATATCTGAACAACTTCTGATTTTGTTAAAGTGGCTTTGAATTGATCACACTAAGATTTTCTTAACAAAGTGATATATAACAGATTTTACAGTGTAATTTGGTAGCATAAGGAAAGTTTATGTTTATTTGTTTATCAGCAGTCATGTTAAAGAATCACAGAAATTTAAATATTTCTATGATTGAAAAAATTATATTATTTTCTTTGGTAACATGTTATAAAATGTTATAAATAACGACAATAACTTACAATTTAAGGTTCACATAATGGATTTAATGGCATTGGATAAAGTGCCTTTTGTCGTTGAGGCATTTCAAAGCACTTCACAGTATTTTAAAGTGAAGTGTAGTGACTGTGTATTTCTTGGCGAACCTGGCGGCCAATTTGTGCACAGCCTGTCCCACAACCAATTTACAATATTTTAATGAATTTACTATTTACGACAACATCATCTTTCGACAAATGAAAGACAGATAAATTTGCAGATGAGAATTTATATTTGACTTTAACAAATACCAGAGCCATGTTGATTTTAGAGAAGTCGGTTTAAATTTGTAGAGGAGGAATCTTTTATTCTCATTAATGTAAAGATCAAGGGATTTACAATGGTTACAAATCAACTCTTCTATTTACTTATCTAACACCACATCAGCTATATCACTTGCGCAGCTTTTGACATCGAGTGAGTGGTTCATTTACTTAGACTCACCCAAGTGAACTCTTCAGACCAAAATGGATCAAAGGTTCAAGGTCAAAGCAGTAAATGATAATCGTGCAATTATGCTTGCATTTTCACACTCGCCTTGTAGCATCTCAAGAATTGTTCAGCACTTGTGAAACACATGCTTAAGTTTGCAATTCATTTATTTATGGACATATTTTTATATATTTACAGTTGGCAAAATTTTACAATTCATATTATAATTGTATGAAAATATTATAATTATTCATTTCATTCTCTTTGAAGGTCTACTTTAATGACATTAAAGGACTCTGATAATTATTGATATTATAAATAACTAATTTGAGAGTACATGCTCTTTCTGCAAGGTCTTTGGAAACTTACCAGAGTTGTTGTCTCTGAACGTTCGCATTTGATGTTTAAAAATACAGTTTTTGTCTATTTATTTTGCATTTTGTTTTAAACATTAATGGCCAATTGATAAAATAAATAATGGTATATACACTTTGTTCATTAAAAGTTCATAATCATTCTATCCAACTTGTGAGACTCATAATTGCTAGGACTTCATTCATGAAATAAAATGACAGTTTCTCAACACGTCTGAGCTCCCAGTTCTCTATAATGTTCAATCAAATTTGATAAATCCCAATATTTCTCTTCAGATGGTAAGTCCCTTGGGTTCCCAATATTCCTTTTTTTTACAGAAAATGGGAGAAAACCCTGATTTAATGATCTTTTTAAAAACAAAAACAGCTATAGAAAGCATATCAGTGCCAGACATTCCTCTATCCTGTTAGTTGGAAATACAATATTGTTAACCTTAATGAAAAATATCAGCCAATGATGATGCACCTGCAATAATCAGAATTTCATGCTTCTAAAGCAGCTAATGAGCCACTTGAGTCCCATAAAATAGGAAAGGTCTGTAACTACAGCTGTGGAGTGCAACTCCAAGTGAATATGATTGAACAGCATATTCAGTAAAGCTCATTTTTGGACAGGATTATGGAGAGCGCTATTGCATTTTAAATGTGAGAAGTGTGCCCTCCTCTTCCTCCTGCAATGCCACAGAGGTGTCAAGCATGGAACTACATGATAAGATAATGTTAACCATGTCTGCACAACTTGGATGACCTGGTGGGAAGTGAAGATAAAACAGTAGACTGTAAAGTAAGCACCAAGGAAAAGGATAAACATTATTCTGCAGCTGGATGAAAAATGTGCATCTTTGAAAATTTGAAGTGGTAAATCATATGGACCAAACATTTCACTGGTATCTTAAAAACGATATGTAAAGCAAAGCAGTTATTATGAAAACCATGTTTATGTAGATGATAATGACCATTGTATGAGGGGCAGTGAATGTGCACAAGTCAGATCAAGCCTTAAGCACTACTGACTGCTATGTTCAAAGAGAAATTAGCTCACAACTGGAGGGTAGAGACAATAAGTGGATCCTCCCCCACCCTCACCCCTCAAAAAAATGATGCAAGGAGGTCATAGAAACCTTGGAATGTTTTGGGATGGTAGACTTGAAGTAGAGGAACACATTTTTGACACAATTACAGAGAAAGGCATTGAAACCAAAAGGGGACAACAGGATAAAAGGGTAAAATCTGCAATAACTTACATTGCAGATAATTGATCATTGTAAGTCAAACTACTGTGATCTGTCCTGCTGTCTAGTTACTCAGAGCACCAGTGCTTACAGTAACCCAAAAACATTTGTTGATGAAATAATCAATATAATGGCAGTTCATAGTCCAATATATAATATATATGTATGTGTATATATATATATATATATATATATAAATACCTAAGTTTCTCTTTCTGGCAGTAAAGTTTCAAATTTCTCTTTGTAACTTACTAAAGTTCTGTAGCAAAGTCACACTTTCCAAAGTAAATGATTTTTCACTTAGCTTTTTCATACTGTCCATAATTACTTTCAAAGGTCAGTTACTGCTTTTGGCGAAAGCACCAGAACCTAATCCATTAAGAGCCATTCACAGCAAAATAAACAAATAGAGCTTTAACCACTCCAGTGACAACAGAGCAGAACAAACAAGCAATCTCCATAGAAAATCCCATCAATTTCAGGATCAATAGCTCTCTAGACCTGGCTCTTAAGTGATGAAAGCTAGAAAGTCTTTATTGTGTAGACTTTATCACTTTTATTTACAATAAGAATCCTGGCTTGGATCATAAAATATGTTCTTGTTGCCTCATAGAAAAATATAAATGCAAGTTAGCTGAACCCTGAGGTAAAAGGTCTGATGGGTTTGGTAGGATATTTCTCTTTCATGCACCTCATCAGTAAATATAGTTTAATATTAAATATTATATGCATAACGAGTTTGCAGTATGTACTGGCTTTATTTCTCTCAAAATAATTTGGAGATTAATTTTGTAGTGTAATTTTTTCTCCACTAATGGCATCACAGCTTCTCAGGCATCAAACCTCAACAGACATCAAACCTCAACAGGCATCAAACCTCCACAGGCCAAGCAGCAGCTTGTTGCTTTTTTTTGTATGATGTTAAATGCATTTATGCTCCTCCTCTAAGAGTTTCCCACCCTTATATTACCCAGTGTTATTCAGTCAAAAGGATGAGCAGGTAATTTGCTCTCACTCACACTTCTCACTATTGGTCTCCTTAATCCGCTAGGTAGGAGGTGTATGGGATACAACCAACAGTGATTTCTTTGCCAATATTTTTTCCCTCCTACTAGCAAAGTGCTCTTTCTCCATTTCACCTTTTCCTGATAACCAGGGCTAGATCAGACACTTATTGTGTGTCGAACTGCAGGAGTGAACTTGAATCAACCTCTCTATGGGAGTATGTTGCTGCAACAATGCTCTGTGCCACTGCTATTTTTAACAGGACCTGTTAGTGCAGGTTATAAAAATATCATGCAGCCATGAGTGAATACAGTTCAAGATTGCAATGTAGAATCATGTTTCAAATAATGTCCATTAACAACAGCATCTGTCATGCCCTAAATTTGAAATACAGTTTTGTTGCACAGTGTCATCGCTTCTTTACTAATTACTACATTTGGAAACCTGTTGAATGCTGAAACATAATATCATTTACAGTTAGTATCAGCTATGAAATCTTCAAAATGTCCTTTATCTGTTCCACATACTTACTGCTTTTGCATTGACTGAGGCTGAAAACATTCTCGTACCTACAACATTGGATATTAAATTTTGACTTTTTGGATAATATTAAAAGATTAACCTTTAAAAGAATATGAGTAATCTGATCAATCCAAACAGTTTAGCACCTGTGCATTTATACTGCATGAATTGATGTTTTAACGTTTTAATAACAACAGTTTCCTGTAGCTCAGTGGTTAGAGCACTCGCCTCTCAAGCAAGAGACCTGGGTTCGATACCTGGCAGGGCAAAACGTTGGGCAAGTTTCCTTCCTCCACACACCTAATAATAATCCCTCAAGGAAAAAAACAATAATAAATTGGTCACTTCAATCCACGACTGTTTGTGGGACACTGCTTTGCGCAATTGGCTGCTGCGTTTTGCCCACAAAATATACAGTCAATTCACTTTACAGTATATTCTGTGAAGCACTTTGAGATATCTCGAAGACGTGAAAAGCGCTATATCAAATGCAAGGATTATTATTATAATAAGCATTTTAAATATGTAGACCTTAGTTTAAATAGATACTGAATAGATGCTTCTTGGCAATGAAAGCAAACATCTTTTAGGCAGTTCAACATACAAGCAGCACGAGAAATACTTTGAGTCGCAGCTTTTTTTTAAACTTATTGAGCCTATTTACCATCTTGCAGAGACAGAGTACACAATCTCAATACTGCATTGCTGTACCAATCTAATCCTGTTATGTGGATTTACGGTGTAGCAGTTATCCCTGATTTCTGCAAGTTGAGTTTGAATCGGCCTTCATTGATGGCATGTAAAGTCTTCACTTCGCGGATTGAGCCTAGTGAAAAATGGGGTTTAGCACCTCAACCCAATCTGGATCTACACCTCAACTGTCCACAATTTAATAGAAATTAGTATTAAATGAATGTCTGGGATTGACCTGAAATTGAGAGAACTTTAATTTTCATCTATTGCATCTGATCCTTCCAAATTCAGGTAACAATTCTTTTTGAAACTGTAAAGTGCTGCATTCACCATCATTGATATTCATTACCTTCATGAATGAAAAAATAACCAGGTGAGATATGTAAGAAATTAATACACTGCAAAACTGGAAAATGTCATCTTTACATAATAGCCATGAATTATCTGATGGTACTATAAATACCATCCACAGCAGCAGACTAATAATTGCATTGACTAATATTATGATTGTATTAATATTATTGTCTCTTTAAAATCACTGTTTACCATTAGTTGTTCAATAAATTATTTTAATGTTACACATTTACTTGGCACTGGTGGAAAATGTATGTATGCTTCAAGGTAGAAGGTGAATAGGATATAGGAATGGGTTAATATCTTAAGGAACTGTACTGTAAGGTACAAACTGCAGACTAGGCTTGTCACATTATTTTATGCCAATAGACCAATGTGCCAATATCTCTTGTTATGCAACAGCAACACCAATTATTTATTCCTTATCAGCATAATTGCAAACACAACAACAATAAAAATTACTCACACCAGAAAAACGCAATTTTTTAAAAAGATGAACAAAGATAATGTTACATTTTGAAAGAAAAATACATAACAAGAAATTATATTGTATGAAACTGTAATTCATATCATAATGTGTTGAACAATAATTATATTCCTAAAATTGTATATGGTAATATTCTCTATGGCAGGCTGTCACAATTCTAAAGACATATGGAAGCAAAGTGGACTAGACAGCTGGTCTGCCATGTTTCTAACATTGTGAATTCTCTACATTGTACATCCTGAATCAAGAAGATGTTGAAAGAATTCGGTAAACAAGTTGCAATTGCACTAAAACTGACATTCTTTGCTCTGGTTAAATAATTTTTGCCACAGTGAACTTTTAAGCACAGTTCATGACAGTCTGTAAACACATTTGTTAAACACAATATTGGAACTGTGGTTTTCCAACACTTCATGTAATGACTTAACCAGCACATTCTTGGGAATTGGCATGCACTGTTTGCACGTTCTAGCATTTTTTCATTGTGGGAACCTACAGCTGCCATAACTTTATAAGGTTTTCTCTGAGATAACTCTTCTCTGCCTTTTCCAATTGTTTTTCATAGTTCATTTCTAGGAATGAGGCTTGCTGCTCTCTTCTGCACTGTCTGTAGGTCTTAGAAAGCTGTATGATAGAGACTTCTGAAGGATCTGGACTTAATTGATTTGCTAATATAGCCATTATCGTATTCCTTTTTTGGTAAAATATCACTACACCAGAAGGTTCAACGGAGATATCCTAAATGAAGGAAAAGCTATTCAACATTTCTCAATTCTTCACTTCATTAATTTTGTAAACATTACAGTACCACATGTTTCACATTTCTCTGAACAGATTTTTAATAACTGAATGCCGGAAGTCAAAATGCAAATGCCAATAGTAGGAGGTTGTGTTGAGCACACACAATAATCTAACGCGAAACTAGAATGAGTGCTTTCTGTACCGAATATAAAATCTTTTGTAAATGATTTGAATAATTAGCATAGAAGCATTAATGTCGAAACGTTTGATTTTTCTTATTTTATTTAAATTTTTTCATGCAGTTTCACCATCAGTTGCTACCAGGCCAAAACATGGGTCAGATCCAAGTAAAGCTCCCTGATTTTTGTAAAAACAGAACAGCAAACTCTACCCTCTGTACTAGAGTGGCACTTTCACTTTTTGTAAGTGTGAAATGCAGAAAAGAGGGAATGGATGATTCAATTCTCTCTTTGCCAATCCTAGTATCTACTCTGATACTGAGTCATTCTAGAAATATTTAGATAAACTTTGCTTCAGCAATGAAATATTTTATCATCAGTGAATTTAGCAATCCTATTGATAATTACCACTTCAAGATCATTAATGACACATCTCATGCAAAGAGATTTGAGTACTGATCACCCTCTTAGTTATAATGTAGAAATGTCCATTTATAAAATCTATTGTGTGGTCAGTTTTTTATTTAATTAACAACATCCTTGTAATTGCATAAGCTATAACATTCTCTGGAAGAGAATGTGAGTCACATTGATCAACACTTTAATAAAAATGCAAATATTTATCACACCCAATATAGAAGTATATACTCAGTACATTCAGACCTAGAGGTTTTTCCAGTTCTATCTTTTCAGTTCTATCTATCAGTTGTGTTTTATCATTAGGTATGTTCTGACTCGTGCTCATACACATATTATACTAAAGAAATAAAATCACCCCATCTAAAGTAACTGCTCTTGCCCAAATTATGTTTTTACTTACATCAAATACTAATCTGCCATAATTTCTTTAAAGTGAGTAAATTGTACTGAATTGCTCTATGATCTAGTATAAGAAGGTCCGATATCAGTCCACTGATATTATAACTAAGTAGATCTACCCATAATCAAATTGTACCAGCTTTAAGGGAAGTCAGAATATACTTGTACTAATGCACCAAGAAGAAGCTTTAATCCAATCTATTATATTTTGGGAAAGGTGTCAAGACTTGTACAGAATTGTAGAATTTTAAAAAAGAAGTAAAAAATATGGAATTTTTAAAAAATATGCAATATGCACATGTATTTTCTAATGTATAAGTACCAGTCGGAGACCAGTTTGTACAATTTGCAGACTACATTGTATATTTCCACTCATTTGGCATGTAGAACTGGACAGATGGTTTAGTGTTCACATTGCTACTAACAGATGGAGAAGTAAGTGTCTTCAGTGATCATATCAAATGCAATGAAAAAAAAGCAACTATAGAGGAGGCGAGTGAAATAATATACAGCAATGTTTTCTTCCTAATTCAAAGATCTTGGATTTATATGACATCTATGTCACAAAATACTGGAAAAGCAACATGCAAATAAATGAATTTCTGTGTGATTTATTTCTGTAACTGCCAACTATTCATGTTTTGTATTATAATAGTATAATTCAATTTGATTATTTTCCGTAGATGTTCTAGTACTCAAATCGATTTTCTAAATATTTCTTCAAGTTTACAACCGTGTTTTTGCCATCATCACACATTGTCTGTAACACACTCTGAAGCTGTTTTTCCATGATTGCCACAGTAGTTATTCAACACCAGAAGGAATGTTGTAATAAACAAACTGATTGAAAAGAACCAATTTGATTGTTACACATGGTAGCAAAAGATTTAGAGTTTTTCATATTTACCATGGTTAATGTCAACTGTTTATAATGCCTTATAAGAAGAAATGTATTAAGTAAACACTTTGCACCATAGAGAAGGGATCAAGTTAACTAAATTTTTTGAGGACCGTTGCATTTTTCCATGTTCCTCAACTCATTTATATTTAAAAAATGTAATACAAAACACAACACACATTCAACATTGCTTACAACAGACTTTTCAGAAAATTACAAGTGGCACGTGCTAAATCTCATCACATTTAACCAGAATAGAAAGTTCTTCTGTGGTCTCAGAGGCCAAATTTAAACAAAGATAATCTGGAGGCTCATATTTAATTACAAATTAGTAACGAGATCACAGTGTTCTTGAAATTTGTAATAATTTTTTCTGCTCAGAATAGGTTTTAATATTAAAACTGTCACTGAACTTTTATTTACAGAGATGATGAACAAAATGATAACAAGAGAATAGCCCCTGAAGACATGTGTGAAGGATTCCATGATATATTGGGTTGAGGACGTATTTTCTTTGGGTTGAGGATGTAATCTTCCCACTTTAGAGAAACCAGCTAAGGTATAGTGCAGTTAAATACATTCTAATTCCATTCCATTCAATCCATGTGAAAGAAACATCCATTGCATTATCTTTCTATATTTTATTCACTGTTGGATTAGTGATTCAGACTGGACAGTCTACAGAGAGATTGTGAGCACAAGGCTGTGGAAGGTAGTGTGACAAACAACATTTTGAATACAAGGATTTGTTCTTAACTTGTCTTGCTCTGGTCGGTGCCACTTTGGGAGCAGCGAAACAACACCAATAACAACAAATTACATTTGTATAGTGCCTTATCACCATTGGAAGAACCGTTTCCTTTGAACAGTGAAACATTCTTTGAACCATTTCTTTTTTTCCTGTAATACTATTACAGTATTTATTCATTCAAAATTGTTGATTTGTACCAATCTTGCAACTCATTACTTTGAGTAAACTAAAATTGATATAATTCTGTTGTACTGTGTTTGTAATTTACACCTTATATTCCTCACGTAAAGAAAATGTCACGAGGTTCAGTATAGGTTGTCAGTGCTTTCCAATATAATTCTTTGCCCACTTTCACCCCATGACAGTAATAAATTTATGCAAATCAGATTTAGCATAGCTTCATACAGAAGAGAACTTTGCATGAACAAAGTTTCTTATTCACACATTCACAGGATTCCATATTTCAACATGTGCATTTCTATTTCCCACCTAAGTTATTCTGACGACCCATTAGATTGTTTTGTGATATTGATATGGGTGATTGTTGCTGGACAGGTTCAAATTCCTATGTGTTAATACTTTCAACCATCAATGATCCTTATTCAGACTCTACTGTACCTACAGCACCGCCCATTTCTTATTAACTCATTCTTCTGTGATCTTTACACTCATTTGAAAATCCAAAAGCTCTCAATTCACATTTCTAGAATGTATGGCCAGTACATCCAAAGTGCTTATTTTTGTGAATATTCTGTGACTTTTCAAATGACAACATTAATTTTACAACCATAGAACCATAAAAATTTACAGAACAGAAGAAGGCCATTTTCAACAAGGAAACCAGGCAACATTCTTTCAAAAATCATATAAAACTTGGCTCAGATGCAATTCATCCCCAAAATAATGAATGATATTGAAACAAAGGAGGGTCTGATTGTCTGAAATGCAAGAAGGGATTGCATTTTAGGCAGCCTTGTTTTAAAGATTGCCATCTCAGTTAGTAAACTTTATCTAATCCCATTTCATCCTTTAAAACTATCCACAGACTAATGTGAACCTCAAGGGACAAATCCAATACTTTGTGACAAAGAGAATGTACTCCTTGTGGTGTGAATTGGAGAGTTGTTGGAACACTGCGTGAGGTATAAATAACATCATAATGCAACCATTTACTCCTGGAAGAAAGAAAGTCTCTTATTGCAATGGAGAAACCATGTCTTCCTCAGTGGGTTAAATTTTTTGACCCCTAATGTTTCCCTAGACACCTATGTTACGGTTATATTTGGGTCCTTTACATCATTTGAAGTAAACAGTGAGCAAATGTGAGTAAACAGTTTTTAACAGAGTAAAGGCTGTATTTAATTAAGTTTTAGTGATAGACGTGGTGCAAGTGACACAAACAACTTAGGACAGATTAAAACAATGTATCCTGCAAGAAATCTGCGCCCCTATCTTTGCCTCAGAGTTAAAAACTTTTACCAAAAAAAACACAATAATATCATGATTTCTACAATAGGTTAATCTGATCAATTTAAAAGCACACTAACAAAGATCAGGTTTTTAGCAATCTGTTTCTTTAAATCAGTAAAATACACTACTATATAACATAGTTGAAATGAGTTATCTGATTATTCAACTAAGTAACATTTGAAAGCAAATAAAAATAGAGCAAAAATGGGAATTTTTTAAAGAATTATGTCAATTACGCAGACTAGACATAGGATTTATCCTTGAACAATTTCAAATTATTATGCACTCATGGTTTTGCTGTGACCCTCTACTTTCTAGCCTCAAACATTCAGACAATTATAACATTCCTTCTTCCGGCACAAATATCAAATAACTATACACACACCCTGCTAATTTATATTTTAAATTGGGAAAGCACATTTTATTTATTTTTCAAAGATCCCATATTTTTGCTACATTCTCACTCAGAAGTGTTCGCATGGAATTTCCAATTTATAGGTGGGATACATGGAATTCTCAGTTTGGTTTTAGATACTCTTAAGCATGGTAATGGGTTTCTGCATGTGTCTGACACCTGGCTGAACCACCAAAAATGAAATTAAATGGACACTAAAATAAAGCAATAAAACCTTACCTTCACTATAATTAAATGTCCAAGAGCAATTCTTAGTCATTTGTGAAGATATTGGCTTGCACACCATTGCATTAAAAAATTCAGGCGCTCCCCCCAAAAAAGGTTATACAATATATAGAGGTCCCCTCTCCCTTTTCAAATGGACAGTAAACATCCCAAAGCATTACTCAAAAGGAGAAGGGAGTTTCTATTGGTATTCTGCCCAGAAATCCCCCAAATAGAAATAATAGTTATTCACTTCAAGCTGTTTGGGACATTGCCGTTCACAAAGTGGCTACCACGTTTTGCCCACAAATAGCCACTACGCATCATAGAAAACTATGTGAAGCACTTTGATGTGATAAGACGCTATATCAAATGCCAGGATTATTATTTAAATATGTTTAAAATATATTTTTTGTACAAAGTTTTCATAAGAAAAAAAAGAATTGAATGAAAAAAGCCATTCATCCATCAAGTTTGCTCCTCCATATAAACTACTTAAAACAGTAAACTCAGAGCAACATTTTCAAATGCACTGAAGCAGCAGAACAAGAGGACACAGATTTAGGGTTACAAAGAGCAATTTCAGGACAGACACAAAGAAGCATTTATTTACCCAGTACCACTAATTACCTAAACTACAGTAAATTTTATACCATTCCCTGTCTTCTGTTAGATAATTCTGCCTACAAGTTTCCTGACATCATCACTATTTATCCCTAGATTGCGCCTTTCCTCAGACAACACTTCATGCCCTGGATCAGAAAAGCCTATGGGGTATTTGCTCCCTATATTCCCAAACCAGGTACTTATCTATTTCTTTTGTGAAGCAGTTCATCAACACGCCATCGACATGTAGGATTACGAAAAAAAACTTGGCTTCTCTAGGATTGAACTCTTCATTGTAGCCTTTGGATAAGTATGAATCATGACCATTCCCTTGGGGAGAGAGGTGGGTAATCTGGCTCCAATATGATATGCCTAGCAAAGGGGAAGCAAACTTGAATCAAGAGGCAGTGCAGAGGAGAGCAACAAAGGTGATCCCCAGTATTAGCCGAATGTGCTAGGAACATCAATTAGACAAACTAGGGCTCTTCAGGCTTGAAAAGAAAAGTCTCAGAGGAGAATTTATAGTGGTATATAAGATTTTATATGGGATTAAGACAGTAAACTCAGAGCAACATTTTCGAATGCACTGAGACAGCAGGATACAGATTTAGGCTTACAAAGGGCAATTTCAGGATAGACACAAGAAAGTATTTCTGTACCTAGTATGGGAGAACTGCAAGTGGAAAGTCATGTGAAATCCCCTATTTTCAACAAGATTGCCACTCCAAACAGTAGGTCAGTTTAAAAGGAGGACAGTTCCATACCGTAAATGTAACCTGGTTCATAGTTTCCATCTTGGTGGTCTATTCATTGATCCTTTCTTACAGCACTTTCTCTTTACTTATCGGAAGTGTTGAGACCTTTGTATTGGTGATTTGATTTTGTGCATAAGTAGCAGAACAGATTTTTTCTTAAGGCTCACATTAAGGTTCAGGTTGTGGTAGAACCTGGTCTAGCAGCCTCTGCTACAAACTAAACTCACTACAAAAGGCCGTGGAGCAAGCTTGTGGGCCATTTTTACTGACATTTTGTATTCCTGCAAGCAGTTTTGGCTTCATATCAAGAAATGAATCAAAGTATAAATGCAGTCTGAACAACTTCATTTCAGAATTTGGCCAAGAGCCTTTAGGCATGTAGCCTCCTGCAGCTCACAGCAAAATCTGATGATATGAAACTTCAACTGATATAAAGCAAACTTTTTAAGATTTAAAATGAATGTATGCTGGATATCTTTTATTAATACAAATTTATTATGCTAAAAGTATTGACAGATTAAAAGTTTCACCATCATTTAGTTGCCAGTTATCAGACATACATATTTATGTGCAATTTCTCCTGTCCTGATTGCAGAGCAATGATAGCATAATTCCAGTGTTCTCGGTTAATACCATTACAAAAGCAGGAAGGGTTCACATGTAGAGCCACTGTATTGCTTCATCATATTATTCTCTCCCACTGAGCAACAATGATGATTGAATTGTTCACCTTGTAGTACTATATTTAGTTCCGCAACCCAACTTTTTCCTATATAAAGTGTGCAGAATATATTCCAACAGAAAAAGACCAGTTTCTGTTGCCAAGTTCACTTATTATAGCCTCTGTAATTTAAATGTAATATCATACAGTTGGTTTTAAACAGGAAATCTTATTGCAGTATTGGATTCCTTGTAATCTACGGCTTGGAAATCCTATCCTGGTTGATTATACAGAGCTTACGAGGCAGAGTATGTTATGTCTGCAGGTGGTGTCTGCATGTGTGAGTTTTTTAAAAAAAAGTGAATACCATTGGCAGAAAAAGTCTTACTCCCTGAAATGAACTGGCGTGTGTTATGTCCTTCCCTCTACCTGTTGAAGTGTTAGTGGATGGCCACCGCTGAGACCACCTAACTCAAATAAACAGAAATGCCCATTAATTCTCAACAAATGTAACATCAACATATCATCAAGTGACTGACTAAGGGGTGATAAGTTGATCGCAAGAGATACATCTTGTTAAGAAACACGAGGACATATGAATCAGGAAAGTTCTTTATCATAAAAAGTTAACTATAAACATGATCTTACACATGATTTGCTCTATGTAAAATAGCTTTAAACACTCCAATGAAACCAATGGCACAGAATTTGGCAAAATCTTGTATTAAAGTATGTGAATCTATTTTTCTCTTTTGATAGCCAACTGCATATGTAAACTCTGATCAATGACAGTCATTAATACTTCCCTGATGATGTCAACGCAACATATTTGGAGCATCCTGGCTATTAATATCCTCAGTGACCTGCGATTACTAAACAAAATAAAGTAGGAACTCATGAAACCTTCCCCACTGATTCCACAGCAGATATTGTAAACTGTATTGGACGCAAGAAAATAATTTGAAAAAAAGGAATCTCATTGTGGAGTTTACAGAATAGTTTATGCTCTTGTAATTTATGATGTCATCTGAATTGCTTGTTGAGATTTCTGTTCGGTAATTACTTTTGGAGATGAATTATTTTGTCTCTGTTATTTTTTCTTCTCTCCACTTAGTTTCCCTCCTGTTTTAAGTCCTCCACATACGATTCTTCAGCTAATAGGCTTCTGCCAACACATCACTGTAACTAACAGCCACTGGGAGGTGTGCAAGAGTGGTCTGCAGTGCCCAATTCTTCTGTGTGGGCAACACAAGTGAGAATGAGAAAGTCTGTGCTTCGGAAATATTGAGCATGATCCTATATCTTTTTGAAATTATTTTTCTAATTTTAACCGTATTGGCATTTGCCTCTGTTCCTGATCCCAAGCTTTTTATTCTGGGATGTGGTTAACTGCAGAATAGTATGGGATCTCCACATGCATGGACACTAGTTGATCTCTGGTACTTCACCAATTAGCCATTACTCATTGTTGTGAGCATCAGCAAGCCACTTGACTGTAGAGGGTGTCATAGTGGAACCCAACCTTTTACCTCGCAGTAGAGGGACCAGTTCTAAGAACTTCGATGTCTTTCTCTTCCATAACCCTGTGGAGGCCACGGCCAGTGTAACCTTCCCCAGCATCCCTAGCTCAACACGGACAAGGAATTGAATCAGCAACCTTCCAGTACTTAAACTGCAGCTCTATTCATCATCAGGGCTGCCCTGTAATCACATATCTTAGCATTTTGTGGTGCAAGAACATAGTAGTACTCTTATCACACGATAATAACTGGTTGAGTACTATATTTCATTAAAGTAATTGTTTCAAAAAATCATTTATCTTCTTTAAAATGTCAGGCCATAATTGCACATACTTTAGATTTTTTAAAAAAATGATCTACTCAATCGAGTGTACATGCCTGATAAGATAGAATTGGCTTGCAAGACACATTTGTCATATTAAAGAGTGTAAATTTTAAAAAAAAATGACATTAACCGGATATTTAATAGTCTATGCATTGCTACCAACCAACCTTTCAGTCATGCCTGGACAAATAATTACGTGTTTGAAGGTGTAAAACTGCAGGTGGTACCTGTGACTGTATTATTATGTAGCATTAATTACTATTAACAGATTTCACAAGACCATTTTGTAATGCCTTTACTAAATCCAATTTTTTAGTCAAACAAAGAAGCAATGTTACTGCTTTCATGGATTTAACGTACATCACCCTACCTTTGGAGATAATTAAAAGTTATGTTTTCCAATACCTAATCTCCTGTCATTTAATGTGGTGATCAGATATCCCTCAAAACACTCAAATTGGCCGGTCAACATTTGAAACTTGCTGTCTTTGTGTATATTAAAGTTAATACCGGTTGAGGACATGAAAATGATTGTTACAAAGGGGGCAGAAAGCTTTAATTATTTAATTAAAGCTATGGTTAAGTCAGTTCATGGAATGATTGACATGTTGGTTATATTCAATGTGTGGACACGATTACAACAGGGTGATTGTGCTTGGAGGATAAGTTGAAAAACTTGAGCAAAGTCACCTTCCTCACCAGTCGTGGTTTACATTCATTGCCACACCAGGTGGGAAGAAAGAAAGTCATAAGCTTAAACCCCTTAATTATATGTTACAGACCTATATAAGCATGCAGAAACTTTAATTCATGTATTTGAACTATTTTGCTTTAATTCTGTTGTCAGTTTATGAACTGAACAGTAGCAGACTTTTTGAGCTAGAAATCTAACGATGCCATTACTTCTGTGAGCTTTACATCAGATTTTTTTCTTGTCATTCATTGCTTGTTCTACCCATTAAAGGAGTTACAATATTTTCTCTACAGTAAAATGACAAGTGGGGTGTCCGATATGACCTGAAAGCACAAATATGTACATGTTTGCAATTTATTACATTTATGTACATTTGCAATTTATTAAAAATATATTGTGCATTTCACAATAGTGAAATGCACAATGTATTTATATTTAGAATATGTCAGTGAATAGTTGAACTGTTGCATTAAACTCTACTCATGAACTGACTTAACCATAGCTGAACACTGTCAGAACAACAGACAGTTTATAAACATCTGCTCCACACCTCTTGGCAATGTTTTCCTATACAGTAAGCAGTTGTTGTGTTAACAGAGGGTTTAGGTGACACTTGAACCAGACTGTGAAAGGTTCCTCTTCTTTTCATCCTAACATGATAATTAGATTTTGATTGATCCTTTAAAGATTAGAAAACTGTACTTTAAAAAGCTCCTCATTGATTTTGACATCATAAAAAAGTATAATGAAAAATGATCAGATAACTGGATAAGCAAAAGAGTCTTAACTTTAAAAAGCTAAATTCAACCGTGTGAGTAATTACCTCAAACAAATGCTTTTCTTTATTGTTCTTGGACATGTTTTAGAGGTTAGCAGATGATGAGGTCTTGATCAAAATAAAACTAATGAACTAATTTACTAAAAAAGAAAAATAGCTTTTAGTGACTTCTACAGTTGCATTTAGAAATCAAATGACAGTGTTTCACACAAACATCTACACTTTACGCTGACAAAATATAGCAGTGAGAAGGAATGTTTAGTCCTGTTCATTTAACACTGCCGCAAGTCAGAGTGATGATGGACAGCCTCCAACAGAACACAAGCCTTACAAAGGAATCAGATTTCAGGGATCAGGTGGTGAGGACAGGAGTGCTGGATGCACCTCAGTGCAATGTTGTTCATCCTCCACACTTTGCACAATATGAGAATGTTTAAAAATTTGAACCTTGCACACAGATAAAATCTTTAAGTGTCACGTCTCAGCTGATAGTGCTGTTCAGGATTTGCAAGGAAGTAATGTTACAGTTGTATCATTAATTCAAATTGATAAAATGAGTGGCTGAGATAGGGGGGAGCAGATTATGATCTCTGTCCTTCAGCAGCACTTGGCTTCCATCATAACATGATCTAACTGCTAATAAAAAGGCTGAGCACTGAGAAAAGTATTGATTTAATGGCACGTATACCTCACAGACTTTTGTTTAATGTTCAGCTTGACTGATAGTAGGAATGTGATTCTGTATACAGTAGCTGTGCTCTTGATAATCCTCCCATTACAGACATGGAATTTAAGTCAAGCCTAATAAGCTGTATGAGCAACTGTAGGACAGGCGGCCCTGTTTTTCTCCCATTAATCAGCAGAAACTTCACACGCTGTGAGAGTCCCAAGAGACATTTCTGGCTGGGAAAAAGATCCTCCCTCCTCAGTTCTAATCAGTTCGTCCCATCTGTAATGGCTTTAGCAAATTGTTAATGACATAAAGTGACAGTCGAAGAGCTCTTTGGTCTGTCAGGATTGAGTTTCTTTGAGCTCTCCAACAAACTACTACACACTAGCCTCAAAGCTTCAGGAAAATGATCTGGATTACTAAGGAATGAATTTGATATGTTAGCAATAGCAATCTGGAACTGAAAAGAAAGACTCTTCTTGATGTTTTTCTTTCAGGTTATAATGGGGAACACTGAGATAAATCTGGCTCACTGACAAATCCACATAAGAGCACCATTTGCACTCAGAATATTGCCAGCATTATCGGATCTGTCATAAGTATGCACATACGGCAATCTAGTAAGGTAGAAATATCAAATCATCCATTATGTTAACCTAATGAAACATGCAAGCTTTACCCAGCTGTGCTATCTGAAATGAAAGGGTTGTACTGCTTTGTATTAGTGTGGCACCTTGTTGGAAGCTGAAATATGCATTGACCATGTGGCATTTTACCACAATGCTGACAGGAAATTACATACATTAAAATAATTAAATTATGGACAATGGTTCTTAATGTAATACTATTATCCCATATACCAAACTTCATTAAATCTGAAATTAATGCAGAATGTTTCAATATCTTGCTGTTGAACATTTGTGTAACTGAACAAGTTAATTCATTGCAAACAAAACAGAAAAAAAATCTTTCATAAAACTTAGACAGTGCTACCAAATTAATGTTCAAATATTTCAAAACAGAATTTATTCTTCAAATAATCATTGCACATCACTTCTATTTGTGGTTATAAGTGGGACTAAAGGGAAAAAATATGTACCCCATAATGCATGGCTAACTTGTTAAGCTATAATATACAAGTTTGTGATTAAAATGGAGTGCATGATCCTACTGGCTGGGTCTCAAGATGCCAAATACTCCTTCAAACTCTCATGAGCATCTTTAATTAAGTGTATAAATGCTGTTAAATACTTCTGGTTTATAGCAAATAAGGACAAAACACTTAGTGGGCCATGCTCTAAGCCACCACTGTTTTGAAAACCCCACCACTTCAAGTTTTGGCATTGTGACAAATGGAGAATAAAGGCTCAGTGGGAAGCAGCATGGGGGATATGGTTCTGAAGAAAAGGTTTGCTGAATCTTGACCATCTGGTGTTTGTTTAGTACACACTGAAAGTCAATCACTTTTGATCATTCAACTTCCAGTCCAAGACTACAAGAATGAGTAGAATCAATGAATTTATCAATACGTCTGGTTCCCTTTATCACATGAGCCATATTAGTTCAATATCAAAGGAACAACCTGCTTCATACAAGTTAAATTGAAGCCAGGAAACATGTCTTTAGCAGCGTACATTTTGATTACTTTATTGGTCCTGTTCAGTTCAAGTTACAGTAATACAGCTGATATATTCCTCTGTAAACAAAGATATTCTACTTATTTTTGACTGTTATTTCAGAAACATTTACCATAAATTACTTACATGGCTTCCACATATAGTGCGCACATCAAGAATTTATGCTAACTATTGAAAGGTAGTTTTCTCCAGATTTAATATTCATGATATACTTTATAAAAGAAGGTATTATAAGTTAATGTTGCTCGATGAACAAAGTGACAATTAAATTACAGGAATTTCTTGATAGGTAGCTGGGACGCATAGAGGTTAAAATAGCCTAGATTACTCAGAGATAGTAAAAAGATAGTGTATCCGCTAGTTTGGGTTCCATATTCAACAGCAAATATAGTGGGCAATTACAACCAATATATTAAAGTAATATAAATTAGCTCCCAACTAGTGCCTTTGTGTATGCTTACTAGTCCGACTTACAGGGCATCCAATGTATGTGCAGAGGGAAAAAGAGTGGGACCTTACTGGTAAGTGTTTCCCTTTCAGCTGGTTAGCTAGTCATTATTACCACACTTCCATCCTACTAAATCATGCTACACTCAGTGATTGCAGCTGAAGACCATTCTCTTCGGCCATGACTAGGTAATTTCCCTCTTCTCCTGGTCTCGGCACCAAGCTTGGTGCCGAGACCAGGAGAAGAGGGAAATGACCTAGTTAACTCTGATGCACCATCCTGATAGAGGGTGCTATATAAATGCAAATTGTTGCTGTTGTATCACAAGTGGGATTTAATGAAAATTGAAGCCTTTGCCTCATAAGAACAGTGGAAGGAGATAAAACAGGCTGAAGCCACAAGATACAGATCATGGAAATAAATGCCTGATGTGGGAAAAGCTCAAGTAAGCCACTAAAATAATAGAGCAAGATTACTACACTTTACGTTCAAGTCAATCCAATTTTTAAAATCTTTTTACCATTAGTAATATGAACAAATCAAAGTGAAATGCAATAACAACTTCCCTCTACTGTCTCTGCCCTCGACTTGATGATCAAATTGGGGTGAACTGTTCTGGCATTTAATTCAATTGAAAGACCACCAAGGAAACCTACAATCATCATATTTGGTCCATTTGGCTGAAAGGGTGCCTTCAAGGGTGTTAACCAGGGTAGCATCCAGCATGGAGGTCATGGAACAAAATGGCAGGATAATCAAAACATGTCTTGTTATGAAACTTGACATTATGTATGCTGGTCTCGGTAAATTGTAGCATGTTGGCCACTTTGAAGAGGTCAAGTAATATTGCCCTGAACTGCCAAGTGAACTCAACTGAAACACCATCAAAACAAAGCTGCGTATGAAATTTGGTCTCATTATGTAGAAGAATGTATTTTCAGGGGAGATAAGGAGCTAGGATTTGACATATCTGACCACCTCCTAAAGGATGAATGCCGTCTCACTGAACAAGAAGTGAACTCGAGTGAGACAGCAGTAAAATAAACCCCAGTATGAAGTATGGTCATTTCACTGAAAGATGGAACTTCCTTTGTTTTATTGAAAATCAGTTGGCACAGTGAGTTCAACGAGAGGCAGCTGTAAAAAAGAGAGATAGATCTCTCATGCATTCAGCCTTGGTGTTCCAGGTTGTTCAGCTCTGGAAAGGAAGATGAGGTAAACTATATTATTACAGAACTACATCAAGTTAAAGAATATGATCCAAATACATAAAACACGGGAGTAAATTTGGAAAGTTGTTTTGATTTCAAATTTGTGTGGAGTAAGGTATTTTGTAACAAAACCCTTAGCGTTAAATTATGTTAAGCTGATAAAAAACTACATTAAACAAAATCAGTTTTTTTTAACCAAACTAGGTGAAAAACGAGTAATTGAACCAAATTATAAAAGTCTTTATAACATCTTAAGTAGTCATCTCCCAAAGGCTCAATTGATGAACCCAACTGTGCACCATAAAAGAAAGGAATACTGAGACAAACCCAAGTTTCATCTTTAACTTGATTTAAGCCACAACACCAGCAGAAAGTGCTACATTTAGCTTCAGTGCCCTGGATCAGGAGGGGAAAATAATAAACACTATTCCTTTCCATTATTGGCATCAAGTGGCCGATACTGCCAAATGCACGTACACAATGCTTCGGCTCAAACCCACTATGTATCACAGAATGACAACTTGGACAACACACGAGAGGACAGTTGGCACTGATGAAGCAGCTTTTCTGGTAGTATAGGGAAAAATATTTCCTGCATTTCAGTTTCCTATGAGCCTTCATTTGAAGTCACCAATCTATTCCTGGCAATCCTGTCTTCTGGAAATTATAGTGCATACGTGCGAGTTCACTCTGCTGCAGTATCTGGTTGATCAGGTGCCATTCTTGCTCGTTAAAGCTATAAATCTGAATGATTCTGAGTGAACGTGCTTCAGCTTTGCTGCCTGGCAGTAAGTAAAGGCATTTACTGCCAGAAACAGTCCTAAAGTGCCTCAATGTCTGCTAGTCAGAAAATTGCCCCCATGGCTTTTGACAGATACAAATCATATATATTTTAAAAGCTGAAAGTATAATTTGGAAGCTATCATGCAATGGGTGTGCTAAAGTAAAATCACCGACAGAGAAATTATTCTGCAAGTCCATTGTGTATATATGAATATCTTGACATTATTCTTTCCACTGATATAAATAGTCTAATCAAAATCTGCATGCATGTTGCTAGAGATAGTGAAAATTGTACTTATTTAACAGAATTTGTAGAAAAATATAAGCCCTGACATTCTTGTGTTCTTAACTTTCAGGGAAAATGTAGATGTGGGTAAACTGTGGTAAAATGTCAGCAAATTGTGCCAAAGAATAAATTGTCCATATTTACTGCCACTCTCAGCAGTCTTATCCCTCAGAAAATGAAGTTAAAATCCTTACCAAAGGGGAAGAAAAAGGCCAATTTAGCTTGTTAAAGGTTATGAAGAAGGAACACTTGAGAAGGCACATTTGAAAAGTGAGTGTTTAACTTCACATCAGACTAGTCAAGTGATCTGGTTTGAATTGAATGAAGAAGAAGCCTAATTTTTAAGGGAAGCAAATAGTGAGGAGGGCTTTTCTACTAGAGAGCATGGTGTGTCAACCACTGGAAAGTATATCACAGGGAAGAATGCAGGAGAGTCTTTACCCTGAGAATAGATGAGACACATAGCAGAAGGAACCACTAGAATTGCTGAGCCAAAGTAAATAATCCTGGCAAAAGCTTCTTCTAGCTGTCAGATTTTCACCAAGTTTATGTTCATGTTTCTCACTGAGTAGAAATCTTACCTCTGTGCAAGAAGCCTAAATTAAATTGATTAAAATTTAGTTACAACCAAAGCTGAGCAATCCACTGCAGTTCAGGAGTAAACCTGTATTGTCCTCATGCATTTTCCACTTACTAATATAGAATGTTTTTATGTCCAAACTTCTTGAGGGAGATTTGGTTGTGACACAAAGGGCCTTCGAGAGAAAAATCTTAAAAATGTGAGAAAACATGTAAACCAAAATTGTTTGTTAACGCTAAGCACATTTTCAACTCACTGGACTAAACTAGGTGCATTTGTAATTATTTATGGTAGAAAGTATACATATTTCCTGCAGGATTTCCCATCTGAAGAACTGTCTGCCAGCAGGAGATGAGCAATGTATTGTGGGAACTGTGTGTGAAACAAAGCTGGGATTTAGGCTTTAATGTCAGGAAGTAAACTGAAGACTGCTTCTGAAAGGTCACAAGCAAAGGTGGAGAGTTCACACAAATCTAGTTAATGAACGGTTATAAATTCCTGACTCCATGGGATGTGATTACGCCCTCTTCTTATCCCATTTCTCTTTCTATCACATTCTCTACCACCAGTTTTGAAAGCATTAGATTCTGATGATGTTAATTTGATAGGACAACACATTTAAATATGAGGGATCCCAAACTGCAGTTAGAAAAAAAACAAACACCACAAAATTATTTCACTGTAAGTTGTAATAAGAAGCTAATGAAACATTCTAATGACATGAGAAAAATGTTAAAAAAGCTTAACCCATAAAATTGGTTATATTACTTAACTTTAAGTTATTTTCTGTGAAGCGCTTTGAGAAGTCTAGAAGATGTGAAAGGCGCTATATCAAATGCAAGGATTATTATTATTTTCATTTTAAAAAATCCACATGCATTAGTACCAGTTGAACTACACTGGTATCTTGTGAAATAGTCCTGAAATATCTGCAGGATGGCAAACTCAACAGCAGTCAAAGGTTGGCTTTGGGCCTAACTGTTGCGACAATTTCATTACCTAAGGCTAGAAATTGTGAAATCAACAGGCCAGAATTTTCATGAGTGTGAGAATTATTATTGATGATCAAAGATTCCTTGAAATACTCCCCCAAAAATCCCTTAAAAATTCTTGAGGAAGTCATGGAATGTTCTAAACATTTTCAAGGAATCTTTCTTTTTTGTATTATTGAAATGTAGCCTGGCTCATTACACAGAGGGCAATTAATAACTTGCACAAATTATGGAGTTCCTTGTCCTCGCATTCAAATCCCTCCATGGCCTCGGTCCACCTTATCTCTGAGACCTCCTGTAATTCTACAAACTCCCTCCGCTTAGTGAAAACTGGCTGGCTCTATGTTGCTCACCTGATCCTTCCTACCATTGATGGGCGAGCTTTCAGCCATTATGACTTTCGAGAACTTCATCCCTCAGAAAACACATCTTCCCTCCCACTTTTGAAGCCTGTCTTGAGATTTACCCTCTTTGACTGCGCTTTTGAGTGTTTTCCTTCCACTTCCCCCCTCCCACCAGCTTGGATGCCCAGCCATTTGTGTAAAGGTGTCCCATGACATGAAAGGTGTAATATAAATGTAAATCAGATATTGTATTGGACCAGGAATAACGGTTGTGGCCAGGAATAGAGGTTGTGTGTCGCATTGTTGAAGGTGCTTTCCTTCAGATGAGATGTTAAACCAAGGTCCTGTCTGCCTATTCAGGTGGATGTTAAAGATCCCATTACACTATTCGAAAAGAGAAGGAAGTTTCACCTGGTTTCCTGGCCAACAATCCCACAAATAAAATTGATCACTCACTCCATGGCTGTTTGTGGGATGTTACTGTGCGCAAACTGGCTTCCCCGTTCACCCACAAAATACATAGTCAATCTACTTCATAGTATATTCTTTGAAGTGCTTTGAGACATCTCAATGACATGATAAAGCTCTATATGAAATGCAAGGATTATTATAAATACACAAAAAATACTGAAAAAAACATAAGTCAAAGATGACTTAAAATCTAGTCTTTCTCACCGCCTATCACTGATATTCTTCATTTACATTATATACATACTAGAAATTGAATCCACTGAGACAGTATTTCAGACAGAGCAGTTGACTTCTCATTGCCATCATTGACTTCCCAAAAAACTAATTGCTTAGATAATTCCAAAAGATAGATACGTTTACACTCTTACAAATATACGTAAATGCACATTAACAATAGACTCCTTGGTAGTATGATCTGTCTTAATGGCATTTGTCTTAAATCAGCCATTAGTGACCACTGACTGAAAGAACTGCCAATGTCCAGGGGGTGTGCCTAAGCCTCTTGAAGATTCACCATGAAAACAAGGCAATACAAATCAGTCATTTTCTAGTCTTTTGTTTACAAGTAGAATGCGTCAAACAATTTAACGAGAGGATTACTCTTGCTTGAGCTCTGTTGAAGATTAATTGATATTTTCCTGTTAAGGGATTTAATCAGGTGGGCCTGGTCTGATGGACCCTATTGTGACTGAATCTGTGATCAATGGAGCAAGTTTGAGTGAATTCTTCGAGGAATTAAGACAAGTTGGATTTTTTTAATCAAGAATGTAGATAAAGAGCCAAGAAACATAATGCTTCATACCACAAAAGTTGAAAAGATTAGCAGAGAAAACAAGTCCCAAAGTGGTTATGAGACACCAATCTTAGATTTAAAAGTCTGTACAATGTATGGGGAAGAGGAGATAAAAGAGCTAAGGAGTTCCACAGTTCCAATGTAGAATGTAGTTTTAGGATCAGGTAACCTGCATCAGACAGTAAACCAAACAATGGTATGTGACATAGAAGGTGTGAGAATAAAGGGAAAGACTAACTAAAAATAGATGGAAAAAAAATCAAAAATATTGTTCAATTACTAAACCAAGTATTCAGTTCAAAATTGAAGTCAGTAAGTCATGTGAGAGAGTC
This sequence comes from Callorhinchus milii, assembly GCF_018977255.1. Lineage (NCBI taxonomy): Eukaryota > Metazoa > Chordata > Chondrichthyes > Chimaeriformes > Callorhinchidae > Callorhinchus > Callorhinchus milii. Next base: position 11,679,981 of record NW_024704750.1, on the reverse strand, counting down.
TTTAAGGTGTCAGCCAGGCTCAGCTTGTAGCATTCTTGCTTCTGGGTCAGAAGGTTGTGGGTTTAATGCCCAATAGGGACTTTGAACTCATTGTCCAGTCTGACTCTCTAATGCAGTTGACCCTTTGTGGCAGTCTCAGAAGTCTGATTCCTAACAACAACAACAAGATTACATTTGTATAGCGCCTTTCATGTCGGGAGGACGTCCCAAGGCGCTGGACGTCCCAAACTAGGCTTATCGACAGTACTCCAAGGCACTGCTGATGGCGGACCAGGCACTGGGGCGGTTTCTTCCCACTCCCCCTCTGTTAATTCTGCAAGCCAAAGTTTAAATGGATAGGGTTGTCCTAGTGGGACAAGCAGTGGGACACTTGCTGGAGAGTACCACAAGGCAAGGCATGGGGTTACAAAACAGTTAATCTCCAGGAATACCCTAATGCAAACTCTGGAACCACCAAGCCTTGACTCGGATATTTTACTACTGCGTGGAACTAAATAAGCAGGGTGCATCCCTCTGGGCATAGAGTGCACAATCCATTCCAGAAACAGACATTTCCATGAATATGGTATGTATATGTATATGTGGCACGTCATTGAGTTTCCACACAGGTCAGTCCTGGCTGACCAAAATAAACAAAAATGACATCCTTCAAATAAGACATTAAACCGAGGTCCCAGTCTGCCTGTTCAGATGTCATGATTTGAAAAGAAAAAGGAGATTCCTTCAGACATTCATTTCATGGCTATATGTGGGACATTCCTGTGCACAAATTAGCTGCTACCTTTGGCAACTAATAGATTGTCGCTATATTTTACATTAATTTTTTGAAGTGCTCTCAGTGTTACAGTGCTTTAACAAATGCAAGGATTATTATATTAGGTTAACTTTAAAATTACTCATTGTATGTTTTCAAATCTTCCAATTGATGGTACGAGAATTTTCAAAGGACTCCTGCATTGGGGGAACTCAACCAATATCAATTTCCATCGATACATTTATACTGACACACTACATTGGAATGGCTCCTGAACCTACCTCCTCCAAGTAGTTTCAGAAGTATAGCTCTAGTGAATTTCATGCTGTTTGAAGCTCAACTTATATTGCACAACTCATTGGTTGTCGGCCTCCCCAACTACTCCCTCCACAGGCTGCAGATCATCCAGAACTCTGCAGCTTGTGTCCTCTCCTGCATGAGGCAATCCACTTCATGTCCCCCGCCTCGCTCACCCCGCTATTGGCGGGCGGGCCTTCCGCCACTCTGCCCCCACTCTCTGGAACTTCATCCCGCAGTCCCTCCGTCTCGCCTCCTCCCTTCCACGTTCAAGACCCATCTCAAGACCCTCCTCTTCAACCATGCTTTCGATCTCCCTGTTTGCCCCCCCCTGCCCTCCACCCTTTCCCACCCTAACCCCCAGCTCGGGTCAGTAACTCTGTGTGTTCAGCACCTTGGGACGTCCTCCCGATGTGAAAGTAGTCATTTGTTCTCAATTGATTTCTCTTTCTCGTGTCATGAACACAACTCCAGGATAATACTAGTTCAACCACAATTTATATTATTCCCTCAATAAATCCTCTTTTATGAGCAAAGAACAAGAAATTTCCATGGATTTGAACATGATGGAAATATTGCGTTGAAAGTACAAACAAGTACAGAAGTTCTGTTATCGAACAAATGAAAATGTTATTGACCCTAATGCTGCCAAATGCAGTTAACCTTATTGATTTAGATAAGCACATTAAAATAGCTTAGTGAAGAATGTTTTACCACAAGCCACTATAGTATGACCACTGTGTCAGCTATTTCAAGCTTCAAAACCTGTACATCCAGACTAAGATTGAACATATTGATCCACTTAAAAAGCCCATCTTTGATAAATACTACATTATCACGGCAAGTCTCTGCAGTCATGTTCGTTGAGCTTGGAGGGCAAGTGTAATCAGAGCAAGTACTGTGAAAGCTGATCTCAGTTCATTCACCTCCTGTGAGACTTGCAGATGGAAGAAATAAGTGAAAAGTAGCAATCACTGCTGTTACTCTTATCAAACACATCAAATAATACCCTGGCAAAAAGCAGGTTCATTAATTTTAAAGTGATGGAGGTCAGACACAATTACTTCTGGAATTTGTTCTTTTTAAACCAATAACAATTAATACATGCCTAATGCTTGAATTAAAAGTCCATTACATGTTGGACTTTTTATATATTATATTATACTATACATTACATTATATGTTGTACTTGTGGTTAAAATTGGTCAGTTCCTAAATATTTATCTACTATTTATTTTATAGAATTTATATATAAAATTGGTATAGATAATACATGAATCACATATTTTGCCTACAAAATACAATATATGTACTGATATGTTCTATTGCTCATAACATATGATATTAAATATCAATTTATGATACCATTCACATACTTAAAATGTATTCAAAGTAGATATTGCAACTTACTCCATTTGGCATCATATTTACCTTATTTGCTACACTTTCATATTACTGCATAAAATCTAAAATGTTAGATAATTTGTACTTCTACAGAAAAACCTGATTTGGTTATGTTGCTTTGTAATAAAGGTGCTTTACATTGGATATTTCATTGTTCCCAAAAATGTGCACATTTATTAGCACTTGGACTGTTGAGTTCCTGGTACCTACAATCCACCTATTGAGGGCAATGTCAAGCTATGTGGTTTTAGCTGGTTAATCTCCAGCAGTATCTCATTGCACACTTTGGGGTCTCCAAACCTTGACTCTTGCAAACCTGTGCCTAATACTTTCCAGAATTAAGTAAGCAGGATGATTCCCTCCAGGGAGAGAGTGTGCATTCCATTCCAACAAATATATTTAGGAGTTTCCATAGGTAAGTGAAATGCATAGAGCTCTCAGTTTGGTTTGGATACCGATAAGCATGGTGATGGGTTTCTGTGTGTGGCAGACACTTGGCTGACCAAAAAAAAGTGCGAAGATTTTAAATCAATCTATACATTTCCTCAATTTCTCTTTTTTATTTGTTTGTGCTCCACAGGAAGCATAGACAGTCATTATCAGATCCATCTCCAATAGGGCATTATCCATTTACCATTTGCATGATTCACATCTTCCCCTGGGTGTCGCTATATTTCTGCAGTTAAATTGGTTGGGAGCGATATTCGTCCCAAGACTTGTTCTAAAGGACCGTCTTAATTCTGCAAGGCGCTCCTTTAGATATTAACAATAGATATTTTGAGGCTCCTAGTGAGGAATAGGCAGTAAACGCCAATTCCCCAGCCCTGAAGTTTGCATTAATTTGTGTAAGCAGCAGGAAGGGCAGGGATAGGGCACTGCTCCACATCAATGTACTGAGTGTACAGACACCTCCCACACTCCCCCATGTCGACAACAAAAACAGCAAGACTGGGTACAGAATCAAGGGTCAGAACCAAGTTAGTGACTTTGAAAGAGACCAAGTTTGAAAGCGTAATTTACATCATAAACATAAAACAAATATAACTATTTCTCAATGGGCTATCTGGGCTCAGGATGAGTTTATTTCTAAGTGTACCCCCATGATACTGCTTAATTGGGAAGCTGTGTTCTGCACTGAATGGCAGATAGTCACTGAATGGTTACAAGTTGCTCCTGGCAAGGACCATATTTTTGTTCCAATTGGCACACGTCCCATTAGTGTTTACCCATATGTCCCAATTTAAAATCCTGTGTTATCACAACTATACAAGTGTACAAGCAATTTCAATGTATTCAAAGTATTCTCCTGCAATTACCATTAACCGAAAAAGGTATGATAACTTCATAAATTCTGTGACAGTCTATAAAATTTGAAGGCAAATAAAACATTTTAAAAACTCATCATAATAAAAGTTGTATGTTATTAGCTGGAATTAATATCCAGTTAATGATCACCACTTACTTCTATGTCTCCTTTCACTTAACTTGAACATAAAATGATCCATGGAAAATATTACTGTACCACTGCTCGTATAAAACACCTTCAAATTGTGTCAATGTTGTGCTTTGATTTGCAGGTCTTGATTCTTTACCACTCAAAAAACCCACCTGGAAATTACTATCTCACCAGTTTGATACCATGTATGTAGCCATTATTGGTCTGTTTTAAATCTGCAAAAGCTGTGTATCTCACCTCATAAATTGACATTTTGTCTCTTTTGAGTTTGATCTATTCTAGTGGGACAAAATATCCCTAAAATGAGCTATTGAATGATGACACTCAAATGGTTAGAGGCACAAGGCTAAAACACATAAGAGGACAGCTGTCCAGAAATGATCAATTGCCAAACCACATGGCTGGCTATTAAATTTTAATGTACCTTTTAAGCAAAGATTTTGCTTATCAGGGAGTAAGATTCCCAGGGAAAATATTGATATTGATTCCATCATTTTAGATGTAACTGATCCTTTAAGTAATTTTTCTTGGTTTCAATGTCAGTTTTTAAGTGTCTACTTGGACTGAGTAAATCATTAAAGGGCATGTTCATTTAAAATTCTGAGACTAATGCGAGAAGTGTTCTTTAGTGCACTCATAGTAACATCTGTTGCAAGTAAACTCATTCATTCCATTGAAGTAAAACAGTATCTGCAGGAAGGTTAACAGGAAACTAAATTATGAAAATTAAACCTTTCTTAAAATGCTTTTAGAAGGTGCCTTAATTGATTATTTTGTGGTGGAGTTTAATTCAAATATTGATTACTTTTAACTTGTTAAACTAATATTGAACAGAGATCAGGATAGATAGATATCAAGCAAGATGCTGACAGTTTAATGATGGAAAAGTCTTTCTGATCAATCTAAAGTTTACTTTAAAATGTATCATTTTTTATTGCATTATTATCCTCTTAATATATGCCAATTTTTCACAAACGTCTGTGAATTATCTATGTGTGATCTACAAAAAAGAAATATAGTATTTCGGAATGTTCTTAATTCTAAGGACAATGTTTGCATGTTCACATTCTCTGATAAATGCAATATATTAAACTGATCAGTGGACATAAACCAAATAAAGTATGTGGGTACCAAATATTAATTAACTGCTTTAGAATGTAATAGGCCAAAATAAGGTGAATGATGGCATTGCACATAATGGAGGATGGGAACATTATTGATAGTTGATATATTTTGCCTGAGAAAAAAATAAAATAAATTTTTTGATTTAATGGACTTAATAAATGTGTTGAAAAATGAAAAGGTAGAAAATGATTTTAAAATGCGGCAACATTAGGAATTTCTAAAATGACCTGTTTGTCATTTGTTATTTTTGTCATTTGTTAGTACATGTAGGCATATTGAGGTTTATGAATAGTGCAATGTATTGTACACCCTGGTGGATGTTAGGCTTGCAAGTAATTGTTTCATACATGTATCCTAATGCTTAGAAAGTAATGGATGTATAAAAATAAAAACATCACACATCTTGGGATTGTTCCCTCCTTCATGATCAAGACCTTTGTAATTTACTCACACCTCACACCTGAACCCTCCCTGCTTACTTCACATTCACAAAATAACAATGATAGTGACTTTTTTGAATTTCACATAGTTTTATGAGAAGATTTGTTTAAAGAAAGGCACATTGAAAAGATTGAACATAATACTCTATTTCAACAAAATCTACTTATTTTCTAAACTAATTTTAAAAAATTTAAATTTGCTTGGGGAGGCTGTGCTTCAAAGACAGCACATAACAGTATCATGTATTCATCATTTACACTGTCAACTTGGAGACTATGATCAAGTAACAATCTATGACAAACTAACAATCTATGGCAACAGTGTTTGATCTTTGTCTCTATATCACTGTTGATTCATGAAATGTCTTTTGTTCTGATGCCTATAACACTGTTGTTTATGCATAATCCAAAGTTGGAAACAAACAATGGATGAAATTGCTAATATCCTCAGAATGTATATATTTATATTGATAATAGATGTTAAAATAACTACAAAAATGTTCAATCCTGATAGAAGTGAATGGAAAGAACCATTTTGAAAATGATAGCAGTGAAAAATAACATGAAATCAATAACAGCTTCAATACTTGAGTATAAAATAAATACATGTGTACTCATAAGTACTGTTGTAATGATGCTCTATAAATATGTCAATCAGAATATCTAACAATTAAGAAAGGTATGTTGTGATAAGTTCTAAAACTGTTTAAAAGCAGCAGATTCCTAATAACACAAATAAGATTAGACAACATTAAAGATTCAAGCTGTTTTAGGAATCAGCAGGATTTTGTTACATTTACTTGAATTTCAGATAAGATTTTGTAACAATGAACATGGGGTTTTAATTCGTATTTGTCGATCACAATTAAATCACAACTTTTTAGACACTGAATTACAAACCTACAACAGTTATTTGATATAAATGCATTACATATTCAGCACATTAAAGAATTTTATGGTAAGGAAGGAAAAGACAAAGAATACTGGCTCATATTTCAGAACAGCAATAAGTGCGAATAAATTTATAATGCAACTTTCTGTGTCTTAAATTTCTTCCAATTGCACTTTGAATGGGTACTTGTTTTCCCATTACTAGCCACTTTAATCCATTTAAGTCCTAGTTGTCTCATTTAAAGATCACTTTATAGTATTGGATGTTCAGCATCAGAGGTATTTGTTCCACTGCTGCATGATGAAATAACACAACAGTTTACATATTTCTGAACTTGATCTGAAAACTGATTTAAAAATCCATAAAGGCAATCAAATTTCCCTGAAAATATATACACACAAGTCTGCTTTGAGGTGGCTAAAATGAAGTAAATTTAGTTTCAGGAGACAGGAAGAAAGCCAAGATAAGGAGAAAGATCCTGGAGTAAATGAGCACTCGTAGTGACCAGGACCGAAAAACATCCTTCCCAAGAGATGTTTAGAGCGGGGCAAGGAAGGAAAGGAAAGGAAAAGTAGACTGTTTGTGATTTACTTTCTTGCAGACTGCATTAAATATTCAGCTAAAGGGAGGGATCAATTTACATTTCTCTTCTTGTTTCTTGTGTCTCGGCTGACAGGTGCCGTAAACATACATAGACAAACATGGTCCTATACTTGCACTGCCACAATAAATGGTAGTAGAAATGTTTCAATTATTGTGATGTTCATATTGTGGAATGTATACAGAAATGTATACTTCCAATGTAAATCGATTAGATTTAGATTTAACAAACATTTGTCACAACCAGATCAGCAATTCCCTTAGAAATCTGTATGTAATGGAGCTTCCATAGATAGCGTTTTATGTACACTTTTGAGAAATCACATAAAATACGCATGAAATCATTTGTATTGGTAATCTTAGAAATTTCAAGTAAGACTAAGTACTACTTTCTTATACCGTAGAACATGCAAGAACTACCAGCCTTGGCAGAAATTGTTATTTAAAACATACCCTGATTCATGTTTGAGAGATGTCATGGTAAATAAATGATGACTGTTTACACTTCTAAGTGTTCTCTTTTCGCACTAAGGCACATGATGTTCTGTGTCAGGGATGGTATCCTCATTAATGATCTAATAACACTTTTCCTCTCATGTATTCTGTACTTTAAACTGTCACTTTCTCTTTTTGATGTAACTTCTCATTAGATGCAACAATTTCCAGATTCTTTTAACTGACAAAACCAATGAGCAAGTAGCATCAAATAACTATCAAGACTGCTTTCAGAAAACATTATTATTTATGTTTCATACTTGTCTACTTATTCTCCAGAAGGGTTGAATTGCAATGACATGCTTTGTTATTGTTTGTTCTGGTATGATGCACCTGTCTAATTCTATCAACATTATTTCTATGTTTTTTTTAAAAAGGGCAACAGTGACATAGGCTAAGAGAATTGCTATCAAGCAATGTGTACCTGTAAGCAACCAGCCAATTCACACACAGCACAGCAATGTTCCACAAACAGTCATGAAGCGAATGCCGAATTTACCTGGAACATTGTGGCCAGGACACTGTGAGAAACTCCATTTTCCTTTCTAAAAGTGTAATGGGATCTTTAAAGGTTACCTGAACAGGCAGATGGAACTTCAGTTTAACGTCACATCCAAAGGACTGCAGCTCCAACAATGCAGTAGTCCCTGGAATGCAGTGTCAACCTAGACTGTAAGCTTAAAGTGGTTTAAACCTTAAAACTTTCTGATGCGGACACAAGAGCGCTACAAACTGAGACAAGCTCACATATATGTACATAAGATATTTTTATATACACAGGAATCTTTTTTTTTATATAAAAGATCACAAGGCTAAATATTAGATATGATATTCAAAAATAAATAATTCTATCATATCTACCTGTTGATATAATGAATCAAATTACATTGTAAAATTGTTAATTATTGCTTATTACAATTTTCAATATGCATCCTATAAATAGGAAATATTCCTATGAGATACTGGATTAAGCTATGTAAGTAATGGAATGAGATATCATGTTCAATTGCAATGAGATCTGAACGACAACTTATAGAAAAAAGTTATCATTTGTGTGAATACATTTTGTGCACCATAAAAAGGCTGTTTCTTAAAGATCCAAAATTATTTTAGTTGCTGAAGTAATATATCAATGTGTGGTTTTCCAAAATTTGACTTCCAAATGTGACATGAAAAGTGACCAATTGTAAATGTAATTACATTTTTGTTAAAACATAGTGAATCGTGGAAAATGATTTTGCTTGGTTTTGGTTGTTATATACATTGAAGCCAGCAGATGGAGCATTTGTTAATTGTAATGCACTAGAAAGCTTTGCAACCGGTTTAAAAAAGGGAAATAAGGGGTATTTGATAAATTACAGAGTCCCACAATTGGATCTGGCTATTTTAATGTTTTTATTCAGTTTTTGTCTCTTAGCTCAATGCAAGCCTAAGAAAATGTTTTGAGGTTTGTGTGGATCACAGAACCAACCAGGCCCTACATCCTGAATGCTATCAGATGAACTGTAATCAGTCAAGGTGCAAGGTGCTTTTCACCAGTAATCTTTCTCGAATTTTCCTCAACAGCTGTCATCTGCTTAAGTGCAAATTACACACCAGCTCTTCCCCCAGCTACAAGAATCACATTAACACCATTGACGAATACTGATCCAGTCCTGTGTACAGTTCCACAAGTACATCTATTGCAATAGGGTCATTTAACCGGACTTTTTAAATAAATCTCAGTGCATAGATCTATACCACTTGCATAGCTATTAGAAATTATTTCTGTACAATATTATAATTTTATTAAAAGTAAAGGTAAAATGTTCCATAAGTTAAGTTTTGTATTTCAATTAATTTTTACGATAATGATCATGTATTGTTGCATGCTATATTTTGCCTGAGATATGTAGAAATGTACACATGTAAAGCATCAATATTATTTATATTGTGCTAAGTTTACATTATATTGCCATTTCTACCACAATATAAATAAATTGATTACATAAAAAAATTGCTATAAATGTACCTAATTATCTTTGACTGTCATTTAAAATCCTTCAAAACTGTTATTTCTATTTAACAAACAGCAAGTTCTTCTATTACATTCTATAAATATTGATACTGCAATGATTTACAATATCATTTTACTTGGGAAATTAGTAACTGCTGTTTGGTCATTTTGAAACTTGCATCCTGCTGGATACTTCCCTTTTTGGGTGTCAGCTGACATTTGTTTCAACAGATTCCTCACTGTTCTAACTGTTCACAACATGTTGTTTTACCTTTGTAGATGTGAACCAATTTTCTGCTGGAATGCTGTGGAAATATATCTACAGTATAGTTCACTGACACAGGGAATGGAGAAGTGTGATGCACTGATATCTTTGAGATTATTTCCTCTCTGACAAGAAGTTGTTGACAGATAGAACAAGGCTGCATACTAGGAGTGTTGATTTGTAGAATGAAATACTCCATACACAAGCAGAGCAAAATATTTTGGTGGAAAGTAATTATCAGAAAGACTGACACAAGTAAATTAGTTAACAACATTTCAGCATGATGCTAGGGTTACCTCTGCCTGTTCTTGTTCTAGGCCAATCCATGAGCTAGTGAAATCAGCAATTCTACTTACTTATGTCACAACATTTGCCAGACTGTGGGCAGTGGAGAGGACAAACAACAAACTCTCCCGCTGAACAAGACAAGACAACCATTCTGACTCCACACGACTGAGCACTCCATCTGTTTTTTACGACCATGAGACCAACTCTTAAATATTCAGAAGTTTAATCTAATTACTGAACGTCATAGCTTTTTTTTAAAAAAGATTGTAGAAGAAAATGGAGTGCAAATAGCATAATATGACAAACAATGTTTTATTCTCAAATGCTATCTCTTAATGGCCACATATTTTAGTTTTAACAGTTCAGAACTGAAGTAATTTTAGATTCAATGTAGTTCTTAAATACGTCATTCATCCTCACTATCTTTCCACCCTGAGGTTAATCTTTTGTATGATGGTGGAACCCCTCCATTTTTTCACAACAAAGAATCCAACCCCTCCCAATTTCTAATATTTTTCAAAGTGTGAATTGAAGAGAACTGAGAGACAGATGGGTCTAGATGATCAGGTTACCTGTTATAGCAGCACATCTGCCAAGGCAGTCAATCACAGTGATGTCTCTGACAGGTCGATGGAGCCTAAGCAAGGAAGGGCTAATGTAAAGGGAAGAGCGATTGAGGTAGGTTTGCCCTTCTGCCTGTCTCTGGGGCTTGACTGGTTTGAAAGCTGTACTTGAGTTTGCTCTGATACAAAACCTGTGTCTGCAAAGAAACAACATACAAAAAACAATAACATTTTAGTTACAAAGCATTCAATAGAAAAAAAGCAGGAAAACAATTAATTTCACAATGTATACCATGAAAATATGTTAACATATCAATGAGCTACAACTCACTTCATTTATGTTACTTTATTAGTAGCTTGGTTTAATCAGTCTTTCTGATCTGACGAAATTCATACACTGCTGCATCTTGTAACATTAAGATAAGGTCTTATCACAGTAGTATTAACATCAAAATATCACATATACTGCTGTGCAACAGAAAGTGTTGTATCACTCTTATTTTTTATATTCTCTACCTTGTACTTATATCAACAAAATATTTCTACAATGCTGTGTGTTTAAACACAGCAGAGAACAGAATTTTTTCCAGAATGCTATCACGACAGCACATATAAATCTCATGCTCCACTGCAATTAAAAGTATAATGGTTTAGTTGGTATTTGCCAAATGTAATAAATATAACCAATTTAAACCTTCAAATAAGTTTGAAGGGTAGTGAATATATTAAGGATTTACAAATTATCGAACAGATTATGTTGACTTCATGTGTCAGCCTGGCGCAGTGGTAAGCCTCAGAGTCAGAAGGTTGTGGATGCAAGCCCTGTATCGGAAATTGGAATCACATAGTCAAAGCTATGTAATGCTGCGGGGTGGGTGTTGCAATGTCGGAGATGTCAATCTTTGGTTGAGATGTTAAACCAAGGACTGCGCAGGTGGATCTGGCCAACAAATCTCCCAAATAAAATTAGTTTCCATAGCTGTTTGGGGGATATTGCTGTGTGCAAATTGGCTGCCATGATTCGCTCACAAAATATGCAGTCAATTCACTTTACAGTATATCCTATGAAGCACTTTGAGATGTCTCAACGAATTGATAAGGCACTATATCAAATTCACGGATTATTATATTATTATTTCTATTTGATATGAATTGCTAATGTGTTTAACCTGTGCTGTTACGTGCATAACTTAACTTGTAGTTTTCTCCACATTTGTTATGAAATAGAAGTTGTATTAGAGAAGTGGCAAAGGGGAAGCTTTAAAATTCAACTTAATTTAAAAGTTTAATAATTGTATGAACAGAACAGACTCCAAATTAAGTTATCTCATTTTTTTCTCAACAACACAAAGTGTTGAAAATACACAGAAAATCAATCAGCACCAAAACCAGAAAAACAGGTTAAAGAAGTGAAACATGCAATATTTGTTGTTATTGTTGATCTTCTTCAGAACTGTCCAAATCATTCTCTTACAGATACAGATATACACATTTCCTATCACCAATTCAGATTTACAGCATTTGCCTTGTATTTCATTAATCACGTTTGTTTTTTCATTACTGACAATGTTTAAATGATAATTTTAAAGACATTTCAATTGTTAATGAAGGAAATTGTGTGTTCAGTCCTGTGTGACGGGGGCAGTAGAAGGAAGCGTGCATTCTTCCAGTTACTAGTATTTAGCAACTTCCCTAACATTTTATTTTATATTTCAGTGTTTGCTTTGCCAAATCAGGCAAGCAGAAAAATAACACTAATATATGGAAGGATGCAATGCCTTTTGGCATCCACCAAATTGTCAACAACCTGTTTGTTATCTATAGCTTTATATTCTGGGAAACAAATCAGTATGCTATCAGATAATATACAAAATGTTTTTTTTGCACATATAATTAGTTTGCTCAATTTAGAAAAACGTCATGACAGTCTGCAAAAATATATAACATCTTGCTGTCTTTGTTGAAATAAGCTGTCTAAAATTCATGTTTTCTTGGAAAGTGAGTAAAAGTGCTTCTGTATTGCTGTCACTTAATCAAACACTTTGCAGAAAGTGACATAAATCAAAAATTTCAGACCAATACCTTAAGTAACCTATCCAGCAGTGGTTTGATAGAAGTAGTGCAAACATAAGTTTTTATATCTGTATCACTGGAGATTATTCTAAAATGGGAACAGATTTTGTATTAGTGGAATTAGGAATAGCAACAAATGTGCAGGGCAAGGCCTGAGACATTCAAAAGCTCAGTATCAACCATACATGTCAAAGAGCTGTTAGATCAACAATTCAATGCAGTAATATGTCTGCTGTACAGTGCAAGGTTATGGGAGGTCTCCTGCCCTCAGACCACAAAACAAGCTTGCATCTGAATGAAAAAGCTATTAATTTACTCCTGCCTTTGAGCATTGGCTACTTTTTTTAAAAAAAGGTTGCAGCAAGCATATACAGCAATGTTCACCATTGTAAGTAACTCTTCTACTGCAGCAGATCCACATCAAACTTGAATTACTGAAAGTTTGCTTAAAAATCATAGCATTGCATTACAGTAGTCAATAAAAAGGCTTCTAAGCCACTGAATACAACTAAAGTCAAGATCCATCTTTTGATTTTGTTTTCCAAAGTCCCATTTTTATCATATCATTTAACAGTCATTTTGAGAAACAAAATTACCGTAAGCAGAACAATCTTAATTAGTACCATGTAGAAAACACTTGAAATGAGTTATATGCCTGTTTATAGTATTCAATACACAGAATTACGTATTTAGGTTAGCTTCCTGTTTTTGACCATGAAATTAAATTTATTGTAGCCCATTAAAACGCTACAGAGTCAACATCAGACAATATAACTTACACTGCCTTTACTTGTTCAATACATTTTCTGCCAATATCACAATAGTTATGGAGGAAGTGATTATTTCTTGTTGTTGCTCCTATACAGCATAACCTGACACTGTGATGGTATGCTGTAACTGAGCTATTTTTAATATTCATTTACTTGTAAGTGATTTGTAAGTGAATTGTGCCCAGACAGTGTCAGAACTTTCCTGTCAGCTACTTTTGCAGCAGAGATAGCTTGATGAATAATTCATAGACAGCAATTTTCTCCTAGTCACTGAGTCATCAATCATAGTTGCTTAAAGAGCCTTGAATTGGCCAGTGCAGCTCTATTTGCAGGTAGTGTGATTCAAGAATGGCAGCCATAATCAGGCTGCCAGCTCAGGTAGCAATAAGTAACAGAAGGTGTCTCATTTTCTGATTGCTAATGAGCCACTGAAACCTTTCACTGTTTCCAATCCTCCTTTTGTTTTTTGTTCTGTAAAATCACACTCAAAATGGTAGCCATGGGGAAGTTTTTTTGCAAACAAAGGTGCAGTTTGATGAAAGACCAGTGTAAATATTTGCACATTTTTTTTCTGGCAGGAATCTTGTTCTGAAAAGAACCTCTTCAAAAGGGAGCTGTGATTTGATACATGATTGCATGCATTTACCCATGTAATTGAAATAATGAGAGATGATTGCTTTGAGCTAATAGTCATAAGTTACTGGTCTTTTTGTTTAATCCATGCATCATCTGTCAAGAGCCTCACAGGAGCATTGCAAAGATGCACCAAGGATATCATTTGCATCACCTCAGACTGTAATTTTGTTGTTTTTTTTCAGAGCTAATACAAGCGTCAGATTCTATACAAATCTCCCTGGAGCATCAGTGCTCTTGTGTTGTTTTGATAGGAACAAGGAGGAAAAAAGCACGTATGTGCCTGCTTCCAGTAACTTAAATGCATTTAGAACTGTAAGCAAAATGAAAGGCAATATTTTTTGGCAGACTACTTGACAATGATGGGAAGAACCAACAACTAATTTCTTATCAGAGTAAATGTGTGTCTATATAGTACTAAAGTCACATTCAAGCATAGTTTTCCTAAAACACACATCATATATCACTGTACTCATTGTTCGAGGTGACAGATACCTTTGTATTACATATCACATCCATTAATTCCCTAGACACCATCTATTGTATTAATACCAGCTGTCACTGGCTATACAAGCAGTGCTAAGAAGCATTCAAAAACAATGGTACAGTGATGAGTCATAATTTTTATAGCCTTGCTTAATAACGAGGTGTGAAACATGTTTTCCAAATATTGTAGCTCTGCTGTTGTCTGTATGTGATTATAATATTTATGCTAGCAGTACAAAATAATATGAAAACAACCAGCATCCACAGATATCAGTTCTATTGGATTGTAATTTGGATGTGTTTTCTGCCTGTTGCAGGATTTTTGGGGCAATTTACAGATGGCTCTTTTGAGATGTTTACTTTAAAAAAGAAGTAAAATTTTATTTAAATACAATGAGTTTAGTTCTGTAGTAATGGAATGTTTCACCGATTTCTTGTGTTATACATTTACTGCTTAGAAGTAGTGAAATTCAACGTATTTCCTAAATAAAAAAAATGTAGTTGTTGCATTTCAAGGCAAAAATAAACATTTGGGATTTTATTTATAAATGTATTTGCATGGTTGTAATTTAAAATAGATAGGGAAATATGCTCCTCAAATCACCAGTGTTATCAATCATGTTGTAGTGCCTAAAGAGATGTAAAATATTAGAAATTGATATTAATAAAAAGTTCAAGTTTTCCATAATAGGGTGATAATACCTTCAAAACAAACTAAAAATAATAACAATTTGGTCACTCGCTCAATGACTGTTTGTGAGACCCTGCTGTGTTGCAATTAGCTGCCACGATTCACCCACAAAATACACAGTCAATTCACTTTACAATATAGTCTGTGAGTGCTTTGAGACATCTCGACTGCGTGATAAGCCGCTGTATCAAATGCAAGGATTATTTATTTATTTGTTTGTTTGTTTGTCCTTCCGCTTTAATTCTGGTGAAAAATTCACATTTTCCCAAATCTCTAAATGCTTCTTACACATGTTACAATATGTCCAAATTCTGCATTTGCTGAGATAAGATAAGAATACACAACAAAGTGAAGCTCAATATTACTCAGATGAAGGAAGGTGAGAATATTAGAATGATAGCATGTTACAGCACAGAAGGAGACCATTCGGCCCATCATGTCTGTGCCGGCTCTTTGAAAGAGCTATCCAACTTGTCCTAATCCCCTGCTCTTACCCCATTAATAGAATTAGTCTTCTTGAAGGAGATATATTTGCGCAGTACTTCAGGATTGTGCATACCATCATTTTGGAAAAAAAGATAATAGGTGCAGTCGGCATTGGTAACAATGGGTGCAGGAGGCATTGGTGAGAATGGTTGAGTGTTGTAGGCAACGTTGACCATTTTGACCCCCACACCACACCCTCCCCCCTTCTCCAACACATGGAACCTGTACGGAAGCTCTGTATTATGTTAAATCATCAACTCTCCTTCAAATTTTTCACTCTGGCTCTGACCATGTTCAACTGTCTCCTATCTCCACAAGAACTTTTCATCTCCATGACCTCACCCATGCCTTTGTTCACATCTTTAAATATCTTCATGCTCTTGCATTACTTGATTTATATGACCCAACTCCCTCAGCCACTCCTTCTGCTCCGCCAACTCAAATCTACTTCACCATCAGTGGCAAACCTTCAGCCACCCCCTCCTGAAATTCCTCTACTTTGACTCTTGCTTCTCTGTTTTTAAATGCCGCTTGAAGACCTAACTCTTTGATTGTGCTAGTCTTTGCCTTTAGACAATTTTGTCTTAAAATGTAATATTGCACCAGATTGAGGAAAATTATTCAATTCAGTCCTTATAACGAAGTGGTTCTTTTCAAAAACAGAGGAAAACCACCTTCCAATTCAAGACTGAATTTAAAGATTTTCCTCAATTTTGTGTGATCATTAAATTTAAGACAATATGGTTTAAAAGGCTAAATGACTTCTCAAGCCTTTAATACTTACCGACAGAGAAGAGCATGGGGATGTTTCAATTGACCAGAAAGGCTGTAACAGAGCTTTGCAATCTGCGTTGTTGTTGTTGCTCCAAGGAGATCTGCAGGTTTTGTCAAAAGATTGTACAGCATTGCTATAGTACTCATTGCTATAGTAAGCAGTTATAATAGCCATTGCTCTCAAGAATCTCAAATCCATCACCTCCAGGAATTATCTCTTCAGTTCACTGTGTCATGCTGCATCAGGCAACTTACCATATAGAAAGGCTTCTCAATACTTTCATTTGAGCAGAAACTAGTAGCAAATGCTACAAAGGCAGCATAAAATAACTAGTTGGAACAGAGTGCCAAAACATTTCTTTTAGAGAAACTACATTCTTTGCAATACATTAAAAAATAGCCTCTTGTTGAAAAGGTAGGAGAACCAATTTAGGGAAGCCTCTGCATATTAGGCGTTACTAATAAAGAAGAAGTTCTGCACAGAAATTTCATTAAGTTTTGAATGTGTCCTTTATATTCAGATGTACGATGGGTTACATGGACAGTATCCTAAAGTTATGGAGGCATCTTAGATAATCTGTCATTATTATCCATCCCAAATGGCTCTAGCTCAACCAGTCCTGAAGTGTGTGTGGGTGGAGGATACTGAGAATAGAGAGAGTCCTTGATTTAATTTTCTCGTATAAACCACAAAGTACTCCTGAACATTCAAGCCGACAACTAATTCTGCTCATATTTAATGCCAAGATTGTCTCTTTAAGGTTCATCTTTGTAGCATTACTTCCACTACTTAAATTCTTATTCCAATGTAGAAAGGTGTGTTGATTTAAATTTGCATTTTTATTATTTTGTAAAGAGTTAAAACTCACCTATTATTCAACATTTTTGAATTTATTGCATTTAACTTTACCACAATTCAAAAACAAATAAGATCTTTTATTTTACCTTAAGCTTCTGGAAACAATATGTACCTGTAATCTGTACTGTAATCTTAAATCGCTTACAGAAAGAGACAAGGACATCTTTAGTAAAAGATTGAATCACTTATTTTTCCGTATTTATTTCACTTGCATCACCATACAGAAGCAAAATAATTTCTTCTGAAAATATTAGGCATAAAATTTTAATTATAACATGATACTATAATACACATTTAATTTTTCCTTCACTTATTTTAATTGTCATGTGGAAATAAGGTGCAGAACATGATCTTCATATTGTTAGTATAATGCAAATTTGCATCTGTTGCTGTATTGTAACAGTAAGGTGTCCCTAAAAATGTCAAGGCCAAATTAAAATTGTTGGTGATCTCCCCATTCATGGTGTTTAAGAAATGTGCTCAAATTCTGCATGGGTTATGATGGTCAGGCATCTTCTTTTAGTTATCACAAAGAATAGGATGTTTGAATGGTAGCTGAACAGAATTTGATATTTTCACTTGACATTATAGACTATTGAATTTTTTGAACAATTTTATTCCACTGCAGGTCAAGGTATGTATTATGTGTTTTAATTATACATTACCAACTTGATGTGCTAACAATTTTATCACTCTAAATAGCATGACATATTCAGGGAAGAAATTCTGCTTTTCCCCCTTGGATATCATACCTGCACAAGCTCTGTGTTTCTTACCTGCCATCCTGATATTACAATGGATTAATTTAAGGGTATAATCATGAACATAGCAATAGAAATCAAATTCTCACTATTAACAATGGGATTCATTAAATTTCATGAATTTAAACCAGTGTCGTAGCTAGACAGACAATAATTCATATAACTAGTCAGACAACCCTTTTCTTTGTACAAAAATTATAACCCTTTCAGATTCACAACTAAATTGGCTAAGAGGCAGCGTTACCTAGCAACAACCAATGTATTCTATGACCTTTTATCCAATCTGAACTCACAGATGTCCTCTTAGTGCTCATAAACATATATCATCCAGATCCACCCACTCCTGTTCTCTAGCAGCTTAGAGTATCAACTGAACTACACCATATGATCCATAATCATTCAAAAAGGAAAACTATGAACCCTCTGTAAACAGCAGCTTTCAATAATGAAGGTCTTACAATTACCAAATTTCAAAATTATCTAAGGATAACCTGTTCATTGTTTATCATGTAAAGATAATACAAATTCATTCATTTGGAAGTCAAAATCATGCTAAATCAATGCCTTACTTTTGTTTATTGGAAACATACAATTAAAACCAAATTGGCAAATGTTAACAACTAAAGCTGTTTGGATAGTTAAGCTATTAACTCAGGAATATGCACTCTGTATGCACATGGAACACATTATACTTTCTGGTAAGTCAATCTAATGGCATATTATCACCAGATTCTTCCATAATTTGCTCCAAGTAACTATCTTATATTGTAGGATATAGTGGGTAAAAAAGTTGCCAGTCATAATGACAGTCGTTGCAGTCTAACTCCTCAAAGTTGCAGTGGCAATTTTGAAATTTTCACATTAAAATGTATGCTTTCATAGGAAATAGTATAAAATCATCTCGCTGTAAATCCAAATTATATATTCAAATGGGGCATAATAATCTTGATATTACCACAAGTGAAATATTCCTACTCAGTGATTGCAATGGGAACATAATTAAGACAATCCCATAGCTACCATTAATCACTAATCACTAGTCAACATTATAAAGATGGCAAAATATAGAATCTATTTTATCACGGATGTAGAGACAGCTTTAAATCATGGTGTACCTATGTTAAGGCAATGCAATGCTCTTCCCCTTTGGCCCACCATCAACTACCTTGCTCTCTCTCTCTCACAGCTACAGATTATTAGACATCTCAGACTTGCAAACAGGCCATTCGAACCATCTGCCACAAGTTGCATGGAGCATTTGGAATTAGATGCTTTTGTTATCAGAGCCTTGCCTGCAGCTGCAAAAATGTAAACAGCATTTATAAACTATAGTATTAGAATATTCTAAGTGAATGTGACAATTATACTTGTGTTAATCAGTCTTCCACACAAATATATGTGGAGTCCTGTAGCTCAGTGGTTAGAGCACTTGCTTTGCAAGCAAGAGACCCGAGTTCAATTCCAGGCAGGGCGAAACCTTGGGCAAGTTTCCTTACTCCACACGCCGAATAATAATCCCTCCAAAACCAAAAACAATAATAAATTGGTCATTTTCAATCTACGACTGTTTGTGGGACATTGCTGTGCGCAGTTGGCTGCCGCGTTTGCCCACAAATATACAGTCAATTCACTTTACAGTGTGTTCTGTGAAGCGCTTTGGAACGTCCTCCCGACGTGAAAAGCACTATATCAAATGCAAGGATTATTATTATTATATATATATATGCAATATCCTATAGTAGTATTGAGAAAGAGAGAGCAGAAAAGGCATCTGCTTTTGGAAACACAGAAAAAGAGGCAGATTTGTGACATAACTGGTTTGTTTAAGATCACGCAGAACATTACATGATGACACACCGGCACAGACACGATGGGCTGAATGGCCTCCTTCTGTGCTGTATAATTCTATAATTACAAAACATTCAGAGAATTACATGCAGCTTCCCTCAAACAAAGCGCCTCATCAATCAAAAGAACATGTAGATAATTTATGATTTTCCTGAAATCTTATTGAGCTGAGGAGTGATGGATGGAGTTCCAGAAAGTGGGAGTAGAGAGGCTGAAAGCCCGACTGCCAATGGTGGGGGGGTCATGGAGTAGGCCAGAGCCTGCTGAGTGGAGGGAGTGGACAGGCTGGAGGAGAAGCCATTTGTGGAGACAAAGTAGAGCCAGTGTGAGAGATAGGATCTGAACCATTCAAGGACAGAACCGTTGAAGTAAGAGGAGAGGCGGTGGAGGAGGATAGAGTGGTCCACAGTGTCAAAGGCAGCAGAGAGGTCGAGGAAGGTGAGGAGACAGAGTGAGACCTGGTCACAGATGGATAGAATGTCATTTGACCAGAGCTGTTTCTGTGCTATGGGAGTGTTCATAAAAGAAGTGGCAGGAGAGGAAGTAGCAAAGCTGTGAGGCAACAACTCTTTCAGGGACCTTAGAAAGGAAAGGGAAGTTAGAGATTATGATAGCTATTAGGGAATATAAAACATTAGCATATAGTATATGTAATACAACTTACTCCAAGTCACAGGTGTGTTAGTATCTTCTTTATTTTGTCTTTCCAAACTCTCAATAGAGCACCACTCTACCTCACACACTGTGTCCCAGTGTCCTTTTATACTTCCTCTCGTTAGCTCCTCATCAAATGTCCAATTAATTCTACTTGAGTATTCAACAGTATACACCTGAGACCTCCAAGAAATATCACTTGGATTGGAGAAATAAACAGTTTACTGTACAATGCATGCAGTGTCTATAGTAATGACAAAGAACTATTTATTCAAGAAACTATTTAATTATCAAAACAGCTGGAAGTAATCTGTCTACCATGAATACATAAATAAATGCAGCCGGGATATTGACAGGAATGATGACTTAAGTGACAGTGACAGGTTAAGCCAGGGTCGAATTATCAGTTTACTGCATTAATGTATGGTAAAGACGAACATTCCTGGAACAAATTCAACTTCTGAATTCAACTGCCATTGTAAAACAATCTCAATTCAAATTCAACTGCCATTGTAAAACAATCTCTTTCTTTCAGTTGACACCATTATATCCGTCTTCTGACATCACGGACTTGAAAAAATAAATGAACGCAACAGTTAAATGTTTCAAGATCAGTTGGCAAAACATAGCGGTGGTTTGAAAAGGGAAATTTATCATCCGTGAAGAAAAATCAAACATCAACACACAATACTACTTCTGTTTAATTTATCTTATTCAATAACACTTACAGTGGTTTGTGGATACTTGTTATTTGCCCAGCTTTGTCCATTCTAATCTTTTGAGTTTTGAATTGCAGGATCAAAATTTCACAAATCTCATTACATTCAATCTTTATAGTCGATTGGCGGATCTCGTTTCCAGGGATAATAATCCCTTCAAAACAAAAATAAATCAAAAAACAATAATAATTTGGTCACCCAATCCAGTACTGTTTGTGAGACATGTTTCGCCCACAAATATACAGTCAATTCACTTTACAGTCTATTCTATGAAGCGCATTGAGATGTGTAAACGACATGATATCAAATGCAAGGATTATTATTAAATTCAATTATATTAAATATATTCAAAAGGGAATAGATATGCATCTGATCAGTATAAACATTAATATCAACTGGCACGTTAGCTTTTATCAATTCCTAAATAGTTCAATTTGGTGGATTTTAAACAGGGTGAGAGATTTTAGAGTTTGAATCAAAGATTGGATGTTAGTTAACATCTGTACATGTCCTAAAGAAATATATCCCACAGTGATTCCTAAACTTAGCTAAGAATTACAACAAATATAATATTATATTTATTTTCCTCTCACCTATGGGGCTTTTTTTTCTTAGGCCTAGATTTATATGTGTACCATTTTAGAATATTCAGAATTTGTCAATTTTTTGAATAGCTTATAGTCTTAACTTTGAAATAAATTTTCCGTAGTTCCTATACAAAACTTACAAACATGTCTTCAAAATTAAGGTTATATTTAAGAATTTGTAAAATTCTGAACTTTCTAAAGTGCTACATAAATAGAATAAACCTAGACCTTGGTGGAATTTCTCCCCACTAGTTCTAATTCTTTTTTAATCTCTAATAATATAAATAGTCTGATGGCAAAACTGACACATCATTGACTTGTATTACAAGCAGGTCAAGAAGTGTGTACTGTTAGTGTTGTGATATATTGCGTGGAGATAAGATGACAATACAGTAGAGATAATACAGTTCAAAAATACCATAATCTGTACTAACTGCATCAATTTAGCTTACATTCAAAGTTATAATTTACACCTATCCTATATTATTTTTAGTTCTTACCTATGTGTTGGAGCCCTGTGGCTCAGTGCTAGAGCGCTCTCCTCGCAAGCGAGAGACCTGGGTTCGGTAAATAGGAACCCGGTTGTTAGTTGATTGGCGGATTGCTTTTCCAGGCGTAATAATTCCTTCAAAAAAGAAGAAGAATTTGGTCATTCAATCCACGACTGTTTGTAGGACACTGATGTGCGCAATTGGCTGCTGTGTTTCGCCCACAAAATATATACAGTCAATTCACTATACATTCTGTGAAGCGCTTTGAGATGTCTCCAAGACATGATAAGGTACTATTTCAAATGCAAGGATTATTTATTATATTATTATATGTTGAATAAACATAAAACAGAAAAATAAGGATGACAAAGGACGAAACTGATATTCAACTTGCAGCACTGACCAGAGCTCATGGTTGCAACTGTTTCAAAAGAGTTTCAGATAAGACCATTGCTGCTTTGTTGTGCATTTTATATTGCTGGAAGCAAAACAATATTCTTTCAGCAGTGGAATAATGTGAAGTGGGATGCCTGATTTATACCGCCCATTCTTCATTGTATTGCAATGAGTTTAAGAGTTTTGCAAAATTCTCAGCAGGTTTCTATTCACCCTGATTATAACATTGCTTGAAATGATTTTAGAATTCAATCTTTAACTATGTCAATTAAGACAATATAATCTACATTTAACTAAATTGAAAAACAATTGCATATCTCTGTAATAAATGTATTGTGGGACAAAGCCTCCTTTTAATTAAAGAAAACAAGCTTGTAACAAATAGTGCTGAGGATTGAGATATATTTTAAAAACAAACATTACCTTAATATTTAATGGGAAACACTGATCATATCAAAATTCAAATGTTCCCCGTCTTGCTTTTCTAAGAGCATTAGAGATCTAAAGAGTGGGGCTTGTTACCTCACAATTATTACTCTTTAGTGGAATCTCAATTAATGGATATTGGTATGATATTTTAATATGGAATGTGCATGTAGATAAACATTTAATGCTATACATAATCAGTATACAAGATATATACTGTGTACAGTATAAATCTTTGGCACTTTTTTTTACTTTAAAAAAAAGTTACCTTGGCAGATAAATTTCAACAATTTACAAATCTTCATTCACATATCTGCTGCAGGCTGTTTTAGAACATTTGTATGTTTGTGTTGTACAAAAGATGCCATATTGTCAGTTGTCAAACTGGATAAATTGGATTTTGAGTTCATTCAATGTTTTTCTATCTTTGTGATCAAGCTATGATTGATGAGTACACTGTCATAACTAACTTTCCCATCTGAAATATCAGAAGGATAATAGGAGAACCTTGCTGACTTTCACCATCAAGGAATTTGTTTCAACTTGTTTTCTTTCCACATAATTAAACAATACCAAAAATCCTGTGAGAGGTGGTTTTCTTTCATCTGAAACCATCATCCGTTATGTAACCTAATGCAAAAAAACCTCTGTAGTCAAGTACAATCAGAAACGTCTGCTCCATTTAGAGTAACTTTACACTTTAGTTACAATTCCTACCTGCAGGCTATAAAAAGAAGT
Organism: Callorhinchus milii; assembly: GCF_018977255.1. Taxonomy (NCBI): domain Eukaryota; kingdom Metazoa; phylum Chordata; class Chondrichthyes; order Chimaeriformes; family Callorhinchidae; genus Callorhinchus; species Callorhinchus milii. The sequence continues at coordinate 11,656,014 of NW_024704750.1, read as the reverse complement.
ACATCTGGTTCTACAAAAAGAGTGACCTCACTGTGGAGGTGCTGTCTATCTCCTAAATCTTTAGTCATTATACCATCTTATTTACCAAACCATCTTCAAGAAAAGCTTGACATTTGACCAGGTCTTTTCCTCAATTTGGTACAATGGGGTTGTCACTATTTTAAAAGCCATCGTGGAATGTATGCAAACTTCATAGCAGCGATGTATTATCATATTGTATTTCCAAGCAGCTTAAGGGAAAAGTTTTTACTTAAGGGAACTAGCGTGTCTTGCTTAGTTGCATTTTCAATTTTAAGAATCTAGTAATCCTTAAATAATCAGTAGAAATAGAACAATCACTACTTTTATATTCAGCAATAATAATACCTGTAGTGTCAATCAATGTCCTAAAGTCACCAAGAGGTCAAAGATAATGTAACATAATAAAAATAAGATTACTCTTAAAAGTAATTATTAATTTGTAGATATCTTATGCTTTTTTGGTTTAAAAAAGACAATTTAGAAGTACCAGAGATACAGTAAAGTAGGTTAATTTAGTTATTTTTATTTCATGTCTAACTTCAGAACTTATTTGACTCCAACAATTGCCTTGTGGATAAAAGCACTGCCCAGAATAGAATTAAGCCACACAGACCAGAAGATTTCTAGTTCGACTCTCAGTCTGTTATAGTTTCCTAATCTCAGTGATAGCTGAATCATTACAAATGAGGATATTGTCCCTTGGTTAGGGAGGGTAAAATCAGAGAAAGATTTTACTTCTGATCATTATCCAATCACTCTTTCTATAAAGTGGAGATCTTGGGTAATAGCTGGATTGGGACTAGCAGGTCATACTCTTTACAGTTGAATAGCTTGCTGACACTGACTCTCTCTCATCTCACAATTGGAAAATTGGCAATTGGGTGAGATATTGAGAGGTCTGAGGATTCATATCTGAGTTGGAACCTTTGGGGTAGAAGAGAGAAAAAATTGGCAAAACACAGTAACTATACTTTGTAATAGTAATCAAAAATAACACTCCTTTGACGTCACAAGAGGGGGGTGGGTAGGGGTTGTCTATCAAGCACAGTCTTTCAAGGTCAGTCCATTATTTATATTATGTTAAATGCAGTAAAATGTGAGTTCTTCGGGATTCACAGTAGATAACAAATATGAATGATGACTCCCTGACCAGATTTCAAGTTATTGCAATTATTTTCAGATACAAATAAATAAAGCTTATTCAAGCTGTTAATGACTTGATAACTGGTTCTTGGGTGAGTCTGCACCACAATCTGCAGCATTTCTCTCCCAATGCACTGTGAATCGTTTGACCTTTGGATTTGTGTAGTTAAGGACATACCCAAAAGAGTGCAGTCAGGATATTTAATGAAGCAGTCGTAGTTTGAAAATAAAAATGGAAGTTTTCACACAGCTGCTGTGATACTGACATATATTAAAGTAATTACAGCCTTTATTGAAAAATGTTTTTTCGTCACAATACACCGCTGTTAACATTGTGCAGTAATTGCTAAGTGTGGGTATAATGAGGTGAACTAGAAAGCTATTAAAAGCACATCTTTCGCACAGCATAATTTCTGCACACTATTTGCAGCTGAATGCACATACCACCATGAACAATATTTCCGTTCCAAAGTATACAACTCCTGTTATGGCCAAATCATGGTGTTTGTGTGACTCATTGAGTTGTACTGTTATCTGTGCCATCATAGTATTGTACAGTTTTTCAACAGTTGAGATTTATATCTATTCTCAGATATTTGATCATCGAGCAAGAGGGTGTTTCTACAGAGAGAGACCACCAAAATCATCACAGGCAAACCAACAGGATGATAAGACACTTTGTCATCATGGTTTACCACAATAGAGTCCTATCCAGGAATGAAGGATGTCTGAACCTGGAGAGTGAAACTTGCAAACGGACCATCGCAGATTTCTCTGACCTCTTGCAGCCAAAACTGCAGTCACTTTCCACAACACTTGATCTATAAACTTTCAGTAAAAAAAAGATGAATTGTGAATTGCTGTACTGTTGACACAAAATATAAGGATATGTGCCTCAGTATAAACTAAAAAAACGCATCAAAAAGGAACAACATTGCATTCCATTGCATTGTAATGATAATCTTCACATGTGTTCTACTGACACCCTTTCTTTTTCTAATATCTGAACAGATAAAGGAATTAATTGTTCACACTTTTTATTTCACCACCAATAGAGGCAATAGGACAGCTCCCATACATTGTATTCCTTATTGTGACAAAAGGGTGTAAACTGTTGTGGTATTTGTAAAAGAATTGAGCAACTTCTGACAAAAGCAATTCTCAAGAGAATTTTATAGACAAGAAAAACATGAGTGAATGACAAAGAATATTGTTCTAAATGGTTTTAAACAAACACACTTTAATTTGAGTGTGGGTGGGACCATTTCCTTCCTACATTTTCTTCTTCTAGCTGTTTCTTGACCACACAGACAAGAGGCGAGAATGATCCGAGATGTAAGTTTTGCAGTGCTTCATGCTGCTCAATGAGCAGTGCCAAATGAATTTGAGTAGATGATGATGTAAGCAGGAGTTCAGGCAGAAGATTGGGTGGAGCTAGAGCATGGAGTGATTTGAATAATAACACTAAAGCTTACATTTGGTATAACACTTTTCATATCAGGGGAGCATCTCAAGACTCTTCACAGGAAAGTGTAGCGACTCTGTTTTGTGGGTGAATGATGGGCAACATTGCGATCTTAAACTCAAAGCATTAGAGGAGGGTTTTAGCTATATTCGAGGTAGATAGTGGTGGAAGCAATATTACGGAGATGGAGGAAGGTGGTCTTAATCAAAGACCAGATGTAGAAATTAAAAAAGGGCTGATATTGAATAAAATGACGGGGTTGCTGACTTACTCAGTTAACTGTTTCAGGCTCAAAAGAGAATGTCTATCCTGTTCTGACGGTTTGAAGTATCTATCACTAAACATAGAAACAAAAAAATGATTTGCACTTAGATGGATCCTTTCATGTTGGAAGAAGCCCAGATGAAAAGTTTGATAAGAGTCAAGGGTTGAACAAAACATTAAGACTCCACAAGATTCAACTGGGACAACTCTTGGGACAACTGGGGAGGTCCATCGTGTCAGCACCTGTGTTAGTGAGATGCTAGTGGAAGCCGAGCAGGATCACCACAGTGTTATCAACGAGTATGTACAATATCACAGATGATGAATAAGATTGGCAAATTCAAATTTTAAAAAGGAACTTGGTGAAAATATTTTTTTACTGATTCACTCACTCAAAAAGCGTACTTACTAGTGAAAATAGTTCAAATCTATTTTAATGGTCCTTACATATGATTCATCTTGACCTTAAAGACAACTGGCAAATCACAACAGATTGTGTAAAAAGAAACCCTTTGAGAGCCTGGGGCACACAATGGATTCTGGCTTGTACAATGCCATAACTGTCTGGAGCAAATTTTCCCAGACTATTTTTGTTACAGTCATGTCGAGAGGATCAATTGAAACCACACAAAATATAATTAGTATAAATATCTGCTAAATCAATAATCACATTCTTACTTATCTCAAACTGTCCTGTGATTGCACTTACAAAGAAAGGCAATCCTGGTGTCATCAGAGAAAAAGTTCATCAAGTCATGACTCTATCCAAACCTTCTTCCTAAAGTTTCAGGGGATTTCTAGCAGATAGGAACATTTAGTTATCATTGAACAAATAGTCACTTGTCTTAAGCAATTCAATCAGAGATCTAAATTGCCTTCTCTCAGAAATTGAACTGATACGAACCAGTGCTTATACTGTTTATACTAAACTATTGGAGTCAAAGCTCTGGAAGATAACTGTCATTACCAGTGAGGGAAGAGAAGCAGTCATACAAATAAACAGCAACAACAAACAAAATTACATTTGTATAGCGCCTTTCACGTCGGGAGGATGTCCCAAGGTGCTAGACAATCAGAGCTTTGGACCCGAGTTGGGGGTTGGGATCAGGGAGAGTGGGGGGCAGGGGAGTGAAGGAGGGTGACCGAAGGCATGGTCGAAGAGTGTCTTGAAACAGGTCTTGAAGGAGGCAAGGGAGGGGGTGAGGTGGAGTGACTGCGGGGTGGCGTTCCAGAGGGTAGGGGCAGAGCGGCTGAAGGCTTGCCAGCCAATGGTGGGGTGGGCGAGGCGGGGGATGTGCTACGCAAACACAGGTTTTCAAATGGTTGAGAACATCAGACTGAAGAAGTCACAAGACGACAAGGGGAGCTGTCTCCTTAAGCCTCATATCTGCTCAGTTACCAGCTATCTGACAAACATCTGCCTTCAGCATGGCTGGAGGTCCTTTATAGGACAGCTTGTGACTCCCCTATTAGTTTTTTAAGACTTTTTTCTATAGTCATGTATTTAGCCCATGGGTCACCCTCTCCGTTCATGAACAAGCTGTGTAACTCTTCCTTTTTTTTTCTTTAATCTCTTTTATTTTCCGGTTGATTCATTTTGTACTTGGGTATATGTTTGTCCTGCATTCTCTGCACTATTTCTTTTAAGAATGCCCATCTATCCTGAACTGATTTGACTTTGAATAATGCCTCTGAGTTTATGTCAGATTATTTCCCCATACCCTTGAAGTATGCTAATGTAAAGTTGTACAATAAGAGCTTGGTTGAGGGTTGCATGACTAATGCTTCTTTTACCTCTTGCTGGAAAAATTCTACTCTCATTGTGGTAGCTGTACAGGTGTGGTAATGAAATCACCTAGTTGGTGACCTATATTCTTTGTTCTCTTAGCCCAAACTAATGTTGACAGATATTGACTAAAGATGGAAACCACAGGTTATTCCAAATTACACCCAGCAATGGACTTTAATTTCAGAGTTAAAGGTTTCCCTATCAACTTTTATGTTCTCCATCCAAAAAACTTCTTAACTAAATGTGGACTTATATATACAACTATTACTAATAATTAGTACAAGAGTTTGATAGCTGGATGCGTTGACAAAAGTCTAATAATTATACGAATAGTAATTGATAATCAGTGGACTAAAGACTTTAAAACTTAAATATGATTCTCCAATCTTCTCTATTGAGCCTTGTAAGAGATAGGTTCTTTTTGACTCTTTAGTTAATTCAATTGAAACTTTCGCTGTTACTGCACATTTCCAACTACCAACTATTAGCTGTTAGAAATAATATTCCAAATATCTGGGCATATATATAGTATTGTTACTATTTCAGTAATTATAGTCAATCAAATGTCACGTAATCCTTATATCGGGCACACGTCTGACAACTAAATAAGGTGCACATCAAAATTAAGGCTCACAGATGTCCATCAGCTATCAAAACTACCTTATTTATAACCTGAGGCAATACACACATAGTGAAAATTTAATCCTGAACCTTGTTTTGGCTATTGTTTCATTACCTCGACAAAGAAAGTTGACAAACCCTATTTCAACTTCACAGATACAATGTAAACAAATGACTGATGGGATATAATAATGTATGTGAAGCAGCATTGTTCCTTATGAGCTGTTTGAGCTCAGTGCATCATGTAAAGTTTTCAATGGCAACTCCCCAGGCAAACTACATAATGCTAGTCTCACCTTTCAAAAAAAACATCAAAGAAAACCATTCTTGTAAAACCACAATAAAACACACATAATCATCTATAAAGTAGCTTTTATGTACACTTTAAAATCAGATAATATATTGACTTAGTAAAGGTTTCAGAGTCAAAAGGCTGCCACATCGACCTTTATGTTTTCGACCCACAAAAACTAAACTTAGTCCAGATTTTGACACAGACCTCCTTTCTTGTCATTACAAATGTCATGTATTGACAGGTCGATGAAAGATATAGAAGTATTGTTGTTCCTAATTGTACAAAGAAATTTACAGTATATCATCAGTGATCATATTTCTCTTGCACAGCAATTCACTATCAATACATTTTTAAAGGAAATTCCGGTATATGTATTTAATTTCAAAAGTGCCTTTAACTGTCAATTTTAGGCATGTTTCAACAAATATACTCAAATAAGAAACCTAGCTTTCTTTTTTTTAAAAAATGGCTAAAGGACCATAAATAGTCAACTGATTTCTCATCCATGGTCTTCTGTAGCAGTGCATTCCATTTAGTTATTATGTTCTGTGACATTTTTTCCTTCATCTTGGTCCTAACCCATTTTACCCCAATTTAGGTTTATGTCCTCTTTAGTGGATCCTCCAGGTGAATAAAGTCACTCACTGCTTATTTTGTCTAGCTCTTTCATAATCCTAAATAATTCAATCACAATTTTGAGAAGGTGTTTGGCAGGTTCCTAATGTGAGGCTTTGTGGTTGAGACATTAAACCAAGACTCCATCTGACTGTTTTGGCAGTTCAGGTGAATGTTAAAGAATGCATAGCACTTTTTTTGAAGAAATACAGAGTTTTTCTAGTGTCGGCCAATAATTTCACCTCTTTTTCCTTTTGATTTTTTCTCATGGTGAGAGGTCATAGTTTTGTGGAGATTTAACAAGTTGGGACTTTCTTCACTGGAACAGTTTAAGTGGGATAAATCAGTTCACAAAGGGGCATAAATTGAGGGCTAACATCATAAGACAAAAGAAGGAAGTTAGAAGAAATATAATAATAATAATAATAATTATTGGATACATGCTGGAAGAAAAATAATATTAATGCATATTAAAGATTGGAGGGATGGGGGTTAGATAAGTGGGGGAGCGAGCATGAACACAGACAAAATTGGCCAAATTACTTTTCTCTGTGCTGTAAACATTCTATCACTCTATGATCAATTTGTTACATTACGAGATTACCAGGATTTGGTGTAAGAGCTTGTTGCAGAGTGTCTGATGAAGGAATTGATGTCTTGGCCTGTCTGCTCATTCCTTCACTCCAAAGGTTTTGCCCATGCTTTTCAGATTGAATTGTGTCAAGGTCACTGACCATAATTTGTGATGAGTCAGTCCCTGTAGAGCATGCACTCCATCTGTTGGTCCAGTCTGGTTAGACAGTTGTCAATCAGACTAATTCATGCTTTTAACCCCCTTTCTTTGTAGGTTTGTGCACCAGTATTCTGCTACTTCTGCTCATAGGACAGCCAGGTTGCTTTTCATGCTCACCATGAAGTGTCTCAATGAAGTGTCCCAAGAGAGCCCACAGCCTTATAAAATTGAGGCATTTTCCAGAGGTACTCGATAGGGTACTTGTTCGCAGGCTGGAAGATACGTTTGTGCTCCTGAACACATATTCTCTCAATCCAAAGTAAGGAATCGGAAGAGACTCAGTTGGTGGTAACATTCTTGCGTCTGGGTCAAAAGGCTGTAAGTTCCTGTAGGAACCTGACTTTTTGAGGCAGCGGGCCATGACTCAGTGGGAGCAAGGAAAGAATTCCAAGAAGGATTAGGGACAGAAAACAATCAGGTATGGCAAAGCAGGATAACAGTGCTGACATTGCAGATCTGCCAGCAATTGATTTTTGTTCTTTCAGAGACAGGTTTCCACACGCACCTGAAAACCCCCAACTGACACATAATACATCTCAAAGCATCTTGAGCAATGTACAATATTGCATTCAAAGAAGACATTAAATATTCCTTTATTTATAACAAGATTATGGGTTTACACTTAGCATAGTTTCCCATAACTGACCACTCATTCAACCTTTGAAATAACCACTTCATTACAATAAATTAATTATTGATGTTGCTGCGTGCAAATTGGCTGCTACATTCACCTACAAATACACAGTCACTACACTTCCTTACAGTGCATTCCTGTGAAGTACTTTGAGATGTTTTGATAAGGTGATAAGGTGCAATATTAACTAGAAAGATTGTTATGTTGGGCCATGATCAGTTATTGGAATATAAGAGTGATAAGACTTATTTGTTTTTCCATTGTGTCATCTTACAAAATAACACTGCACTATATCGTCAGTTTTCCAAAGCTGTATAAAGGAAAACAGCTATCTGATTAAACTGTGAATTTCATAGAATAGAAAATCAATTTACACATACAAAAAACAAACCATGAGCATTTTCATTCCTAATTAATTTAATTCTATACCCTAGGCTCCAGGTAGGAAATATGTTGCTGTAACGTTTGTTCCTGTCTACTTAGATATAATTGTAATAAAAATTACATTTAAATGTACAATTAAATTATTTGATACTTTAGGTTTGAAAAAAAAGAAAAATTTAGTTTCCATAGAACAAAATTCTTGAAGTGACTAAAATGACTGAAAAACAGAATAACAATGTCTCCATTTAACCAGCTCTTTATTTCAACAATTTGTATGATTAACATTTCAAACAGACCAGCTTTACTATTTCTGCACAATTTGTAAGCGCAGCTTTGTCCACCCAACAGAATTTGTCCGTGACAGTCATCTAAATTAACAGGTGCTATCTGGAGTGTATTAATCAACTAAATTACAGGTTGTACAATATCACATCTATTAAACAGCTAACCCCAAATTCCCATTGAAATGTTATTTACTTTACATTTCTTAAATTCTACACTCTATATTCTCCTTCAGTGCTTGAATACTTGGAGTTTTTTTATACTCTTACTTTTTAATTCCCATGATACCAGCACCATTGGTATAGAACATCAGGAAAGGTGCTGGACACATTGGGAATCTGAAGAAGTAGGTCATGTGAAATGACAGATTACCTAACAGCTGGTAAAATTCCTTTTAAGGGATCGTGAGCATCATGAATAGTCGACCACAGGGAACATCCATCTTTTGGTTATTCACTCTTTTATTTTGCAACTTGTGCCTGAGTGACAAGCCTTGGATGCTTGCTGCTAGAAACTTTTACAGCATATATCTTGACAATACAGAGGCAACAAAAGCTCTGGATCCCCTTCCCACCCTTCCTGCCCCAAACAATACAGGTAGGAGAAATGTCACTCATTCATGGTTAAAACCTTTACTATTCATAGGTCAAACTCTCTTCAACTATTCATGTCCACCTTAGTTAACAGCAATTAACTAATAATGAACATCTTCTCAGACAAAAACACTACAATTAATCATACAGGAAACTGTCTAACAGAGCACGAAAAAACAGCAGTTTCACAAACACAACAACAATAATCTATTATTTTGCACAGGCAAAGGTGGATTTATTCTGTAAAGAATTATCTGATATTGGTTTTACAATTTAAGAATTTAACCTTGTTATACATGTTTTTATCTACTATCATCTATTTTTCTCAAGAATTATATTTCATTGGAGCTTCTTATATTCTATCTCTTTAAGAGTCAACTGTGAAAGCTTTCTTACTAAAGATTACTAGCAACGAAAAAAAAAAAAATTAACCTTATCTAGCCATGTTAGAAGTCACGAAGCAGAAATACGTTGTGAATTTACATTCGGCAAACCACACAAAACAGAGACATTTTAATACCATCCATGACTTAGTTCTCATATGCTTATTGTTAAAACTATGTTTTCTGAATCTATGTTTTCCTATGAAAAAATAAGACTCCACTCCTCTGCACCCCCCTCCTCTCTCCTCAAAACAGTACCCGTTGCCTTCGTTCCTCTGGGTCTGGCCTCCTCCTCATCCCCCGAATCATCCACTCCACCCTCGCGGGCTGTGCCTTCAGCCACTATGCCCCAAGGCTCTGGAATTCCCTTCCTCACCCCTCTCTTCCTATTTTCAGGTCCCTGCTGAAGAACTTTCTTTTTGACCGCGCCATTGGTCACCTTCCTCCCCATCCCCCTGGCTCGGCCCCAGAATCTGTTACTGTGAAGCGCTCTGAGACGCCGTCTGGTGTGGAGGGTGCTATATAAATCAAAGTTGTTATTGTTGTTGTGATCTTGTGAACCTTAGCTCTGTTTTCCTACTCCATCTCCAGGCTCATTTGCTTTCCTGCCGTCCCTTTTTCTGAGTTGTTCTGGAATTACATGCCATTTTACTGTTGGGTCATTTCATTTTTACTCTAAGTTTAGACCATGGCACCTGCTTCACAACAAGCAACACTCGAGTGGATGCACTAATGATTTTTTGAGCAATGCGCTTTGTACAACCTCTGCTTTCACATTCAATGTCTTTTTTTGGTTTAATTTCTGTAATTGAGCAGAACCACTGATGTAATTTCATTAAATACTCATCGACATCGTGCATGCAACACAATGACGTTATTGGTTCTATGCAGACTCAGAAATTTAGACAATCTTTTACCTGATTGGCTGCATTATAAATAACAGTGGGGACGAGGTGGGGGGTGGGTGGTGCTGGAAGTAATGCGATGACAACATACGCGAGGAAACAAAGCTCCACTACTAGGTATTCAGTAACTGGGAGCGGCAGTAGAAATGGTATCCAGCAGCAGAACTGGTTCAGCCACCCATGTATCAAAGTGGGCTGCTTTTTTTTTACTTTCAAATCAGCCTGTGATGGCAAGAGTGTCATCAGTGACCAACACCAAGTCTACATGTAGATTAGTCCTCCCTTTAACAGTATTTCACAATCTGTTATTGATCCACCACCAAAAGGCCTCCTTATGTGATTACTTTCTAATTTTAGAATGCTTTTAATGTTTATTGCCTCTATCCTATATTGAGGTCCTGCAGACTATTGTTTAAATTTTGATGAAGGATCAATCCTTAAAAATATAATCCATCTTTCTTGTTCAGATACTCATTGAACTATTGTAGATTTCCAGCGCTTCTGTTTTTGTTTCAAATATCCCTTGTCTTCCTTTGGACGATTATCATCGGGATTTCAAATAAAATCCAATGTCACTAATTTCAAGCCACAATTCCCAGCATTTCACTTTTTATTGTAGTATTGTTAAAGGGTACATGTACATTTCCAATACAGCTTTCAAAGTATACATGCAATTCAACAACAACAACAACAACAAGATTCCATTTATAAAGCGCCTTTCACGACAGGAGGACGTCCCAAGGCGCTGCACAGTTGGGTCATGACCCGAGCAGGGAGGAAATGGTCAGGGTGAGGGGAGGGAAGGGAGGGAGCGAGGAGGGGGAAGAGAGTCGAGAGGGGAGCTGAAGGCTCGGTCAAAGAGAAAGGTTTTGAGACCGGCCTTGAAGGAGGAGAGGGAGGAAGCAAGGCGAAGGCACTGAGGGCTGAGAGGCTGAAGGCCCGACCACCGATGGTAGGGCGGTTGGGGCAGGGGACGTGGAGCAGACCGGAGCCGGAGGAACGGAGGGTACGGGCAGGTAGGTAGGGGGATAGTAGGTTGGAGAGGTAGGAGGGAGCAAGGCCGTGAATGGCCTTGTAGGTGAGGATGAGGATCTTGAAATCAATCCTCTGGGGGATGGGGAGCCAGTGGAGGCGAGCGAGGGTGGGAGTGATGTGGTCCCGAAGCCTGGTGTGGGACAGTACACGAGCTGCAGAGTTCTGAATGACCTGCAGCTTGTGGAGGGAGGTGGCGGGAAGGCCGGCGAGGAGAGAGTTCCCATAGTCCAGCCTCGAGGTGACAAAGGCGTGGACCAGGGTTTCAGCAGCGTGAGGGGTGAGGTAATGGCGTAGTCTGGCGATGTTCCGGAGGTGATGGAAGGCGGTGCCAGTTGTGGTGCGGATGTGAGGGAGAAAGGACAGCTCAGGGTCGAACAAAACGCCGAGGTTCCTGACTGGCTTTGAGAGGTGGAGAGTGCAGCCTTGGATGGTGATGGTGTCGGCACCTGAGGTGCGGAGGCGCTGACGTGAGCCAATCAGGAGGGCCTCGGTTTTTCGCACGTTGAGCTGAAGAAAGTTGTCTCTTGTCCAGGACTCGATGTCGGACAGGTTAATTCAGGTTAAATGATTGCTTGGAAATGATGTGCCTGTTTATTTTTACTCAAGTGCCCTTACGTTTCCATGTTGTGCATTTGAAAATTAAAATTTCTGAAATTATACTTAAGATGAAACCCTGCATAATATTGTAGTATGGGGACTACTATATGTTTATATTAGTTTTCAGTCGATGATTTAATGTTTCATAAATATTCAGTATTATATTTGAAATGGGTAGAAGAAAATGAATATGGTTTCCTGCAATTTTATGATGTGGTTCTTGAACAGTACCAGCATTATTATTCCATTAATGTAAGTTACGGGCAGAATCCTGAAAATGTTGTGAAAGAGCTGCATGCACTTAGCAGCATGGTGTGTGGTGGAATGAAAAATCAGTGCAGGATTTGGTCTGCCATTTACTGGAGTGAAAATAGAACTATAAACAATTTAATAAACATACAGATATCTGCAGCTTGCAATATGATTTGATCATTTGTTTGATGCACATGGCATCAGCTGGCATGTGTGGGATTGCGTTGAAGGAGGAATAGACATAGAATTGATACTGCTATTTCCACTTGAGGACAGCCAAACCAAACCCATGTGCAGTCTCTGTGCTCTACATGGCATGCTTTGTAGAGAAATTATAAGCTCTTTTAGAGAGAGTGTAATTTCTTACTGTAGAGGGGTAAGTGGATGTGTTTAATTATGGGCATTATAATGCTAGAAGCATCTTGAAAGTATTTCAAATGGCAAAAGGATTATGATTCCCATAATCATCCCTGGAACTCTTATGTAGATTAGGATCTCTATGGGTTGTGTAAGATGACTTGTTTTATCACAAATAGGCTTAATTTAACAGCTAATACAGAATTGTATTATTCACAGCATTGCTGTTACTAGTTAAAAAAAATTCTCTCCATTTACAACAGTCCTTAGCTAAAAGCCTGGGTACCGCGTTCGATATATAGTCCTGTGTATATCTCCATGCTCAAGTAATTCAATTTAATTCAATTAATTAAAAACTCTGCCACCCGGATACTCACCCACACAAAACTCCGTACCCCCACCTCCCATTCACACCAGTCCTTGCCAGGCTCCACTTGCTCCCAATTACCGAACCCATTGATTTCAAGATCCTCTCACTCGTTTTCAAATCCCTTCATACCTTCACACTTCCCTACCCTATCCAACCTGCTTACCCCCCACTCCATCACCTGCTGCCTCTGCTCGGCTGGCTCCGGCCTCCTGTTTGTCCCTCATCCCCTCCGCTCCACCATCGAATCGAGTGCCTTCAACTGCTATGCCCCGAAACTCTGGAACTCTCTCCCTCAATCCCTCCTCCTTGCCCCCTCCCTCCCAACTTTCAAAAGACCTTCCTCTTTGATCGTGCTTACAACAACAACAACAAGATTCCATTTATAGAGCGCCTTTCACGTCAGGAGGACGTCCCAAGGCGCTGCACAGTTGGGTCATGACCCGAGCAGGGGGGAAATGGTCAGGGTGAGGGGAGGGAAGGGAGGGAGAGAGGAGGGGGGAAATGGTCAGGGTGAGGGGAGGGAAGGGAGGGAGCGAGGAGGAGGAAGAGAGTCGAGAGGGGAGCTGAAGGCACGGTCAAAGAGAAAGGTTTTGAGACCGGCCTTGAAGGAGGAAAGGGAGGAAGCAAGGCGAAGGCACTGGGGGATGGAGTTCCAAAGCCTGGGGGCTGAGAGGCTGAAGGCCCGACCACCGATGGTAGGGCGGTTGGGGCGGGGGACGTGGAGCAGACCGGAGCCAGAGGAACGGAGGGTACGGGCAGGTAGGTAGGGGGATAGTAGGTTGGAGAGGTAGGAGGGAGCAAGGCCGTGAATGGCCTTGTAGGTGAGGATGAGGATCTTGAAATCAATCCTCTGGGGGATGGGGAGCCAGTGGAGGCGAGCGAGGGTGGGAGTGATGTGATCGCGAAGCCTGGTGCGGGACAGTACACGAGCTGCAGAGTTCTGAATGACCTGCAGCTTGTGGAGGGAGGTGGCGGGAAGGCCGGTGAGGAGAGAGTTCCCATAGTCCAGCCTTGAGGTGACAAAGGCGTGAACCAGGGTTTCAGCGGCGTGAGGGGTGAGGTAGTGCCGTAATCTGGCGATATTCCGGAGGTGATGGAAGGCGGTGCCAGTTGTGGTGCGGATGTGAGGGAGAAAGGACAGCTCAGGGTCGAACAAAACGCCGAGGTTCCTGACTGGCTTTGAGAGGTGGAGAGTGCAGCCTTGGATGCTGATGGTGTCAGCGCCTGAGGTGCGGAGGCGCTGACGTGAGCCAATCAGGAGGGCCTCGGTTTTTCGCACGTTGAGCTGAAGAAAGTTGTCTCTCGTCCAGGACTCGATGTCGGACAGGCAGGCTGTCAGGACATCGGTGGTCGTGGAGTTGAGAGTAGAGGAGGAAAGGTAGAGTTGGGTGTCATCCGCATACATGTGGAAGTTAACCCCATGTTTGCGGATGATGTCACCAAGGGGGAGCATATAGAGGGTGAAGAGGAGGGGACCGAGGACAGAGCCCTGAGGGACACCACATGAGACAGTACGGGGGGTGGAGGAGAAGCCATTCGTTGAGACGAAGTGAAGACTTACAGGCTTACAGTCACCTTCCCCCTCCCTCTCCCCCTGGTTCGGTGTCAGACTCCACCACTGTCAAGCGCTCCGGGGTGCTACTCTGCGTAAAGGCTGCTATATAAATGCAAATTGTTGTTGTTGTTGTTGTAATCAACATCACCACTTATCAGATCATCACTACTTAAATGTTTATCTTGAAAGTAAAGTCAAAATCCCCAGGTTCATGTTGCAAAGTGATTTGGATACATTTGCCCAAAAAACAGCACAATGGGCAGACAAATATGATAAATTATACCACTGACAAAAGAGAGTTCCTATTTTTGAATAGTGGCATGCGATCTCTAACATTCATCTGATCCAGCAGATGAGACCTCGTCAAGCAAGTCTATCATTTATTTGGTACCAATTCCAGAATATTCGTAAACATGGATTCCACTTTTTTACTGGAATCTAGTTTTGTATCCATAGTCCACAGCACAAAAACGATGCGATATTTAGCTCAATTTGACAGAGAAGAACTTTAAACACAGTGTAAACTTAGTTAATTGTTATTTACTGCATCATCTAGTTTGTTACTTGCAACCAATGAAATATTTCATCATTCACTTATAGCAATCATCAGATAACTATTCACAGACCATATTATCAGCATCAGGCAACCTCACTTTCTTGCTGCAGTATGTTAACAGGATATTCACTATCAGCCGTATATAACTCCTGGAATTCCTGTAAGAAAATTATGTTTCTGGGGCACCTGTTCCAAAGATTCCCAAAACAAATCTCATTTTTTGATGTTTTGGTTGCTGTTTAAAAACACTACTTATGCCACATAATGCAGTTTATACTTTTCTTGGAAAGAAAAGGTTACGATTTGCATTGGCTCTGACTGTTGTCGCACCATCTTCATTCCACAAAGCAATACTTTTCACTAATATAGGTGCAAAATACCAGTTCTATTCAGACCTATGGAACAAGGAATCGACTTTCAATAGCTAAACCCTGAAGAACTTATATTCACCCATCAATCATGAATGATTTCAGAGCACTTTGAAAATCTACAGCACAACGTGTACCCATCTTGCATTGACAGTGTTCCAGTTCTTTCAAAATTGCTATTGTCCTAATATTCATAAGATAGTTGTAGTACAGCCTAACATTACTTCAAACATTTAAAACATTCAAATATTTTGTCCCTTCCATTTGAGTTACATGCTGATACTTGATTATAAAAAGTAAATTATTTATTAAATCTGTTTATGTGTGAAAAATAAAAAAAATCTTCAAAATCAATTGCATCTCACTATTCCACTCATTGTCAAGAATAGAACAATCCTGTGAATTGGAAAATCTAAAACGTATGGATCAAGAGCTCCGATTTTGGCTCCGTCACTTATTCAGTAATTATTTGAGCCATACATATTTGGAAAAATCCAGACTCAATCTCTAGTCTTCCTGAATTGGCCAATCTCAGCCCCAGCATCAGTAGAAGTGCAGTTCTTTGCCTTCCTATCCTCAACCAGAGTTTGAAATATCAGCTGGAGTTTCAACAATAACAACTTGCATTTTTGTAGCGCCTTTCAAGAGGGTCGCATTTCCACGTCAGATTTGAATGTTTGTGTGTGAATGACAAGTGCGGACTGAATTAAGCTGGAGATGATACAGACCACAGATATTGCTTTTCCATTTCTTAGATCTTATTTTGAATCCAGACCTGACTAATTGCATGAACATTTAGGTACTGATGACAGGAAGGGTCTTATGTGAAATAAGCTTGGATAGCATTGATCAACTTTCCAACGGCTACAAGTTTCTCCCATTGGTGGCTTGTGACAAATGATGTTGTCCAGGGATCAGTGAAGTAGCCCAGTTTTTCACCCTTTATATTTATAACCTGGATACAGGAACAGCGGAGACTATCATTAAGTTTGTAGAAAGTATTGTAAACTGTGATCCCATTATTGAAAAGATCTGCTAAAATCTAGTAAAATATCAGACACAAATCTGAATCTTACCGCCCTGCAGCTCAAAACACTGATGTGACAGCACACCTTGTCTCTAGCCTTATTTTATGTCAACATTTTCCCATCAAAAATCTTAAGAATTTCAGGGTAACTACCCTCCTCCAGTCTGCCTGCCATCGGAAATCAGTGCAAAATACATTGAAAGAAAAATCAGTAAATGTTACATTGCATGATTTGTGTGAACAACATAGGATTCAGAAACTTCACCAGAAACTTCACCAGAAACTGCTCTCCCTCCCCTCCCCCAAGCAGAGCATCATTGCTTTCTTATGCTAAAAGATCCTACTGGCTATTTGAGGCATTTTTCCAACACTTTATACATTATTTGGGTATTATTTTTCCTAATAAAGTTTGTGGAATTTAATCTGCTCAGTTATCAAGAGATTAATTTATGTTGTCAACATAACTTCTTTACATGGTTATACCTAAAATTCAATTGGATGGCTTAACTGACTGCCAGCAGCAAAAATCAAACATCGCTAAATCTTATGGTAATACTTAGACAGTAATTGGATGTTATTACCCCTCCTATTTACAGCTCAAGTATGATTAAAAACTGGTTATAGGACAATTGCACACATTAGACTTTCCATATTGTTTCTAGTTAAAAATCTGACTGTATCAAGTTAAGAGGGTAATGCTCTGTTGGTAAGATTAATGTACTCTTACAATGTGCGCTGATAATTGGAAATCCCATTATCCGTACACATTGTCAAAGTGTGCTAAACATATTCACATGGAGCTTCTTAAAATTTGATATAGGCAGTATACTGCAAAGTACAATTTGTTCCCTGCAAGCACACAAGAGCAACATTGTGTTCCATGAAGTATTTTTTCATCTCATTCTCCATCTAACACCTAACATCCTTCAATATTGTTCTCAAGAAGACACTTATCCAGATATTTTTAAGCAAGTGCTTTTGTTGGGAATCTGTTCAAGCTATCTATTTCTTTACAGAAAAAAAACCTTCCAATCTGCTTAAGATTTTGATCATCTTGTTCCGCTCTCAATCAGGCTGAAATTCCGGTTGGCATTCTCCCGAGCTCATTTGGGGAAATTCCATAACCTGTCGATCATCGCCAAAGGTGTAATACATAACCCCGAACGGAACTTCAGCCATTTGATCTACAACAAATAATTTGGTTACATCTATCACTTCTATCCCTCTCAAACTTTTAAACACCTCTAACATGTATCCCCATAATCTGTTTACCAATGAAAAATGTTTGGAATCAACAATATTGCAGTGGAGAATATCTACTCAGGTATAAGTTTAGAGTAACACAAACCATTTTTATGAATGTATAAATAATTGTGCAAACGTATGCTCACTGCAAACAGTTAATAATAATAATCCTTGCATTTGATACAGTGCCTTATCACGTCATTGAGACATCTCAAAGCGCTTCACAGGATACGCTGTAAAGTGGAGTGACTGTGGATGAAATGTGGCAGCAGTTTGCGCACAGCAATGTCCCATAAACAGCCATAAAGTGCGTGACAAATTGTATTTGAGGGATTGTCAGTCAGGACACCGCATGAAAATCATTCCCTTTTCGAATGGTACCATGGGATATTTAATGTCCATCTGAACAAGCAGACAGTACCTTGGTTTAACGTCTCATCAAAAAGGGAAGGGCGATCAAAGAACCAGTTTGCATAACATTTGTAGGTGTATTGGGTTTGCTTCTGTGACAGACATGATAATGAGTTGAGATCATTTGCCCCCATTTGAACAATACTTGAAAAATGGACTGCAGGTGATCTGGAACACAGTGAAAGTGTCTGAGTTACAAATATTTCAATGATCCATTAACAGCAATTTAAATATTTAAAATTTTACATTTTATGATGGCAGTAGAGCTTTTGTTTACACAAAGGATTACAGTTACATGGCAGCAGCAAACAGAATCACATCAATTCAGTCACTTTTTTAAGATATTATGGCATTTAAAGAGAGTTGAGCCTAGAAATCCATTCTAGAAGTGAAGTTTATAAGAGTGGAGTTTCCAGAGGTTGGTTTGATGTACTAGTCTCCAAATGGAGTCCCCACTTGCACAACTCATCATTACTTATTAAGGAATCCCATTAGGGATTACTACAGATTAGAATCCATTGATATGTTAACAAAACTATGAAAATGTTAAAGCCTTTTAACACAATAACTGTCGATCAATTTAACCTATTTACATTATCACTAATTTTCAAGATTAAACATTGCACCTCATGGGCTATATTATTAAAAAAGGAATGCAAACTAAATTATGCAACCATTAAGTGACATTATATTGTAGATGATATAATAATTAGAAATCCAAAACTGTCACAAGAATTGTAGTAAACGGGTTTCCAATTGACCATCAAATAATGATCATCTTGCATAAAGTGCTCAAGGGGATTCAGTCTATTTTATCTGTGAGAGAAGACAATCATAGAAATAGATAACTCCATCAGGGAGGCTTGTTAGACGCTTAGTTTGTTAAGCTCCAGTTACCATGGCAGCCAGTATTGAAAAAAAGCTGCAGATTGGCATGAAAAAGCATGTTGACAATTGCTCTGCCATAGCACACAAGCAAGGCTTATTCAAAGGCAGCACACCACAAGTTTTGCTTCCCAGTTTGCACTACCCCATGCTGTTTAATAATATCCATTTACTGGCTATGGGATTGATCTGGTGTAGTTTAAAACTCACATCTAGTCATGCTCCATTGTTTTTGATTGGGCAATACAGTGCTACAACAATTCACATTGGCCTTTAATTCACCAAAACTAGATTCTCTGAAACATTTTTTCCTAATCACAGGAATTCGATATCTTTTAATTATTTGGAATGTTATGATTCCAATAAAGACATTCTTTAGTATTAACACTTTAGGTAGAATCATGCTATGTATTAAGTATTTTGCAGCCTTTGCAATGCATCAGGTAACCAATGTTGTTTTCATGATTGTCTTTCTGGTTTAACAGCAATTTGGTATAACATTTGTGAATATTCAAATACACTTTTACTAGGACAGAAACAATAACAGCAACTAGCATTTCTATAATGCCGTTCGGGCGGGGTAGTGTCTTGGAGTGCTTAACAATAACGGAGGTGAGCCCACTGAGTGACATTTAAAATTTACAGCAAAATTATCAGGAATTCTATGCTGTGGACTCACATGCACTGAGAAATGGATTAATGCTATCAACACTTATTTCAGTTCAATTGTTTTGAAATACAATACAATACAAATTTACATTTATATAGGGCCTTTCCCTTTGGGAGGACGTCCCATGGTGCATGGAAAGTCGACAAATATGAACAATAGCTCTTAAAATGTATACACCGTAACTCAACTCTCTAATGAGCAAGGAAATATGTCTTTTAATATAATATTAGGTGTTAATATTGAGCTATATGGCCAGCCAGATGAGAAGTACAAGGAAAATAATATCTTGGGATACAGTATATATGACCTGTCAAGCGACTGCCAGGATGATGGAAGGCGAACTGGATAGACATTGGCCTGGCAAATTCTTCTGTTCTTACGTTCTTATGAAATGTAGAAATTTTCAAAGAGGTTTAAACCCACTTAAACAGGTGCACTAAAGAATAGTTGATCAAAGTGATAGATATTGGTCTTGGAAGAGGAATACTGTACTTTCTCATTTGAAGTTATAGTGTCAACATCGAACACTGCCAGGTCATTTGAATGCAGAGTAAAGCTCTGTCTACTCTGCGTTAGTAATATGCTTCCGACCCAGCTCAGAGAAGTTGCCCCCCCATCTGTATCATTGTACCCTTTTTTCAACACCAGCTATCCTGTGTTTCTTTGAGTGAGATTGATAATTTCGTGCCATATTACGGGCACTTTTGTAAAACTGAGCTCATGCCTACTGAGAACTGGTTTCACACTGCCCAAACCCATTTCAAGTACGATGTTATGGCCAACAGATATAGAAGGCTTTCATCTAGATTCCTAGATGTCAACAATTAGTGGTTAATTCACTGGACCACCAATCTGATTATGAATCATTAACTGAAATGTTCCAGTTAGTGTGAGGCTGTTAACGGAAAGTTTATCAAATCCAAGGATAAAGTTTAAGTACTTCTATTTTAATCTGAACAAGTTATTCTACAATTTTAAAGATCATCAGTGAAATGACATTATATGTTTAGTGGTGTTTTCTCTTTAAATATAGAAACAATAGCAGATGCATTTTGAATTAATGTTAGATTATCCATTTTTAAATTGAACATTAAGGCAAACTTACTGAATGGTCATCTTCACTTGGCTAGGCATCACACTGATGTCATATTGCAGCTTAAAGCTGTGAATTTGCTACAGTATGTTTAATCACTAGTGCCTCCATTTTTCTTTGCTTCAATTGGCCTCAAAAGTAAGCATCTACTGTGGGCAGCCTGCAACTAAATTATTAAGTGTTGTTGATTGGCAGGCAAAGTTAAAGGGTGAATATAAATTAACAAGCAGTAAACATTTTGAAAGTGGCAAGTCAACAAAAAGGTTCCACTTTGTAGAAAACGATTGAAGCAGGACGCTAACTTAGCTATTTGAACCTACGTCTTGATAAGGAATTGATCTGTCTGAAAGTCACTGATGTTGCTCAATCACTCCTCAAGCTGTTGGTTTGAAATGGCTCAGCGGGGGCTTGTGTTTGTTTGCTAAACTCCCATGATTCCAAGTAGATAATTGGTCTGTGAAGTTTATGGCAAAGGCTGAATCTGTTGCCTTGCATCCCAGCTGGCTGAGTACAGGTTTACAGACCTCTGTGTACAAATTTTGCCAGCAGCAAACCCTCACAGCTCTCCCATAAAAGGTGTTTTGTTGTGTGTTTCAGGTGCTCTATGGAAAACCCACTCTCCAGTAGCTCATTAAAGGGTGAAGTTATAGTATAGGTTTCTTTGAATCATAGAAATACTGACAACAATGACAGGGCTTAATATGTTGCACTGGGTATTGAAAACAGCGTGATAAAATCTCCTGTGAATTTCATCATCTGTTTCTTTCCCTTCACAAGTTTCAATCACCTATTAGACCTTGGAGATCCAGCTGCAAGCTAATGCTGATTGCAATCCTGAAACAGTTTTTGAACAGTCAAGAGTATGCTAATTGTTCTATTAAACAAGTCAATTATTTTTCGATAATTTCAAACATCTCTCTGAATCTGCTTTTTGTCTAATGATGATTTTTGTCTCTCTGTGCATTGTGAACAATAAGCTGCTATATCCACTCCCCAGCAGGTCTTTTACAAAATTATTATGCATGCCCAAATCAAAGCAATATTATCAAGAGTTCAGGAAGCATAACAGGAAATAAGAAAAACAAACTTGTTAAATTAATAATGAATGTTGTTAGAGAAATAGAAATATTTTTTTCTTGATAGACAAAATACTTTCTTTGTTGACTATTTATAGGGATTTAAAAGGAAAAATAATTGTAAACAATACATATTTGGGTCCAAAAGTAAACTTCAGCAAATATGTAAAAAGTTAGTTTAGAACTTTTAAAATATAATTTTATATAATGTTTGTTCCTGCATTAGTAGACTTAGAATGTAAGTACATCCATTGATATTTTTCAATTACTCAAACTGATGTATTTGCTCATGCAGTAGCTTGATATTGCTGCAGAAGCTGAATGATAGATATAAAGCTGTACCAAATTTTCCAGAATCCAGTTTCATATTTGTGAGTTAATTCCACTTGGTCAATTTCCTTTTATTTACTCGTTTTTGCTATAATGTCATGCAAGATAAAACACACGTACCGTCTTACTGTATTTGTTATTTGGTTCAGCAATTCAAACACTGCAATTTTTGACAACTAGGTAAATGGACAAAGGTGTCAATGGAAATGGTTTAGAAAAAAAATGTGAAATCGAAACATTTATTTTCCAGCATAGGGTCTGAAAAACCTACCAACCTTCATTCCATATTTTCAATTTTTAAAACACATTGTTGGTTAAAATTCATTTTGATTACCTCAGACACGGACAAAATGATCTACATTGTTTGTTTGCATGGGTTTTTTTGTTTATAAAAAATAAGTGACAGCAAGAAGCAACACTCAGCAAAACCAGTTGCCATTTTCCCTTGTGTAAGGTACCAGCTACAATCATGGGACCAAAGAAAAGATGTTCTGATTGATATCTAAATTATATTCAAATTGTTAAGGGAAACAATGTAAAAACATCTGTAAGTTTTTGAACCTTTACGCTGCATTCAACTTTTTGTGAATAAATAATTGTAATTCAAGAATTTTAAATTATTTAAAATATATTTTTGAAAATTTGTGCCATGAACATCTAAATAAAGACATATCAAGACTCATCAATATTTTCTTGTAAAAACATCTAAAGTGTCCCTTTTGACTATGTTACAACTGGAATTATAAATTGCAAATATGTACAGTAACATAATAATTTCAAGAAAGAATAAAACATCCAAATTCCAACAATATTCCATTGAAAAACCTAATTCTAAATTAAACAACCCTGAATCGTTTTAGCTGTGTCTTTAGGAAAGTCCACACCTGTGCTGGGAATCTGTGCTGGTTTACAAGGTAAAAATGCTGGGAGGAGGAAGAGGATGAAGAATTATAGTATTCATTTGGATCTAAAGAATGACATTACCATATTATAGATTGATATTTCATACTCTAGGTATCAGATACACTTGGATAATTACAACCACTATTAAAGGCAGCAAGCATTTTCCTTATGTCAATTCTGATTTTAATTTTAATTACAAATTAGCATAATAATAAAACATTTATATTGCAGAATTGCTTCCACTTTGATTCCTCCAATGGTTCTGCCTCCTGCCCTTGCATGGTCATCTGCGGTGTACCTCAAGGCTCTATCCCAGGTTCTCTCCTTATACTCATTTCAGGTCAGACAATCCCAAGAAGTATTTCTTTATCCAAAGACAATTAATGGCCTGAAGAGGTTACCATGAAGGGTGGTTGAGATTAAAATGCTGGGCTCATTTAAAAAAACAGCTTGATGCTGTGAATGTGATGAGTAGTTATTTGAATCGATGGTTTAGTCTTTCCTGAAATTGTTATTTTGTCAATGTACTTATTGAGAGCAGTGGATATTCTGGAAGGTTGAGATGAAATTGGCCAAAGGGCACTCCTTCATCCAAACCTCTCTTGCAATCTTATGATCTAGGTTGGTGATATGCAGAATCAGAACACTTTAAAAGTAAAATCTTGTGAAGTGCTTTGAGATGTCTCAATGATATAATAACTGAAGTGAAATGATAATTATTATCACCCACAAAGATGGGGTTAGTTAAAAATCTACACGTGCCAAGCAACTTTTGTGATAGACACTTCTTATTTGGTAAAAGGTAAATAAAATTCTAATATTAATAAATACTCAAATATTTCTCCTATTGTGGAATATTCAGTTATATTCCTTTGCTAATAAACCATTTGACTGGTATTAATTGTAAGTCACACAGGTGGGTCCTGACTCCTGAGAGTTGCCACAGATTAGTTTCCTTATCACCTTGGATTGAGAGGATTCTTCAATTTCAATTGTAACAACTCTATGGGGCCTCTTACTGATGGAAGACCTCTCCATTACTGCAGCAAATTTTATCTTATTTATCTGTATTTGCATCAGTACTTGTTGTAATCTTCTTCAATGCATACATTTGACTATTGTTTCCATTATCTAAATTGTGAAAAATGTAATAAAAGCAAACTTAAAAAGTTGCCACAGTTCACATCTAAGACCTTAGATCCCTGGTATCTTCCAATGCAATGGTTCATGCTTTACATAAAACATAAGAGTGTTTTATTTTTTAAGTGGTAAAGCATGAGCTGCCATCTCTACTTTGTGCCTAATATTTGACCATTAAAACCTGTTTTAATGTGTTAAATCCTTAAACATTCCAATATGATATTTGATGTGAAGACGTGTATTACATTTTTAATACTACCAAGTTTGTCTCTCAATCAAAGATTAACATCTAAAAACAATTCTACCGTAGTTTTTTATTTGCTTATTCTTTCAATTTGGTCATTAGTTTTGAAATGCACAAATCTGGCAGCAAACTGTAATTTTAGGCACATGAATTGGATGAAGAAAAGCAATGTGAGACCTCTCCAGGAGTTAATCTCAAACCAATTGTAACTGTGCTGATTGCTTAGTCAGAATTTTTGTTTCCTAGTAATTTGCTGAAAAGTTGTCTTTTTATTAAAGTTCTACCACATGGTTTCCTCTATGGAGAGAACAAATCATTGTGGTAGAGCAATTAAATCTAGCTGGAGGGAAGGATTCTGGTGGTGTAAGCTTTGATTATCCTTAGTAATATGCCTGAATTTGGATTTTTGGTGGCTCCTTCTGCTCTGTCTGGAAGGGGGCAACAGACATATCCGAGGGCTGAAAATAATAGAGGGAGGAGGAAATAAGGAGGAGATGATAGAGATATCAAGATTTAAAAAATTAGTTTAGTGATCTAATTTCTGTACTAAATTAGTCTCATGGAATGTGAAAAGAGTTCAAAATCCTGTCAAATACTTAAAAATCTGCATTTAAGCTGCTTAAAGTCTTTTTAAGGAGATGCATCTCAAGCAGTAAGAGTCCTTAAGGCTTAATAAATCATGGGTGGGGTCAATATTCTCTGCATTAATAAAGCAAACAAGAAGAGGCAATTTTACACAGTTGGACAAAGGATGAAAGACCTGGCAAAAAGATTTATTGTAGTAATGGGTTCCTTTAAGAATGGTAGCCACCCTGGGTAACATATGATGACTAGGCACAGTTTCTGGAGGGTCTGGCCAGCTGGTAGCACTCTCACCTCTGTCAGAAGATTATTAGTTCAAGACTAAGGCTGAGATTTTTTTGCTAATAGACTCAAACTGCTGGGGTTGTGCTGCATTGACAGAGGTGTCATACTCCATATGAGACAGTAAGCCAAGGGTGTCTCCCTGTTCAGGTAGACTTTATAGATCCTATGGTCCTATCCCCCTGATTAAAAAAGAATGTCACTCCAGGGTGCTCAGTGTAGGCCAGAGCCCTCCCTCCCTGCTGCCACTTCATATGTTTGCCACAAATGCACCTCATTGCTTGATCCTATACATTGTGAATGAGCTGGAACAGTCTCTCTACTGTATCCCCAGGAGCTAAGATCCATAAAGGAGAACTGTTTGCACATAGGACTTATGTGCCACAAGCTTGACCTGTGTGCCTTTCACTCAATCTCTGTGCAGTCCTTCAAGACAGTGTCCAAGCAGAAGTTGGCATCTACCGCAACCTCCAGTTACTAATAAGAATCAATAATTGGGATTGATGCTCCTTGTATCTTCCAATCAATACCCTCAATGCTTTCTCTTGAGCCAAATCATGATTCTGCACTTTGGGAAACACATCATGATGTTCCACTGGTTGGTCCAGTGTTCGAGATGGTGACTGCAGGCAAAAGGTCCCAAAATGAGTCCGCCAGCAGTACAATATCCTCCACAAACAGAAGTGCCACAATCCTGTCAGAAAGGCCTGGAACAGATACACCGAGTCCATCCCCATCAATGCTATCCAACGCATCATTGATGAATACATTGAATAGGGTGGGTGACAATGGGCAGCCTTACCTTGCAATTGTGGAGCACTCCGAGATGCTAATCCCTGTGAAGGGCACTACATCATTTCAAGTTGTTGTTGTTGAGTAGCCAGGCTTGAATTTGAGAGATGGGTGAATGAACTGAATTTTTTTGCCTAATTGACTTTGGATGATCATATACATATATATATACACACAAGGAGATAGCTTTCCCACAGATAACTGGTATGAATGGAGTTCATAATTAACTAGCTTATAGATCTGTTGAAGAAGTGTGTTTGACATGCCAAATGCCCTTTTCTTGTTCCAATCTTTCAGAACTTCTTAGTAATAATACTCATGGATATTGTTTTTTTATTAAATAGAGGTAATAGGTGTTTTCCTACTTCTCAGTCTTGGACTGTTGTATTAATGGCCACCAGAATCTCAATGGGCAGAACCTCTACTCCAGAGGATTAAGTGGTGATGAGCCTTTTGGGATTTCCTTCATTTTACGAAAATGATCTGTCTGTTAGCCTCTTCATCCATCAAAAAAACTTTTTTATTTTCTGGCAGATTGTCTCTGATCAACTTCTTGGATTTGTTTTTCTTATGCTCAGATGTATTTAGGTGATTTTTGTCATTAAATAGGGATATTGCATCATACACATGCCATGATATTCTCTGACTGATATCCCTGTTCTAACTGGCGAACAAATATTTATCAATTTGCATAGTAAAATAATAATATAACCCTTAATAATCCTCGCATTTGATATAACACTTTTCAAATCTTCTCGATGTCTCAAAGTGCCTCACAAAACATATTGTAAAGTGAATTGACTGTGTATTTGTGGGTGAAACGCGGCAGCCAATTGCGCACAGCAGTGTCCCATAAACTGTCGTGGATTGAATGACCAAATTATTATTGTGTTTTTGTTCTGAAGGGATTATTATCAAAATCTGCTTTCTAGCTCTGCATCTATATTTACACATTCCAATTAGAGTTAGTAATCCTATTCATAGCAATTCCAACAAAACAACCTTTAAACCAATAGAAAAAAATCAAATGTTAGGTGCAATTAATAGCTTTACAATTATTTAAACCTTTTTAACAGTTTCTATCATTTCAGAATTCCTAAATGAAGAGATTTCAAATAATCAGAACATGATTTATGAATATATAATTTGCTTCCTACATGTCAGATATATTTGTCTATGCAGTTTAAAAATGTTGTGCTACCACCACCATTGTAATACACTTTTGAATGTTTACTTAAAAAAAGAATTAACTTCAGTTTTAAAAAAAGGTGAGGACTATCTTAAATGTTGGTTGAAGGTTACAGTAAAAAAATTACTATTATGTTGTGCATAGGTAAACATGAGCCTTTCTAATTTAACATCCTCTTTAAGAACTATTTCTTTAGCTGTTCACTTAATCTGGCATCACAGTACATGTCTCTACAAGGAGGGGGTGGTCTAGAACCACCAAAGGGCTTGAAGGTATGGTGGTGTTCAAGTACAACACTGTTTATATACTCCCAAAGTGTATCAAACCTCAGATCCACATAAATAAAAGAAAAGCCAAACAAAACACGCATTAGGCTGCATAAAATAAAATACGAACAAGGCAAACAGGTGAGGCATTGTTTAGATGCCTGAGGTAGATCAATATCTATGCTTGCAAGCCAGGAATCCTGCCTACTTTCCTCTGAAGCTGTTGAGATCATCTTACGGTCTGCAGACAGACTGTCGCCAATACCCAACTGATAGACAACCCAGTCCACTCTTGCAAAAATCATACACATCTTCATTCTTTGTGGTTCACTGAGAAAAGTTGAAGAATCTCCACCTAGTTTTCATTAGCTTTATGTATTTCAGAAGTACTGTATTTTCTAAATGTTTAAATGATACTTTAAGTTTTGTATTAACAATTATTCTGTAGTTTTGCTTATCAACATTTGAATGGCAGCTTTCGTCTGTGGTGAGCTGTAATACAGTTGATATTTCTGTAATGGTGTAGTGATTAATTTTACAACATTTGGTTTTACGGTGAATTGCAGATAAACTGTGAGAACATCCCTCTGAGTTCCTGGGGATTCATGTGGTATGTTAAAATTTCCCACAGAACAGACAGGTGTTTAACAAATTACTTAAACCCTGTGAATATAACTTGAACTTTTTGAAACAAACTTCAACTTCCATATCCTAATCACCACCTGAGATTTTACAGGTCAGTGAGTGAGCAGAAGTGTCTGCATGGCAAACTCTCAGTGCAGAAATATAAATAGCCAACATTTTATCTTTGCTGCATTTGCTATACTATTCTTGAAACAGCATGTCGCCGGGGATGAATGAATTACTTAGCTGTTACATTACATTATGTGAACTATTTAAAACAAAAGTAGTTACAAATGCTTGACATATTTAATCAAATGAAATAGATTTGTGATGATTATACTGAGCATCAGCATAACCATGGCATCATAAAAAATAGTATTTAGAGAAGATACAATAATGTTGATTTTTATTCTTGAGAAAATCACTTAAAATTTCTATAAATATATCATCCACATTGATCATTGTTAGTGTAAGATTTTTTTTCATACACGTCTTTGTTCAAGTTTTCAAAATGTTGACAGGGACATTTGGAACATGAACAGGACATTTTATGTTGGTTACTAGAAATGATATGATGTACTTTAATTGTCAATCTCTAAGATTGATGTCTGTTGCATCCTCAGGCAGATGAGCATAAGTGTGTTTTTTCCGCATCTAACAGACCACATCAAACTGTGATCGTGACCTATTTTTTTTTCTGCTGATTACCCCTTTGTAATGGCGGAAATGTAATTTTCCTGTCAGATCGAAATCTTTGATATTATACCTCTTTTCCCCCTAAAGAAGGTACCCACACTGCAGAATGCTGGAAACCAATACATTGCTTTACCATGCAATTTGAGTTCAAAATTCACAATTTATTTTACATGAAGTTCACAATTTTATTTTATCTTCTTCCAATAGAATTAAACAGATGCAGATTACCATAATATCTGAAACATTATACCTGTTAGGTTCTCAAGTAATATTATATATTTAAATTATTTCAATATTTAAAATATAATAAATTAAAACTTAATAGCTTTTTCTAAAAAAAAGTTTATCATATATACAAGAAGCAGTTGTGAGAAGCGACCATTGAGTGTTGACTCAGAATCATGCTTGGTTACATCTATTTATTTGCCTACATTCTTGCCATAATTCTGAAAAAGTGCTGATCCACATGCTGCAGTTACAATGCTGTTGTTTTACTTTCGAAGGATTATGGGATTTTGGCAATGTATTGTATTCCCCAGGGTTTCTTCATGTTTTCATTATGGAGCAGTGGTTGAGAAAACATGCCAGTAGGTAAGCTCTAAATCCTCCATAATGCAGCAGAAATACTTTAAACCTATTTTCTTTTAACAAGTATCACAACAGTCACCTGTCTTGCAATTCTCTTGCTTTCAGATACGTCTCAGTTTAGTATTCATATTAATTTAAATTTGATCAGGGTACAAGTTGTGTATTATAGCCCATCTTATTTTAAGGAGAAGTCATGAATCACAAAAGAGAAGCTCCATCAATGTATTAATGTCACCTGAATCATAAAATTCATTATGTCTTCCAAGATAATGTGAAGCATATTATTGTCAAAATAGACAGAAGTATAGTTTTTGTTTACCTTTTCTGTTTTTAGTTCAATGTTTTGATTTGGCAGAAGGGTTCACGGTGGACAGCAAAGGATGGTTAGCTACCAATTCTCTGCAATGTGATTAGGCCTAAAGTGGTATTGGATTTATTTTACTCATGAATACCATAACTTCCACATCTAATACTGACTAAAATGAAATTTTAATTAAATTGAATGAAAACTCAAATCTTCATTATCAGGATCCTTAATTGCATTGTTTATCAGCAATATTCTTCTGAAGCTCATAACGTTTTGTACTGGAACTTATTTTTTGCACTTTGCTGTTGGAATTATATTCTAGAATTTAAAATAGTTTATATTAGTTGTGCTTGAACACTTTGCTTACAATATTACAGAAGTAAATTGGTACAATGAATCTTTTGACATATATTGGCATAGTTACTTATATGGATATAGCAATGATGCACATGTCAGGATCACAGGATCACAGCAATACCCAAATGCACACTCTGGGGTCCATAAGCCTTGTCTCTTGCCAAACTATGCCTAATACTTTCCAGAATTAGGTAAGCAGGATTCAACCCTCCAGAGAGAATGCACATTCCATTCCAATAAACATCTCTGGAATTTCCATGTATAGATGGAATGCATGAAACTCTTAAGTTTGGTTTGGATTGACTGAAGCATAGTGATGGGTTTCTGCATGTGTTAGAAACCCAGCTGGCTCCCAAAAATCATGGTGGCAAAAAAATGTCTTGGTGGCAATGACCACACATGTAGATAACCATGGGGATTCTGCTTTCTGTATACTTTGTGTTTAAATTATTTAGATTAGAAACTCAATTTTATGTTATGGTCACACTGGCAAAAATTGCACAGTGCCTTATTTTTCATAGTGAAATCAGTTGTAGCTAAATGGAAATACTAATGTCAACCTGTCTGGGGTTGAATGCATTCTTTTACCATCTTGCATACTTTTGCAAGCAAGAATGCATGCCAGTATAGGGTTACATATGAAAAGAAAACATCAATGTGTTGTTCTAATAAAAAGCATCTACTTAAGAATATTATTAAATTCTCACCCCGATAAAGTACCTGCTGTTTGAATGTTTCTCAAAATGTAAATTGATGCGTTTGAGAGAAGAGATCAGTGATAATATTTCAATGCTGAAAGCCCTAAATCTCGAAGAGCGACGCACTTTCACTGGATGAAAGTCTGCGTTCAGATTTGTATGTGTATGTATGTGTCTGTGGACGGGGTGGGTATCATCCTGGAAGCTTTACCTGTGGTAACCGACCTTCTGCTTTTCTTTATTATGGTAGAAAAAAATACTGTCCATTTAATGCAAAGGTAAAAAGTAACTGCCGTTTAATTGCATCTGTAATACACATTGATGAATATATTGCCTTATAACAGTACAGCATTTACTATCCAAGTTCGACTCCTGCTCTTGCGATTCAAGTGTATGGGAGAAAGCAAATTAAGTGGAAATCGATTGGAACAAGTGCTGCTGGAAGGTGGAGAAGGTTTTGGACTTGTTACAACCGGTCATACAAAGACCAACCACAGGTGAGAACGTGTCAAGATACTTACCAACACGGTAAACAGATACTTACCGTAAGCTTGTCCTAGTAACGTGTCCACACCGCTGTCCTCACAGTCCAGCTGGTGCAAAACAATAAATGGCTTTCCAACCATTAACTTCTTGGTCGTTCCTTTACCTTAAATGCAGCAATGAGAGGCTCCACAGTTTCAGCCGACCATCTATTTGATCCTCGGGATAAACGAGGAGTGCCCAGGATTTCAGTTCCCTCTATCCACCACGTCTGCATTAAAGCTTTAGATTATCTTACCTACACACACATTTCACAAAACCGTGTCACTTTGACCCAAACAACTGCCCAACTAAATCTATCGTAATTGAAAGCAAAGTTTAATTTGTGTGCAAAACAATTCCTAACACATCATCTTACCCCCCACCCACCCCCATCTCTCTCTCTCTCTCTCTTTCTCTGTGTCTCTGTCTGTCTTTTACAGAGAGGGTGCAAAATGACAGCCCAGTCATTTCTATTTACTCTAATACTCTGAACGCGACCGCAGCAACCAATCATCATCCAAATACAAGATAATGTACAAATAATGTTAAAACAATTTCTTTTTACTGATCTCCCCTCCACTGGTGCATCACACCTCAACCGGGGCAGCAGTGAAAGGCACTTGGATGCTACAATTCGTCTCACGACATGAAAAGCCAACATTTGGCAGAATATGCGATCCTGATTATCAAATGGAAGGATTATAATATTAATAATATAATAATAATAATATTCACTTCACAGAATATACTGTGAAGTGAATTAACTGTATATTTATGGGCGAAACGCAGCAGCCAATTGTGCACAGCAGTGTCCCATAAGCAGTCATGGATTGAGTGACCAAATTATCATTTTTGTATTATTTTTTTCTTGAGGGATTATTATCAGGAGCGTGGAGTAAGGAAACTTGCCCAAGGTTTTGGGAATCGAACCCAAGTCTCTTGCTTGCATGGCGAGTGCTCTACCCGCTGAGCTACAGGACTAAGCTTATCAAATGTCTCCTGCAAGAAAACATATGGGAGGACACTGGGGTTGAAGATAAGATTAGCTGTCATCGCACCTTGGTTGAATCATCTAGCAATGTTCAATGTCTTTGGCTCACCTATGAAGAATGGACAGAGAATGTACCGAAGTCCCTCTGACTGGGGAATTCCATGCCATAAATCTTGGTTTTCGGGATAGGAAAGGTAAGGGAGAAATCAGATGGAAAACGGAGAAAGAAACAACCTTTTTTAAAAAAACGGCCAGAATTATCAGTTGTGATAAGGGAAAAATCATGTTGTAATTAGAATTTGCTGGAACAGATTTCTTTGGTCACTAATAAACTCCATATGCACCCAGAAATTAAACAGAAATGAAAATCAGTTGGTTTGTGTCTCTTGTCTTATTACAACTATTAATGGTTCAGCCATGCTTTGATTAACATCCAGTGAGAATGGCTTTTGATGAAATTCTGAAATTAAAAAAAACTGAAAAGGTATGTCAATTGAATCGTTTCCTGCAGCTACTGAGGCAATTCCCTCCCATAGTGTTACACTGTACTCCAGCTCCTAGGCGTTTACTGTGGAATGTGAAAGCCTGTTTATAATCAATAACAGTGAATGGAACAGTTTTTCAGCTAATTCATTTATTGAAACTGAATTCAACAACTTAATACCACCTGAACCACCTTTTAGCTTTTAGCTTTAGGCCTTTTAGTTTTCTAATGGGCTTTCATTGTTTCTGGAAAATAACTGTCTTCCACGAAATACAAATATTGAGCTCCATCATTATTCATCCCTCTATACCTGAGTTTCAATTGGTAATAATTACATACCCACTCAGAACACATTTTGTTGTATCTCTGCGAAAAAACAAACAAGCTTCATATGTTCAAACAGGTTTGCAATCGTTCTCACTTTTCTGGATCATAAATCTCACTCTTAAACACTTCCTTGAGGTTGACAGCTCTGAAGTGATATTAATGTATACGGAACTAGCTCAGATGGGGAAAGATCGTGGTGGTATACTGGGCAAGAGTACATCTCTGCCACCGTTCAAAGATAGTGGTAACAGCTGGGAATAAAAAAAATCTGGGAACTCTATTACCGGATTGGGAAGTACTTATTTCCATAAGAATCATAGGAAATCAGAGCTGTCAACGTTGGTGCAATGTTAGGGGTAACACTTAGGATTAAGCAAAAATGACATCAATTTCAAACCTAATTGCACTTATGATCTGTATTTATTATTGAGGGGTTACTTTTTAAACAAAAAACTTGTTTTCAATCCTCGTGAATGACACATCCCAGAACGAAAGGAACATGTGAAACTTGACACCACTGAATTTTGAGCAAACCGGGTGGGGATGTAGAGTGGAGGATGGGGAGTTGGGGAAGAGAGTGCACTCAACCATACCTCTCTAATGACAGTTTTGGAACCTTGTCAGGAAGCGGTCTGTTACATATCACTCCAGCTGGTACCTGGAACAATTTACATTGGAATAGCCGCAAGTACAAATGAATATGAAGCTGGTACAAGGCAGACATAATATTATTGAACGAATTAAATACAGTGCGTGTTGTCAATACATTGTTACTGTCGAACTGTGTGCATACATGCGATGCAGAATATGCATATATTCTTAATTTATCATGCTCCAAGTAAATATTATGAGATGTTTATTTCATTTAAGACTACAATTAAAATTACACTCATGCAGCAAATCCATTGACCTAACCGACCTTGACTTCCAGTTCCTCAATTTTTATTCAAGGCTGTCAATAATGTTCGAGAAATCGTTATAAGCAAATCTATAAGATTATGATGTGTAAAACGAATCCCAAGATTAACAACAAACTAACTAATAATAATTTAATGCAAAACGAACACGTTAAAATAGTGTTTGCTCATTTTGATGATGTTGATCTTCCTTTACATGTTATATTTTTAATTTAACTAAATATCAGTTTTATATTATCAGAACTCAAGTAACCTTGCAAGCAAGCACTATTAGTCATCAGAATAATTGTAGCTCAATTACCCGAACATTTACGTACTGAGCCTTACTCAACACTAGAGACAGTTATAATGCTTGAAGACTCCTGCGCAAACCCTGATAATAAAACATATTTATCTAGGGCACATATACCAATGGTCAGGACCACCGCAACATTGGGACAAAGCTTGACCCTGCATGTTGATGCCTCCCCAATGTCGGCTGCAATGTTCTGGGGAGGTGCTCAACAAAAGCCAGGCACTTTCCCACGGAGGGGGGTGGGTAACAGAGACCAAATCATCTTTCATCTGCTAGTAGTCCAGAACAGAATTCTGCCTGTGAAGGTTAAGGAGGTTAATGTGGCCTGTAAGAAGATCAGAGGCAAAAATAAAGTGGGACATGTCCTCAAAGAAAAATAAGTTTTCTTAACAATAATTCTACTAATAATATATGTTATATTCTGCATTAGTAACTACTAATTTACCCTCAATGTGTAATGACTGGGAAGTCAGCCGATTGGTGCAATACATCCTTGTGATATACCTATCCCAAAATACATGGCACCTTGGTATAAATCATTATCATTTGTTACTTTCATGTATACATGTAAATACTGCTGGAATCTATTTCACTATCATGTGACTATGATGCAAATACGGGTCTCAAAATAACTGCAGCAGTACCTGAAGCAAGTTATAACAAAGCAAGCACAAGTGTAAGTAGGTGTAATGTTAGTCAGAAGATGACATGATACTATTGTGAAATTTGAATGAACAAATGTAATTTGTTTTAACTGGAAATACCATTTGTTTTAACTAGCCACATATGTCTACATGTATGATCCTAATTGTGCATACCAAAAGCACACTCTACAAAAAATGCTAATAAATCCGACTCAAAAGTTTACACATTTCATCCACACGTGAGAAGAAATATCTATATGTATTTTTAGTAGATACTGATTAAAGTTATTGCTATTATGGTTCCATTATATGCATGCAAAAATATGATGTAGAACGAAGCAACAAACGGCTAATTAAATCATGGAGTAGATATGTATTGATTGTCAAGGTCCCAAGTGTCTGTGCATTCTTGTATAACAATCAGATAGTTCTATATGGAGCTCCTAGAGAAATACTTGTAGTATTAAATGAATCTCACAAATGTGGGTAACATTACATTGTACATGTTAGTTTACCTGACAATAACGTTAGATTCTATCATTTTAAATTAGTTTCTCTATTGGTGCACTTTTCCCCAAGCTACGAATCCTCTTAATTTCAGAAATAAATATTCATAGAAGTGCTGAACTATGTCGGAATGAGAGGGATATTTGATGTGTCTATGTGTCCAAATATGTACAACCTCAACACAGTATTGCTTACAGCATTCCCTTACATTTCCGTCTTCTATAAACAAAAATGTCCTGTTAGACTCGCTGGGTAAGATTACCCACCCAATTAGTTGCAATAACTGCCAGATCGTGGGCATTTTTTGTTGCTGAGGATTTATATCCACTGAAAACTGAGTTAAGACTGCCCGATCTCTTTCAGTTGCAATTCCCAAGAGCCATCAAAGAACGAACAATGATCCGAAATATCTTGGCTCCAGATCTCAAAGGTGAAAGGACATTGATATAATACCAAACCATTCAATCGCTTGAATTTGGGGGTTGGTTGGGGGGGGGGGGGGGGGGGGTCAAATTGTATCCAGATTTATATTATATCCAATTTAAAAGAATAACAATTTGACAAGTCAATGTTTTAAAATATATATAAAACGCATCTCAGAATTTTGTTTAGTTCTACAGTACTTTGCAGTTGATTCCAGATTGAAATATTTTGGTTGCTCGGGTGCCATCCTAACTTTGTTATAAGACCAGGAGCAAAACGTGCGAAAACGGGTGTTCTCACTTTTTTATATTATAGTATATCAGCATTCATAAATGTAAGGATGATTTTTCCAATGACATTTAATCTTCAATGAAATAATCCATGTTCAGTTTGCCACTCGTCTACAAGCACACCGATTCATAAACAGTTGTTTGTCTTTTTGATAAATATTAATTTATCGATTACTGTTTGGAGACGATTGCTCTGCTGATTTATATCAATAATATATATCAGTAATACTTTTGAACGCTTTTGATTTGGACATATACAGTGGTATCTGACTTATATCTTAGAGGCGAAGGCTGTGGGACACGTGTGATTAAGGGAAATGTGTTATATCTTGTTGGTTGGTCGTATTATTTCTGGATATTTTCCATAAGCTCCACTAAAGTTCGTCAGATTGTTTGGGTTGCATTCTTCGTGTCATTTCTGAAGGTTGAATAAAGACTACTCTTTCCCTTTCCTCTTGTTTTGTACTGAATGAAAGCAGAGCCTTTCTGCGTTGTGTTGGTAACTTGTCAAATAATTTCACAACAGATGTCTAAAATCATCACATTAACAAGTGAATTATCAATTTGAAACTTTCCAGGTGCAACATAATGCATGTTGTTGTTACTTGTAAATTATTAATAAACTACCCGCCGATTTTATTTATGTTATGTTTCAATAACACTGTAAAGAATTCATGTTACCCAGATATATTCCTATTGATTTTAACAGCAATGGGGCAATGGTAAAAACATGTTAAATCCATAGCCTGACATGCGCTTCAAAATGTGTACCAAGGAAGAATATATTGTGACAAACGATATCGGTGTTACACAAAACAATGATTATTTATGCCAAAACTTTCATTGTATCTATCTTCTAAAGTATGCAAGGACCATGTGAACAGGACAACGTCGATATGATCTGCAGAAACGATGAGATCAGTTATAACATTAAACGTACGTGAAGTACATCGAATAATGTGATGAGATGTTTATCCGGATTGATCAAAAATGCCATCAAAAAGAGGCAATCATTGACGTTTGGGCTTTTTTTAAAAAAAGACTCCTCAGCAACGAGCTGAGAAATCTGAGAAAACAAAGAGTGAAAGAATTTACATCGTTTCAGTGCAAACAGCATTTACATATGGGATACTTGCCACTTATCAATAACAAATGGATTATTGCAACATTTTCACATTATTTCTTCTGTATTCAATATTCAGTGGCAAGCCTTTACATAAATTAACGTCGCCTCATTTCACTTGTTTTAACTGTAGCGTCGGTTGCAAGTTGTGTGCTGACTAAACCTCTAAACAATGCAGAATGATTTTAAAGCATTTAAACGATGGTGCAATGCATATTTTAACAAGGAATTTGTTGTTTTAATAAAGATTAACTAGAAAACAGTTAATACAGAATGTGTTAGTTCAACTGTGACTCAAAGCTGTAAGTAGACTATTAAAATCCCCAGTCTACTGTCATAACGCTTACAGTAGAGAGATACAAGTAAACAAAGCACAAGTATTTGAAATTAGATGAAAAGTTAAATAAATAAATTAATGAATAAATAATAATCCTTGCGTTTGATATAGCGCCCGATCAAGTCTTCGAGACGTCTCAAATAGCTTCACAGAATATACTGTAAAGTGAATTTACTGTATATTTTGTGGGCGAAACGCGGCAGCCAATTGCGCACAGCAGTGTCCCACAAACAGTCATGGAGTGAGTGACCAAATTATTATTATTAGTAGTAGTATTTTGAACGCCATGAATGAACGCCAACCACTAATGAAGCATGTATTGATTTATTTTAATGGGAGTGTAAACCTTGGAAAAAGTTACTATCACAATAATAAGTTTGGTTACAGGATTGTGCCAAAACAGCGGTTTAAGGACCAGAACCAATCATGTTTAAAGGATAATATCAGAAGTGTGCTTTCTGGCTGTAGCAGTCCGGATAATCGGGAGATTCTGAACTTTACAATTTTGTCTAAGGTGTTGTCAATTAGGCAGTTAACCTTGGGCATCTGTTCTCGCGATTTTGCAGATAACATGTTTTGTTTTTGATACAGTACTTTTGGAAAACCAATGAACTGTTTCGGAAGAAAATACACCAAGAAATCCAATCTCGGGATGGTCTGTGCTCTGCTCCACTTTATTTTGCACACAATGGCTTCAGCAAGTTTAACAATAGCAATCCCCGCTCCGGCAGAGACGAACTGTTTACCATCTACAACCTGTAACGGCGCCGAGCTCTCCTTTTTATTGTACAAAAGAACACTTTATGGCGGGATGTCATATTGACTCGGTGCACTGTGACCAGCGTTTCATTCATCATATTCACCTCTTCTTTGGTCTCAAGTATGTCTCTCGACGTCCAACTTTCGTTTACATGACATCTGATCGGACACCCAGTCACATCGCTAAGTAGACATTACACCTTATCTCAGTTCCTACCTCCTAGGGTCACTTACGAGAACTTTACTCGTGCTGGAAGTATTGAACGACTCATTGTGATTCGAGTTGGGGTCAATGACTCTGAGAGAGAGAGCGAGAGAGAGGGTGGTATCTCAGACTCCGGATTCACAAGTTGGTTTACTGTGATAACTGAAATCTGCAAACATAATGACGATGCTTGGCAGCCGCCTCACGTATTCATTTCCAGTCAACTGGGGCTGACCAGAAAGTCGACATTCACTTCTTTGTAATTGTAATTTCCAACAGATTGTCATATCTATTCTGTACTCCAATTCTTCAATAGTTCACGCACAATAGACGTAACACTCAAGTCTGCATTGGGAAAAGGGCAGTGTTATTTTTTTCCCCACAAAAAGAAATCGCTTGGAAGTGGCTTGTTTTCACCAGCTTTAAAGGGCGCAGAGCATCAAATGATTGCATAAGTGCATCTGTCTGTAAAGCTAAAGTCGACCAATTATCATCTAAAGTACTTGTTTCGCGAAAGAACTGTAAATGAGAGTGGAATACTTAATTTTTAAACTTGAAATTATAGATTGGGCAAATAGATATCTGATAGGAACGCCGTCACTTTCTCTTCGCCTCTGAAACTCGTGGGTTATTGTTGACGAGTGAGGAATTGTCGCCGCCTGCTTCTGACGTTGTAAATGTTTTTGTTTCTGTAACCTGTTTTCACTTCAGCAAGACAAACGTTTCTTAAAGCACAGCTGTATTGACGTAAACATGTGTCAGCGCATTTTACTTGCACAGCAAAGGGAACGGAAAACAAACAACCAGAATAGAAAGCAAACGGGGGGAATATTTTTTTAGATTATTAGGAGATTTGTGGGGGGAATCAAGTCACCCAGATATGAGGGGGCTTCTGTTTCATCTAATTCTTTACGTGATCTATTGAAACACTTTGTGAATGTTAGCACTTGCAAGTAGAACATGTTCACTGAGACTTTTATACTGAAATACGATCAGAAAAGAGTGACATAGAATACTTGCATTTCTTACCTACACAGTGTTAAGTTTTATTGTACTGCACTTTGCATACAACTGTATAATTAGTATAATACTACCTGAAGTGTTTACTGGGCGGCGTTATATACAGGGTTATCTTTGAATTGTGTATGTCAAAATAAACACAATTAACTGTAATTAAACAAGTATAAAATCTGAAAGCCTGAAGGTAAGTTGTTTTAAGCAAGCATATTATTTCAACTTCCGAAAACTAATTTTGAAAAAAATATTAACGTCTATATTTCCATTTTATGGACTTAAATCTGATATTCTACAAGTTCACTCTGTCTAACTGTGTTTTCAAGTACTTTTGTAAGAACAAGTTGTTGTATGAAACAACTATTCATATTTAACGTTAGGCTGTTAATAATCGTGAACCTCGCTTATTAAAATGGAAAAACAATGAAAGGCTTCGGAGCTAAACGCCCGTCTCCCACTTTGAACATTGAATACTTCAAAACCTTCAAATTAACGTGTTCCATAATTTCTGAACATCAGACGATTTTGTAAAAGAATGTCCGATCTATATCCAACACCAGTTCAGAATATAACTTAGATTTCAAATGACAACTCACGAGAAACCAATGGCATTTGGAATGTCTATTTAAATCATGTGCTTCTCCCTGGTAGTTCTTTCTTTTTGGGGGAAGTCGAAGTGCCAGTTAATTCAGAGGTTATTTAACACGATGCGGTTGCCTCAAAATTGCAATGAACTATTTAACAGAGTGTATTTGAAATGGAAATGTAAGGCAAACCTATTTAAATATCTATACATTTCTTAATGCACTACAAATAAAGTGGACTAACTT
This sequence comes from Callorhinchus milii, assembly GCF_018977255.1. Classification (NCBI taxonomy): domain Eukaryota; kingdom Metazoa; phylum Chordata; class Chondrichthyes; order Chimaeriformes; family Callorhinchidae; genus Callorhinchus; species Callorhinchus milii. The sequence continues at coordinate 11,615,661 of NW_024704750.1, read as the reverse complement.
GACTAACATTTTGAAAACATATGTAAAGAGTATCTGCCATTTAGAAATATCCATCGAACTTTTTAAAGATCGTATAACTTTCCATCCATTGGTTTCGAAACCAATCGTGTTTTAGTTGAAATAATATCAAAAAGGTTCAATGAGTATTTTCCTGCTATAAAAATCATAATTAATCAAATCAAAGCACTACATGGTACTTATAAAATAATTTACCTTTGTAATTTATCTGCTAACTCCTTTTTATAGTAAATGCACTGAACATTCACACACAGGTTGTCCTACGGATAGCAAATATATTATGGGTTAGGTTGGACCTTGATTAAAGACCATAGTGTGATCACAAATCACCTTTTTGTTTGACTTGATGCTTGGCTAAACCACAGAGTAACATTAAGCAAGATCACACTCAAGTTAAGAAAATATTGTTATTTTTCTTTAATTGGGACAATTGGACTCCCGCGTGTTGGAGCTGTGGTTTTAACGAACGGAACAGAAAACTGGAATGACACCACTTTGCACTTTTACAATCGGATTACATCAGGGTACAAGTTGTTTGTTTAACCCGACAGCTCTCTGCACCCCGTCGCATGCTTTACACACTCATTAAAACGATTATTCACGACCTGTCGAGTGTTTTCTAGTTCATTCACACGAAGCCCTCAGCATTAGCTCAACGTATTGGGCCGGCGAGTCAAAAGGAAGAAAGGATCTGCACTTTCAAACAGCGCTGCCCAAATTGAGCTTGTACTCCACAGGTTGTGCCAGCCCACGGGAGACCGTCGCAAACACAATACTAAACAAACTTACATAGCATATCGGGATTTTTTTTTATCATCGCAATAAATTGTATTAGATTTGAAAGCGATGGGTTCCATGGTAGATTTTTTTTTGCACAGTTTCCCGTCATTTTCCAGTGTTACCGTAAAGCCGAGATTGACTAATTTTCAAATGAAATGTATGTAATTTGAGTTGCTGTCACTCACTTTATTGATATAATAGGTTATCGCCCAAGTACTTCTCAGTGACACATACCGTGTTCCCTTGTAAATCTAGTTAATATTTATGCTGTTTTATCTGAAAAAAATGAAGTCAATCTCCAATTCCAACTTTCTAGTGTGTTGTACTGTAGACAAGTATAAAGAATGAGCAATGTTAGTTAAATCTAGCGATCTCTTTATCAATCCAATGAATGCCCAAATGCATTTCCCAACACATGTAATGATTCAACATTGACCCAAAAGCAATTTAAGATATAAAATACAATTTGAATATTGACTTTTTTTTCCACAAATCCTTTCAATCAATCGTGGCAGTTGACTACGAAATATTGTTTGAAACATTTTGAAGTATTTTATAATTTGTAACAAGACTCAGGATGGCGCAGTGAAATAATAAACAAGTTTTGGTTGCTATTAACTCGGAGTATTACTCAGAGTAATTGGGTCGAAAAAGGGAACACTTTGTATAACTCACTTTATCCTCACTTCGCACAATCACTGCAACTTAACACAACTCCGCGAAAAACACACACCAATATGAGTTAAAGTCCTGCCACTGTTATATCCGCCTCTGCATAAAGGACACATATCATGTGTTGTTGGTTATAATTTCCTACATGGGCATGGTACAACGATAACGATAACGATTGAACCTCTATGCTTGAATTGTTTAAACACAATCACATTCACCAATGCTCTCCAATGGTCCTACTGTACAGTAAAATTATCAGGAAATGTAAAAAAACGGATTGGTGACATTTCATTTCAAGTTATAATAAACATGTTTCAAACCCATATAATGAATCTAAACCAAAGGATCAATATGTTGGAAAATAAAACTTCAAACAAATAGATGGCCACCGGTATAGTGGAACAACAGGAAAACAAGTTTAAATTTAAATCTAAAATGTGTAGTTTGTGATTAATCCCCAATAAATGGCTGCACTATGCAAATGTAATATTGTTGTTGTTGCTTTGTAATATGTTCATATGTTTATCATTGATATCGCAGTCGGTATTTTAAAGGGATAACAAGACCTTAAAGTCAGATTCAGATATTTTTAAACTAAGAAGTCCAATGTGTGATTTAATAGAATGTTAATAGAACACAGCAGATCAACACTTGTCAGTAGGCATATATCTGTGCTGCAAGAGTAAAAAAAATTGAAAATACATTAGACCTTTGCAATCCGTGTAATGGAAATATTACGTGACGATAGCTATATTCGGTGTTCTGTTTATATAAATATGTTTGTTTGCAACGATCATTTTAGCAACAAAAAGCAAGTAAGAGGTTTCCTTTGTAATGTATAGTGTTAACAGAAATGAACCGAAAATGTGATCCTATGTTGTTTCATTATACTGTTTGTAACAGTATGGTAGATTTATCCGCATTCATTTGACATGCACAGTCGGATACATGTTGGTAGGCTCATTCCATTGACTTCCGAATGTTTTATACAGTGTGAATATATAGTGATAGATTCTCTATCTTCTAAACATATAAAACACACTATCAAAAGAAGTAGTGCCTGTTTACGGCTCGGAAATCAATATTTACTTAATATCTATAATATTCAAAACTATATTATTATCCATGTTACTCAAAACGTGGGATTTTAATTATCGTTTATCTACTATTGATATTGTGGGTGTTATCATTTGCTGTCGCTTTACACTGGAAAGTAATTCTCACAGAATTTCTAACCACAAAATAAATGTCTATCTAAAACGTATGTTTATTAATATGTGTTTTTTTTATTAAGTAGGCTTTTATTAACATGAAACGTATTTACACGGAATTAAGAGATATTAGAGTATATTAAAGGGAAGTGTAAATCGAGCGAAAGTGTTTATTTTAGAAAATAGCAAAATGAGGTTGCATGTAGTATGAAAATTAATTTTAGCAACGAGAATTGAAATGAATCGAAGGAGATAATTATTGTAAAAAAAATATAGGATACAGTAACTGTTAACGTACAAAGACAAGGTGCAGTGTAATTGTTAAACCAATTATCAGCGTTTCGTCTTAAATACTGAGGTGTGAACTCTCCATAGTTTTAATGGTAGGCACCACATTTTGTGATGGGTTTTAACATTTGTATGTGAATACTGGGAACGTTACCAAATATTTAATACATTGTACGTTTCTGACGTTTACTCTCTTGTTGTATTGGATAGTTCAGTCAGATAGCCAACGTTTTTTGATAGAGCAGAATTTTTCTTATTCTGAAATCACAAATTGTGTAAGAAACACAAACAAACATATTCTTCATCGAGTTACTGTCCCTCGATCACTTATTAAAGCTAATATTGTAAACGGAAAATGATAACACCACTTGTTCAGGCAATAATAGTCAGTTAAATACAAATACAAATAACCATTTACTTCACTACTATTTAATTCAATAATATCATTTTTGTCTTGCGCCAAATCTGCATTCTGAATATGTCTGGCCCACTGTAAATGGAGTTCTTATTCATTTATAAAATGCACAGAAATAACTGTTCGCGTTTGTTTTGTTTGCCGGTTTACATTAAACGCAGATTTTCGTAATCCAAACACAGAAACACACATATCATTTACACACATCGACACTTAAGTCGCATCTCTCTAGAATGCGGGAATTGCACTCATACAAAGCACCTTCTGTTATGAAACCCATATTCCTCAAACGGGGAAATCTTGGCGACGAATTATGTCGAACAAAAGCACAAATTTTGTGGTTTGAGAGTAGGTGGAGTAAAAGGGTCGTGGACTGGTCAAACTGTTGAGTGGTTAATACTTCTGCTGCTTTCATTCAGATGTAAAAGGGCGTATGATTCGTCTCACATTTAACATCATCTCCCGATGTTCTATCTAAAGTAATATTGACCAGGAGATTTTCTATTTTTAAAATACATCGGTACCGATAGATCAAATCTTATAAATCCTAAATTATCTTTTTAATTATTTAAATCGTGTGGTGAAAGCCAATGTTTACTGCTGTTAAGTACACCTGCAAAATATGCGAACACATTTTGTTCAGTGTACACACAAGCACTCATTGGGGTTACTAAAATGGAATATTTGTGAACTGTATGAAGTGACATATGTTTAAGTATATTTCACCCGTAACAGACAAACACACACAAACGCACAAATGCGCGCACACACACAAATACACATACACACACACGGAGTATAGCACTGCCTAATCAAGGTCTAGCCTTCTATGCCTTTTCAAATGTTTTTGGTGAAGATATAAGCTCCCCATTAAAAAATTATTTAAGTCTGTTTTATTAGCTGTGTCGGTTTAAAAAAAACGAGCAATAGAGAGCCGTAGAATGCCTACATAACAACAAGGTTGAAAGGACGAAATATCGGTTCTAAGAATGACATTTGATATTTCAAAGATGTCAAAATATTAAATAAAATTAAAAATGCAGCCGATTGGAACAATTATATTTCTTTTTTCAATTTGCATGGCTATGTGTCTCTTAAATGGTATTAAAAACAATATATCTGCACTCTCTCGGTTTAATATATTGTTCTTCTTTGCTGTTAAACAATGAATAAACCTATAACTTCGATTACAGCTGATTGACATATGTTATGCTTAAAATTAAGCTTTACTCGTCATGCGTGAAATGAAAGAGCTTGGTTCACAAAGTAAGTGAAACTTTTGTGCTTCAAAATGTTTGCATTTTATAATTTGCAAAAACACCGTTGAACAATATCATTGATTTGCTTTCAAAATGTTTCAACGTTGTTCCAAAAATGTTTTTTGTTATAGTTTATTGAGTGTAGCTGAGCATATGATTCGTAATCTGACACCGCTTCTGAACAAGTATAATTGGTGCTAAAACTGTATGCGTTGTTCTATTTGTCAACACAATGCCTTATCAAAATATAATTTCCTGGAGCTATAAGTTGCAACGTGATATACTTTGTGCCAATTAAACACCACTGCCGAACAGGGAACACTGAGATGCTGCAGGACATGTTTCTGAACAGGGTCACCCGTTCCTTAGCCACTAAAATAGATTTTAGGTGCACAAAAGACAACCGAAGACATGTATTGTGTTTTCGAAACACAGACACAAGCTGTGAAGGAAAGCGAGAGAGAAGGAGAGATTAGACAGAGAGAGAAAAAAAATGCTGTTAGTCCCATTGCTTTAACAACAGCGCCCCCATCCTATCACTGATTCATTCTGTCCTTGATATTTTGAAAAAGCCGATTGGTTATCAAAGGCGAAAACAAAAGTTAATACTTGTCTTCGCGTGATATAATCTGTTCTTTTGATATATAGAAGATGTATATCACATTACAACGCTTATTTTGGATTATAATTATGATAAGGCGCACTGCATAAGGAGCTGCAATGATTGTAAACGTAAAGTGTTCTGCACGGACTGTTCCGGTAGCGATACGACTAATTTTCGTGAAAACGTCTTGGCGCTTAAAACAAATCATCAGGAAATCATCTAGAATTGTTTGATAGGCGCATTGTGTTAATTTCCAATAAAATACTATATATCTCTGGGTTCGCAACAGCAAGGTACCGGCTAACAAAGTGACCTGTCACCGTCAATGATGTTGGCGTACAGGATGAGGTCGGCTACTCACGCAATGCTCGTTTCATAAACAGCAATTAAATAAACCAGTCATTGGTTTCAGTTGTCCAATATGTGAAATGTAATTTATTTCCCCCAAAATGAAAGGGTTGTACACAAAGAGAAACCTTTTTTTGTTTTACACACACGTGTAATTACGATTTGTGGATTATTGCATTTGTGTGTGAATACTTTGAATGTCTGAATAATTTGGGACAACTATTTTTGTTCCCAATCTATAAATTTATGAAACACCATGTAGATAATTTAATGAAACAATGGTTGTTTTAAAAACAGGAAACGGACCAAATATGTTAATTTTTTAAAAATGTGTTGCAGTAAAGCAAAACTTCTTTTTTCTACCAGTCCTGCATTATTTCTAACAGCATTCTGTGATTATACATCATGGCTACATTCATATACAATATACAAGTCAACACGGCGCTTTAAAGCAATGAGTTCCTACAAAGAACCCAACAGACAGTCCATGCAATCCTGAGCTACATTTTTTTGTAAAGACACCTTTCACCAACATCTTTCTTACATTAATATTGTGTTCAAATTAATCTTAAGTGAAACATTTTACATTATTAATGATGCCTATTAATGATGCACATTCACATGCATTCACTAATAGTGGCGTTCCAATTGAATCCCCTTTTTTTAATTATAATCTTCAGTTATGTGCTTAAACATGAGAATTTGTGCTTTGTATAAATGGCATATAGGAACTAATCTTTCAAACAAAGAAACCTTTATTGTGCCTCAGTTAAATAAGAGGTAATGATAAAAAAAATGTTAGTACAATTGTCTTTAAAATACAGAACTCAGCAAGGAACCAAAACTCACCATGTCAGTACTGTTCATCAAAACGCAACTAATGTTGGTATTTCGTATCGTATTGTGGTATATTGTGGTATAATACGAATCCCTAATATATCCGCTTTATCAATTGCGAAATTCTGCACAATTGATCTGTATGTGTATCCATTTCCTCAGGTTATTATTTCCATTTAAGACATCGGATAAATATTTTTGCTGTTTTTTACAATATGCTTTGTATTTTACGCAAACATAAGTATATATGCTTGTATTAAAGCTAAAGAGCAATTCACAGGTTATTGTAAAAAAAAAGATTAAAACCTATTTAAGGCATGGCGTCAGCAACCCAAAGGCAAGATGCTCTAGGCGTTGTTGGATCTACTTGTTGGTAAATATACTTCTTTACTTTGGACTTATATATCATTTTTTGAAGGGGTTGCATAAAAATGACTTACGACGGAGGAGTATCTTTATACTTTAAAGGTTTTTAGCTCACATAAAGTAAATTAACGTTGTTTCCGGAAAGACAAGGTTTAATAAAAAATAGAAGTACTGAGCTACAACTTTAAGTTATTGGAAAAAAAGGTTGTTTGCTCTCAATAATTACAGGTAAACTGTAAGGTCGCGTAACTTGATTTTTGTTAGTGTAGTCTTGTTTTACTTCAGGTATTCTAATACCACATTATTGTTATAGATTACATACCTAATGCGGATTGATGCTAAAACTCTGGTCCGGTTTCTATGTCGCTGCCATCTGTTTCAAGGCACTTCTAGTGAGGTTTGGCCAGGAACTTTACAATGTGCAAGTACTCCGCCCTCAGAGTACAATAAGACAAACCTTAGCACCATTCACACACCCCTAAAACCTCTAATGATCTTCACCTTCACCTTTTCCTAACCCAGCAAACATCACAGTTGACCCAAACGCTCCATCGGAAATTTCGCTCTTTGGGGGTTATTGAAACCCCCGGGTCTTTCCGGTAAATAAATAAACATAACATTTTTTTTTTAAAAAGTCGCCTAACTCCTATGCAAGCAAGCAGTATTTATCGTACGTTATTCTGGATATCATGATCATTATTAGAACTGATCGGACATACATTCAGTGTAACTGTTCTTTTGGCATTTATTAGAAGGGACGACACTAAGACATGGCCTAAAGAACTTAGAGAATAGAAATAAATATCAGGAAAAACGACACTGTGTGCCAAAAAAAGTACTGCCAACTCGAAAGTGTAGAAATCGTGTTTTCGAATTCATTATCCCGTAACAAAGCAAAATAGTTTAAAATACACCTGAGATGCTACGTTCATTCCCTTTCTGTATTTTGAAATCTTATCACGGGCGTTGCATAAAGCACTCTGCTGCCACACAAAGGATTGAGGTGTTTCCCATTCTGCAAAATTAAAGAGGCCAAAGAATTCGTGCACAAAAAGAGACCCATGGAGGAAGAAAAGCTGCAAAAAGTTTGTTACAGTTGTTTCACCTTTCGTTTTTTTTCTCTCAGTGAAAGCTTTCTTCCCGGAACTCAGTCCTATGCAACATTCCTGTTACAGCAGACAGCAGCGGACACTTGACTTTATGTAAAAATCCCGCTTTGTACCCGATACCCGCTTTGTAATGAACCGCACCAACAATGCACAAAATGTGTTCGTTTTCCCAATATTTAGAAAGAGCATTTTTTTGTTAAACAGAAGTTATTGAACACTATTATTTCATAAAAATCGAAAGCCGGATCATCTAATATTCGGGAAACAATAGTTATAATGTGAATGTATTACCTCGACATGTTATTCTGATTCTTGGGACTATTTCGATTAAAAGTTATAACATGCTCGGCGCTGCAGAGCAGAAAAGCTGGTTCTCTCACTTTTATATAATAATTTCCAGAGGTCGTTCCGATGAATTTGATGTTCTTTCGTGTCAGGGTAATTGGAGATTTGTTTTGTTTTCGCATTGGATAGTCCTTCAATCACAGCCGAGCAATTTAACCGAGTAAATAGAAATACTGTTAAGATCCAGTTTCTCCTCCCACCCCGGTTGATAAGACGAAAACATGCTGACAATGATAGAAATCTTATTGTGATATTACAGACGAGGGCTCCAATTATTTCGCCTACCTTGTCGGCTGTTGAACCGTATTCCCCCAAAACACACCCCACTGATATTTTTTTGAAATCGTGGTTGTGTTGTTTTTCGTGGAAATAATCAGCGCAACGTTTTTACTATAAATTGGGTCACAGACGCCCAGAGCCTGTGTAAAATATGGAGCTAATATAATCCCTTTAATTAAAATCAACTTTGTTGCAATTATTTTCTTTCCATTTTACAAGACTGTCTCGTTCCGAAGACACGAATACCGCATAATTCAATACCTCTGTCGTAAAGTCTACTTAAACCAACAACGGACAGTTTCATCAGTTCGACTTCTGAAGTAGGAAACATTTCAACTCTTATTTAGGTCCAGAACTCAAATAACACAGAAAAGGTCAATATAGCTTTAACTGTTCCGCACAGTGTTATGCTGCATTTGGGTGAGGGCAATCATATGGGCTTTAAAATCTTTGCAATCGTATATATTTTCAGAGGGCCTTCGAGAAAGAAAACTAGAACTCTTAGTAAGGTTGAATAATAAATGGACTTACCCAAAGGCCATGAACCGTGCCCTGCTCCACGCCTCTGACTCCCAAGCTTCGCCGCGTCCAGTAGATCTCTCCATAAAACTGCATCTCAGCACTTTATGAAAAAACTCTCAAACTTTCAACTAAATTATGATGAAGTTAGTTTGGAAACGGCGTTGCAATTTTTTAAAAAAAAAACTACCTTCGTCAATAACACAATTGCAGAAATGCCAGAATAAGACAGAACTAAGTAACCAAGTAACTAACCGGTGATGGAGCCAAATGATCAGGATTTAATATTGTATTACACATCTATAGTATACTTTATATACCGGATTATAAGCAGATTGGACATTTTAATTTTTCAGGTCTGTAGGGCTGATTTTGAGGAGAGAGGAGGGAGATATACAGTATTTTCTCTGTTATATGTATTCAGAGTGAGAGTTCGGCAGAGAACAGCTCACGTCACCGCGTCTTGGCACTATGCAAATGAGGCTTCACGTTTTTCTTTGGAAAATTATTATTAAAAGATTATAGCAACTGCCTCACTCAAACTCTCATTTCTCTTTCCGTATAAATGCTCTTGTTAATCCACAGTATGCACATCCTTCGTTCGTATCACCCCGTTTAACATTGGAGCGATACCATCTAGAGGAGAGATTCATTTTCCTTCAGGCCTATTGTGAAAGGTACTGGCCTTATTACATTACTCGTGGACAAATTTAATACAATGCAAGACGAACAAATGAGCAAATCACCCCGTACAGGCCAACAGGCGGATCAGATTAGCGGGAAGATTGTTAGCAAACGTTTTCTCACAATATCTGATATCTTCTATGTGGAAATCTGTCCCGCCAGAACATATTCAATATTTTAGGGGCGAGGCAAAGTAGCAATGCAAATAGATGTATTGCCTGCAAAATAGTGCTGTGAATTATTTTTGTTAAATAAAATGAAATACTCTATATGCATAACTTCTTATACAAACTCTGACCCATAATATCTTAGTTGGGCTTCGCTTCAAGCAAATGAGTGTTGAAGAAGCCTGGATCACAGCCGATACAGCTGTGTTCATTTACAATGAATATTTATTTCAATTGACATCGTGTTGCATTGTGGTTTTAGAATTTGACATTTTACAATAACAACTGCAGTAACAGTGCCCATAAAACTATCAGTTCAGAAACTATCAAATTAATTTCCTAACATCTTCGATGTTTTAATTAAAACCTTACATTTGGGAAATATGGTACATTCTGGAATATTATCTTCTGAGCACTATGGGGTTTTACTAATATGTATGTGCAGCGTGATTCTACTGGGAAAGTCTTGTTCTCCCAGTAAAAGTAGCTTCAAAATTAAGGCAAACAACGCAAAACCACAAAATTTTTTTAGAAAAACGTATGCGCCCATGTGCTTCAAAAAATGATGGAAACTGATTCAATTGCTTAATTAACAGCACAGTGGCGAAATAAATTCTAAAATGAATCTATTTAGAATCCACAAGCAGCATTCTGTTGTCAACTCTCTTTTGATTGAGCTTAGCTAAAATGCACGGATTTTACGTACAACAATACCAAAAATATATTATTATTATTATTGTTGTTGTTAATATGTTTAGTAAATGTGTAAAATCAATTGCAAATATAGATATATATATATATTGTAAGTGGTAAACGGGAAAAATGAAGATGGCAGTTAAATTGAAACCTGGCAGAAACTTTGAATGATTGATTTAGAATTTAGGCCTAAAAAAATGTTGGAAGTTTCATTCGAGAATCAGTGTCGCTTCCAGCAGACTCTGTTTGCTTTAGACGGGCTACGGGAATGACATCATGGAAGCTACGGTTTAAAATAGGACTGCAGACAGCTATTGATTTAGTGGTGGTAAAGAAAAGGACAAGATATCAACACTTCTGAATGTAACCTATTTTTTTTATTTCGGTGCCTTCTGTATAGTAAACATTTTAAGTGACAACACGGGCATATGATCACAATATCACAATCATGAAATTTAGAGACGACATTAACAATCACTCAAGGAATTTTATGAGGCATTTAAGCAACACAGGTTACACGTCCGCAAAGTTTACCTTTAAGTACAATAGGTTTACACATCTCACTACATTTACATAAAGAAAAGAAAAGGGACCTGTTAGTGATCACATACATCGAATTATGCACAACACAAACTAAAGGCAATCATCAATTGTGTCCCCTTCTGATTCTTATACAGGCAGTATTGTAAACTGGAAAATATGAATTACTTTCAAATTACTTGTTCTTTTAAACAAGGAGTGCATTTCTAGCCCCGTCTTTGGTCTAAAAGTAAACATGAACCATTTTGCAACGAAATGGAAAAAAAATGACCGAAAGGTTAGGCATGTTTAAGTAATATTACCGGTGAACTGTTTGAATACAAATTAAGCGTTGAACTCGTATAAGTGTATTGAAAAAAATAAGATCCGCCAATAATGGAATCAGCAGCCACCAACAGAACCATGATAACTTATAATACTGCAAACATGGACAGAGGTGGATTGATTGAAACAGACCTGCCTCGTTAAATTTTAGTTGGAATGCAGTCATTTTTTTTAAATACACAGTCTACATTAATTTAACTATTATCAGTGGTTTCCTATCTAAACCGCCCCAAATTGCACATTGCTGAAATTGAATAAACAAACAACCCTATGGGATTTGACAAAAAATGCTGACAAAAATGGGGACTTGAATAAAAATACCTGGGCTTCTTATTTTGAGAATTATTTACAATGCAAATATGTGTAAAACATTAACTTACAGTCTGTTCGAAGGGGGTTTGTTAGTGTATTAGAGGGTTTGAAGAGGAGCCCTGGGTTTGATGTGTGAAGTAATCAGAAAGCCCTCCAGAAAGTCCTGTGGAGAAACTTGGCAAAGAGGGTCTTAGAGACTCACAGGGAAGAGTTGAAGGCGCCTGTGGAGATGTGGAGGACGCTGCCCTCGCCGACATTGAAGTGCTGCTTTGAGAAGTCATTGACGGGTGAGGAACATGAGGGAAAAAATAACTCGTCTGTCCTGCCAGAAGATTTACTGAGCATGGGTTTAAGGAATATGTGCCTGAGCAAGGAACAGACAAACCACATGGCACCGAGGCAGCCAGGGCAGCTGCTGCCGTTAGGTGGTGGGTGGCATAAGGAATCTCTCCGTTTACAAGTCTATCTACACTTAACCCATTTGAAGTTGGAAACGAGTGGCTGTTTGCCAGAGAGTTCTGAGTTAACACCGAGCTGTAGGACATCGGGTGACTCGGGTAAGCTGAGGTGGTCCCATTATAACTCAAGGCACTGCTGGCCCGGGGATGATGGAGGGATAGGAATGGAGATACAGGCCAATATAAGGAACCTGCCCTATCCATAAATGTCAGTCCGGTAGAAGTGAGGCGCGCTCCTCGCTTGAAAGCTAACTTTGCTCTTGATGTTGTGGACCTCCTCCGGAGTTTTCCCGTAGTGCCACCTATAAAGACATCATCACTAGATGGATCCAACATCCAGTAGTTCCCCTTCCCAGGATCATCGTAATGCCTCGGAACTTTCACGAAACATTTATTCAGACTCAAGTTGTGTCTAATAGAGTTTTGCCAACCCTGTTTGTTCTCTCTGTAATAAGGGAAATTTTTCATGATGAATTCGTAGATTCCATTCAATGTCAATCGTTTCTCTGGACTCTGACGGATGGCCATCATGATCAGCGCGTTATAACTAAACGGAGGCTTTTCATATTTGCCATTTTTCTTTTCTCCTTCCTTTCCACCATCCCCTTCTTTACCGTCTGCCTTTTTCTCTTCCTGCTTCTCCTTCTCTTCCGCGCTGGGCTGCTCCCCGGAGCTGCTGTCAGTTTTGCTGGGAACATTTTCAGACTTCGACTCCACCGCTGGCAAAAGGTTTTTGTCCTCATCGTCGGGGGCAGATCGGTGGTGATGGTGGTTGTCACTCTGAACCGCTTCGGGCACCAGGCTGTTTATGCTGAACGATGACTTGGGGATCATTTTCACTTCTTTCTTATCTCCCATGTCCAACATCACACACGGGTGAAAGAAACTGCAGCAGCACAGTTGGACCGCAATCGCCGGCAACTCATGGAGTTTGCATCTGTGTGTGTGTGTGTGTGTGTGTAGGGGGGGGGGGGGGGGGGGGGGGAGAGAGAGAGAGAAAGAAAGAGAGAGAGAGAGAGAGAGTGAGTGAGTGAGAGCGACACTACTTCATGTTCTCTGGAGCAGGTCGAGCGGCGCCACAGCTCTCAGCTGCTGCGATGTAACGCGGACACTCGGCGCTCGGCTCAAACCCTCGCTGTAACCTTTTCACCGCGCGGCCAATCAGCGCGCCGTGCGTGCCCGTGCGTCCGGCCAGGCCGCGGCCAATCAGCGCCTCGCCCGCCTGTCCGCCCCGCCCCCTCCCCCCCCCCCACTCCCCACACACCCACCCGCACTCCCTCCCTCCCTCCCACCGCGCGGAGGCTTCCTTCCCTCACGGGCCCCGGGGGGGGGGGGGTGTTCGGCCGCCGCATCACTCAGTCAGTTCATCTCTCTCTCGCTCTCTCTCTCTCTCTCTCTCACACTCCCTCTGCAGAGAAGGAACATCACCATTCACACCTTCAACCACCGAATTAATTTTATTAATCATAAAAAAAAGAGTCGGGTGGTGGGTGGATGGATGGGATGGGATGGGGTGGGGAGCGAAAGAAGCCTGGAACTACTTTATACCTCCGAGGCCGCTCTCACCATTTTCCATTATAAAAAGCCTCCATTCTGGAAGTGGCTCTAAACCAATCTTTTTTGTCCATCGGCCCCCCCACCCCCTCACCCCCACCCCCTCACCCCCACCCAACCCTCTCCCCCCACACCCAACCCTCCCCTCCCCCCCAAGAGGTTTTTTTCGATTTTAAACATAATTTGTTGAGTTTCAGAGTACTTCCCCCCCACCCCACACCCCCTCTTTCCTCTCCTCTCCCCTCTCTCTCTCTCTCTCTCTCCCCCCACCCCACACCCCCTCTTTCCTCTCCTCTCCTCTCCCCCCTCTCTCTCTCTCTCTCCCCCCCACCCACCCCACCACCAGCAAAGAAAAAATAAATCCAATTGGCGCAGAACAATTTGGAGGCCATCCTACTCTCGCGCTGCGAAAGAAGTTGTTTGGTGGCAGACGAGCCATCTCTACAATAAAGAGCGGCGATGGTGGTGATGGTGATGATGATGATGATGATGGTTGGGGGTGGGCAAAGGACCGAAGGCAAGTGTGATTTCAGGGGCAATTCTCATCCCGTGTAAAAAGGTGGGGGGCGAAAGGGGGGGGGACAAAAAAAGGTGCTTAACACACAGGGCTGGGGCTGAGCTGCCTCTCACATTGGCCGGAGATCAGGCAGAAATGTAGCCTTATCCTCTTAATATTATCCCCCCCCCTCCTTCCCCCCCCCCTCCTCCCCCCCCCCCCCCAACCCCCCGCCCCCATGCCCATGCCATTCACATTGACATCTTAATGGCGGATGTTGTTGCAATGGTCTGTGTCAATAATTCACGGATATATCTTTTCTGATTTCGCAGTAGTGTGACTGGAGAGAAAAAAAAAGCATTTCCTCCTTTTCACTCCCGCCAAAAAAAAAAATATATTTTTTTTACATAAAAATAAAATAATCGGAATAATCGGTTAAGAGTGGAATGGAAATATAAAAGGGGCAAAATTGTGATGTTGGTCACAGATCAGTCTCTACTGGGGCTTATTTATAAGGAAACGACCACAAACCAGTGTTTGGTTTAAACGCCTCCCACATGTCGGATTTCTCTATCGTATCGTTTCTCCCCTCTTGAAAGATTTGTTAAACTACGAATCGATCGAGAAACGGTGGAGAGAGAAAAAAATATAGATAACGGAAGGAGGGTATTATTCCGCAGATGTTTTCAAACGCGTTTTATCCCGTGTGCAATGTTTGGGTCGCCGTGTAATGCCAATCGTTTTGCACATTGTGCACGAAATACAGCGATCGCTTTAGACTTGGGGTGGGAGGTGGTGGGGTGTGTGTGTGTGGGGGGGGGATGATAAGCCGCCTTTGTGTGCACCGATTTTTGCGGAGGTCATGTTTTTTTTTTTTTTGCATTTTGGCCCGATCACTACGAGTCGAAACGCCGTTTTTTTTTGGGTGCAAACGTTTGACTGGGAACTGTTTGGGAACCCGAGAAAAACCAAAGCCACGAGCACCAAAACCAGCACTGCCCCGCACACTGCAATGCCGAAGCGACGGTCCTGCGGCCCTGTTACAGTCACAGTGTCACAGTAACCACGTAAATACCACTTTAAATATACTTTCCTTTGAAATCGAATCTATCGGGAGTAAAATACAGATTCTCACGCTCGTCTGGTTCTACCTCTCTCTCTCTCTCTCTCTGTCTCTCTCACACACACACACACACACACACTCACTCACAGGCTCGATAATTCTTTCCCGTATAAAAGTACAAGGTATTTTAATGAACGGGTGTAAGAAACAAAAAAACAACGTTCCTATTTTAAACGGTTTCGCAACGTGTCGGCAGTATAATACGCAGAGGCTTCTTCCAGATTGTAACGATGTGATGCGAAACTTACTGAGAAGTGCGTTAAACGAGGCGTTGCGTAGAACCGAATATTAATAGTTGTGCTTCGGAGTGGTCGGGAGGAGAGGGCCCTCCAGTGAGAAAAGCCCTATTCTGTTGGATTTTCAGCCATTTGTGATACGCGACTGAGATATGGCAAAAAAAATAAATTGCACGTTTGAATCCTTCGATGTGGCTACGAGCTATTATTGCATTTACATCAGCTACTGGAGTTCTCCATTTTAATACAGCAACATATCTGAGGCCAAAAGGTCACCAATGAAATCTGCACAAGGTCGTAAATTGTTTTGGGGGGTCTGTATATCCGCCTCTATGCGCGCGCGCACACATATTTTAATAAATAAATAGTGAACCTTTCTCTTATATTTTCCGTATTAAATCTGAAGGGCAGTATGATGATCCACTGGTTTTCTTACCCACTCTTGCGTGAAATGATTTAGCGTAACCGGATTCCTGGGAAAGGACAGGTTACATAAACATTTACTGATGTGGAGTAACTATAGTGCGTGTATTCTGATATACAGGAAGGAAAGTGTTGATTAACACGAAGAAAAAGCGAGATTAGCTGTGCATGCTCATATGCGCAAATCGTCATTGGGATTGTTTTAAAAAAATAGACACAGCTGTTGTTTGCATTGAACCTCTGTTGTTGCTGTGATTTAGCAGTACTCAAATCAACATTTCTGTGTAACAATTTAGAATCGTTTACAAATGTGTATTCCACACTGATTTTTGGAACACTGTCTGAAAGAAGGACGCAAACTGTGCTAGTTCGGTACCATTGCAATCTTTTAATTGTGCTTGATTGATATTATTTCATTTTTGTTTCTAAAAGAAAAAGATTGCCCCAAAGAAGATGCATTGTAAATGGACTCAGCAAACGTAAGCGCAGCGATACAGGTATTCAACATTTAAGGACTGGGTGTTACATAATTGATGAATAAAATGCCTATCCGAAACGTGCCATTGGTTGTTCACCATTTGATGGAAGAAGAAGTTTATATAATGACTAGAATGCATTCATTTAATATACTGACCGAGAGAACTGAGATGGAAAAAACTAGTTTAAAAAATACAGTGAGAGTTATGTGGTGGATGTGCGCCTGGGTTAGAACTAGAGCTTCCGCTTTCCAGATAGCCCCATAAAAGGACCACTTGGCTCATTGTATTTCTCTGTATATGTATATATATATATATATATATATATGCATTTTAATGGTCATGACACGTTTCACAACGTATCTAGCAGTATTTTCAGTTCTGGGAACACAATTTCTAACAATATGTTTATTTGTCTCCTTTGCAGATTTTTATCATCGAACTGCAATGAAAAGAAAACATTTATTTTGAATTGGATTCCAGATTATTTTTCTCTAAATCATGGAGAACCCGGGAACTGTACACTAATTTATAGTTTGTCACAAATATATCTTTATCTATCTGGGTGTTTTACTTTAAAATGTAGTTTGTGATCATTTGCACTTCTTTCCTGAAAAAATGGCGAATCCTCATTACTATAACGAATCCGTGTAGAGTTATATAACGGATATATAAATGTGATTAAATAAAATTGGACGAATAAATATACAGCTTGTCTCCTGATAGCTTTTATTGTCAGATTCCAGATTTATTGGGATTACACACATCAAGCAAAAACAGAGGATTTAAAAGCCATAAAGGGTCGACTTTTTAACAGTGGCATATTTTTTTTAAAAAAACGAATCATGCATGGAATGATTAATGCAGTCCTCGATTAAAATAGCATTTGAAACATTATTTCACGACGAATGGTAACATTTACCTTTGAATAAGTCAATGAGCAAAAATTTGCGACACACTGCATCTAACTTGTGATCTGGTTTGTGCGTTGCACCTCGAGTCACTGCCAGAGCTGCTCATTTTACAAAAGCGGATCATTCATTTGTTACGAACTTTGACCAAAAAAAAAAACCCCACCGGAGATATGATTGGACAGACGTCAACTATATATTTTATGACTCTCTCGTCCGTAAGTGATCTAAACGTGCATTATACAGTATTTACGTTTGAAAGAACCAATAATTGAATTCTCATCTGAGTAACTGAATTAAATACCACACTCGACTAACCGACTGTAGGTGCTAATAATTACTGATTGAAAGTTTCTGTATTTAGCGTGTTGCATCTTCCTTAAGTGTTTTTTTTTGTTACAGGTTATATTATTAGGTTTGCGAGAACAGTAGTGAACTAAACTTCCCAGTTAGTGGTCTTCGCACCAGGAAAGTGTTACTTTACTACACCAGCCTTGCCTCGTCACTCATTAACTCCCTATAGGTTGTCAGCGGCTCCTCAGCACAAAGACCAGCACCAAACTAAATTAAGGGCCCGATGATTAAGACGAACGTTTACTAGCGCTGTCATTTACAGCATCTTTCCATCATAACATTGTGTCACCGAGAAAATTCTGAAAACTGCACAGAGTGAGAGAGAGAGAGGGAGAAAAATACCACACAAACCTAGAAGAGGCCGCTCATTCGCTCCAATCCAACGCATTGTGTCATGTTAACACGAATAATTGTAACTGGCGCATCATTACATTGATTTGAAAAATAAAATTGGAAAATGTACACACAGTAAAAATGTAACGACTCAGATAGAGGAAACATCACGGGATTGTGGTGAGTAGGATTGTATATATGTATTGTCTATGGAGACTAAATGAAGTACATGCCTAACTGAAACATTTGCGGACAATATATTGCTGTTTTGCTGCTTTATTCCTATACCAAAAGTGCACGCTTTTAAAACGTCAATGTCCTGGGGGCAGGATGTAAATGAGATTAAAAACACATGCAAACACCCCATTTTGAGCCGTGACAAGACAACGACCGTGAACCGCTGAGTTCACTTGGTGTATTGAGACTACATCCTCAAATGCTTGTAAACGCATTTCAACTGACTGAATAATTGACTGCGTAGGTGTTGAGAAAATCTAAGTGGCATCTAGTATACGGTATCAGACCACTGCACTGCTCGAGATCCAGACACTGAGGGGATAAAAGGGTGATCCGAGGGTGTATTCATCTAAAACGATGCACAAAAAAAATTGGAAACTTATTGGAAATCTGCCGAATCTTTCTGACGGCGTCTAACATACATAATAATAGTCTAACACAGAAAGCAAATCATTTTGCTTAATAGCTTTCTAATTAGCAAAGGGATTTTATTTCTTTTGCTTGAGATATCAAATCACCCGAACATTGAGACAATTCTTTTGACACTACCTCTCTTGGTGAAAGGAGAGTAGGGGGTGTAAATATACCGCAGAATATGATTTATAAGAACGTTTGCTTTTTTTTAAAAAAAAGTTGTTGCAAAACATTCTGAATAATTAGTAGTTACATATTTTGAAAAAAAATTACCTCGGGAATAAATAAGACAAGTATATATATTTTTAAAACAATCCTATTTCAAACACAAATAAAAAAATTGAAATATAAATAACGCATTATATATTGGAAAGCAACGAATGTAATGATTTTCAGTTTAATTTGTTCCAGCATTTGTTTCCTATATGGAGTTTAATGATGGACTGAATGGACTGAATGGCCTTTTTATTGTTCATTTTGCTTTTGCCCTTACATATTTGTAATATTTGTTCCAGTGATTGATCAGCACTGTGTAAATCCGGTGGGCGGAAACAGTTATTATTTTTTAAAAAAAAGTCATTAAAAAAAAGTTGTTTTGCATCGACAAAGTCTCTAATGTTCAGGGCTCAAATTTTCAGTGTGATATTAGTGTCACAAGAAAATTATTTTGATCTGTGTAAAGAGTACAGGTGATTAGGCTGCAACTGGAGACGTTGTTAGAGATGAATTTATAACAGAACCGATGATCCCTCAACCGACTCTCTATAACGTGTTTATTTCCTTTTATATGTCGAGAATAGCTTTAATTAAAATTGAGAAACTCATGTCAATATAAATAAATACAATCTACCCATTATATTGCAAAGGATTATTTTGAACATATATTAATTTACTAACATATTCATTGCACCAATTTTGTTCTCCGTTGATGTGTGCTCCCAATTGGAGATCAGGAATGAAGGTGTTTTGAATAAACGCTACCTTGTAATTTACAATATCTTGTCTGTCAGACTGTAAAGTCTATAGGCTGCCGTTTTGAACGGGTGTGTTTATTTATTGGAAGCGCTGCGCTAACATTATGATTGCCCTCAAATATTGACTATCAACGCGGATGATGTTACACCTCGCATTTAAGCAGATAAAGATTTTTAACTCACATTTCACATCATAAGGGAGCTGTGGTTCAAATAAAAAAGCAATGTTACCTGTGTCAAATTGAAATTCGACAAAATTAAAAATGTATCACTTAATCATGTTTATTTTTGTTCACGATACTTTCAGTTTTCAAATGAAAACGACGACTTATGCAAATAAACCTGTAAAGCACGACTGTACCAATTAATTGTGCTTCTATGGAAATTAACACCACATAGAAGACAGAAGTGAACGTTTCAGCAAACATATGTGTGAATCATTAATATTTCATTGAATTTGATATCGCTTCATGCATGTTTCAATCATATTTAATATTATTTTAATAATCTACTTAGTGCAATATTGCAAACATTTGAACTCTATATCAAGACCACTTAGACTATATACATAAAACTTTGTTTATGTGGTGGTAATAAAGCAAACGGTACTATTTCAACTGCATTAAGGGATATATGTTTACGTTTGGAAGTTGTAATGGAAATGAATTGATAGTACTGTCCAAACTGCACACTATAACACATTTTCTATTTTTTTTTAAAAAACGTATGCTTTTGATTTCTACAACTTTTTGTAAATCTCGCATCCGATTACAGAATATTCCCTTCAAAGATCCTTCAATGTAAAAGTTTTTCAATAAATTTCAATGACAAGCTTGCAGTTTCAGTCTCCCGCTTCTCTCTCTCTCTCTCTCTCTCTCTCTCTTATTGTTTAGTATTTAGCAATATCGGTGGAAATTAAGATTAAGAAATAAACACTCTTTTGGATAAATTCCCATTTGTAATATCTATCTTTATTTAACCCGAGTTACTGCACCAGATATGGTAACCACGTTTGCAAAACCCCATCTCTTCAGAATCAATGAATACGACGATTTCTGTTTCACGTGTAAAATTGCAACATTTGATATTAACCGCGTGATGAGCAATATTTTATTTCCAGGCGATTTGGGCAATTATTCTCACTTGCTTTCTCCTTACGTGTTGATGTAATTTACATAACGCGAATATGAATAATTATAAATATTAAAATCGGGTCACATCTGCAGCAGAGCGAATGTCAGAATGACAGCGACACCGCTTTGTGGTACACCTCACTGAAACGGTTCTCCCTCAGAAAATATTCCAAATGAGTTGCTTGTCTCGACATGCTCTTGTTGCAGTCGGTGCTCAAGGTACACAACATAAACAAAGCGCTGAAACTAACACATAATTGCCGCTCCATCGTTGTTCTAAAATAATCCATCCCTTTACTTCCAACGCCACGCATTGCACAATAGCTAATTATGTATAATTTATCAAATTTGAAGCAAAACAGGGTTTATATCCATTATTGCTAATTGGGATACAGACTTTGTTTTTCTTCCCCCCCCCCTCCCCCCCCACACCTCCTCCTCACCACCCCCCCCCCCCCCCCCACCACCCCCAGTAGATTCTGGTGAGCCGTGAATGGAGTGCTGGAAAACAGAGATCTGCTTGTGTAATATAACTAAAATGATCTGCAATTATTAGAACACCAAAAGGTTTGAAAAATAGCACAGCTTTCTATCTGTAATAATTTTTTTAGAAAACTGCTACGCACGTTTACCAAAAAAAAGAGAACTGTAACACTTATCGTCTGCCACTCTACAACTGGGAAAACTATTCTCAATTCCGTGATAGCAAATAGATTTTTATACTAGGCTTTCTTAAATAAATGCACTCTTTTTTTTTAGAAAAAAAAGCTGGGGCGACTGTTTGATTTACTGGTGATTTATGGCGTTAAGTAAAATCATTACAAACGTTGTGTAAATTCTTAAACATGAACCCAAACAACGTTTGCTTTTAGAAGAACATATTAATCTTCGCAGATGAAAACAAAGACAATTTGAGAGAGAGAGAGAGAGAGAGAGAGAAACGAGTCGACCACAAAGTCAGGTTCACTGGTATCGTATCTGACACCGCCTCCCAATGTAACAGACCTGTTCCCAAGCAATGCAGGGACGCCACCTAGTGGAGCGGGTCGTCAATTACCTCTCAGAAACTGGCATTTTTTACTGGTTCGCGACTTCAGTTTAATGTATTGTACATGAGATAAACACACAATCCCGCTAATATGTAATAACATTAGCTTTGATGTTTCATAAATATTTACAATCTGCAAAAGTAGACGGTGCATATGAAACCAAATATTTAAACAGTCGCTTTGAAATTTGTGATGAGCCAGTTCATTTCTTAGCAACCACAGCATGAAAATTGTTCATTAAAGCCCACGGAAAATAAATCGTTTCCAAAATCAGCGGGAAAGCTGCAACTAAGCACAGAATATGTCAATACAACTTTTTTCGCCTTCAGTAACCCAGAAAGACTTAGCGCTGACTGGTAAATAATTGAAAATAAACATTTGCAGGGGGTTTTTGATATTCCCTTTTATATCACAGGTGTGGCTGCCCGAATGGTCAAACGAAATTATTTCCTCTTTAACTCAAGCATGTAAACCAGGGATCCAAATACTAGCACATCTTTTAAAACAAACAAAAAAACACGTTTGAACACGACGAGAGGAGAATGAGTGAGCAAAGATGAACAGCGTTTGATCCCGTTAGTATGGAAGTCCATACAACTCACTAATGAAATCACCAGAGAAGGCTGACCGTCTTCAACAGTGAAACAAGCAGGACTCGGGGTGGGAGAGGCAGATTGGCAAATACATCAGAGTATCATGCTCCTTCAAGCAGAATGCCGGACATCAGAAATATCAGATTGATCAAATGGATTTTTGCTCCTCTTGTTATATTAAGATTTTACTCAGCACTTCCCTTTTCTTTTAATTGTAGTAAATCGCGTCTCTGCCACTCCCCAACCCCCCCCCCACCACCACCATCCTAAGCACTTTAATATTCTACCCAGTTTCTGATTTTTAAATTAAGTAGGTGTGTGTGTGTTTTTTTTAAAAAAAATTAAATATCCGATTTGACTGAGGACAATGCAAAGGAGATTTTACACTCCCACCACAAACCCAGTTGAGGCGTTCACGAATTCTCTTTCAGGGATGTTTCTGATAGGTTGGTGGCGCGTTGAAACGAAACAATTCCAATCCCCAAACATGCAGAACTAATTTAAAATGTGATATTAGAAAATATTGGGCCAGGACATCTTAATGGCGTACCGGATCAATGGGGCCATAGGGGAAGATCCCAGTTTGGATCATTGGTTCGTGATGAGGAGGCTTCCTTTGGTATCAACGTTCCTGCACTATGGAGCAGGCAATCAAACAAAGTTCCTGCTCAAGATGCCTGTCGGGTGAGCCCTGCTGGAAGGCGCACATCTATGTAATGATTACTTACCCCAAATGGACTCTCACTCTACACTCACTCAGTGCAAGGATGGATCTTGGGTGTCGTCCTTCGTGCAGCTACCCGTGAATAGTCACTGTCCAGTCTCGCACACGAAGAATGATTTCACCCACAAAATATGCAATCAAAGCGTTTTGAGACGTCTCAATGACACGATAAGGCGCTATATCAAATGCAAAGACTATTATATTATTATGGTTACTTGGGCAAGGTGCTGGAGTTAGTCAGAAGAGAACATCTGGAATATGTATAATAATATTTCTTGCATTTGATATAGCGCCTTATCACATCTTCAATACATCTCAAAGGCGCTTCACAGAATAGACTGTAAAGTGAATTGACTATATATATTGTGGACGAAACTAAATGGCTCATCCACAAGGATGTGTTCACTGGCTCCATGATTAACAATAAAATGCATATTTGTGACTTGTAACAGCACCAATTTATTAAGATTAATCTGGATGCAGGAGTTCATAGCTTATCATGAAAAGAATACAGCATTTCTAATTTTTTTTTCAGTATCTATGTCATTGTGACAGGGAAGGTAACGTTTCTAATGACCAAATATAAATATTTTAGTCGTGGCTTTTTAACAACTTGAAATTTGAAGCTTAAGGATCAAAGAGGAGTTGGTGAGGGGTGGGAGAGAGGGGATGAACTAACTCCAGTTTCTCTGCTACATATTTTTCAATGTACAGTATATATTGATAGTGTTATTTCGTGGTAACTACCTACCTATTACTATTGGATAAACTTTCTGTCATTATGCTACAAACATCTATCCTTCAGTGTTGATGTTATTGCGTCAACTACAGCTATTTATTCTCCCCTGATACTACCCTTGAAGAAAATATCAAATCAAAATAGGAATAAGATGGATCTCAGAGCTGCTGCAGTTACAATGCAATACTGAGTGCACTGGGATAATATCAATGCTATAGTCGCAGTTTGGGATTCAAATCATATTTCTAAACTGCAAGAGGCAGACATCATCCGAACCTCTTGATGAGATTACTGCCTTTCAGCAAATCTTTGATATATATTCATCTCTGTTTTTCAGTGCTTTGAACGCACCTCACTTGTGCTGCCAAACAAACAAAGCTGATTTTCACTGGCATGATCCTGGAATGATAAAATGTTCAGCACCAAGCAGTTGCTGTGATTTTCTTTGGCTGAAGATCCACGAACCAAACTAACTCCTTCATTGCTCCATTTGTAAACACACTGCGAGTGTTATAAATGGGATCCTCTGCGGATTTTGGTGCGTTATGCATGTTATTTCCACTCCAGAGGCTGACGGCGAGTCACTCGGGACTTCAGTCAGCTTCACTAATGAAAATAAAACCTTAATACAAGAGCGATCAAGAACTGTGTTAGAATAAAGGGTTATTTTCTGTGTCAGTATCCCAAATCCTATAAACATAACCCACCTGTCCAACAGTGAAATCCCATGTATATTCTAGCATTGAGTAAAGCCCTGATAATCCACCCGGAACGTTTTCATTGGTGAGCTATGTGTGTCACTTGGAAAATTGCATGCCCTCTGAT
Organism: Callorhinchus milii; assembly: GCF_018977255.1. NCBI lineage: Eukaryota > Metazoa > Chordata > Chondrichthyes > Chimaeriformes > Callorhinchidae > Callorhinchus > Callorhinchus milii. The sequence goes on along the minus strand of NW_024704750.1, from coordinate 11,590,836 downwards.
TCTTATCGCCCGTCTTCTATTCTGCCCATTTAGACTGTGTTAATCCCATGTTTGGTCCTTGCAAACTACCACAATGACCCGTCCTTCAAAGTAAATGTTTTGGCTTTTGTAATTAATAGAAGTCAGTTTCACCACAGAGGAAACACATCGCAATCGCAAATGAATCTTTCAAATAAAAATGAGTTTATTTTTATACAAAGCATCATTTCTGGTAGGAAAAATAACTTGCACATATATAACCAAAATTAGCAGCATTCTTTTTTGTTTAGTTTATAACTACCCGCGTTCCGCCTACAAAATCAACACTCAATCCAATTTACAATATAATCCGCGAAACGCTTTGAGAGGTCTCGACGACTTGATAAGGCGCCATATCAAATTAAAGGATTATTATTATTATTAGATTTCTTCCCATCGGGTTTACGAAAACAGGTGATTTTTCTATAACAGGAAACAAATGAGTCAGGCATATATACTTTTTTAAGGGTTGGGGGTGGGCTACGGCCATTGGGTTAAAAGAACATGAGTTATCCTTTGTGGACTTCTTTTGTTTTAACATTTTAAAAATTGCCATCGAAGAAGCATCGACAAACGCTTTGACCTGTTTTCACCAGGAGCGCTGGTGATGAAAAACAGTAGAATACTTGCCCTTCCAATAACAAGCCATTGATGTATTTTAGTTTCATTAAATGAGTTATTCTAAAACCATCCATGGAACATATATTCTTAGCTATTTTATGCTTTTCTTTTGTACGTTTCAAGGAGTTATTCTTGCTGTAAGACAATTTAATTAAAGCACGACTTTCGCTCCTATGGACAAAGGCGGCGCAGTTGCAGGGCCGAGGGGTGATCCCAAGCTGCTGAATCTGGAGGTTGGATCTGCACAACCGCAAGAAATGGAACAGGAGGCAGACAACAAGTATTCCAAAGTATTTCTGCATTCGCTCCAAGATCCTCTGGGTTATCAGGGTTGCAAACATCTGTTTTGTATGATGTTTGATTTTTAGGTACAGTTTTCTTCTGCGCTGTGCAAACACCTGTCTATTTCTATCTAAAAGGGTACTTAGCACCTCGACGAATCATTCTCTCGAGGCTGAACGCACATTTACAAACTGCGGAGAATATCTGAAGCCACCACAAAACCTGGTGCTGTGTATCACATTCGCAGAATCCGCTCTGGCACCATTTATGTTAAATCTAAATATTCCAGCGGACACAAATTCCCAAGGAGTATTTTAATAACGCCAGCAGGATATGTAAGTTGTTACTGTCTTTTCATAAACAAACACAGGCCTTCAGAAATAACTGGTTCCACTGTAGGGAGGTCAGAAGATGTGTTAATCATTTTTTTTAGAATATGTTTGCCATGTAAATTAATGGTGCAAATGTGGTCTTGCAGCTGCTGGTTTGAACTTTCAAACACATCCCCACCTTAAATCCGAGGTGATGGCCTACATATACAGTGCACGAGACCCACCCTCTCTCTGTTACTAAACCCAAAATGTTATAGATTTTTTTTTACACACACACACACACACGCACACACACACACACACACCCCACGCACATCATTTCAAAATCGCAGGAAAATGTGGCGTTTTAAAAACAAACGCGTGTCAAACATTTCAGGAGTGGTTTCCAGCGGAGTCGGGCGTTAATTTCGATACGTTGCGCCGATCTTGCAATTGCGCTCATCAATCGGCGCAACGCGTGGGGTCTCCATCGGGGACCCCCACGGTGCGCGCTGGGGATGCCTCGTTGCGCTGTGCGCCTCTTTGCTGACACCAAGCGACGGGCCCGTGGCTTTTGCGTCTGAGCTGCAATGCCCGTCGGAGAAGCGCCTCTGGCGGTGAGGTGAGGTTGGTCCGACAGACCCCCGTGTTTCCAGTGTGGCATTTGACGGGATTCGGCACAGAGTGAGGCAAACCGAGAGAAACACGAGGCGCTCACTCGTTTCGCTGAGCATTGCCACTTTTGGAAAGAGCGCCTCAACGTGATCTGCGTGTGAGTTTGCTCAGACTTCCTCGATGTCAGGTCGAGTTTACTGGAATCTGCGACAAACAAATAGACGCGTCATTGGCACTAAATAACCCCGTTTTCCTTCTCCTACCCGCTTACCCATTCGTTCATACCCCCTTTTGGTTCTGCTCACTGATTGAAATGATTCCCCTCTGGTGGTCGCATTTCTTTCCCCTTTCCTTTCCTTTCCTTTCCTCAATCTTCCTCGCCCCTTTGACGCATTGGTGCGGATCATCCTGTAAACCTGCCTGCACTTTATTTGTCAAGTGTTTAGCCCACAGTCCTTCCTATTCCTCCAGTCCCCCAAGTTTCCCAGTCCAGCAGCGAGTGTGGGATTTGTTCCTAAAAGCAACAAGTCTGATCGGGTCCGTCCCACCTCCAGTAATAAACAAGCGCTGGCTCTGCTTCTAGGGGAGCAGGGGTGCAAACCCACAAACATACCCTTTGCTTTCTCGTTCTTCCCCGAGTATTGTGTACTTGGGAATCTCAGGTTCCATCGCCAGGTTATGGATTTAAAACGGAGGAAAAGTCATCGCGGCGCGAGATACCCAAACGCATCTCAAATTGGGCTTCTGCATGAAGAGCACTGATGCGTTGATTGCATTTCTTCTCCAAGTTGATCTCAAACCCTCAGTGGTTTACACTTGGTCCCAGTGATCCCTGAGGCTCTCTTTTTCACTGCATTTTGTGTCTCAGGTCCATGCTCCCACCACCTGGCAAATGTATCGCTGTGGATGGCGACAACCGTGGCGCAGACACACACGGAACGTACTTACATCACCCAGAAGAGTGAAAAACAAGTAAAGTACTGTAGTAGTGGGGAGGGTGGGGGGAGCCAATAATAATAATAATAATAATAAACAGCTTAGATAAGCATCTGATAAATAATACCCACAGTGAAATAGAAACACAATCAAAGCAATCGCTGCTTGAGATCAGCAGTGTGTGCCAGTCTCTAACAGTGTTTGCTTTTGGTTGTGTATTCCACATATTTCTATTTTCTTCTGTATTTGAAACAACGCTCCTCCATTCGAGATGGTGTCTCTCCGCGAATCCACCTCAAAGCGTATGATACAGTGATGGTGTCCAGCTACATTGTGTTAACACCAGAATTCTCAAATTTTACAGTTTGTGGAATGAGTTGATCTGATATTTTCCAAAGTCTATCATGTCCCCACAAAATATACAGTTAATTGACTTTACGGTATATTTCTGTGAAACGCTTTGAGGCGTCTCGAAGATGTGATATGGGCCTATATCAAATGCAAGGATTATTATTATGTCTTCTCTCAATTCAGATTTTTAGGATTCTAAAATAAATAGATAATGTAGAATGATCACAGATTACTTAAATTGGGCCAATAATACAGAGCAAGAGTTGTTGAATATAACAATAACAAGTCTCAAGAACAATGAGAAATTGAAATTGGTGTATGTGTGGAACTAGCTCTCAGATAAAGCTATGATGTGTGAATGCTGTGTTAATTAACATATGAACATAATCCCACCAAAAAGAACTGGATCTGTGAAAAAAAAGATAAACTACAAAACGACTGAGCTACTAATAATAAGGGCGAAAATCATTCCGGGTACTGGATACTAAGATAAAATAAGTGAAATTCCAAGAGAAACCATCTACCAACAAAATGGTACATTCCATTTTCCAAGAGAGCCTTGCAATCATCACCTTTAGAAGCTTGGACAACACCGCTGGGCCAAGTCACGTGAGGTTGCCAAACACATCATTCCAAGTTTAATGTTAAGTGCAAACAAAAATTGCAATACGCCAAGAAAAACAAATTTATACAAATGCACCACAAACTGTTTGGTATCTGGGTTCGATTCCCGAGCAGGGTGAAACGTTGGGCAAATTTCCTTACTCCACATGCCTAAGCTATTAACTTCCACACTGGAAACTAAAATCTTAACTGTTGGCATCATCACCTTTAGAAATTCCCAGATTCATAACATATGGTCTTGGAGTAACACAAAATCTAGGCTAAATCCAGAACATATTGTAGTTCTACATTCATCGGAGATAAAATCACCCAGGGGATGAATGACTTTTATTTCTCACCTTAGAAAGTTTCATTTTTAAAGCTTCTCACTAACTTCACAATTTCATAAACTGCAAAAACCCTGTTAATCATTTAATCTACATCTCAAACAAAAAAAGGTTAGTTAATCCCCACCAAAATCTACAAAAGAATACTTAAATCCTAGTTGAACAAGACTATAGCAATTTCCTCTTCATCCTTTCAATCTCTCTATTGTCCACTGACTCACATCCTATTTCACACTGTGTTTCCTAAATGACAGCTCATGTTGCACTGCATTCTCCTGACAGCTCGTGTCACATGCTAAGCTTCATCCCCTAAATAACAACTCGTGTCACGTGTTGGACTGCCAACCCTGCCTGTTTGCTTTATTTTAAACCACCCACCTGTCAGCACTCGGTGTATATTTTGAAAAAAAAGTTTATAAATCATCATTATACAACTTTTTCCATCCTGAGAAATATTTTACACCCTAAAAGTACCATCTATCCTGGTGTACCACAACAGTTTGTAAAGAATGCCAAACTGGTTTGGCCATAGAAGGAGAATTATCAAAATTGCCCAGTTTAAGTTCTTTGTCATAAAACCCTAAGTACAATTGGCAATTAGCAGATGTCTTAATCTGTTAGCACAACACATTGGTGTTCTAATGAGGTAGCCAAAACATAATTATAATAGGGAGAAGAAATAGTCTACTTTCACCAAAATAGATGTGAATATGATTATCAAGAGCATCTTCATCTTATTTGGGAAACTAAGGGAAAGAAATGAACTGAATGGAAAGAATGTTATTCACTATTGCATTACAAAAATATTCATTGTACCACAAGTTTGGAAGACAGTCTCCAAGAACAGGTGTATTTTATTTTACTATATTTATTTTAAATGCATGAATACTTAACTGGAAAATCTTGCTAGCCAGATCAGATTTTCCTCTGTTAGTCTGGTTAACTGGGGGTTGAGTGAATATGCAATAAAGTGATTATAAATCATAGAAAGCTACATAAAACACCTGTGCCCTTTGTCTCAGGTACACTGTACCTACGTATCTTCATTCACCTGCCAACAGAGCAGTACAATTTCAAATCAATAGATCCCAGCCATCATTTACTCTCATTGCACAAATTTGTAGCTGAGAATATCAAAGATTTCACCACAACATAACAGAATTTTGAAGTATTGCATGGTGTATTCAGGGAGACCAGCATTTACAATCCAGTAGAGCATAGACTTAGGATTGTTTGTCACTCACATGACATCTGCATCTGTGATGAGCTTTTCTCAGTGTATGGCTGGACCACTGTCTGCAGTGTTTTATACGAGCTGAACATTGCCCCTTGGAGAAGTATGCCTCCTGATGGTCAAGAAGAATGTCTCATTAGGAATAATGATGCGAACATATGTTACCTTGCTGTCCAATTGAAGAATTTGAACATTAGAAAAAACAAACAAAAATGTGCACATCTTGGATCTGAGTGAATTCCTACATGTTCTATTAATACAATGGAGGGGATGTGGAAATGCCTTCCAAGAAATATCCTAGGGGAAAAATGGGGAGACAAGTATAAATAAATTAAAGGGCAACATGGATATCCCCACATTTACAACTTCAAGTGTTTTCCTTTAATCTAGATATTGCACAATAATTGTGCTCCTTTCTCACAGAAACACAAATCGTTATACTGTATGCTGTATGAACACTTCAGAGGGTATTAATATTACAATTAACACTTTATATACAACTATTTAATTTGACTTTCATTGGCAGATATTAACCATCATTTTAATAAATAACGCATACACTCACATATTTTGCAATATATAATGTTGAGCATTTCTTTAAACAGTGAAACTATTGATTTCTAGAATGCTTGCAAATCTGCATAATCAGATTGACCTCTCTGATGACTGCAATTTGTATTTGCATCAAACACTTACACTGCAGCATGTGAAATTTTAATAACCATGTTAATTTTGTCTACTAAAATTCTGAGCTTGAGATCCAAATTATTGTTTAGATGAGTGCTTTGCTCCTTACGTTTTGACTGTTTGAAATTTTCCTTCCCAATTGAAACCTGCATTGCAGAGTTTAATCTGCCAAAAGCAGATGACAGGTTGTAATTTTATAGTTTGTATTGCAAGGTATTTTGAAATCTTTCACGCCCAAGAACAAGACAGTAATTTATCATTTGCACATAGTTGGTACACATCGGATTAATAAATATATCTGAAGAACATCTTTCACTTTTCTAATACGGAGGACAAGAGTGGGAAGAAGAGTAATGACAATTTGGCCACGAGGAGGACATTTTCCAATTTGTAGGAACTTTTTATGTAAAAGCTATTTGGTTCCAAAAATGAAAAAAAATCTTGGATCTGAGTGGATTCTTCCATTTTCTACTAATACAATGGAGGAGGTGTGGCAATATATTCGGAGAAGTATCCCTTGATGCCATTTTTTTCCTATGGGTTCCCTTGACGTCCACCCAGGAATTGTATGGCTACATTATCTTAATCAGAGACAAATTGACAGACATTACTAAAGGCTTCCGATTTTCGCCATTAAAACCTACCAATGTGTTAGAGAGGATTAAAAGAAGCAGCACTGCACCATTCAAAAATATTTTTGGTCTCTAACTGATTAGACTTGTTACTTGTTTCCTTTAGTGGATATAGATGCTGAAGATTCCTGCTCTAGGAATTCACTATGTTTCCTTTCTCATAATTCTCTCTTCTGGACAAAACATCTCTCTCTCTCTCTCTCTCTCTCTATCCTTGTTTTGTAGTGGTTTTACACTTGTCTGGTATAAAAATATCCAAATACCTTTGGAACCAAACACATTTTTTAATAATTTTCTACAGAAGGCAGCTGTGGAAACTAGAATTATTTGCTTCTGGCAGTATGCCCTCCCTGCTGCCCACAGGACATTCAATCCCCATTGTGTTAAAAATAGTCTATATTTAGGTTACAAGCATGATGTCCAATTATAAAGCCAACAATAAAGACAAGGAAAGCGGGATAGTTTGCATTAATTTCATAGAATCATAGAATCATAGAATCGTACAGCACAAAAAGAGGCCATTCAGCCCATTGAGTTTGTGCCGGCTCTTTGAATAGAGCAATTAATGTCAATCCTACTCCCCAGCCCTTTTCCCATAACCGTGCAAACCCGTCCTCCTCAAATGCCCGTCCACCGCGTTTTTAAAAGTAGTTATCGAATCGGCCTCCACCACCCTTTCAGGCAATGCGTTCCAGATTCGAACAACTCGCTGCATGAAAAAATTTCTTCTCACCTTCCTTCTGCTTCTTTTAGATACTATTTTAAATCTGTGACCTCGAGTCACTGACATACCCACCAGTGGAAACAGATTTTCCCTTTCTAACCTATCAAATCCCCTCATGATTTTGAAGACCTTGTAATCTTCTCTGCTCTAATGAGAATAATCCCAGCCTCTCTAACCTTTCCTGATAATCAAGGTCCCTCATTCCTGGTACCATCCTCGTAAATCTCCTCTGCACCCTTTCCAATGTCTTAACATCCTTCCTATAGTGTGGTGCCCAGAACTGGGCGCAGTATCCTAACTGAGACTTATATTTATACATTATAATTTATAATAATAATTATAATTATGTCCAATTATTATTTATAATAATTATATTATAATTTATATACAACAACTTGCATTTATATAGCGCCCTTCACGTGGAGTAGCATCCTGGAGCGTTTGATGGTGGCAGAGTCTGACAACGAGCCAAGTGCAGAGGGAGGGGGGAGCTGATCATAAGCATGAGCAAAACAAAAGGTCTTTAGGTAGGATTTGAAAGTGGGGAGGGGGCAAGGCCGAAGTGGAGGCAGTCGATGGGGAAATGGGTGGTAAGCTGGTAGGAAAGGTAGCTAGGTGCGAGGGCATGAAAGGATTTGAAAACGAGAGAGAGGATCTTGAAATCGATCTGATGTACTAAATACTGTAGATGGTACTGAGGCACACCTTGAACCATTATACTGTACTACAGAAAAGTAACACACTAGTTTAGAACAAACACTCAGACGCAAAAGGTAGTGCCTCTCCTCTACCCTAGGCCAAGTGATAACCTCAATCCTCAATGAATCTATTAGCTGTAAGTCCTGATCCGACAATAATCAGGCATTCCTGTAACCCCCATAAGAAATGGAATTCAACAGTGTGATAGATGATTCCCTGCCCCCAGTGACTGGTCTACCTTTCTGAGTTCTGCTGATGAGTGTTGTCATCAGCAGTGCCCTGGAATTCTGTGGACCCGCCTGGCTCAGGATTACTGAGAACACAGAAGGCTGGTTCAATCCTGACATTTTGTTACCAAACATGTCACCTTGGAACCAGTTGAGCTCCAAGGAGACCCTGCTTACCTGTACAACGTGACTACAGTCATACAGTCAAGTGACATGATTATGTCTTTGCGATGGTAAAATGCCATTTTGGTAAACTCATTTTATGCTGCCTTTAGGACCTTACTCATTATCATTTTTCCTTTACTCTTCAATGTAAAGTATACAGGCCTATTAGGAACATGTGCTGTATGGATCCCATAACACAGAGGGATTGGGTATTAACCCTCAACTATGTAAAGATGAATGTTGCATTCCCAGCACACTTTGTAAATTGATAATTCTGCACCCAGATAGTGTTTTGACACCACCTAGAGGATTTTGGAGGCAATAACTTCTACTACCGATTGCATGATCTGAACTGCAGGTCTTTGCTATCTGATTATCTCATTTGAGCTTTCCTGGTCGAACCCGGACCGCACTGATGTCTGCCCTGTACTCCCAGGTGTTTTCAATCAGGATTAATTAAAATATATGGATTATTAAAATATGGAGATGATGTATTTTTGAATTGCATTTTTTTAGGTTCTCTCAGATATTACCAGTTTTATTGCACATTGTTGCATTAAGGGGAAGTTCACAAAGCTAGATTCCAAAAAGCCTGTTTATATTGTCTCTCTCTACCACTTCTGAAATCAGAATTATTTCCGAACCCCAGAAAGCAAGTCAGATTGTTTAATTAAAAAAACTCTGGAAAATATAATTCAGTGCATTTATGCAGTCAGCCATTAAAAAAAATCATCGTCAAACGAATATGCGTCATCAATGAATTTCATTTTAGCTTCAGTGATGATAAATTGTTACTATTAGTTATCTGGAACTTGATCCTGCAGTCCCTCTATTGTTTCTGCTTTCAAAATCTGCCTTAAAATGTATCTTTTCGACCATGCTTTCATCCACCTTCCCCATCTTCCCTTCCCTCCACCCAGTTGGAGCAATCAGTCAGCTGTGTGAAGCACTTTGAGATGTTCTCCCAATATGAAAGGTATTAAAGGTAAATAAAGAAATGTGACAGTGGTTGACCGACACGCTTGTCCACAACAATAATAATCATAATCATCTACAGCAGAGCAACCTCTTTCCCCAACCCACATCTCCCTATCTCAATAATCTCTTTTGCTGTTTACCCATACCTGATGGGAATAAAATCTCTTCTCAAACAGAGGCTTCTATCCACAATCATTTATTAAACTTATATATTTTTCAAGCTCTTTCTCACCCTCACAAACCATTATATTGTTAGGACAAAAAGCTTCTACTCCCCATACCTTGTGATTTTATGCAGATTAATTGATGAGGTGCTTTTGGAAGGAATGCAGTGATCAGAATCAAACAGTAATGTATTCCTTCAAAGGAAGAATTTGTGATTTTTGAATAAAGAAATGGTAATCAGTTCATTATTTGCCCAGTTCCAAATAAATGGTTTATTTATTCATGAGCTGGGAATAGATTTCTATTTCCTAGCTCACAATCTGACAGAATAAGAAACTGCTAACTGTTTTCTTATTCACGACTTGAGAATAGAAAGATGTTTACTCTGTTTTCTCTGTAGTTGTGAATTGAATTTTTTCCATATTGATGCACAGAGAGAGTTGTTTCCAGGAAATTATTTGAATGGGGAGTAAGTTACGATACTGATTTGTGAGTCATGCTAACAGTATTTGAGTCTGATGATGGTGATATTTGTGTAATGACATCTTAAAATAATTCAAGTTATTGTTCAAGCCAAAAAAGAATTGATTCACGACTGCAAATATATTAAGATTGGTTCAAATAAGTTACTTAACGTTTTGAAGTAAACACTGGCTCAAATGAAATCTGATGTTGATAATGAGAATCAAAGTTGCCTGATTGACGAGAATATTATAATATTCTCACATCTGGTTGCAAATAATTCTCCTTTTATGATGTTGAATGGGGAGAAAAATACCCAGCTCAAACACTGCATTTCACTTCCACTGGGTTTTGTGTTAAAACTATCAGCATGTAAAAAATACAGTTATATAACGATAATGCAGTCTCCAGCAGTTTCATTGCTGGGATAACAGGCAGCACAAAGTGACTGAAGCACAAAGCAAGAGTAGAGTACTTTATTCAGCTCGAAGACCTACTTCCAGAATAGAAGCTGCTGAAAATTGTGCTGCAGTCATGAACAGATAGGTCACAAGTAATGCCACTTTAAAATTCAGACACCTTCTTAGAATGCAGCACCCTATTGAGCAGTTCCTAATGTACTTCACACTGAACACAATGATGTTTATTTTCGGGATTTCTCTGTGGATCCCCACAGCTTTGGAATGAATGGGAAAGCGGAGCATCCATGCCGATTATACAGATGAAGCACAAGGTTCAACTCGCCATTTCATTTTATTACTATAATTTTGTTCCTTATGCACCAGCAATTGCCTGTGTTTTATTGTAGCACCATTTTGCAGTGGTGTGGAGAATTATGGCATGCCTCTAATTTAAAACATTTTGAGTGTCTTATTTGGGCAAAGTATGAAAAGTTTCAGCTGTCAATTGTAGGAATTGAGGTTTGTGAGTTTAGCATCTCACCAGAAGATTTACACATAGCTTTTTCCTGCAATTCTGATTTTTTAAAACTTTTTGCTGGGTTTTTCGCTCACAAAATATACGGTTAATTCACTTTACAGTATATTCTGTGAAGCTCTTTGCCATGTCTCAATGCCATGATGAGGAGCAATATCAAATACAAAGATTATTATTATTAACATGATTTTTATAATTTTTAAGTGGAACACGTGACTACCTGTTTGTACAACAAATTGTACAATGCTCACTGTTACCTGGGTTATAAAAAAGTAGGAAATCATCCATTGGATCATGTGTTGCCGTGGGGAGTTCAAATTATTTCTCTTAATTTTCAAACTTGTTTCAATGTAAGATGGTACATGCTGTTGAGGTCTTGTGCCAGATTGATTTTTGGATGAGAAAAATAAAAACAGGAGACGGACAATGATAATAATAATAATCCTTGCATTTGATATAACGCCTTATCACGTCTTCAAGACATCTTAAAACGCTTCACAGAATATACCGTAAAGTGAATTGACTGTATATTTTGTGGGCAAAATGTGGCAGCCAGTTGCGCAGAGCAGTGTCCCACAACAGTCATGGATTGAGTGACCAAATTATTATTATTATTTTTGAAGGAATTATTACTCCCAGAAAAGTGATCCGCCAATTGACTAACAACCGGGTTCCTACTTACCTACTGCTAGGTAAATAGAGGCGTGTGGAGTAAGAAAACGTGCCCAACATTTCACCCTACTGGGAATTGAACCCAGGTCTCTCGCTTGTGAGGCTAGTGCTCTAATCACTGAGCTACAGGACTCCACTGTATCTGTCCCTCTATTCACCATTCCCTAAATAATAATAATACTAAATAGTAAATATACTAAAGTTAATATAAGAGCTGCACAGAGGCTTATATCCATGATCAGTCCTAAATAATATTTTGTAAGGGTAGGGAAACAATCTTCTTTCCTTCTTCCTCAAAAAACATTGCTCAATATGTTGTTGCAACTTTGCTATGCATGCATGGGCTGCCACATTCGCCTACAAATAGTCACTGCACTTTATAGTTCATGCTATGACTTTCTGATGTCCTCTGGACATGAAAGGTGCGATACAAAATGCAAGGTTTATTATTAGAAATGTTATAGTGCGTATTTGTATTGACTTCTTTTTTAAACAACATAGAAATCTGTGGTTTCATAGTTAAAAGCAAATTCATCAATTTCCTTAATTTGATTAATTGCTGTATGGGCTCAGGCAAATCTTCCACACTAAGCAAAATAACATCTGATTTGTGGATTGTGCAAACATATGTGCACAGGTGCCCTCAATGATGTCATTAACAATCCCATATTTTGGTTATTATTTTTATTGGTTGTTAGTTGCATGATTAAGAGCATATTCTTTACACCTGCTAAACACAACCCACAAATGAGACACCAACACATGAAACCAACCAACTGACTGAATTGCATGCTGCGTTACCTTACTCCACAGACACTGTCTCAAGTGGTGCAAAAACAGAGATTTCCAATGCATTTGTGGAATTCTCAATCAATTGGTTTAGATATTCTTAGCATAGGGAAGGTTTTCTGGTCTGTTAGCTACCAGTCTGACCAAAAAAAAGTGATGTGAATGCTATTAACCATTGAAGAACTGCATAAGCAATTCAGCATTAAAGTAAAAAATGAATCTTTGGTAAAAGTTTCTTGAAATCTTCCATGGCTTCATTGAATTTTTTTCCAGACATGAAGGTCAGTATTACAAGGTTGACTGTCCAGCACTTTTTATTTCAAACAAATTATGCATGTTGTTATCAATTTCACCTGCAAAATACACAGAACAACACAGCCTTCCAATAGACCAGAGGCCTCTGTGATGCAAAATGCAATCTTATAGGAGTTATAGGAGTTTTCCAATCAATTTTATATTGTGAGTACTTACAAGATTTCTAAAATGTGGCTAGTTACATTTTAAGCAAAGTGATAAGTAAAGTCTCTCATTAACATTTTGGAGGGGAAGCGGACAGGATATTGGACAGTATGGCGAGTTAAGTGGTAGTGACGAATTAAGCCACGAGCAAGTTATTGGGAGTTTACTGTATTAATAATCCATTAGGTCATTGTTTCTGAAGCTAAAATGGAAATTAAATGTGGTAATGAAATATTGAAGGAGAGTTCCACAAATATTGAAGGAGAATTCTTTGTGTCACTGCTGGAATCCAGATTGGCATGCATCGTTTTTTTAAAAAGAAGAAACTCGTAAATCTAGATCTAGTAATGCCTTCAAATTATTCACCTTCTAGTCTTGCATTCCAAGTTTAACACCTGCACTTAATGCTAAACTGATTTGAGCACATTGTCTACTTTTAGGTTGGATTAGGGTTCAAAATTGACTAAGCAACATGTTGCCTACATATTGATGTATTTTTTTTAAAAATAGTGAGTTTAGATAATTCGGTGAGAATGGCAGAAGATGAAAAGTTATCAGAAATGCAAGTTGGAATATTCTTGATGTAGAAATTCATAAATAAATATAATTTGTGATAATCTGACCATTTATGTTTATCCAAAGCTGTTGTTTATTTTACGTGTACGTTTTGTTTTACAGGATTTATTTAAAATGTTGCAATATCTTTAAAGTATTGTTTAAAATCCAAGTAACAATGGAACATATTTATAATAATATTTAATAATAACACATTTAAAATTGCAAATGACATAGAGCACAATGATAAATTAAGCTACAGTTGCAAATTTACACATAGCATAAGTAAAGTATTTGTTGCTTCCATAATACAGAAAAAACAAGGTTTGTTCACAAGCTGTATAAATACTTTAACTTTATTATGTTTTATACTTGATGTGGTCAAACTGGAGTGTCCAGAATATAATTGTGCTGTTTGTACACTCCCAAATTGTACACTAGGTGGAGTTCAATACACAGCATCACTGTTGTGAATCTTTGTGGAAACATGTTGGGAGAAAACATAACATGGTTTAAGGCACTTAAACCACTTGGAGTGTCTATTTATTCTTGCATCATGTTCTACTTGAAGGACATTACATAATTGCAAATTGGTGTTTTGGGGAATGAATTTGGGGTCTATTTTGTTGAATTCTTTGAATGAGCTTCTTTAATGAAGAATCTGAGTTGCTCAACTATCTGTAGCTCATGTTTTTAGACTTTGATTTTTGGAGTAGAATTCCTGTTGTTTGAATGGGATTCTGGTATGTAACACTTCTTTATTCAACAATCCAGTTAATAAATGATACAAATACTGTTTATTTGTTTTGCAAGCTACACGTGTTTAGACATGGTGGTAAATCTGTGCAGATTTAACAAATACCATTTTACAATGATGTTTAGAATGAAGTTTCCCTTAGGTTTCACGTACTACGAATCAACAAAAAAATCTTTCCCAGACTACTCTGAATACTGTTATGGAACCTTTTGCTAGTTGGTGTAGAAGAATATTCAGTACTGACTTTTTTTTATTGTCCATGAAATGGATCTCCTTGCCCAATTTCATAATCTCGCTTAGATCACCCAGCTCTTATCAGAAAACTCGCTTTAAGTGAAGTTATTGGTGTGCAATCCATATATAATACTACTGTCAATGGTGCAATGCGAAGGTGCACCAATAGGTTGTGCCATTGGTCTGCTGTTTAATGAACCATCAGACTGTCTTGCATCTTTGCTTACACAGAAACCACATTCATTGAAGTGAGCTTTGCATTGACAAATTGCGTTTGAAGTAAATGCAAATAAAGATGACAGGTGATCTGTATAACTTTGAATTATTACTCACAAGAGATCAATTATGAGCCACACATAGTACTGGTAATTTTATGACTTGTGCTATTTACAAATCGACAGTGACCTTGCAGTTCTTCATTATGAATTTTTAAGTAAGACGGTGCATATTTCAGTTTCGTTTCCTTGACAGTGATTTATCAAAGCCGGGCACACACAAAAACGAAACAACAACATATTTGCATAAACTCTGTGAAGGAAAATCAATTCACTAATCTGGGGTTAGGTTCAATTGCATAGAGGTGATGGTCTTTCTCAGTTCATTTATACATTCATAGTTAAGTGGTATTAATAAATGCAAAGAATATTAGGAGTTTGTCAGCAGGTGGAGAGAGATACCAGAGTGTTATAATAAGAGATTGTATTAGTCACAGTAAAACATTCAGCACAGTTAAGAATGTAATATGATACCAAGTCTTCTAACTTTTCAATTTATGATTGTACCAAAAACTAGTTGGTCAAAAACTGAGGCCCTCCTGATTGGCTCGCGTCAGCGCCTCCGCACCTCAGGCGCTGACAGCATCAGCATCCAAGGCTACATTCTCCACCTCTCAAATAATAATAATAATAATAATAATCCTTGCATTTGATACAGCGCTTTTCACGTCGGGAGGACGTCCCAAAGCGCTTCACAGAACACACTGTAAAGTGAATTGACTGTATATTTGTGGGCGAACGCGGCAGCCAATTGCGCACAGCAATGTCCCACAAACAGTCGTAGATTGAAAAATGACCAATTTAATTATTGTTTTTGTTTTTTTGGAGGGATTATTATTAGGCGTGTGGAGTAAGGAAACTTGCCCAAGGTTTCGCCCTGCCTGGAATTGAACTCAGGTCTCTCACTTGCAAAGCGAGTGCTCTAACCACTGAGCTACAGGACTCCACAAAGCCAGTCAGGAACCTCGGCGTTCTGTTCAACCCTGAGCTGTCCTTTCTTCCTCATATCTGCGCCACAACTGGCACCGTCTTCCATCACCTCTGGAATATCGCCAGACTACGGCACTACCTCACCCCTCACGCTGCTGAAGCTCTGGTCCACGCCTTTATCACCTCAAGGCTGGACTATGGGAACTCTCTCCTCGCCGGCCTTCCCGGCATCTCCCTCCACAAGCTGCAGGTCATTCAGAACTCTGCAGCTCGTGTACTGTCCCGCACCAGGCTTCGCAACCACATCACTCCTACCCTCGCTCGCCTCCACTGGCTCCCCGTTCCCCAGAGGATCGAATTCAAGATCCTCATCCTCACCTACAGGGCGATTCACGGCCTTGCTCCCTCCTACCTCTCCGACCTACTATCCCCCTACTTACCTGCCCGTACCCTCCGTTCCTCTGGCTCCGGTATGCTCCACATCCCCCGCCCTAACCGCCCTACCATCGGTGGCCGGGCCTTCAGCCTCTCAGCCCCTAGGCTCTGGAACTCCATCCCCCAGTGCCTTCTCCTTGCTTAGTGTTTCATCTTATTTTTGGTTACCTTCTAAGGTCCACTGGTGTGAACATTGACTTCAACAACTTCAGAGCTTAGCTGATTCCCCAATGTTTTCACTCCATTCCCCAAGATACTTCATTATTTTCTGCTATTTTACTCATCCCTGTGATTCTCTTGTGCCTGTATATTGGACATCTGCCTGTTATTACCTTTGTATCATATTCAGCATTGTAATTCGTCCCTTTCATCCATTTCCAATGATCCATAATTGGCTAATTACCATTGGGTGTCACTTGCTTGTCTCTTTGTGTGTGTGTGTGTTTGCGTGTAGTTGGTGGATTTTAATTGTTTTCTTGATCTTACCCTCCTGAATTATATAACCATGTTTTTAATCCACAAAAGCATTCAAACAATTAACCCATCATCCTATTTCAAGTGGTAATGAGAAAACTGTGCATTTTCAGTATTTTCTGTTTTAGTTTTAGTTTTAAAGGTGGCCGGACCTTCAGCCTCTCAGCCCCTAGGCTCTGGAACTCCAACGCCCAGTGCCTTCGCCTTGCTTCCTCCCTTTCCTCCTTCAAGGCCGGTCTCAAGACCTTTCTCTTTGACCGTGCCTTCAGCTCCCCTCTCGACTCTCTACCCCCTCCTCGCTCCCTCGCTTCCCTCCCCTCACCCTGACCACTTCCCCCCTGCTCAGGTCCTGACCCAACTGTACAGCACCTTGGGACGTCCTCCCGATGTGAAAGGCACTCTATAAATGGAATCTTGTTGTTGTTGTTAGTTTTATATATTCCTGTGTATATCAAAGAAAACAACTGTTCATTGTCTTTGATTATGGATTTTGCCCATAAAATGTACAGTCAACTCATACAGTATATTCTGTGAAGTGTTTTGAAATTTATCAATGATGTGATAAGGAGCTATATCAAATGCAATTATTATTAGATATCACCTGATTTTGTTAACTTGTATTTCCTTGTATGTGACATATTTCCACCAAGACAAAATGCTGACAAACCTTTCAGAGTGTGTGTGTATGTGTGTGTGTGTGTATATATTATATAGACATTCACACTGTGTTTTAGACATAATAGGAGCTGTAGAATGAGGTGTGGATCTGTGATAGATTGTCTTGTTTTAGGGCATTGTTACTGATTTGGAATTGGACTGTTGATTCCCTGGGTACTAAACTCTTAATCTCCACTGTTAATGAGTTCTGAGGCAGACACAGCCCTAAACAAAGTCAATGCATCAGGTAAATTGACATGAATGTCTCTTTGGACAATGGATCTGTTACTTTATTATCAGATTAACAGGTTGAATGAAAATGGATGAGGATTCAGAGACTTACCAGAGAGTTGCCAAATGTAATCACTGAATATTACAAAAAATCTGGTTAGAACATTGCAACGAAGGAGAATAATATAATAATCAGATAATAATCCTTGCATTTGATATAGCGCTTTTCATGTCTTCTCAATGTCTCAAAGTGCTTCACAGAATAGACTGTAAAGTGAATTGACTCTATTTTTGTGGGCAAAATGCAGCAGCCAATTGCGCACAGCAGTGTCCCACAAACAGTCATGGATTGAAAATGACCAATTTATTATTGTTTTGTTTTGGAGGGATTATTATTAGGCGTGTGGAGTAAGGAGACTTGCCCAAGGTTTCGCCCTGCCTGGAACTGAACCCAGGTGTCTTGCTTGTTTCATAATGTATTTACTGTGATAATTATTTTCATCTGATAACTATTGCTGGTGATAATTATCACATCAAATATTATCAGTTTTCTAATGTATCTCTAATATGTCATATTGCTACTCATTTTTAATATCATAATATGGTCTACGTCATGCATTTTATGTTAGAGGACATAAATCTTAAATAGCTTGTGGTAGGTCTAATAGGAAATTTAGGAATAACTTCTTCATGCGGAGGTTGGTGAGAATGCAAAACTTGCTGGTAGAAATTGTGGTTGAAGCAAACAAGATCAACAAGATGTATTTATGAGCAAAAATGATGTGTACATGAGGGAGAAGGCAAGGGAAGAGTATAATTGAGGTGAATAGGAGGGGTGGGGGCTAAAGTGGAATACTGTATAAACACCCTTACAGACAAGTTGGGCTGAATGGCCTGTTTCCGTGCCATATGTAAGCAAAAAAATATATAATTTTATTTGTACTGCTGTTGGCCATACATTTCTGTCAGTCAGTTTGTAAAATTATTGTCAAAGTAGCCCAGGTTACAGTCTTACCCCAACTGATGTGAAATTATAATAGAAACTGGTTGGAAATGAACACAAATGTATTCAAAATTACCAAATCTAGATGCCTTTGTTTCCCGTCACAATTTAATGGCAGCAGTTTGGTTCAAACTGATTGCAAATAGCAATAAAATTGCACATTTTGTTCCCAGACTCAAAGTTTCAATCGCAGCAGCTCAGTTGAAACCGTTTTCACATTGTAATAGGTTGGCTGAGGAAGGTACACATCTTTCGCATCACAGTTTCAATCCTAGTGGTTCCGTTCAATCCATTTGCAAACTGTAATGACTTGGCAAACCCCTCAGATTTATTTCACAGCCATTAAGGTTTCAGTGACAGTTCAACCTGGTTTCACCAGAGTGACTTACAGTATTGAGATTTTGTTTAAACAAAAAGTATTCTGTTTCTGAATGAAATTCATCCAGAGAAAAACACAAGTCAATAACTGTCGATGAATGACCACAACCGTGGTTGTTCATGGAATCATTTCAGCAAAGTCGATTGAGATTTCAGTGTACGGAGTCATTGGTCTTTTCAAGACTTCAATGTTACTGCAATTCTTTTCACTTCAGTTGACAAATTGGAGTTTGTTTAAAAACAATCTCGGCACATTTGTATTCCCACCTGATACAGCTGACACCTGATGGCAACATTTGCTAATGTTAGTTACGTCCCCTGACAACTTGGTCATACTCCACAACATCGTCTCCAGTGTTATCAATTTCATCTTCTTCGCTGCAATTTTTTCTTTCAGTTTTCCCAAAGCTTTGCTATCACGAGCCAACTGAACATGTCCTCATGGGTCTTGAATGGTTGGGTTCTGCATATTTATTGCGAGGATCAAAGAGAGTGGCACAGTTCCAGAACACAAGGACCTGTGGTATCAGATTACTGCAGGATGATGTCTGCCATTTTATTTTTTCGATGTCAATTTTAGTTTGAAATTGCTGAACTGTTTCTTCATATTTTTTATTTCAAAACATGACAGCAATCCACACAACTGTTTCATTCTGTCACTCATTTTCCGACTAGCTGCACCAGAAAGATTGATGAGCAATGTCAATTTGACAGTCAAAATGTGATTCATTCTATGAACTACAAGCCCACTTTTGTCCAGTTGTTCATGATTGGGGACAGTCTGTTCTATAACAAAGTGTCAGGGTCACATCCAATGACGGATGACCAACAAGTATTAGATTCAGCTCTTGAATCTTTACAGCAGTGACAGAAGTCCTTAGAAATACTATTAGGTATTGATGGGCATGGTTCAATATCATGGTGAATGATTTATAGAAATAAAAAGAGCCATCTTATGGATGCAACTTTGCTGCTACCTTTTCCTTTTTTGGGATACTATATATATATATATATTGAACATTTTGTACTGATATTGATTTTACGTGCATGTTTGAAAATTGCCCAACTTGGCGCATTTTTGTAAGCTTTTAGTGAAGGATCAATTTTGATAGAACTGAAATGAGACCCTGCTGTCATGTGGATGTGCTTTATTTCTTGATCTTTTCTTACATCAGTCAGGGGACTGTTTTCCTCATTTGCTCTGTTGAATCACTTGTTCCAGTACCTGTCCATATCTGACCATACCCCGCTGAGCTCTTAGGATTTTTAGAGCAACAGGAGCCCAGTTTCCTGCCACAGTTGATGTATTTGGGAGGAAGCACACACATGTTGGTCTTGTGGAAAAAATATATTTGTATTTTGAATGTTTAGTGTATATATAACAAGTGTGCATGTGTTTTGTAGTTATTTATGCAGGCCCTTTAATTGAACTATTATTGAACTTCTCAGCCAGTTCAACTATTTAAAACGCTATCTAAATTATTTTTAATGTGGACTCGTGAACAAGTATTGTACATATCTTCCTTCATGGCTGTTTGTGGCACACTGCTGAGCATAAATCGGCTGCTGCGTTTCCTACAAAATACACAGTCACTACACTTTAAAGTAAATCCTGTAAAGCACTTTGAGATGCCCTCCCGAAATGAAAATATTTCTAATTGAAGCATAAATATCAAAGAATCCTAACCAGGACAGCTGATCTTTGTCTTTTTGGAGGATCGGGATAACGTTAGATTGGATTGTAAATGGCTGCATTTCGTTCCCTGGCAACAATAATGTTTTCAAAAGCAAATTGTAGTCATCAGCTTGCAGCTCTCAGCACCACACACTAAATGCTCAGGATGTGATAGTGAATTTTGATCTACAAAAACATTGCTTTCCCTGCCAGAAATATCAACTAGTTGGGGCTTAGCTAGTTGCATTTAGTATAGAATCTATCATGTAGTGAGACACCAAAAAGTGCTTCACATAATTTTATGGTGAAGTGTAGTGACTGTGTGGTTTTGTAGGTGAATACAACAGCCAATTTTTGCATAACCATGTTCCACAAACAAGGCACAAAATGAGTAACCAACTTTTTATCTTGGGAGATTTTTGGCCAGGACAACAACAACAACTTGGATTTATATAGCGCCCTCCCCTCCGGACGGCGTCTCAGAGCGCTTCACAGTAATGGATCCCGGGGCCGAGCCAGGGGGAGGGGGAAGAAGGTGTCCAAAGGCGTGAAAACAAAACACCAGGAGATGCTCATGGGATCTCATGATCTATTTCACTCTATCAGTGTCCTTTCCAAGTCCAGTCAAAATTATTTATTATGATGGACAATGTTCTGTCAAAAGACATTTTCCTTCATCTGTAAACTGTTATTGGAAAGGCCTAGAAAATGGCAGATGCTCTTAAATTTCTATTTGCATTTCTTTTGTAGAGTGATAAAAATAGTTTTCATTGGATTAAAAACTTTCTCTTTCCTTAATCTACGATCCTAACAATTTTAAAAAACTAGGATATAGATAAATGCCTGTTAAAATCATTGCTACTGATTCTGTGGCCAATCTAGTGTCCTCTGCAAAATGATAAAAATCTACACATTCCTGCAAATTGCTCATTGAAAAATAAGCAACTTCAGTTGTGTGCTTAAAGAATGTCTGTGCTGTCTGCTTGCCTGCAGCAATATTTTCCAGTATACCTTAGAGACATAATGGTAAATATATTAGCCTGAGGTGTCCTACAAACTACAGTGAAGAATGGTTTCCAATTACCAACAAAATTACCTCTCTATTGTTAATACAGACCACTTAACAATGATTTCATTGTATTGACTTAATAAAGGTACATTCTTAACAGATAAAGCTATGCTTTCTTTCATTGTTTTTCGAAGATCTGTGTTTGAGAAAATTACAGAGGAACTTTGGGTCATTTCTCTGCCCCTTTTATGTTCTGAGACATTATTGATCTCGATGGATCGGTTGAAGTGTGTACAAAACAAGTGAAGTTGGAGGTTTGCCAAGACAGCTCAAATGTGACGTTACTATTTCACCAAATTGATTTCTACTATTGAATCATGATATGGCTATGAAAAACAAAGCATTAGGAATATCTGGCATTTTTCTAATTATTTGTTTTATTGTTTCACAATCTGCTTCTGTTTCTTCAGGACCTGCTCAGACAATGTTTTAGCAGATGGTCTTGCCGTTTGGTGAAACTCCTGTTTAAGACTTATGAGACCAAGGAGCAGTGGTGTGCAGCCTGTGTTATTTTTTTTCACTTAGTCTGCAACTTGATTTACTGACAGTATTTTAGCTAAAGATCCTGGCATTTGCTTTTTTTAAGTGTGTTCAATTATTTTTCTAATTTTCACCCCATTGGCACATGCCTTTCTGCTTTTGGTCTAGCCTCCTCTTGCTGGGATACAAATCTACATGTACCTGTTGCCCTCTGATACTCTATGCAACTGCCCATTGTTTGTGTGTGAGCCTTGGCAGTGAATGTCTGTTATAGTGTGCTGGTGATGGACTATGAACAGGAACCCTGGCTGATTTCCCCCTCCCTAACCCTGGGAAAGCCCAGGTCAATTTAGCCTCCCATGCTGCCAGGCAGAGACCAGAAAACTCAACACAGATTTAAACCAGTATTTCACATAACTCAAAAGATATTTGCTCCAATCCAGACGTCTGATATACAGCAGTGAATGTGTATCAGTTTAGTCCTTGAACACAATGAATTTAAAAAATTAAAACATTTTAATTTAAAAATTCCTCATTTTCAAAATCCTAAATGTACTAATATTGCAATGCATTTTACCTTCATACGTTTTACAAACAAAACACAGTACAAATAATTCTTGTAGGATCACTGCACCAATTTTGAATCTATGACCTAGGTTTAGTTAAATCAATTCTGATTAAAATTCTGTGCAGACCCAATACTCCACAGAGACAAGAGATGAATGGCAGCCAAGTGGACTGAGGAGAATAGCATGCTAACAAATGAGATCCAAGCTCTTTCCGGAGAATGGAATAAATTACTTCACCAACTGTGTCGGAGTAATATGTTAAAGAAGGCAAATGAAATCCAAGCTAATGTAATATCTGTTCTGGTACAGTAAGTGGCTAAGCTTTACTTAAAACAAACATGGACTGCAATTTTGTTTTCATATGCGAGTTTCAATGCACGTGATCCTTAACCTTCACTCTGATGGTGCCAAGAACTTCTATTTGGCTTTGTCCCTACATTACTTCCTTCTACAACATTGATTCTGCACGTTGATAAATACACAGATTTGTAACTTACTTAAATTATTTGGTTATAAAACTAAACAACCGCTGCAAAGATAAGAGAATATTCGGGCAATGAGCCATTGCTGCTGAAAGCTTCATTTACAAAGGTTTAGGTTTCAGTAAAGGGTCTAGTTATCTAAGGCAAAGGATATTAAGAAAGGGAGTTTCTCTTGGATCCTGGCAAACAATCCATAAGATGAATTTGATCATTCTGTTCAAAACTATTTGTTAAAAATTGCTGTCCACAAATAGCTGCTACATTCACCTACAATTACAATTACTACACTTTACATAAATCCTGTGAAACTCTTTGAGGCATTTTGATAAGATGCTGCATCAAATACAAGGTTTATTATTATTAGTCACCACTTGATACTGTAGATTTTCAGCATTGCTGGTGAGTGTAACTGTTAACAGATGACTCAATTTCTTAGTCTGCATATAGATGGAAAGATTCAATCTTGGTCTTGGACATTTCTTAATGAATATTGTGATGTCCCTAGACAAAAAATGATTGACCTACAGGTTCTAAAATTTAAACACTTTGAAGTGGTTTGTTTCTTAGATTCATTTGTATGCATAACAATCCTTTGCTTTGGCAAGATCTAACAAGCCAAATTTTAGATGAATATATCAGGCGTAGGGTGTGGATGAAAGGTATCTAATTTTCTTAATAAAGTTTTCCAACCAGTCAACTGAAGTGTAAAATGCTTAAAAGAGATTTGTCTCCTCCCCACCCTCCCTAGAGCGTATAGCTTTAGATATTTCTTACTGTGTGACATAAGCTCAGTCATTGTCAAAATGTGGAGTCCTGTAGCTCAGTGGTTAGAGCACTCGCTTTGCAAGCGAGAGACCTGAGTTCAATTCCAGGCAGGGCGAAACCTTGGGCAAGTTTCCTTACTCCACACCTAATAATAATCCCTCCAAAAAACAAAAACAATAATAAATTGGTCATTTTCAATCTATGACTGTTTGTGGGACATTGCTGTGCCCAATTGGCTGCTGCGTTCGCCCACAAATATATATACAGTCAATTCACTTTACAGCATATTCTGTGAAGCGCTTTGGAACATCCTCCCGATGTGAAAAGCACTATAACAAATGCAAGGATTATTATTAAAACAGAATTTTTAATTGTTATTTCCCACCGTCTTTATAATTGTGCAGCGAGTATTGAGTTATGTGACAAATAAGCTGCTATAAATGTATAGCATCTTAATATTTCAAATTTTCTTAAATTGTGCTTATTTTTCTTTCCAATATTCTAAATGATTCTCTTGTGAAATAAGTTGAATCAGACTAATGTTCAGAATCCCTGAGCTGTACAACTTGTCCACAAAATGAATTTTGACTACAAGTCATAACCTAAAACAAAGAGGCTGATCTTGTTTCATAATGATTGTTCGCTAAAGATTTCATCTTGTCCCAAATCAGATTACAAAGAGTCAGACGTGATACGCAGTTCTCTTTGCTGAAGGTATGGAGCCACCTAGAGCAACAAGCTAGTCCTTTTGATAGAAGATTTTCTGAATCATTTTGAAGGTATAGTCACACATGCATGTTGGGTTACCTGATATCAGTGATACACTCAATATAACTCTAGTTCAACGATGCAAGTGACACAATAACTACAGTTTCAACACATCAAAGATACCATTAGCAACCCTGGAAAGTAAATAAGATTAAAAACTAAGTCCCCCACCTCGCTCACCCCACCATTGGTGGGCGGGCCTTCAGCCACTCTGCCCCCCACCCTCTGAAACTCCATCCCGCAGTCCCTCTACCTCGCCCCCTCCCTTGCCTCCTTCAACAACAACAACTTAGATTTATATAGCGCCCTCCATGCCGGACGGCATCTCAGAGTGCTTTACAGTAACGGATCCCGGGACTGAGCCAGGGGGAGGGGGAGGACCAAAGGCGCAGTCGAAAATTTTCAGCAGAGACCTGAAAATGGGAAGAGAGGGGGCGAGACGAAGGGAGTGAGAAAGGCAGTTCCAGAGCCTTGGGGTATAATGGCTGAAAGCACGGCCGCTAACGGAGGACTTGGGAGATGAGGAGGAGGCTAGACCCGGAGGAACGAAAGTAATAGGTACTGTTTTGAGGAGCGAGGAGGTCAGAGAGGTAGGGGGTGCAGAGGAGTGCAGGGACATGAATACAAGGTTGAGGATCTTGAAATCGATCCTCTCTGGGATAGGCAGCCAGTGCAGTCTGGCAAGGACTGGGCTGATTTAAGTGCTCTGAGACGCCGCGTGGAGGGCGCTATGTGAATCCAAGTTGTTGTTTTTGTGATCGGCGAGCGGAGTTTCGTGCGGGTGAGAATACGGGCGGCAGAGTTTTGAATGATTTAGATTTTATGGATGGTAGTGGATGGGAGATCGGCAAGGAGGGCGTTAGAGTAGTCCAACCGAGAAGTGACAAAGCCATGGACCATGGTTTCAGCGGCTTTTGGGGAGAGGTATTGGCGGAGACGGGCGATGTGTCGGAGGTGGAAGAAAGCGGTGCTGGTGAGGGACCGGATGTGGGGGAGGAAGGATAATTGGGTGTCGAACCTGATGCCTAGGTCGCGTCCGGATTCGGAGAGTTTTATGGGGAGGTTAAGTAGGTGGAGGAGGTGAGAGCCGTGAGATTTTAGACGGTGACGAGAGCCGAAGGGTGTGGCTTCCATCTTGTCAACGTTCAGCTGAAGGAAGTTTGCGCTCATCCAGCTCCTGAGATCTGACAGGCAGGCTGACAGAACATCAGGGGACTGGGGGTCTCAAAGAGAGGTGGAAATGTACCCCATGTCTGCGGATGACATCCCCAAGAGGGAGCATGTAGATCAGAAAGAGGAGGGGGCCAAAGATGGATCCTTGGTGTACCCCGCAGGTGACCGGGTGAGAGCGTGAGGAGAAGTCATTTGTGCAGATGTACTGCTGGCGGTTTGTGAGGTAGGACTCAAACCGGGCGAGTGCGGTCCCATTGAGGTGGATGACGGAGGAAAGGCGGTGAAGGAGGATGGCATGATCGACTGTGTCGAACGCGGCGGAGTGGTCCAGGAGGACAAGGAGGCAGAGGGAGCCCTGGTCACAGATAGAGAGGATGTCATTTA
This sequence comes from Callorhinchus milii, assembly GCF_018977255.1. Taxonomy (NCBI): domain Eukaryota; kingdom Metazoa; phylum Chordata; class Chondrichthyes; order Chimaeriformes; family Callorhinchidae; genus Callorhinchus; species Callorhinchus milii. The sequence continues at coordinate 11,564,629 of NW_024704750.1, read as the reverse complement.
TGACTTTCACAAACAAGACCTGTCTCAAGACCCTCGTCTTTGACCGTGTCTTCAGTCACCCTCCTTCTCCCCTCTCCCGCTGTCCTCCAACTGCTATGATCCTGACCTCCAGCTCGGGTCCAAAACTTTGATTGTCCAGTGCCTTGGGCCATCCTCCCGAAATGAAAGGCGCTATACAAATGTTGTGTGGTCGTTGTTGTTCACAGTAACATCCAGTGAAGCACTTTGAGACTTTTGCCTTATTGCACTCCCAACAGTTTATTATTTGAACTTTTATTAGCACTGCTTGGTACTGCCAAACACCATGTAATATAGTGCCTTATGTATAGCCAATAGGAAATATCATCATGAGTTAACACCTTTGGGGAATTCTATTGTTAAAAATGGTTGTGCTTTTCTGCAAAGTGCTTCATTCTTCACACCTCTTCAGATTGATAAACTGTTAACTGTAGCAAAAAGGTGATGCGATAACACAAGAATGTTTTGTAACTACTTGAATATTTATGCAGTGAATGACTGATGAGGGGTGACCAGGTATACAAAAGAAACCGAAACATTGTCATAAGAAAGCTTGATTTTGCATCAGAAAAACGATTGCTCAGCAAGCAGAACTAGATCAAACATTATTTCCCTCTTTCACGATGTGCGCAAAGCACTTGATAAAGCAAAATCTGCATGACCTTTCATTCAGGCTATTTACATCACTGCTTCAGACTGGCGTATCTGCAACAAGTGGATATCTACTGCTTCAACATTATAAAGATTCACTGACAGCTGAAAGACCTTTTTGTTGTATTTGATATGCATCTCTATGTATATTAAAAATGAATTTGGATAAAGGGCCCAAGCCTGAATCTAAAACTTTACCTGATTTTATATATTTTTCTCAGTTAGATATGGCTTTGTCTGCTGTTGCTTTTTCTAGGATTTTCTGGGCAGGTTTCCAACGTTTTGTTTTCTTTTTATTACAAAAGCTATTTCTGGTGAAAAGGAACCTATGCTTTATAAATTCAAGACTACCTGCAAACATTTAATCAAATACTGTAGAACAGGACTCCGAAAGATGACCAACATTAGTTTTGACAATTAATATTGTTGAAAGTCACTGGGAAGACTGGTGTGTTAAATAAATGCAGTAAATCAGGTACTGGGCATCTAAATGGTGCAGCGACCTCTTTTTAAACCTTCGAGCAGTGGGGTTTGCAGGGGCTTGTCGGTGTGATTAAAAATGAACCTGAAACTTTTGAACCGTACTTGCCTGTGAAGAAAAATAACTTTTTGTTAACAGACAGTAGACCTCAATAAAGATGCTGAGATTAGAACTGTGCCCATTGTTTTTAGTTTCCTTTTTTTCCTCTGTTGATAGTGTTTACTCCTTTATCCCTCTGCTGGGGGCATGTTTCTATGCATGCTAAGTACCTTCTGGTCTCTGGCCTGAGTATCCTATTATTCTGTGTGAGTCTTGACCATGAATACTGGCAAGTTATTTGACAGGTGGGGGAATGACAATAGGGAACATGGTAGGTAACATTGGTGTCTGTGAATTTAAAAATGAACTGGGAACTTCTGAACTAGGCTGCAAAGGCTGGTAGTATTGGAAGCCATTCACAGGAAATCAATGCAGTAAATCAGGTACTGGGCATCTAAATGTGCAGCAACCCCTTTTTAAGCTTTCGAGCAGGGGGGTTTGCAGGGGCTTGTCGGTGTACACAGGAACCATTCACTCGGAACATATTTCAGTCCTCCTGATTGTCAGTATGATCAACAAGTGAATGTGCAACATGAATTCCTCCTAATACAGTACCAACCTGCTAATTCTTTCCGGTGCTGCATTTCCCTTTACCACCTACTTTTCCTCCCTTTCCTCTTTCTCCCCCACCCACTCTTCCCACCCCCCCTCCCCCCACACACACACTCTCTCCATCTTTGCTAATCTGAATTACTTGCTGTCAGTATTTTTTATATAAACATGTTAAATTAATTGCAAATGCGCATGATTTAAAGGAAATTCTGATGTGGTTACACATTCATTAATTATCCTTCTGCCTCAATAACATTTTAGGTGATCAGGTCTCAAAATAATCCAGGGATTTAATTCTATAGTCAAACTTGGAACATAATAGTTCATTTTATTTCATTGAAACAGTCTTTTTTTTAAAAAAACTGCAGGAAGCTGGTGATTAAACACAAGACCAAGTCCAGCATTTGCAATTTAACTTTATTTCAGCTACTTTTTTTCCTCACTGGGGAATGTGAAAACTTTTGTGGTACATATATTTTGTAATTTGTCAACCATATGTAGCAATTTGAATGGTAACCTACCTCAGATTGGACCATGAGGCATTAGGATTGAGAAGGCAGATCAATGCTTCTGGATGTATCACAACAGTAGAACAAGAGGACATGGGTTATGTCTAGTAAACTTGCAGGATTTTCTGGTTTGCGGAGGGAGGCAAATTGAAAGATATCTTACCCTACTCTGAAGAGGATATCAAATCACTGCTGCCATTCCATCACTGTAACATCTAATTATAACCTTGGCTGCCGCATTTTGCCTACAAAATATACAGTCAATTCACTTTACAGTATATTCTGTGAAGCGCTTTGAGAGATCTAGAAGATGTGATAAGGTGCTATATCAAATGCTAGGATTATTATTATTCACAGTGCAGGGGATCCCTGCTATTGCAGGAGTCCCCAGTTAAGCTACTACCTACTGTGCATGTCATTAATATCCAGGAAATTGCTACTTTTATTGTGTGATCAAGAAAATGGTAAAACGCACTGGAAAAATGGCCACAAAATTTTTTCAAAAAAATGTTGATTGTTTTCTAAGTATTTAAAATATAGTGAACTGAAATATCAACTAGAAAACTGGTGCATCTTAAAAATTTAAGGTGCCGAATAATTGTGCAAAGCTCAAAGATTCAGTCATAACTTGGAAGCTGGTTGTTTTCAAGAACTGGAAAACTTTGCACAGAGGATCCTTCTGAGTCTTCTTCTCTGAAGACTGAAGCTCCCTAACTTGGTCCATATGAAACCCAATACCTGCTTCCTTGACCCCATCCCTACCCCTCTTCTTACCTCCCAGATCCACTATCTTGCCCCTCAACTCACAGACATCATCAACCTTTCTTTGTCCACTGGCACTGTTCCCTTTATAAACAGCCGTTATCACCCCCATCGTCAAAAAAAGCTTTCCCTGGACACATTCCTGCTCTTCAATTATCACCCATCTCCAAGGTCGTGGAACGATTTGTTGCTTTGCTCTTTCCTCTCCTGCCATTCCCTCTACGAACCCCTTCAATCGTGTTTCTGTGCTGCCCACAGCACAGAAACAGCTTTGGTCAAAGTGACAAATAACATTTTGTCCATCTGTGACCAGGGCTCCCTCTGTCTCCTCATCTCCTCGACCTCTCTGTTGTCTTTAACACCATTGACAACTCCATCCACCTCCACCCCATCTTCTCTCACCTCAACCTTCATGATTTTGTCCTTGACTGGATCAGATCCTACCTTTCACATCATCCCCGCTTTATCTCCACAAATACAATTTACATGTAAACAGCATCTTTCACATGGGGAAAATGTCTCAAAGTGCTTAAAAGATGCCTTTAACTCTGCAGTTACTGAGGTGTGGGAGGTGAGAGTATCTCCCAAGTACCTGCCTTTCAGATAGTGCTCACCAGCAATATCCCAATGTATAATGTCTCTTCGGCACACATAGATAAATATTTTAGTTTTTAATATCTTTTTCTCCAGGGGAAAATGTAAACGGGAGAGAAAAAAACAAACATTACTGTGCTTTGCAGTGAGAATGATGCCCAGTCAGTCTTACGTGTAACCTTAGAACCACAGAAGTTGTGGTTGTGGAGTCCTTTAGCCTTGCAAGCGAGAGACCTGGGTTCGATTCCCAGCAGGGTGAAACCTTGGGCAAGTTTCCTTACTCCACATGTCTGATAATAATCCCTCAAGAAAAAACAATAATGATTTGGTCACTCAATCCACGACTGTTTGTGCGACACTGCTGTGCACAATTGGCTGCCGCATTTCGCCCACAAATATACAGTCAATTCACTTTACAGTGTGTTCTGTGAAGCACTTTGAGATGTCTAGAAGATGTGAAAAGCGCTAAATCAAATGCTAGGATTATTATTTATTTTTAGAAGTTATATGTTTAGAGGTGCTGTTCTATTTATCTCTAAAGGCTGAATCGATTGGGATTTGGATCCAGAACTTTAGGTCCTAATTCTGGTGCTCGACCAACTGAGCTACGAGAACATCATCTGCTATTCTGCGACGTTCCTGTTATTTTGTCGTCTATTGATCAGCAGCCTTAGATTTCAATATATTAACCTGTTAGGTCACTTATCTTACAGATGCTTGTCTGCTGTTGCTATGCTGCTCTGCATAGTGTCTGGACTCCACAGACAACACTTCCCTTGGTACAACACTGTTTCCTTGGCTCCTGAAAATAGCGTTTATCTGAAGGGGGAGCAGTATTTGTACCAGAATGATTGTGCCCAGTTTTAAAACAAGGAGGACAATAAGAGGGGTTTGTGGAGTCCACAATATGGTAGGTTTCTGTGCGCTGTGGAATAAGTAGGCTTGAGCCACAAAATAAGCTATCCTTCTTCCATGCTTTCTTGCGTTTAGATTTACCACCTTAAGGCCATTTGCAGATGGTTAATTTAGGTTGCAAATTTTCCTGGTGTGGGTGTATTTTTGTGTGACTTATTTCAAAATATCGGATATTGGGATTTTTTAATCAAACAGGCCAGCGTAGAGAATGTGAATGGGAGTTTAGCAGGAAATGGAGAAGCAGAAACTGAGGCAGGAATCTGTGTTTCAATGATTTTACGTGACCTGCTCTTTGTGCAACTCTCCATTTGTGTCGTGTGAATTCATGTATTTGGAATTCCTGTTACAGTAGTAACTGGGACAGAACAGCTTCCTCACTATCAGTTAGCATTTTATGGGGCAATACCTCTTGTTTCGCCATATATTCACAGGAAAAGAAGAAAGCAATGCGGCAGCAGCGTTTCCCATGGCAACGAGATGCCATTCAGCTCCTTTTCGGCTGCCGATGGTGAGGCAGTTCCCTTGTTTTTGTGCAATCTGAAAGGCATTTATTGTTCCAGATTCAGGAGGAAAGGGAAGCAGGGAAACGAATGAGACGAGATGGGAATAACAATCAGAAGTGAGAGATAATGATTCCAAATACGTTCTTTTTGTTTAAAAAAAATCAATAAACTATTAGAAACATGCTAAAAATGCTATGCACGTCCTTTCCTCCATTATCTATCAATGATATTTGCCTGCTTTTGTATCTCTTCTACATTTTTTTCCTGATACAGTATTAGTACACCTTCTGCAAAATGTTGACTAAACATTATTTTCTTTCTTCTAATGTTCCTTTACGATTACTGATGATTCCTTTCTTTCTCTTGCTCTCCACCTCCCCCCACCTCATTCTCTGCTCATTTCTATATCCATAGCTCCATCCTCCTCTTCTCTGACTTTAATCTCTCATTGTTTTGTAGATTGATGCTTTCTGACTGTCTGAGCCTGCTTTACTGCACACTTGAGCTGCTGGGATTTGTTATTTGGAACACAAAGAGTCCCTCTGCAAAGGCACAGGGAAACTCTTCCTCAATGTTCTTCTCTTACCGTATTGAATGACTACTTACAGGCATAGATCATTTCAATTTATCAGCTTTTCCCATTCATTTCTGTCCAACTGGCATTGTTTCTACCACATCTTCCTAGACACAATTATTTTAGTCCTGGTCTGAAGAACTACATACAATTGGGTTAGGAGCCATCATGTGAGCAAAATAAGATAGAGATTCTTCTTCATTTGCCAATGTTCTGCCCGTGTTGTATGTTGAACACAAGCTACAGGTTAAATATTTCAGCGTCAGCACTCTGACATGACGCATGTCTCTATTTGTGAAGCTAATCTTAACTGGCAGCAATCATCTACTGGACTTAATAAAGCTTTCTCAAACAAATTGAGTTTTGTGGGAGGGTTAGATTCAATTTAATGCTCCCAGTCACTGACATGGTGCTTAAAGAGGTTCTGACTTAACGCAAAACTTTTGCCAATTTAGTGATGTGGCTACAGCAGCAATATGTCCTGATTGGAATGCTGTAGTTTACTGAAAGCAAATTCCTTTTGCTCCCCAGGGTAAATGAGATGCCTCTTTATAGGAAGATGTGCCTTTACCAGAATTGACCCTCGGTTTGAAATTTGTACATAATTAAAAACATATATTAGCTCTGAGAAGTGCTCCATTTCAATATTTCATTTTGTTAAGTTTCTTGATTCCTTGAACTATTTATGATTTTTTAAAAATGCCTGTAACTGGCTTTAGAGTTCCCTGTCTCCTTTCAGCACTGCAACACTAACCCTGTTTCTGGGAATTAACTCTTTTGTTGTTTGCTTCATTATACAACTGTAGATGAACAGTCACTCCAGATGAAGGCAGTATTGTGTGAATTAAATCGTCGTGTCTTGCAAAGCATTTACTCATGTTTGCCTTGCTCAGCTCAAGTGGATCTAGTTTAACAAATAATGAATGGATCATTTGCTTGGCGATTTAGTCTATTTCTGAACAAACCTGCAATATGAATTTAGTTGAAATTCCATCGCTCTCAGCAGCCATTTAGTGATTCTATAATCTAAGCAGAAACGTTTGCTCTACATTTTTATTTTTAATAAATAATCCTTGCACTTGATATTTGTACCTTTTGTGTGAGGAGGAAGTATCACAGCACTTCACAGGATTTATTGTAAAGTGTAGTGACTGTGTATTTTGTAGGGGAACAATATGAGCAAATGTGTTGTCACAGATTGATTCCCCACCAATTGTACTGAAATATTTCACCTGAACACGTTCCCAGCAGCAAGTTATTTCAAATAATTTTCTCTTCCACCAAAGACATTTGATTTGTTTTGCTGTTCTAGTGGGTTAACATTGTTATGGCTGCCAGGTGTCCTCCAGTACCCCACCTAATTGCTATGATTTATGTAAATATTAATTCTTCACGTTAATAAAGCACACATGGACAACTGTAACACAGAACCAGTGTTAGCTGAACAGTGAGTGGGAAAGCTGCCTGTTCTTTTTCTTTCACCAATCCAAGGGATCAAGGCCAATTGTAGCATTTCCTGGGATGAGATCAGGTAACTCAACATGATTGGGATTGAACTTAGGACCTTCTTGCCTGCAAGGCTCAGATACTCAATTGAGCAAAGAGTTAACTCATCAGGGAGTGGTAGCATTTTTTAATATCCACCTCATGCTTCCGATGAATTGCACAGTTTGTTGGCTAGGAGCAGTCCTTGGAATATTATCTATTTATATATAATAATCACTGTTATACACGTGTGTTCAATTTTTTAAAAACGTCTCTAATACAAGTAGATCATGAATGTTTATGGAACAATATGTGTAAAATCAAGGGCTGAAAACCAGTATTTTTCTTTTCTTTTTAGGCTCTCTAATGTAGCAATGAGGAGTTTGCTGAAGTCATTATCTGCAATCGAAGTGCACAATACCAATGCCAGGATATGTGAGTTCACAATGAGGTAACTTCTACAAGGTGCGTCTATGCCAACAGAAAGCAAGTATGTAGGTGCTGTAGATAGTTCTGATACAGCCAGAAATATAGTTGTTATAGGCACAATTCTTTAAATGTCTAACCATTTAGAAACTAACAAGTATCAGCCTCGACTAAAACTATAACTGATGGAATAATTTGTGGTAAACCTATTTTCTGGTGTGACATTATAAGTTTTGGAGTGAACTATACTGTAATCTTTCACACATGCATAATGCATAATTTTGTTAAGTGAGGGCTTTTGCTGCATAATCGAGATGATGGGAGAAGTATTGTACGTGGGATAAATCCCATGTTTCATCTCAGCTGTTTGCTCATATTTCGTTTACCTCAAGTGCTTTACATGTACCACTTTAGTGGTAGAGAATGAGCCTTTGTATAGGTTTAGACTGCCTTTGTATCATAGAATATTACTCAGGTGTAATTCCTAGTTTATTACTGTTTTGATTTTGCTGTAATGTGAATTATTACTCCACTGGGAAATGACATCATTCATTCTTGCATGATATTTAAGGAGGTACAGTCTATGAAGAATTATTATCTGTGAGGTACAACAGTGAATTAACTATTTAGTACACAATTGACTGGACAGCAAGAGTAACTGCCGACAGTGGCAACAATGGAGCTAATCTCTCGGCATTCATATCCATTCCATCATGAGGGTCTAGTGATAAAATATGTTTTCCACTGGTGACTGGCCTCTCTTCTAGATAACAATAACTTTTCATTAATTCTGTGCCCCGGGTACTTGTACGCTTCAGAAGGCTGATGGAATAGTGCTTGAATATGATGACAGGTTGCATGTAATTTATTTTGCAAACTACAATTTACCGTATTCCTGTCTGTAACATCCATTAGATTTCAGATTATATATTAACCATGTTTGCTGTACTGTTTACATCCTGTGGATGTGTCAACACTATAAAATCCAAATGTCTTCAATGCACAACATGGATTGATTTGGCTGGTTCGATTCAAGTTATTGTGAAGCTACCTGACATTTACAGGCCTGAGAAGGGGGTGGACATGCATTTCCCAGTGGTACATGTGCACTTTTCATCAGAGCTGCATTTGCTGTGGACCGAATGCTTCCATGTACAACAGCTTTTGCTGAAAATCTGCTAATTGCAGTGAACTACAGCAACATTGTACTACAATGTTAGCTCAGTTGAGTTTATGCAATGAAGATTGAACATTAGAAAACCGTATGTGGATATAGTCAGTGTAAACTCACTGTTTTTAATCCAAATACAGCTAAAAAATTTTGGTTCCGGTTTTGATTATTTCCCAAATTTTGGCCAGTTTAACCTATTCCTGGGTCCCAGATGTCTTATTACTTTAAATATTTTGAGGCAGGATCACCAGGCTTACTCCCACGCTCTGAATCTATGTTCGACTCAATGTTGTTGTGCATCTGTCTATATCCCGAAACACAACACAATAGAGAGTATGTTCTGACCAATACTAATTAGTAAGGAGGAAGCTATCTATATGCTAATAGATGGTTTTATTTATGGATAAAAGTCACCAATGTTTTGTTCTGCAGTTTAATATTTCTTCATCGGCCTGATATTTGGATCTTTTGAATCTGAATTTCAAGTTGCATCCACAGTGAAATTGATTTCTTTCACATTAGTCTGCATATAGCTGGGTTTTTCAACTCACTAAATCTGCAAGGTAACTGGCCCCGGGATAGGTGAAGAATGAGATTTTTTGATAGATGATAGGAATTATCTTTCAATGATTACTGAAAAGACAGTAAAGCAAATGACCTTCAAAGTTTGTGAATGGATTTGATTTCAGTGACATCATGGAGTCTATGCTCTTTGTGGGCATTATATTGTGGTATTTATTCCTTTTAAAATAATTAATAAAATAATAATATTAATCCTTGCATTTGATATAGCACCTTATCATGCCATTAAACGTCTCACAGTATTACACAAGATGTACTGTAAAGTGCAGTGACTGCATGTTTCTCTGCAAATGCAGCAGTCAATTTTGGATTCAACAATGGCTCCCAAACAGCCGTGAAATTAAGGTATAATTTTGTGTCTGGATTGTTGGCCAGGGCACTGGGAAAAACTCCTTTCTGTTTTCAGAGAGTGCTATGGAATCTTTAATGTACGCTTAAACGATGAAATAGAATTTTGGGTTCACGTTTCATCCAGAGGGTGGCTTCTCTAACCATGCAGTGCACCCCCAACACTGTAATGGAGTGGCAGCATAGACTGTGAGTTTAAAGTTCTGATATGGGACTTGAACCCACAGCCTTCTGACTCAGGTGAGAGTGCCACCAACTTAGCCAGGCTGACACCATTAACTAAATAACATGTACACATTAAAGGTGCGTGAGGAAAAACTGTCTGTTGTGACTGGAATTATATTTGGGTAGAAATCTATACTTAAAACTGAAGCCACAACAATTGTGATTATTTTTCTGGTTAATTAGAGGAAAAACTACATTTTCATATATTGCTTCAAATAATAGAGATACTGATGAGTACTAATTAAAGTAATATCTGTTATATTATGCTCTCTCTAGAGAGAATCATTACAAAACAAGGGATTCTTAGCCCCTCCAGGCTTTATAAAGAAAAGAGCTTTTATCTTTAGAGGTCTCTTCACATCTATGTAATTGTGCCAGCTTTTATTGTCTTCAGTCTATTTCTTCAAAAGTTTTTGAAAGCCCTAGGGTACTGATTTCCACTGCATGTGACAAGCAACGGTGTCTGTGAAACCCATTTACTCTGATGAAGATCTTTTAAAAATTCAGTCAGTCTCATTTCCTGCCCTGCTTACCAGCATTAGAGCCCTTAATAACAATCCTTCTGCATTTATTTTCACCAAAATTAACATTATTTTAAAAAAATTCTGAGTATAATAAAGCTGATGGGGTTGCTTACATCAGTGTTGTGAAATTAAAACTTTGCATGTGAAAAAGCTTTTATGCAATAATTGAATCCCTATTACTGCTTGATGTATCCATCAACTTTATTGCATTCATAAATCTTTTAAAAATATTTTGAATTCATGTTCGAATAAAAATGAATTTTGAGTGAACTTCCTAATGCAATTTTATTGGCACCTTTAAACGTATCAGACACTGAAATTTTGTCAAGCAGCGGATAGCTGAAATTGCTATCAGTGCTCCCAAACTATCAGTATGATGTTCATCTAAGGACCACCAATAGAAAACGTGCCCAGTGCTGTGGCAACCTAACATCAAACTCCCTCCAGATTTTTAACCAAGATATGTTATATGCAATAAGAGATTAGCTATAATCATGACTGAAGAAATCTAGCGATCTCATACTCGAAGCTGACACTCTGGAGGAGCACTGCATTGTCAGAGGTGCCTTTCTTCACATGAGATGTTGAACTGAGGGGTTGTCCGCCTGTTCATGTGTAAGTTAAAGTTCCCATGGCACTATTCAAAAAGTGAAGGAAGTTTCTCCCAGTATCCTGACCATCAATCCCCAAATACAATTGATGAGTCACTTTTTGGCTGTTTATGGGCTATTGCTGTGTGCAAATTGGCTGCTGCATCTGCCTATAAAATACAAAGTCACTATACTTTACAGTGTATCCTGGGAAGTGTTTGAGATGTCCTCCTGATATGAAAGATGTTACATCAAATTAAGAATTATTATTTATATATTAACTGAGATGCACCAAATCAATAATAGCATTTTGAGGTTTGCATTTTAATTACCAATGTTCAATTTATTTGGTATCATGACTAACACAAAGAGCAGCTGGAGGGTTGGTTCAGCATTGAGTCCCTTTATCTTTTGCTGGAAAACAAATACTGCTGAATTTTTACAGATGACTTGCTCATCACTACGCCACAATAAGCATTTAGCTAATCATATACACACAGCATTCAATCTTGATTATGATTTCTGGCTGTAGCATTTGAGGGAAGATAAATAACTGGATACAAAGCCAACCAAGCCGTCTCTCAGCTGGGATTCTATGTCTGCATCGCTGCAGGACAAGCTCTGCAGTGGCAGGCCTGGCAGGTGCACACCCATTTCTCACCAGCAGTCGCTGGTTCAGACTATCAATTTGCACCAAAACAGGGTCCGAATTTATTCATCACGTTGTGCTCCAATGATAATTTTTTCCAATGTTTGACATCTCTCAGGATTGCTTCACCATGGGGGAAAGAGACGTATTGAGTAAACAGATGCGGTGACTTGCAGCAGCCTGACGAAGGTCTCTTACAGTCCGATTTGTGTTTGAAAGCTGCCACTTGCATAAGAATGAAGTGCTGTCAGGACCTGCAACTCAGCTGGAAAGCATGACTTCTCTGTTCCAAGCCATTAACCAAAAGTTCACATGGATCTGAAATGATACTTTTTAGAAATCTCTAATGACATTGCAGTATACATCACTCTTCCCCAGATGTAGTATTAATGCTAACATTTGTGGATGGGCAATTCATCAGCACTAGTGGTTACAGCAGTCAACATTACCAATGCAGAACTTGATCCGCCATCCACTCGTCGAAATGAAGCTTGCTCTTAATTACGTAATCATAAACAGCCGTTTTTAAAAAATTATATGCAATTTGTTTGCACTATCAATAATAAAGTTAGTTTCTTTTTAATAATAACCAAAATCCTTTTTTGTTATATTAAAAAAAGTAAGAATTGCAGTTGCAGGCAATCTGAAATACAAGACATGCTAGCAAACCACAGTCAGTCGATCGGTTGCTTACAGTAAAATCCAGGCATGTTATAATAAATAATGATGATAATTCTTGCATTTAATGTCATTGAGACATCGCAAAGTGCTTCACAGATACGGTAAAGTGGATTACTGTGTATTTTGTGGGTGAAACGCAGCAGCCATTTGCACGTACCAATTATCACATGAACAGCCATGAAGTGAATGACCAATTTTACTTGGGGGTTGTTGGCTGGGACACCGGGAGAAAACCCCATCTCTTTTCAATAGTGCCATGCGATCTTTAACGTTCACCTGGATAGGCAGATGGGACCTCGGTTTAACATTTCATCCAAAGGATGGCATCTCCGACAATGCAACACTCTCCCAGCACTGCACTAGAGTGTCATTTTAGACAATGTGAGTTCAAGTCTCTACGTGTAACTTGAACCCACAGAGGTCTGACTCAGAGGCGAGAGTGCTACCATTGAGCCAGGCTATTTGTTGTGCTATTTGTCATAAATAATTGCAGGAGAAAGTACCATTCTGAATAAATGTTGAAGTGTTTATCATACAAACAATATTTCAGGCAGGGCGAAACCTTGGGCAAGTTTCCTTACTCCACACGCCTAATAATAATCCCTCCAAAACAAAAAACAATAATAAATTGGTCATTTTCAATCCATGACTGTTTTGTGGGACACTGCTGTGTGCAATTGGCTGCCATGTTTCGCCCACAAATACACAGTCAATTCACTTTACAGCATATTCTGCGAAGCGCTTTGAGACGTCTAGCAGACATGAAAACAACAACAACAACAACAAGATTCCATTTATTGAGCGCCTTTCACGTCGGGAGGACGTCCCAAGGCGCTGTACAGTTGGGTCAGGACCCGAGCAAGGGGGAAATGGTCAGGGTGAGGGGAGGGAAGGGAGGGAGCGAGGAGGGGGTAGAGTCGAGAGGGGAGCTGAAGGCACTGTCAAAGAGAAAGGTCTTGAGACCGGCCTTGAAGGAGGAAAGGGAGGAAGCAAGGCGAAGGCACTGGGGGATAGAGTTCCAGAGCCTAGGGGCTGAGAGGCTGAAGGCCCGGCCACCGATGGTAGGGCGGTTGGGGCGGGGGATGTGGAGCAGACCGGAGCCAGAGGAACGGAGGGTACGGGCAGGTAGGTAGGGGGATAGTAGGTCGGAGAGGTAGGAGGGAGCAAGGCTGTGAATGGCCTTGTAGGTGAGGGTGAGGATCTTGAATTCGATCCTCTGGGGGATGGGGAGCCAGTGGAGGCGAGCGAGGGTGGGAGTGATGTGGTCCCGAAGCCTGGTGCGGGACAGTACACGAGCTGCAGAGTTCTGAATGACCTGCAGCTTGTGGAGGGAGGTGCCGGGAAGGCCGGCGAGGAGAGAGTTCCCATAGTCCAGCCTTGAGGTGATAAAGGCGTGGACCAGAGTTTCAGCAGCGTGAGGGGTGAGGTAGTGCCGTAGTCTGGCGACATTCCGGAGGTGATGGAAGGCGGTGCCAGTTGTGGCGCGGATATGAGGGAGAAAGGACAGCTCAGGGTCGAACAGAATCCCGAGGTTCCTGACTGGCTTTGAGAGGTGGAGAGTGCAGCCTTGGATGCTGATGCTGTCAGTGACTATGGTGCGGAGGCGCTGGCGTGAGCCAATCAGGAGGGCCTCAGTTTTGCGCACGTTGAGCTGGAGAAAGTTATCTCTCGTCCAGGACTCGATGTCGGACAGGCAGGCTGTCAGGACATCGGTGGTCGTGGAGTTGAGGGTAGAGGAGGAAAGGTAGAGTTGGGTGTCATCCGCATACATGTGGAAGTTAACCCCATGTCTGCGGATGATGTCACCAAGGGGGAGCATATAGAGGGTGAAGAGGAGGGGACCGAGGACAGAGCCTTGAGGGACACCGCATGAGACAGTGCGGGGGCCGGAGGAAAAACCATTTGTGGAGACAAAGTGAAGACGTTGGGAGAGGTACGACCTAAACCACTCAAGGACAGGGCCTTGAAGGTTTAGGTGGGAGGACAAGCGGTGGAGGAGGATAGCATGGTCGACCGTATCGAATGCTGCCGATAGGTCGAGGAGGACGAGGAGGCAGAGGGAGCCCTGGTCACAGATGGTCAGGATGTCATTGGTGACCTTGACCAGGGCAGTTTCTGTGCTATGGGCAGCACGGAAACCCGACTGAAGGGGTTCGAATAGTGAATGGTTGGAGAGGAAAGAGCGCAGCTGGGAGGCGACAACTCGTTCCAGGACCTTGGACAGGAAGGGGAGGTTGGAGATGGGCCGGTAGCTTGATAGCTGCGACGCATCAAGAGAGGGTTTTTTTAAGGTGGGAGTGATGGTGGCAGTTTTTAAGGGAATGGGAATAGAGCCAGAGGAGAGGGACAGGTTGACGATGTCTGTGATATGTGGGGCAAGGAGGTGGAGCTGGGAGATAAGGAGTGGAGTGGGGATGAGGTCAAGGGAGCAGGTGGTGGGTTTAAGGGATAGGATGATTTTGGTGACAGAGGGTGGGGAAACGGGTACGAAGGTGTGTAGGGGAGGATGGGAAGGAGTCGGAGTGTGGGAGGGAAGGGGTGGGTGGTGGGTGGATGTTGGAGGGGAAGTGACCACGGAGCGAATTCCCTTGATCTTGGATTCAAGGAAATCCAGCATCTCCTCGCAGTGAAGGTTGGAGGAGATGACCTGCGCGGGGTGGCGGGGGGGACGGAGGAGTTGGGATGTGGTAGAGAACAATAGCCTGGGGTTGTCCTTCGCCTCCAGGATCATCATGGAGTAGAATGATGATTTGGCCGAGGCTAGATCACCTGGTGATCACCAAGTCGAGTGGGTGGCCATGACTGTGAGTGGGGGAGTTGATGTGGAGGGAGAGGTTGAGCGAGGAGAGCAGGAGAAGCGCTATATCAAAGGCAAGGATTATTATTATTATTTCTGCCTGCTCAGGTGGATGTTAAAGATCCCATGACACAATACAAAAAGAATGGAATTTCTCCTGGTGTCCCGGCCAACAATGTCTCAGATAAAATAGGTTCTTCACTTTATGGCTGTATGAGGCCTTCTTGTGTATAATATGGGTCCAAATGCACACTCATTACACTCGACATCAAATACATATGACGGACTTGAAACATTTCAGTGTTTTGTCAACTGCGAGGATTATTATTGTTTTGTGTTTGTTTAGAAAATAACTTTTTCTACATCTATAGGTACAACAAACGAAAAATGACATGGAATGCTATGTAAATATTGGGATTGATTATGTGAATTGATGTGCAGTGTCTTAGGATATCAATGTAGAGTGACAGGCTATGGTTTTACATTCAAGACCCACTTTAGATTGCTGAGCTGTCATGTTTGCTCTGGGGAGACTGTATGACATTTGCCTGGAAACTGGTTCATTGTCAACCTCTTAGCTGTAATAATAATAATAATAATAATAATCCTTGCATTTGATATAGCGCTTTTCACGTCAGGAGGACGTCCCAAAGCACTTCACAGAATATACTGTAAAGTGAATTGACTGTATATTTGTGGGCGAACGCGGCAGCCAATTGCGCACAGCAATGTCCCACAAACAGTCGTAGATTGAAAATCACCAATTTATTATTGTTTTGTTTTGGAGGGATTATTATTAGGCTCTGTGTGGAGTAAGGAAACTTGCCCAAGGTTTCGCCCTGACCTGCCTGGAATTGAACTCAGGTCTCTCACTTGCAAAGCGAGTGCTCTAACCACTGAGCTACTGTAGTTTGTGGGTGACCCATGAAGACTGGACAGAAGGGGGATTTTATCTGGGCAATTGTTGGCCAGGACACTGGGTAAAACTCAAATGAACGTAGTATATAGAACACAAATATTTCACTGGCTACATTGCTACTTTGGTACTTGTTAAAGCTGCCGGAACTAAATTAAAGAAGTCTTAATTTCCTTTAATCAGCAGTCAGCATAGAACGTAATGCTCCCCTGGGTGGAACATGCAGTTGTTGGCAGTTAAATCCTGTTTTCCAACAGATCAGAACAGGATGTGGTACATCTGATGAGCGTAAATGTTAAACTAAGTCATGGTCTGCAATTACTTCACTCTTGCTCAGTTCCGATTCCATTTATTTTCAAATCTTTTCATCTGATTTTAAGACCCTTGCTCAGGAGGTGTAATAAATGGGGTGGAGTACATGATGGTGTTGTCTTTATGTGGCTATGAAATGGGAAGCCCCAATGTTTTTTTTCTCATTCCATGCTTTATTCTATTAATAAGTCCTGCCGTCTCATTTTGGTGATGCAAACTTAACTGCAAGGAATGTAGAATCATGCAAAAGATGTGTGCGTTACTTACATTCTTCCAGTCCATTCTTCTCCTTGGAATATAATCAAGGAAGAATGGAAGAGTCTTTTTAGAAGAAAATGTGCAGAAGAAAACAATATGATGAAAAATGAATGATGGCAAATATGAATCCTAAATCAGTGTGATGGATACAAAGATATTAAAGATGTCAAAATGTCCTGATGTTACCAGCCCAAGTTCTGGCAACACTGGATATGGAAACATTTCAGTGACAAATTGATGACACCCGAGGGTAGCAATTGCCAGATTTTTGGCTGCTCTGCTGTTTCACCGTGTGAGTCTAAAGATTGGACTGGGTTTAATTACTCATTCAGAATTTCTGCAATTTCTTTGTGTTAAGATTATAAAATAAATGTTTAACCTGCCAAGTTTTCTCTTTTATAAAAAGAATATGGTATGATACATACAAAATACAGTCACCACACTCTAGAGTAAATCCTGTGAGGCACTTTGAGATGTACTCCTGATGTTAAATGCTACAGTTATTATTATTACTGCTTTTCCCCCCTCAAATTTTAAATAGTTTAAGTTATCAATATGTGCTATTATAAAAATTAAAAACAATGAGATTTGTGCCTTTTTTGAGAAATGCATTCAGCTCGTTAACATATAATGGCAGAAAATCACAGATTTTGAACTAGACATGGTCTTGAGATTGCTTGATTGAACATCCATCCATCTTCACATTATGTACAGAAATAAACGTTATAAGTCAGGGCCATTAATATGCATTATCACAGGCAAAGCATTAGAGAAGCTAATACAAAATATATGGAAGGTAGCAGACAGATTGCTGGTAGATTGTGAAGATGTGTCAAATTCTCTGAGGCTAACATGATTAGTGATGTTGCACACATAAACTCAAAAGTAATGTCAAACGTTTTACAGCATTCGTGCTTATCTTAATTCCAATAGAAAATAACATGCACATATCTGCTAATAAATGAGGTTGCAGGAGTTGTGGGAACAGTTGATAAAATTAATAATGAATAAATTATACCAGAAGTACAAAATTGCAATGATTTATTTCAGCGGTGAAATGTTGTGAAAAAGGAATGGCATGCGATAACATGAGAGCTTTAAAATAATTCAACCCTAGAAAATGCAGTGTGGATTCAAAATAGCATTACTTGTTCAGGGTTCATCATCAATAAGTGATTGCCATTCAAAGAGTGAGTATTCTCAGGAGTTTGGCTATTTTCATGTTTTTAACATTACAATAGCCACTTTCCCAATTCAAGCTAGAGGTCTGACAATGGAGATGGATTGATCCCAAGCCATACACTGATATTGCCTGACAAGAAAGCAGTGGAGATCGTGATTAAGTTTTCCTTTGCTTGATGTACTCAATGGAATCTTTGTGTTGTGTTAAAAAAGCAAAGAGTTTGGGGGCAATGAAAGTAACTGAGCCATCTACTGCTGCAGTTGAGCATAGTGGAAAGCTGTTGCTGATGGCAATGCCAAGGTTTCTACCAATTTGTAAGGATGTTTTCAATGAATGTAGAAAAGGGAATGATATGAGCATTTCAGAGTGAAAATGGCTTCAAGTGTGCGAACGTTGTTGTAGATGTAGTGTACTGTAGTGCAGTGCTCTGAGACCTTACCCTGTGTGAGGGGTGCTATATAAATAAGTTGTTATTGTTGTACTCTTCGGTGGCTGAAGTTGGGGTACAAGTGCATTGATGGAGAATTGAAGGTGAGAGTTAACTGTCAAGTCAAGCAGTACTTGATCTGTGAGTTCTGGGTGCTGTCTTAGGATCCCTGAAAAACAACCTGACCAACGAAGGAAAGAATGGGAATTGTGAAGGAAATGTGCTGAGCATGTTAACGTGGAAATCAATCCTTCAGCTAGAGAGGATTTTGACAATTTCTGTAATATGCAGAAAATGAATAAGAAATCCTGTTGCTGAGAAGGAGCTTAGTGACTTTCCTTGAGAATGTTTTAGGAATGCAACAAAGAGTTGCAACAAAGAGCTGTAACAAAGGGGCTAGATTGCTTTTCCTGTGCTTCCAGTGAATCAGGATGAGACTTCAGCTAACCATTTAAGTCATTTTTCATAGAAAGAAGGTCCTTAGCAGCTTGACACATTGTGCATAGACTTTCCTTCACTCTTTAAAACACACATTTGCTTGCTCTATAGTAGTGATATATATATCTGACATCTTCATCTTTGTAGCAAGTATCGGTAGAGTGAAGATGATTTATGGTGGTACAATGGAAAAATAATACTGTGTCCAGCCTGTGCTATTTTTCATGCATAAACTAATAACACCTCTTTTTATTTACGTTTTGTGAGATAAAAGCAGACAGTCCATTGTATGGTTTGTTCCCCTGAGGTGAATATTCTGCTTGCAACAAAACTTAATTAATCTAAAAATTATAGTTGCTTTGCCCCCTATACAGGAATAATCTTATACAACCATTAAGTGTTCTTTGACATCTATGTTGTAAAAATACTAGCTGGAGGTTTTGAGTCACTACATTTTACAATAAATCCCATAAAACACTCTGAGACATCCTTCCGACATGAAAAGTGTTGTATCAAATGCAAGGTTTATTGTAATTATTATTACCTTTGCAGTTCAAGTCTGATCCCCTCCAATGAATATTGTCCAGCGACTTGGGATGTCCTCTCAACGTAAAAGGCATTGTATAAATGCAATTTGTTGTTGGAATTGGGTGCTGAGATTGTGTCATTACTAGCATTTGACTTAATTGAGCGTGAGGTCATTTGGTAACCACAGGCTTATTACATATTACCATTTTCTCTCCAGAAAAGTCCAGTCAACATTTATTTCATTATATTCATAGTCTACAGTTACTTATCAATACATCAGTCACATTGAATCAGTTCAGTGAAAACTGCAGCAATATACTCTGACTTCTGAGGTCAAAGTTCCTGCAATTGCAGCATTCCTCTTGAGATTTTATAACCTGATATCACTCCTAAAAGCAATCGCTATCAATGCAAACTACTTGATGTTTGCTGATAGCAATTCAATTAATTCGCCTTTCAAATTCTAGTCCACTTATCAAAGTACAGGTACAATGGGTGATTGCAGCAAAAATGCCCTTTTTAAGAAGACGTATATAATAAATGCATAGATCTTTAGTATTTAACAGGTATCATAAATTTTAGAGGTAGATTGTAATGTCACTGTCATATTTTAATTTGTATTCATGATAATGTTTAGAGATGATGCATGTTGTATTATTTATTGGTAAGTCAGTGTTAGGATCTCAGACATTTACATGTAGAAATGTAAACTTGCACAATCCCAACTCCTGGTCAGCCTTTTATTAAATAGCCTCTTAAGTGTCTGCCTGGCTCTATTGGTAGCAACCTAATCTCTGAGTCAGAAGGTTGTGGGTTCAAGCCCCACATTGCGATGTTTAACTCACAGTCTTAGCTGACACCTCGGTGCACTGTATTGTCGGAGGAGACGTCTGAGGATGAGATGTTAAACCGAGGTCCTGTCTGTCTGCTCAGGTGGACATTAACAATCTTATGGCACTATTTGAAAAGAGAAGAGGGCTTCTTTTCGTAATCTTGCCAACAATCCTCCAGATAAAATTGGTCATTCACTTCATGGCTGTTTGTGGAACCCTGCTGTGTGCATATTAGTTTCCACATTTACCTGCAAATGCAGTTACTACATTTCGCAGTAATTCCTATGGAGTGCTTTGATGCTTCTTGATGTTGTGATAAATACTATGTTAGATGTAAGGATTATTATAAAATACAGTCACTGCACTTTACAGTAAATCCTGTGAAGTTGTTTGAGTTGCTCTCCCTACATGAAAGGCTCTATATCAAATACCAGGAATTATTGGTATTATTATTAAATATTATTTGCATTTGTCACAAAGTACAGATGTTTACATTGCACACGTGCTTCTATTTTGCTAATAATGTATAAATACTGTTAGTTTCACAGTTAATTTGTACTGAAAAACCACTGACCTGTCAGACCAGGTGTAGTCCATCGCTCCTGAGTTTGGGGGTGGGGTGGGAAAATAGGGAAAGAGGGACAAGAAGAGGCCATTCAGCCGATCAAGTCTGTTCCACCAGTCTTGGGAGATTTTTTTTATCCGATTGCCCTGATCTTTCACCGTGCCGCTTTGACACCAAAACAAGACAGTGGGGACAAATGTCAAAGTAAAGTTTTCATAAATGATCTGGGAATTCAGCTGCTCATTCAGAGAACTCTAAAACGGTCCATTGAAAATCTCCCTTGATTTTGTATAAGGGAGGCCAATTGTACTACAAAATTCATATTGATCAATTATAAACAGATATCCTTTTTCCTAAAGGAAAGTCAGACTCTGGTTGCACAGTACTGCTTCTAGATTACCATTTACGGAATTTTTATTACCAATGCCACTGCAACACAGTTATAACTGAACTGCCAGAGCATTGCTGGATGTAATAGATTATACCTAATAGACACTGCTACTGTTGCTGAATGCTTGTCCATCGCTCTGTTGTGAAAACGCCAAATAAAACAAGCCCTGTTTTTGTGATGAAGCTAATATTTCATGGTGTTGCATGTTATTTGGCATTCTCTCTTATTTTGCACAAACCAAATAGAATTGTGTCCTAACTGCAATATTTATTGGGGATATTATTAGAAATGCATTTTCTATCATTGAATAATTCATGAGTGCATTTTAGTATTAAGCATATTATCAAGCATTACTGTTAATATAATTGTTTTTTTAATAATTCACGAGACTGGTACAATCATAGCTACTGCTCTAATCTGCTTTATTTGTTATCATTGTAAATCGCTGCTCTCTTGTGCATTTACTTTATTAATATTTACGCATATGTATTGATTCTAAATACAGAGGAATATACAACGCCAATAATTGGGAACCTTCAATTCAACAATATTTTTTAATGTATTGGTATGTTCTGAACAACACTCGCACATACTGTAAGTACCTAATTTACTGAGCTATTTTGATTGTTTAAATAGCGAACAATGAGAATGTGATGTAGTTGTCACAAGATGGTGCTGTAAGCAGATCATCTTCAGAAGAGTACAAGAACTTGTTAGGTTTGGAAGCATGAGGACTTCCTTTTTGGGAAGAGTAACCCTTTCTCCTTTTGAATACTTCACCATGTGCGTGCATGTGTGGAAACTTGCTCTGCAAAAGTTTGTACAAAAGTATCTGAGAAAAGGTTGGGCTAAATAATAATAATCATCATCCTTGCATTTCATTTAGTGCCTTATCATATCATCAAGACATTTCAAAGCATTTCATAGGATATACAGTAAAGAGGTTTTGACTGCATTTTATGGGCAAAATTTCTACTCTGATTTAAACCTGAACTCTGATTTCTCCTTGTGAGAGCATACCAGTGCCCGTGAGATTATGGGGGCCCAACCTGTTGGTGGTGGAACGACATGTGTTCGCTCACTTCCTATTTCGATACAACTGCATCACATATAATAATAATAATAATCCTTGCATTTGATATAGTGCTTTTCACATCTTCTAGATGTCTCAAAGTGCTTCACAGAATATACTGTAAAGTGAATTGACTGTATATTTGTGGGCGAAAGCGACAGCCAATTGAGAACAGCAGTGTCCCACAAACAGATGTGGATTGAGTGACCAAATTATTTTTTTTTGAGGGATTATTATCAGGCATGAGGAGTAAGGAACCTTGCCCAAGGTTTCGCCCTGCCAGGAATCGAACCCAGGTCTCTCACTTGTGAGGCGAGTGCTCTAACCATTGAACCACTGATATGCGAATCGCTGGGGAAAAGGGGAGAAGGAACAAGAGGAGATGGAGATGGTAAAAGTAAGCAAAAGCTTAGATTTGGGATCGAAATGTAACCTATTCTTGCACCAGGGCCCAATGGGCCCTTATTATGCCACTGTACCCGATGCTCTGCTGAGCTGCTAGCAGGAGCTGGTTCTTTTTCTGTGCTGTGGGGTAACCTGTGGAGTAAATATTAAACTTGTTATTTGTAAGTAGTTCAAAAGAAATTGTTCTGTGACATGAGGAGCTGGTGTGTGTGCATTTCTGAGCCAATATTTAAAACACCCTCTTGTGTCACAATTATACCATACATTTGGGGTCTCTTGTTTGATGCAAAATGCTATAATTTCACACACAAAATACACAGTCAATCCACTTTACAATATATTCTGTAAAGTGCCCTGAGACGTCTAAATGACATGATGAGGCACGATATCAAATGCAAGGATTATTATATTATTATTGTTCTCTATTTCTCTGAAGTTGGCCAGTTGACATAACCAACTATACTGGAAAAGGAAGTTTTACTCCCACGGTGCTGCCCAGCAGGAGGAAACTGCAGCAGGTTGCATACTTGTGTCTCAAATTCAAATTTCTAATAATAGAAAGGAACTCTCTTATAAGTTTAGAAATGTCACCACAGTCATAGGCCAAGCAGCGGTGCATTTGTTTTAGTACATGTGTGGAGGGAGCTTTCTTCGATTCATGCACAGTGTGAACAGACAGCATTGTCCCAACAATCTGCTCACATTTGCTCCCAAATGCTCCCAATGCTGTACTGCTTGATGTAGTGTAAATGGGACACTCGTCTCAAAGGATACAAGAGATATCAGCCATTTTTGACACAGTTTCACCTCTGAGGACTTGGCGGGGGAAAAAAACCTAACTGTAACATGCAGTAACCTTTCAGATTGCTCTTTAGAAAGATGGGAGTTAGCACCTTCGATACTGATGGGTTATTACCTCTGAATGCCACTTATAATCTCGTTCACAGCATTGTAGCACATTCTCTGATGCACTGTTTATAGTTTTATTAAAAATATTTATTTTAACCTAAAACAAACAATAACATTACTTTAATGTTTTTTTTCCCTTTAGTTTCTGAACCCTTCATCTCTGAATTCAAGTAAAATACCAACGATGGTAACTCTGAAACTGTCAATGTAGGAATTCAAACTGTAGGGATCACAAAACTTCTCAGAAACATCACTTCTGACATTGAATGAATGAGGGCAGCCAGTATCTCAGCAAATGTTTATACAGGAACATAGAAAGACTTGGGTTCTGCTCCACATGTGTTATAAGTTGGTTAACATCTATAAACTGTATTGGTTGGGGGAAGGGAGTGGATCATCCCAAAATATTCTGGAGAAAAGATTAAAGATAATTCTCAAAAGCAAATTGTTTTAAAGAAATCATCATACAGAGAAGGAGGTTTAAGTATTTTAAATATTCTCATTCCTCAGACAATTGATCTGTCTCCACGCAATTAAACATTAATCAAAGTTGTAAAATTATCTACCAATAGTATCACGATTGCTGTTCTGCTCTTTTTTGTACCAGTGTAACCTGTTACTCATTATATCACGGTGATCAATTTCTTCCGGTGATTTAGTTGTAGGTTGCTGAGTACAAGTGTGTCATGTTTTTGCTACTTGTAGAAAATGAGTCTGTCAAACTTTTGTCCATTGGTCCGTGTTTACTGTGTCAGACTGATGCCCGATACCCTTTACTTGTTTCAGTTATTAATGGTGTTTCTCAAATGGGCTGAGGTTAGGATTGAACCTCACTTGCAAAAGTGACAGAGGATGTCTTGAATCCAATAAAGCATTTGAACACCTTGGGAATTGGGGAGCTACATGATTGTCTGAACGAAGACTACCAAAAGCATAAATTACTTTGTCATTACATTCATTTAGTTGGTCTGACCGAAACAATTTTGAAATATCCGATATTGCTGAATAGATAACTGACCCATTTTGGGAATTTTCTTTGATGATATGGAAGCGTAATACAATACAAGATATAAATTGGAATGGCCTGCCTGCTCTGTAATCTATTTCTAGTCACTCTGTGAGAAATGGGTAAAATGGTGCCATGGCAACTGTTGAATTTAGTCCTTTCTATTGATCAAACCGTACATTAGTGTATTGAGAGTTTCTGGGCAGACCTAGAAAGCTAAAATAAAGACTACATGCAAGCTGCAAATATTTTACTGAGCATAAGAAGAATTAGTAGTAGGTTTAAAATGTTGGTAGTTTAACAATTGTCCATGTAAAATTTAGCAGTCATTTAAAGTAATGAGGTAAGATCATTAATCAGCCTGAAAGCCGGGAGTAAATTGAAAATGTAACACATAGATTTTAAGACATGGTGATGACATTTACAAACCAATCAGATTTCATCATCTTCCTCCATAACAACAGATGCTGACCTTTACAGCTTCCTATTCAGCCTTCATGCATTACCTGCAGAAATTAACATTAACTTGCTCTCTGTTCCACACTGCTACTAATGTCTTCTGGGAATAGAGATTCATGAATTCATTTATTACACAGACTCGAGACCCACTTTACACTCTTAGCACAGGAGGGTTGCTCTTAGGAGCCGGTATTTTTGGAAGCAAGTCGAACTACCTCTGTGGTTGAGGGATGGCTGCAAGGGATAGAATAGGAAATGTCAATGGGAACAATGAAAGACAACTGAGGACAACTTCAAGGAGAAACCTTCAGGCTGCACATTGTGGTCCACACAGCCACAGTCCAAGCCTTGACCAAATGACTTCTTTGAAATACTCTAAACAGCTATACAACACCAAAGGAATCCGAGAATACTATTTGTATGTTTTCAATAATAAGTCAAACACTATTAGTTCTGCCTGCGGTAGGGTACATAACTATAAATAGACAGAGGTTATTTTGTGACTTGCTAGATAGCCAAATATTCTGGTCTTATTTTGTGATGTTTGTATTCAGCAGAGATTTATTATTCTAGATATTTGTAGTTTAGAGTGTTACTGGTTTGGTAGCGCAGCACTCTTTAATAAGCAAATAACAGTTAGGGTTAGGGTTATTCAATGAACATGACTGAAAGTGCTCTATTTTGTTTCCTGCAAAAAGTTCCAGCTACAAAATGCGAGAAAATGTATCCGAAAGGTTGAAATGTGGAATTAGCATGATGTCAGTAAAATGAAAACTGACACTAGTTATAATGGTCTCATACAATGCCAGACAAATCCTTGTGACAAAACAGCAATAATGGGAAATAAGAATAGGGTACACAGTGGGAAAGAGTGCTTAACGCTGATAAAATCCAATACTCTATCAAGTGTGATTGAACCTATTTGTAATACTTGACTCAAAAAGTGATTTACTCGCTATACTCCTGGTTGTGCACCAGGTTACACCATGCTGAGGAAAAGCAGAATTACACTTTGTAAATTATTATAAAATTGCAAATGCTTGAGTCGTATGTGATGATCCCAGGGGCTAATGCGGTTTAAGGTGGTACACATAATTGTTGTATCTCTTCTGGAGATCACAGAAGATTACTGTTGAAGTTTAATTCAATGTCTGTCTGATAAAGTCAACTATTCATTGATGTTCTCACTCTTCCTTTCATCTTAGTACACTTAACAGTATTGTTAGACATTTTTTCGAAGCTAAACATTTTCATCACTGCGAGCTCACCTACCAAATGTGGAGTCACTTAAGTTTTACAGTAAGTCCTGTGACGTGTTTTGAGACATTCCAATGTCATGAAAGATGTTATATCAAGTATAATTATTATTATAATTTGAGCTGATCAGTTTTGAACCTTGGATGGGTTCCCTACATAAGTGGAGCAAAAAGTTCACCACTGAAATACACAAATTCACAAACATAGTCAATCACTATATCTTATAAGCAAAACTCATGACAAGTTCTAAGTATATCAGAAAGCATTTGAAAAGAATCATTCAACCTATCAAGGCTGCTCCTTCCACCAACTACACCTGTAATGGAGTTTGTAATCTACCCTTGTAATGGACTCACCACCACTCAGTTAATCTCCTGAGGGAACATTCTGTAAACATTATTCACTGAAGCAGAAAATAGCAAGCTCAATATAACAGTAAATACATTCAATTAAGCATCCAGGATAAACTGGATATCTATGAGAGACTTTGAGTTAATAGCCAAATAAAATTTGCTAAAATTGAAACTAAAATACCAATACAAATATTGTGTAGTGGCACTAAATGTCAATAATTTGTCAAATGTAAACTTAGTTAAGCCAATGAAAAACAAATTGTGGAGGAAGCAGATGAAACGGATTAATTATATTTTTGTCCTAAAACCTCTTCAAGCTCCATTAGCTGCTATTTCGGGGCAAGCTGTGAGTTTTAATGAGAAGCTACTTGTGTCTGATGCCCATTATACATACCCCTGCAGCTTTCTTGCTGCAGCATAGGTTGGTGGAGTTTTTGACAAGAATGCTGCAGCATTAATAGTTTAATGATTAAAGAAGGGAGTTTCTCTCAGTGTCCTGCTCAACAATCTCCCTATTAAACTTGGTCATCCAATTCATGGCTGTTTATAGGACATTTCTATGTGCAAATTGACTTCTGTGTTCGCCTATAAATTCCACATCCATTACGTTTTACAGTGAATACTGGAATCACTTTGAGACATCCTCCTGACGTGAAAGGCACTATGTTGAATGCAAGGATTATTATTATTATTATTATTGGATACAAATTGTTTGCAGACAAATCTTAGATTTGTCTGCAAACAATTTGCATCTTTAAATTTTAAGGAAGTCACAAAACATTTTTTTTGACCCCAATTCTCCAGTCCCCTCCTCAAGGTACAAGGAATTGTAGCATAGATGTTTTAATTTACTTGTGTTGCAAAATGTTCACATTTTAAGCATCAGACCCATTAGTTATTCACTCCCCCGCACATAACCCTTAACAGTGATGAGGCTTGATGATATTTTGTATTCTGTATAAAATAGCTCAGCGGTGCAGGTCATTGGACTATCAATGGGGTCCAGCACAAAATAGCAGGACAAGAGTGTGCACCCATGAATTTCCACACAAGGAGTTTATGAACAAAAACGAAGCACTTTCCCTGTGAGGATGAGGAGGAAAGTAAATGCGTGATATTCCCAAGGTTACTGGCACATATAGCTTAGCTATGAGGACAGGTTGGAAAAGTTAGGACTTTTCCCATTAGAGCCGAGAAGGTTACACGGAGACCTGATAGAGGTCTTCAAGATCATGAAAGATTTTGACAGGCTAGATAGGGAAAAGCTGTTTCCGCTGGTAGGTGTGTCTGTGACTCGTGGTCACAGTCTTAAGGTATCTACCAAAAGAAGCAGAGGGGAGGTTAGAAGAAATTTTTTCACTCAGCGAGTTGTTAGAATTTGGAATGATCTGACTGAAAGGGCAGTGAAGTCCAATTCGATAACAACTTTTAAGAGAGAACTGGATAGGTATCTGGAGAAGACAGGTTTGCAGGGTTAGGGGGAGAAAGCTGGTGAGTGGGGTTAATAAACGTCAGTTGCTCTGTCAAAGAGCCGGCACAGACTCGATGGGCCGAATGGCCTCCTTCTGTGCCGTAACATTCTATGATTCTATGATTCTATGATTCTATGATATGCCTGTTAATGGTTGAGTCAAAAGGGTATTAGCATGGGGTCCCCCTCAGAAGGGAATGGTATATTGTGTAAGAGGTGCCAATTTGTTTTCAAAGTGGGTTTTTAAATAAAAAAATAATTTCAACTGTTACGTGGCATTTAAAGTGAAATATTATTCAGCATAAATTTTGCTTGCAATGCGCCACCAACACAGTTATGAATGTTTCCTAGCCAATGTTTATCACAAATTAATAACATCATACACAGCATTAACAAACATTTACAAAGTTGTTAAATTCATAGCTTTACTGAAATCTAACAAATTAATGCTGGTGTTATAACAGCCTTTTTTTATTACATGTTTATCCCAATGTTGCTGTAGCGTTGCTAGATTAACTTTTTATTTTGAGATTTTGCAGATTTTCTATTATTTTTCGTGGTCCATATAAAACGAAGCCAATCTTTTGAAACTTGGAAAAAGGATAGAGAACCACGCAGTGGTATCGTTTTTTACTGCACTGCCCCATCATGTGTGAAAATCCAATTTATTTCCATAGTACTGGTGTTGGATAATGATCCTTATTACCAGTCCCTGGCTCCAGTTCAGTTGTGGAACATTACAGCAAAATTGCAGGTCAAGAAAATAATGAAAGCCTTATGCACAGGCTCTGTGTCAGGATGTTTGTGTTCGCATTGCAGGTTAATTAAAGTGACAAATGATTTTTCACCACAGCACAAACCTAAAACACTTGTCTCACTAATATTAAAGGTTTCCCAGGATCAGGTAACAAGTGCTGATTAGGAAATTAGGTCAGGTAGGTGGAAGAAAGCCTTCCCAGTTCCATATGCTTGCATGGTTCTGGGATGCCGTTTTCAATACTATGCTACTTTTCAGAGAATCATTAAAACTGCAGCACACAAGACCAGTGTGCCCATCGAGCTAATACGGTTGTCCACTCCTTCACTGGAGCTGTGAATTCTAATCCAATCTCCCTGCTAGTTCTCTTCACCTGCCTTCAGTTATCTCCTCCAGCACATGTTTATGTACAGTATATGAATGTCGGGAGAGAGGGAAAGCTTTTTTTTGCCCTAGTGTAGAATAGCAGTGCAGACACAAGCACCGCATTAACATGACAGGTGAGATCCTTGTATTGTGTTTAGCTTTATTCATTGTGTATTAGTGTAGCTTAATCCTACTTTCCAATATACATTATGGATTGATTAGGTTGCCGCTTGATTCAGGCTTTTACAATTATGACTATTTAAAAGAAATGTAATAGTAATATCTCTGTCCATTTAACCAGCTATGGGTCAAATAAATCATAATTTAAATTGAAACACTTTATTATGCAAAATTTGAGGTTAATTGAAATGTGACAGAAGAGTTAAAGGTCCTGTATTCCAACACCGAAACTGCTGGGTGATTCATTATGCAATACACTTGCACACCGTGTCACTCCAAGCTTGAGTAGGGCTAAAGAACTGGAACACATGTCTGCAGGCTGTGCAGTTCCATGTCATGAAGTTGCACAAGCATTCCTGCTTTTAATTTCAAGATGTTTCAGTATTTCAATGGAGTTTAGAAGAATTAAACTGTATACCTTGCACAGAATATCAAATGTTATTACTCCAGCACTGGAAACCAACATTGCATTTTCTAATAATGCACAATGTACAGTCCAAATGTAGACAAGCTACAGAATGACCTACTCATTGGTTAGTACAAAATGTTTTTGTTTGTACTTTAAAAAGTACTACTAATAATAATCCTTGCGTTTGATATAGCGCTTTTCATGTCTTCTAGACGTCTGAAAGCGCCTCACAGAATATGCTGTAAAGTGAATTGACTGCATATTATGTGGGCAAAACGCGGCAGCCAATTGCGCACAGCAGTGTCCCACAAACAGTCATGGATTGAAGTGACCAATTTATTATTGTTTTGTTTGTTTGAGGGATTATTATTAGTACTTTGCAATATGATCCAACAACCTAAACCCCAATTCTAAATAAATATGTTTGGTTTCTGGATTATTGTAAATATTTAAACTAATAATGGCTACTATAACTAGCACTCTGGTTTTGTTACTGGCAAAGTATAGGTATTATTATGGTAACAACTCTAATTAGGTCAGCCTGCACATCAATTTTCATGGCTTTAAGTACATCAAATACAGTCTCATTAAATTAATAGTTGCACTTTCTATGCTTTCTACTGAGGAAATAAAAAGGCTGGTTCTTGGCTTTAGATACTGGTGCAGTGGCATTGACAATTGGTCAATTTGTGAGGAAACCTATTATTCCAAAGCATGAACAAGGCTGGCTACATTTACAGCTTCTCTAAAATATTGCAAATGTTATACAATTATTGAGGTAAAGAGAAAAAAGGCAGTATTTTAAAGCTTATTATCACATCAAAAGGGCTCAAAACCACCTCAACAGCAATTAAGTATAGTATCTATTTTGTACAGATGACCTTGAAGAGGAATGAATCTGGGAACACAGGGCAATACTGTCCTTGCAGCATTGAAGGTGAAATCCAGAATGACAGGTTGAAATGTTTTGCTCGCTCTTACCCTCTGCATTATTTGGCACCAGCGTGTGTTGTTGGGGTGGGGGTATCAAGTAAAGGACTTTCTACATCCAGATGTTTCTAGACTGGCTACCAAGCAGCTTCAAGGTACAGTGAATGGAGCTGCTGTAAGGATGTATACAGATCTTCCTCATATTATACATCACTGAGCAACCAGAAGAGTGAAAGCAACTTGAACTGTCAGTTCTCCATACGGCAACTAATTTAATGACATATTTGCTATGGTTTCTCCCCTGCATCCCCTGATTTTGGTCATGTGCAGCATGAAAGGTCTTAAATTTCCTCAAATGGTTGTTATAAATCACATGTAAGATAATGAGCAGCTACAAAACATAAACCAAAGTAAGAAACCAAAGTAAGATTTGGTCCTCATGGGATAGATGTTACTGGAGGAATAACTGAAGTTTAAAAGTATAATTTGGAAGAGAAAAAAAATCCATCATAGTCAAAGCAGCATAGGGTATGAGGTCCTCTTCTGTTCTGGAATTTGACATTTTCCTATACAGGGGAGGAAAAGGATGAAATATTTGCATAGATCAGTGTACTCAATGCTATGAGTAGTAACAACTTTGGAAGGAGGGAGTAAGTTGTTTCAATGTCTAATTCCTCCATCAAGGTACAAATAAGGTTACAAACAAGATTCTCATTGAAAGACCTTTCAATCCTCTGGGAAGAGATGAGATCATGAAAACAAATTCTCGGTTAAAGAAAATCTTCTTTCAAGTGCAGACAAGCAGACTTCGCTCGAGCTCCTGTCTTAAAGCGGGAGATGAGGATGGAGGAAAGACTATAAATAATCCTTACATTTTGATTTCGCGTCTTTTATATCAGGAGGTTGTCTCAAAGTGCTCAACAGGATATGTGGTAAAGTGTATGACTGCTTAATTTATCGGTGACTATGAGGCTGTGTTGTTTATCTTAAAGGAACAAGTTACTCTTACTGTTGATAATTTCAAACAAACCTCTGCACAATAAAAGAAAACATAAGGCAAGGCATCAGGGATTGACAATAATAGCACTGATGTTGTTTGGTTTGGTTATTATGATTATTATCAGCTACAAGGGTCGCATTACTGTTTTTCGTTTCACTCACACTAGTAATGATACCTCTGAGCTAGTAATGCCCTCCAAAATTATGTCATTGCTATATTCCTGACATTTTTGAGCTCATGAAGTAGAAATAACTGACATTTCCATAGCACAAAGTTAAATATAGATCTGCCATTTGCAGCTAGAAAAATGATGGATATAATCTTGAACACCGAACTTCCATAGACTTTAGCTGTACAAAATCACCACCTTAATCCACAAGAATATTAACAAACATTTTATATTATAATGAGCATATTATCTTCGTTGAGTGTGACATTTGTAAAATATCATATAATATAGTCTTAATGCTCACTGAATCTGAACATTTAATTTTCAGAATTGAGTTTTGCAATTAATGTGCCATCTTCACCACATTTCATATCAATCTTCCCAAGTGTCCCTCTTGTGAATTTTTTAAAATTCTCTTCCCTACCTACACTCAACCCAATTCAACTCAGGCTATAACTTGGGTTTATTACTAAGATGAAGGTCATTATTTTTTCTCATTTTATTATGATCTAGGATTCTAGGGGATTTGAGACTATAGTTTGAAAAGGATTTGAGCAACAATTTTTGGAATATATGTAGCGCTCCCTTGATGGCCTAGCAAAAAAATGACAGCAGTAGGTCATCAGGACTGGAAGGTTGCAGTTTGTATTGAGTGTCCAGACAAACAATCTGAGTGCTACTATCGGCTTTGATGCTACAATTTGCCTCCTTGTCCCCGAGTTACAGTGGAGAAAATCAGCTCATTTTTGGTTAAAAAAAAGGTTTGAAAAAGAAAGATTTCAATTTGAAATAAATATCAACAATAGATATCAGTAAATATCCATTGGATACGCAGACATTTGTAAACCCCCCACTCCAGGAGAATAAAACTACAGTGAGCCCTGTTGGCTACAGTGAGGCCTGCTTTTATGAGTAATACATTCTACATTCTTCAGCACAGCAAGTTGCACATTTTATCTGTGTCACACAGTGGTGTGAAATAATCTTTCAACTTATTTAAACTCTCATTTTAAAATATACTTTTGCCCAATTATGGAGGTCTTTCTGCAGTAGAGTAATTCCATTGGTTCAAAGAACAGTGAGCTGCATTCAGGTGGTACCTCAGCAGGCCTTAGCACTCAATGTGAATTTGTCTGTTAATTGCAGGGTATACATGGTATAAGCACCAGACAAGAACACGATCTGTGGATTTAAACCCTGTGTGAACTCAAACATGAGACTTAATAAATTCACAACAAAACACACATATCTTGGGGACTAATTTGTTGGAATCTGACAGTATTTAATTTTAGTTTTGGAATAACAAGTATGAAAGATATAACATTTGGCCAATTTCTGGATGTAATTTTATTTCCCAACAGAAAATCAAAATCAAAGTTGAATATCTCTGTATCAATGTGAAACAAATGTGGCTTTTATGCTTCATTGCACACTGTTTGCTTATAATGAAGAAGAGTGTCCCATAAGTTGATTTACATGCTGTTCTGTTAGTAATGTAGCCAAACGTTGCAAGTAATATAACTTTCAGTACCGGGAACATTCATTTCATTAATAACCAATCCACTGAAGAATATTTATGTAGACAAGTAGCTAAATGGTTGTTTTAACGTGTGATAAAATAGGTATTTGACGAACATAAAAAATGGAAGTAGCCGGTGTGATTGTGAGTTCACGAACCTGGTTGCAGGTTAAATGTCAGTTAGTAAGATTAAGGTTTTACCATTCCTAATATTTCACTATGGACAATGGGAAGAAAAAAATTGCCAGAAAGAGGGAGCATTTATGATGCGTGCAATGCTGCCAGTGCATCTCTGGTTTGGAAAGTTCCAATATCTACAATTCAGCACCGAGTTCATCTCTACACACTGAGTTACACAACCAACGTTTCATTCTTTGCTTTTCTGTTATCTGAATACACTTTACTATTCAAAATATTTTCTAATCAATGCTTATGTCAAAAAGAAGCAAATTCCTAAAATGGTGTACACTGAGGGATAGGTTGTAGGTTTAAACCTGTTGTTCTCAATACACTGGATTCAATACACTGCTAATGCTAAAGGACCTTGCATTATGCAGTTATAATGGGAGATTCCCACTGCTCACTGACTGGGCTGAACAGTCAGGCAGGGATTCTGAGCTTATATTTGATCTTTCCTCACAAAGAGGCAAGAGAGTTGGAAAGGAAGTTATCTTTGCTACTCTCATGTGCTTCCCACCTTCTGGTTACAAAGCATCATTAGCAGCAAGTGTCCTGCCTGCTCTATTATTTTGTGTCATCAGGGCTGATAAATGGTGGACTCACTTTAAAAATGTACCTTTATAAATGATATGGGTGGAGCGAACTTAACAATTACTCTTCTAGCTTACTAACTATGATGAAGTAGATCCAAGCTATTGTTTATTGCTACGTAAAGTTACCATTACAATAATTTCCATGGCTACAGAATGAAATATCTGCCATTCTGTCTTTTTAATAATTTGCAAAAAAGAAGAATCTATTTGCATAACTTATGGAAGATTCATTTTGCTTCAAACTGTGAAGAATAACGATTCTCAGAAAAAAACCAGTAGAGTCACACATGAAAACAATCTTAAGAAACCTCACATAGGAAGTGCTGAAGTTAAACTTGAGAGTGGCTGGGCTTACTCATAAATGTTGCTGTATAAGTTACTCCTCAGCAATAAGCAAAATATATATTCAAACTGAAAAGAAAAGGGTGCATATGATGAGCTTTTCACAATCTGAAATTGTTCTATTGATTATAATTGATTGCAAATTGAGTGGTAAATACAAACCTCCGGTAGTTAGTGGTAGATTTTGTCTTTGTTCATGGGCCGATTTTTCCCTTTCATTTCGGTAACACTTGCTAGGTAGTTACATAGTAACTGCGTGATCTGACATCTGACATATGATTATGACTTTTCAGGATAGAGTAATGGACAGAATACTTGCAGCTGAACTGCCACCAGGTCAGCATTTGGTATCGTCTGGGAGAGGAGGAGGTTTGGCACGATTTGATCGTCACATAATTCAAGGATCAAGGGCAGACTCATTTTTGTTTGTTAGCAGGTTTCTACGAATTAAAGACCATGCTTTAATTTAGTGCCTCAAAGTGCTTTACAATTAATTGGTGACTCTTTATTTGTAAGCCTACACCAAAATACAACTTTGTGCTGAAATTATAATGCGGGCAGGTGCAATATAAATCGCTCAAAGCAGGCAGCTGTTGCATTTATTAGCAGATTTTTACTTTAATTGGAACGTTTCCCCAATAGACCAGGCTGACCTTTCACCCTTTTCTTGAGCAGCATGCATCATTAAGCAGCCATTGATAACCTTTAATCACCAAACAAAAACTTTCAAAAATTAATTGACTTCATAAATCTGAATGGAGCGATCAGTTGATCAGATAATTCCATTTTCTGATACACAGCTCCATCCACTTCTTGCCAGTGCACAGAAATACAGCCAATATAAAACACCACTGCATTGTGTATTTCACAAACATGCTCTTGGAAACTTCTAGTAATAGCTTGGAACTGCTGCTCTTGGTAAATATTGGTGAGATAAAGAAGGATACATATTTAATAGGAAATTGAAAACAATTACACATGATGTTAAATGAAAGAGTATATACATCAATATAAATGCTCTGTTTTTCTCCAACTCAATTTCAGGTTTGTTTCTTGAAGAAAATGCATTGCTTGGTAGAGATTAAAAAGTGAACCCTGCAAAACCACCTTGATGCACTGATGTGCTGCGGTGTGCAGTGTATCGCATGGGATTTTGCCACATCGTGTGATCCTGTACTTCCTCCGTTTGTATCCACAGGCCAGTCTCTGTGAGTTCTCTTCAGCAGCTATCAATTCTTGCCTATAGAGTAGTATTGATGTCAAGTCTGGGGCCAGCTTGTGGTCCTAACTTGGAAAAGTGTGTGCCATGCGGAAAGTTCAGGCAGAAAAAAAGAGGAAATTCCATGAGATAAAATGTATTTCTTCTCACCTACAAAATACACAGTTGCTATACTTCACAATAAAATTCCTGTGGAATACTTTGAGATGTTTTTGACAATGGGTTAAGGTGCTATATCACATGCAAGGAATCTTATTTATATTGTGCAATATTTCTGTGCACTTGGAGCTTGACCATTTCCTCTGTGAACATGTCACGTACGAATTGCATTAATGTACATACATTATAATGTATGTTTTAAACGTCATCTATAGGTGCGATGGTTTTATATATGGGTATGATATTTCACTTGACGCTAACCTAAACTTCCGCGTCAAGCTCAGGCAAAAGAAAATCAACTCTTCTCATCATCCCATATTATGTGTCCTCTGCATACATCAAATCTTGACTCAAATGCTCGCAGTTGTAGTTGTAACAGTGCTAGATCTATTCTTGCAGTTTCAGGTCACACCTTGTGCTATACAATTTTGCTCTCATTGCAGCGTGCCATTATAATGCACACAATGCCTGGCATCTTCTGTCTATGTTGTAATGAGAACATGTTGCACTCTATTTCAATTCCTATTTGGTTCCTTGCTCTTACCAATACCCAATTATCGATTGAGCCCAACTGGGATAAAAGTTATGAGCATAATTTTTACACCAGACGAGTCTGTGAATCACCTTTACAACACTACTTTAAAGCATGATTAATATCCATGCTTTTGGCCAAATGAGTTAAGGACATTTATTTTACATAGAAGTGAATCTGCTCAGTCTTATTTTATAAAATGTACAGAAAGATGTTTCCTGGGGAAGAAAGGGTAAATACTGTAACTGTCTGTTAAACACTAGTTTATAATATTCAATGAGCTGATGAGGTTTCAATAGAATTTTATTTTGCTTCAGACATCTGACTTCCAACCAACCCTGTTCCAGTTTTAGCACATTCTTCAGAGTATTAATCGCACAATTAAATGCAAGATTTTCAATATGCTGCCGTTGCATTTTTGACAGAAGTGTTATCTGAAAGGGGAAGTTCATTGGCTAAAAGCTTTGTAAGCGGCAGGGGATGTAAAAAGAAGCACAGAACGATCAGCCCAGAAACCAGCCGTTGGCCGTACTAGTCTGTGCTGCCATCAAGTTATTATTATATAATTCAGCATTGACTAATTTTGATGCCACCTTATTTTATGTGCTCTTCAACTAGTCATGTGGACCTTATTCTTCAACAGACAGCAGCATTGCTGCAATGATAAAACAGAAATTCTACCAATTATTATTGATCTTGTGATTTTGATATGAGGCTTTAAAAAAGTATTCTGCATAAGCTGAGTTTTAATTTAATGTAATGTTAATGAATAAGTGTGCAACTAACCAAGAACGGGCAAATATTTCTATCTTATTTAAATGATTAGTTCATAATGTGCTTGAATATTCAGATAATTAATAAAACAATGCAATAGTTGATTTCCTGAGCAGCTTGATTAGCATATGACAATGTTTAAGGATAAGCAAATTAGCATTGGAGCCAAATACAGAAGCTTTAGAGGACAAATGCCACAGTGAAGGGTAATTGCTTGATTTGCAGAATAACCCATTCATGGCTGAATTGTCAGTGTACATTCTATCATTATTAGATTGAACAACTGCCTCTGCACTGCACTACAGACACTGCACTTATAATCCTTGTGTTTTATACAGTGCCTTATCATATCATCAACATCTCAAAGTGCTTCGCAGGATTTATTGTAAAGTGTGGGTGTTTGTATTTGTCAGGAAACACAGCAGCCAATTTGAGCACAGAAATGTCCTACAAACAGCCCTATAGTGAATGCCCAATTTTATCTGAGGAATTGTTGGATAGAACATCAGGAAAAATTCCTTTCACTTTTCGATTAGTGCCATGGAATGTTTTAACATCCCTTTATCTGGCAGACGGAACCTTAATTAATGTCTTATCCAAAGGACAACAGTAAATTATGTGAAGAGCTCAGAGATGTCCTGCCAACATGAAGGCGCTATAGCAAACATAAGGATTATTTTTATTATTATTATTACAAGTTGAAGCATTATGTTCTGAATTTTATTGATAGCTACAACAGATTGTTGAGATGTTATCCAATCAAAATGCACTATATAAGTGTAATTTGTTGCTGGTAAAAGATTAGCTCGATTTTATTTAGTTTCTCCCTGCAGCATTGTCATTCCCTTCAATTTTTAGTGTTTTTTGTAATAATAAATTAAGTTATTTTCTTTGTTCTGCATTGTATATACAAACTCTGAAATCCCATGCAGCTATTTCTGTATTCCTTGGATTTATCTTATGACTGGTAGCCTGAATCTAAATTTCATGAGGAGCAGTGCTGAGCCCAAAGTTTTCAATCCTTTTGACTGTAATTCCCACTGACGTGAGAATATTGCAAATTTTGAAGCTTTTTGCATTGTAATGACATGATTGTGACTCTCCATACTGTCTTTTCTGGGGCTTTTTGTTCTATGGTGTAAATATATAATACTTTTATTAAGCAATCCATTGCACATTATCTGACCAGTATCAGCATCATATAGCCTATAGTAGTCCTGTGCTGGAACTGACTGTGTCCAAAGGACTAAATCAATTGATCCTTGCAGTTTCGGGATTGTCTAATTTGAAGGTTTAAATGACCGAGACTCAAACACTACGTAGGTTGATTGGCCTAATCTGATGACAAAATGGAGACTGGAATTGTGTTAAATGAACTGGTGGATAATGCCTCACATAAGTGAGTGTAGAAGTGGTCAAAAGGATGTTAATGTGCAAATTAAGCATGACTCAGATAAGGCTTCATGTTGAAAGTGCCAGAAATTCACGAGCAAGAGTTACAATGCTACCCTTATTCATGACAACCTGACCACTTTTACCCACACAGTGAAATATGCTTTCTATGGCAAATAATTCATTCCAAAAAAGATCTTTGAAATTCTATATAAAAATACTATTGAATGATTTAAGATTTTTTTGAGGAGGGGGTGTCTTTCTCGTGAAAATTATTTCAATATCCATTTGATCTTCTAGGATTTTGAGTAAGATTTTTCGTGTGAGATCTCCCTCCATATAAAACCTAAAAATAGATATTCAGGTGATTTGGTTAGATAGCAAGAAAACAATATTTATCAGAATCATTTATAAGAAGCAGGGAGACTTGGTTGCTGTGTTTGCCTACAAAATGCACATTCACTACACTTTACAATGGATCCTATGATATGCTTTGAGATGCTTCAATGACATGCTAGGTGCTTGATCAAATACATGGATTATTTGAGCAAAATAATTAAAGACATATGAAAGTCCCATAAATTGGAGCTATTTTTCTACATAATGCATAAAAATAACAACTTTAAAAAGTTTTTTTTTCTTTCTCTGACTAAGGTTTTAATCCACAAAATAATGTTTCCAGTAATGCTGCATTTAAGATTATTTCCAATTCCACACCAGTTTACACTGATTAAACCGAGGTATGGAAGATTATGTCAGACAGCTGTTACATCAGTTGAACAATAATTAACATAGTTAACAGGAACGAGATGTTCTGTTGGTCTTTGAATCTTGTCTCCTAAAAGGTTTCTGAGTACGAAGTGCACAGTTCATGGTGTGGGCGAGATGTATTTCATAGCAAATTGTACATCTTAGCTGGAACAAGGAGAGTAATATTTGTCCTAAACCAATCGAAACACATTCTGCTGTTTTCTCTCAATATCTTTTTAAATAGATTATTAAAGTTGAAGAGGTTTCAACTTTAAAGTCCAATTCTTATATTGCTTCCATAGTGATTTGGGATTAAATATGAATGGTCAATGAGGTACCCCAGAATCAAGACTGGATTAGATAAAACTGAAACTCCGTGATTATTATGATAGAGAGGCAGCTCATCGAGGCTTGTGGCCATTCTG
Source organism: Callorhinchus milii (assembly GCF_018977255.1). Taxonomy (NCBI): domain Eukaryota; kingdom Metazoa; phylum Chordata; class Chondrichthyes; order Chimaeriformes; family Callorhinchidae; genus Callorhinchus; species Callorhinchus milii. The sequence continues at coordinate 11,525,014 of NW_024704750.1, read as the reverse complement.
CAGTGGTCTCTGAGATACCCAGAGGGGACTCAATAAGAGGTATACAACATTTTAAATGGGATTCAAAAAGTAACAAAGAACAATGCTTTAGTATGTGCTAAGGTAGTAGTACAAGAGGACATAGGTTTGAGTTACAAATGGCAACCAAGGACAGATACCTTCTTTATCCAGAGGGTAATTAGTGAGTGGAACAAGGTTGTTTTTAAAAAAAAGGCTTGATGCTGTGATGGGAGGATGACAGCATGAGTTTTCCTGAGGGATGAGGTCAAATAGGCCTAAGAACCTTTGTCATTTGAACCAATCTTGTGCTCTAAATTTTTCCTTAATTCGAGCCATTTCCAGAAACCTTAATTTGTCCTAGTGTTACGTATGTAACCTTGCATCATTGTAGTTGAAAAAATAAATCTGTTTGATACTTCTAACTTAATGCCAACACTTTGATGTTTATAAAGAGTGTTTCCAGAGTCTTGTGAGGGGATTCACATTACCAGCAAAGATTGCCACCAATCTCTCTGAAACTGGTTTAAAACAAATGCAGGTTTTCAATGGAGCACTCTTAGCTCCAAAACAGTTATTTTTCTAGAAAGGTTGGAACTGTGGGACAAATCCAGATATAGTGTACAGGCATCTCCCGCCTCTGGGGACACAGTATAAATTCCCAAGATTCACCACACAATACAGTAGTCACATAATGCTGCTAACCCTAATGTGGCCCATTGGAAAGGTTGAAACTGATAAAATGAGGTTAAGCTTTTATTGAGGAGCATTTAGCCTGAGCACAGATTCATCTTTCATATTCCTAGAAATTGGAACAGGACCAGATGCTTACTTTAACTTTTTCCCTGCCATATCACGCCACTTGATTATTATCACCGTTCATCTTAATTACTGATAGAGTAATCCTCTTAGGTTTAATAGTCTTTCCAGACACTTTTTCCTTGATAAATCTTGCAATTAAAATCTCGGAAAGCTGTTGTCTGGGATTTCCTTTCCTAAGGTAGTGCATCACCATTAGCAAAGATTGAAATCTGTTAGAAATCTAGAAGACCATGCTTGTTCAGTCACTGAATGTGTAATGTCTAAAGGATATTAGAATCATCTGGCGGTTTTGGTAGTCTGGTTCCTGAGCTAAGCTGACACACGATACTCCAGGGCATTGTTGATGACAGATAAGACAGCCTGGCTCAATGGCAGAACATGGAGAGGCAAACCAGTCACTGGGAGCAGGGATTCATCCTACTTGGCTCTTGTTAATCCTGCAAAACAAAGTCCTAATGGGTAGGATAGTCTTAGCTGGACAAACAGCGTGAAGCTTGCCTGACAGTGCTCACATTAACAGGCTATGTGGGTTTAGCTGGTGAAACTCCTGCAGTACCGAAAAAACACTTTGGAATCTCCAAACATTGGCTCTTGCCAAGTTGCATCTAATACTACCCTGAATGAGGTAAGCAGGGTGACCCCTCCAGGGAGAGAATGCACATTCTATTCCAGACACAAAATGCTAATTTGTAAGTAACATATATGGAACTTTCAGTCTGTTTGGATACTTTTAAGCATGGTGATTGGTTTGCACATGTGTCAGTCACTTGGCTAACTGAAAAAAACTGGCAAAACCATGATTTACTGATTTACTACATTCATCGATACATATACATTTGGATACCTCTCTATGGACTCCTGCAGCTCAGCGGTTAGAGCACTCGCCTCACAAGCGAGAGACCTGCGTTCGATTCCTGGCGAAATGTTGGGCAAGTTTCCTTACTCCACACGCCTCTGTTTACCTAGAGGTAAGTAGGAACCCGGTTGTTAGTCGATTGGTGGATCGTTTTTCCGGGGGTAATACTTCCTTAAAAAAATAATAAATTGGTCACTTCAATCCACGACTGTTTGTGAGACAATGCAGTGCGCAAATAGCTGCTGTGTTTCGCCCACAAAATACATAGTCAACTCACTTTACAGTATATTCTGTGAAGCTCTTTGAGACATGATAAGGTGCCATATCAAATGCAAGGATTATTATTATTATACCCCCATCCCTGGAGAAAAGCAATTTCATAGATGAACATAAGTAAGGACCTTATCTTCCCTAATGTTGACACAAAATGAATATATTTGGATATGTGCCTAGCAGGTCCAAATTTAACTCTCAACACTTCAGAAATTCCTTCGATAATACTGATACTACAGCACTGAATTCTCGGTGATTAGTATGGAGAAGGATGTCATAGCTCTGGGGGTCAGGGAGATGTTTTATGTTTTTTGGCAGCAACGACAGGGCAAAATGCAATGGAGGCAAAGCGTTGCTGACTGGCACCTTATCAGTGCTCAGTGCCATTATAAGTGGAAACATATTTCAGATCCAATATTGCCATTCTAGACTGTAATGAACATTGCAAAATGCACAGTGTGAAATTTTTGGTCAGATAGTAGATTGGTGCAGCAGAGGCATTAGCCTTGACAGTAAGTAAAAAAAATTAAATGAAATAGATCTATTTCACTCCTGCTCAGCAAGCCCTCATTTCAAACTGCTGTTTGCCTGTCACCGAAAACAGGCTGTATTAACCCATTTTGCGCTGAGCAGTTTCATTGAGTAATGGGCAGAAGAAAGGGTTTTCAACCCTAAGAAGGAATAAGTCACGTTTCTTGGTTGTTCTGGCCTGGAGGAGGTTGTTAGGTGTCAGGTGGCCTGCAAGGGGAGAAAAACAATTCTCTGTGGAGCACCGTACTGATTGCAGTGAAATGTGTTTCTGATGAGTTACTGGCAGACACTGTACTTTCCTTAGGGAACTGCTGTCACAATCTCCCTGCAGTTCACAGCAATAGGGTCATTTCATCTCTGCAGGTGTTTCATGCTGATAGCAAGTGCACTGTAAACCTTTCTAAACATCACTTTTTTTATATTTAAAAAAAATGATTTACTGCAGTTACCAAAAATGGGGACAAAGTTTCCAGGAGTACTGAACTAGTGTGTTAAGAAATTAAGCTGAATTTTTTTATTATTGCTTCAAATCTTAATACAAAGTGAATTTTGTCAGTTTAAATGATACACATGCATTATTATACCTATTGCTTGCAGAGAGATTGTTACAGCAGTTCCCTTATATATTATACTCTTTCCCTCAATCCCTCCATCTTGCTACCTCCTTTCCCTCTTTTAGATCCTGACTGAAGACCTTCCTCTTCAACTGTGCTTACAGTCACGTTCTCTCTCCCCCACCGCTCGGTGTTGGACTCCGCCACTGTTAAGCACTCCGGACGCTGCTCTGCATGAAGGGAGCTACATAAATGCAAGTTATTGTTGTTACTATATTAACTCATCCACGTTGATAACTGGATTAGGTTGCAAGTATGCAGAACATGCAGCAAAGTGCAGGCCCATTTTAACTGTCTGTGTGTCAAGTGCATGCATCAGGTTTCAATAAGTTAAGATTTCAGGCAACAGAAAAATGTATTTCTGATATTTTGGAACAACTGTTCTGATTTATAAATGCAGTTAGAAGCTCAATTGCAGTAATTGTTGGCCTCACTGATGCAATAACTGGCTTACAGAATCTGTGGTGTTCATTTAACTGTGTACTGTTCTTGCTGCTGTGAAATCTGTGCTTATTCAGACATCACAGGGTTTCACCTTGAAAAGGATGTCTTCTGGATGTTCAATATTGCTCCATCTTATACATCGTAAATTCCTGATTAATCTGTCCTGGAGTAATTTTCCATTTAGTGAGGGATATTAATAGGCACTTTTATAAATACTAGTTTTATTCATAATATTCATTTGGCTACCATAAAGCTGTTTTGCTACTTTAATTGAAGCCTTCAGTTAACTTTATGCTATTTTGTTTGCGTTGCTCAATACAAAACATATTTTGAGGTTCATTACCTCATTACAAAAAATAAACCAAAAAAATCCTAGTATTTGATAAAGCGCCTTTCACATTCGAAAGACATCTCAAAGCATTTCATAGGATTTTACTGTAAAGTGCATTGATTATATTTTGTAGATGAACGCATGAGTAGAAATAAGAGGATTTCTTTTACATTATTTTAACAAAACAAGATGATTTTTATGCAGTTTCCATGAAAAAGTAAACATGCTAAATCTGTTTGAAATGATTCAATGCATATTAGGTAAAGTACCAGTGGGAAATTCTGGTTAATGCATCTCCTGCAGTAAGGTTGGAGACTGGGATCATACAAATAAGAAAGTCTTTGATTAAAATTTGCAATTATAGTTAAGATAGTGTAACTGTAAGATCTAATTATTAGAGGAAGGCGTTTGACTCTGTGAATTTGTTATTCTACCAAAGTCCTATGTTGAAATATCCTGCAGCAATTTATTTTTGCAAGTCTGAACTGTGATATTACTATTGAAATGTATGGTTACTAAATTGTCCACTGGTTATGATGGATGACAAATCTTGTGGAAAAATTGTTTGTGCCTATTGAAACGATTGTGCAAATGTGAACAAATGGCATTAAGATTACAATACAATAAGATGTGCAGAAGGATAAACTACTCCAAGCCAACTTGCACATATGGATGACTTGATATTGTTCTGTAATATGAACTTGATATTGTTCATTGAATTCAGCAAGTCAAAGTAATCAATTGTTCAAACTTCTAAGAACTCAACTTTATCATGGTTTGATAACAAGATTACAATAAGTAAATAATAATAATCCTTGAATTCAATATAGCACTTTTCATGGCAGGATGAAGCATTTCACAGGATTTTACTGGAAAGCATAAATACATAATTTTGAAGCTGAACAAAATATCGTTCCAGTGGATTCGACATGAAGCAATACAATATTTTTCTCATCATTGTTGTCTGATTGAAAAATCTTTGATGTAATTAATGATGAATACAACAACGATTTGTTCATCCATAATAATCCTTGCAGTTGATAGAATGCTTTATTACATCTTCGAGATGTCTCAAATCTCTTCACAGAATATACTGTAAAGTGAATTGACTGTTTATTTTGTCGGTGAAATTTCTGTGTGGATAAAATTTGGATGACTTGAAATTTCAGCCAAGTTGTTAAGAAATATTTCACGTTGGGCTTTCCTTACTATTATTAATCAGTTGAAAAACAGTGTTCAAATGATCCCTGTGTAAATTCTTAAAATGCCTCAGCTTGTGTACTGTTTCTGTGCAGAACTGCATTTCACCATGTGTGTAACTTGCACTGGCTTCAAACAAATCATTTTAAGCCAAATGATTGATTGTAAGCAAAATATTTTTTTCAAAAACGCATATAATTTGATCACAAATGAGTAGAAATAATGGATGTTGATGTTTTCTTCAGTACAAACATGCCTTCCTGCTGATAGTACAGGAATACATTTAAACAGAAATCAAAATGCTATTGTACTATTCTATATCTGCACTTTGGTACTACCCAAGCTATTGAGTTTTATGTGCATATAACATGCTTTTGAATCATCAAACAATCATCTCTGAATGATGGAAAGACTGATATGGTGGGAGGCAAACTATAAGATATCATCAATAATGTTGTGATGGATTGTTTCTAGGAGCTAAAGTGGGGCCAATATAGACAATGTAGAGAGAAGAGAAGATGAAGCACATTCCATGTGGAGAATAAAAAAATATCAAATTAGTTCAGTGGATATAGAATAGGGGAGCCAAAATATGTGAAAACAATGAATTGTGTATGTGCAGCTCAATGCGATTTAAAAAATAAATTGTTGTTACTTGATAATGGAGAAAAAAAAACAGTATCAACAGTTTGTAAATTATGCAGTATAATACCGTGTATCTTTGCATCCAAAATCCTTTTACAAATTCATGACTTCTGTGTTGAAAAGGCTGAATGCTGTCACCTCTTCAGAATCCAAAGTTTCAAACAAATAAGGTTGAATCATTTTCTACTGCAAAATCACACCTGTCTAATGAAATGAGCCCAGCACCAGAAGCTTAACAGTTCGTATTTCAGACCTGTGGGATACCAGCAGCTGTATGGGTTAGGATATTTCTTTTGTCATTGAAGGTTGGCTGCATCATTTGATGTTAGCAATAAAACTGGGAGAACAATATTGACAATTTGCACCACTGAGATGAAGTGCATTGATCCATCTTCGATTTTTTTTCATATGTTCAGAAATTCTGTCCGAGTGCTGCCTATGAGTCATTTGATAAATCTAATGTGAGCCAAAGAGAGTGGAAGAGGAACGACTAAATGACTTGCATAGAACAATGTGTTGCGCCAAGAAACTGAGTGTATTAAATTCATACTCCTATTAACAGGAGCCATAGTGGAGATGTAATCTGGCTGAAATTAAAGCCTCTGTTCCACGAATAGCTAACAGTGATGACGTGTAGCGACTGAGATGGACTATATGCTTTTTCCTCCAGGTGTTCCACCATACAGCCCTGCCAAGAACTGACAACGCTCATTATAACTTGAATGTTGAGACATGAGCAGCTTGCAACATGTAGGTTGGTAAGAGTATAACACATGTGTCTTTTTTTCTTGTTTTTTAAAAAAAAAGCGCAGGAAACCAAGTGCAATTTTAGAAAGTTTGCAACCAGTTCTCCTTGTGATGTGTCAAAGAAATAAAGACATAAGCACTGAAAAACAACTGGAATGGAGGTGCTACTTCCTTCATTTTATCTTTGGAATTAGACAATGCAGCAGGGAGAAATAAATGAGTGACATAAATATTTCTATATACAGTATTAATAGTTCAGCAATAATTTACAGTTTTACTAAATCTGAAGGTTTATGAATGTTAAGACACACATTGTATAACGCATATATGATGTTAAACCTACTTAATTTGTATATGCACGTACGGTCCATTGGAAATAGATTTTCCAGAAATAAACTATTGGTATGTCAGAGAATGCGTCATGTTAGTGCGGGGGTGCACATTGAGTACAGAAATGAATCTAATTTTCATATGTAAGACAATTAGATTACAAAACGGACTCTTTTCTAACACATGTAGGTCATAGGTAGAGTATGATGTAGTGATGTACTATTTATATGATACATGGGCATACTCTAAAATATTATTTTAAATTGCTCATATATGAGAGACTGGAGTTTTAGCATTACTGTTCGAAAGACAGAAATAGACTCAGAATCTGGAGCAAACTGTTCTATTTCTATGCAAACCTGTAATTTTTCCTGTGTGGTGCATCAGGGAAAAGCACATTGAATGTGATGTGAATGACCTGAGTGTGGGGTCACATAGTTTCCAGGGCCTGCTTTCAAGTGCGCAGTCAAATCATCTGTGTATGCTTTACAATATCTATGCTTCTCAGAACCTGAAGTAACTGGCTCATATTTCCCCCCCAATCTTTACTGTGTTGAAAACTAGTTCAATTCTTTCAGCCCTTAGTTGTGCAATCATAGTCATCATTCTAAACTCCCTCAAATGGATAAATGAAGGTGGTGTGTCCAAAATACAACACGATATTCACAAGTTAGAATAACTTTGTATAGGCAAATGTCCTTGAAATGCTGCATAATACTTAGTATTGTGAATAACAGCTTTTCACATTGACCTACAACCCTAAGTGAATTATCGAAAATTAAATCCAATTCTTTTCCATCTTTAACTTGCTAATGGACACCCTTTTGTCATATGGAATTCATCTATTATGCTTCGACTGTTCCAGATCTTCTTGAATACTGTTTATCCTCCTTATATTGGTTGTCTGTTTCTACGGCTCGCTATTATTTGGCAAATGCGACAAGAAATGCTCTGCTCTGATGATATACAATCACTATAATACAAGGCCCTTGTGGTGAAGAGTCAAGGCAAGTTGAGTGACTAATGGCTGCAAAGGGGTAACAACCGCACTTTGTGGTGGCCTCACTCCGTTGTAAAATAATATTTGTGCTTCTACAGTGAAATGATACTTCACATAACTGTTAAGCAGTGTGATTAATATCACTCAGGAATGCAATAACATGTTTTATTGAGAATATCATCACCTTGGCATTCACATGCTGAACTGTATCTCCAAAATTTGAACCGGTGTCTATTTCAAACGATGACTATGAGGGCTAATTGAGCTTGGCTTCATAATCTGTCATTGTAACAGCCACTGCGGTAGTGTTAGCTTTTAATAATAATAACAATAATATTACTTTGACTGTTTCATACAGATGTTAGTCCTGTTTAATTAAACAAGAATCCTGTTGTTTCGGAAGATAGCTTATAGTGGCTTAAGCATGTGGCCAGTTAATTAAAACTGTAGGACTCCAAATTTAAACGTTGCTTCATGCAAATTACCTTTGTTTGTACAGGCCTCATTTTATTTTATCTGGATTAATATTTAAATGGCTTACATAAAAGTAATGCTCCCATAGTGTAGATAAGCATCTCAATGTGTTGTGATTTTTTTTTATTCTAGGTAGTAAAAACAAAAACTTCCTGGGACACTTTAAGATTGAATTTGAATTTTCCAAATTTGGATGCTCTAAAATGTTATGTAAATAAGGTAACTCTAGGTTAACCCATTTCTACCCATTTCAGAGATCTGGAGGGAATCAGAGGTTGGGATAGAGAAATGTGAGATGTCTGGCTGAAAAATGCAATAGTTAAGAGAAATGGTTTAGAGTAAATCTGAGTGTTGCTTTTAAGCAAAACTGTGGGAGCACTTTGGATGTCACTGTATTGTGGCTGTTGCTAGTCACTCAGGCAAAGTTATTTTGAGAATAATGATATATATGAGGGTTGACATCTGATCACATCACAAACTGCAAGAGGCGTATACAGAATGATCAGATCCAACATTTCAATCCCAAGAATGAATGAGAATGAGCTGTTTGTTTCTCAGATTATAATGTATGATTCAGTCTTAAAAAGGGGATGTTAGATGGGAAAGAAGGAGGTTGCATTTTCAGAGCACTTCATCAGTAATTCCTGTCTTAAGTGAAGAGACTGCTTTTTGTGAGGCAAACACAGATGCCATTTGTACTAGCAAACTCGCACAAACAGTCATGAACTGAATAACCAATTAATTGAGAAAATTGATAACCAAGGCACTCCCCTATTTGAACTGTGATCATGGGCTCTTTAATATACACCTGGACAGGTAGACAGGACCTCAGTTTAAAGTCTCATCTAATGGACCTCTGAAAATGCATAATTTCCCTAGTACAGCATTGGAACAGTAGCTTATACTATTAGTTCGTCCACAAAATATAGTCAATTCACTTTACCGTGTATTCTGCGAAGGTCATTGAGATGTATCGAAGACATGATAAGGCACTATACCAAATACAAGGATTATAGTTCAAGTCCTGACATAAAGTTTGAGTCAACAACCTTCACTGCATTTGACAGTAAAACCCTGTGAAGTGCTTTGAGACATCCTCCTGATGTGAAAGGGCTTATATCAAATATATTATATTACCCTGTGTGCCCCCTTTGAAGTAGGTGTGGACAAAAGAGGAAGGCATCAACCTTGGGGGTGTTTGTGGATATTGGATGAAGGCATCTACCTCAACTGTTATGCCTTACAGTTTAATAACCTGTCAGTACTTGCACAAGGATAATGTTTTTTTGGGCGAGACACTGGAGGGCTATATGTGGAATTGTATCCCAATAGAAGGAAAAAGTGAGTTTAAATAAAAAGACTTTCCGGAGGAAGTAAGTGGAAAATACTAGCAAGCAAAGTAGAAAAAAATTTGAAAGGAAAAAACATTTACCAAAAAACTGCTGTAGATGTCCTCCATCTCCTGTTGATGGCAATGATACCGGCAGATCAATGGGCAGAATTAATCTGTGTATTGAAATAATTTAATTAACACTGCCCATCACAAACAAGGTGCAGGAGTAACCTCTTTATACACAGAGGATCCATGCAGTCTGCAGGTTCTCTGTATGTTGTTTGCACCTTCAAAATAGAGAAATTACCGCTTTTTATTGTTTGTTGCATTTTGAGCTGAAGAGGACAGATATGCAAACGACCAAAGCATTTAGAGTACACAAGTATGGCCATTATAATAAGTGAACTCACCTGCTTTGTTATACAGACCTCACCTGGGGAAACAATAATCCAGCTGAGTGGCTTTCATATTTTTTAATTCCCTTAATTTGTGATGTCCATTTTCACTGTTTCAGCTCAATTCATTTTGTCCCTTTATTTTTTGTTTGTCTTTCTTGGGTCTGTTTCTCCAGTCGATAAGTGGTGTAGTTGCAGGTCACAGATTGTGACCCAGAGGCACCGTTCCTTTGATTTTTCTCCCTCTAGCATCTATTGTGTTTGCAACCAGCAACCTTCAGATGATGGAACAAAATAAGAAACACAGTCTGAACTCATCTGAGTGATTTAATTCTGTTTTCAGAGCAATTGACAAGATGGTCAGGCGATCCCAAGAAATCACTGGACCAGTGACCTCTGTAAATCCATTTACAGAACTGTTATAAATGTGTTGGATTTTCAGAGATTACAAGAACTTATTGGTTACAATGGTACATTCTCCATTATCAAGTGACAAGAAGATGGGTCTTCATTCATCTCTGACCTCTACAGTGATTGTCATCCAAATGATGGCAAACACAGGGCCCGAAGTCTGTCCCTCTCGTTGAGCTGTGCATGTCTCAGACAGCTACATCACTGCAGAATTAATGAATTCCACAGTCCCTTTGCTTTCTTCATGCCATCTGTGACAAACCTTTTCAGTCTGACAAATAGCTCTAAATAGGGTTTCTCTGACATCTCCTTATTGGTGCAAAAATCAGACTGAGCACTTCAGGTGTAATCTCAAATTTAGGATGCTCCATAATTGTATTTTTTAGCTTCCGAAATGAGACAAATAAATAATACGGATGTCCGTTCGAACACGTTACCGAGTGACTGCAGTAGACTGCAGGCAGTTTAGCTGCCTCTGAGGGGTATATAGGCCTCATACTAATGCACTGAATTATTATTGATGGCAGAGGCAGTTCTGCTCTGCTGGTGAACCAATAATGTCAAAGCTGTACCTGAAAGATTAATTATAGGAGAGAATGGGCTGCGGTTTCCTGGGACTGAGACATTAATAGAGACTGAGCATTGCTTTCCTGGGATTGTTGAGACAGAGTAATAAATGCATAGGATAATGTAGCATATGCTGCAGCCAAGTGTTTAGTTATTTTTACACTGGTAAAAATACAAAACCAGTGATATAATGTGAATATGCAAGCAAAAGAGCGCTTCTTCCATTAAGAAAGCTAAACGTCCCCACTGTTTTCTAAAATAATTGTGCAAAGAGGCACACGGCACAAATAGTGTCAGCTATTCCTTGCATGCCTAACTCAGAATATGATTGCTTTACTGATATCTGCACCATGACTCTATGACTTCAATCACTCTTTAAACAGAATAGACTGTCATTTTGTATTAAGGTCCCACATCCAGAACATTAACATAGCAAGGTTTTGAGTACTGTATGTCGATGTTTAGCACTGCATTTTACTTTTGTGTTACTTCACTTTTGGTAAATTGTATTTTCATCAAGTGGGAAAAAAATAGGATTGTAACACAATTCTGTGCAAATACAAGCAGTCAAGAAATGCATTTTCAGAAAAATACCAGCAGTGCTGATAGCCATTAAATTTGTCAGTTAAATAGTTCATTTAAATAGGTTTTGAGACAGTTGTTAAAATGGTATGAGATTCAAAACTGAAACAATGTCAACCATTTCACTGGTCAGTGTCATTTGTATAGACACGCTCTGAACGGTACTCTGTTTTGCTTGTGTTGAATTTATGTGTTGAATGTTCCTTTTGTTGGTGGCCTCAGCTGGTCATTGATCTACACATCACTGGACTAATGTGCTATGCCCCAGAGTGGGTAGGATGCTGGCTCACCCAATATTGTCTATAGTAAGTTCTTGATTTCAGTGGCATCATCTGAGAAACCCTAAAGGTAGGATAGGAAAATCATAGGACAGGTGAACTCAAGCCACTCTGATGAAGCTGGATGTAGATGCCTGCGGACTGGTCAAATGGTCTCTCTTTTGGTGTGGGAATGGCGAATTGAGTGAAGAGACCTAAAGCGAGAAGAGAAACAAAATAGCACCACAGTTTTCTTTCCAATATGCAGATGCTTTCAAGTGTAACACAGTAGTTATACACATTATAGCAGTTTTAATGCTTATCGAGTTTGCTTACCTTTAAAGCTGTCAGTTGGTTGTGTTTATGGCTGCAGCCTAGGTTCTATTTGAATAGCAATTCAGTCACACTTGCAATCTGGGAGAGTTTCACTGACTGGAGAAACAACACTGGTTTGCATTGATGCTTTGTGTATATTGGTTAAAATTGGTGCAATACATTGAGCTGTAAGCAGCTCTAGAGAACAAATGGATTGAAGGGCGTTCTTCATGTGAACTTCTCTTGTGATCTTGTGTACCTGACATAAATGGAACACCGGTAACTGTTGCAACGTTGATTTTGTCCTCTCGTGAATGACTGGACACAAGGCTGCACAGCCAAAAAGTCCATCGTTGAATGATGTGGCCCTTCCTTAACTGGTTTGCATAGCTTTGGAATTTGGTGTGTGTTAGAACCAGGGGTGGGATTCTTTTTGTGAATCTGCCAAACAGGGCTTGTAAATTCAGTAAATGACTGAAAGACTACAGCTATGGAGGAAACTGAAATTGCCCTCAATGATGAGCAGGTTCAAGCTTTCCTCGGTTTACAACTGACCTATCAGCTTTGCCAGGCATCATAACCACTTGCTTGTCTCAGAATAGATCAGGTGAGATTCACTTGATAATGAACTGAATGTGTGCAATTGAAAAATGTTAGCAATCTTTCTAGCGTGCAGGCTAGCAAGCAATGTCACGGTCAATCTCCTGTGACGGAGTTATTAACTTTGTCTTCCCAGTGTTCAAGACACACCATTAGTCTGCCCAGGTCCAATTCTGTCTTGTGTGCAGTGATTCAGCCCTTGCTTGTCTTTCAGGTGGGAAGTTAGCCACATTATGGAGGGTGGTGTCATCAATTTAAAAAGAACAATGTCACATTTAGTGATCACAGGTTATTGATGAGGATAAATACCAAAGTAGGGCTCGGCACACTTTGTTGAAAGATCTGTGTGTCAGTATTGCAAGAGATTGTCCATGTCTCACTGTTCGTATCCACTCAGGAAATGGTATATCCATTTGCAATTCTTCAAATGGAAATTGTAACCTAGTAAACACCACTAAGTCTTACTAGATGGTGCAGTATAATTTATGACAAAAATATGTAAACACTTTACTCTGCAGTGTGAAGAAACCATATTAGTCAATGTTACAGATCTGCAATTAGTGACAGTAAAACGAAGGAATCCTGTTTTCAGTAAAGCAGATCAGTGATTTTACAATGAAACCGAAAGCTTATGAGGTACTTAAATGTTGCAAACTCAGGGGGTTATAAAAACAAACAATGCATGATACACTTTTAGCATTTGCATTAAATCTATAAAAATATTTTATTCTGCCACTCCAAGTTAATGCACCAGCAATCTTCACTCTTCATTCTCCTTCACTCTTACCAGTGTTTTGAATTGGAATTCACTGTATTATTTAAGAAACAGTACAATGTATGGGCTTTAAAATGAATCCTGTAGGATCAAGAATGATTTGTTTTTAGGAGATTTAATGAGCTATCCAAAGGCAGATTCGGGTTAGAAATCTTAAAGGTTTTTTTTTCTGGATATAAAGTGATATGATCTCCAATCTGGTGAATTTTAGTTAAATGGTATTATATAAATATCCTTTATCCCCATCTAATGCACTCCTGTACAAAAGTTGTGCTTGTAAATCCAATCTCAATTGATCAGATGTGCTGTTGAATGTTGCATTCATAATCACAAGAAACAGAATTGTTGCAACTCGTAACCCTTTTACCAAAACTAATTCAAGGGTTGATCAATTCTGCTGTCTCTTTCCCAAGTGTTGGTCACAGTGGGCTCTTTGTCATTTGCCTTCCAGTCATGTACTTCACCATTACTATCAGTACAGGTGATGAACCAGCATGTTTTTGCAGATGGTGCTGTTTCCTGTATGGCTAGTGAAGATTTTTGGATGCATTTTGGGTTGCAGTTTCTTTCACTCTGTTAAAAATCACTATTGAGGCATGCAAATGTATAATGTCTGCAGGTGCTGGCTGTGATGGGTTCCTAGCAGTTTGTATGCTCCAGTTGACTAGTTCTGATCTTATCCTAATAATTAATGTACAAGCACATCCTGATTACACAAGAAAGAAGAAAAATCTTTCTCCTAAAGCAGATTGTTAATGAAAGATGTAATTCGTAATCAGACAGGTCATTTTATCTAATAAAATGTTAATCCCCATCTTTACTGTTGCCTTTGATAATTTGATTTCCAAGGATAAACACTCCATATTTTACTGCTTCTCTGTAAGATCTTAACAGTAAACAATTAGTTATTAGCCTTTAACTGATCTATCTATGTTCATAACATTTCCTGGCTTCACTAATATTAGAAGTACAGCATCCTATTGTTTAATATCATGATCAGTCTATTGTACAACACCGTAACACTTCACTGTTACTATATCATAATCCGGTTCTTGTCATTTTGACAGACATTGTGAACAGAATGTATCTAATTTCTTTTGCATTATTTTCAGACTGAGTCCATTTAGGTCTAATCTTTTTACCTTGTATCTATCTCTCATTTTCTTTTGTGGTTCCTTTCTTTTACATTGTGTTTGTCATATTATTTCCACGTTTTATTAGTGCAAGGATGAGACCAGAAGGGCCAAAGAGCCTCCTTCAACCAAACCTCTCTTGTGATCTTCATTTAAGATGTGTCAAAATAAAAGAAAATAATGCGAACATCTTTCTCTGACCTCTATGCTGGTCACACAGGAGTAAAGGTTAGGGGAATGGGTCTTTAAAATTTCCTTTAGTTCAGCTAGTAAGTTTAGAATGGGAGGATTTGTGGTTTTGATAGTCTTACAGTTAGAACTGTGGAGTCCTGTAGTTCAGTGGTTAGAGCACTTGCCTTGCGAACGACGTGGGTTCGATTCCTGGTAGGGTGAAACCTTGGTCAAGTTTCCTTACTCCACACGCTTGATAATAATCCCTCAAGAAAAAAAAACACAATAAGAATTTGGCCACTCAATCCATGACTGCTTGTGGGACACTGCTGTGCACAATTGGCTGTCGCGTTTCGCCCACAAATATTCACATTACAGTATATTCTGTGAAGCGCTTTGAGATGTCTGGAAGTGCTACATCAAATGCAAGGAATATTATAATATATGTATAGTATGGCTGCTGAACCTGTCGAGGCTCACTGATCTTGTGGAATGACAGGATCAATGGTTTTCAATGTCTCATGATAAAAATAAATAATAATAATAATCTTTTCATTTGATATAGCACTTTTCACATCGTCGAGACGTCTCAAAGCGCTTTGAATAATAAATGTTATAAAATAATAAGTATGTACAAGATATGTTATAAATATTGCTTTATAACAATTAATAGGCTTGGAGTCTATCTCATTATGTTACGCATTAAATCTCACTCTTGGTGATGATGTGACCTTGACAAATGCATGAATTTGATATTAAGAGACTACATCGCTGAAGAATTATTTCATTCATAGCATATCTCTTTCACCTGTCTCAGTTGTAACCTAAAAATCAGGTCCATTGCTTTCTCTACTCCTCGTAAAGAATCAATGTGCAAATAATACTACTTTTATTTTAGTGTGTTTGTGGGCATTCTCAAATATGCCATATTTGTATAGCGACAGAAGTCCTGCACGTTTGTGAAATTACTGTATAATGAGATTACCATATCCATATCAATTGCAATGCTGTCTGGTAAGCGAAGGCTATTTAGTGTTGGTCGAAGCTGCACGTCGCAGATTTAGATTTTTTTTGTTGAAAAATCATCAGAGAAAATGTCCAAGAGACCTTTGGCATCTCTGGAAATAGACATATGCAAATAATGTTGGTCGGGAACACACCGCAAAAAGTAGCCGATCATTGAATGCCCACAAAAGACAGTTATTTTCTTTCAAGTTCATCCACGCTGCCCCAGGACTTCCCAACTTCTCCCAATCTAAGATGTCATTCCAATGCAGTACTGAGGGAATACTGCAGTGTAGGAGGTGCTGTCCTTTAGATTGAGATGTCAAGCTAAGGTCTTGCTTGCCTGTTTTGGTGATTCAGGACTTCAAAGATCACACTGTACTATTTTGAAGAGCAAGTGGTTTTCCTGGAGAATATTCTTTCTTCATCCAATTTCATACAAAAAAGATTCATATCTTCATTCATCTCATCACTGATTTGTGGCTCTAATAAGATGCTGTGGTATCCTAGTCACTACACTTCAAAGTAATTCATTATGTGAATCTCTTTGAGATATTTCAATGGGATGAGATAAACGTTTTAGATTCACACATTGTAAGTAAGTTTTAGTTGCACCGAAGTTGATTCAGAATGACAGAAGGTGGTTTCACGGTGGAATCAGTACTATCAACTACATTGTAAATCCAGGTATACAACAGCGAATTCTACCAAAGGTTTAAATTCAGGCCCAGCATGCAGTGAGCACTTTGTGGCAATTCACTCTGAGAAGAATGATTGTATAAATCAGCATGGAGCCATGCTCGCAAACAGAGAATCACACTGCAATCTGGTTGCCTCTCGAGGAGTTGGTTTTAGCAGCATATTTGTTTGACCAGTGTGCGGTATAAACATGGCTGGTACGAAAGTGTTCAAGCTTTGCTTAGAAATAGTGCCTTAAAAATTCTCAGGCAGATTCATTGTTATTAAAGAGCAGTCACAGTCTCAGCTTTTAAAAAACATTAAAATGGAAGTGGGGTTTGCTACTTGTTAGTGGACCTCTGCCTATCCACTTGATTGCACACAGAGCTCACTGCAGCTCCCGGTGAGTGTGGCTCAGAGCGAATAATATTAATCAGGTTTCCCTACTTCAAATCTCTGTACTGCTGCAAATTATGTCAATTTGCTACAACAGCATAAAAGGAGCATAAGACTGTTGCATGAAATGAGTTTGGACAGTCTCAATGCAGATCCTAGTGGGAGCAGGTCAAGTGCATCAAACTGCCCAAGTTGGCACTAAATTGAAATTTTCTGTGAGGTCCTAAAAGTGGTTGGAGTGAAAAGTGAAACTATTCACCCTGGCGCAACAGGGTTGTATTCTGAAATTATGGTAAATTGCATTGGGCCAAAGTTTAGAGGGCTTTGACCTGCTTCTTGGCTGAAAAAGAAAAGCATTTCATTCCAAAAGACCAACCTCCCTCCACGAGTACAAAGACTAAAAGGCAATGCAATTATTTGCTTTTCCAGCACATTATGGCAGGAGCCTAGATACATTTCTGTGAGGTGATTGTATGGTATAAGAGAAAAATATTTTATAAAGTTAAAGCAATGCGAAAAATCCAATGGATGTTTTTTCTCGCACAAAGACTAGTCTTAATCTGCACCTCGCCCTAAATTAGATAATCATTGGTTGTTAACATTGCAAAATACTGCATGCCATGATTTTCACTGTTCAGCACGAGCAATTTAATTAATTATTTTTATGTTTAAGGACTGCCATCAAATACAATATTTTTGGTAACATATTCTGAGCCCCAAAAATCCACCTGGCCTTTAAGACCATTTTGTCTTTAAAATTTATGATCATGCAAAATTGTAGAAAATTCTTAAATGCAGACTTAAACTGTTTTTTTAAACTGGAAAACTATTATTCCAATTAAAATTTAATTTAAGAATTTTCTACAGTTCTGTGTGCTCTTCAATGTTAAGACAGAATTGGCATGGAATTTCAGGTCTTCCCCTGTACATCTGATATAATTCACACTGATTATGGTTTCTTTGCGAAAGAGAACACACATAAATTAACGCTTTAATAAAGAGCTTTTCTTTTCCTCTCTCCTGCCCCATAATGCTTCTTGTGTTACTGCCTGACAAAAGCACTATTCTGAAGGGAGCGCACTGTATTTATTTGACAATTTGTCTTTCAAGCTTCCCAAAGTATAAGCTTACTGTTGTGTAGAACAAATCACCCACTCTAATCGAGCTTCAAGATGCAGCCAAGGATTCTTGTTTGCTGAGGCTAATAGATCGCTGCTGAAACTGAAATAAGCAAAGAAAGCCAATTGTTGTGATTGGACATTGGACGCCAAATTCAACAATTGAAATCTTTGCGCACGAAGATCATTCTGCTGAAAGCTTATTGAACACAAGTAGCTGCCTGGATATCATTTAGTCATGCCATAAGTCATTAGGCATCACCTGCACCGTGAAGGGTAATTGACATTTTATATTACAGGAGTCTCTAATAGTGTGGAATGGTTTCTGTGAACCTCTTCTGCTTTGTGAGGTGTTTTTTTATTTGGGTTTGCAGTGGATGAAAATGCCTCATCTTGTTAAGAACATCAGAGAAAAATTTGATCCATACATATAAGGCTATTTTACAAAGCCTTTCATCTTTCAAGGTGATTCAATGCAAAAATTGAGTTGAATTACTGCAAGTAAACTTGGCGTGAGACATGGCATCATCTCAAAGCCCACTCTCAAAACCACCTTGAGGTGGTGATTTCATCAGGACATTGATTTACTTCATTGTAGTATTAGTGTAGGCCGTGCAAATCGATTTGGGTCCTTCTCAAAAGTAGCCTCTTATGTGCTTTTAATCAATGACTTGTATTGAAGAGTCGATAAGCTTTTCTGTCCTGTAACAACACCAAACTGAGTTTAGTGCCAGTTCTCCGCATCTGCTTATTTGGGTTTTCACAGAATTTTTCTCAATTTCCAGGAGTTGAGTCTGGCTTTTGAAATGTTCTACCACCCCATCCTTCCCCTCCACACCCCCTCGCTGCTACCCCCAGCTCGGGTGCCCATCTAGCACTGTGAAACACGTTGAGATATCTTCCCAATGTGAAAGGCGGTATATGAATGTAAATGGTATCTATGGGAAATTTTACCAGTTTTGAATGGCATCACGAACTCTGACACTGATTTTAACAAAAAAAAACTGATGTTGCAATGATAAAGGTGTTTAAAAACATGGCACTTTATTTGCAATATTATCTCTCGTTGTCTAAAAATAAAATAAACACAGAACATTTTGGATCAATAGTATATTTCAAAATCGTTTTATCTCAGCCCAGTTTGTCACCTCAGTTTTTAATATTTTGTTTCCATTTTAAATTTTTTCTATTATATAAAAATGAAAAAGCGATAGTCACATCAGAGCAAACATGTCTGTGGCCCCCAATACAGAACAACACTCAAAGACTTGTAAGTATTTGTGGAGATCTAAGGGTTAAATTCTATTGAATTAAATAATTATTGTCCCATCAAATTCTGACATGTTTTAAAAATGATTCTCTTTAACTTCAGTACCTGTTTTTCCTCGGTTTATTATTTTAAAAAATATTGTTTCAGAAGTAAGTCCAATGAGGATATTGGGAGACTGTGTGAAGTAATTACTGAACTCAACAGTGTGAGGGAGCTGCTTCATCATGCACTTGTAATATAAACTCATTGTCGGGCTCTTCAGATTACTTCATAGGGCAGTGAACTGCCTCAATGTTCTCTTCACATGTGCTGATAAAATTCCTCCACAGATCCATCCTCAATCAATCCAAAAACTGCTTGGCCTTTCAAGATGAGTAAAAAAAATCAGTTATTAAATGTCACAAAGTCACAGTTCTCCTGTTTCATTCTTACAGTCAGTAGGCAGGTAATAGTCACAGTGTTTACTGTCAATAACATAGAATAAATACTTGAGGGTTGATTTGAACAGCAGAGATCTGATCGAAGTTTATCGACCATTATAAATTATGCGAGCAGGGCACCAGTAGTCATAATTATCTTATGAACCATTTAAAGTATTCTTTGGCATCTCTTGTTTTAGAAAATATATAGCTTTATGGGGGTGGGGGCACGGGCAGGGGCATGGAGGGTTCTTTGCAGAGATTGCAAGACTGCGCAGATGACTGTAATTTTCCTTTCTGATCTGTGCAGATCTTTTATACCAGATGAACGGAAGCTTTGAATGATGTGGCACCTATTTCATTGAGGTAATTGGGATAGGCGTGACTCTGTTATTTTTGGGCTCTTTATTTTGGAAGTTTGATCATAAATTGGACACTGAATTCAAACACAAACTCTTTTTTTTAAAGATAAAAAAAGTGGATTCCATTTTGCTTCCGTCCTACTTTAGAATGTAGATATGTTTTGCTGTGAGGCTAAAGGGCCCCCTATACTGACTTGGCATTTAAATTCATTCCTGCTTCTAATCTCCATACTGGATAGAATAGAGGATGAATTAATGTACTATTTTGTTATTGGCAGCTTAGGTTCACTGACTGAATAGTGGTACATACTGTACAACGCTTACTTCTGCAGGATTTGACAGTGGAAACAAAATGTACAAAACCTAATAGGGTTGAAAAGGTGCCTCTGTGTAAAACCAGTTCAGAATAATGAGGGATTGTGGAATATTCACCATTCATTGCTTAAGAAAGTGATATCCAGCACTTTCAAACAAGTTAGGAATTTGGAAAATTCCATTACAGGTGCACATTGGTTTGTTACATTGAATAAAAAGAGAATAATCTCTTTAAACTGTTTGTCATCAGAATGAAATCAATACAGGATTCACACTGCTCCACACATACTGTGGTCTCTGGAGCCACCGAGGAATTCAAGATTTGTAGGTGGGTAAAAGCACCATATATTAAGATACTGATTCCCGGAGAAGCCAGAAGCATCCTAGGGTTGTGTGGAGTTAAGTGATCTCAGTTTCTGGCACTACAAAAGTTTGCCTCAATATCCCCAGGTCAAGAAAATAAGTCAGAGTTTCTGCTTATGATCATTGTCAAATAACCCTTGGTGAAATATGAATGTTGGCATTGGATGAGTTGTTGTTCTCCTGTCTGTTTACATAAATTTACATAAACCTGTAATGCTCTTCACTGAAAGTCTTTGAATATTGTTTGAATAACAATATTTGTCTGTTCAAGTGGACATGAAAGATTCCATGGCACTTTACAAAAAGAGAAGGGAGTTTCTCTTGGTGTTCTGGCCAACAATCTCTCAGATAAAACGGTTCATTCAATTATCTAATTGTTTGTATGATTGGTTGCTGTGTTTGCCTATTAAATATACATTCACTACACTTTGCAATAAATCCTGTAAAGCACTTTGAGCCATCCTCCCAATATGAAAAGCTCTATCAAATGCAAGGAGTATCAAATGAAAGGATTGATAATATCTTTATTAAAATACAATACAGGGAAAGCCAAGAAGTGGGAATAAGCATAAATGGTTCCTACGGGGGAATCAGCACAACACTGGCACAATGCGACAAATGGCCTCTTTTATGCTAAAATTTCTATAATTCCATGGCACAATTCCGCTCAGCTGTGGATGCCCCCAAGGTCAAATTGTCTGCTGATACTCCCCGTCGAGACTCCCACATGAAGAATAATCACTCAGTCAACGTACCAGAAGCTGCTGATGCCCAGGGAACAACATCTCAGGATGAGCTACTGCCTTCAGGAGCGGAGGGGATGGAAGGAGAGAAAATTGAGAGGAGACAAGTTAATGGGGTCATTAATAGCCGATCAGCACTGTGAAGAAATCCTTCACAGTACGACCTGAAGTTAATGCTTAGAATTCAGCTCAAAGTCTGTGGGAGATATGTTCGAGGAGACGAGCTGAAGGGGTGTGGAGAGAGAAGATAAATCCATCCTGGCTTTGTATTGACCCAAGCGATGATTGTTTTCACCTACACTGAACAGAAGCCTTGTCTTTCATTCACAATTAGCCCAGTGCAATGGTTGGCTATTGTTTAACTCCTGGCCAGGTTATGGGACAGGTTTAGCGTTTACATGCAGATTATATGCAGAAAGCAGACAGCTACAAAGGGTGAAAGGCTTTCATTTAATTGAAGTCTGATTATCTCATGAACTGCAATGCACCACCATTAGAACCAATCCCCAAGTTTGCACTCCAGCTTTCCATCCCTCACAGGTATTTGTTATTTATATTATAAGTAAGCGCAATCGGTAGTCTTTTTGCTTTTAATGTTGACATTCAGTGTTTTGTGTTTGCGACTGGCTCCTCACTGTGCATTATTCATTCATTGTTCGAATTCAAGATCCTCATCCTCACCTACAAGACAATTCACGGCCTTGCTCCTTCCTACCTCTCCGACCTACTATCCCCCTACTTACCTGCCCGTACCCTCCGTTCCTCTGGCTCCGGTCTGCTCCACATCCCCCGCCCTAACCGCCCTACAATCGGTGGCCAGACCTTCAGCCTCTCAGCCTCTAGGCTGTGGAACTCCATCCCCCTGTGCCTTCACCTTGCTTCCTCCCTTACCTCCTTCGAGGCCAGAGTCAAGACCTTTCTCTTCAACCGTGCCTTCACCTCCCCTCTCAACTCTCTAACCCCTCCTCGCTCCCTCCTTTCCCTCCCCTCACTCTGACCATTTCCCCCCTGCTCGGGTCCCGACCCAACTGTCCAGCGCCTTGGGACGTCCTCCCGATGTGAAAGGCGCTCTATAAATGAAATCTTGTTGTTGTTGTTCATGTATTGTTTGTGAAAATAAATTGTTTTAATTGTGTTCAAGACTTAGAAGCATATAATATTTCAAACCTTGGAAGATTCTTTACGTCACATGTTTTGGGAGTTCAATGTAACTATTAAGTAGTTATTGATGTTATTTCATGTGCACAAAGTGTATGGGAACTTGGACTGATTCCTATTCCACTCAGTTATAGTTCCATAATTTGCCTCATTGAAAGGCTGCATTTCTGTCATTGTGGCTCAATTGCGTTCAAAGTCATTTTAAACTCAGCGCGACTGTGAGCAAAATTTAAGTTATTTGACAACATAACCTAACCATTTTCTCTTGTTGCACAAAGACAACTTGCTGCAGTCTTGTGTGTAGTTATACATCCCCATTGGAGACATTTTGCTAGTGTTTTGAGTCATTTGAACATTTCCAAACAAATTTAATCACATTTCTACAGGCAACGGGGGGTGAAAAAAACAGGAAAGCTATTACTTCAGAGAGACGAAAATACTGCTTTCTACAAGAGAAGTTTAGCACAGAGTACAAGCCAAAAAGTGAAAGGTGCACATCAGTCATTACACTGAGGAATTGCTCCAAGTCAAGTTGAGGCAACAGGAAGCAGGGGATGCCCAATTCTATCTGGGTATACAAGAGATGAAGAATGCTGTCCAGATTGTTTTTATCCAGCTGGATAACTCCATGCAAATAAGATTGCAGGTCGGTGAGGAACAGTTGGCTGAGCAGGTTGCTTCACAAGTCAGCCTGCTGACAACTCACCCACTTCTAGCTATTTGCCTCAGGCCCCTTAGTTGGCAGCTTTGCCATAGAGGTAGCTTGAGCTGTGTAAATGTTTTCTGTGGGTGAAACATTGCTCAGTTTTGAAGCCAAAGCTTGGAGCTTCAAGGCATTGGTCAATCCTCCACAGCTTCACTCCAGATAGGTTGGTGAGAGCTCAGTGGGTAGATTCTCGGAACTTCTCCTACTGGTCACCACTCAATGACCTCTGCAGGGAAGTGAATGTATACGGAGAGGAATGATCTTGGCTGTGATCCTCATGGCTGAATAGACAGTAGTACTCACTACCCAGACTCAGCCATGAAAAGTGGCTGCAAGGATGAAGTGCTGTAGTGATATCCATACCCATTTAACTATAGCGCAACATGAGGCATATTGCTTAGGAGCGAAAGAAAAGTGAGCAATTGAAACTCTCTCCCTGCCACAATCTGGATGCCAGCTTGTGAGGTGCTCAGTGATTTGCTACATTTTCCTTCATCAAATGTTTGTCAGTAAACGCAGCAGAAATGTGCATACATGCACGCTTTGCCATTAGGGGTTTAATTCTTTTGGAAGTTGGTATTTAGGGTGGAAAAGATTTTCTCTTTGACAATTTGGTATTTGCAGTGCTCAGGGTTTGAGAAACCATACTTGCGAAAGGCAAATTATTGGCACTGCTAGTTTTTGTAAAAAAAACATTTTGAGACAGCTTGGAAAGCCATAGAAATGAAAAGAGCTGCATGTTTTGCTACTGCGAACTACACAGATACAGGTGACAGCTTTTCACAACAATCGGTGAGTCACGCTGGAAATATGCAAGACTTCACAGTTTGGTAAACATTGGGAATTCTTCCTCTTCTCTCCAGCTGTTGCTGCATTGGAGGTCTGAGTGGGGTGTTTTTGTGAGCACTTTTATGAACATGCACTTTGATAGCACAAGTCTTCAATGCTGCACCAGTAATTGGAAAAAGCAAAAAAAGTATTTACATAGGTGTCTTTCCACCTATCCTATGTAAATACGTAATTTTTATTTGTTTTGTCAGCCAGGTGTCTGACATATGCGGAAACCCATCACCATACTTCAGAGTATCCAAACTAAACTGAGAATTCAATGCATTCCACCTACACATGGAAATTCCAGACATAGATTGTTGGAACAAATGTTTTTCCCAACAGCATTAACTCTGCCTGGCACAAACGGGTAATTCCACGCCAAAATTAGCAAACCGTTTCTGCACATAAAAGTAGAATTGCTGCACAATAATATTGACAGGGACAGCCGAATAAAAGATTAATTTCTTACGCTTGACTAACTCTCTGTTTCAGTAAATAACTGCATCACTGAAAACAAAAAAAATAAAGTATCCTCATCTAAAAGCCTGACCGAGGAACTAATATGAAATGATGGTGAATGGCAACAAGAGGTAAGGTGAAAAAATGCATTGTGTGATAATGCACAGAAAAGTTATGTGAAGACCTGGGAGTTAATGGGATGAAGAACTGAATGAGATTATGAGCCCCTGAATAATTTAGTTTGAATA
This sequence comes from Callorhinchus milii, assembly GCF_018977255.1. Classification (NCBI taxonomy): domain Eukaryota; kingdom Metazoa; phylum Chordata; class Chondrichthyes; order Chimaeriformes; family Callorhinchidae; genus Callorhinchus; species Callorhinchus milii. Next base: position 11,500,140 of record NW_024704750.1, on the reverse strand, counting down.
GAAAAGCTAATATATAAGAGAACTAAATTCATTTGTTCGGCATCAAATATTTAGATGTATTGTGGTATGAAGACTATGCAAATTATTTTCTGTGCTCTTTGAAACCCGTGGACTGCCCTCATGGTCCACAGAACCTCCAGTTTTGGGGTGTTACGTATTACATTTTCCCGTTGCACAATGTAATGTTTTAGAGTTTTTTTCCCCCCCCAAACAAGCTAGGCCAGCATCAGGACGGATCTATAACTGTACTGTAATACTGAACTGTTAAAATAAATGAAGAAAATGCAATTTACAATTAAAGTAAAATATTTTAAAAGCTTTACTGATGCTCCTGATGTATTTTCCCTTTATATTTCATACCATTTCTTTGGCCATTTTCTTATTTTGTTCTAACTTTGTATTCCCATCTTAATCAACAAGAAGATTATATTTGTATAGTGCCTTTCACATCGGGAGGACATCCCAAGGTGCTATTTTTCACTTTTTTTCACTTACTCTTGATTTTTTTTAACACCTATCTCTTAATATTTCAATTTTTAAAAGCTTTCACTTGCTTTTTATCTTTTAGTTTATGAAGGGGGCGAGCTCTGTTTAAATTGGCTGAAAGCCAGCTTTACAAATTTGTTCCCCTCCAGTTGCTAAAATGCTCAAATTTTGAAGATTCGCAGGGTCACATTGCAAACACAACCAGGGCAATCTATGGCATAATTTTCAGGTGTAAAATAGGAGGTGGGAGCTATGAACACAATGGGGATAAATTGCACTGGGCTCACTTGGGAACTTCAAACTGAGCATTCAATGACAGCAACAAGATGCACTTATATGGTGTGGAGTTGCAGAACAGCAAGCAATGTAGGAACTGTGAGGGGACAGGGAAAAAGAGAATCTAAACAAGGGAAAAGAAAAAGTGACCAAAGGAATATTGATAGAGGTAGCCTTTTGTTGATAGGGATATAGAATGCTAGATACAAAAATTCAGGGGAAAAGAATTGTAGAGTGAACGGGAATAGTGCCTGAAAGCTTCGCTGCCAAAGGTACTGCGGAAAAGAATATATAGGCAAAAGGTATATGCTAGTGACATTAGCAGGATGTGCAAATGGCTTTTAATAACATTGAAAAACAAATGCTCACTTGTTTAATAATATTGTAATAATTTGAGACGTCTCAAAGCGCTTCACGGAATATATTGTAAAATGAATTGACTGTATATGTTTTACCGAGTGAGGAAGGGGGCAGGTCACTTTCACTCAATATGACGAGAAGCAGGCAGCAGAAGGGTACCCGAGCTCTGTCTTAGTGTTTTTTGTTTTGTACATTCTGCAGCAACAAATGGAAAGCTATTATTTGATGAAATATAATTTTTCAATAGTCTGGAAATTCCTTTGCAAGAAAACGTTTTCTAAAGTATATTTTATTACATCCTATTTAACAAAATCTTACCTTAGTTGAGAGTTTATAATCCTCATCTTCCAACATACATATATATTAAAAATGTAACTCCTTAGTAAATCATTGCTGACATAATGATGAATTATTAAAATGGATGTTAAAATCCATACTTAACTCTTCACCTATAAAATTTATACATTTTATTAAATTCCGTATTTTTCTTGCTGCGGAGGTCTTCCTAAATGAAACACATATTAACATTCCTGGATGATTAAATTCTTTTGTTTTTTTTTGAGTATTCCTACTTAGAAAAATTATCAGATTAAATGAATTTTAATTTAGTGATCAAATACAGGAAATCCTGAATTTGAAGTTCAGATTTAGGACAACCTGCATCCAGAACTCAGAATCTTAAAATCTCACCTTTATTGTGAAAATGTAGTAGATATTTAACATCTAAGAACATTAACACTGAAATGATAATCATACTGCCACCACAATAACTGGAATATGTGACTATTGTATAAGCATAGCCATCTTGGTGTTAGTCTGGTGGTAGTACTCTGGTCTGTAGGTTAAAAGATTATGAATTCAAACCCCACATCAAGACATAGGTTCATAAACCAGGCTGACATCAGTGCAGTAATGGGGGAGTGCTGTATTGTTCGAGGTGCTGTGCTGCTATTCATGGGAAACACTAAATATCCCATGACACTATTCACAGAGAAAAGAGTTTTCCCTGGTTCCTTGTGAGCTTGCATGTGAAGCAGCTGGCGATGGGTTTGTGCTGTGAAATAATAATAATAATCCTTGCATTTATATAGTGTATATCATGTTGTTGAGATGTCACAGAGATGTCCCTTTATTATTTGAATGACCTTCATCCAGGCAGACCTTTTGACAACATGAAGCTGTTTTCTGTTTCTGGCCCCTTTTTGTTGGGTAACGTTTCTGACAGTGATGCCAACAGATTGTCACCTTTCACCACAATTTGAGCAATGTGGATATATTGAGCAATGTGAGGAACTGTGTGGAGTCCTGTAGCTCAGTGGTTAGAGCACTCGCTTTGCAAGCGAGAGACCCGAGTTCAATTCCAGGCAGGGCGAAACCTTGGGCAAGTTTCCTTACTCCACACGCCTAATAATAATCCCTCCAAATCCAAAAAAACAATAATAAATTGGTCATTTTCAATCCACGACTGTTTGTGGGACATTGCTGTGCGCAATTGGCTGCTGCGTTCGCCCACAAATATACAGTCAATTCACTTTACAGTGTGTTCTGTGAAGCGCTTTGGGACGTCCTCCCGACATGAAAAGTGCTATATCAAATGCAAGGATTATTATTATTATTATATTCATCGTCTGAGCATTGCTAGCGTCTCAGAGATTACCAAGAAGCAAATCTTTTGATGAAATAGCAGAAACCATTGTGCACAGAGTCAGTCCTTGCTCCTTTCTCCCCTAATCTTTGTCTCTTCAGCTGGGTATTGGGAGTTCTCTGTGGTGGCCGTCCTCTCCTCACAGACCTCACTGGAGGAACTACATACATTTACCCACAAAATACACAGTCACTACACATTACAATATATTCTGTGAAGAGCTCTGAGAAGTCTCAACGACATGATAAGGCGCTATATAAATGCAAGGATTATTATTCTTACTGCACAGCTCCCCATCCCCCACCCACCCCAACCCCCCATCACCCCCACAGCCAGCTGCTTCACACGCAAGCTCACAAGTGCAGTTGGAAACAACCAAGCCTTTTTTAAACCCACTCCAAGCAATCACCAGCCTGCATTAAATTGAGAATTGCATTAATATGCTTGAAATAGGTACCAGACTCGCATCTAAATGCTGCTTGGAGGAGGGGGGCTTACCCCCTGTCCCACTATTACCTCTGCCACTGGTTTCTCTCAATCAATCTCTGTCTCTCTGTATCACTGTATCTGTCTCTCCTCTGTACTTCATGTGTGTATCCCTCTTTAGTGCTTTCACTACCATCTTCCTTGTTTGTTCCTCTATCAGCTATTAGCTGAATATGATACAACAATAACAACTTGCATTTATATAGCGCCCTTCATGAAGGGTAGCATCTTAGAGTGTGGTAGTACCATACATGAGTGCTGTTGCCATATGATATGCTATATACGAAACACTGGTATGTAATGGATCAGACTGCCATATAAATTTCTGTTACTGTAATATCTTCCACCCCATCTGAACCTGATAATGGGAAAGGGGAGGAGCGTTGAAAAGGTTATGGCCAATAAAGAAGTGAAATTGAAATATCCAGGATTTGTCTGTAACTTCACAACTCCCTAGCTATTGTGTATTTTACTGTCATTTGACATTTTGGAGGTCGTAGAGATAATGAGAGGAATTTACTTTGATGGCAAGAAGATTCTGTGCTTCCTGCATATTTAGAGATCTCGAGGGAAACTGTGAAAGCTTTGATCATTCGAAAGCTCACCTCAGGGAACAGAAAAAAGTCAGGAACCTGTGTATCATACAGTGTTCTTGCCTACTGTTGAAACTGTGAGGCTGCCATCCCTTGAGAATACTGGAACATGAGGAGTTTCTTAATAAGAGACTCTGTGTACTGCTACTGATGGCCTTGATGTCTGGGAGCTCTAGTTCTAAAATGTCCTTAATTTACAAAGGATGAAATTATCTTAAAAAGGCTTGTACAGTATTTTAAGGGGCCAAATATTTTCAAGGTTCAGGTGCTATCATCATAATCACAATCCAAGCAAACTGTATAAAAAAACAATGTTCAAATCCTGTTATTGTATTAATGCTTCATTTTTAATGTTTTGTCAGAATGTTAACTTGAAATTGAAGTAAGTATTTGCCTAAAACCGCTGCAGTTTTTAGCCTAGTTGTCGTATAGGTATCCAGATGCCATGAGTTCTATGGGACCTGCTGGCTCTGACTGTCCGTTGCCATTTGTCTCTGTCTTTTCCGTGTTGGTTGTTTAGTTCTTGTTGTGTGACCAGCTCAGCAGCCAAGCTATTAGGTGTTTTGCTTGGCATTCACTTGCGCTTGTGGCATGTACGATGTGTGCTCAAACAATTCTGCTTCATGGCTCTGAACTCCCAGGCATGGTATCCACCTTTACGCAGAGAGGTAAATTGTTGGAAGTACTGGCCTTTGCATGAGATGTTAAACTTAGGACATGTTCGCCCATTGCGCTGGTTCAGGCAAATGTCAAAAGATCTCCACAGAACTATTTTGACGAGGAGCAGAGAGTACTCCTGGTCAATGAGTTTCCTTTTCAAATCCACATTGAAAAAAATGTAATTTAGTTATCTGTCTCTTTGCTGTATGTAGGCTATTTACCTACATTTATTAAAAAGTAACATTGTGTAAAGCTTTGTGACACTTTGACATGATAAGGCACAAGATACCGTATAACTGTAACTAAGTATGGGTTACTGAGAAAATAGCAATGTTGTGACATTAGAATTTACGTAATCTCTCACCTCCTTCAATGTTGAGCATTAGAGGGTCATGGCACCACTTGGAGAGGGGATTATTTTCTGAAAAATGCTTCAGTGTTTATTTGATCTTTACACCATCACATGGAACAGGGGTTGGTTGGCTTGTAACAAATCTTGTTAGTCGAGGATGGATAGTGGCTGTAGCTGATTTATTATGAGAAATATCGTATCTGTAAGTAAAAGTGATATGAAACCCTGGATTATACAAAAGGCTTGTGTGAATCCTATCTCCCAGCACGTTTACCCCTTGTCAGGCCATTGCAAAACATCACTAAACTCCTTTATAAGAGAGATTAGGTTCCAGCTCTTGAGCTGAAATTGTGTCATGGTGGAGGCTCATGTAATCAACTGAAGGGACAGAGTCTGGTAATACATGGGAAACTGGTTCACTTCAAGAGAATGAGAAATGACCGCAACAGTTTCTAAATCTCTCTGGTCAGAGCGTGGAGAGAAGAAACAAAAACACTACACCCTATCCCTCCCAAGATCAGTTTTCTAATATCCTGCAAATTGGTTCAACATATGTATGGAGCAGATCGTTCCAGCACCATCGTTGTTTCTTCTTCTCGGATGCTTTTGGATACGATGTTCAAACCTATAATATGGGAAGACATATTTGACAGGAAAAACAATTTAGATTCAAAAATGAAATAACACCCAAGAAAATATGACAGAAAAACTGTTGTAAAACATTTAAATCAGTCTTATACAGGTCAGTGACAACAGCCACCGAGTCAGCTGTCTGTAAATGATGGGAAAAATATAACTGGATAGACAGCATGATAGAGATGCATTTATACAATGTAAAATAAGAGCTGTCATCTCAATATATTATAGCAACTTTATTGTCAAAAATATCTTAAATGGCTATTATCTATCTTGTTCTGTTCAAATCTATTCGTCTGAAAGATAAGAAAGCTGGACTATTGGTTAATGGCAGCCTGTTTGCAAACGTTCTTTCATTGATATCAGTGCACACATTAAATGAAAGTGACATATTTTAATTGTGCTCTGAGGATGTTATGTGTGGACTGAGATCTTTCCACTTTTAATGTGTCCAGAGAAGAACTTACATATGATATGCAGCTGAGGTCTGTACAAAATGCTCCCTTCTAAACAATACTTTTGAAACATAACGCACAGTAAGAAAATATGAAGGAAAGTTATTCATACATGTACTGGTAGCTTTCTTTCGAACATTTTATCATTCTATTGAAACCAAAGGTTCTGTTTCTGGCTGCTATAATCTGTTCAAAATGTTCAAGTTATGTCCACCTGCCCAATTATATGTTTTGAGTAATTTTAGAGAGTGCCAAAGCCTTCCTTTCTTATGAGATTCAAAATGTTCAGGATTTGAGTCCATTGGATGAAATCTGAGCACATGATGCCAATCAAATGGTTCTTTTTTCATTCTTCCATTATAAATTGCTGGCAGTGAACACATACAATTAGAGTGAAGGAATCAATCTCATCCTCATTGGTATCCTAATTCACTTCCCAACCCAGCCATGAACGAAGTTTGATGTCTGACCTATTGTCAGATCTATTCTTTAGCATCAATATCAGTCCAGCCCAGTTTAATAGGAATCTTAAGATTCTCCTGGGTACAGGGAACACCTTGAATACGTACTCTTCTAATTTAATTTTGGCACAATGTATCAGTGCCATACAGTTCCACATGCACTTCAGTTTCCTTAAATGATGCACCAGAAACTTTTTGTGGTGCCTTCCCACAATTGACTATATATTTGTGGGCGAACGCGGCAGCCAATTGCGCGCAGCAATGTCCCATAAACAGTCGTCGATTCAAAATGTCCAATTTATTATTGTTTTTTGTTTTGGAGGGATTATTATTAGGCGTGTGGAGTAAGGAAACTTGCCCAAGGTTTCACCCTGCCTGGAATTGAACTCAGGTCTCTCGCTTGCAAAGTGAGTGCTCTAACCACTGAGCTACAGGACTCCACCAATAGCAACAGTGGTGGATAAACATGTTGCATTATGTTTTCAACGTTTTCAACACTGAGTTCCCAACCTGAACCAAGGTGTTTTGAGGGCTGTTGGCTGTGAGGAACTACCTAAGGGCATTTTGAGCCTGCCTGTTCCAACAAAACTGGCCGCTGTGACAATCATGTCACTGCTGTGCATAGATTAACTGGATAACGCAAATGCAATCAAGCGGGATACATGGTAACCCACTCCTTTGCCATAGAGCCTGTCGGTTCAATCTCCAGCATTGTGTTTGTTTTCAGTGCAGATTTATCTTGAAATAAATGAATGACAAATATTGATGGTTTAAAAGTGTCAGGGCAAAGTGGACCAGCCACTTCCCCACAGAGAGTGGTAAAATCCCGAGGTGAGTCAATCTGAGCAGCTCTCAGAAAATGGTGTATCCCATCATCACGCCTGAAGAATGGAAAAAAATGAATTAGGGAAAAGCTGGTTTGGGGAAAAAGGATCAATCAAGGTTGATAATAATAATAATAATCCTTGCATTTGATATAGCACTTTTCACATCTACTAGACGTCTCAAAGCACTTCACAGAATAGACTGCAAAGTGAATTGACTGTATATTTGTGGGCGAAATGCGGCAGCCAATTGCGCACAGCTGTGTCCCACAAACAGTTATGGATTGAAACGACCAATTTATTATTGTTTTTTTGAGGGATTATTATCAGGCGTGTGGAGTAAGGAAACTTGCCCACGGTTTCACCCTGCCAGTAATTGAACCCAGCTCTCTCGCTTGCAAAGCGATGTATGTCTTCTCAACTCTCTAGTGTTTTACGATCATGTAAGGTCAAGTCGTTGCTTATTATGTGTATAAGACTGACCTGAATTAAGATTTGTATCTGGTTTAAAGTATTTGAAATTACACGATCAACATTTCTCCTGGCAAATAAGGGCTTAAAAACTCAGCGTTGAAATGGACTGGCTGACTTAATTTAGTAAATTCAAAGGGGCTGGTGTCATCTTTTTAAATTACATTAACATAGGAAAATGTCATACTCTAGGTTGACAATAGGATTGTGTATTTTTTAGTCTTGGATTGTAATAAACTAACTGTTGTCCAAATAGTCCAAATTGTATATATATATTCACATATGGCCACACACAAAAATATTATCGAACTTTCTGTGCCTTTGTCACTATAATGTAGTGTGTGTGAATATTTATTACAACAATAAAACTTGGTATAAGTTGAATATTTTAAAGTGCCTCTTTGGATTTTACTTAAAGTGCATTGACCGTGTATTTGTAGGTGAACGCACCAGCCAATTTGTGCACTGCAAAGTCCCACCGACAACCTTGAAATGAATGATTAATTTGATCTGGGGGTTGTTGGCCAAGACACCAGGAGAAACTTCCTTTTCTTTTACCAAAAGAACCAAAAGTGAAGTCACTCTCGACTGAACAGAACAAATTACAAAGCCATTAATATGATTTTAACATGGTCTTTTTATCATAGTAAATATGCTTAAAGACAGGAAACATTGCTGAACCCAATTTTAAATCCCCTCAGAGCTATGTATGATGAAATGTTTGATCTACTTCGTAGTAGAAGGAAAAATATTAACCTAATTTTAATATCTTAATTAGTTCAAATTATTTTTTATCACTTCCTTCATTTGATTTTTCCAGAGAGAGTGAAAGGGTCTGTGGAATCAAAGAGGTGCTTATTTAATATTGGAAGCTGAAGTCAGCCACGGCTCTGATGCCAAGGGTCAGTGTTACTGCGGTGCACAGTACATATGCAGGACACGGTGATGTTTGGTACATTCATCAATGTTCCATCAAATAGCTGTATATTGCCACTGAGTGCTACAAATCCCTGTGTACCCTCTTGACAATGTGAAGCTGAACGACCAAGATTTTCTCTCTGTCTCTCTCTCTTTTTCTCTCTCTCGCTACAAGAGCAGAAACAGCAAGGACTTTAGTTCTAAATAGGGCAACTCACTTCACTGCAGCAAAAAAACAGCTGCATTCTACCCAGATGTATGTTCTTCGTTGCTGAAACTAATTTCTCTCAACATGTTGTTCCTTATTTGGATTGCGCTTCACAATTTTAGTTAGCGAAGCTATTAATATGAGCTCTTTGTACACTGCTCAAGCAATTTTTTTAAAAATCGAAATATTCCCCAGCTTTCCACACACCTGATAATAATCCCTTTTTTGGAAACTGGTGGGGGGGAAAAGGTATCGGTCAGGTAAGTAAAGGTATGGTTCATTTTGCCCATTGTTGTGCAGTTCATACCCCCATCTTTATCAATGCAATATTAATCTAAATCCATTTATCCAATTGGGTTAGTTTAGCTCCTCTGGTTACCAGTGTTCACCAGTAAAAAGGTGATACTATGAAATTATTTTGCTGAAGTTATTAAAAATATAATCATATTTAGGAACACGTATTCTTTTACCCCTCACATTTTAAAATATACGAATCTTGAATGTTTTACAGATAAGAGTAACTGAAGTGACTTGTACACATAGAGACAGTACATCATGTGTGGTATTTAACACAAGTCATTAACATCTCCCTCTCTGCCTTCCATTCTTCAAACATTTACCTTTTGAATTTATGTACCAGCTGGGATTCTTTAAACACAGGCCCACACTGTTCACTGTTCGTGACCTGACTGTCTTGACCGTGCATGTCCAAAACAGTTCGGAGCACCTCAGGCAAATAAGTGAAGGTTTCTGTAGTAATGAGTGCACAGGGGAGAATAGCCATGTGTGGAATGAGTAACTTGATGAAATTCATCAAAGTAACATCTGGCACAATGGGGCTCAAGGCAAAAAAGATTCCTAATTTTTTGACTATTTCTGTCAGACAAAAGTGAAACGTGTTTGTTTATACAGATGTACAATTTAGAATTTTAGATGATGAATTTATTGTCAGACCTCAACTCATCTTGGTTCAGTATATAATACTGATTGTTTTTTGGTCAGCTGGGTACCTGACACATGCAAAAGCCCATTACCATGCCTAAGCATATGTAGACCAGATTGAGATTTCCTATACATATGCCACCTGCACATGGAAGTTTCCCTATGCCTGGAATGTGATGCACATTCTCTCTGGAGACACACCCTCTTTATCTAATTCTGGAGTGTATCGAGTGCAGATTGTTGTGAGCCAAGGCTTGGGGACCCCAGACTGTATATTGGAATACTCCTGGAGATTAATAAGCCCAAACCGCTTAGTTTGCCATTGAGAGCAGTGTCTAGTAAGCTTCCTGGGGCTAGGACAACTCTACCCATTAGGGATTTGGTTTGCAGAGTTAAGAGGAGCTGAGTGGAAATAATCCTTATTCCCAGTGACCAAGTAAATGTTGTGACAAATGTATCTTTGAATCAAGATATTGGAGGAAACACGTCACGAGTCCTAATCAGACGTGAATATTACAAAGTACTAAACTGGGCAGAGTTGGCGTTGTTAACACTAGCAAATTGAACGCATCCGATTAGTTGCAAGTTGACATCTTTGTGTAAATAGGGTCAATGTAGAAAATGCTGTTCCAGTTTTCTAAAGGTTTTTTTCTATGGCACTGACCCAATTTTTTTGCAACACGAAATAAAGACACAAGCAAAACTGTTCAGGGTCAGGATTGACTGTCATCATGAAAGGGAAGAGGCTGAAAAAAAGCACCAAGATATATGTTTAGTATTTTGAAGTTTAGGGGAAGCATGTGAAGTTAACCACAATAAAAAGAGAAATTGAAAGTGGTAGTCAAAAGCCCCTTGAGAAGCAGAGAAATTCACCTAAAAATTACACTATACAACACCTCACTTATAGTGAATCCTGTGAAGCGCTTTGATAGGTACTCCTGATGTAAAAGGTGCTAAATCAAATGTAACGATTATTATAAACAATAAAAACTTGCTCCTTGTTCCCTTGTCTCCTAACTGATCCATTGACTAGCTTTGATTAGTTGCAAGACGACATTCAAACATGCCCTCCCAGCCCCCTAACGCTGCATTGGGATATGAAGGAACATTTGACTAGTGTTTCAGATGTATCCAGCACTGATATTCTCTTACTAAACCACATAGTTGTGAGCCATAGGCTATGCTTTCTAACACTTCAGTACTAACGCAATCAAAATGTTATAATACGTGGACTTTACCAACTGATATGTCTTTGGTTTGTGGCCAACGTTCATTGTTTAGAAATTATCACAGCTACGGAATCTCTATCCGGGTATCACTGTTGCAAAGATTTCTCAACTTGAAATTGATGTGTTCAATTATTTTATTTTTATATTGTCTTATTTTAATATAAAAAATAGCAGCAGAAATGCAAGTAAATATCAGATGCGCTGCACGTTTGATATCTGACACATGCCTCCTTTTACTTTGCAGTATCCTGTACCGCCCCCCACACCATTTCACCGCTCACAGCATTGCACAAACACACACTTATCTTGTTAAGGCTCCTCTGGTGGTTTTTGTAAATCCTCTACAGTGAGTTTTCAATTCATAAATATTTTTAATGAGATTGGCCTTTTTGTTGCAGGAATTGGGAGATGATTTTGTGAGTGAACGAGAGGCGAAAACAGTTGGGAATCAATCTGAAATCTGACCTTCCTTCTTCAGCTTAACTTGTAGCACAATTATCCAGCAAATACCATTAATCCCTTAAACGTTCAAAAAGCAACAGTCAGCACTTGTTGCATTCCAATCTCTTAAATTGTATTAATATTTCTGTTTTACTTTACAAGCTTACAGCAAATTTTCCTCCAGTCTTCAGTGGGTGGAGATGGGAATGTGGAGAGGAAATCATCATTGATTTATCGTCTCGTAAACAGTATTTTGGTCCATTTAGCTTGTCTAGTGCCTGTATATTTTAAAGACCGGAATATCAGAAATATAAAGGAATCTCGATTCCCAGGTTGTTGTGAACTACCCACAGTGGCAAACTTGATTCTGGGCTTAGTCAAACGGGTAACTATTAAAGCATTTAGCTTGTGACCATTACCCTGGGACTGTCTTGCACTGATCTTTACAGACGCACGGCTCCAAACATCTCTTCAACATCGCCTATGGTCAGCGATGTTGAAGAGATAGTTGTTACAATACATGTTCGAATAAAGTACAATTTTAATTGTATTCTCCAGACATGTACTCTCTTCAAAGCTAGTTTCTATGTATTTTTCATGCCCCTTAAACATTAAATCTATAAAAATTAATCCTTGGATTTGATATAGTGCTGTATCACATCGTTGAAATGGCTCAAATTACCTTGCAGATTTTACTGTGAAATGTAGTTATTTTGTAGGAAAACATGGCAGCCAATTTGTTCACTGCAACAGCCATGAAGTGAATCATCAATTTTAGCTGAAAGATTGTTGGCCAGGATGTCTTTGAGGTTTCAAACTTGAAATGTTTGGAGCTGATTTTGTGAAATAATCCTTGCAGCAGTATTTACGTCAAGGTTTCTAATGTCACGTCAGGTAATGTACGTCAAGGTTTCTAATTCCTTCATTTCATATTTTCAGGTTTTCTAAGAGACAACTGATATTTTTTGTTCAATTCTTTTCCTTAAAGCTGTCTTACTGCACTGCTTAAAATTATATTAAAAAAATAATTTTAAGCGTGTGGTTGAGAGGGTATCAGGTAGTGAGCTCAGACTCGTGGATCCCCAAGTGATGAGGTTAATGGTCTCTCACACACTATTATAGTGGTAAGGTGAGTGAAGGCCAGGAACCTGCCCCAGAAAAGGAGGGGATCAGATAGAGAATCCCCTCCGGTACTTAATCAGACAGTGCTCGGAAAAGCAGAAGCTAGGAAGCAGGTTGCCTGTCTATTCTCTTGCATGGTAATGTAAGTTGTGTAAGAAGGCCACAGAAAGGCACATGGAGAATAAAATACATTTCCAGAACTTCCCAAATAAAGCACCACTGACACCATTTGTAGTGGTGTCTAAGGAAGGGATTGTGTCACCTGTTGACCAAAATGAATAACTGCGTGGTGAGGTGGGAAGGACATACTGAAAGTAAATAACAGACTAATTATATTTTGTTTTATTGGATGATACTTATGTTCCAGATGGGTGAAAAAGTGAAGGGCTTTGGTAGCAGTCTCTTTGTACACCATCATTTCACCTCTGGGATCTAGGCTTGAATCCAAGTCTGACATAAAAGATTCTAGTTTTGGCCCGTGGACAGTTGTCAGGGGGCAGCCAAAAATTTCAATGACTTGTAGAAGCTCATTGCAACTCAGTGGGATTGGATAGAGCAGAATCAACCTTAAATTGTGAATTAACTCGTGGCACTAAAGTAGATCATTTTTCTAAGAATGCTCACGGAGTGAAAGTAATGTAGAAAATGAGGATACTCACTGAGGGAGTTGAGGGACGCTCTTCTGATCTTCGAAGTCAAGACGTATTGTGTGACCGCAGCTCTGCATTACCATCTGATCAACATTGTGCCTCCGAGTATAAATATGCTGCTTTCCCGTAAATCCTTCCTTCATGTTCCTGAATGTGCACATTCAAAGGGCATACTTTTAGTGAGTGCCTTGTAAGTATGATTTGCAATAAAATCAACCCTTCAGAACTGCTTAAGGGAGTGAATTCAGGACAGTTGATAAAATGCAACTGGATTGTACTGGCAACACCTACAAGAGGAGTTTTCAAAGCAGTACTCTTCAGTGGTATCTGTACACCAGTGTACTTATAATGGTATACCTACTGGTCAGATTAGGTTGAAGGATACCTGACAAACACTGAAGTGATAGCATAAAAATACAAATCCCATGAAGGAAAATGGTTGCAACAGTGTTCGACATTAACAGCCGTTATTGTACATTAACAGCCGTTATTGTACGGCATTGCATCTGATTTGTAGGTCATGTTAAGTGAAAGGGATGGATCCTATGAGCCAGGATATCTTTCTGCAAATCTTTTCCTGCGCTTGAATGAAAGGCAAAGATTAGATTTGAAATGAGAATTCACTTTTCATCTTGGCAATGGAAGGACAACATTTTGAATTTTTAATGTACCATATTAATGAAAGTACATCAATAACAGAAAGCGGGCGCTGGATATAAAATACGGAAATATCAATCTGAAGCCTTGACGTGCCTCATTTAACTAAAAGAACAGCAATAATATAGCTGTGTTAATCCTCCTGTGAGGAATGAAGAAACCTAAAACAGCTTCTGAATGATTATTCATGAATAGTTCAGAAGTGTGTAACCTCTTTGCAGAATTTTGCTCGATCAGGTTTCCAGGAGAAAAATAATGAGAAAAATCAGGAGAAAATGTGTTGAATTCAGCAAGCTCCTAATTGAATAATGGTGCAAAATACCTTGATCACAAAGAATCTAAATGGTAAATAGTTTGTTGATGCTCTGGTATTTTATCTGGAGAACTGAATGTGTGTTCAACAACTAAATAGAGAACTAAATATCTGGCACAAAAGATATCTACCTGCAGCTGGGTGCTCAGAGAGATGTAAAAGCGTCTTTGGTTAACCTGTGTTTCTTGCTGTCTCAGCTGAGATCAGGAACAGTAATGCGTTATCTTTTTGGAGCATTATGTTTGTGAGCCTACCTACTATCATTCTGTAGTGTGACATCTTACAATATCCACAAGATTTTCATTGAGCCATGTATTAAACCTGGCTGCAAACTGCATTCCTGATAAGATGGTGGGCATTTCCACATAGCAGTACAGAGCAAGGCACTGAAAAAATAAAGGATACAAGCCACAAACATCTGAATTGTGAAACAATCGCATCCAAAGATCATGCTGAACACTGCTAAAAAATCTGGCATGTTATGCATCTTGATCTGCATGATGAACTACAGTAAATCAGGTAACATAATATAGTATAACAACAGAATTACATTTGTGTAGTGCCTTTCTGTCAGGAGAATATCCCAAGATTAAGAAGTACATCACTTAAAGACTGTCTTTAAGTTGTCAATTGTGTACCTTTCTATATTGTTACCCTGGATACTGAATGGTGGCTTGGCTGTTTGAACAACATTGCTGTGTACAATTGGGCTGCCACATTCGCCTACAAATATATTGTCACTCCACAGTAAATTTTGTGAAGCGCTTTGGGACGTCTTCCCGACGTTAAAAAGTGTTACATCAAATTAAATACAAGAGTATTACAAGGGATGTCTGTAAAGAGAATATGACTGACCAACTATTTTATAAAAGATTTCAGTTTCCCTTCAGTTGCCCTGCTGTATAAATACATGTATAACTGCGATAAATTGAAGCTGTGTACATCTTAACCAGTTTATTGCGTTCAATAAAGAGACAACTGGACAGTGACCAATTACCATTCAACCCCTTGATCTATATATTCCTCCTCACAAATAATTCAGAATAGTTTTCATTATTGATATTATTTATGGGTGGTAATGCTCAGATAATAACCATGATTAGTTGGCACTTTATATTAGTTACATTAGCTGCCAAATAAGGTGGTAAAGCTGGAATCCTTTTTGGGTTTCAAGAGGGAAGTAGACAGGTATATGAGAAATAGAGGTCTGAGGGGGTATGGGGATAGGGTAAAACAATGGGATTGCATGAACAGACAGCTCTGAGAGCCAGGACAGACTTGTTGGACTGAATGTTCTTCTGCTCTGTAAATTTCCAGGATTCTATATATTGACTTTTGACTCACAGTTCTAAGACACATTTTTGAAATAGCTATAGATTTCAGTAATAACTGTGTACATACCTGGGTCCATTCAGATAAACATCGGATTAATTTTTTTCATTGAAAACATCACCACGATAATCTCTAAAACTAGATTTATTTTTGATCTGGAATTTTACAATGCAGCCAGAACCTTAGAAGCTCACTCTGCTAGATTGCATTAATGCAATTTTACACTACCTAAGCACACATCATTACCATGCAAATGGATTAATAATTCATATAATACTCATAATAAGGTGTGAAGAGAATTTTAATATCAAACTCTATAGTTTCCATTACATTGCTACTTTGAACTATAACCTACTGGTTTGTCAAATACTTGTGTTCGCCTCTCAACTATAACAATTTTTAGATGAGTGCTTACAGTTCTAACGACAAGGCAATGGTGCTTTGAAAGATTTGTTATTTTTTTTCAAAGCAGTGATCTATGGTCTTGTTATGTGCCATACACTTCAGCACAATTTCGATAGTAGGAGCTACAAGTGGAAATGTGGTCAGTCAGTCCTGTCAAAACGTTAGCAGTGGACAATGGAAACTCTTCAGTCAGGACATTTAAAATTGTCACTGATGCAATCGTAGATAATAGGAGTGTTGCTGACATGTGTNAAAAAAACCTGATGGTGCAACAAATCCATCTTAACTTCTGTATTATTTAAACAAAATGGTCAATGCTCCTTCACTTTCTGACAGCTATCAAGCTTAGAATCTGTTTGCAATTTCGCATTCATGCTAAAAGCCTTCTGGACTTAGAAAAGTAATAATTTGACATTATTACAAGTACACAATACTGTCATGTTATTGTTAGTAGAATGTGGTTGTTGTTACTTTAATAATCTTGATAATAAAGAATGAAAGTACCCAGCGCATGAAGTAAATACTTACTAATCTAATTGCCACTCACGCCTTCACCTTCAGAATGAATGTTGACAATTTAAAAGGTTCACTCCTTCTATGAGTGTCATTATTTAAATTATTTCCTTCATTCTTGCCCTTCATTTACTTTTGAAAGAATGCTTCTGCCTCAATGAAACCTTCTTGCGTTTTAAATTGGCACCACTAATATAATGCGGCGAGTAATTATGTGGATGTACTGGGGCTTTAACAAGCGTCGGTAGCACACGTGCATCTGACCTCAAAACTAAATGAGAAACAATGCACAAATCGGAGAGAGTCGGCTTGGTTCTGGGAAAAGTACATTATGTATCACAAACCTAATAGAGTTCTTTGACAGAACCTTGGTGGTGATACATAAACGAAGATCAATAGATGTAATTTATATGGATTTTCAGATGGCATTTGACGACATAAGAGATTATGAGCTAAAATTAAAATGCATGGAATTGAAGACAATATCGTGGCATGGATAAAAAATAGTTTTGGAGGCAGCAAGTTAGGATAAAGGGACATTTTTCGATTAGTGGGCAGTGACAAGTGGTTACCACAAAGGGATTACTGTAGGGGACCTGATGTTTCACGCTGTATATAAGTTACATGATATATGAGTCAAGCAACTAGGAAGGCTAATGCCATGTTGGCGATCATTGCAAAAGGGTTAGAGTACAAGAGTAGGGAAGTCTTGCTGCAGTTGTATAAGGCCTTGGTGAGACCGCACCTAGAATATTGTGTGCAGTTTTGGTCTCCTTATTTAGAAAGGACATACTCACCTTAGAGGGGGTGCAGCGTAGATTCACTAGGTTGGTTCCTGGGATGAGTGGGTTGACCTATGAGGATAGGTTGAGTAAACTAGGCCTATATTCTCTAGAATGTAGAAGAATTAGAAGTGGTCTTATAGAAACTTATAAGATTCTTAAGGGTCTTGACAGGGTAGGTGCTGTGAGACTGTTTCCCCTGGTTGGAGAATCTAAAACTAGGGGTCATAGTCTCAAGATTAAGGGTCACACTTTTCGAACTGAGTTGAGGAAATATTTCTTCACTCAGAGGGTAGTGAATTTGTGGAATTCTCTACCCCAGAAGGCTGTGGATGCTCAGTCCTTGAACATATTCAAGACTGAGGTTGATAGATTTCTAAAGGATAGAGGGATTAAGGGATATGGGGATAGGGTGGATAAATGGAATTAGATTAGATCAGCCATGATCTTATTAAATGGCGGGGCAGGTTCGAGGGGCCAAATGGCCTACTCCTGCTCATAAGTCTTATGGTCATTTGGTCTTGGAATAGAGGAAAGTATTTACAAAACTTTAGATTACTCTAAGCTTGGAGGTGTCACAAATTGTGATAGCAAAATATTGCAAGGGACATGGACAGATTAAGTTTAAAGATCAAAATAGACTGAACTGCAAGAAGAAAATGATTTTATGTTGATGAATTAAAGAGAGACCAAGAACAAGTAGCAGAGATGCAAAGACAAAGCCTGTGAGAGTGACAAATGGGAGATCAGATCAAAGAGAATGCAATGGTTTCTGGTAAGATTGAAAATTTGAGAAGACCCGGGTAGATCATTAGAGAAATGTGTGTTCAGAAAGAAATAGTGAGAATGTGAACATTTTCAGAAACTGATTTTCTGACCAACAGCATTATTGGTGCCGAGGGACCAGTGTTGAAATATCAAGGCAGCCATCCACCAATATGTACTTTCAAATGCCCTGTGAGAGACTCCCTTTATCTCTTGAGTCTCCAGTGACAGGATAGGACAACTAAGAATAGAAAGTGGAGGCAGGTGGTCTCAGTGGAGATGTGCCACAGAAACTCTTGCAAAACTGAATCTCCCAATAATGGAAACCGCAGCAACTGTCACACAAGGAACAAAATAAGAAACTGTGAGCCTGATGGTATTTCACTATCTTAACAACCAATGAAATCAGTCTAGTTGAATATTAGAAGCAATTTGGTGAAATCTGAATTAAGTAATTATTATTAACGTAAATCTTGTTGATGAAAAAATGCTGAATGTATTCCATCACTCTGCCTATGTACTTGCAGTACAATGATTCTGTTTTTGCTTTATTTTCACTGAATGAATTTTTTTTGCTTCATCCTCTGCTACCGTATTCATGTTATTTTCTTTATATTTCATGTTTCACCCCTCACCCCCTGCTGCTACCACACACCAAGACGAGCTTTTCTCAGGATTAATCGCTTCTCTTAAGTAAGACACCCGATCTGTACACTTGTGACCTAGGGTTATTCAGCCTCCAATTTTTCCACCTTGCATTGAAAGGAAACAATGATCTCCCTTGCCTCCTTTCACCTGGCACTCCACTGCACCTGGTCAAGAGTCAGTAAGACAGAATACAGCGACTCCCACAAAAGGGAGGCCCTGTGCCCCAGCACTCCACTGCATAGCAATTGCAGAATTCAGATGCTATAACAGTGTTGCTCTCTCATCATTGATTTTCGCTAAAATCCTCCCATTAGTTTTGTTTCTTTGTCAAGGTGAAGATCTGTTTGTGCCAGGTACGGGAACAATTCTTTAATTTTTTTCCCCCTAAATTTTGCTATCACTTTTATGTGCGATTGTTCACTATGAATGATTGTGTGGGTGGTCATTGGATGAGTGATTCACTGAGAAAATACAGTGTAAATCTGGGGGTTGATCTTTGTGATTTGGGAGTAAATCACTCCGTAACAGTGCTGGGACCACCATGAGGAGATGATTTTGGCAGCGCTTTGATTGGCATCACTGCAGTATAAACACAGCCGATGCAAATCCTTGTTGACTCCGCTCCCAAATAATCCAATCCATTCGTTCATAGAGTTGGTCATTGCAAACAGCTTTCCCTACCAGCTCCAGAAGCACATGTGCACAGAATTGCAAAAATAGGAATTGTTTTTTGATCTCTTCCCCCACCATACAATAATATTTACATTTAATAGCGCTTTCACGTTGGGAGGGCTTCAATGCATTTCACAAGATTTTACTGTAAAGTGTAGTGACTGTGTATTCTGTAAACAAAGTGTAATGTAGAATCCTTAGTTGTTTCAAAGAGATATTTTTATTCTGTAGGGAGCTTTGAGAAAGCTTAGGGTCTCTAAACAGGTTAGCTCCTGTCATCCCTCAAATATATTCAGCTCAGGCGCCAGCTATCATGCTTACCAGCTCAGCAGGTCTGTGTTCCTTATTCGCTACACTTACTACTGTTTATTTTCATTTAATGGACTACATTTTAGTTTCAAAAATATATAATTCATTGGGGTAGACATGATAGACTCCTTTATATCTCAACCCTGTTAAAGACTGGTAAATTGGTTTTGAGTACATCAAATATCAAACTCTTTTAATGCTGCCTTACACTGATTTATTCTTAAGCATATAGCTATAAAGATAATGCAAGATGGAATGGTGTAATGTTTAAACCTTAAAAAGCCCTGAAAACCATTAAAAAGCATATTTTCACATTAATAAGAAATGCAAAAATAAATATAGTTTAATTTAAAAAGTTCATATTTGTGTTGGTACATAATTGTTAAACTTTATAGTGCTGAACATTTATATTACCTTGATTCTATTCCTCCTGTCTGGCTATTGAATGCAGAATAAATATTCAAAGATGTAAGATTTTCTGCCAATCCTTATAAAGCTAACCATTTAGAAATGTCTGTGCTTTTCAATTAATGATTCACACTTGCACTGAGACACTGAGTTCTAGCTATAACATTGACTGTTCCATATTTGGCTGTTCAAGGTTAAGAGCTATAGTATGTTAACACTATTCAAGCAAATACTATCTCTTTAAACTAGATTTATATATGAAGGCTCTTGCGGAGAGCACCAAGCCCAATAACAGCTTTTAGTGAGTGTTATTTGACATGTTTAATTAATCTGGACTGTTCCTAATTAATGATTCATCATTAACATCATGACCATTAGTATTGAAATTTAGAAGAGAGAGTTCCACGGTGATTTGTCACATGATATAGAGCAGGTAAGTTGCTTGTCTTCCACACTTCACCATTTAACCATTAATCAACAGAGTTCATATTAATCTTATTTCAAACTATTGATTCTGAGACAAGCCCAGCCTATGTGTGCAGTACACTGAACTGCTTATAAATTTTACGAAATTAATGATAACTCTTTTCACCCTGATCATTGAGTTCATTGCTCTGCTGTAAAGCATCCCCAAGGTCAAACACGATGATAAAAAAAGATACTGTTATTGTCTCTCTGGGATTTCACATCAGCCAACTGATATAAATAACCAGGTGTACTTCACATAGATGTATTTTTATTAATTAGGTATATTAAATCCAGATTCGTTTTTGCATGTGTTATTTCATATCCATAACTTGATTTATTTGGATGAGCTACACAGATTGCTTCAAACATGTAAATATTGTTACAATTGTGCTACAGTTTTACGGAAACAAACTTAATCCCCCAGTGGGCTATCAAAGCATCCGTATCGCCTACAGGTAGCTCATGAAACCTGATCATAAAAAAGGAATTGTAGAGTTTAGGAACAGAATTTGCATTCTTTGTCAGTAACATCAATAGATAAATTAGGTGTTACTGATACCCATAATAGAAATCAAATATCAAGTTTTCAGTTACCTTTTTTGTGTTCTGTTTCAAATAAAGTATGTGGACAGATCAATAATTCTTGATGAAGTCTGATCTCCATCACAATATAAGCACAAGCCTATGTTACAGTAAAAAATGTACATTTGTGTGGCACAGAAGAATAGTACAAAAGTAGCTCTGTGGGTTCTCAATCATAAAAGTAAGAATGATGCTGGCAAATGAAACTCAATACAGACAAATGCAAAGTACTGCATATAGGAAGTAAGAATAAGAGGTGCATGTATTACATGGATGGAATAGAACTTGCCAAAGAGGAAGCTGAACCAAAATGATATAGGTTAAGAGTTGTCATATCTGCAAATGCTTTCCAAAGTTGTCTTTATCCGAGGAGCTGCATTCCTGACCTGAGCAATAACCATCTTATGAATGGGAAATTATTTGGGGTTTGCTAAGATTTAATATTCTTAATCGCATATGTTTGAACTGTTGGTTATCCATAATATTATCTTTCTGCAACTTTCCATAAAACAGCAAATTCTCTCTAGAACAAGTTATTTAATCAGCAATTCATTATAATTTGCTTACAAAATATAGTCACTACAATTTACAGAATATCTTATGAAGCACTTTGAGATGTCCTGACATTTAAGGTGCTGGATCAAATGAAAGGATTATTATAATCAAAATTAAAGAAAATCAACAACACCTTATATATGACACAAAAGTGATGAGGTCTTTGAGAAATGCTGCTGTTTCTGGATAAAATCTAAGCGTATCATCGAGTGCTGAACCATAAAAGTCAGATTAATAGAGTTCATTTTAGTTTGGATCAGAAATGATTGTGTAAATGTTATGCTTAGATCAGGAATTTGGTGTATGCTTGGATCAAGCACATGTTTATATAGAGTCAGCTGCATATGATTTAATAGGCTTAACTTTGAAGGAAAAGACTTTCAGCTAATTAAAGCTTTAATCATCTTTCTGTCCTCTCCCCTATAATAGAACCACAGCCCAGTTAATCATAATTAGAAGAGCACTAACATTATCATCCAGAGGTTACACATTTGAGTTCCAGAAATCAGAGCACCTTTGATTTGAGTTTGATCACTGTGTGCCTACTTAATAAAAGCCGAGTGCTCCATTTTGAGGACAAGAAATATGTAATTTACAATGTCTCACCCCTCTCCTTTCCGTCATTTCACTTCATGGCTGTTTGCTGGCATTGCTGTGCTCAACTTCTCCGCTGCATTTCGTCTACAAATCACAGACACTCACTGCACTTTACAATAAATCCTGCAAAGCGCTTTGAGATGCAACCATGAGCAACTGTGCATCAAATGTAAGGATTATTACTGTTACATTTACACAACTGTGCCTCAAGTTGGTGGATCACACAATGGTCCTGCAGAAATCACCTCTCCTCCTCCCACCACAACAACTTGCATTTATCTAGCACCCTTCCCATAGGATAATGTCTCGCAGTGCTTCACAAGCAATGGAGGAGGAGGAGGCTGCAGTGGGTGAGGTGACTGTAGGTCTGGTCAAAGAGGTAGGTTTTAGGTAGGATTTAAAGATAGAAAGACAAAATAGATGGGAAGGGGTGGTGAGCTGGAACAGCATAGAGAGGAAGTTCCAGAGGCCAGAATAGTCAAGTGCAAATCCTTGACTGTCCGGCACCTAGGGACATCCTCCCAACGTGAATGGCCCTATATAAATGCAATTTATTGTTGTCATTATAGTTACCATTCACCCCAATAAAGTAGACAGATTGTTTTAGAAATCCATGTTTCTCAGCACTCTGCTCAGGTTTAAACATAAAGGATATTAATAGCTCTCACTCTTTAGTTGTTTAAAACCAGTAAATCCCAGGTCTTTAAATCTGATGCCACTGCGGAGTGTTCTGTCCTTGTTGTTTGCAGAGGCAGTCACTGCTCACACTCTCTTGTCTAATCATTGGGAGACCCACCGTTAGAAGATTTTGCTAAAACTTTCTTTGATCTTTACAAAAGAGCGGAATATCTAAACTTGATTTGGTTTGATCTGTGGTAACAATGTATAAAGCTATTTTACAGCTTGTTGTGTCACAAAAACACTTGATTGTTTAACAATGCTTTTGCTCTCTGTATCTCATTTACTCAGATGAGCTGAGCATTGGTAACATTATGAATCACATGCTTTGATCTTTCTCTGACATTTCATTCAACATATCAACTGAGAAATCACAGCAATCCGTTTCATATTATTGATCCACTTTTCAGTATCCAGTCTCTTCTATGTTATCCTGCACCCCAATCCAGTTTATTTGCTGTATGTGATTTTCCCGATGCAGCTGTTCTTTCCATTCTGGCAGACATTTGGATTGAATTTGATGCTGTTGAAAGATAGTTAGCCTGTTTTGCTCATTCTCATTCCAACTTTACTCTGCATATGGTTGAGCATGACGCGGGCATAGATCTTACTTGCATGACTGATCAAGCTGATTGCTCTGTAGTTATTACATTCATTGGGATCTTTTTTTGAATCAGCTAGGAGTACACTCTGGTCTGCTCTGCTGGGTATATAATGTGATGCCAAATTGTATTGCAAATTTGTGTAAAATAACTAAGTCTGTGTCTCAACCAGCTTTCAACAGCTCACCTGGGAGACCATCTGCTCCCAATGCTTTGTTAAGTATTAAATCTTTAACTGCAGCTTCTGCTTTCAAAAGCACAGATTCTATTGTTTCAATGTTGAGTCCTCTAGAGACTGTAGAATTGGCTCAAATATTGGTTTCTCATGCTGTTTGATATATTTTCCCATCTCTTCATCACACACTCACTACTTTCTGTTATCACTTCCCCAATGCAGTTTTCCTGATTCAAACACTTTCCTTTGTTTTTGCAGGCAAGTTTCTTCATAAATATATCTGTCTACTCTAATGTTGTGGAGAGTAATCTAACCTCAAACTGACGTTATTTATATCAGGCACTTGATGTGTTTTTTAATGTATATTTAATTCTACTTGAAGATAACATAAGAAACACAAAATGTTCTGTTTTCAGTGTGTGTTTGCAGTTCAATGAGGTAGAATTATGTTTAACAGTTGCAGTGAATATTTGCCTGTAGTCATCATTTGCTTGTAGTGATTGATCTGCCTTTCCTAAAGTTATAATCCATATGTATCTGTGTGTTTGTGTTTGTAGTGATCAGTGGGATTCAGTTGTAATGTTTCGATTAGCAACACTTTATTTCTAGTCATTGTCTCTTTCACAGTTTGTTCACCTGCAATCTGCATGGGACAGCTCGTCAAACTATGTGTAGCCAGCTGTTAAATGACCCATTGTCAGCCTTGTTCTAAGTACCTTTTGTTCATTATATCACAGTTACAATCTAATTTCCACTGTTTCTCAAATTTGCAAGCACAAGAATCATTTGCTCTTTAAGTCCTATGGTTTACTGCTAGTCAACAAATTCCAGGGTTGGCACCAGCCAATACCCTGAAAATTATGTTGTGAGTGAGATAATTGACAGGTAAAGAGCCACGTACAGAAACATATTGCACAGTATTTTCATTTTGGCAGGTCTCAGCATAGCACAAGTAAAAACCACTGTGGTAATCTTTCCTGTAAACTTCATTGCATTAACTGGATAGCCTACAAGATACCCAAATCATTGTGGGACACAGCGGCTTGCAACTTTCACTCAAGAAGACTGAGAGAGGCTACTCGACCTTGAAGCACCTGTAAAATTGTCACACAACAGAAGTGTATCAGGCTGGCAAAGTAATTTCTGTATCAAGCATCCACGGCCCAGCATTGCAGGAAGGGTAGGTAGTGGTGCTGGTGACACCAGGTGTTAAATCCTCACTGATAAAGAAACCATTGAGATTATTCAGTTGGAAGGTATTGCATCATCAACCACCATCGGGCCAAGATAGGGCAAAATGATGTTAAACTGATGCATGCTGTGGTACCAACAGTGATGATAGACTGCATGTCAGACTCCTCCTACTGAAGTAACATAAAGATCTGACAATACACAAGTGTAGCATGAAGTGAGGAAACTGATTGACTGATCTCATGATGAAATCACTGTCCAGGGTAAGGCAACAAGAAATCCCGATATAAAGTTGATTTTCAGTGTGTTCCTCTTGTGTGTATGTGTGCGTGTGTGACAGAGAGAGAGAAGGAGAGAATATAATTGCGCTCAAACAGGTTTGATTCTATGCTGTTCATTTTGTTTGTCTAGAGCTTTTGTGCCATTGTTGATTACAAGCATGTAAGAGATAATAATCCCTCCAAAAAAAACAAAAAAAATAATAAATTGGTCATTTTCGATCTACGACTGTTTGTGGGACATTGCTGTGTGCAATTGGCTGCCGCGTTCGCCCACAAATATACAGTCAATTCACTTTACAGTGTGTTCTGTGAAGCGCTTTGGGACGTACTCCCGACGTGAAAAGCGCTATATCAAATGCGAGGATTATTATTATTATTATCCTGATCTGTTTGTGAATAGATACACTTCTGTCTCTCTGCACTCTTGTTAACAAACCTGTCTTCAGGTTACTTTGTTTTTCTGTCAGCTCCATGCGATTTGCAGCTTGAGTGCTAATGCCTTCCTTTGCAGACTGAGAAAGTACTATTTTCCAGTGCTTCACAGGTTATTAATGATGTCTTGACTGGTCAGCGTCTCTGCAGTCAATGCAAGCATTGGGTTAGTTATTCACCAATCACTATTACATAGCTTGGTTTTACACATTATACAAGACTTTCACTTTATATGTAAGTGTCGCAGTTACTTATTGATTACACCAGCTTTAATTTAACTATAGCCCAGATTATGGGATTATTACTATTAGCTGCTGATACCGGTCCTGCAAGGTTATCTCATTATAATAATATAATCCTACACTTGATATAGCGCTTTTCACGTCTTCTAGCTATCGCAAAGTGCTTCACAGTAAAGTGAATTGACTGCATATTTTGTAGGCAAAACGCGGCAGCCAATTGCGCACAGCAGTGTCCCACAAAATCAAATTATTTTTTTTCTTGAAGGATTATTATCAGGTGTGTGGAGTAAGGAAATTTGCCCAAGTTTTCGCCCTGCCGGGAATCGAACTCAGATCTCTTGCTTGGAAAGCGAGTGCGCTAACCACTGAGCTACAGAACTCCTATTGTCCTATCATCATTTTATATAATGCTTACAAATAATGTATCTGCTTTATTTTGTATGTAAACAGTCAAAATATAAAATGTGAAATAACCAATATTTGATAATAAATAACCAATCGTTGAATATTTTACCTATCTGCCAGAAATCTAAAATATTAGATTAATCGGTTTTCATTAAACTCATAATATTCCCTGTCGGTATTTTTAAAGCCAACTATTTGTCTTAACAATCAGCTTTTATTCAGCTGAACAGTATTGCAGTTTGCTAACTTATTGCACAAGATTGTTGAATTTCAGTGGCTTTATGGGAAATGTCTTTCATAAAGAAACAACATAATTTCCAATCCTGAGCAGATGAATTACTCAGTGAAATGCCAATGTTCAGCACTAGAACCTTGATTCATTTTGCTGATTCCTTAACAAAAGGGAATTTATGCTCTCTCTCACCTGATGAAAATATATGTTTCTTAGAAGTTCTTGTTACAACAAACATTTTCAGACAACATCTGCTTCATGGGGGCATTTTATCCACAAAGAAATATCAGCACCTTTCAAACCTATTCATTTTCACCACAATGCACTTGGAATGAGAAAAGAACTAGGTTTTAAGGAGGGAAAGAAAGCTTCCCTCTGTAAATCATGAATCAGGGATGTAATTTTATAACACCGGAGTAGTTCCCAAATGGAATGCAGTGCCACACAGCAGAATTTAAACCAAGAATTTAAAGGTAGAAATGAAACATTTAACACAGTACTAAATCTGAGTATCCAAAAGGAGCTTCGGAGAATTGGTTTCCAGTCTGACTTCTGCATGATTGTTTCATCACCACAGGTTGCTCTATAATAAAATTCATAAATAATAAAATTTTCTCTTTCTCTTTGCATAACATTCGCTTGTAGATCAACATCTTACAATGAAATGGTTTTGGCAGATTACTGCAGTAAACAACTTTATTCTCCCTGTATTTTTAAACTTGTGTGTCGGTCATTTCAGCATTTTTTATCAATCTGGAAATACCTTTATGTGAATTCAATTATTACAAAAGAAAGCTAAATAAAGGTTTAATATTTACCCTATATAAAATGTTAAAAAAAATTACATTGCTTCTTTCACCATCTTGCACTATAAAAATTCCAATCCACGACTGCAGTTTTATTTGAAATTGAGCTAGGGATCACGTGGGGCTTTGGATAGTATTCTGCTCTTAACATCCATGGAAAACAGAATTGAATCAATCAGTCTGCTCTTCATGCATGTTTCTCCCCATGAAGAACAAAGACGAATGAAACCGATAAAGATATGTCACAACTGAGACTACAGTTGCATTGCTGATTTTTTATGAAAACTCACTGCAATTAAATCCTTTGGCTGGAATCACAATTTCTAGAAATTGCACACAGAGAACTAATTTGTGGATTGCTATAATAATAACAACAAAAACTTGCATTTATTTAGCGCCCTTCGCGTAGGGTAACTCCTCAGAGCACTTCACTGAAACCCAATTCAGAAATTAAACCTAAAGAAAACCAAAGAGCTTTTAATAAAAAGTAACATGTGTCATGCAAATTGTTTTAATGTTTTGATTCAGCGAGTATTAAAAATAGAAAACAATTGAGAAGAAGCCTTTTAAGAATGAGATCCAAATTTTGTATTTAAATGGATCAGGCATAACTGGAATGGAGATGCAAAATTGTATCCCTCAGTCTTTTACTGTGGTGTGCTGGGGTTGTATTGACATACATAAGACAATTAAGAAGATAATGAAATTGGGAAACACAGTACGGAAGCAGGTTATAGAATAAACATGCTGTGCCAGAGAGTCATAGAATGCATATTCTCAAAGTGGAGCAATCACAGTCTATAACCAGATCATTGAGGAGAAATGCTAGTGTGAGACAAGACTCTTCTGACATTGGGAAGAGGGAATGTTGGCAGGCTGGTCACTGCTACTTGTATCCTATCTTCTAACCAGCAAAGGACATTTTGGTGGGGACATATGAGCATAAGCGTTGGGTGATGAGGGCTAGAGGGAGCTCAACCTCCTCCACCCCATCTACCTACAGCTCAGCTCTTTAAAGGGAGCTGGGAGGGATGAGCCCTGAGGAGGACCACAGCCAGTACTTGCAGGAGCCTCAACCTGTGTACCGGTGGGCCCCACCTTGCCCCTGCCCCAACTCGTTGCCCGCCCACTAGAAAACCTAGATGAACTCGATGTTCACTCTGTCTTTAGAAAAATCATGTTTTCAGGCAAACAATCTAGGTAAATTGCTATTGTATGTATGTAAGAGTGACAGATGTAGCAGTCAAACCATCTCAAGGCATTTATTATCTTAGTGTGATGCCCATGCCAGCAAGGGAAAGGGGTTACACACACTACCACAGATGGAGGCCTCAGTGCAAACATCTACATTACTAATTGTACTACAGCTGGATTGTACCTGGAGAGTCATCTGCTCCATTGGATTGATGACCCGCCATCACATATCTGTATGTGCAAAAGACTTGATTGATAATTCAATAGTAACCAGTTTCTGTTGCAATGCAGAATAGCAAACAACACACATCAAATATGTTCAAGCTATAAAATGTTGAAAATGCTGCATGTAATGCTAAACATCATGTCATTGATGTTGAATGTATTTGAATTCTTCAATTCAGACAACAAAATTCCTTTCAATAACTAGAAGATCCATGAGAACTGAAATAGATCAGTCAGGCCAAAGTTTCCTTAAGTCAGTTTGATGCTTTCTTATTAAAGAATCTTGTTAATCATGTGCTCTGGGATGCTACCCTGTGTAAAGGGCACTATATAAATGCAACTTGTTGTTGTTAGAAGCCACTGCATATTAGACCCTGTCATTTATTGTTCTTCATCTGAATGATATAAAAACAGAGACATAGTATTTTTTTCACAATCAAAGGAACAACGTTGACAGCTTTGAATGCAACTGCTGTGCTGAGTTTAAGAGTTAAAAGTGTTTGGAAGATTATGGAGGTGTTAAGCGATTTTCCAGAAATACCAACCAAAAGGAATGCTGCACTCCTAACATATATTTCTTCCTAATTGCATCCCTATAAAGTTCAGGGATATTTTACATTGGTCTATGGGATTAGCTTTGACATTTAAGGCAGTACAATGCAATGAAGAAACCTTGTTTAGGAGCTGTATGTATGTTTATATATATACTGTATGTATATTCAGTATGTTTTCAACAATATTGATCAATTACAAAGGGTCTGTAAATTACGTTTCTCCCATTCCTCCAGAGAGTCAAACAGTATTACATTTTCTAGATAAAAAATTAGGCAAAAATGAGCAAGGATTTATCAAAAATGTGTTTGAATATGCACTTTCCATTTAATATTCAGAGACACTTGATACATTTCAACATGTGAACTTCCAATGCTGCTTTGTACAACATTAAGTTCATGAAGTTTGAAACATTTGAAGAACAGTATTACATATTTAGTACTTTTATACACAGGCTTGCTTGCTATCATTACAGGAAAGATCAAGATCATGTTCAAGTGAACATTATTGCACACTTGAGGTCACTCTTGTAACATGAAATAAATACTTTTGCATTCTAGCCAAAAAAAAGTTTGGATTATCTGTGCAAAGCACATTGGCATTGGGGCTGGTTGATTACAACCAACAAAAATAAACAACTATTGATTCTGAAACCCAAGTTAATTGGGAAATTTTTAAATTTGAATTAAAAGAAAGCTTGGCTGGACATAAATTTGTATAATGTAAGGATTTTGCTGTAGTCCAGTCTGGAGCTGGTAACATTGTCTTACTTAGTTGTTTTAAAATATAACATATAAAACTCTTATACTTCAAATCAAAACTCAAATGTCGAATGATAGCGTAATTATTTTTGGAAAGACAGTTGAGTGGGTGGGGCGTTGTATCTGAGATTCCCCATAAGGTAAAATATTGATGTGAACTGTACCTTTGTGGGGAGGGGCTGAGCAGAGGACAGATGCTCATTCACTTGCAGTGTCTGCCAGATAATTACAAAGTGTCTTTGATGGGAACCTTGTAACAAGTCTCAGTCTTGTTCCAGCAGTCAAGGTAAAACAGGTATTTAATACAGAATACCAGCTGCACTGTCCCACAAACAGCCGTCGTCAATAACGTCTTCCAGTTGAGCTTTCTACAGTACCTAGAAGTTGCAGGCAATGTATCTTGCATACAAATAATATTTCGCTTGATGTTTTCTAATAGCAGTTGTAGTGCTGCACGGCTGCAGTAGATGAATAGACTTGGTACCAATACTGCAATAAAAGTCAAGGAGGATTGGCTGCACCTTTATTGACTTGTAAGGAATACATTCAGGAAGCCTGCATTTTTGCATATAATCTGCACTTTCCTGAATGATGAAATGGGTCCAAACAAAATACGGAAATTAACACAAGTTCATGCTTATATTTTTTAAATAAAAAACGTAATCTAAAAAAAGTATTTTCCCATGAAACAAGTATGCTTTACTTCATATCAAATATTCATTTCTGTGGAATCTGAGAAAAATCTTGGCAACACCAAAATGAAATCATGTTAAAGCACACAAGAGTAATCCAGACAGTAATCCAATTCAGGATTGCAGAAACAAGACTTTATTGCAAATTTGACTTCAAATATGAATTCAGTAGAAAAGTGCATCATCCAGTGTGGTGCAGAGCCATATAAACCTGAACAATACTGGATTTGTTCCCCCTCCTTCAGTTGGGCTCCATAATTGTCCTCAGGGTCTTGGGTAAAAGAGGAAAAATCAGCTAAGATTCCTCTTGCTGATTGCTGCCCATAAACCTTATGGGAGGGATTTATGTATGTGGAAGTCTGGTAAGAACAGAATCAAGCTCAGTTTTCATTCCTATCCCTCATGGTCAAATAGCCTGATGAAGAATGATTGGTTTTCGGGAGGTAATAGAAAATGTGGTAGAAAACCACAGCAAGCAGTAAACGCAGGCTGGCATTGCGTTCCATTAAATGCTTGCTTTTAAATCTATATACGCAAACTCTTATTTGTAATAGAAAACTTCTAAACTGAGTACTGTATGGAAGTGTGTTGCAGATATGCAATTTGACCTATTTATGAATCCTGTGTTTCCAAAAGACTGAATGGCTAGCTATTGTTTTCAGAAGCCATGTTACTGTTCAACTTTAATTTCTGGTTGGGATCCCAGTGGAACACTAGGTGCACATATCAGTCAGATCTGTAATATATTTATCGGAGCTCTAAATCATGTGCTCAGATTTGGAGGTGCAGAGAAATTAACCCTGTGCCAAAGCTCCATCATTCACAGAGCTGATGTGAATGTCGCTCTGTGAAGGCAGAATGTTTAATCAGATAACCTTGTCTTAGTAACACACTCACTTGTGTTTGTCTAATGGACTGAAAGACTTCTGTCAACGCAGGTTTAAATGTTAGGTCATCATGAGGAGGGAGAGGCAATGGGGATTCTATAATATCCTGACTGCAATGGCAGTTGAATGCTTTGATGATTGAAACAAACTGCAATAGTAAACATAGATCATGCTATGGAACAGATGCAGCCCAAAGTCATAACTATAAAGGCTTGTCTCAATGTCAATTTAATGCATCTGAAAAAAATCCATTACCAGTATATTTCCTATAGTCTTGCAAAAAAATTTGCAAGGCAGTGGGGAAAGAGCTGGGGAGTGGGACCAGTTGGAAAGCTTTTTCAAAGAGCCAGCACAGGTGCGATGGGCCAAATGGCCTCCTTCTGTTCTGTAGGATTCTATGTTACTATAATTCTATGATTTTATAAGGCATAATTTTACCAAACCATTGCTCTGGTGTCCATTGCACATATGGGGAATACTTGGACTATTTTCCTTTGTCTTGTTTTAGTTTGTTTTATTAACTTAATTTATTTTGTTTGTAAATTGTACGCCTAAATTGAACTAATTTGAGCAAAATGTGGTTAATATATTGATTGACTGGGTAAATCCTGACGAATTACACTTACATGGGTTAGACCCTAAGGAAAGGTTGTCTGATTTTTGGTACATTCACTAACCTTGGTGATATTTACCTATAATGGGATTTTCCAATTTAAGCTTACAGCCTCGAGGTGGATAGATTGACTAATGTTTGAAAAATCGGCCCACTCATGTTCAGTGTTCCACATTATTATTTGTTACTCTGAAGACAGTAGAATTCTGCAAAAAAATGTACATTTTTAAAATAAAAATGAAGTTTTTGAATCTGGTGAACAAATCGTAGAAAGATCAAACACTTTTGCTCGAAGGGCATTTTACTCTCTTTGCGCTCATGTTAATTAAGTTGCACTGCATTTGTGTGGTGAGTTAAGGCCCAGGATAAAAGCTTTATTTTCTGTGCAAAAAAGCTGACAAAACTGAAATTAAAGACTAGGAAATTGCCTGAAATACTGAACAGGAGTGCTTTCTGATACCCCACATGAAGGCTTTTATGTAGCTACAAAATAATGTAAACATAATGTATTTGTGTAACAGGAAGAAGCTGTGTTCTGAAAATCACAGCACTGCCTGTTTCACACCGAAGCTGCTCATTTCCTGAAGAGCAAACAGCAAAAGAGCAAGACACAATGGTTTTATCATAGTGAGCATTCAGTGGCCAGCTAATGTGCATAGATTCAGCCAATAATTAAGTCATTTACATGCATGGCAAGGCCTTCGTTCATGCACATCTCTGCAGACTCCATGAACTGCTGTTTTATTTAATCAAAAAAAATTTACACATGAATACAGCCGCAGTACCAGTTAACACTGGACCAGCTGCCGCAGTGCCAAAACCACTGCACAATGACTGCTTTAACACTTCTGATTTTTGCCTCATAAGCCCATAAGAAGTGACAGGTGTGATTTACTTGAAGGGCGCAACCTGTTTCTTCCTATCCTTCATCTGCTTGCCTCCCACAGTCCCAGAGTAGTAATGGATCACTGCTAGATTCTGACATACTCATATCACTGCTGCATCAAGCAAACCAACACTGAGATGGTAAACTTCTCAGCTAGCAGCCCTCAGGCAGTCCTCCTTAATTACAGCTTGTGTTTCTGTGTGCAAATGGGTGAAAGTGGCACAAATTTGCCGTAAATATTAATCATACACTTCATTTGAAACATGACTTTGGGTATGGAGGGACGAATGACTTGCTTGTAAGTGGCAGATGCGGGAGCTAAAGACAAGTATTAGACATATCAGATTGCAACAGAATCTCTAATTACCAAAATGTCAGCCACGTTGTATGGTGAAATGGGTTTCTGTCTTTGGGGCCTAGATCCTGACAACAGCTTTACACCTTTAAAGATACAACTGACAGAAATCATTACAGATCCTCGAATATACCGGGCTGCAAACCAACCCGTGACCACATCTGATCTTCCCAATCAATTTGTAGAGCGTGTTTCAGTGTTTAAATGCACAGTGCTTAGTTATGGTAGGTGGGTTTCTTTGCACAGTAAACAGGATTTTGAGAATCAACGTGGTTTCTTTATCTGCAGTTCTGAATAAAATGCTGAAAACTGTTCAGATATAGGTGTCAGGAAATGCATAATCAATCAGTTCATCAAAATTACCAACCTAACATGTCAAGCAGACAATCTATTCATATATTAGATGCAACAACACCAATTTTACATTTATATAGTGCCTTTCATGTCTCAAAGCCCTTCACAGAAGGCATACATGAATTACATTTGGTGTGGAAATGGATATTAAATGACCTTTAAATTTGCAATATTTATTAGTGTTCTGAAATTTTGGGAGGCATATTTTATTCCTTTCAGTAGGGATTTGCTGTGAATATTGACTAATTTAGATCTCATTCCATTGTTCTGATATCCATGTATTGCCATATATGATTAGTGGATTAACTAAATGAAACCAAATCCCCATTAATATGCTAAATAATGTACTCTTATGAAGAACTCAGAAAGACCTTGCCTTGAATTTCAATATTTAGATTTGCTTTTACAGCCTCACAGTTTGTGCTTAGAAATCCACATGAGTAATAATCTGAATTTGAATACTGTTTTATAATGTGTGGCATG
This sequence comes from Callorhinchus milii, assembly GCF_018977255.1. NCBI lineage: Eukaryota > Metazoa > Chordata > Chondrichthyes > Chimaeriformes > Callorhinchidae > Callorhinchus > Callorhinchus milii. The sequence continues at coordinate 11,465,873 of NW_024704750.1, read as the reverse complement.
TCCCCCCACTGATACATATTTAAGTAGAGGTGAGGAAGAAAGCAACTTAGAAAAGAGAATTGTGTACAAATAATCATCATCATCATAATAATACTTGCATTTGAATGTAGGATCTTATCACATGACAAAACACGATTTTCAGAACTTACTGAAAGTGTAGTGACTGTAAGTGTACGCAGCCACTATCTCACAAACAGCCATGAAGTGAATGATTAATTTTTATCGGGGGGATTGTTGGGAAGGACATCGGAAGAAACTCTTATCTTTTCGAATTGCACTATGACATCTTTATAAAATGCCTGAACACATTCCCATGAGTTAACTTCTCATCCAAAGGAAGGAACATCTGGCAAAGCAGCACATCTCTTGCACAGCCTGGCTATGAATACAAAGTCCCTATGTGAGGCTTGAACCCATAACCTTCGAGCTGAGAAGCAAGAGTGTTACCAACTGGGCCCGGCTGACATTTGCAATATCATTTTTATTTGATAAAGATGGATTGAGGTTCTCAGCAACCCATAATAAGTTGTTGATAATTTCAGAATTGCAATGCTGGTTTCTGAAAATTGAGTTTGCCTGCCCTCTTGCCAGTCAAACCTGGAGAGCATGTGGACTTGGAAGCAAATGAAGCCTGGTTCATAATCAGATGTTCTTTGATTGTTTATGGATCAATGACAAGAAAAATAAAGGAAGGATTTTATCATGATGTGTAATGTATCGTAGGAAAGATTTTTTTTAACTAGGACTAAAGTGGAAGAACTGTGTCATACTCAATTGTCGTGGCAAATGGAGGTGGAATTGATCGTGAAATCTGTCCTTTGCTCATCACCGTTAAGTGAATTATGACCTCCAAATCAGCAGCAACAGAAACCAGACCCACTGGGGGGGAGGGGATGTTAGGCTCACACAACGCAATATAAACTACACAGCGATTAGTGACCTGAAACACCTCAGGCTGTGCGATACATTATTATCCTCCCCTCAATCTGCCACTGCTTCACACCACCATTATGTTCTCTCCTGTACTGCCTGCCAAGCCCAATGCACATCATGGGAAGTGAGACTAAAGTATTTCTATGTAAATCTGAATCCACGTAGTGCATGGAGGAGGTCTGATCGTGGATACAAATGCATTATATTCAGGAACAAATTTCTCTGATGTAAACAGTTAGTGGAGTTGTCCTGCAAACCAATATGACTCCTCCATAATTTAACACTGATTGTCAGAGGTGGCATTAAACCGGTGGCATTTTATCTGCCTATTCGGGTGGACGATGCAATGACACTTTACTTCATGGCTGTTTGTGGAACATTGCCCTATGCAAATAAGCATGTTCCTACAAATACAAAGTCACTATACTTGACAGCAATTATTTGTGAAGCACTTTGAGATGTTTTGATATTGTAGCATTATATCAGACGCAAGGATTATTATAATTCACACCCACTACATTTATACTACAGGTGATTGTGACTCACACTGCTTCTGAAACCATCTCTTGCAGCACGAATCCCTTGTAACACTGCAAAAAGTATACTTTCTGGAATATCAAAATTAACTTCCAGAGTCTGAAAGATCAAGCAATTTCAAAACAAATTTCAAAATGTGTCTAAAACTGTTCAATGCAAATTGAGTGATCATCTTACATTGTAAGCTTGTGTTAAGTGCATTTTAAAAAGAAAAAAAGGATTATTATGCTTTGGGTTGAAAAATAACTCATCACAATCGTAGAAGCTCATAAAGGTAAGTACAATAGAGATGCAATTTTTATTATTGTCCATTTTGCAACCCTTGGACAATATGTATTTATTGCTTGTTATAATGATTTTCATGACATTTTCGTAAATTGAGAATTGCAGAGATATTATTCTTATCTTGACTTTCATAATATTACAAAAACATAAATCATAATTTTAAAATGCATTGCTTGTCAAGCGATAATTATCTAGTCAGTCTGACTTGGGGATTTATTCACCATAACCCTTTCCTCGCCATGATGGATCCTCTTTTAACCAACCCCTTCCCTCTTCCTCAAAAGCTCCCGGTGAAATGATTGATTTGGAATGATTCATCCGAGCCCCCAGTTAACAAATTAACTCTTCCACATACAAATCAGAAATTTGTATTAATTTGGATACTCCAATTATTTTTGAGTCTTCATGTTTTGATCAGTGTACCAGTTCCTTGGCCTCTCTAGGTAGCTCTGTCATTCAGGACTTCTCAGGCCTTCCTTATTTACATGAATATCTGGTGCTGTAAAACAATCAAATGGATATGAATGGATGGAACTGAAGCCCCAGTTTGAGAAAAAAATACTGAAGAGGGAATAGTAGCAAAAAAAAGAAAGGTACATGCTTTCCTGTTAATTGTTGAGATCTGTCCAATAATCATGATTATTAGTATTATTCAGAAGTCAGAACACGGAATTAAACTGCCTTAAATGTACTCAGAAAAATGGGAATCAAGTCATTATTTCTGGTAAATAAAAGAACATTATCTCTCAAAATACTGAATAAGCCTTGGCAGTATGTAATATTTATCAAAATTCTGCCATTTTGCAGATTTTTATCCATTATCATTGACATGCAGGTTCACTGATGTTCTCTGTCAGCCTTACAGGTGAGCTGCAATAACCATATTTTCATTCAATAATGAAAGATGTTTCCTTCAATACTTGAATTCTTTTGTCTCTCCACTCAGCAACAATCCATATAATAGTTCTCTGATGTCATTGCCACAGTTTCATTCATCACACCCCAGTAGTTTCTATCTACCACTCCGACAAGCTGCTGGGATGAATGCTGATGATGCATTACACATCCAGCATCTTTTTGTCGCACTGTGACATACCAGCTAATGCCTACTCAGAGCAAAGAAGACAAAACAGATTGCAGTGGATAAGATCTACCATTGAGAAAAAAAGCTTTTCTCACTAATCTTGAAAGGTTACAAAATAAAAGGAGAAAATTGCAATTATTGGACCCACACATCCATAACCTTGTGTTGTTTCTTAGAGGGAAGTGTTGAGAGACTGCTTCAAGGAGCAGGGATTATGTAACAGCCTTGAGATGCTTTACGTGATACTTAATTTGGAAAATTACAAGATCAACAGCACGTTGCTTGGTTACCTTAGGTTTTTTCAGAATAAGGCAATGAATTTTAAGCAACACACGTGGGCAGGGCATTTCAGTACTGAGACATTAGCCATTTGACCAGATTAATTCACACACAACATGCATGTTTCACAACTTCTGCTAATTCACCATAATGCCTCCCAGCTCATTTATCTATTTTGGACAAACAACTGCAAACTGGGCAGCTAGCGGAAAACTAAGGTGTTTAATGAAGTGAGCCACTACCTTCCTATTCAATGGTCAATTCACCCTTTCAAGACCGAGGTCCACAATGAAACTGTTAGGATGGATTTTCTTTTGCGGAAATAAAGTCAGAGGTTATTTTGAATCAATGATTTTCACTCACTTTCATTTCTAATATTCAGCGCGTTGGAATCTCATTATATGCAAGAGGCCAGAATGGACAAGATGTTCACTTATTATCAGACTAATGTGACAGGGAAGATTATACGAGCACTGAGGTTTCTCTTCATTGATACATTACCATTTTCAGTAAATACGATTTGAATTGTTAAAACTCTGGCGCTTGCTGCTGAAATGTTTTTACTCATTCTTTCTGAGGGATGTGTAGATCCCCATGCAATGCTGAAACAGAATATTAAAACCATGCATAATGATATGCAAATTATTGATTCTGTGGGGGATGTACTTAATTCATTGGTAAATTTGCTGATGCTGTTGCTGAGGTTTTTTTTGCCATTGCAAAATAGACTCTACATTTTGCTGGGTGAAGAAACATTTATTATTTTAGTCCAGCGTCATTTGTTTAGTTTAATATCTATTCATTGAGCCTGAGATGAGGCATGGTTATTGTTAAATAAATATATAAATGGTTATAGGATATATCCCTGCTAAACACAATACAATACAAAATTACATTTGTAAAGCGCCTTTCGACGCTTTACAAAGTAGATGGAATTTCAGTAATGCAGCATAGTTTAAAATCAAGTAAGATAATCGAAGTTGGAAACACAAAGAAGAAGGGAATAGAGGGGTAGAAGAGGGGAGAATGAGAGAGCAGACTTGGAGGCACATGTGGAGTATAAACACCGGCTCAGATTGGGCCGATTGATTTGTTTTGATTTGCGCAGTCTGGGCAATACTATGCAATCTATGAGACTGGCAGCTGCAACAAGTTGATATTTAGCCTTCCTCATCCAGCACCAGTGCTACATTACATGTTGTACAAGGTCTGATGATACAGAGGTGACCCTAAAAAAGAGACATTGTTTGGATGATCTCAAGTAGGGAAAGTCTTTGTTCTTTGAACCACCATCAGCAAAGATAAGGTAAGGTGGTAAAATGGACTGCAACCTTAGTCCTAAAATAAGATTTGGCAAATGATTTGATGCCCCAAACATCATAGGACACAGCACAGCATGGAATGCAAACAGTTTCTAAAGGAATTCTCAATATGGACAGGTTGGCTTAAGAACCACATGAGTGCAATTAGCTGTACTCAGGACATTTGGAAAGCATGTCATTTGGTAGAAGTCATCTTTTATTGCTACTGTGTTGTCCAACGACCCTGAACAACAGGTTATGCTCCCCTAACTGACACCTAACATATGCAACACACCACAGTTCCCTCGATCATACCAGCTCTCCACTGACATGTGAAATAAGCCTGAGTTGCTGAAGGTTAAATAATGAGATCATCTTTATTTGGGGAGGAGAGGATGTTTTCTTGTTGCGCTTCACTCAACCCCCCCCATTGAATCAATGCCAAAAACTCAGCAGTGGCTATAGAGAGATCCATTAGTACCCAGTTATTTGTGTATCTGTACACTCACCAACATTGGAATATTCTTTTCAAGGAGGGCTGGTTCCAAGTTCCAATCTTGCTGTTGTGTGGATTTTATCAAAGAGTCACACAGTCAGGAATGAAATCAATCTCTGTTCACTCTTTGTGGTGACTGAGAGGAGTTTCAGGCTTAACCCTCATTTTCCACAGTGTGGTACACACCAACTCTCAGATCAGTGATGTTTTTAATGAATTACACAGGAATCCTAAAGTGCAGGTCGATGTCTGCAATATTGTTTTGTTTGTATCTGTAATTCTGCTGAAGCAGATGATTCACAAACATTAGCATCAAAGTTATTTATCTTCAAGGCGATGCTTTAAAGTTTGTGGACCTGATTGCTAATGTTTGCATTCATATGCAAATCAGCCATACCATCTGCTCTTACCCATCAGTCTCTGCAAGTTCCAGAATGGGAAAGGAAAGCAATCTTGTGGAATGGGGAGCCACAATCTGCAAGATATGGTAAATAAAGGAAATTAGATTTCTTGGCGTTAAATGATTTGGGGGATTTCTTAACTCTGTGTGCTCAATGAGCCTGTTGAAGATGTATACAAACATGGACAAGAGAAAATGAAAGTGGCACAACCCAACAGACCCGGCTTCTCTGCATTCATCACGTCCTAAAAATGTAACTGAGCTTTTGTAAGAGTGAGTTTATTACTTCAGGAATACCAGAGGCTCACATCGCTGGCCTTGTTCTTCATTGTCCTGGAAGCTGTTGGGTAAAGCCAGATGGCAGAACTGATTTGCACATGAATGTAAACATCAGTGATCTTGACCACTATGGTTGAAATATAATGGATGCGATTCTTATCTATTTGACCACTAGCAGCCAAAGGCTCCAATAAAAATCTGATGAAAGTTGCTCTGTAAAGAGCCAGGAGAGCTGCATGTGAATGAGATGTAAATGCAGTCAATGGCCAAATTGGGCTCGCAGCCTAAGGGAGCACATTTGAGGAGGGGATGGTAGGCATTTTCCTTCTGCCAGCCATTGTTTTCCTTCATGTCATGTTTTATTTTGAAGCAATTACAAGTTTTATTTTCGAGCAATTTCAAGTGCAAATACTTTTTTTAAAAAAAACATTGAAGACGTAACCTGCTATTGCAACCATACTGGGAGCATGCCACGTGAGGAAATCTGTAGCTAATATTTCCCAACAGAAAAATCATTGCTCTGCAGTATTTTCTGAATAATTCAGTTTGTGACGAATTAAAGATGAAAATTGAGAGGAGAAAAACGCTGATGTTAGGTCGTTTTAATGCCACAATTCAGCAAAACCAGAGCAGTGACAATCCTGCAGTTTACAAGTACCTTTTATCAAATAGTGTTAAAGCTTGGCTTTACAGTAAATTAAAATAATTCTATCAACTGGTAGTGCCTTTCGAGTCTGGAGAACACCCCAAAGTAATTCACAGGATTTTACTCTAAAGTGTAGTAACTGTTATTTTGTTGTATTTATTAAAATGTTGTGGAAAAAGGGTTTAAGCTCCAGAAGCAAACTGCACTGGAGGCCATCTATGGATTGGATCTTTTTGAGCAACAGTTAGATAAGCTAGACTTCTTCAGTCTTGAAAGGAGGTGTTTGAAAGCAGACTTTATTGAGGTATATTTACGGAAGCATATAATCTATTTATAAAGCATTTCTTTAATCTGAGGGTAATTTACGATTAAAATAAGTTGCCAGGAAGGGTTGTTGAGGTCATAATGCTGGACTAATTTTAATAAAACACAGCTTATTGCTGTGATGGGGAAACAGTAGGGTAGCTGTTCTGGTCAAATAGGCCAAAGTGTCTTCTTCAGCTGAAACAATCTTGTGATCTTGCAAATGAGAAGGTGATTTCAGGAAAGTGATTTACATTTAATATAAATTTACTGCAATGTAAATTCAAATAGTAAGAATCAATTCAGTGTCTGCTCTAAGAATTGTCCCCGAAAGTTCTCAGGCATTCTGTTAAATGTCCCTTAGGCTATTTAACATTATTAAAGAACTGATGAACTAAGGTTAAAAAAACCCTGTCTTCCATGGTGGCTGGGAGAGCTCTGTGCACCCACTTAGTTGCATAGAACCTTTCTTAGTACTGGTGAATCCACTATTCAAGACAGAAATGTAAATGTCATTTCCTGCTCTTCTGCTGGTAGTTATTTGAAATTGCTTCCAGCAGTATAAAATCCAAAATGTTCCATTTTACAACAGTTATATTGTAATTAAAGCATTTCTCAAAGCTCATCTGTACTACGGCAAGACAAGTGTGATTTCAAAAAAGGTTGCTGTAGAAATAAGAACAAGGAATGCTAAATACATAACTCTAGATGAATCCTAACAATTAATGTTTTTATCATTATTGTTTTGAAGAAATGCCATTTATATTCACAAGAATACGAGCTGTCTCAGTCAAAAAGATTTGTTTTCATCAGGTTAGCTTCCTCACATATCTGTCACTGGGACTAATCCGCTGGCAGACTGCTTACAGCTTTGTTTTAATTCTCCATCAGATATTTATCGTGTTTTGTGAAAACTCAACACAGACTAAAATGTTCAACAATTAGGTTATTTACTGAGCGACACTATTGAGACTGGTAGAAAGCAGTGGATGCACAGGAAAGGGATTTCCGCAATGATTTATTTTTTAAGTTTTTTAAGATCTTTCAAGCTATCTGGAGGCATGCCTGCTTAGAATACTGTTGCACCGCTACCATTTGTTGATCTCCCCAAAGCAATCAAAATGTTGGCTTACAAGATTGAAATTCCTGGAGACAATAACTCCGTCTCTGCAGTTGGACAAGTTCCACTAATAACAAAACTGTCGACCTGAAAAATTCCTTAATCGTTACAAAAAATGACAACATAACATTATTGGCATCAGATGAGCAACAAATTTCAGGTTTTTCAAAATGTTCTAAATTAATAAAGTATTTTCGGCCCAACTCTATCCTTCGCCCACTTTCCTTTTAACCAAACTGTCTTTGCAACAGACGTGGTGTTACATGTGACACTGCCAGAGTTCCAGTGTGCTGACTTGGACCAGATCAGATTTGGTATGTGTTGCTTTCTGATCTTATGGCACAATTCGTAATTCTTCCAACCCCCAAACAAAAGAATCCATTTTATTAATTAAGTGTTGAAACTGATAAAAAGAAAGCAGATATAAGTTTTCACACAGAGGAACAAACACTGTTGCTTTTTTTGGAAATCTTCAGGGGGAAACCAGAAGGTAGTCTGACTGGTGATATAAAAGCACCCACTGTAACACTCTGGGTTGCAGTGAGATATAAATTTATCTTCAATATGAATTAAGCTTTTATGCTCCATGGCTCATGTATTATCAGGATTTCCTTGTGTGTTGTCTTCCTACAGTGTTTCCAATGTCTCCTAGTTGTCAAGTAAAACAACTTTGAACCAAGTCCTTTAACTCCCAATGGTACTAAAATAATACGTGCTGTCAGCACAATACAACAAATGTGAGAATACAGAAGTTACTTCCAGAAATGCTAAAAGATCGATGGGTTGAAAAAAAAACTCTATTCTTGCTTTAAAATGCAAATACAAGAATACAACAACAACAAGATTCCATTTAAAGAGCGCCTTTCACGTCGGGAGGACGTCCCAAGGCGCTGGACAGTTGGGTTAGGACCCGAACAGGGGGGAAATGGTCAGGGGGAGGGAAGGGAGGGAGCGAGGAGGAGGTGAGGGGGAATAGGTCAGACACTACACTTTAGGTTTAGAAACACTGATCAAAGTCTACAAAAGCATTTCTATAATTTCTATAAATTTCAGAAAGAGAACTTAAGCAATAAAAGTCATATTCCCCAAGTTTAAATTTGTAATTGACCCAGAATATTCCTTGAGTTCTCTATTGCTAGAGTCTGCAGTTTGAGATTGGGAATGATGCATAACTTGTAACTATTATGTTTGCTGTTGCATTTTGTTTTTGTTGTATTAATTTCTATCTGATTAATGATTATATAATGTCCTTCAATATCTGTATGCATAACTAGTAATCTTGTCAATGACGTGATACAAATTATTTCTTGTTAATACTAAATAATGGCTTGATGTGGTACACAAATATTGGTGAGAAGCCAGTTGCGATTTATCGTCCTATAGTGATAGATGTGACAGAGAGAGTGTTAAAATGACCAGAGGCTATTGTTCTACACTTCTGTAATTCAAAAGGGAATATTTTACTTATAATATATATGCAAGCTAGCATATTTCTTTCAATATGTTGGTTCGCTCACAGTCACTGCACTTTAGACTGTCAGAAATTATCTTGTTTTCATTGGGAGACTATGAAGTGCTTTGAGACTACTGCCAATGTGAAAGGCACTAAACCAAATGTAAGGGCTTTTATTATAATATAAAATAAATTGGTGAAATGCTATTACGATCAAGTTACCCTCATCTTTCAGTATTTGGTTCAGCAGGATCACTTGCCTCTCATTCCTCTCCAATGAAAACAAGATCATTTCTGTCAGTCTGAAAGCTTAGAGATGTTAGTCCCAGAATTACCCTTCTCATTCTTCTCTGAAGCCTGTCCAACACATCAATAACCTTTGAAGGCAGTATGCCTGGGAATGTGCACAATATTCCACATAGTATTCCACATTGAGCCTTAAGCCTTGAAAAGTTGCTGCTAAAGCAATTTGATCCCATCTTCCCAATAGATAGTGGAAATTGGAAGAAGAAACAGGCCTTATTTTTCGATATTTTATTCTTGTCTTCAGATTGTGCTATTTTAATTTATTTAGCTTCCTTGATGTTTGAGTAGTTCTATTACTGTAGCAAGATTTGTTTTCAGCACCACAGTGCATGAGCTGAAGATATGCAGAATAAATGAGCTACAGAGATGGAACTTTCTATACACCTGGCATAAGTGCAAGAGCTAAAATCATTAAATATCCATAATATGTATTCCACCATTTTATTAGCCATAACTGTAAGTCTATATTGACCAATTATTGACTTTCAATAATTGATCAATATACACTTGAAGTGTTTTTCTTTGCTTTGCAGACAGCCATTCATTGTGTATGCATGTCCTGTACCACTGAGCATGAAATTACGTTTATTCACATTTGCTTTCATCATTCCTATGATAGTTCTAAGTAATGCTTCTGAACATCAAGACCATGTATGGAATCCATTCAGGGAATATGAATAGTGTAGACTCAGTGTAATAGAGAGTTTGCATGTAACACATTGATGTCATTTATGGCTAATGAGAAGTCCTGTGATTATTTTTAACTACTTTTTATACTGTTGTTACCTTGTAAGCACATTGAATCTGTTGACGGGGCATCAAGTTACTGTGAATGGAATTTAGAGCCAAGCAGTCCTCCTGTTTACGTGGATAGCATTAAGTGTGCTTGTTTCATTCAGTTACATGTACTTTGACAGCAGCTCTTCAACTTTATGTACTCTATTTGCACTGCTTTCAAGTGGCATTCTGCACTGGAGTACTATGTCAGATCAGTTGATGGTCATGGTCATGAATTAAGTGATCTTGGTTGATCCCTGCATTCTAATTTACATCTTCTAATTGTTACCTTCTAAAAGAATGTCCACATAGACTCTCTGCAAAGTGTACCCAGTCAATTATTGGGTCTTTTTAAAAATTATAATTTTTTTTACATTTGATACAGCGCCTTTCACTTCTGGAGGTCGTCTCAAAGCACTTCAGAGGACATGCTGTAAAATCTAATAACTACACATTTTCTAGGCAAACACAGCAACCAATTTGTGGACAATGTGAGTTCAAAGTCCTGACATGTGACTTGAACGAACAACCTTCTGACCCAGAGTGTACCAACTAGGCAGGGCTGATACCCAAATTTACTTCATTATTCATTTTTTATACAAATTACCAAGCATAGGGTTAATGTTGCTAAGTAAAGGTCAAAGCACATATCCATAGATAAAAGGGGATAGAAAACAGCAAAGACTATGAAGCTTAAAGAAAGGTATTATATTTTGTGCAGGCTCCAGGGATGCACAAAATTCTGTATAATATCATAGAACTACAAGGCTCCTTCTGTGTTGGCACTGTGCTTCCTTTCATCCATTTAGTTTCTCAGGTAGACAGCAGCCTGACCCTGTATCCTATCCTATTTTCCCACTCTAACTCCTGTCAAGGACTGGCTATATGAGAAATTGGGAATTTTCCCCAGTGAATAGTTCCTGAACACCCCCATAATTGCCACCCAATACTCACCACCTCATGCAGCCTAGTTCAGAAGTTCTATTTATGTTTTTAAACTCATGGAGGTTTTATGTCGAATCTGCGCACCCCACGGCTTGGCGGCTCCCACATTTCTGCGCCCCATTTTACCTCACAATCTCGAGCTCTTTCAGGGAGCCAGTCTGCCACTGCCTCCTGCTGCAGAACCATTAATTGATATTTTTTTACATTTGATACAGTGCCTTTCACTTCTGGAGGTCATCTCAAAGCACTTCAGCTGTTGTAGCTGGTACAAACAAGAGCCAATCCAAAATTGCTTATGGCTTGATGTCAGTGTTGAAATACAATTAATGGTCACTATCATTATACAGCCCAATTGATATATTGCCTCTGCTTTCTAAAGTAGATAGAAACAGGTTTCCCAAGTGGAGCAGGGGCAGGTCAACTGAGGCTGAAAATCCCATTATTTGTGTAATTATTCCCAAGCAGTCATTCCCAAATCGTGATCTCAGAGGATAACCCCATTATATTTTTGAACGTTTCCTCCATTTCAATGCAACATCACCATATGGCAATGTGTATCCTCTGTGCAATAAATTTACATTGAATATGTTTGATTTCTCAGGCTAACTTATCTTCTGAAGTTCAAATGTCTGAGGCTCTTTTCCTTATAGCCTCAGACTCTGGAGGTCTCTTTCATCCTTCAAACGCAGGTATGTAAATGTTTGAAAAGCTATGTGACTTACCAGGCCATTCCACATTTCTAGTGGTACGAACCCTCGGATCTCTTTCATCTTAGTACATCCACAAACAATGTCCAACTACATTGAGACGGGCAGCATTTTTCTTATTCAGTTAAGTTACCTCATCTTCAATATGCTAATATCAGAGATCTTTCTAACCTCCTATTGTACATTGGCCGCACATTAGGAGATGCTTCTTAGCTGACTGAGGAATCTCCAATTTCATAGCAAACTGTCCTCAGCAGTGCTTGCACCTGAAACACTTCATTAACCGAACAGATGATAGTAACTGCTCCAGTAAACAATTCCTTCCTCATTCAGTTCATTGTGAAAAATGAGGCATCTATCAAATTGACTTCCACAATCTATCGGTTATTTCTTACTTCCCACAAGAAGTGGCAGTTTGGTGAGATTAATCTGGGAAAGGGCTGCAAATTATGTTAATGAGAGTTTGTGGAACGGAGTATGGATCTGACGCCACAGATGTCAATTTATTGAAACAAATTCTATTTGCATTTGTGCATTAATTGTATGTTTCACTTGTACGGCTTAATAGATTTTTAATCTTTATGCTCCAAACTACAAGATATATGACACAAAGTATCTGCACAAAACACGAAATACAAGAGATAACCTGTCACAAAATCAAGTGCTCAGGGAGCATGTCACCTCATTTCTTCGAAAATAGTTTGTATCTCGTTCGTTTTGTTCCAGAATATTACAAGACATGCATCAAAACACATTGCAAGATATGCACATAAACAATCTGTTGTAAAGAACCACATCCTGTTCCAGAATCATGTTTTTGTAATTCTGTAAGATTGAATGAACTTACAGAATGGCAGAACATGCTCGAGGGGCTGAATGGCCTATTCATGTTCCTATGAATGAATGTCCCATTGCCATGAAAAGTATCTCTTGTAAAGTTTGAGCTGTGAGATTTTTAAGTTTTTGGTGACTGCAAAGACAGATTCCATTATGATTAATATTTAAGTAGCACAAAGAGACCTCAATTTAACATCCCTCTTACAGAAAATAAATTGAATGGACATAATCCCAGGTGGCAACTTTTTCTGACTTTCACTTTAGCTTCCAATCCCTTTTATCTGCTCTTGATTAGCAATCTACGCATCTAAACACTGTTGTTTAGCTTCCTTGAATCCTGCTACCAGTTTCCAAGACACACATTACCGCTGGATATTACATTACATAACATGAATAAGTGGCAGAACTACAGTCACATGTGTTCACGTACTAGAACTACACTAGTTTCTGAAATATGATTCTAAGTTGAAGATTGGATAAAACAGTATGTGATTGATGGTGTCTGTCACTGAAGAGTAATGGCACAATCACTGTGTTATAACATGTTGGCTACACTGAAATATTGATGCATGCAATTAATGTTATAAAGGTTATAAGGGCTGAATAATAATAAAGAGACTGAAACATAAAGGATAGCTCAGTCACCGGAAGTGGATTTTGTACCTGGCGTTGCCCACGCAGAAAGTTCCCGATCTCAAGTTTTCTGTAAAGTGAAGGTTTGGGTGGGTTGAGAATCTGATCTAGCCAGAAGAGGGGTGATGATGATCAGCTTGCGAGTCACTTATTACCAATTAGCTCAAAGGCCTCAGCAGAGACGAGGGGAGGACATCTTGCATGAATTCATAGTTGGGGAATGGTGTCACACAGCGAGGAATTAAAGGGGAGAGGGGAAATTAAAGGTAAGCATTTCTTGCCCTCAGTACAAGCCTCTCGGAAAGTGAGCAGCTTTATCTATCCGAGCAGGTGCACTGGAAAGCTCAGAAAACAGGGGTCAATGCTGTAGCCCTATCTACCAGGGAATAATAAATCTTAAGTAGTACTGTTTTGTGAGCAACTGCTGGCATTGAAAATTATAGAAGCTGGTCATGAAATGCAGGCAGTACAGTGACATTACTCATGGAAAATATGACTGCCAGGGTAATGGAACATGAGGGCATTCCATCAACCACCCCTGCATGCTCAGATATGATTCTATGTCTTTGAGTATTTCAGGATTCATTACATTCTTTGCTTTCACATTTATGATTGCAACCTTTTCCATTTTCATTTTTTTCTCCCCTTTGCTCATCAAGGTTAGAGGTGTCAGCGCCAGAGAATTGAACACTATCCTACTTTTAGCAATGCATTTTCAGGTCAGAAATAGCGCACAGCAGATACAGAGGGAAGCACCCATTTCTCTGCCTCAAAGACATGCCTCAACCTCATCTACAGCAGAGCACTCCCTAGTGCAATTTCAATTTATCACACCAACAATCACCCCTCTGTGAAGGAAACTGCCCATCTACTGAGAATTTATGGGCAGCTTCAGAAAAAACTTACACCCAATCGGAATTGAGTCGAAATTGTCGAAACCCATTTTACTTTAGCCCCTTCAACTTGTTTGAGGGAAAGGACTTTTATCCTATTAGTTAGGAATTGGAACACATAGTCTAGGCTGACATTAATAAAGTGACATGGGAGCACTGCATTTTTTGCTGTGCTGTCCTTTGGATGAGATGTTAAACCATGGTCCCGTCTGCCTGTCCAGGTGAGCCCTTGGTAATGATTCCTTGGTACCAGTCAAAAAGAGAAGGTAGTTTCTTTCTGGCTAACAGTCCTCCCGATAAAATAGGTCTTGGCTTTTGTGGGACAATGCTATGCACAAATTGGCTGTCATATTCGCCTACACATACACAATCACTGCACTTTACAGCAAAACTTGTGAAGGACTTTGAGAAGTCTTGACAACGATTATAAGGTGCAATATCAAATGCAAGGATTACTATCACATATCACGTGAACTCATGTGAAAGAGCAGCCATCCACCTTTTTTTATCAAAATGCTGAACTCAGAAAAAATAGATGCCCTGGACTTAACGTGAATTGGTTGCATCTGAGATTTCTCAGTTTATGGCATTAACTCCAAATGTGATGCATGGTGTGTAGAGCAATTAATTCAGTATTCATCAACAAAAAGCAATTATAATGTTTTTAATTTAAGCACAAGTTCCCAAGTTTTTTTTGTTATTGCCGTAACTTAATGCATATTAAGTAGGTGTGCACTGTAATCGAAGTTTACTGAAAGGCTGATTAGGCAACCTTTTAGAAATTAAGATAATTAAAAGACACACTGAGTGGTGGTGACGCACATCTAAGAATTGCTGCACAAATGTAAACAGTTCTTGGCTGGTGTAAGCGGCCACAGCCACAGAAAACAGTGATTGATTGAATTGCATAATGGGTAAATTACACAGCTCAGTCTATCAATTCAAAACTGAACGGTGTAACCCTTTGTTAAAGGAGCCATTCATTTGGTGTTAATTGTCTGAAATCTGGCCATTCTAACGATTTATACATTGGCCAAGAATAATACCTTATTAAATAGATTGCTCTCAACGCCCCTTTGAATTGTAATAAAATCTGATGTTAAAATTATCATCAAAGGCTAGTTTTGGAGAAAGGAAATGGGAATGAAGAAATGACATTGGATGTTGTTGCTGCAGAATAGATAAGGAATCGAGTTACTTTGGCATAGGTCTTATGTCAGCATAATCTTGATCAAGTCAAACACTTTTTCAATCATCTCCTTGAGGCATTTACAAGTTTCCAGGTAGCTGGAGTACGTGGTTCCTTAACTATTTGCTGTATATATCGCCATGGGTCCAAAGATTTGTAGAATCTATTCTAATATAACTTTCATAATGCACTGCGGTCATGGACTATCTGCACATTCCAGACATTCCAGACTGCTCCATGTTCCCCACCTGGCCTGCCTCACCATCAGTGGTCAGACCTTTAGTCTCTTTGACCCTGCCATCTGGAACTCCATTCCCCATTCCCTTTGCCATGCTCCCTCCCTTCAAGGCATGCCTCAAAACCTTCCTCTGCGACCATGCCTTAGGCAACCCTCTCTGCCCTCCCCCCCACCTGCTCAGGTCCTAACCCCTGACTGTTCAACACCATGGGACGTCCTCCCAACGTGAAAGGTATTTTACTAATGTAATTTTCTATATTGTATTACATGAGATGGCATATCAGACAGACCCAACCACATAACATAACAATATGATATACTGACAATATGAAGTCCAGTATGTTCATTGTATAGTTGTTGTTGTACACAAAGGGTACCCGTCTTCTTTAGGCAGGAACTTGCGTTTTTATAGCACCTTGTCATGTTACATTGTTTAATATTACTTCACAAGTTACTGATTCTTTTTGTTGGCAAACATTTTGCATCAGCAAAGTCCCATAACAGTCATGAGATGAATACTCATTGAATCTAGAGGACAAGTGACTGAGCCACCAGAAGAAACTCATTTATTTTTTCAAGTGGCATTATAGGATCTCAATTTAACATCTTATGGGATAGACTGCACCTCCAACAATACAACTTTTCCCCTAGTAGTTACTGCTCTGGAGTGTCTTTGAGCTCAATTCCCAATGTGGGCTTGAACCCACAAAAAGGAACCTCTGGCCCAGAAATAAGAGTGTTACCAACTAAGCCAAAGTAACACACAAGCTCTAAATAACCAAGAAATATATTGTGGTAAAGTATTAGAAAACAATACAGCAATATTGCAAATACCAGTATATTTATGTGATAGCACAATATAACATTTATAAGGGAATTGGATAAATACTAGAAGAAAATAATAATGTTACACATATTATTAGGGTTTATAGTTAGAAACTAATTATCTTTGCTAAACAAAAGGTTAAATTAAATATTAATGTCCAGACCTGGGGATGTGGGGTATGGGATTGAGAGGATTTGAAAATCCTGAGTTTCACATAAATTTAGATATTAATGCCAGCTTAATAATCATTTGAAAAAAAATGGCAGACCCAACAATTTGCTAAGAATATATTTTGAGCCAACGTTATGGTTAAAAGACAAAATTGAAATTCATCTTTTTATGAAATGTTATTCATTGGTTCTGTACGTTTAGTGCAATTTCACATCCACACAAAGAATTCTACATCTCTGTATTAAAGCCTAACATAACATGATCCATTTTTAACCAGATTTCAATGTCAAAATCCCTGAGAAGACTGATGTGTTTGCCGTTAAAAAAATGAAAGAAGGTTTTTATAAATAATTATCCTGTGAATTATTACATTTTAGATTTTTATGTTGAAATACAAGTACTTCATTGTGTTACATGTGAAGAGCCACATTGCACATTTGTACATTACCAAACCACTTTATTAAGTACCTCAGATATTTGTAGTTGGCTGAGACTAATAACAGGATCACATTTATATTCTGAGCACTCCTTAGGGTAAGTCACTGCAATATGAGCAAAGCTTACTGGGAAGGTGGTTTGCTGAACCTACAGCCAGCAGCTTAGTTATATTCTGTCCCTCTCCTTCTAATGCCGAGTCTTAATATGATTGCATGCAGGGGAGAAATAAATACTCTATTGTGTGTTTGCTGGAATTGTGCAGGTTATGCTTTCAACAGTATATTAAATTATAGACTGTTAATTTGAGGCATAACGAATCTTCTTAAAAATGAAATAATTGAAAGTTAATGTTAAAAAAAGGGAACATTAATAATAATCCCTCTAAAACTAAAAACAATAATAAATTGGTCATTTTCAATCTACGACTGTTTGTGGGACATTGCTGTGTGCAATTTGGCTGCCGCGTTCGCCCACAAATATACAGTCAATTCACTTTACAGTGTGTTCTGTGAAGCGCTTTGGGTCTTACTCCCGACGTGAAAAGCGCTATATCAAATGCAAGGATTATTATTATTATAACATGATGCAGCAAAGTATGATCAGGATTGTTACTCAATTGGCAATTACTATTAAACTAAATCTGCCTGCTTGAAGGTATATAAGTAGCACAGGAAGAAATGTGGATCTATCTGCCAATGTTATTTTGACAGTGAAAGGAGTATACATTGTGAACCCATTTTCAGATGATGTGCTGCCTATCCCTAGGAATGAGAATGTAAACTGTGTTTGTATATTACATTGTGTAACAGGATGCCACCTTAATAATAGTAAGCATATGAGCCTAATATATTTCACTCGAGAAAATTTATACCAACAAACAAGTCACTGATTTCCCAAATAAACATCTCAGCCATCTTGGTTTAGGTGATTAACTACATATTTCAACTTACTCATGCAAGGAACAGAATTTCAGGCTATGACATTATCCCAGAAAGAGAGAGAGTTTCACAATACAGGAGAAAGTTAGTGCAGACATTTTGGATTGCTGTGTTGAAGTTTAGCCGTGGCAGCTTTTGTGTTCCTGGCATGAACACGGATGTCTTGCTTAAGTCCTAGCAATTCTTGGGTAGTGTTTTGGCCATAGTTGTGTGTTCTGAGACATTGTTCTATATTAGTGGTGACCCACGGGCTGGAAGTGGCCCACGGGGCTATCAAGAAGCCTTCACACGAGTCAAGTTAAGTCCATGTTCGATGGATAGTGTGTTTTCATTTTTTTCTTGATTGAATAATTCTTGATTAATGGCATAAATCAAGAAATATTCAATGAAAAAAATGTATTTTGTTGGAGGACCATAAAGGTTTGCCACCACTGTTCTACATGATGGGCACTGTATAAATGCAAGTCGTCGTTGTAGTGTAGAGGACTAACTGCATGGGCTACATTCTGTCCAATCTTATGTAGCAATGACTGATCTGAGGACCACTGCCAGTCCTTCATAACCACATGACTGGCCCACAACAGAGGTCTCTTTAGATTCAATGACCTGCCAGTTTAAAAACAAACTGAGGCGGTCCTTGGTAACAAAAATATTGACAAACACTATTATGAGGAAGATGACATGAAGAAGACCATACTTGAATCATGGATTTGTGTGCAGCCTGCCAAACAGAGCAGCAACTCACATTGTGGACTGTAAGGCAGTTTTCTTGTGGATTTCTAGTCTATCTGCTTTTCTAGCCCTTTGTCTGTAAAGTTCAAATCAATTATGAAGCCATTGATCTGAATATTGTTAACTGAGAAGTTTACAACAGAGCTGGGGTGTCTTGGGTTCATTATTTCACAGCAGAATTATTGATTTGGTCTCTTCAGTACTGAAGATAATACAAAGCTTTTCCAATATCAGCAATGATTTGGTCACTCAATCCAAGACTGGCGGGTTCAATTTCCGACAAGGGCGAAACCTTGGGCAAGTTTCCTTGCTCCACATACCTGATAATAGTCCCTCAAGAAAAAAAAACAACAATAAATTGGTCACTTCAATCCACGACTGTTTGTGGGACACTGCTGTGTGCAATTGGCCGCCGCATTTCGCCCCCAAATACACAGTCAATTCACTTTACAGTATATTCTGTGAAGCGCCTTGAGACGTCTAGAAGACGTGAAAAGCGCTATATCAAATGCAAGGATTATTATTAATATTATCTTAGCTCAGGCACAGTGTGGATCTGGTGACCAGTCAAACGCTACCAATTTCCTGCTTGAGCCCATTCCAGTTGGCTCAATCGCATGGCCAAACCTTATGCTTGCTATTTCTTTCAATATATCTGTAAAAGGCTGCCTGGACATAGACCAAGTGATGCTATGTTGTACAAATAGTGCTATGTTGATTGTTTTCAGGTGATTAGAGCGTTGATCAATACTAGATCTAGGCAAGCATTGTGTCTCATTCAAGAGTAAACCAGCTGATCGTGCTAATTTGCGCCTGATAAAAACAGCTCCATCTATCAATGCTGGAATAGTTTATCCTGCCGATCAAGAGTGAGGATTGAATTCTGTTTCCAGTCAGTGAAAAAGGAATCACCAGCAGATGGTGGCTGGTAAACTTAGGCAAAGGCACCTTCCTCTTTTTGACAAGTCCATCCATCAGTGTCATTTGAATTTCACAGAGCAGCTGAGAGATTCCTCATCCTTGGTTCCCATTTTTCTCTGTAGCCTTAATGATCACCTTCCACAAATGATAAAGGAAAATTCTTGATGAATACAAACTCTGGGCATCCTTACCAGAGCCTAAGATAGGTCTCTTCAATAATTTCCATTGTCAGCAATTTCTTTGAGTTAGCAAAGTAATAATGTGATCACTTGCACTAAGTCACACACCACTTTCTCCTCGCAGACAGCAGAAGTGCAAAATTGAAAGAAATTAACTTGCATGCCAATTTTCCAGACTTGTGGCTTGAATTCACTAAATCTGTGAATCTGTTAAACCAACATTGTGCTGTGATGCCAATTTCACCTGTTCCCAATGAAAGTGATTGACATAAGCCTATTTTGAAGGAAATCTTCTGAATAAGTCCCCTCCCTCCAAATCCTTCACTTTTGTCTGCAAATTGCAGGGTTCAAACAGAACTATAGTATTTCTTCATTACAGGAGGAAGGAAGAAATAAGAAATTAAGGAAGGGGACATTCAGGGTCAGAGGAAGACCAAAAGGTAGAAGAAAAAGTGTCACACACAAAAGGATAGAGGGGATAGACAGAGATATGCAATTGTGAAAGGGAAGAGTGACAATGTGACAGAAATGAGAAATAGGAAAGAGTAAGTGAATGCGAGACACAATTTACAAGCCACAGAGAGAGGGAAAGATTCACAGAGAAAGACTGACCAAAGAGAGAATGACAGACACAAAGAGTGAGCCACAAAAACAGCTTGAGACATACAGGGATATGTGATAAGCACGGAAAGGAGGATAAGAATAAGACGTGAGGGAGAGAAAGGAGGAAAGACAAAGTCTCATTTAAAAACAAAATATTGATACACTCACTACCAATGACTCCCTCGTTAGAAATCATAGTTTCCAACTAAATCCTCCTCTCAAAGGGCCACTTTGCTAGATAAATAATGGTATGTATCTCATGTCAATCTGTAACATTCTGCTTCCTGAATGGGCTTTTATTGTTTCTATTGAAGTTAAAAAAAATGTAAAAATGTGGTTTCTCAATCCATGACTGTTTGTGGACACCATTTTACGCAATTGGCTGCCCCGTTTCGCCCACAAAATATACAATCAATTCACTTTACAATATATTCTGTGATGCACTTTGAGACGCCTCGAAGACGTAATGAGGCGCTATATCAAATGCAAGGATTATTATTATTAAAATACCTTTGATGTCCTTGTGCAGTGCATTTATACCTTGTGTTTCAATCAGAGGATCCAGATTTACAACCTGTGTTGACATTTACACCACCCGGTGTAATTCACTAATCAGTGGCCTGGGTTTCCATCAAACAGCGGGTATTCTACCCTGGTTCAGAAGTTGGCCAGAGTATTCATTTCAAGAGCACGATATTTGCTAAGTGGAGGGAGCAGCTGGGGTGGTTGTGTTGCAGGAGTTCATAGAGGTAGAATCGGGTGAGGGGGGATCTGAAGACAAAGATGAGGATCTCAAATTCGATCCCCTGGGTGATGGGAAGCCAGTGGACTCACCCAATTGAAAGGCATAACTGAGTACAGGAAGAAACCTGTGTGGGAAGAATGAAAAGGGAATATAACATACCAGTTTGTGCGGGTGTAAAATGTTTAACTTGGCAGCCTGCTGAACAGTGAGGCTGGAAATGTTAGAGTGAACTAATGTCCTGTTGTTTGTTGCGTTTTAGATTACGCGATTCTTGAGGATGGTTCTAATTTGAATAAGAACTATGTTAAAGCTCATGAGGGAAAAGTACTTTTTCCAACAATAAAATTCACAAGGCACTCACAAACGCATAATCCAGTAATATTGAAATCCCATCATGTGAACATGGGCATTAATTTGATAATTAAAACCCGCATTAAAGATGTATAACAGCATTTATTGTTGTCTAATTAAATCATGTTACAGCAGATATTTAAACAAAATGACTTGTATGCTATTTAATGTGAAATGAAAGGTATTTTTGGGGAAAAATGAACCGTCAGTCAGTAACAGTATTTCCTTCTGCTGTGCCTCATACTATAGAGATGAGGTTAGCTGCTGTCATTGACAAGGCCACCAGAAACTAACAGCAAACAATCCTCACAATAATTAAAGGTTATTCAATTTTAGTTGATAGCTGTTTTTTTTTCTGTTTCCATCTCTCGCTCACTGTTGAGTGGCTCGGCAAGTTAATGGACCTTATTAAACTGGATGGTGACAGCTATTAAGAAACAGAATATTAAGATGATTGGAACACTTAGCAGTGATTCTGTGAGATTCTCTTGGAATACATAATACTAAGATACAAGAAATGAAGTGAGGAAGCAATCCACTTTCATCATAAAAGCTGCAACAAAAATAAAGCTTGTGGTCCAATTTAGTACAAAGGACGTGACAAATTAAATGATGACCAATTAGGTATTTATATTTTCCTGCGCTGTTTGCTTTCTAAACCAGGTCCTTCTGAAAAAGAAAAAGGAGATACAAAGATGATAGAAGAGTTTGGAGATTTGCCAGAGTGGACTAATATGATAGTTATGGTTAGGAAACAGATGGACAGTATCAGATTCAAAACAAACTAGAAAATGACTGAAGAAATAAATCTTTACAACATGTTTGCTGCAATGACTAGATGTGCTGGTTTGGAGGGAGATAAATATCTGGAAACTTAGAAAGGACCAGTGTGTTTTGATTGGAAAGCTAACCATTTATTGCTGGGAATGAACTCTTATAGAAATAATCCCTTCAATTTCTTACATGGTGCAGTATTTCTGCCTGTAAATTGCCTATAAGAAGTTTGCAGGATTGGGAAAATATTACCACTAACAAGTTACATATGCATCACAGCTTTAGTGATTGCAAATCGGTCAGGTTGACATTTATTTTATGCTTTGCTTGAATACCAGCATTTGAATTCAGTTTGCTCAGCTTCTTTCAGTAAACTCAAAGGCTGGTCTCTTCCAATGAATTTGGAATGACATGATTTGGCTTGTGCCAAACACACAAGGAATAAGATTGAACATAATATTATCCGCAGCAAAATGATGTTTTTTATGCAGATTGAGTAGAAAAGGCTGATGCAAAATTAATGGGCATACTGCACTCCCTGGCCTGAGAATCAATGTATTAGCAATGAAGGTTGTCATGGATATGGAAGGCATATTATTCCTAGTCATTAGACTTTAACTAGATCTGCTTGTAAAATAAGAATATTCACACCAGGGTCTGACTCTCAGAAATTGCTATCCATATTGTTATGCATAACAAAGATTTGCAGATTTCACATGTGTGAAAGCAGACCAAAGGTGCACATGTCCTTATGGATATTACAGTAATTCAAAATATTGGTTTTATTATACACATATTAATGTAATTTTCACAGTTCCTTCAAGACACAAAAATTGGAAAAGAATCCTCTGGATATGCTACAGATAGTAGCCACTGTGCTACGTGCTGTTCTCTCCACATTTCCCCAGGTTTATCTTGCTCTCACCAACACATCCGAGTTTGCATCAGTCAATGAGTTGCTGATTTCAACCAGGCTGACAAACTGGAAGAGTGTGTTACATTGCATGTTATGAATATAAACATTGTGTGTATTGAATCTCTGTTATTTTAAACTAAGAGCACAATAAAAATATTGGAATCTCAGAACTTCTAATTCTGCAAAAGACAGAACCTCCAGCAATGCAGTAATGTCCAGTACTGTACTGGAGTGTCATCTTGGACTATGAACACAAGTCCCATTCTGTGCCTTGAACCCATAATGTTATGCCACAAAGGCAAGAGTACTATTGACATAAGTCTGCGGACTGTTAACCATTGCCTTTGAATACAAACAATACAAATCAATTGGCCTCAGTGTCTGAATACAGCACTTCATGTGTTTTCTGGCATATTAACTGTTGGAAAATGAATCATTATTCTGAAAGAGAGATAATGCACTTATAACAATTAGCACTTACATTTTATTTTTTACCATGAGTGAAGAAGTCAG
This sequence comes from Callorhinchus milii, assembly GCF_018977255.1. Classification (NCBI taxonomy): domain Eukaryota; kingdom Metazoa; phylum Chordata; class Chondrichthyes; order Chimaeriformes; family Callorhinchidae; genus Callorhinchus; species Callorhinchus milii. Next base: position 11,442,125 of record NW_024704750.1, on the reverse strand, counting down.
TCCTATAATTTAATTGAAAATATCCACTTAAACAATATTCTGGGCAACATTATGGTAGGATATTAGAATTGTCACCAGTTGGCAGGTTGTAATTTTATTTTTGTCCACCGGGTGGTGTATGGCAGAAAGTACAATGTAATGTAAGATTCTTTCGTACAGCCTGACCTTATGGTATTAATAAAGATGATTGAAATTGTATAGATCTTTGGATAACATCCTGTAACTCTGATGCAACTTGTATGAGGATGTTGTCATCTTGGGATATATAATGTGATATGATGAAATATTATAGTCAATTTATTGCAATCCTGAAACTAAGTCCATACTCCTGGAACAAAATTAAGGGTGGAAGTAGTTCAACATCTTTTTTTGCAAATTACTTGGGGTAAAGGTACATTAGAGGATTACAGACTTGCTACTACATGCACAATAGATCAAAGAGGATATGTATCTATTAAAAAGATATTTAAAGGACAATTGGACCTCATTTGTACTAATCGATTATCTGAAAGGTTACTTACCATCATAGATCTGTATCAATACTGTTGGTATTGGAAATTCTAGTGAACTCAACCAAGATTTGAAACTATGGTCAAATTATGCTCTTTAAAGTCCTAGTTTTCCTTGGTATAGAAACCCAGACTGCAATGCCTTGGGTCCTTGTGACAAACCACAGCTTGGGTGCTATCCATGATGCAATGACTGATTTTAACCTTCTTGATGTTTACTTTGTTGGTTTAAGTGTTTCCTCATTTTACCACATTGTAACAGGAGATTTTTTCATCCCCCCCCCCCCCCCATTTCATCACTTACAATTGAAACAGTTACGATTTGAACCATCCCTGGAGGTATTCAACATAGGTGATTGTAAATGTTGAAATAACTGAAGTTAGCAGAAACACAAATACCCGTCCATTTTTAAACAAAATAATCATTGAAGCGAAGTTGAGCATGAAGATAAAGGCAGTTGTGTGCTGGCAGATTGACTTCCAGAGATTCCTGTCAGCACTTCTGGAAAAACTCTCCAGGATAAAAAATACGGGCAAAGATATAAAAGGGATAGGCTGTCTAAGGTTCAACCATATACATAGTGATTGCATGCAAGTGCATCATAGTGCGTGTAGTGAGAACAAGGCTACAGTTGTGTCAAGTACCAATGCAATGCAGGGACCCAGTCGGACACATGTACATTTATACTGACAATGTGCCATCTGTTCTTTTTTACAGAACAAGAACTCAGTGGAGTTTCTGCCACACTGCAGGAGCACCCCCACAACCAAGCACCAACTGTTACTACCACAACTTAAATGAGGCTGCAGCTCAGATACCTCCACTATAGAAGATACAGTTACTGCCTCAGAAGCACTGGGTGCTGCACTGGTGAGGAAAGAGTTTGTATTGTTGGAGGCAGGAGAGGAAGGAGGGGTTGGCTGAGGAGCCAGATGGTACAAGACATCATGCCAGTCCCACCAGAGGTGCCTGGCGGGGAAGCAACATTGTGAGTCTGGATAGCGTGGAAGCGCGGGGAAGTTCATTGCTCAGTATGTAAAATAACATGTCCCAAATGAGTACCAGGTTGTCTGCACGGTGGTCAAGGCCTGAATGCTCCCACTGCTTCTATGGTGGGATCAGGGTCCAAACTCTAAGAAGCAGTCAAGCCTGGTTTTATTCTCTTGAAGAATGGATACAGGTAACAATGTGGAAGGAATCAGAAACCCTATGGAAGTCCTATGCTCACACAGATCATTGGATATTGTAAAGAGATGACTTCCACTGGTGATATATGTGGAGTAGCGTATACGTTCAACTGGTATGTCCTTTAAGAAGCCCTGCACATGTGTCAGTAGGCACTGCCTATGGCATAGATCAATGACCGAGATCCCTGGAATTAATACAAGCCCATCAAGGTTAATGGCAGACCGAGGAAGCTGACCTTTTTATTTCCTGCACGTTGACAGTTTATTATGCAACCACCCATCAGTGCTAAAGTAATAGTTGTCAAATCAGCAGAACTGACTGGAACAACTGGGAAGTGGCTGCATAGGTACAGATAGCGAGTGCCCTTTCAGTATGGTAGTACTTCAATCTAGCAATTTAGATAACTATTACTGAGGGGTAATACAGCATTAAATGTTAGATTTATAGTGGGGATTCATGTTGTCCAATTACAATTTCATCAAACTCTCCAGACTAAGAGGTCAGATCCCAATATCCCATTGCTTCTTCTGTATCAAGCTTGAAATGAAGAATGATTGTGGCACTTTTTTTTAAATCATCTTCCACTCTGTTTTTCCGCACATCTGTATTTTACATTTTAACAGCAAAATACCTCAATCTTTGAAGACTGCAAAGTTGAAAGGAACCGGCTCACAGGAAACAAAATAACTGAATGACTGGGAGACTGGCATGGAGGCCAGCAGTTGATGTAAATTAATAAGGTCTCATGGGAAATTTAAATTTGCGGCACTACAATATGCAAATTAAATGGTTTCCGATAATTTTCCAATTTGCAAGACCTGCTGCATTATGCTCTTGGGCAAATACTCCTTCAAACGATTCAATCCTGGTACCTCCTTTTCTATTTCACAACTGTTCCCTGTTGATTCACCGATTCTGAATTTACTATTTGCTACTCACACCCTTCTCCATGTGCCATCTCAGCTGGATGAGAGCCTCATTAATGACCTTTAACAGGGGCTTAACAAAGTACATTTCCTTGTTTAAGCTAATACTTTTGCGTAGGTCTTGCAAGGGGTAGAAATGCCAGAGGAAACAATGAATCTTTCATTAATGTGATTCCTTGACATTCCACCCCTATTAACACAACTCAACATGTTCACTAACATTAGCAACCTGAGCAATTCTTCACCCAGAGAGATAAAAGTTTCCAATGTGCCAGGTGTGGAAAGGTGTCTTGGTATCACAAAGTCCATTGTACTTGGAATACAACTTGAACTGAATTGAAAACCTGAGGTGACTCAGAATTGGCTTCTTTCACGTATTTTTCACATATGTCCATTGACAGATTCTTGTATAACCATTGATGAGTGTGCCCAGAGATAGGGAAAGTCTCCCTATGCAGATTCATTCACTTTAATCCATTGTCTTGTCCTATATGGTTTATGGCAAGGAAGCTAATGGAACGACAACAAGAAAAGTATTTTGTTCTTTGTGGATACAGAAGCAAATATGTCTGCTGAGTTCAATCTTCGGCATTCGATTCCTGACAGAGTGTGCAATATATCCCTGGTGGTGCAGTGAGGAAACAAAATGATTTGACCAGTGATAAGAGCTACATCAGCCATTCCATAGAATACAGTTCAAGCTGAAGGAAGTCAATGGAATATGACATTCCAATTAGTCACGTTTCTTTGCAATTTCCAAGTGAAGGTAAAATCTAATTCACAACCTATCCTTGTTAATGTTTGCCTGTTCAGTTGGACATCAAAGATGTAATTGCACTACTCGAAAAGAGAAGGGTGTTACTCCCTATCTCCTGACCAACTATTTTCCAGATAACATCAGCCATTCACTTCTTGATTTGTTTGTGGGACATTATGTGCAAATTGGATGCCACATTCACCTGTGAAATATACTTTGCAGTATATCCTGTGAAGCATTTTAAGATATTTTCCTGATGTGAAAGATGCTATATGATGACATGTAAGGACTATTATTATATCCTGAATACTACATATTGAAGCTGAGGTGCCAGTCCGTAATGGCAAATTACAACATGTGGATAGAGACCCAGTGTGGCAGTTCATCCAAATATTATACTAAGGCATCTATCCCTGGACTAAAGACAATCCACTGTGCAAACAATTACTGGCTTGATTCCCGAGTTGTCATTACCAAAATACTAAATTAACAGTATAGAAGCCTAGATGGAGTATTTCTTATGGTTATTAGGTAAAGAAAGTTAAACTTAATTAGCAATTTGTTTATTAAATCCTAATTGCTCAGTCCATGTAGTCATGTTTTAAATTCCTTGAAAAATATGTGACAAGAACTTATCAATCTCAAAACTATAAAACAGATAACAAAAGACAAGCTCTAAAAGGTCAAGGCACAAGCCTGAGATTCTGAAGTTCTTTCTGCACGCACTGATTGAAAAGAATGCTTCAATTATGCTTTTCTTCACTATCGGTATATTCTTTTACCTTTTTTTTACCATTTTATTTCATCCATTTTATTTTACTGTAAGATGTCCTCGTATCCTAGTAAGATCTTCAGGCTTTGAGACTTAGTTTGCAACACCGAGGCTCAAAGCCACACATTCATCTTCAAAGCTCTCTCCGCGCTTTGGCTCACTTGACTAAAGCTGGTTCTGATCTCCTATTGTCTGGCCCTGCAACTTACATCCTCCAGCTTCTCCTGCCTTAGGTCAAGGATCTCCTGTCTCCAACCAAGAATTTGATCTGAAGTAGCAAATAGAGCGCTTCATTCTATTCAATTGCTAAAAATGTAAAGCTTAAATGAGAAAGCGAGCTTTGTTACTGCTTAACAGGCACTTGAAACATTCACCACCCAACAAAATCCTAATGACCTGGTTAATATTACTGGTATGAAGAGGATCATTTTGTTGCATTGGCCTCTTCAACTCTGGTGATATCCAGAGTGAAAGAATTCACAATCAAATAAACAGTAGATAATTTACCACACAAGTGATATGATAACTGGTGGGATAATTGCATTATACCTGCAGAGTTGCAGTTGTAATGGTATGACATCAGGAATGGATTTTCTCCCACCTATAGTTTGGCTTTCCAGTTATGAATTTCACAACTGATCAGCACTTTAACTGTGCACAGAATAATCTAATTTTCCTGCAGTGTGAAGCGCCACAATCTCTACACGATAACAGCAAATATAATTAACTGCAAGACAAACGTGTACCAGAATAGGATGAAACTTCAAAATCAGTATGGAAATTCTTCTTTCTCAGTATCAAGCTATTGCAAGTACAGAGCACCTTAGGGAAAAAGGCAATATTATAGATTTGAAGTTTGCATTGTTGCCATGATTGTATTCCAAAATATTAATCTATATGATGGCACAAGTCAGTTGGCAACTGGTAGCAAATTGGCTTGGATATATAAATAGGTAAACAAGAAAGCATGTTCTACCCAAGTGAGTAAATCAAGAGACTACAACAGCAGGTATGTTACTAACATCTCCAGCAAGAAAAACAGAAGGAAATAGTAATGTTCCGAAAAGGAAGTTGATGGATGGGTTGCTTTAAAAATTAGGGTCATTTTGGTACAGACAATCAATCTCTCGGGCAAATGATTTGTTGTACACTTGATGAGACATTGCCTCAAATATAACTATCTCCTCTTATATAAATAGATTTTGTGAAACCAGACAGCTCTGTTGAAAGACGGAAGGTAATCATTAGAGGACAGTGGTCAGTCAGCCCATTCAGCTCATCAGCCAAGTGTCGCATCACTTGGCGGAATCGCATCAGCCAAGGAGCAAATTGAACCTTCACCCAGGAGGAAGTGACAAGCCTAAAAGTTGCCACTTCAACGTGAGACAATGTAAGGAAGAGGAAGCCGTTTGTACTGTATTTCCCCTCATAAGGAAGGAAGAGAAGAACTACAAAAGATCACAAACCAGGCAGAGCAAGAGCCCAGTTCAGGATAAGTTGTTTGACAATCTCATAGAGGAAATAAGCAATATTGGTCTATACTGTATAATAACATAAATATCTCAGCTTTATTATTCTCAACAGGATCAAATCACATAGGAAAGCACGGAATGAACTTTCAGGATGGCAATTCTAACTTGTGGAGCACAAGCAAGAATTCCAGATCCTCTTACTTCTTCAGATTTCACGAACAATGCAAGCCTGTTCTCTTGTTTTGTACATCCGTAGGACCTTCAGGCATTTGTTTAGAGAACATGCATATTTGCATAAAAGCTTCCAGTGTTGACAAGATTTACAGGAAGATCAATAAATAATAGGTAGCAATAAACAGGGTATCTCAGAAGCAAGACAGCAAAAGTATACCCATTGAGAATGTTGAAGCACTAGAATGAGAGATTGCTAACATGCCAATACTTAGAAGCAGCAGCTGGATCTAAATAATTCAAAGTAAATCTGTAATGACGCAGAGAATTTCAAGTTGCTGTATCAATATGTAAATAAACTACTCTGAAGGCTAGCAACTGGATTTGTGAGGTTCTTTAAATTTATATCTTGCACTTTTCATTCAGTTAGGTTATCTCTTATTTACTTCTACACTTAGGGAATCAGGATTTATTTTTTAGGCAGAATGAAAATAATTCACCTTTTGGTTGTTAACTTATTTCACAATGGATGGTTTGGTTTGGTTCATGATCACACAAACATTTTCCTGCCTGCAGCGATCTCTAACATATGGTGAACTGTCCTCTGCTCCAATTCAGCTAACATAATCCCTGACTTTTGGAAACATAGTTATCTGTAATTGGTTTCCTTTCAGCAACTGTAGTTTTGACAGCCAAATGTTTTTGTGCACTTCACTGGCAGGCACTGTGACTTGCGTTCCTATAGAAATGTCAGGATTATCATCCTGCTGGTTTAACAGATCCCAAGGCAGCTATTCCCACACACCTATCATAAAATAAACTTAGAATACTTAGACTGAAAAAGAATCACCCTCTAACCCCTGCATATTGATAATGTCAATATGCCAACACTGCCACCATGCTCCTTCTTTTAAAGTGGTTCTGAATGAGGTCTTTGTGGACATTTTGAGGAATTGCTCTACATTTTTTGGTATTATAATGCTTAGAGTTTTAGCTTCTGCTGCAAATGACAATGCTCATCTATTTCTGTGGCTAGCAGGTAAGGGTTCTAAATGGAGTTTGGATTCACCATGATTCCCATCAAATGCCCAATTAAATATTTTACAACTGGAAAGTAATTATTCAACCCTTTCGACACTATTTCATGTTGCATCTGACAACCACAGGTTTAAGCCCTCACTAGATGGATAGCAGGTATCAGGAGTTCCTTGTGAGGCTTTTGTTGAGCAGCACAACCCAGCATGAATTGCATGAGAGCATTGCTGCCATCCTGCTGCCTACATCTTAGGCATATACACCTACATATTGAGCTGTGGTTCCACCAGTTGAAAGTATGGAGCTTTAGCAGCAACTCCTAACCTTTCTGCATACCAGTCAAGGCGGATACCAAGCCCTTTCATCAACTGTTGTTCCAAGCCTCAGAGTTTCCTCATCAGCAATTCAATGGACATTTGCTTTCAATGAGGTGGGAACACTTCTGCAGGACAACTTGTGACATGCCAGCCACCTGATCCAAATGCAATCCAAATGTATCAGGCTTACTCTAAAACTGCTTTAGAGCCATCATGATTTAGTTTGTAAAATTTTCTTTTACTTAGTTCCCACAAATAATGAGTCCCCCCGAAAAAGTTACATAACATAAGATGTAGGAGCAGGAGTAGGCCATTCGGCCCTTCGAGTCTACCCCGCCATTCAATCATGACTGATCTTCTAATCTAACTCCAGATAATAACCTAACCCTGTTATCCCCATATCCCTTAATCCCTTTTGCAATAAGAAATTTATCTATCTCAGTCTTGAATGTGTTCAAGGACTGAGCGTCAACAGCCCTTTGGGGTAGTGAGATCCATACATTCGCCACCCTTTGAGTGAAGAAGTTCTTCCTCAACTCAGTGCGAAAAGGCTGGCCTCTGATTTTAAGGTTGTGACCCCTGGTTTTAGTTTCTCCAACCAGGGGAAACAATCTCCCACTATCTACTCTATCATGCCCTTTGATGATCTTATAGGTTTCTATAAGATCCCCTCTAATTCTTCTATATTCTAGAGAATATAGGCCCAAATTGGTCAGGCTATCCTCGTAACTCATCCCCTTCATCCCTGGTACTAACCTAGTAAATCTAAGCTGCACCCCCTCAAGGCAAGTACATCCTTCCTTAAATAAAGAGACCAAAACTGCACACAGCATTCCAGGTGTGGTCTCACCAGGGCCCTATACAGTTGCAGCAATACTTCCCTACTCTCATACTCTAATCTTTTCATAATGAATGCTAACATACTGTTCGCCTTCCTAATTGCTTGCTGCACCTGCAGACTAACTTTCTGTGATTGTTGAACAAGGACACCCAAGTCCCTCTGGACGCTAACACATTCCAATCTCTCCCTTTCTAAAAAATAGCCCGCTCTACTGTTTTTGCTACCTAGGTGGATGACTTCGCACTTTCCTACATTATACTTCATCTGCCACCTACCTGCCCAATCACCTAACATATCTATATCTCGCTGCATTTTTTTAATGTCATCCTCTGTGTTGACACTTCCTCCTAGTTTTGTGTCATCTGTGAATTTAGATATATTAACTTCGATGTCCTCATCTAGATCGTTGATGTAGATGGTAAATAGCTGAGGCCCAAGGACTGATCCTTGTGGCACTCCAGTAGTCACATCCTACCAATCTGAAAAGGACCCGTTTATCTTTGTTTCCTACCCGTTAACCATTCCCCAATCCTCGTTAATATGCTCCCCCCAATTCCATGGGCCCTTATCTTTTAGACTAACCTTTTATGCGGCACCTTATCGAATGCCTTCTGGAAGTCCAAATAGACCACATCCACTGATTCACCCTTATCTAGTTACTGAGCAATAATATGAATAGGTTGATTTATCTAAATTGATGATCTGATCTCAGAAGCCTTTACATGTAATATATCGCACAGCTTATTTATATGTTCTTCATTACAGTTGATGGTAAGCCAAGATACAAATAAAATGTGGAGAAAGAATAAAGCAGAAAATATTCTTGGAAAGTGGTGCGCATTCTGTGTTCTGTGTGCACACATGTCAGACTAAAGCAATTCTAATTCAAAATATTCACTAGGCTTATCTAACTTCAGTTGATTCCACAAAGCCAAATGAATAGATTGTGGATTTTTTTATAGTGTTATTGATTTCTGAACCAGGTTGTCAGATTTAGATGCATCTAACCTATTCAGAACCTGAGCAGCTTCTTCAAGGATAAACCGATTTGCAGAAAATGAATGATGTGCAAGCTATTGGTCAGAAGAGAAAGTCACTAGGGAATTGAAAATAGATTCTCTGCAGCACAGATATAGGTACATCTCTGCTCATGTAACAAGAGCAAGGAATGATGGCTCAGATGGTGAGCTATGTGTCTACAATATCCTGCTCTATAGAATTAAGGCTATTACCATAAATGCAATATTCTATCCTGAAAAGATTCAAATCTGGATCACGAATCCTGAATTTTCTACCAGTTTTGGTAACAGAAGTGTCAATTCAGAGATTAGAAGTGGAAATCTCTTCAATTTGTAGCATAAGATCTTCGGTTGCTATCACAAGTTATTCCTGCTACCAGTGGAATAGCAAAATACTTTGTCACCAAAGAATTTGTGAAGAAGAGGAAAAAAAGGACTCTTCAGCAGTTAAAAAGTCTCAAAATAATAATATTTGCATTCGATATAGCACCTTATCAAGATCTCTTCGAGATATCTCAAAGCCCTTCACAGAATATACTGTAAAGTGAACTGACTGTATATTTTGCGGACAAAAATACACAATACAAATACTGTTTATATTTACTACTATATGCTGAAAGCTACAGTCTGACATTTGATGTATTCATGTTGCAACACGAATTGAGGAATAATAGTGAAACTTGAAATCAGTGGTCTTCCATTATTAAGACAACACAAACAGACATTCAAAGAGCTAAGATATCTATCTCATAATGCCATAGAATGTTATTTTGTTTCCAATAAATTAGCAAATGCTTTGACAAAGTGTTTTAAAGAATACGCTACTTTAGCTAGAAACTTTAGTTAATATTTAAATCTGATCAGTAAATTATACTGTGAATTAAGAAACCAGAAAATAACAACAACCTGTACTTATATAGCTCCCTCCATGCAGATAGCATCTCAGAGCGCTTAACAGTGCCGGAGCTTGACTCTGAGCCATGGGTGGGGTTGGGGTAGAGTGGTGGCCGTAAGTACGGTCGAAGGAGAAGGTTTTCAGCCGGGACTTGAAAAGGGGGAGAGAGTGGGCAAGGTGGAGGGATTGAGGGAGAGTATTCCTGCGTTTCGGGGCATAGTGGCTGAAAGGGTGACCTCTGATGGTGGGGCGGAGGGTGCGAGGGACGAGCAGGAGGCCGGTGCCAGTCGAGCGGAGGTGCCGGTTGGTTGATTGGGGATTGAGGAGGTCAGAGAGGTAGGGAGGTGCCAGAGATTGAAGGGATTTGAACACAAGTGTGAGGATCTGGAAGTCAATCTGTTCAGTGATGGGGAGCCAGTGGAGCCTGGCCAGAATTGGTGAGATGTGGGTACGGAGTTTGGTACGCGTAAGTATGCGGGTAGTAGAGTTCTGAAGGTGCTGGATCTTTTGAATAGTGGAGCTGGGGAGCCTGGCGAGGAGTGCGTTTGAGTAATCCAGGCAGGAGGTGACAAACGCATGCACAAGGGATTCGGCTGCATTTGGGGTAAAGTACGATCGGAGGCGGACAATATGGCGGAGGTGGTCAAAATTAGGAGTACCATGGAATGATAGAGACTGAACTGCTTCAGGAACAAGAAAGGCCATTTGGCTCAACAACTTCATATGATCCCAAAGCCACCTCCTGCCCTCATGTTCATATTGTTCAGTTCCCTCTTTCTCCTGAAATATTATTACCCTATTGAAGATATTTATACTATTTGCTTTAATGGGCTTCTTTAGAAATGTACTGTATTAATGTCTGTGAGTCTTTGTGTGGCATTGTTTCTTATTTACAAATTATGTAGCAGTATCTATACTACTAGTATTTAATATTCACATGTAATGTCCATTTAATAATTATACAGCCACTAAATTATGTCATTTAATCTTGACCATTGCAACTATATTATTGGCTTTTATATTTAGCTCCTTTACCTGATATTCCATTAAACATTTCTCTATCCCCAAATTCCTTAATTCATAGTTTTTTTCTCCTAATCTGGTTGTTCAATGTTTTGATGCTCTCCCTTTTTATAAAGGAGTGGATTTTCTACCCAATCTTTGCAAATTAAAAAAAATTCATTTGAAATTCATCCTTTTTGGTGTTTCTTTTTTGGGTTGCAAAAAGTGTGTAGTCCTGTAGCTCAGTGGTTAGAGCACTCGCTTTGCAAGTGAGAGACCTGAGTTCAATTCCAGGCAGGGCGAAACCTTGGCCATGTATCTTACTCCACACGCCTTATAATAATCCCTCCAAAAAAATACAATAATAAATTGGTCATATTCAATCTACGACTGTTTGTGGGACATTGCTGTGCGCAATTGGCTGCTGCGTTCGCCCACAAATATACAGTCAATTCATTTTACAGTATATTCTGTGAAGCGCTTTGGGACGTCTAGAAGACGTGAAAAGCGCTCTATCAAATGCAAGGATTATTATTATTATTGCAATAAAACACTTTGCAAGTTTTACTTCATACTTAACCCCATAAGATTTAGCTTTGGGACATTATTGTTATCACTTTGTGTATAGGATATTTTAGGAATCCAGGAAGGACTTATATGTACTGGAGTGAATGATGTGAATGAAGAATTCAGTAGAAGATGATGTTAAAGGATATGTCAATAGACAATGAAAATCCAACCTGCAATTTGAAAAGTCTGTTTATTTCAAAACAAAGTGAATTTAATTGAAATGTGAATTTTTTTACATTAAGTTGCAAATAATACACTGAAGTTGTATAAGAAAGCATCCCGACCAGTTTGAGAGGAGAGAGGCTGATTATGATTTATTCTTATGATGATCATGAATGCAAATTAACAGTGACAGAAAATGAACAGCAAAATTAGGCAGAAAGACAAACACAGGTTAGTAATTGGTTACAGGAAGGCCACTGGAGTTGAAAATAGATTCCTGTTGTTGGTACAGATATAGTTCTGATGGCTTTGCAGAAATGTAACTAGAAATCTGGTGTATTTGTAGCATTCTCTAAATATTTGCAGCATTTCAAGTATTGTAGTTTTAAACCTTTATTATAAATTGCAACTCTTATCTCGAAAAAAAACATTTACTGCGCATTATGTACTTTTGTGTTATATCACCATACCAGCAAGTGCACAATTTTGACCATTCACTTGATTTAGTAAAAAAAAGATTCAAAGCATTTCTCTCATTATATAATGCCATGTATTACAATAAGTTAAACAGGAAACAAATTCACTGTAGATTTGGGTGATATTTCCAAGGAACCGGAAAAGACTATAATAACACCTTTTGTAACCTAAATATTGGAATGAACAAGAAGGCTGGGCTTTTGAAATTCAGATTGGCTCACTTTGACCTACTTCTGTTCAGGTAAAGGTAAAGGTAGTCTTTGTTAAAAAAAACCAATCTGTCACAGCTCTAAGTATCAGTAAAATTGGCCAAATATGTATTTAACCAGCTCAGGGTGTCTGCTTGTTGTTGGTACTCTTGCCTCTGGATTCAAGCCCCACATTGAGATGTTAAACCAAGGTCTCATCTGTCTGTTCAGGTAGATGCTAAGATGCGCTATTTGAAAAGAGAAGGAGTTTCTCCTGGTGTCATCACCAACAAACTAAAATAAAATTGATCATTCACATCATGGCTGTTTGTGGGATATTGGTGTGCCCAAATTGGCTGCCGTATTCATCAATAAAATATACAGTATAGCTTGTGAAGTGCTTTGAGATGTCCTCCCAACATGAATGATACTATACCAAATGCATAGATTAGAAGTATCATTATTATTTTTGCTATTATTGAATCATATTCTTCATTCAATTTAATTTCAGATTTCAAATTCAAATGTGCCTTATCACATCATCGAGACATCTCAAAGTACTTCACAGAATATACTGTAAAATGAATTGACTGCATACATTGTGGGCAAAAAATGAACTTGATTTGATGTACTTATACTTGTGGTGAGGTGCTTTGAATGCTGACTCTTAACAACTTAATTAACAGACAGGGATGTTCTTAGATAAATAGGCCCACGGCAATGATATGCAGGCCATTTTAAAAACTCCAAAGGTACCTAAACACTGCAGAATTTTGAAGAATTGACTATTGACCTGGTCAAATTAATTAACTTATCACACTGAGCTGTCAAATAAAGATTTAGGAATTAGAAAGCAATCTTACAGTGTAGTCTCTGTAAAACTCCTTTCTCTATCTTAGTCAGTAGGAGCATTAGTGATAAACAGAGGTGTAATCCTACGGGAGACGAGGCCACTAAGGTGATGAAGTATTGTGAAGAAGGTATTGTATTATTAATGAAAATGAAGACAATCAGAAGTTGATTAATGTGTCACCCTTAAAGAATTGTCAACGATTACATTTGACTGAAGGTGATTGTGGTTCCTGCACCTGTGCATTCTTGGATTTATTATTTATTATTCATGAGAATATTAGTTAGTTATAACCTGAAGCAGAAAGACACACTATCAGTTGACTACATCAACCCTGCAGGTATATGCTTAAAAACAATTACAAGTAAGCAATGCTTTAAAACATATTTTTAAAGTATGAAGAGTGCCCATGCCCATTGCACTCTTTATACTTAAAGTATCTACCGTGGAGCCTGGCTGTGTTTAAAGTATCCACAGTATTGTGGAACATCATTGCGCCTCTGTGATTACAGCAAGTGCTGTGGAGCATCCCTGGGGATGTGCTTAACATTATTGTTATGAAGCGTCGCTATCAACCGTTGAGAATTACTGATTTTTTTTTTGTGCTTAACGTGTAGCCATTCAACACGTAAAGTATTGTGTAACGCCGCAGAATTGCCGAGATTATTGTGTTAGGGTCCTTCTGTGTTCTATGTAATTAAAGCAATTTCAGCATCGTGGAAAGCTATATAGGTCCAATCAGGTCTGCACCTTGTCTGAATTTGTTACTATATCACGATTTTGTATCTCTGAACCCTCTGCGTAAACAAAATCACTCTGGAGCATCTCAGTAATCCATGTCCTTAAAAAGTATCCACAGTCACGTTTCCCAGCAAAAACCCTTAATTGAATCCTGTAGTTTGCTGTAACAACGATTTAGATTACATTCTGAGATGGCTCATATGCAGTGTTCTGTGGGATAATACACGAAATGTATACAAGTAATGGCATCGAGCTCAACTACGTTTAGATCAATAATGTCTACAAATGACAGGTGAGAAATCCTTGCCATTCGCTTTTCCCATTGTGTAACCACAAACATGGAGTGCAACTCCTTGGAAAGTGTAAAGTGGGCACAGTGTACATCAGTCACTGCAAACTTCACACCAGGATTTTAAAAGAATGGTCTCCATTTCATATATTCAGGGCGGTAAAAAAAATCTCTTATACACTATCAGGCCGTGTTTAGACACATTCACACATGCATATAATATGAAGCCCCAATTTTTAAAATTCTCCATTCAGCCAAACTTTCTGGCAAGGTTCCATGGACTCTGTGGGTCATATTCATAGCCAACCAAGGAGATTGAAGTTCATGGAGTTTCATGCTGTCATCTTTAGAAATTCTTGTCTCAAAGAATAAGTAGTAAGAGGACGATAAACTGCAGTCATTAAACTTTTTAATGCAACAGTAGAGGGAAATGCAATATAGAAACATAAATGGGATATTCTAAAAGTTTGCAAAAGCACCAGTGAGTCCCTATCTGAACTCGTGATCAATTCCATTCCAAGTAAAGAGCCTCCAGCGGCATAAACTTATTTATTTGTAATATGTAATACGGTTTTTTTTTTACACAGTGTTACAGTAGAGACGTGGTCATTCTATCCCAATTGACTGAGAAAGAGACAGAGTCAGGCCTAATTTGCATCAGAACTGGCAAGCGTGTTGTTGCTGATAAAACTGCACCCCCAGCAGCGTACAACTGTCTGGAAAAAAATATCATGTATTAATAAGTTTTGGCGTGGGATTTTCTTGGGTGGTCGTTACGTTCTTGTAGCCCTCGAGTGTAAAGTAATCTCTGCACAGGACACCGATAAATATTCCTGGCTGTGAGGTGTCACAGGATAACAGCCATTGCTACTAATGTATTTCCTTTCCTGTGGCATATTTGTGTATGTTTTATACGGTATTGTGGATATGATTAGATCACCTGGAAAACAAATTGCTCGTTTTTAACCCTGACAGATCCAATTTGGGTGATGTGATAAGTATTTACTGAAAGGTTTTAGACATACCTGTTGGAAATATTTTCTGCTCGCTACTGAATACTGCTGTGGCTCCATAAATAAAACGAGAGAGAAAAATGCTACGCTTTAATGTTCATTAGATTTAATGCTACCACTCTACGTCCAGTACGGGTGTGCAGGCTGTGTCTCGTTATTTACAGTTGCAATAAACACCTTGAACACGAGATACTAAACCTCCAGGGCTGCATTTTAAATTATGTTTTGGATAAACATGCGGAAGGGGGTGTGGAGGGGGAGATGTGCGTGAGATCATTGAGTTTAATCATGTCATTAAATATATCTTGCGTTCGTTTGGCTCAGATGCAATGTTGATATTGCAATGTAACAGAGCAAGACTTCAAAGGCGAATGACGGCACCAATCACAAGACATACAAAGCCAGAGAGAGAGAGAGAGAGAGAGAGAAGCGTGGGCAGACTTCTGAATATGTCCAATCTTCCTTCCACTTGTTACGTCTTCTCACACCATTCCGGCGTCTTTTATATGTTAAATGCCTGACATCTTCCATGTAAACGCATTGCAAAAAAAAAAACCATGAATGTGCCCCATGAAAAATGTGCATATCAGTTTTCAAATAAGAGTGCCGAATCCGTCATAGTTATTGCAGAAATGCGGCTGTGGCAACAGACACGATTGTTGTTGCGTTTCACCTTCTTTGAATATGCAGCATTTTAAAAAAAAATTCAAAGGAGACTGAGTTTGTACGGAACCGCGATGACTCAAACACTCAAATATATCAATTAAACTCCGGTACGAGGATGGGTTGCAAAATATTTATGATTGGGGGCGGATGATGTATTCATGGCATCTCGGAAGACCTGTCATTCAAATATGCTTAAACTTTCTAACTTCACCGAACTGTGAAGGGGGTGTATTTTGCAGCCACGACGTTATCGTAAAAGAGAATAAAGTCAACCGTGTATCAGTGTCTGTCATTGACCCTGTATTATTAATCTCGCATTGGTTGGGATGCACAACACCGAGACTTAACTTGTCAAACCACTCTATTTCTGACACTCGACAATGCAACAGCATTTCCTCTTTAGGCGCATCTGCAAAACAATTCTAATGTTTACAAATAGTAGTCAAGTGAAAAATAAATCCCAGGGTGGGGGGGGTCAAAAGATAAAACACGTTGGGGCATTACAATGGGCATTCACACGTGGGATAAACACGCTGTCAACTGTTCAGAAACCGATCTTGTTTTGACGATGGGCGCTTATATTGTTTATTTTTTTGCGTGGTAATTAATGCGCTGCTTTGCCACGATCTGGAGTTGGGGGTTGTTTTTTTTTATTTAATCCCCTGATCCTGGCGGCCTTCTGTGGATTGCGACAAACCGGTCGGTAATTCAAAGAAAAAGTTGAAAGCAGGAGGAGGAGGTGACCGAGACGGTGCGAGGTGCTGTGAAGGTGTTGCACCTCGAGCGGCTCCTCTTCACACTTAACATTCAGGACACGAACTCCTTTTTACTCCCCCCACCCTCCACCCCAGGGGATGGCGAGCACATGACGGGCACTCACTCCAGCCACCATCAGGCAAGGCGATCGGCAGGACGTAAAAGGGAGTCGAGATGCAGCGCAGAGGGAAGGATTGAGAGTGAGAGTGAGTGAGTGAGTGAAGGTGGGAGGGGAGGGGGGGGGAGAGAGGCAATGGGGAAATCGAGAGAGAGAACCTCCCACCAGTAACACCAGCGAACGGTCTAACAGCAACTCCCAGTAGTAACAGCCAAATATCTATCTCATCAGCCTGACCCTTCCAGCGTGGAGGCACTTAAGTCAGTGCAGCCGCAACCGAGTCTGAGCAGCCAAGCCACCGAGCGAAGGTCTCCAACGCAAATGCACACCTTACATCCACCTCCACCCACCCCCCTCCTCCTCCTCCTCAGCCCCATCGCCCCGCCATCAACCAGGCCGGGAGGCAGTGATGCGGGAAGAGCCGGTGGAGGAGGGAGAGAGGGAGGGAGGGAGTGGGAGGGGTGGGTTCCGTTGCATTGCAAGAAGCCTCCACAGCAACAGCCGGTGACGGATGTCCCGCCTGTCCCGGCCCGGGCCCGGGCCCTGTCCTGTGCCTGTCCTGTGCCCTGGGCGTTGCGAGCCCTGAAACCGGGGCCCGAATTCCCCCTCCAACGTCAGGAGAGCAGGAACAACGCGCGGCGACGCCGGACACACCCGATAGGCTGAGGGGGCTGTCAGTCAGCTGTTGCCGTGGCAATCTGGGGGTGGGGGGGCGGGCGGGTTGTCTCTCTTCTCTCCCCCCCCCCCGCCCACCCCTCTCTCCCCCCACCCCCCCCCCCCCCTCTCTCTCTCTTTCTCTCTCCCTCCACCCCCCCTCCTCCTCCTCTTGTCACGGTGCCGGGAAGGGAGAAAGAGAGAGAGAGAGAGAGGAGCTGCGTCTGCTTGGGTTGGGTGACCTCCGACCCTCCCCCCCCCCCCCCCCGCCATCCCTCCCTCCCTCCCCCAACTCGGGCAGCTCCAGCGCTGACAATGAGCGAAGCAGCACCGAGAGCAGCAGCAGCAGCCACAGCAATAGCTGTAGCAGTAGAATAGGAGCCCCCGTGCATTGCTACATCTTTCTCTCCTCTTGCCTCTTTCACACCCTCCCTTCTTCTTCTTCTTCTTCTTCTCCTCCTTTTCCTCTTCTTCTTCTCCTCCCCCTCCTCTTCTTCCTCCTCTCCCTCCCTTCCTCTCTCCCCCCCCCTCCTCCTCCTCCTCCTCCTCCCTTCCTCTTCCCATTCACTTTTTGTTGTTTATATTTATTTTTGATAGAGAGAGAGAGAGAGAGAGAGAAGGGGGGAAAAAAAAGAAACGCACTCACTCACCCACCCCTCTCTCTCTCTCTTTCCCCCTAACACACACACACACACATACACACAACAGCAGCAGTAGTAGTAGTAACAGGGGGTGGGTGGGGGGGAGGGGGGAGAAAAGAAAAAAAAAATCTCTTTTATAAAGAATTATAATAATTATTACAGCGCATCTCTGCTCCCAAACCAAAGCAAAGCAACATGATGGCGGCAGCTCCCATCCAGCAGAACGGGACCCACACGGGGGTTCCCATAGACCTGGATCCCCCCGATTCGAGAAAGAGACCTCTGGAAGCGCCTCCTGAAGCGGGCAGCACCAAGAGAACCAACACCGGCGGTGGGTATCTCAAGCCTTTTTTTTTAAATATAAAAAAATATTCATTCAGCTTCTTCCCAGAGCCTTTGGAAAAATGGCGTCTCGGTTTTTTTTGCTGTGATCCCATTAAAAAAAACCTTTTTTTTTGTATATATTCCCCCCCCCTCCTCCTCCTCTGCTTTTCTTGTGTGATTATCTGTGTGTGTGTGTGAGTGTGTGTGTGTTGCTGGTGAGAAAGGTGTGTGTGATTGTGTGTAGATGTGTGTGTGGGGGAGGTAGGATGGGGATGTGTGGTGGTGGGGGTGGAGGGAGAGGAAGAAGAGAAGCAAAAGAGGAGGAGGAGGAGGAGAAGGGGGGCAACTTCTTAATTTCTTTGGCTGATGTTGAAATGTATCTACCCTCTCACTAGTCTAGCGGCTGGTTACAGATCGTTGACAGAGAGAGAGAGAGAGAGGATCATGAGGCTGACCAGGCAGAAGCTCGGTCATTCTGCTCTGATCAGGAGTGGAGTGTGGACACGAATCGCAGTGTTTTGAGTGCAGTTGACTTTCCACTGTTCATTTATTACACTGTTACACCTCCGTCAACAAAGAGGGAGGGGAGGGGGTGGTGGATAAACGAGGAGGGTTCCGCTGTGCATTGTATTCGCGTTTAGGCAAAGGGTTAAGTTTGTCCATTAGCTGATGGTTTGTGTCTGCAAGTGTTTCTGTCAGTCTGTTATTGAGCTAATTTACTGTTTTTACTTAAAGCGAGTGATTTGTTTGTTTGTTTGGTGGGATCATTTTTTCTCATTTGCTTATGTTACTTGAGATTGAGAGTACTACCCGGGCATCCATTGTTTATCTCAGGCAGTTACAATGTCGAGAGCAGTCAGGAGATTGAAGCGAGGTGATCCTTTAATTAATGAGCTTAAAGAGATCATCGCTGTCTAATAACTTCGGTTAAAGAAATCTGGGATTTGCTCTCTCTCCCCTCTCCCCTCTCTCCACACACACACACACACGCACACACACACGCCAGGGATCTCTGCCGTCAAGTGATGTGCGTGTTTGTCAAGGATAGCGATTTGATGCAATGCAAAGGAGGTTCTGGAGCGGGGTGTCATTTTCACCGCGTTAAAGAGGGGGTCATTCTTTCACGTGCACTTGTTAATTGTGTTCGTACCTTGTGCCTAAAGGTAAACACTCACAGTCTGTAACCATCGGCGCTGCAGACAGCAGCTGCTCTCAGTTGAACCGCGTTCATTTATTTACATATTGCTGTATGTGGAGCTATTTAACGGCGGGGGCACGCAAACAGCGCGGTTTTATAGGTCAATTACAAATTCACGATCACCATGGAAACCGTGTCTGTCATCATCTTCTGATACATTATTCAAAATCCTTCTAAACATGGGTACGCAGAGATACTCTTTCTCCGTCTGCATCACCAAATGTCATTTTTTTTGTGTGACGTTTTGGCATAACCGAATTTTTTTTTTGTGTGTGTGTGTAATGTAACCCGATATGTTGTGCAAATAAATAGAATGACCAATACATTTAATGCAGGACAATGCACATCATCGTTTAAATAATGGATGATTTTTTTTCTCATAAGTAGCACAGTGCAGCAATCGTATATCAAACTATATGAGATTAAAAAATATATATACCCACTGAACTGGTCTGATGCGATTTGTACTTTTCTTTTAATATACCGAAGGCACTCAGGAGCAAAAGGGGACATCATTCATTGCGCTCGACGCGTTGTACAGTATTGTGTTAATTCGTGTGTGTTTTTTTTTTCCTTTTGCAGAAGACGGCCAGTATTTTTTAAAAGTCCTTATACCGAGCTATGCTGCCGGATCTATCATTGGGAAGGGAGGACAGACCATTGTCCAACTGCAGAAAGAGACTGGCGCCACGATCAAACTGTCCAAATCCAAAGATTTCTACCCAGGTAAGGTGAAGCCGTGCTCACTCGGTCTTGTGTATGTTTCCCTGGTCGGTGGGGGAAACCACCCCCTTCTTCCCCTCTCCCCTAACCCCTCCCCCCCCCCCCCCCCAAAAAAAAGAAGAAATCTCGGATGCTATTGTAAATAGTAACCCTGTGACCAATTGAAGGGTGTTGGAAAGAAAGAGAAGACTTCTGTCGCCCTTCACAGCCAATTTTTTGGGGGAAGGGGTCGTGTGTTCTTGCCCCCCCCCCCCCTCACCTCTCCCCGTAACGAGGAAACTCGTTCCTACTCGAATTAGTGATGTTTTTTTTTTACCTCTCCCGCATCTGTCACCCGCTATGAAATTGACTTCATATCATTTTGGGGTCCAGGGTACGGATGTTGCGGATTTCCTTTATATATATATATGTTTTTATGTGTATATATATGTATAAACTGATCAATGATCGCAAGGCAATTGCAAAGAACGACTAACTGCTCCATCCTTTGAGTGCGGGATCTCTAGGAGCCCATTATTATAGAATCTATTACACGTTTAATAATCGGTCATATTTCATTGGTCGTCATTATGATACC
Organism: Callorhinchus milii; assembly: GCF_018977255.1. Lineage (NCBI taxonomy): Eukaryota > Metazoa > Chordata > Chondrichthyes > Chimaeriformes > Callorhinchidae > Callorhinchus > Callorhinchus milii. The sequence goes on along the minus strand of NW_024704750.1, from coordinate 11,421,273 downwards.
CTATGTGTGAAGACTGGTGATGGGGGGTGTGTGGGGAGGGGGGGGGGGGTGTGGACTTGCCTGTGCTCCTCTGTTGCTGATTACTGGAGATAGATATCTGGGTTTGACAGGGATTCTGGGCTGGACGCGTTGTGTCTCTCTGTCACTGTCACCTGGGCTCTGGGATCTGACTGAAGTGGAGTCGGTTAAATTAAAACCCAGTGACTAGATGCAAAGGGAAGGTTATTGCTTTTGAATCAGTAAAGCTGCTTTGGAGCCGTGGGGTTGTGTCCAATGAGATGAATGAATTCCATGATCTGGCCGGGACAGCTGGTATGACGCCGCTGCAGCCAAACAATTTGGGGGCTATTTAAATGTTGCAATAATATAGCAAGAGGGGAGGGCGCTGCTCATGGTTATAATTGCGCTGTTTTTCGGTTGTGGGTGTGTGTGTGTTCTGTGTCGCGAAATTTAGGAATGAAGGGACAGTCTGTTGCAAATTGGATGTTCAATCTAGAACAGGATGATTTTGACAGCTGGATCCCGAGCTTTAGTCTGGTTTTATAGATCATACGGTGCGGGAAGCCCTGAGCGTATGTGTATTCTATGCATGAATTATATAATACGAGAGTGAGTTTGTAAGCTTAATGATTTAAACCCATTTCCATATTGACCATCTTTCCCCCCCAGTCGCGTGTGCAGTGATCATCCCCAATGTTTCTGTTTGACCAGCCTGCTGTATATTCCGAGGTCCTGGCATTCCTGCCTCCCAGCAGATGTCTTCTGGTCTCCTTTCCCTCCTTCCTGCAGAAACCAGGCACACAAATGTGCCGTTTCCAAGTGTTCTGTTCAACATGCGCATGTTTTATGTGCATCACCCAAGACCATTGCTACAATGGTTCCCAAATTCAGTAAGGAAGTCCGGAGCACTGGATTCTCATGTGAATAAGGCACTGGCTTTAATGGACCTGTGGTATTTAATGGTAACTTTTTGTTTCCATTTAGTAGCACTTTGAATTAGACTACGTTTTGCAAAACGAGTTTTTTAAATTTGTTATTTTTTCAAAAAACAACACTTGGTTTCCAAATAGGTATACCCTCTGAGAGGCTTCAGTGATATTCTTTGACACAATGTTGCAGAGCATCTCAGGAATGTTGTGGAATAGAAAATATTTCTTTTGTGTATTTTTTTGATAACTGCGTCATAGGAAATGTGAGAAGAATGGTTTGGGGATCTGAATACCTTCAGTTCTGAAAGGGTTCGAGTTGGCCATTGTAATGCTCTGAAATAGTGGGAGATTTGATTTTGAAAGACTGCCAAAGAAAGTATTGTAGCCTCCTATTCAATCAATCCTTTAAAATACACCCATCTTTGTGATGTAACATCTCTATACTTTTCCACCATGAATGTTGTAGTACAGAATATAGAATTATACAAATTAATATCCTCAATAACTGCTCTTTAGTATGGAAATGCAAATAGAATGTGCATTGATGGCTTACCAGATGATAATGAATATGATGCTGCTGCTCTAACAGTGAAATTGACAACACGTTGTATGGAAAAATAATTATTATTTTATGTTAGTAATATCATAATATGTTGACGATTGGGTAAAACAGTTGACGACTGTGTAAAACAGTCAGCTTCACCCACAAAATGTACAGTTAATTCACTTTACAGTATTTTCTGTGAAGCGCTTTGAGATGTCTCGAAGATGTGATAAGGCATTATATCAAATGCAAGGATTATTATTATTAAAACGTGATATTTTATCTCATGTATGGTTGAGTCATGGTTTTGTTTCCACAACACCCCACCCCCCCACCCCAACATACTTTAAGTTGTTGCTAAATTAAGCTGGTTCTATCACTTGTTCCCAGTGAATCTGTATTTCTGAATGTCCTGTTGAAGAGTGACAATCTAAACGGTATTGTTTTCCCCCACTGAGTATTCAGCAGCCACAATGTGCATTGAAAGACAGGTGGTCTCCTTGGCTTCTTTCACTGAGCTGCTGAGTATACAAAGTGCTTGAGCAGAGAGTAGGGTCATCTCTTAAATTAAGTTTTCTTTTAAAAATATTTTGAGTTGCCTAATTGTAATTTACTCAAGTGCATCTCTGGGTTGCTGCTAATTTTAGTTTCTGTTCATTGGGAGTTTTCAGTATACAGTTGACAGCTCAAATATCGATTGAAAAGTTTTGGAAGACCATCCAGATTTATAATACTTTGGTCAAATTGATAGAATTTTATAATACAAATAAATAGACATCAAAAGTATCTTACTATTGGCCATTCTGCCTTTTTTTGCTGTTTTATGAGGCGACAAAGCCTGTATCCAAAATAACTTGACTTATTAATCCAGTCCCTTAAACATAACCCATCTTTTGTATTGTATCAGCACCTTGGAACATCCTCCTGACATGAAAGCACTATACGTATGTAATTTGTTGTTGTATGTATTACATTTTTGAATTTCAAAGAAAATTTTAATAAATAATGTATTGTCGCACATTGACAGTGAACATTGACCATTGGATTACAAACAATACTAAGAGATATAGAGTACAATATTAAGGGATATAGAGTACCATACCTTAGTTATCTTTCTTAGTCTTTTAGTGTATTGAGGAAAAAGCACATTGTGTACTCTTTAGCTCTATTTCTATTTTGAAATACAAGCCAAAAACATTAAAATTGCTTTGCAAATTGAGGGTATGATTTGAAATAAACATGACTTGATGCTCAGTATTGATTAAAATATGGATTCTTAAAGATCGAATATAGAATATCAACATCCTTTCCTAAATAATCAGCACAAAATGATTTAGTTGAATGAAGTAATGGCTTAAAACAAAATAAATTGCATGAAAAGTTAGCTCACTGCACTGTCAGTATCTTCATGGAATAAGATAAATGGAATGGTTAGCTTTAATTAAGTCTGTAGCAAATGCTTATTCTAGAGAGATGTTGCAGCTGAAGGTTTTAAATCTTATTTTGCAAATAGATATATGCAGGGCCCATCACTCTGTATGAAGATCCTTTGCAGAGATTTGTGCAGGTTGCGAAATATGCCACTCTGAATTTGAAAATGATGCATTACTTTTAACTAAAGTTATCACACTCTATGGTAATTTACTTGTGTTTTCTGAAGCAGAAAATTACAATCACACTGTGCTTTTGCATAACCAAATCTTTCATTACCTTGTACCTCCTTTCTGTTGATGCAGATTACAAACCATATGTAATGCTAAACTCTCTTTGAGGATTTCAATATCATTAATGTTCCTTTTTTGATAAGTATTAAAAAAAACTGCAGTGAATTAATGAATGCCCTATGGTTTTTACTCCCTACTAATTCATTTTTCTAATAAAACTCTACCATAAAATTACTGACTCGCTTGCGTAGATGCTATATCACAGAAAATGAGCATTTTGAAAATAGAGAAGAATATTGCGTGCTTAAAATGCTAATTAAAACAATATTAATGCGGTTTCCCTCTTTGTAACCAATTTCCTTCCATACTGCACTGTGTGGTAACATGAAATTTTGAGTAGAAGGATGTTCTGCACCATGACGTGAACGTTAGTCGGTTGGATGTGGAAGAAAGGGTGCCTGGTTAAGGAAAAAATTAGTGGCAGAGATTCGTAATTCCTATAAGGTTACCATATTAACATTATGCACACTGTACTCAACCTATCCGCATAATTGTCTGGAAGAGCTGCCAATTTGCCTAAACTACAAAAGACTCATGCTACTGCAGCCTAGCTAGTGTTAAACTAGAGTACAAATCAGGAGAGGGAGGCAATCTGTTGGCATATAGTAAACTGCCAGCTGCTCACACTGACAATTCTCAACAGGGCAGCTGCTGATCATGTGACCAGTGCAGATGGGTTTTAAATGGTTACTTTCTTAGGAACAAAGGTTTTTTTCGTATCAAGAATTAAGAAATAATTCTCTGGTCTCTTTCTTTTAGAGTAACTTTGGACGGAGGAAGGGGCAGGACAAATTGTAACGTGGCAGTTATGGTGGCATTTAGGCTTATTGTAATAATCAGAAACTAGTGCTATCTGGAAGCTTGCCCTTTAACGTGGATGAATTTTCAGAATCGAACCATATTGAACGAATACACTGCGATAAAGTACTGTACCGAGTCATTCGTGATTAATGGGTTTGAATGGATACTGGTCTAATGCCAGTATGACATGGATGATACCAATGGCAATGACTCCTAACTAATGTTAAATATATGCTAGAACACTATAGTTTGTGGCTAGCTACCAGGAAAGGATTTCTCCATTTGTACAGAGGTATCCAATATGAACGCAAGTTTATTGGGGTGGTTTTCTTTGCCTGGATAATCATTTTGTTCCCCATTCCACACACTTACTACCCTAACCCTAAATAGCACACCCCTAGTAAGGCTGGTAAATGCTTATTAGTTTTGCCAAATGCCACCAGAACTGACACATTGTAATGTATCTTGAACTTGTCCAAATTTCCCTCTCTAGGATTAGTTTAAATTGATACCACAGACTTTGTTTCTTATTTGATTGTAAATCATGTCAATATATTTTTTCAAAAAACAGTACATCACTAGGTACCAATAATAATAATAATAATAATCCTTGCATTTGATATAGTGCTTTTCACGTCGGGAGGACGTCCCAAAGCGCTTCACAGAACACACTGTAAAGTGAATTGACTGTATATATATTTGTGGGCGAACGCGGCAGCCAATTGCACACAGCAATGTCCCACAAACAGTCGTAGATTGAAAATGACCAATTTATTATTGTTTTTGGTTTTGGGGGGATTATTATTAGGCGTGTGGAGTAAGGAAACTTGCCCAAGGTTTCACTCTGCCTGGAATTGAACTCAGGTCTCTCGCTTGCAAAGCGAGTGCTCTAACCACTGAGCTACAGGACTCCAAATAACTCCATTTTAACATCTTGATTTTATATGACATTAATTCGGTGTCATTAAACATTGCCCAAAATATTTACTGTTTGAGATTCCTCACGCTGGCTGTTGACAATTTCTCAGTTTATAAAACTGACAGCACGCCTCCGTTTCAGAGCTCATTGAAATCATAAGCATATTCCTCTACTTATGCACTTATAGGGAATAAACAGTTGTTTATTTTCATCCATTCTGATTATGCCTTGGATTTCTATATGTTCTGAATTTATCCAAAATGTTTTTCTGGAACCAATAATTACATCCAGAAATGAGTTGTGGATCCCCAATTACTTCCAACTATTCTTGCTTGATAAGAAACCTGCCGCATTTAATCCATTACAGTCACTTTTTACTCAGAGCAGTCCTTTAATATTAATTGCTCTCTTTAATGTGACTTGATCTTGCTGCATTTAATTTAGGGTTCATATATTTCTGTAAACAAAAGTAGTTGCTTGATAATTGAGTTCTAATTCATCAACAAAATACTCTTTACAGTAAGTATTTTGTCCTGTTGCCTGTCTAGCCGGAACCACCTTATTAGTTGGGGCTTTGGCTTGCAGGGTAAACAGGAGCTGAGTCGGATGACTCCTTGCCCCCAGTGACTGGTCTGCCATTCCAGGTCCTGCCGATGAGCCAGGCTGGCTGTGCTGTCATCAACAGTGCCCTGGAAGACTGCGGACCTGCCTGGCTCAAGAACTGGACCACCGAGACCGCCACAGACTGCTGGCTCGATTCCGACATTTCATTGCCATATATGTCAGTTCAGCTTCAAGGAGTTAAATTGTCTTAAATCCTGTGAAGCACTTTGGTGCAAGGTACAATATCAAATGCAAGGATTATTATTATAATTAACTACAATTATGCATTTTTAAAAACTAATATTTCAAGTGGGTCGAACTACATCCAAATCCCATTCATGTTTCATCATAAATGATTTGGGTTTAAAACTATCAGATATATTTTGGTCTGTTGTTGGCTTCTTTCAATTTTGACCATTAAGCAATCTGCCAGCTCAGCTGAAGTTTTTGGTTTATCAATTTTTTTTGGAATGGCATTTTGTAATAATCGTCAGTTCCTTTCAACAAAAGTATTGACAAATGGTACTATTCAAAGGTGTTCAGTTTCTTTGCTTAGCAATTTGCTAATACTACAACTGAGTGGACATCAGTGCAGTCATTTATTTCAATTTAGCTCAATTGGCTGCCGGGTTTCACCCACAAAATATACAGTCAATTCAGTTTACAGTATATTCTGTGAAGCGCATTGATACGTCTCAAAGATGTGACAATGCACCATATCAAATGCGAGGATAATTATTTAATATTAATTCCTAGCAGTCTGATGAGCTTGGTAATAAATTCAAAACTTCAGCAAATGACTAAAATGTAGTTATCTATGGGTCCATCTCTGTAGACTTTAATCTTTCCAAATTTGATGAGTGTACAGCACTATAACTATGTAATCAAGCTCAGTGAAATAATAGATTATAAACATTTTAATTGAAAAATGTGAGTAATTAATTGCACAATTCTAGCTAGCTATTGTATTTCAGATATAGAGTGCACTTCTGTAATACAAATTGTGGTGCATTCAGAAGATTCATCCAACTGAGATTTACAGAGCCACTGTCACACAGAAAGCAGTAATAATAGTTCCCGTGAAACTATTTTTCTAAATCATAAGTGAATGAAGAAAGAAATTAACCTGTTTTTCACAATGCTCCACACATTGGGGTTAGCTCAGGAACCTGGACTTGTGTTGTAAAAAAAGTTAAAAACAGCTGCTGTGAATTCTCATTTTACAACAGGTGGTAAGGAAATCATCAGTGAGTTGTGAATGTTTTCAATTGGAGTCTCAACAACTTATTTTCATGTATGTTTATGAAATAAAGATTTATTAAATTATTTGTGGGTAAGCAAACAAATAATTTCCTACAATGTATCAGCCTGGCTTAGTTGATAGCTCTCTCATCCCTTGAGTCAGAATGATGTGGGTTCTTGCTCTATGTCTTAAACTGGCATCATCTAGGCTGGTACTCTAATGCAGTGCTGGTGGTGTGTTTCTTTGTCAAAATACCATTCTTTGGATGGTACATTAAACCTAGGTCCCGTTTGTCTATTTGGGTGCAGGTTAAATATCCCATGTCATCCCAAATAGGTGCTTTACTATGTGCAATGATTGTGCTCATTGGTCATAATTAGCTAACACCCGATTATGTAGAAAAATATATTTTTATGAGTTTAAAGATCAAACTATAATCATACCCTTGTAAATTATTGACTAACTGTATGTTGAGGGCTGTAATGTTAAACTATTGACCTAAATCACACAGTGCTCAAAGCAGAAGGATTAAAGCATTATTGACTGTATTGGCTCCTTAAGTAATGTAAGGGTGACATTATAGATTCCAAACTGCCATATGTATTTATTATGCACTTGAGCCGGGCTGAGTGAGGGGTAGGGGTGTGGGGAAGTGGAGGCGGAGAGCATGGGAGGGGGGCTCCCAAAGGCCCAGGTTCGACTCCCGGGCAGGACGAAATGTTGGGCAAGTTTCCTTACTCCACACGCCTCTGTTTACCTAGCAGTAAGTAGGAACCCGATCATTAGTCGATTAGGGGGATCGCTTTCCAGGGATAATAATTCATTCAAAAAATAATAATAATTTCATCACTCAATCCATGACTGCTCATGGGACACTGCGATACACAATTGGCTGCTGCATTTTGGCTAAAAAATATACAGTCACTACACTTTAGTGAAGCGCTTTGAGATGTCTTGAAGACATGGTAAGGTGCTATATCAAATTGTTGTTTATTTTTGTCAACTGCTCTTGCTGTCCACTGACCATCAATGTTTGCTGATGACAATTAGCATACAGAAGTGACACCCACCTTCTCACATGGGATGGCTTCCACTGTGTCTACATTCCAGTAAATTAATGGATTACCCATTATAATTGGTATCATCCTAAAGAAGTAATTATTGAGAAATAATGCAGAGTGTGTGTAATTTCTGTTCCAGGGCAGCATCAACTGTTGTTCCACACTGCTTCATAGGCTACAAGAGGCCGTTTAAGTTAATTGGTTTAAGTTAAGTGTAGGATTGGAAGAAAGGAGAACTTGAGATTAAGGTGCAATAGAGAAGCAGGCATATGGTGCAGGTTTAATAGGATGAATTTTAAATGTTAAAACAGCAGCAGAGACTTCACTTCCAGTTCTTATCTCGAATGCTGTTTGAGATTGTGGCCATGTTTATATTGCAGTTGTTGTCTGTGTCCTGATGTGTGCCTCCATCCTGCCTTTTGGAGGCAACACTACTCAAGATAGCAAGGTAAATGGTTCCTTATGGTCTTTCAAAGAAACCAGGGACATTATGTGATCAAAATATTTACAACTCCCGACTGTTGCAGTTGCTTTGATGGTGCAGGTGATTTGGATTTCGACCTGCACTAATAGCAAGGTAGGGCTGGGACCTCTCTCTCATCAGCAGCATTGGAATACTTCAGAACTGGTTCTCTTTGAGTCTATTCTGAAGTAATAATAATAATAATCCTTGCATTTGAGATAGCACCTTATCACGCCTTTGCAAAGTTTCAAAGCGCTTCACAGAATATACTGTTTTATTATTTTATTATTATTTTTTACTTACTAGGTAAACAGAGGCGTGTGGAGTAAGGAAACTTGCCCAACATTTTGCCCTGCCGAGAATTTAACCCAAGTCCCTTGCTTGTGAAACGAGTGGTCTAACCACTGAGCTACAGGACTCCACGATATAAAAGTACTCTGCAATATTTTAAAAAAAGCTACCTTTAACTTAGTTTTATTTGCAGAAGTTACAAATTTGATAGTGATTTAATTGTATTTCAAGTTGCTTTGGATCATAATAATAATAATAATAATAATAATCCTTGCATTTGATATAGCGCTTTTCACGTCGGGAGGACGTCCCAAAGCGCTTCACAGAATATACTGTAAAGTGAGTTGACTGTATATTTGTGGGCGAACGCGGCAGCCAATTGCGCACAGCAATGTCCCACAAACAGTCATAGATTGAAAATTACCAATTTAATTATTGTTTTTGTTTTTTGGAGGGATTATTATTAGGCGTGTGGAGTAAGGAAACTTGCCCAAGGTTTCGCCCTGCCTGGAATTGAACCCAGGTCTCTCACTTGCAAAGCGAGTGCTCTAACTACTGAGCTACAGGACTCCACAAAAGGGAGTGATTGAATCCTTCGAGCCATTAGAAATGCATGGAATGAATTATGTGGTTTGTGGAAGGATATGGCTAACTTTACATTTTTGTAACACAATTCTTCTCCAAGGGCTTGTTCCCTGTCGCATATTTTATAGTGTAAGGGAACTTGGAAGAGTTTACTTGAAAGAGGTTGGGGGGAGGGTTCAGATGACGTCATATTTACAAGAATTTAGAAACAACATTTTAACTCTGGGATTAGGTTGCAGTCTGGAATGTATTCTCCAGTGTGAGCTTTTTTCCAGAAGTACTGGGAACTTTTTTTGGGGGGGGAACTGGACGGCGACTGATGACAAGTTTGCTCTTTACATGTTGACAATTGATCGCAATCAGATCGAAGGGTCAATTTAATGTAATTGCTGCATATTTATCTGTTTTTTATTCAGCAAAATACTTGCTCCTAGATTTTCCTTTTGAGAGGGATTGTCAATATATTAAATATATATTTTAAAACGATACAGTACTTTAAAATTCTTTTGGAATTCTTTCCTCCCAACCTTGCAAATCTACAGGTATGAATTGAAGAGTAATATTTGTAAGTGAGAATAGCCTAGGTTTATAGCCTAGCCAATCATGGATGTCAGTGGATAGAATGCATGACTTATGCACTTATTTAAACCGATTCCTGGGTTTCTTGCCAGAGCACAGCGAGTGAAGAGCAGACGCCAGTAATCTGAATGAACGAATTGGTCATTCTTGAATCCTGGAAATATAGATCTCTTCCTAACGGATAGCTTCACAAAGGCCTAGTTCAACAAGCAAGCGTCTTTAATTCCAACCTGCATATCAGAAGTTTTTTTTTTCACCTCAAGGCAAAACCGGGTGCATTGGGTTTTAAACTCGTTGAGCTTGGTAGACTTTTCCTACTCCCCTGTTCTGCTGGGGATAGAGATGTGGAAAATGTGTTCTTTGTTGTTGTTGACTACAATATTTAGTCTCAGCTGTTCTAATTGGAGGCAGGCCAGGATACAAGCTTAGCTTTTGTAGGTCTGCTAGGCCACATCTTTTCGAAATAGAAATGACTTTTGAGGCTCGAGTATTAGGAGATTGTTATCTCATTTCCAACTTTGTTTGCGATGCGATGATATAAAGTAGAGCAACATCTGCAGAGTTCTGATTGCTAACCTCTCACTGGACTCATCATTGCTGGCTGCAGCAGGTGTGGGATCCTTCAACCCTTTCCAAGGATCAGGAATTTTGTTTAAAAATTATCAAGAGACTAGAGGGAATACAGTCTAGCGAGCAGTGTGGTAGATGTCAGTTGTCCAGTACTGGAATGCTGCAGGTAATTGGGCAGGACTGGTGGGAAATGGAGCAATGTGCTTCTCACGTTGCACTGCAGCTGCTACTGAGCTTAATTAATCTGACCCTTTGAGGCTGCAGCGTCACAATATAGTGCACACACACACACACACACACACCATATACCACGCATAAATATACACACACATGCCACATGTATATACAGCACGTATCTATACTGCTGTGCTCAAATGGCTGCTGAGTTTCGCTCACAAAATACACAGTCAATCAACTTTACAATATATTCTGTGAAGCGCTTTGAGACGTCTCAACAATGTGATATCAAATGCTTACCAAATCCAAGGATTATTAATATTACATGAACACAAAAACACATGTACACACTTTCTCTCCCACGTTTGTACACGCACATGCATACCTAGACCCACACCTATGCCCATGCCCACACCTGCACTCTCGCACCTACTCACATACTCACACCCATACTCTTGCACTCACTCTCACACTCTTGCACCGAAATTCTTACAATCACTATCATACTCTCGAACCCACCAGCCCACATCCACTCCCTCACACCAATGCTCACCCATATCCCCCCACACCCACAACCCCCTAATTCCACGCGCACACACACGGTTATATTGATGATCAGGATTCATGTTGAACAAGGAATAGCAATGCAATTGCAAAACAAAGACTGAGGCTGTAATGAAGACACTGAACGATTTTTCTGGGTAGATGTGTATTACAAATAATTGTTATTTGCGATTTATGAATTATGTGATGCGATAAAGTCTATGAAGCCATGATTTAATTGCTGAAATTCAGTATAGAAAACATTCATTGGGCACCAACAGCTATGTTTGAAGAAGGAATATTAATTTTGATACAAAAAATATAATTCAAATGTTACCACACAATCGCATATCAAATTAAATTTCACACTTTGACAGGAGAGGAATTTTAATGGTGTTAGAGTATATTTGCAGACCTGGAATTTATAATATCTAAATTCAAATGTACCGCCTACACTATGGCTTCTCTAATGCCTTTTCTTCCTCCTCTGATCGTTGTCTCCACAAAACGGCATCACGCTGGGACGCAGGTCAGTAAGGCACAGATTTCTAATAACTTATGTGCAATGTTGCTTCAAGTTAATGAGCTGTTGTTGTGAAGCAATGTACATTATACATTGCCATTTATTGCAAAGAAATCACTTACTTCTCATCTTTCAAAACCTACCATGATTACTTGATACAAAGTCTGATGTATTGGTGGAAACACAAAAACATTAAAATAGTCGGATTTAAGAGCAGGCAGCCCCACCACCCTGCCTCACCACTATTCCCCAGCAGTAGAGAAACAGACAAATCATGAAGTGTGTGAGTGCTATGAAATGAATATTGATCAGCTATACAAATGTAATTTGTTGTTGACAACAACAACAACAAATTAGATTTATATAGCACATCTTTCATGTTGGGAGGACGTCCCAAGGCTTTGAATTGACGCTCAACATGAAGGCTCATCTGTAAAATGCTTTTGCCGTTTATAATCAGAATAACCGCAATTTCATCTGTGAACTTTACATGTGGTTGACTCTACACTATTTATTTATCCCCTCACCGCCCCACCACCACCAGCCCTCCAGCAAACTGGGGCTTGATTCCAGTCCCTCTGGAACTCTATCGGCAGTCCCTCCGTCACGCACCCTCCCTCGCCACCTTCAAAACCCACCTCAAGACCCTCTTCGACTGTGCTTTCGATCTACCTGCTTCCCCCCCTGCCCTCCACCCACCCCAACTTGGGTCTGTAACTCTGTCAGTCCAGCGCCTTGGGATGTCCTCCCAACGTGAAAGGCGCTATACAAATGTAATTTTGTTGTTGTTGTTGTTCTGCCCTATGGAGTCCACACAGTGTCTGTAAATGTGAAAAGGAAGGGCATTTGAACTTTTGTTTTGGAATTCAATAGATCCTCATCTGGAATCTGAGTTGATAGGATAGGATGGTACATAGGATGGTGTAAACAGCACCAAGTGGTTTCTCCTTTTTGTTCTGCAATCTTAGATCTTTGTTCTCACTGTTGTGAGTTTCATTGGTATGTGAAATACTTGCTATTAAACAATTTGATGCTCCCCCCTTCCCCCCTGTATTAGAGTCCTTTATGTACCAATTAATGAGCTCTGCAGCACTTGGTGTATGCTGCATGAGAACATTGTACAAGTGTAATAGTCACTGCCATTTTGTCTCAATGTTCTGGTTCCCCATAGAGGAAGAAAGGAAAGATCTGGCTCCATTGGCTCCCAATTACCGAACAGATCGATTTCATGATCCTCTCACTCATTTTCAAATCCTTTCGTGCCCTCACACCTCCCTACCTCCGTGATTTGCTTACCCTCCACTTCACCACCTGCTTCCTCCTCTCGACTGGCTTCGGCCTCCTGTTGTCCTTCGTCCCCTCCGCTCCACCATCGGTGGCCGTGCCTTCAGCCACTACATCCCGAAACTCTGAAACTCTCTCCCTCAATCCCTCCACCTTGACCCCTCCCTTCCCACTTTCAAATCCTGCCTAAAGACCTTGGTTTTTGTTCATTCTTACAGATACCTCCCCGCTCCCTCTCCCTCTGCCCCAGTGTCAGACTCCACCACTGTCATTCATTCCGGGATGCTATCCCACATGAAGGGCGCTATATAAATGCAGCTTGTTGTTGTTCTAAGTGAAAAATGCATTTAATTAAACATTTTTTTCAGAATGTTGCTCCTTTCATGTGTTGAGGACATTTGTTTATGTTCTCTCCCCCCCCCCCCCCCCCACATACCAGCACATACAAATTCCTTGTTCTGCTTGATCCACATTTGAAGTAGCCAAAATCATTATTAGGGTTGCTGTGGTGGATGTGAACCTGTTTAGATAATTTATACTGAGTGTGCAACTAAACAAATGCATCAGTTGGAAGCGTTTTTTCTATCTTTTAAAGATATCCTTGTTGTTTTTCCGAAGGTTTATTCTGCACATCGCGTAGAACACATGAAATCTTGGAATGCAAACAGTGATAATGAGGGGAATATAGCTGTTGTCAATGTCTGGTGAATATCAGTGCACCTGTAAGTTAATTAGTGGCTGACAGAGCACTGACTGGTAGGTTTGAAATTCAATATCTGTGTCTTCGCTGTAGATAAAGTGAGAGAAATTTGAATGTTCTGTATATAGTCTGTGATTGATGAGTCTTTGTGAGGCACACTTGTTCTCTTGAGATTTGGTTACAAATATTCCAGTAGATTCATTCTCAGATACTGAAAAGTGCTAGTTTGCAGACAAACTTGGTATTGACCTCTCATAAGTACAGGACATGCCAACATCAGAATCCTAACATTGGAGCTCAGATGCTGACATGCCTCTATTTTCTCCAAGCACCACATGCCATCTTTTGACTGAGAGGTTAGTTGTCTGATTTGCTCCTACGTCTCAATGAGTGTCATTTGAGAGATTCTCCAAGGAGCTGCCGGAGCATGCCTCAAAGCCCTGGTTCCCCTTTGTAAGGATGTGCCTGGCCTAACCTTGCCACCTATATACAGCATCGATGCTGTACTCAATGGAGTATTATTTACAAACACATATCCTATCGTTCTTGCACTCCGCTGCATGTTGTACTGGGTTTCAGCTCCAATATGCGTGAATCCTATAAGAAATCTGACATTTGTTTTTGGCACAAGTATTGTGTATGTGTATGTGTCTTCATTTCACCCAGCATTGCTGTGTACAAATTGGCTCTCATGATCGGCTCCAATTATACTGCCACTACACTGTATGGCAGTATCCTGTGAAGACTTTTGAGATGTTTCTACGACTTGATAAGGCACTATATCAAATTTAAGGATTATTATTAATACTACAACTAACTAAATAAATGCTTGCTTTTATTTTGTTCTTTAGTGGACATGAATAACAATTGGTTAGAAAGTCAGTCTGATTTTCCCGAGCTTTTTCAGATCAAGTGACAACTCAAGTTTTTTTTAAAAGTAAGCTGTAACATATCGCTTAGCAATAATTATTCATGTTTGACCAAACCAAAAGTGGTAGCTGGTTACCACAACTGCAGTAAAGCAGCTATTATCTGAATAAACAGATGTATTTATGGCTTCCTGGGAGTGAGACTTTAAGTGTGGGTATCTCTTAGGTTTGAAGCTACCACTTATAGTAATATACAGTAGCAGTGGTGAGAAATTCTCTTGCAGAGAATGCTGTCTGATGTCTTTGCTGTGGTGCAGTCCCACTCTTTTACTTTACCAGTGAAAGTATCCAGTGAATGTTTGTAAAAGCTTGTTCAGAATTTCAGTTTAATTTAACTTTAGCTCAGATCGCACATTTGTAGTGCTTTGTTCAAAGATGCTCTGTATTTCAGATTTGGAACTTCAGAGTAAAACTTCCTTTTTATGAGGTTTCATCGGTTCTTTGATCCTTTCATTGCGCCACACATCATCCATAACCAAGAGATCTGGAACAAACTTGCGCTTAAGGTCTGTTTGAAATAGACCATCAGAGGATGGAGAGAGAGGGTGCCAGTAGCAGCTTGAAGGCAGATTTGTATTAATAATAATAATAATCCTTGCATTTGATATAGTGCTTTTCACGTCGAGAGGACGTCCCAAAGCGCTTCACAGAATATACTGTAAAGTGAATTGACTGTATATTTGTGGGCGAACGCGGCAGCCAATTGCGCACAGCAATGTCCCACAAACAGTCGTAGATTAAAAATGACCAATTTATTATTGTTTTTGGTTTTGGAGGGATTATTATTAGGCGTGTGGAGTAAGGAAACTTGCCCAAGGTTTCGCCCTGCCTGGAATTGAACTCAGGTCTCTCGCTTGCAAAGCGAGTGCTCTAAGCACTGAGCTACAGGACTCCACTTGCACTAATGCATGGCACATTTCAATATGGTTGACCCCCTTTAATACCCCGTAATTCTATTGTTTTATAGGCTCTTTTATTGGCCCATTCCTACACTTTTATTGTACTTTATCAAATGCAAGAATTATTATTTGTATTTCAGTGTTAAAATTGTGACTCTGGAATGTACAGATGGCACTCCAAGTATTTTACATTATCCGAACATGCTCATCTTATCTAACATAGCGTAAAAATAGCATTGCATGTTATATAGGATTGTTATTAACAATATTAAGCTGTTGCCATCAAGAATATGGTTTATCTAGCTCTTAGTTCAGCACAGTGCTGAAGGATGGAGATGGATTATTTGTTGTGTTTCTTTGAATCCACAACCTTCTAGAGAATGCTACCAACTGAGCCAGGCTGACTCCAAATATTATAACACTTGGGTTTATACTAAAGTAACATCTGTCCTGATGTTTGAGTCGTTATATCTCTGTAGATCTGCTAGTAGTCCAAGGGTTAAATATTAAAGAGTATCAGTTTGGCTCTCCGTACACAAAGTCTGTAATACAACATTATCTTTTAATTGTGCCCTGATTGAGACTAATTTGGTAATCTTGCTCCAAGTCCATAAGACCAGAGTGTGTGTCATTAGAAATGTCATGCTCGTTCCGTGGGTTAGAGGTGAGGTGCATTGGCAGAGTGATGCAGTTCAGCACTATACCAGCCCAACATTCCTAGCACAGCCACTGTAAAGCTCCTCTGTATGCTCCTCAGATTCATTTGGTTAGTCACAGTCAAAAGCTATGATCAACCACAGTAACTTTAATGGCACAAAGGTTTTGAATGGTGATTATGACAGAATAATTTTTTTTTAAACAAAAGTATACTGCTGTGTGCAATTGGCTGCCACGTTTCGCCCAGAAAATACACAGTCACTCCACTTTACATTATATTCTGTGAAGCGTTTTGAGATGTCTCCATAACAAGATAAGGCACATTATCAAATGCAAGGATTATTATTATTACTATTATTATGGATGAGTGATGTATATTTTGACGAGTTCTAACTGCTGATGTCTGCTGTAATTGCTGACCCTGATTTTGTTTCTGCTGGCAAGAAAACAAACGATTCAGTCTTTTTGTTGTGTCTCATCGTGGGGATTAAATGCATTTGATGCAACATTGCATTTGTGGCCTGTTTTGTATCATGATTACAGAAAAAAACTGCAGCAAGCTGCCTGCGGTCCTTGTACGAGGTGTTTCGTGGGTAAATTCTTAAAGGGGCACTACCCCTGGCAAAGAAAAGTGTGACAAGTTGTCCTTTTGTTTGGGAAAAGAGAAGAGCTGCACTTTTCTGCTGTATTGGCATTTAATGGTGATGTACTTTGATGAGATTTACAAACGACAACATGTTTTGACAGATTGTCTGTGAAGGCAGCACTCCTTTAAATGCAAAATTGTGTTGTCTGCCTGTATTCTTCTCTCCTTTCTTTTTTCTCTTCCCCCACCCACCCCTTCCCCACTCCAGCA
This sequence comes from Callorhinchus milii, assembly GCF_018977255.1. Classification (NCBI taxonomy): domain Eukaryota; kingdom Metazoa; phylum Chordata; class Chondrichthyes; order Chimaeriformes; family Callorhinchidae; genus Callorhinchus; species Callorhinchus milii. The sequence continues at coordinate 11,404,393 of NW_024704750.1, read as the reverse complement.
CTGCTGTCCTGCTATTCACAGTTCATACATATAACACAGATTTAAGAGCAGTAATCTGGGAGTCATTTTTGCTAAGAGAAACTGCGTGTGGTTATGCATTGAAAAGTGCTGTAAATTCAGTCATAGGGTACCATTGTGGGAGAAAGCTGATCACATTTTTCTTAATGACAATCACAAGAGTTATGGTTGAAGAATGATCTTTCACTCATTTGACTAATGTGAGTGTGCTTTATGCACCTGACACAAGAGTTATGATGCTTCCATGCATATATCCCAATGTCCAGTTGGCAAATGTGCTGCACAAATTGTCCTTGGTCTATTTCAGACCTGAGCTATATAGGCCGTGATGGCCTCAGGTTTTGATCTCCAGTCTGCTGGAGTTTGCTAATCTCAACTGAACAGCAGTGGGAGTGATTATAATTGACCTCAGCAGTTCCGGGCAAGGAAAGGGACCAGGGTTCTGTTCCTGATCACTATCCAGTGCCCACCAGCTGGGAGTGAACAATGTGAGTATCAGTTGCGTGCAGGATCAGACTCGTCGAGAGATCGTCCCGAATAATGCAATTGTTCCCTGTAAATTATTACCAGTGCTCATGCAATCATACTGCAGAAAAAATAAATTTGCATTCCTGCCTTTAGGGTGGCTGAATACCTGAACCTACATTTCTTTTGATTCTTCCACTCTCTCCCTAAGTTTAAAAATAAGTGGTTGTCTTCCCCTTTTATTTCACTTCTAATTTTGCAATGCCCTACATTGTTTATGATACCCATTCCCTTAAGAGGGCTGACATCCTGGCCTCTTTTAATGCTGTTCTGAACTCACTGATAGAGTGTGTGGAAGATTAAGTGTGGGTGACTTGCTGTTTACCCCACTTCAAGGACAAAGCATATAGCTTCTGTTCTTCTTAATCTCTTTTTCCCACACCCAAGGTGATCTGTCAGATCAGAGCCCTGCGGTGGGAATCGTTACGAGAGCTCATGCCTAACCAATCTATGCTACAATGTGTTGGTGCATCAAGTGGTGCATACAGTGATACAATCTCTGAGCTAAAACAACGCATAAGCTTTATCTCCAGCTGAATTTTTAAACTTTATTTCTTCCTGACATTTTTCAATTACAGCTTCTTAATTTTTCACATTCCTAAAAGTGTGCCCCCTTCAGCCCTCCCCCCCCCCCACCCCGCACACAGGATACACTTTGTATTTTTCATCTTGGTATCTGAAGAAAACACAGTGCCCTAGTTAATGGCTCTCTGTACATCATAGTTTGTCTGTCAAGATGTGTGTGATCAAGCAATATGAGCTGGCAGCTTGATGTTGTACTGGCAGCTCTGTATCACCTTTCTCTCTCTCTCTCTCTCTCTCAGAGAGTCAGTGGGAACTTTAAGTGCAATGCTCGAAAGGTTTGCCACAGCTGCAGTTATGCTACATCTGGTGCAAAGCCAAAGTAGTTTGACACTAATCTCTCTGCGGTGGTCTTGCACCCCCGCTCTCTGAATTGGAATCATGATCCAATAACTGCAGCAACACACTAGCCTTCAGAGAACTGGGTTGTATGTCGTCGGAACGATGTCTTCTCAAATTGCTTCATAGGAGTTACTGTGAAATGGAGTGACTATGTATTTATGCAAACACGGCAGCAGATTTGCGGAAGCAATGTCCCACAAACAGCCGTGAAATGAATGGCCCATTCTTATCTGGGGGATTGTTGGGCAGGACATGGGGAGAAACTTCTTTCTCTTTTCGATTAGTGCCACGGAATCTTCAATGTCCACCTGAATGGCACTTCTAACAATGCAGCACACCCCCAGTATCAACAGACAATAAATACTGTTGTATGATTTCAACATAGTTGGAGGCTACTTGTGTGACTCCACATCAATAGTCATAATCAATCAGTGACAAATGGTCCAATTAAAGTGATCCACCATACCTAATACATGTCCATGAATAATCATCGATTGAACTCCTCTATCTCTACACCACATTAGAAAAGTTGTGGATAGGCTCCCATATTATTTTGGACTTGTCCCACATATGCAATCTCACTTGGCTGCAATTTAGAGAATGACCAAGACCATTACCAGGATTGTTACTGATTTGAATAATTTTCATTACCTTCTGAGTCTCCCTTTGCATATACAATACTCTTAAAGCTCAGGCTGAGCCAATTCACCTAATCACTATTTGCTGTGTGGGTGTATTTCTCAGCCATGGTTTAAGGTAGATTTGCCACTGTGGTCCTGCTGCCCCTGATGCTCAGCAAAACGCTCAGTTGGAGCAGTTTGTACACTCTCCCTTGCTTCAATTAAACATAAGTTGCTGGCAACACTGTTTTCCTTTTTGTAATGTTGTAACTGATGTTCAAGTCTGCAACCTTATGGTTTTGCCCGCGCTTTTTAATTTGTTGAATTATGGAACCTCCTTTCTGGTTGGTGCAACTGTGTTCCTACTGTTGGGTGTGGGTAGATTCTGCTGATGGGTGCTGTATCTCCCTCCTCCAGAGAGTAACTAGGGTTGGACGGGGAGACTCTGGATGATTTCTCTATCCTCCTGTCTAATTAAGACCTGAATATATGGTTGTACGGCTGCTGTAGCATATTGCTAAGTTCAGCACATTGTTTAAATTATGGAGCCGAGGTGCTGCTATGCAGCTATTCTGATGTTGTCTGATGAGAGAATTCATTACTGATATTCTGTTTTTATGCTGGTGCCAAAGAGCTGCTGATATGGGTTGGTAATAGTGAGTGAGAAGTGCTTCTAAAAGGTTTTACAGCATTAGTGTGCAAAGGCGAGCTTTTAATTAACCTTCAAAATGCAGGAAAAAACCTCCCACTCTTGTTGAAGTATTCAAATTTCTATCAATTAAGCGAAACTGACTTGAGTAGGAGGATGCTAAGCAGAGCTCCTTGAGTGCACGTGTAAAATTCTATCCCTCCCCCCTCCATTGTCATGGTCACGCGATATACTCTTTGATTATGGCTACATGCTCACACTACCTCTAAAATACTGTCCATAATAATGCAAGATAGCGTATGAATATATTGCATGGCATGTTTAAAGACTCATTAAGCAAAAAAAGGAAGACACTTGTTTTCTGAGAGTTTTCTCTGTTTGTGATTACAGTACGGGAATCACTCCCTTCACATGAGTTTGACGTAAACAAAAGATGGTAACCTAGTTAAACTCTCAATTGGAACTATGCAAGGATTGGACTTTTGTCTTTACATCCAGTTGGCTGCATGTTGGAATCATTTGTCAAATTCTTATTTCTCCCATTGGTGTTCTAGATATCGTTTAAATGTGGAAACACTTGGCAAAAACATCTATGTTTCTTATTGAAAGCAGGCTTTGAATAATGATGCTTAGAAACTTGGGAAAGCAGAATGCAGTCCAGGGTTGATGTCTGGTTTTGCACCATTCTATTTTGTGATCTGAATGAACTGGCAATGACTCCAGGAGGTAATCAGTGAAATTCATTTTGTCACAGGTCACCAGGTTAATGCTGTTCACAGAATCAATCCATGAGGGTTGAAGGTCTGCTTTAGCGAATTTGAATAAATAGTTTCATTTAAAACTTGCAATTTTTGGTGCCTTAAAATGGCAGTCTTTGTGCTTATTTCTTGATTGATAAATACACAGTGCATGTATCCTAGCAACGTTGGCCTCTATTCTGTCTTAGTCTGCTGGATTGAATTCCGCAAGCAGCATGTATATAAAGCAGTTGGCATTTCATCAGAAAATGCAAGTCGACTGTTGTTCAGCAACACTTATTTAATATTCAGAAACCTTGCTAAATCAATAATGCAGCAGTAAAACAAAAACCTGCTTAGGCTAACTTTAGAAGTAAAACAATTAAAACCTGCTTCAAGAAGTGAGGTGTGTCCATTTTAATGAACAGATGGTTTACCACCCCATGTTATAATATCAGTTTAGATCAAACTATGAGATGTTTTTCTTGATTATTAAGAAAAACTGTTCTGCATCCAGCAAAGTGATTAGATGAAGCTGAACATTCCCAAGTCATGAATAAATGTGTTAGCTGCTGAGAAAACAGCCGTATTTTCCATCCATCATATTATATTGTTTTTAATAAAGTGCGTGATCCTTCCTCCCTTTGGAATATCTTCAAGAGGATGATGTTAGGGATGACATAACGCAGTGGGAAGAAAGTCTGGAACACATGGAATGTGTCACTGCTTCAAGTGGTCTCCAAAGGCACAGGATTTGAACTTTACTTTGAAAACCAGTGTTTTGGATGCATTACAAAAAATATTTCCATAATTGACAGTGGATGGGTGTGCTTTGACAGTGCTCAGCTGTATTAGTATTTTTTTAAAATCATCTTAATACATTATTCTCCACAATATTTTGACTATCGCTAAATGATGAGCCAAAATTGCTTTGTTCCTATCAATTCAATTCCACTTTCAATTTTGCGTAGTGTATATATGAATTTTTTTTAGCTCCATCTAATTAGACTCACATTTCCAGTGGTAATGGAGTTTCAGGAGTTAATTAAGTGTTGCGCAGGAGTCAATGATCTTATGAGGCAATAAGTCTCCCTTGTGCAGAGTAAACGACTGGTCTGCAAATGAGGTATTTGTCAGTGTGGAGGCCACTGTGGAGGTTCTGAGTAAGTGTAGGAAGTCCTTGTTGTAGCTGTTAAATTCAGTGAGATTTTGCTGTGACTGTTCATGCAAGCTGAGGTAGCAAAATATTTTTTTACTTGCCATGGTTTAGTTGTACGGCGAATGCTGGATAATTGGAGTATTAATGAGAAAGTGATTTGATCAGGACTTTAGTGATAGAGAAAAAAGTTAGGTTTGGAGTATATTTTGTCTTATTCAATTAAAAAGAATTAGCTGACGGAGTCTCTATTGAGTTTGTTTTGCTTGTGACAGGTGAATGTCCAGTATTAGGATTTCTTTTTGATGTGATCAGTGCAGAGCTGGTAATAAGTTACATTTTTGCTTAATGCTTTTAAATTGCCTTTGGTAAAACCGTTGAGCTGATGTAAGCTTATGAGTTTAGGTATCTAAGCTGTCTATTTTAGCTAGGCTAAGAGTTTCTATTGTACAATACAATGTATTCTGAATTAGAGGTGAAATTTGCCTAGACTTGTTAGGCTGACATTGTCAGTCAAGTTAATGACCCTACCTTATATGAAGATTGGAAATTGATGGATATATTGTTTCATTTTGGAGATGGGCAGCACCATGGATCGTTTAATAGAGGATGTTCACCTATATTTAATCAATGAATATTAACGAAGATCTGACATGAGGAATTCAGCAGAAGCAATTTTTCATTTTTTTTAGTTTTGATAAATAAACCACTCTTAGAGAAAATTATTACATGATTATTTGTATATGGTATGTGTGTACAGATACATTCTATATGTGTCTATCATTACACTAATTTGGTAGTCAAGTCGATACTGTTACATACTTAGAAGAGAGTTGAAGCAACACAGCTCCTATACTAAAGACAAAATACTGCAGATGCTGGAAATCTGAAATAAAAAAAGTTCTGAGTTCTGATGAAAGGTCATCAACGTGGAAGGTTAACTCACTTTCCTCTCTCCATGGATGCTGCCTAACCTGCTGAATTGAATGTTGCCAGCGACTTCTGTTTTTATTACAGCTCCTGTACGATGTTGCTTTTCTAAACTGTCCTTTCATTAATATACTTTTAATACTTCATGATTTTGAGACTTCTGTGAGAAGCCATTTTAAAATAGGTTTGAGATGATCATGTATCTATGAGGTTCTTGGCAAATATTCCGTCCTTTGATTGAAAGCATTTGGTTTTGCATTTCCATTGAGACCACTGATAGTTTTTACTCTCTCAGCTTCTTCTACAATAACTGCTAGAAACACTGCCTGTTGTTGGAAAGATCTGGCAGTGATGTCAGATTCTGACCTCATTTATATTTGTTGGCTTGGTTCTGGAGTGAAAGTTTGGTCTGGATGCTCCAGTGCTTAATCAGATCTTCTTCCTGGTGTTGTGTGTATTTCTTATGTATATCATTGTCTCAGAGGCTTACTGTAAAGTGCTTCAATAAAGATTGAAAGAAACGAAAGAGGAATGAATTTAAAATCATTTCAGTTCTCTGATTTTGCCGCAGTTAACGCTTAACACTGACTATACCCATGTGGGGAACTGCAGCAAAATCAGTTAAAGATTCCATAAAACTATTCAAAAGGAGAATTGAATTCTCCTTGATGTCCTTGCCGACAGTTCTCCAGTTAAATTGGTTATTCATATCAGGGATGTTTATGCGCCCTTGCTGTGTGCAAAATGGCTGCTGGGTTATCTACAGGTATCTGTCTCTGAGCGTAATTTCCTTTGAAGTGTTTTGTGATGTTTCAACGTTATAGGTGCTACATCAAATAAAAGGATATACTACTGCCTTTTGTTTCTCTATTATACATTATCAGATCTTATAAATAAATTTCAGGATTGTGTTATCTTAGGTGTTTCAGCATATGTATAGTTAAAAAATGTTATCGTCTTTAATTTATGTACCTAAAAAGCTATGTGTCCAATTTTAGCATGCTTTAACTCTGGAGGAAAAGAGGAGAGGTTACGACAAGAGCAGCTAACATGAAAGACTTAAAGTACTCTGCAGCACACGATGTGATAGGAAGGGTACATCTTAAGAAGGGTACATCTTTGTGAATTTTTGTACTATTATTTAATAAATATAATACAGGCAAATTGCTGTACTTCACAGCACAAGTAACCAAAGGTAAACACATCCCAGTTCATTTAAAAAATAAGGAATCAGTACACTAGATGACTTTAACTCCTGTTTAAAAAAAACTGCTGTGATGGGAGGGTGGATATTCTAGAAGGATAAGATCAGATGTGCTGAAAGACTTCTTTGTCTGAAATGGTCTTGCCATCTCAACTTATTGTCCTTTCTAGCTGTTTGTTAAATTCACTTATTATGTTGTTACTGCTTTGAAGAAATTATGACTTATTCAATGTTAAATGTTTCAGAGAATCAACCCTTGTGTTTTGGCTATGGTAAGCTTTTAGCCTGTTTTTGGCATTCCCATAGTGATTGTAATTCATGTTCTAGAAATATTAATGTGACTTCAACTTCCTGATAATCAGCATGAAGCTAAGCTGCTTGGTTTGGAAATTACATTACATGCTTTGTATGACCCATTTGTATCCTATAGCATGGAGTTTTGTAGCTCAGTGGTTAGAGCACTCGCTTTGCAAGCGAGACACCTGGGTTCAATTCCAGGCAGGGCGAAACCTTGGGCAAGTTTCCTTACTCCACACGCCTAATAATAATCCCTCCAGAACAAAACAATAATAAATTGGTCATTTTCAATCTACGACTGTTTGTGGGACATTGCTGTGTGCAATTGGCTGCCGCGTTTCGCCCACAAATATATGGTCAATTCACTTTACAGTCTATTCTGTTGCACTTTGAGACGTCGAGAAGATGAGAAAAGCGCTATATCAAACGCAAGGATTATTATTATTATATCCTCATCTCCTGCGCTCCATGTGAGTCCATTTTATGAAACATTCTTGTTGTGGCCTTGAAGCATGTTCCAATGGACATTTGTCTGACCTGTACTGTAATGTATAGACTGACAAGTAAAGATTGGCTCATAATAACCCAACACAAATTATCGATATCTTAGTTGCACAAACTGGTCAATGAGTCCATAAAGCAAATTAATCCAATAAAAGGCAAGGTAACTCGAATAATAATGAGCAAGATGCTTTAGCTTGGATAAGTTTACTTAATTTCAGTAAGATAACAAAGGTTTACCATTGTTTTATTTTAAGAACTCAAAAGCTACATATTTTAAGAAGTGAAACGAGAGTGTGATTTTAACATTGAAGATTGCACATGGTGGACCAGCCCTTTAACTTTCTGTTCACCAAGGCAAAGAATTTCTACCGAGATGTATATATGACCAATTTCCAAGAGTTGCTCTGCTGTTGTTAGCTTCAGATTTACTGTTAGAAAACGTCACTCAGCTTCCACCAGATTCTGTAAGCCTCCATGTAGCGTGACAAGCAACCTCCAAACAGTTTGCCTTTTTTAAATTCAAATTAAAAACATAATTGGTGTGTCTGCTTAGGTTCTTTCTAGTTAAAAGTCAAATTATGTCCATTCCTTCAAGCTGACTGTGGGTTGGGAGTGTTAATGGGAGTCTCTAAAAAGCTATGATGTAGACTGATGTTTCCAGCAGACATCCAATATCCATTTAAGAAGGCTGATTTGATCAGTAATTTAACTGCATACAGGGGTTAATGAAATGACTGCATTATCAAAGTGGATTTTGATGATTTATCTTTTATTCTGTTCACGTTGGTCCTATTTTCTGTTCTGTTATTAAATGGCTGTCTGCAACGATATCACTCTGGAGAGCAGACAAACCAAATGTTTAAAAATGTCATTTGCAATTTGTCAGTTGCTAATTACACTTTTATGTTTGTTTCATTTCTTCTTCCCCTTCCAAAGTTTCCAGGGCGAAAGAGCAGTTGTGTTTGTTTTCAATATTTTGGACTTTATGGTATTAATTTATAAGTCCACTGTCGATCCTTTTCATATTAGAATCTATTGTAATCTTACCAAAGTTCTACTGTATAGAACTATTCATCGGTACAAGCTTGGTAGCGTAGTTCAAATTGGGGAATTGTATTGAGATAATGTTAAGTATAGTTGAAGTCAGTATTTAGCACCGTGGGCTTCATTTGGCACTCTTATTATGTTATGTATGAAGTGAATCATTCAAATATCTCAGTCACCCATATGATTTTATTCTTTTCATTTTAGTTATGTTTCTGCTGATGTGGATTCAGAATGCCTCTGTACATAAACAGTTCTTCATTACATCCTCCTGGATTTTAGATTCTATTTGGGTCCCAACGTAAAGGGAACGTTCATAACACAGTGTCCCATGAAACCTTGAACTGTTTCCTGTAACTTTACGAGAGCAATGCAATGTTCTTGATTCCTGTAGAATGTAAGAGCCATATCCCTAGATCAGTCCTCAATTCTTTTGTCTTCTGCCAGTAACATTGCTGCTGCACATTTCCTGTTCGACTTGGAACAGTTCATCTGTTTCCTTCTGAACTGTTTGCTATTTAGTTTAATTTCACAGCTTTTGTGCATTTTATTTTGCTTGACGTTTTTATCTTAAGTCCACCCAATAAAAATGAATATTACTTAGCAACGCAGCACCTTCTTGTCTCAAAAGTGTCTCGGTCAAACATAAAGCTTAGCCCACTCCAGGCTTCATATTTCTGCATGTCTTGTGCATTTCCAACGACTGAGTCACCGTGAGAGGAGGCAATAATATTGCACACTAAACACTGAAGAGCTAAGGAATGATGATCAGGGGAAGGATGGACCTCCTGCATTATGTCCATGCCCAGAGTGAAACTTAATCAGCTCTGTATTCCAGATCAACAAAGAACTACAAAACTATAACAACCTAAGGCCAGATGATTTTTTTTCCCCCAGTTGTCTTCACTCCTACATTCCTGATCTATCTTGTCTATCGAAGAGCTAGGTTTATTCTTTTTTAAAATGAGCATTAAGGTCTAAAGTTGTAAAATTCATAACAAAATTAAAAGGTTAGGTTGATTTGCTTTGTTCATTTGTTCTCACCTCCAAATCCTTGCCTTTCCTTCCCCAACAAGCACTAATTCCAGTTAAATCATTTTTGGTCCTTGGTGGAGTAATGGAAAATTACTGTGTCTTACACTTTGTATTTTGTTTAATAAATTAATAGTTTGTAACATTTCAATTGGCTACAAAATGGAAGGTTTTTTTTGGTCTCTCTGTCACACACTCTCCAACCCCTTCTCCATACTCCCTTCCCCCAGATCTTTCAGTTCAGCCAACCTATAATAATAAATGTAAAGTGCTAAACTGTGTTCAACTCCCAGTGAAAATGGCAATGGACAGCGTGGGAATTCTGGTATGATTCGAGTCTGCCCCAAAATAGCTGATTTTCAAGCAGAGCAATTCTATTTTAATGAAAAGAATGTTTGCCTGAATTACTAAAAATACGAGGACCTTTTAGTTCAAACATTCCTCAAAGGTTTTCTTAATGTTCATTTAATATAAACCAGATGAAATTCTTTTGATGGTTTAATCCAGAGTTTTGGAGCAGATGCACACTGGGAGGTAAATTTGTTTATAGCAGAGTATACTTTGCTGTGGAAGAACGGCATTGAATTGTGCGCTCTGATATTCACAGCTTGTGAATCTGAATGGAGAGGTCCTTTCAGGATCAGTTCCATTACCACAGGAAATGCTATTGCAGATTGTGTTCCAGAGATACTGTAGCTGAAGCCTGAGGCAGACCAACTGCGCTGCACAGCTTACTTGGGTATTAATTGCAGATCCAAAGTATTCACAAGTTGGTGTTCTACAAATTAAAATGAAGGTTGAATACTCAGGTAGCTAAATTTGGATTAAGTATTTATAGAAATTAATTAGTTACTGTAAATCATCCATATATTGCATCAGTATATTGCTCTTGTGGCATTCACATTGAGCGTGAGGAGGACTACAGTACTCACTGCAAGTGCACAAATCACACGCGGCACCAAGGTTTTTAGATGCTATACGAAGGCTTGACTTATGCACCACGATTTGTTGTACTCTGCTTGTTTCATCTTTAAAATCTTTTGCAGTGTTATCATTCGGAGTGCATGAAGAAGAAGGGAATAGAGGAAGGTGGGAGAGGTTATTAGGAAGGGAGGAAGCTCATGCAAAGTATAAACACTGGCATGGACTAATTGGATGGCTCATTTCTATGTTGTGTAGTTTATTGTAATTCAGTGTCAGTTAATTATGTGCAGTCAATTTAATGAAAGCTTGGAAGAAAATAACTGCAGTATTGAAGTTTAGATATCTTCAATTTTCAATTCTCAAGCAGCAAACCTCAAGGATTATCTTTGCACAAGAAATTTAGCCTTCAGATTTACTTAATGTAATTGCAGGGACTCAGGATAAAAGTGCCATACATCATCATGTAGATACTGCAGGTTTGCTTTATAATATTGCAGTTGTAAGGGGCTGTTTTATCTGTGGCTGTGGGAGACCATAAAGACCTTTATTTAATACAAAAGGGTGGAGGAGTTTCTGAATAGTGAAGGTCAGATTCTCAGCAACAACAGCAAGGCCATTTACTCTTATCGGTGCGCAATGTAACACTTGTTACAACTGATTATGGTAATTCATGCTTCACTGGCTAACATGTCAATAACTTTTTCATTTTTTTCACAAATAGTCTAAATAATAATCTTCAGGATAGAGCAGCAGTTATTGTTTGTCAAATACCACACTGCCTCTGTACCGGATGGAGTCACTTGTTCATATATTTCACCAGAACCAGAGCAGTATAGTGGACACTTATACGTATGATCAGGAAAACACATTGGTGCATTTTAAATTGCCTGTAGTTTCTTATTAACAATAAAGGATCGTCTTAGCATGAAGCTGACACATTTGTTGCAAGCCTTTGTGTCTTCCAGCTGGAGAGGCTTTCTAACAATCGTGAAAGCTTTCTTTGTTGTGTGTGCAGATCAATTATTTTTTCCAGTGAGTTTGCAAGGAAAACAGAGTGTTCAATCTAGTGTCTGAATTAGATTTTCTGCGATCGGAACACCTTTCCTTTTGAATATGTTCAAATGATTGGCTTCAATTTCTGTTCCATCAAGCATTTAATTGAAAACATGGAGCTATTTCAACATTAACTCACTAATTTTGTGTGACCGGCCACAATCCCAGCCAATGTCATGTTTAGGAGTCTCTGAAAAATGCCCCAACGAGAAAGGGATGAGAAATCTCCATTTGGCACTTCCTGCATGGTGACTCCAGCTTTCAATGTACACTATGGACAGTTACTAAATGGGCACACACTGTATTTCACCACTGGAAATGTGGGAGGGTATGTGTGTGTGTGGTGGTGGGTGGCTGGGTGCAGAGGATGGAGAGTTTGAGGTAATGATGATTTTAAGATAAATATAGTAGTTTCGCTTGCTCTGCAGATGCTATAATTAGACAACAGCACAAATTGGACTAAATCTGAACTCGGATAACATGTTGCTTGGATGGACCATGGACGTAAGATGAGAGGTACGTGGCAAGGAGGTTTAGGTGAGAGACAATGGCAAAAGTGCAAAGGTTTAACTGACCACTAAGGCATGTGACAAGCACCACTACTCTTTGCTATTTAATATTAGTAATAATAATAACAATTCTTACATTTGGTATAACCCCTTTCATCTCAGGCGGACATCCTAAAGCGAGTCACAGGATATACTTAAAGTGCAGTGGGTATGTGTTTTGTTGTAGCCTCAGTTCAGTCACTCAAATTAGTGCAAAGTCCATGCAACAATCTCCAAAGAGATGACTGTCTGCATAGTTACTAATAGAAACCATGGATATTCTCAGAATTAATACATTCTTTGTGCATGGTTTCCTTACAATCCATTACACACAAAAATACAGTCACTACACTTTACAGTAAATCCTGTGAAGCACTTTGGGACATCCTCTCGACATGAAAATATCTACATCAAATGTAAGGATTGTTATTTATTAATTATCATGCATTTAAAAGAAATTTAAAAACAAGGATTATGGTGATTTTTTAAATAAAAGATAAGGAATAGTTATACTTGGGTGGATGTTTGGGATAGAGAGACTAAATGTGTAATCTAATCTACAAACTGGTCGATAATCATTATTGGTAGTAATTGCATTCAAAGCCATGGGTAGTAATTTTAAATTGGAGACTCTTAAATTGAATTTTTCGTGGTGTAATTCAATAACTTAATAGCATACCATAGACTTAATAAAAAGGACCCCGTTTACTGTGTTTACAATTTCTACTAATTATGGATTCATATGTGTATATATCACCCCATGAATGACTTAGTGATTTTGTAAAAATCAAACTGGGTTCCTTTTGCTGTGCGATGGGAGCATTTGTGCAGCGATGGACTGCAATAAAGACGTTTATTTTCTCACACTGCTCGTCCCAAATCTGTCAGGTTTTCAATCAGGCAGTGGATTGAGCCAGTGGTAGAGCCAAGGCACTTCAACTCAATGAAGGAAACAAATTAGCTGGATTGTTAACCTGGACTCTCCTGTTCACTGTTTAGGGGCTGCTTCAGAGTGAGCTTCTGATTCTTGTTTTGGTCGTGTTGTTTAGGTGAGCAGCGAGTGCTGACTTAAATTGAGAGTTTGCACCACTATTGGAAGCTCTTTTCATATGAACTTATTTTTGCATGGGGTGGTGTTTTATTGATTCTCCCATCCCACCCTATAATTCTGTTTGTTGTTTTTTGATGGCAAGTAACTGATAAGACAGTCCGCAGGTTTCAGTCAGAGGAAAATAGGAAACGACAATGGGAAATCATCCACTGCAGTTCTGCTTCATTTCTTGAAGGTGGCCTTGATCAGATTGCTAAAGTAGGTCAGGCCAATTATGTTCTGCGAGTTCTAGAAATGCAATCGGAGGGAAGTTGAGGTATAGCACCGATTTCAAACCTGTAGGATAATGACCACATCGAAGGTCTCAGAGCATCTTACCTGCCTGTCCTCTATATCATCAAATGGCATTCTGTTCTCATTTACAGGAGATGGAAGTTTTCTATAGTTTCATATTTTTAACCAGATATTTGTGTTACTCTCTTCGATGCAGGGTAATCATTCTTCACTGAAATTATTTATCTTTTGAGTATTTTAATCCAAAATTAAGTGAAAATCAACTGGTTTGTGCCGACTGTCAGAAACGAGCAGGGCTACATCAAACTGAGAGCAAAGTGTATGTTAAATGTATAGTAACATTTTCAAAAGTGTTTTCTATATTGATTCCACCTCACAGAATTTTGCAATGCTGATCTTTGAACTTCATACTGTTACATTTGGGCATCTGTGCTGTTGCTTTAATTCAGAGCATATTTTAAAGAGGAACAATACTTTAAATGAACAACTCTAATGACTCATTCTCAATTTACGTAAAGGATGATAGTTACCATTTACAAAAGTGCCAAGGTTAACACCTGGAATAAACTGAATTTTGAATGCTTGTTTTATTAACGGTTTACATTGTTTATAATTTTTAAAAATAAAGTATATTGTGAAAGAAAATTGACTCCGTATATTTTGATATTATATCACTGATTAGATATTATAAGTTCATGATCATTGGTTAATTGCTTCACTATTCAGTGTATGATGTATTTCTCCCTCTCCACCACCCCCACCACCCCACCCCCACCCCTTCCATGTCTTAAGGAGACGATTCCTGGTCTAAGCTTCACACAGTATTATGGCTTTGTCTCAATCTGGGAGAATTTAAACCTCGGCCCATCTCTGCTGTTGGTGCAGTGGTATTACTTTGTGAAGTGACATATCTGTGTGTACCCACAAACAAGATTGGTTTGAAGTTCAATATTGTATTCCAAGTAGATAACACAGTGGGTGTCCTTTTTAGCACTTGACAGCTAATTAACAAATATTGTATTTTGAGTCAACCACATTACAGTGTCTAGGCACTATTTATGGAGTACATTCGTCAAGCATGGATGAGTGCAATGAAGGCAACTTGTTAACTGAAAGACAAACTACATTTTCTGGTTTCAAAAGTCAAAAGTTTGAATTATTTTTCTGGTAATAGATAAATACCCACGAGCCATGTGGGGAAATTGGATGCATAGTCTAGATGACCGATGATTTACACCTGTTTGAAATCATATTGGTTCCTAAAGGTAATTGTTATAATAAAATACTGACCTGTCAATTCTAACAATGTACATCAGCATAATACTTAGATTGGGCATAATACGTTCATCGGGCTCCGGTCTGCTCTATGTCTCCCACCCTACCATCGGTGGCCGGGCTTTCAGCCTCTTTGCCCCCACACTTTGGAACTCCATCCCAAGGTTCTTTTGCCTTGCCTTCTTCAAGGCCAGTCTCAAGACCCTTCTCTTTGACCGTGCCTTTGGTCTCCCTCTTGCCTCTCTGTCTTCCCTCACCCCTACACCACTCCTCCCCCATGCTCGGGCCCCGACACCTGACTGTTCAGCGCTTTGGGACGTCCTCCCGACATGAAAGAAAAGTAACAAAAATACTTCCTCAGTAATAGGAAAATACAGGGCAAATATAGAGATTGCACTCAAAGAATACCAACGTTGTAGAAAACTGGAATCCTTTATATTTACTACGAAATTATGAGGGGTTTTGTATCAAACATAGTGCAGCCTACATATTATAATAAGTAATAATCCTTGCATTTGATATAGCGCCTTATCACGTCTGTGCGACGTCTCAAAGCACTTCATAGAATATACTGTAAAGTGAATTGACTGTATTTTGTGGACAAAACAGTGTTGCTGGTTTTATCCCAAAGTCAAAATGTATTAAGTTACAGCATATCCTGATTTTTTTTCTTAGTTATTCACTTGTGATTTTTCTGCATTGCTGCTCTGTATTTTTTCTAGTTTCACTCTCCATATGTGAATATCAGGGGCCTGTGGTAAACCTCTCTGCCTTCCCTCACCCTTACACCACCCCTCCCCCATGCTCGGGGGAGATCATGAGCATTTCGAGCAGTTGCTGGGATGCCAAAAGACCTTCTGTGCTTGGGTGCTGTGGGCCGGAAGCCAGAATTGTACCAAATTTCTGCAGTTTCACCTGCATTATATTCGGACTCGCAGCATACTGAAGCCCTGCATGTACACCAGCTCCAATGTGTTGTTATGTCACAGCCGGAAATTGAGCCCAATGTTAGTCACAGATAATAAGATGCTTTTAATTAAAAAGGCTTGCCCTGGGTAAGGATTTTATGTATGCGATGCTTACAAATTCAGATTCCTTTGAATTGTAGACCAATCCCAAGACTTAAAATACAAGCCTGCCATATATGTTCAATAAACAATTTAAATGAAAACATTTTAATTCAGCACCATCCTGTCCTCCTTGTTGCCCTTGGTCTTTCTTCCCCCTTCTCTGCATTATCCCTCTGGGTACACCTCTGTTGAGATGTTTACTTTCCACTACTGATTACGTTGTTCTAGGACATTTTCAAGGACTTCATTGATTGAGCAAAATGATAAATATTAATCAACCACTTCAGTAAGAGTGAGCTGCATATTAAAAAGGTTCCATGCAATATTATGGCATAATGTTTTTAGACAATGGTCTAAATATAATGGTTAGTAACGAGAGAGAATTTTTTAAAAAAGTCTTTGAGATCAGAGTTCATTGCCTTCAGCCTTTAGTGACATGCAACTGAAGACTGAAAGCCAGACCGCTAGTGGTGGAGTGGGGGAAATGGAGTAAACCAGTTCTCGCCGAACTGAGGGAGGTTGGGTTTGCCAAAGGTCCATTGTCTCTGAGACCTTTTTTGTCTGAAGCAATACTTTGAGGCAAAACTCCCAATCAACAAAGAAATTAAATCAGTCACAGAATGTCATTGGGTGACAGTCACTCTTCCCTCCTATGAAATTCTTCAATGTGGAAGGTTTATCGTGCGGTCAGTAAGGTTTAACTGATAACGTAGCTCTTCTGACCCATATTATACAAACTTTGTGTTGGCCTTATTTTTTAGAATGAGGTTGCCAGCTTCAGATAATGCAGCTGTGCTGTTGGTGTCATCGCTATCTGCTGCACACACTCCTATTCCATCTTCATTAGCTGAATAACTTGGGAATCTTAAGACGATGTCTCATTTAGAAAACCTTTATTGTCCTCTGATTTAGAAGTGGTGCTGAAGTGAGGATACATTATGTTGCGGTACAAGTATCTTAATTCTTAAGTGTTCTGAGACGCTACTCCACATGAAGAGCACTATATAAATGCAAGTTATTGTTGTTAAGTCCTAGGCGTATATTCTTTTGATGTATTTAATGCCCAATTTGCATCCATTTGTTGTGTCAGATTTAGTCCTGGACCTTTGTGAATCATAACAGTTTTGTAGCTTTCTGGATTTCTCCTACCACCTCCTCTACTGTTTACAATATCTTTAGTTTGAAAGAATCAAGGTAGCGTTTTCTCAGTTCTATGCAATTTGTACAAACATAAGACTTCCATTGACCACTGAGGAAGTATTTTTGTTACTTTTCTCCTAAATGGATTTTGCTGTAACATTTAGTTATAAAGTATGGGAGGTCCACAGCGCAGGGAACAATATAGATGGTTGGGTGATAGAAGCTTATACTTATTAATGTACATTGTATTATGTATGTTTATTTCCATCTGTTTAATGCTTTCATGATCCTATTGCTGTTGCGCACCAGTGAGAGTGAAACAATTGTTACAACTCCCTGTTGACACATATGCACAACAAACCAGCAAACACACAGCAAAATGGCCCTTCTCTCTCCTCCCTCCTTGTCACCAACATGTTTTTCTTCACACTAGAGTTGTTTGTCATCAGATACTTATAAAAATGCACCTGTCACCATTCCAAGTCCCTTTTCATGTAATCTGCAAGTGCTGACAGATTACGTATATCCAACCTTAAATCCCCGAAAGCATTCCACTGGCAAAGTTTGGAATTTTTAGAACAGCAGGAAGTACTCAATTTCTATGCAAGGAAATTCCTTGAATTTTCCTTGTTCCCTATACTTCATATCAAGTGTGCATTAATAGTACCCAAAACTCCAGCTTGTGTGTGTGAAATATTTATACCATTTGTTCGCTGCCGACTGCACAAAGATTTGCTTGCTTGTTGAGTACATGGTGCATTTCACTTGTGGTACAGGTTAAAAGTGCTACCAGCTGGAGCTACCCATTTCATATTTTAATATCTGAAACCTGAAAATGGAACAGCAGGGATTGTTTGATCCCTGCTGACTTCAGGTTGTTTGATGTTGACACAGGTAGCTCAATATAGGAGAGTGTTTCATTAACCAGTGTCATGGTACCTTGCGTTAATGATAACAAAATTCACTTTTTGAAAAAAAACCTCAATCTCTCTCTCCAGGTGTTTTGTGTTGGAATACTATTTTGAATGGAAGTTGTCAAAACTTTTTTGTCCACTTTTCATTTTTTCTCTGATTAACATTTTGTTTCCCATTTTGTGTGGTGTTTTTTTAAATGGGGTTGGTGTGTGCTCAAACAATGTCCTATTACAGTATGGTGGGAGTGGGAGGGTGGGTAAGTGTAAAATCAGCTGTCAACTGATGGTGTTAAAGCTCTTTGTGGACACATTGAGATTTGGAAATCTTCATTTAGTTGCTAGTAAGTAGGAGACTGCAACCATGGAACTGCCAATATTTCCCTATTCCATTGCTAGCGTCATTTGTGCCACAGTGGTGAGTCATTTGGAAATACTGTTTCCATCTCATTACAGATAACAAAAAATGTTTTTGCATCTTATTGTTTATTGCCATTTCAAAGATCATAAACATCTTCCAGCTGTGTGACCGGAGACCATTCCTGGTAAATCCATATTGATTCCTTTTTATATTATGAAAATGTGGCATATAAATGGCTTATGCTGTATCTCGCCTTTGGTGCGTGACCACTGCCCTCAGCAGCTGCATGTAAAAAAAATATAGTAAATGAAGGGAAAAATGTGTTTAGATGATCTCCAAAAAGTCTCAACCCACCACAAGTCCACCACTACTGAGTGCAAGAGAACCTTTTGGTTTCTCAGTTTCTGAAAGACTTGTTTTGCTTTTACTTGTCCTATATTACTTGCCCAGTGCTTGAACCTTGTTCTAGAAACTTGAATCAGCCCATTCGGAACCATGTTTTTTGTGTGATCTTGACTGTCCCACTTTGAAAGCTATCTTATCTCCACATGTGGAGCAAGTGTGATATATTCCTTGGTGGTTGAATTAACCTGTTGTGTTTGGCACGCAGGGCAGTCCCAAGAGCACAGCTGAAGTTTTTGCCCTCAATTGTTTTGGGTTTCATCTGTCTCGGATGATTAAATGGCTAAATTGTGTTTTGTATTTAATCTATCTCTGCATGCTTCCTCTCTGGAGAAATGGTTTAATTTGTTGCTGTTTACAGAGCCTTAGTTTCCTAAACAGGCAGAACCTATGGTTAATATTTTAGGCAGAACATTTGGCTACAAGACTTTTGGTACATCTGTGAGTGTATGGCTAATGTGTAAAAGAATGTACATCTTTTTACTACACAACTGATGGAAAATCTTTAAGGAAGGTAATGGCCTGTGCTAAGACTGCCTTCTGAGCCAATGTTAAAGAGTTGTGTCAGCCTGGCTCAGTTGATAGCACTCTCGCCTCAGAGTCAGAAGGTTGTGCATTCAAGCCCCATGTTGGGACTTAACTCTAGGTTGATACTCCAGTACCATGCTAATGATAAGCATGGTCAAAAAGCAAGGTTTTCAGGCGGGATTTGAAAAAGGGGGGAGGGGGCAAGGCAGAGAGATTGAGGGAAAGTGTTCCAGAGTTCCAGATTTATGCAGAGTTGTATGTTTATGTAAAACGTAATTTAAAATAACCACTTTGGAGTTCTTTCCTTAAATCTGGAACTTTAGATAGAAATAACTTGCATTTTTATAGTGTTTTATTACAGTGAATCATCTAGTAGCATAGATTAATAAGTATTTACTGTCATATGCAGTTCTTATTTTCATAGGCAAACAACGGCTGCCATTTGCACTAGTAGATTGCATAAACTGGCTTGAGTTGAATGACATCAATAGGATTGCTGCCAGAATATAATCGTTCTTCTCTTTTTAACTAGTATCACAGGATTTTTAATGTTGACCTAAAAAAACAAGGTGGCTGGGACATTGGTTTAACATCTCATCCAAATGATGACATCTTCAACAACACATTGCTCCCTCACATTTGCCCCCAAGTGTTAGGTTAAACTACAAACTCAAGTCCCAACATGTGGGGTTTGAACCCACACTCTTGTGACCCAGAGGCAAGGGCGTTGTCAGCTTGTAAGAAACTGATGCTTAAAATCGGTTAAATCCAGATTTAAGTGACAGCTGAGAGCTATCCATTCTGCCCTTTCTTAAGTATTCAGTGTTATGGTTCAAGGTCTGTCCTCAGTTGAAATTGATTTGTTTGCAGCTTATGAAATAAGGCAGCACAATACTGATAAGATTATTGGTAAAACACTTTAAGGGTTAAATTCATCAGCCTGTAGTTCATTTTTTCTGGTGATTGCTTCATCCTATGAGATACCTGATCTGCAAAGCTATTAAATAATGACCGTGTATATGATGGGCTGTCTGATGTGTGATATGTCTGCAGCTCTTAATGTTGAATGTTAAGCCTGCGCCTGAGTTTTCTTTGTGTTAAATAATTACTATTCTAACCAATAAAATTTATTTTATTTTAAACTTAGATTACAGTCTACAGTTAGAGTCTGGTGAAAAGACTGTGAAGCAACATTAGAGAACCGTCCTTATTCTGTTTATAAATAGAAATACTGAAAGGATTTGCCTCAAAGTGTGTCAGACTGGCTCAGTTGGTAGCACACTTGCCTCTGATTCAGAAGGATGTGGGTTCAAACCCCTTGCTGAGTCTTTGAATTTGCATAGTCTCAGCTGGCACTCCCATCAAATGCTGAGGCTATGCTGTGTTGTTGGAGGTCCTGTCCTTCAGATGGCCTGTTCAGGTGGATGTTAAAAGATCCTATGGCACCATTCAAAAGGGAAGGGAGTTTCACCTGATGCCCTGGCTAACAGTTATTCAAAAGTAATCATTCACTTTATGTTGGTTGTGGACATTGCTGTGCACAAATTGGCTGCTCTGTTCACTTACAAAATACATAGTCACTACAGTTTATCCTGTGAAGCGTTTTGAGACATCCTTCTGACATGAAAGGTGCTATACCAAATGTAAGATGTTCAATTTCAATTCAGCAGCAGACACAATGTGCCAGGTTAATGGCTTGGGAATCCCATTGCAGAAAACTATTCTATATCTGCATTCTTAGCTTACTGCTCAGGCCTTCATTTCATTCAAGGAAGTAGCAAGATAATTTCTGTACTCATTTTGAATACTAGGGTCTGTTTTTTTGAAAGGAGGAAACCTATTTTCCAAAGCAATCACACATTTGTTATCGAGTCATTTATCTTCCTGTCACTCTGAGTGTTTGCAAAATATTAATTCCCTACTCCGCCCACATACACATGGAATTCATTATCTTTGCTGCATTGCCAAATCCACGGCCTCGCTAAAATCTATTTGTACATTGTCGATGACGAGGTCTAATCTCTACAGCAGTATTACACAGTGTGCCGCAGTGTCATTTGCATTATATTTAGTGGATCCATAGAAGCCAAGGACTAACATTCTAGACTGCTATTAATTTTATCGAACAATCTACATGAGAGGATCCATGATGCAAAACAAGAATTTTGTCCTATGTGAGTGGTTGCGCACCTGCGGAGATTTTTGTTTGGTTTAAAGAAAAATGTTTGTCCCTAAAACAATTGAGCTGGTGCACTGTGCAGTCAAAACTTGATTCTGCAGACCTAAACTGATTCCACCAGCAGCTCATCGAAAGCTACTCAGTAGGCAGGCCGCGTCCACAGTTATCTACGTTGACGTCAAATAGGCTTAAATAAAATCAATTTGAAAAGGTTCTGGTTGTGCACACCAAAATTAAACTGATAGACAGTGTTCAAAATCAATCCTTTTTCTATAATTTTTTCTTATTTAAGACTCTCTTTTGTAGTCGTTCTTGAAAGATCAATTTACTTTTGATTTTTGCTTTAGGTGTGCACAATTCAATCTGATGTAGAATGGCCTGACTTAATTTATTTGATGCAGTCTGCACATAGTTAACAGCTTCATTTAACGTTTTGAACAGGAATGACCATTTATTTCCACCAAAGACTATAACTATATTGAAGGTTTCTCATCATAACTTTGCCTTTAATCTGCTCAGCAATTTTTCTCAGGGTTGTCACACAGTTTGAAATGCCTTTTGGTCTGAAGATCACATGAGATGTTGCATTATTTAGATCACAACATTGCACACCCAATGTAAGTAATGTCGAACAAGTAACTGAAGCGATGGTTCACCATTTACAATATATAACAACTCTATAATGTAAAGCAACACCATATTTATTATGTTTTACACCAAACTGTTCTCAAGGTTCATGTCAAACACCAGGAGCGTGAATAAATTAGATGCGAAGGAAACAGCATCAGAATTTTTCACCTCTAATTTAAGTTAGATTAAAAACAGAGTTGTGGAACCAACAGAATAAAATTCCAAATTTGTGTACTGGAATTTCTCATCAATCTGATTTAGTATATTAACTGGAGTTTTCTGTCAATATTTAAGGACTGTCATTAGCTGCCGTAGTCTTGTGGATCACTCTGAGTAATGTTATCTGCAATAATGTCACCAGGATTTGCTGCCCTTGCATCTCTGCTGTTGTCCATCAACACCATATTATTGTTAATCTAACAAATAATTCACACAATATTTCCTTGCAGTGCTTTCTTGACAAGATAGTGTAATGTGTTGAACAAGAGCTTGGATTGCATCGTAAAACTGCAAAGGCCAACAAAGAAGACCAATTGTGCTGCACTGTTAAATCTGTTACTCAGCACTAAACCCTCAGTGGTGTGAATTATAACAGTAATACAGCCATTAGTGGCAATTATAAATCTGGATCATAAATTGATTTCAGGACCATTATGTTCATTTGGGTAAAACCCTATGATTCCCTCGTTTAAATTCATGATGGGACTAGTGAGGGTCATTGAATAGTGCTGACTCACTTGTGGTGGAAGGGTAACACTATCTGGCACCCAGTGGCGCGCTGTGTGTTCTGAAACTCAGAGCATCACTGCGTTTGCATGTTAGCATTCTGAAATTTGGGATATCAAAAGGCCCAGTATGTGCAATTCATTTCACGTTCCCAAACACAATCAAATCGGCTTACAGGTGTGAACTTACCAGACCAAAGCAGGAGTGGTTTGACATGTATTTGTGCCTGTGAGCAGTTGGGGAGCAAGTTCACAATGAAGAAACATGATGTGACTTGACGCATGCTGATTCCTGGGCGCCTGTGCCAGCTCCAGCCATTCTGTACTATGGAGATGGAGCAAGGGAGCCAGCATAATTTGACCGTTCATGCTGATGATCAACAGGAGATGTGGCGCACAATTTGTGGTTCACCAGGGAGATGGGTTTAACTGGTTTATACAATAATAATAGTCCTGTGTTATGCATGCTGTTTGTGATGGATAGAATGACTGCAGGTGCAACTTGTACACCTTGTATTATGTAACCTTAAAATTGGATTGCAGGTTTGATAGTCAAATGGGACACTGTATATAGTGCAGTAATCTGATTGATGCATATTATTTCTGCTCAATTCTCAAACATCTGTTTCTGCCTGTTTAGGATTGGGCTGTTCTGCATTCCTCTTTTACAACAATGAATCTATTAAGTAGAAATTTCCAAGTAGCTCCTATTGTTTCGCCCACAAAATATACAATCAATTCACTTTACAGTATATTCTGAAGCTCTTTGAGACATCTAGAAGATGTGATAAGGTGCTATATCAAATCCAAGGATTGTTATTATTATAGAGATTACTCATGACGGAGAAGAGATGATGAGGGCATAAAACAAACTAAAGATATTTGGGTATGCTATCTAGAAGGTGAAGAGTAACCTGTTTAAAATGCTGAAATGGAAAGCAACTTAGATTAGGCTGGAAATGGGCAAATCTTCTTGCATTCTGTCTAAATATAGCCTGATTGAACAGCTAGACGCAGGGTTGCCTTTATTTTAAAAATCTCTTGAATATTTTAAAATAGATTCTGGAAATTCACTTATAAATTTTGCACCACACACACACGCGTACATACTGTGAGGAGGAAATGGTTTAACATTTTAAAATAAATAAAATTTAAATAGTTGCACATTTCGAAATGAGGTTTAATGTAATAGTAGGGGATTTATCAAGTGTTAAAGTCTTATTCTCTAAGAATACATACGTACTGTACTCTTCATTGCATTGTGATCCACAGCACTAATTTACTTTTCATTGCATATCGATCCAATTCTGATGAAACATTAAGACGAGGTTACTTGCCAGTTCAAACGGACATTAAAAATCCCATGGCACTATTTCAAAGAAGAACACGGAATTCACACAATGTCTTGGCCAATATTCTTCCCTTATCCAAAAGCACCAAAGAAAGATTAATTGGCCATTCATTTCATTGGTGTATGTCAGTCATTGCTGCTGCATTTGCCTATATAACAACAATCTCTACACTTCAATGTAATTCCTTGTGCATAATGCTTTTGAAGGCATCGTTAAAAGCACCATACAAATACAATTTGTCGTAAGTACATTTGCTTTATATTCCGCAATGACCCAATACAGTAAATATGTGCTGTGCTACCTTAATATATAAAATTGATTGCAGTGACATACACTATTGCTGTATTAATTTTATATGATCAATTTGGAATATTGTGAACTGAATATTTATTTGGTTCCAGTGTTTAGAAATTAGCTTAACCAAACTTAAAAGTTTAGTATCTTCACATGGATTAAGAGAATGCATAGCTGTAAAATTGCACATCTTTTTTGCTTACCACAGGGATTGAGCAGCTTTAGAGACACAAAATGTGAAAGGTTGTTTACTCATGCAAGCTGCTCAGACTGCTAGTTATCAGACTATTTCATGTCTCAATGTGGAGGTTATACTCACTCTGTCAATAAGACTCCAAATAGCACCTTCACTGAGGTCCGTCTTGCCTCAAAATATCAATAGCCAGTCTTACATATGCTGTAGTTTGCTTTTGTGATACGTGTAACGCTAGCCAAGAAATTACATAAGTGGAAGTGAAAATGTGAGTGTGACTTCAGCACACAGTAGGATATTCATTCAGTAAAGCATAGAGAACAACTCGCTTCATTCTCCCTTTCAGCTATGCTGTCATTGAGCTGGAAGCTCTCCCTTTCTGTCTTTGAGAATTTCTATGGTAGCTGGGAGACTCTGCATATTTGCTGCACAATCCAGAGCCAAGCACAAAAATGCAAATATAAACTATAGTAATACCCAGCTGAACTAAGATGCCTGAAACCTTCTAATATTTGTCCATTTTAGTCCAGAAATATAAACTCTACTGCATTTTTCACTCAATCCAAGACTTTGTGGGACACTGCTGTGCGCAATTGGCTGCTACATTTCGCCTACAAAATATAGTCAATTCACTTTACAGTATGTTCTGTGAAGCGCTTTGCAATGTCCTCAAGACAGTATAAGGCACTATATTAAATGCAAGGATTATTATCATTACTAATGAGCAAGCTAGTTGCGAGCTTCAGAACCATGATGGCACTTATTTTAAACATGGGTAAAGCTGATTTTCTTTACAGATTTGTACTTGAATGAATGATTCTTCATTGTAATATAGTAATCTGGCTAACAATCCTCCTAGTTAAAATTGATCACCCATTTATTGTTGGTTGTGGGATATTGCTGTGTGTGGATGAGCTTCCGCTACACTTTACAATAGATCAGCTTGCAAATGAGAACTGGTTCAATTCTCGGGCAGGCAAAGCATTGGGCACGTTTCCTTACTCCATACACCTCTGTTTACCTAACAGTAAGTAGGAACCCGGTTATTAGTCGATTGGCCGATTGCTTTTCCGGGGATAATAATCTCTTCAAAAAACAATAATAATGATTTGGTCACTCGATCCATGACTGTTTGTAGGACACTCTGTATGCAGTTGGCTGCCACATTTTGCCCACAAAGTATACAGTGAATTCACTTTACAGTATATTCTGTGACGCACTTTGAGACGTCTCCAAGACATGATATGGTGCTATACCAAGTACAAAGATTATCATCATTATTATAAATCCCGTGAAGTGCTTTGAGACACCCAGATAAGGTATTATATCAAATGTGAGGATTTTACACGAGAGAAATTGTGAGACAATACAAATTTGAATTGATGTAGCAACGTTCACGTTGGGAGGGTATCTGTTCTAAGGTGTTTAAACAATACTGGCAAAGCATCCGAGCTGGGGATGGGAGCCGAAGGGGATGAGAGGGGAAAGATGACCGAAAGCACGATCAAAGAAGTAGAACTTGAGACAGACCTTGAACGAGGTGAGGGAGGGTGTACAAGTATGAAAGCCAACTAATCAAACAATGAACTGGAATATAAAAAGGTGGCAGATGAGGCAAGTCTGAAACAAACAAAAAATGCTGCAATGCACAGCAGCTTGATTGATTTCTGAGAGAGAAAACAAGGTTAATGGTTTGGTCATGGGCTTTCATTAGAATTGATATAATACGTTTCCAGCATTTCCTATTTTTGATCAAAATGGAATAAAATTCCATAATAATAACTTGTCGGAAAATTAAAGAAACAACGATGACACAAAATGATTGTGGAGATTTCAACAGTGGTTTTGGTACCTGAAGAGTATTTGCATTAGCGTCTGTCCAATAAAGAAATATATTACATTTTTCATCATTGTAAAGATGCCTTTATTATCCAATGTCCTGTAGATTCAGTGTTATGGGTTGGTACTAAAATACACTGCCTATTTTAATGATATTGATGCAACCTGAGCAAAAGTGCTTATTCAGATTTGTTTTCAGTTTGAAGTTAATGGGTCTATCCCATTTATCCCATTTTTATCAAAAAATTACTTTTGGAGAATTGTTGTGTACCTGGTACGTATCTTCAAAGCCCTAACTTTGCAAGAGGAATCAAACAGGGCAAGGCCAACAATGAATGTGTGCAGTTACTGTTTACGGTCTAAATTAAAACTCTCTGGAGTGTGGTTTGACCTAGGATTCTGATTTATTGCTTAGCTTGGCAATGGATCAAGACGGCTGTGGTTTTCCATTCCCCATTCCAGCAGAAAGTTGGGATGTTTGCATTTTCATAGTCTGCACACTCACAGATGCAATCTGGTGTGTATCTGTAAATTTGGAGAGAAGGGAGAGATCCCACTGGTGAAGGTTACAAGACAGAAGAGTGTTCATAAGACATCTCTGAGGTTCAAATCAGGAAGTTCTCAAGCTCTACAAATCCTCCGCCCCCATGTTGCAAAGCAGTTGGTAATGAAAAGCACATGTAATTGTTTAACTGTTTGTCAGAAGTAGCTTAGTCCAGTTTATGTTGCATATTTGTACAGCTAAAAAAATTCTTGCATGTTACATGGCTCTAATTACTACAACATATCAAACCAAATGGGTTACTTCTGTCTAATAAAGTGAGATCACCTGCTTTACCAGCGTTTTGCAGGACATTTTTCTTTAAACAGATTTTTTTCTCTCTAACACAAAGGGCTAAATTTATTAACTTCCCCATAAACTTTTAAAAACTGTTTCCGTTGTGAGCTTTGGCTGATCAAAGTGAATGAGAATAGTTTTGGAAATTGAATTCTTTGACAATAACAACAAAATTACATTTGTAAAGTGCATTTCACGTCGGGAGGATGTCCCAAGGCACTGGACAGACAGAGTCACTGACCCAAGCTGGGGGTTGGGGTCGGGGAGGGTGGAGGGCGGGGGGGGGATTGAAAGCACAGTTGAAGAGGAGGGACTTGAGATGGGTCTTGAAGGTGGCAAGGGAAGGGACGAGGCGGAGAGACTGTGGAATGGAGTTCCAGAGGGTGGGGCAGAGTGTCAGAAGGCTCACCCGCCAATAGTGGGACGAGCGAGACGGTGGACATGAAGCAGGCTAGAACCTACTGAGCGGAGGTAGGGACCTATTCGAAGTGCACAGCATCAAACAGTGCTCAAGTGTGCAAGCACAATCTGTCGGATGTCGAATTTCCTTCATTCAGCATAATGATGTGCTTCAGATACAACTACAGAAAATCACCCCTAACTTTCCATTTCTGACACCAGTCATTCTGTGGCTTTTCTGAGCAATATTTGAACGCTTAATTAAAGGCAGTTCATTGCTACATGTCAACACACAATGGGAACTGGGCGAAGACTGTTCAAATTTATATCTTAAATGGCCTGAGTAATTAAGAGGCAAAGATGTACTTTAACGGTAGTAATGTAGAAAACTAGGTTTCTGTGGATCAGATTGGTATATAATTTATTTGCATTCAAACACTTACTGTCTGAATGCTGATTTGTATTTGGAGTTTCAGATATCACAGTGCACTGCAGTTGAGAATTTAATTATAATAATTTTGCAATAATGCTATCTTGAATTTATTTAAATCATGACTTAGAAATGCAAAACAAACAAGACTGGGAGTGAATGTGTTGGAGGAGATGGTGTAGCAGATTTATGTACCAGTACGAGATATAATAATTGATAATAATCATTGCATTTGATATAGCGCCTTATTGTCAGGACACCTCAAAATGCTTCACAGGATTTTACTGTGAAGCAGTGTAACTGTGCACTTCAGGCAAAGGAGACAGCCAATTTGCCCTCAGCAATGCTTTTTCAGGTAAACATTTAAGATCTCATTGCACTATTTAAAAGGAGAAAGAAGTTGTTCCTGGTGTCCTGGCTAACAATCTCCCAAATAAAATCGGTCACTCACTTCATGGTTTTTGTGGGATATTGCTGTGCACAAATTGGCTGCCACATTCGCCTGCAAAATAGTGACTACACTTTGCAGTAGGTCTTGTGAAGGGCTTTGAGACATCCTCCTTGCGTGAAAGGTGATACATCAAATTAAAGTATTATTTATTTGTTTTCAAGTTATTGTTTTATTTGTTTCACAACACTCCACATGTACAAACATAATCATACATGATGAGTTGATGTTCTGCACACGTGTGAAAGCTTGGTCTGTCAAATAACCATAACAGAAACAGGTAAAAGCCCAGGGGCCAGGTTGCCTCATATTCAGATGCTGCTCACATCAGGTTGACCCAACCTGCAATTATCGTATGTGGATTGAAAATCCAATTTGCAAATTAGTCTCCAGTATACAGAACATGATATAAATTGTATGCTATCATTTTTTGGTACAATTATATTACACATTCATTATTTGTGTGTAAAAAGAAAGACTTTGGACATTTGGAGGATATTCATCCTGAGTGATAACAAAGACAAGAGTGAGGAGGGCACATGGAATTAAAAAGAGAAAAATTAAACAATCAGGTTTAAAACAAACTGAAACCACCATTTTGGAATGACAACCGGGGAGGAGGAAAAATTCTCAAGGAAACAATGTAAAGATTCATTGGTTTCGTGGAGAGGCAACAAAGCAATAGCCCTGCGAGAAATGCGGGAATCTCATAACAAAATGGATAGCACTTGAGGTGTGACTGCATTTGCTCAGTTGTGCATTGGAAATGTTATTGGTGCTTTAAGCCTGCATTTTGGCTTTCTGTTCAGAGAAAATGGCAGGCTTTTAAGCCATCCTTTCCTGTTTTCAAGCAATTCAAAGGTAATGACAGTTGCTCAAGGTTTCATTACTGTGCGTTGGTTACCATGGAAACCTCTCCTTTTGAGCTCCATTTTCAGGAGCTGAGAAGGATTCAATTACTATTGCTCGTTCCTGAGAATTGTACTGTAGGTGATTGTTTTTTTTTAATTTTATTTGAAGGATCAGAAATAATCTTCTGAGATTGCTCGTCCAGTATAAATAAAGAGAGAATTACTGGAATGGACTTCAAAGGACAGCGTCCTGGGGTGGGAATATTTAGAGCTCTCTGGCATTTATATGTTGGGTTCTTTTCCCTTCACGTTTCAGTGTCTTTTGCTTTTCTTTGCATTAATGTGCATTCATCTTTTTTTTCAAAATTTCCTGTTAAGCAAAATGTTCTGTTGTTACACAGTTAAGTATACTAGTCCTAAATTTGGATTTTTTTTGACATCTTGAATCTGACCTTATGAATTCTTAATGATTTAAGAAAAAAAAGCCTGTGCAGCACAAGCACCAGTCTCTTTAGAATATAAACTTTCCTTACAAAGCAGCGGCATGACTGAGTAAAACACTCTTGTTGAGTAGTATTTGTATTTAATATTTGTGAGAATTCAACATAATAATAATTGCATTTGATATCTTTCATGTCAGGAGGATGTCTCAAATACACTTCACAGGATATGATGTAAAGTGTAGTGACTGTATTCTGTAGGCAAATGTTAGTGGTCTGATGCAAAGTGCATTATTGTCCACACAATGTGGGCGACAAGATGTTTTTGTCAGGCAGCCTTGGGCATGGTTATCCTGATTGGGGACGATAAATAGAATTTCCTCCGGAGCAGACTTGTGAGTATTTTCAAACACACTCAGTAATAAAACTGTTGTGCAATCTGATCCTTCTTTCATTTAGACTTACTTTAGCAGCACTTGATTTGAAGAAATATGCCTGTTACTTTTTAGCTTGCCCAGTTTTCTTGTCTTTAACAATACAAAGTGACTTCTCTATAAATCCTGGGACATCCTACCCATGTGAAAGGCACTATACCAAATGTAAAGAATATTATTATTAAAAATATAAGATTTACAGTGATCCACACGATATGAGACTGACACTGCGTTTAAAATTTTGGCTACTCTATTATAGAGAAATCCTCCAGGTACTACTAACTGTCTGAAAATCTTCACCTAATTAGTCTGCTGAAATCTGCTGTACTTTCATTCTGTGGAGCCACAGAACGAAGTGACTCGCGTGCGATTACATACCCTAAAACCATCTTTAGGTTATCACTAAGAAATTCAGTGTCTTCTGCCTAATAGCATTTGCAAGTGTGCAACCAACAACAACTTGCTTTATACAGTGGGTAGGAGAAGGCTCAGAGTGCTTACAATGTAGGTACTGGGTGCATTACACAGTGAAATAGTGAGGCAGAACGTGAACCTTTTGCGATGTGAGACTTTTCAGGGTTAAAAATGTGTCCTCATTAAATCAGCTGCATAATTGGCTAATCAGTTTCACGGTTTCCATTTCAGTTAAAATTTGGTTCACATTCATTCACAAATCGTTGCTTTCCTATAAGGTCATTAAACCCAATGTGAGTTGTAAAAAATAGCACAGTTCCTTTGCCTGTTTATCTTTCTTGGAACTTGTATGAAAATGCCATTTTGCAACTGATTGTAACTGAATGTTCTAATGGAGAATGAAAGAAATGCTTTGGATCCTTCTTAAATCACTTTGGGTTTCAGGCATAGTGTGAGTCATGCCAATTTCTAGCATCCAGATCACCTGGAAGAGTATGTCTCACACCATTAGCACAACTTGTTTGCAGTAAACATCCAGTCAGACACCAGTAATCAGTATTCTGGGCATGCATTTTGAGTATGTATAGAAGGAGCACTGCCTTCCACTTAACTACAATGCCAGCAGGCAGGACAACTCTGCTGTCTACTCACATCCATTTTATGAAACGTCAACACTGCCCCGGTTGGCACAGTATAACTGGGACATACAATGACCCGGGCAAATGTTAAGCTTTGAGTTGTGACTAAACGGTTCATACTTCCTATAACTTTGTGACACAACTTTCATCTTACTCCAGAGGTGTTTGGCTGTCACATTCAAATTCCTACGTAGCAACATAGTATAAATACTAAGCCATGTACATACTCTCTTCCATCACTGTAACAATACAATAATGTTGGGTGGCATTTTTAAATCAGATTGGAACACCATTCATTAGGAGTGCCCTTTCTCATTTCTCAGTTCATATCAGAGCAACAAATGGAATTGCTATTGTTTTACTGCACTGTGTCAGAATACCCCTGGAATGAAGGTTTTCAAGTACAAAGTACAAAGAGTATTCATTGCTATTCACTGCCAAAAAACACCATCTTGTGATGGAATGTTCAAGTCTAAATTAATCCTATGTAACACCATCTGGAAATTTCGCCCCATGTTGGTAAATACAGTTTTTGCAAAACTGTTGACCAGAATCTATCATATATTAAAATGCTTTCGATGGATACACAAGAGAAAGACTGGGCAAGTGTTTTTAATATGAGACAAGTTATTTCCTTGTTTCCAAGATTCCTTATTCTCCAAAAAGTTTCTGGCCAAACTCCAGTGATGGGCAAATCACTCTGGAAATGCTTGTTTTAAAATACAACATTCAGCAGTGGGTTAGAAACCCATTTGAACTATTTGCAGCAAGGATGATATTTTTCAGGTTACAGAATATCGGCAACTGAAGTTGAGCATCAGCGAATCTCTCGGAGATTGTGTCTGAAGTGTGAAGAGCAAGCACAGGCCTTAGCTGTGGAGAATACACGTGTCTGCCTGTGAGACCAGTCAGCATGCATTTGGCAGTGATGGGTAAATAAATTGCTTCATTTGAGAGGAAGACATGTGGCTCCTGCTGCCAGCTTTCTGTCAGCGAGCAAATGCCAGATGCCAATTCTTGGAGTGCTGACCTAATTAATAGCAATTGCGAGTAGGCCAATAAAATAGGAACATTTTTATTTATTTTTGTTTATTTTTTTAAAAAAAAATCTGGTGTACGTTGTGGTGCCCAGTAGCAGAAAATTCTCCTAGTGCAGCGTGTCGGTGTACAATGTGATAGCTTCAGTGCAGATAAAGGCAGCCTGTCATGGTAGGAAAGTGTCCAGTTTTAGAATTCTTACAGGGATACCAAAATAGGAAGGGAAAGGCATGTCTGAAATCAATACACGGTATTGTTGACTTTGGCAAACATTATACTCAGAAGATGTGACAGTAAGACATTGAATCAGTGTGGAATCAATCCCACAAATAAGTTCTACACTCAGTGATTTACTGCTAAGTATTCTCTGCATGTCACAAGTGCAGTATAAAGTAGGATTGTAATAGGATCTTAATTGGCACTGCTCAAAGGACAGAGGATGCTTTCATGCTTCCTGTAAAGTTGTGAGACGACTCTCATCTCAATCCAGAGGTGTTTGGCTGTCACGTTCAAAATCCCACGTAGCCGTGTCTCAGACTGCATTTTATGACTTAGACACAGATTTCATTTGCATATCCAGGTCATGCTTCATTAACATTGTCAAATATGTATGAAAATATTTAATTTGGCCCAAGCACTGAGCGCTAACTACTATTAAAAGCAAGTGTTTTCACATTCACCTCCTTTTACTGGTTTGCCCAACGCTAGTGAGGAGTGCTTCTTACTTACCAGTACTCAGGATGGTTTTTATTCTTACATTTGTCTTATCGCAAATGTCTATCACTGTGACTCTTTGATATTATGAAGTAAACCAGATCAGTGTAAAAAAAAATAATTGGTGCTATTCCTGGAACTGGAATCTTGCTGTAGAAACTCTAGGGATTATCAGAAAGTAATCCAAGAGCCCCAGTAAGATTAATGGATTTAGGCGAATGAAAGACTTGAATAGTAGAAATATTTTCAATGGACTGTGCACTCACACTGGTGTATAGCAGCTTATTAGTGCTCTTAAATGCTATTGTTTTATCTTGATTGTATAAATTCTGTGAAGCACATTCTAATGTTTTGCAAGTGCCTTTTCACGACTGGATCTGCAAGATGTTGGTTGAGTTGCGCTAATAAAACTGAGGAAGCAAGTTTTCTAGCATTACGTCTGCATTCTTCAGTGCTGCTTGCAAACGCACATCTTGCTGCTCTTTGGCACCGATGCATTGTTTACATTGCTCAATGCCAGCCTCACTTCTTCCTCCAGGGTTATACACTCCCTCTGCTACCTTTAGAGCAATGGCAGCGGTTCAAGTAACTAGTTATGCCATGATTTTTTTAATTTAATGATTGGGGAACTAAAGAAAAAATAGTATTGTGGAGGAAAAAAAACTAGTCTGTGTACACACATTCTACAATGGTCCTTGCAGGATCTTTTAAAGCTCTACTTAGAGAATCCAGGGGGTGTTGCTAAATATTCCATACACCGCAGACTGGATACAAGCAGGTGGACAAGGGAAGTCAGGCAACTGGGAGCGCTTGGATTACATGACAAGATTCTTGAGGCAGGGAAGTGGTGAAAAGCTGTGTTTATTTTGTGTGTTTATGTACGTATCATTCATAACAACAAATTCGGCATTCATTTCTCTCACTTGCTGCTGTGAATGTGAGAAGTGTGTACCCTTTTAAACTAAACCAATGAAAGGACTGGGAGCTTCATAGCTGGTACTTTATTAACCTACACATTGAAACCAGTGCTGTGTCTACCATTGAGGCCTGGGGTCCCCAACCCTTGGCTCTTGTCAGCCTGTGCTTAATGCTCTCTGGAATTCGTAAGATGGGACAATCCCTCCAGGAAGAGAGTGTGCATTCAATTCCAGACTCAGGGAAATTTCCATGCCTACAACAACAACAACTTGCACTTACATAGTGCCCTTCATGCGGGGTAGCGTCCTGGAGTGCCTAGGTGGCATACATATATGGAAGTCTGGTTTGGATATTCGTACTGATGACGGGTTGCATATATGTCGAACAACCAGCTGTCCAAAAAAAACCTACCATTGAGACTAGCAGCACTTACTTAAAATGAGCATAGCATGTTGAGGTGCAATCAGTGCAGACTGCAGTATCATACACAGCTCGATTTCCTCTCCTCCAGGGCCTCCCCCGCAGTAACAAGCTGTGGGAAAGAAGGGAGTGTCACAAAATAACAAATGTTAAGTATGTTTTGTCAAGGTAAATTACTATTTCTAAACTATTATTTTGCTCATTAGAAATCTGAAAACCCACCAGCCTGTGTTACTGAGATTTTTCATAAATCTGCATATTTATCAAACTCTTCCATCTTGCACTTGCTTGCTGCACACGTCCACAAGCACACTCCTGGGTGCTCAGAATGCCGTGCTTGTGGAGCCAATCAAACTTTTCTAAGCACAATTAAAGTGGCCGTGAAGAGACAAGTAAAGAGCAAAGGAGTCATCGAGGCACTGGTGTTATGTGTAGAATGGGTTGGCTGGAGGGAACATGAATTGGACATTACATGTTTGGATTATACAATGCCTAAACTTTGGTGGATGTTCTGACCTAAAAATCTTAACTAAAAGCTTTTTCAAGCCAGATTTTTTTTCAAGTTTTTTCAAGTACAAGCAAACAAAGCACTAACCTTCCAGTTACTACGTGGCGGTAACTTCCTAAATGTTGAAAGTAATGATATACAAGCAACATCATAGAAATGGGAATACAAATGAAAGAATAGCATTTGTGTTGAGAGGCACTCAACTATTGTAAAGCAGTGGTTCATTATTTCTGGCTGTAGAGCTCCTGCAGCTGTTCTCTGCTCAGGAGACCTGGTCTGAGCTGGTCATTGTTGTCAGTTCGGGCGGAAGGGTGTCATACATCAGCCCTCAATGTACAGAGCCGACAGATGGCAAAAGTGTGCAAAAGTACTAAAATGAGCTAATGCTCTGGCTTTGAGTTATGAGCGCATTGCCAGTTCTTGGTTAGGAAATGGTCAAGTTACAAAAGGAGCAGGACACTTAAGATGTTTCTGAAAGTTAATCATTAAAAATCCTAAGCAGGATCTTTCACTACGATGTTGGGTAGGAGATTCAGTTGAGGGGTTATATTTGAGTCACTGTGACGTGGATATCATTTTAATATTTAACATTTTTATATTTAATACACAAAGTACATTTTCAGGAAAATGTTTGTTGTAGCAATCACACTCTTCAGAAAAAGGTTAAATTATAATTTTCAGCATTTGGAGCTTCCCTCCCTTTCCACTGTTCTGTGCACAGGTGTCCTCATAAATTATGTTTGTTTATCACAGTGCTTATTACTTGTAGTCTGCCTGTGATGCACATTAAGTCATCCCGTCTCCAGTTAAAATAGTTACTGCACTGCAACTTGCCTTGCAACATTTTATTTCTTAACGTAGAAAAATATACTTGTGAAATGGGCAAGAGACCATTCGCAGCGTTTTAGGATTAGGTGCTAAAAGGCTCTGGTTTGGGTTTGCAAAGATGTTGTCCTTAAGCTTAATGGAAATAAACTGTGTGTCATGAAAAAAAGAGAACTTGTTGAACGGAAAATTTAAATGGTGTAAATGTCAGTAGCCTTCGAACCAAGTGGGCTTGATCACTGCAGCAAACCAAGTGTTCAATGTTCAATATATAGGCTAATACAGCCCTATATTTCTTTATTACAAATGCACAGTAGCATTAACAATCGTTTTACAATGCAATGATAAAGTGATAATTTGGCATCTAGCAAAACTGAATCAAAAAGTAAAAGGCCTTTCTCCTTTTCTGGATATGTTTACCAGTGAATAAGCTGAGGTCACATTGCAATGTAATTTCCTGTCTACCCCCCCACCCCCAACTCTCACTCCCTGTTTAGCTTAGGCTGCATCCTCTCCAAAAGGAAATCTATTTTACTTTTGAAACACATGCAAGTTTTGAGCAATTAAAATATGTCTCGCCAACTAGCTTCTTGCACACTTACGTGCAGTTGTATTGCACGTCAACTGTAGAAGGTTTGGTATGAATAGAAGTGCGTTGCATGTGAATGTTTCCTGGGTCATGGCCTGTTGTCAACCTAAATTTGGCTTCATATGTCAAGTGTCGCTAACTATGTTGATGAGCTGTACGACACAAGCTATCTATTACCACTGGAATGTAAATATTTATCCAGGAACAGGCTGTGTACCAAGTATGGGGTTGCAGGGCTATGAGAGTGGTGACTTTTTTGGTGTCTGAAATCTGGGACACTTTTACCAGTGCCTGGAATCCAGAAGAGAAATGGTGGCGAGAAGTCAAGCCTGAACTGGGACACAGATGCTGAATTCTGAATGATTCCAGAAATTAAAGAACAGATGGCCAGCCCATCAAGCATTGAAACAGTTCAAAAGGCTGCACCTGCCTCTTATACTGTCTCTGGAAAGAAATTCCTCACCCGAGTTAAACTCTGGATGTGGCCCAATTTTTGTTTTTAACATTTCATGTTTTTTTTGTAATTCGTCTAGGTGCTGAAACAACAAGGATGTTGTGTTGTGTTTAGTACTAGCCATCTGTTTGTCCATTCATAATAAAATCTCTCCTCAATAACGTTTCGGCTTGGAAAGACTTCTCATCATACATGTGTCCAAACTGGATTGAACGCGTTGAAAACTATTCACGCTTTCTGATGATTTTGTCTGGAAGAGCAATGAAGTTCAGATGTAAGACCTGAGGCTTTTCCCCTATAACATGCAGTGAAATGAAACAGAAATGTAAACAGTTATTTGGGCGGCAGTAGATGATGCAGTAGACTTATTATATTGTTATTATTATAGATTATAGATTTAGCTGCAGGATACCGAGTGATCCAAATCCCAACCCATGCTAAGATTCGTAGCCTAACTTGGGCTGCTTGAGGAAAGGAAGCTAAATTGGACCTGGCCTTCCCAGGGTTAGAGAGGGGAAAACAGCCAGGTTTCCTGCTCCCTGGTCCCTCTATAATAGCCTCCACCAGTAATGGGTGTGTGGCAGCCAGGTGAGCAGAGGTTAGGCTCAACTGTGACACTCTCCACAGTTCAGTAGTCTGTTGATTGCATATTGTCAGGGTTCATACATGAAGAATGAACACTTTGGTGGAGTATTGGAGGGCAAGCAGTGCCTGTGGACTGCACCCCATCATAAGGAAGCTCACAACCGGGAGCAGAGACATATGCCAAAGGGAAATAAAACTGCTTGGTGAATGTATTTGATGCATTTTATTCAGAACAGCACAGGGCTCGTAACCAAACACATGGATTTAAATATTGCTATCTAAATCCTTTGTTATGTTATTGCTTTGTTCCAGATTTCGACTCGTATTATCCTATTCGTCACAGTAACGAATGAGATCAGTGCAGTTGGCAAGGGTGTTGGAGCTCAGTGCATAGTTCTGTGTCGGGAGAAGTACATTTAAATGAGGTGGTGAGATACTGCTGAGATTCTGGTAGTGGAAGAAATTCACTCAGGAAGAATTAAGCAGATTGCTGCCTCCTCAGCCTTCATTTTTTAATACATTTCTCCCACAAAATATACAATCAATTCACTTTACAACGTATTCTGTGAAGCGCTTTGAGACATCTCAACAACATGATAAGGCATTATATCAAATGCAAGGATTATTATAGCAAATCCTTTGCTTAAAATCTTACAATCAACAGACTCGGTCTTACAAATACATTTGAAATCCAGCATGATACTTTCTGTGAAGAATATTAGCAGGTTTGTGAAGCACTTTGAGATGCTTTCCCTACTCAAGACATTATACAAGTGAAAAGTGTTGTTGTTGTCCTTTGCCTGTCACTCCTAGATATTCTGGCAGCTGCAAAAGATCATTTGATCTTTCACACTTCCACATCTACTGTACTAGCCTCCCATTGCAGTCTCAAGCTGTTCCTTAAATAAGCTGATCTTCAAGTAGATTCACATATAGTTTTCTTTTCCCACCTCCCCACGGTCTTCCCCAGCTCCTATTCTTACTGAGGTATTTCCTAACCTCAGGTCTAGGACGTAAAATTTTTTATCTATTGCAATTTAGAAAATAAGGGATTCAACTGAACTAAAAACTGTAGTGGATTGTAGCAACCCTCCCCACTAGTGCTCACAAGGCACTTTTTGACAGTTAGGATAAAAAGGACTTTTTTTCCTTCACAACTTGTTATTTTTAAACCCGTGGGGTTGGGGGAGGACGGAGAAAAAGATATTTCATTTATCTTTCCTTCTCTTCCCCCACCCCACCCACTGATTTAAAAATAACAGATTGTGAAGGAAAAAAGTCATTGTGTGTGTACAAAGGTCACTTTTTAATCAAGAACAAAACGTTTGGAAGTTTAGTGGGTTCACACCATTGTCTTTGTGTCTGGGTGTATTAAGTGCCTGTGCCAAACAATGCAACAAAACCTGGAAACTTCTCTCAAAATCCATAACATGGTGTACTGTAGAGTGGATTTAAAATAATGGGTGTATATATTAATAGTATTTTATCTTTGCATTACATAAATAAGAGCTCACAAATATGCCACCACATTATCCAGCCGGATGAATAATAAGATCATTCCTTTCTCCCTGTCTACTTCCCAAATGAAAGTCCTCTCAACATCTTATTTTTAAAGTGTTTTTAAACAAGAACGGAGTCTTTGGCAAGTCAATGCCATTACACCCGGTGATGCAAAATTATATTTTTTACATTTTAGAAAAAGAATTAAGAAAAATACAGATACATTAAAGTTCTCACTTTGGCAAATTTGGCAAACCCATGACAGTGGAATGTAGCTTTTGAAGTGACAATCTCAGGACCTGAACCTGCCTGCAGTCTCTGTTGAGATGACAGTAAATGCAACAGGGCCTTTAGTGCAGTGTACCCCCTCTAATTGATGAATGTCATCATGACCTGGCATTTTCAATCTGGTCTCTGATGTAAACTGGAAGCGATGCTCTGGTTGAAATTCCCTCCTCAGTGAGGGGTGTTTGCACACAAGTTATAGTGGCAATCTCCTTGCTGCCCCCAAGATCCTGTCAAACACGATGAACCTGTTGCTGTGAAAGGAGGCTCTCTGAGTAATGTTTTTTTCTTACAACAGTAAAACTGGCATCACTTAATTATGCTTGGAATTTGCTTCAATATTGCTGTAATAGTGATTCTGGTGCTGGCGGTTTATTTATGAAAGAATCCTTATTTAACTTGTAGAATACTAGTTACCACCATTGTGCTTTGTAGGATAGAAATCTGATTTATTCAGCAGGGAAAGGGTTCATCCATACTGAATGGTTAAAGTGTGATGTTCAGAGGTGAAAAAGAGCACCCCTGCTCTAAACTATGAGATTTGTTTTGGGCTGAATTTATGGCACATGTTATAATTTCTGTATAACTGTGACTGCCACAATGTGTCAGGCACCAATGTGCCAATATTACTGAAATTAGCAATTCTTCTCCAAAGCACATTTGATCTTCACAGATCAATTGCAAAATAAGAGCAAATCTAAATGGTTAGTTAGTAACTCCAGTATGAATGGAGTCTCTGATGGTCTTCTATCCCATCAGAATGTTGGCATTGTGTAAATCATGGGCAGTGTACGGGGACGGGGACAGACACCTGCATAGTCTTTGTCACTTTTTTAAAAAACAGCTGGATTGAAAAGGCTACAAATGATTAGTAATAATTTTAGTGTTGGTTAGATGCACCATAAGGACAAAACAGATGCGATGGAAAGCGACTATGAAAGGACTATGAAAGAAGAACCTGAAGCACATTGATCTCTTAGTTTTTCATGGTCCTTGGTAAAACAGTGTTTGTTTCACAACGCACAATGTTTGGCCTGTAACCAGTGAGTTCCAGTGAGTTCTCAATGTGAGTAAAGAGGGTGTTTTTCCCTTTCATTATGCCAAATTCATTGAGATTTCCCATTGAAGGTGCAATGGGATCTTTCTCCGAAATAAATTTGAAGTGTTAAAGTGGCACAACTCAAAAGATGATTAGATAAAAGTGAAATACTAAAATGTTACTGATATGCGAAATTGCAGTTTATAGCTTAATTTGGCTTGCTCACTAAATGGAGATGAAGGCAGTTAGTTTGGATTTTATTGTTACCCGGGCTTTATATGTTACGCCCCATGTCCGCACCATTTTAAGACCATTCTTCAGGCTATCCAGTTTAATTGTACAGTAGTAACATGATAACTTACCACAAAGAGAGGTCAAGTCAAATAAATCCATACCCTTAAGGAAACACAAAAATAAATGCGTTGTCACCGGGCAAGTTATTCTTTAAGTTTACAGTATTATGTTTGTAAAAATTAATAGGTTAGTTCAGTTTAGGGCATGGATGGGCACTTGTTTACAGCCATTGCTTACTTTAGTCAAGTTTTTTTGGAATGGCTTTACTTTCACTCTTCTAAGCCTGTACTATAGTTCCTGCTTGAGCAGTTCATCAACATGAAAACTCAAGAGCAATGGCCAGTTATTTATGGAATTAGGTATCAGATGACAGTATGTAAGATTCCCTCATGTAACAGTCGTACTCAAAAAATAATTTCACACTGGACCCAATCAGTGAGGCATCTAAAGCCCAACACTTGTTAGATGTTTTGATAACTTTCTAATTCTTTAAGCACAGAGGTGGCTTTCTGCTCACAATTTAATAGAGAAATTGTCAACTAAATAAAGCCGACCTCCTTGTCCTTATAGCATGATGGTGACTGTCAAAAGCCCAGGGTTTTATTTCAGTTCAAGTTGGTAGCACTAAATACCTGTGCTGCAGCGAAATGCTGCACCATGGAACAAGTTCTACTTTTAAGTATTTCTTAAATTAAGTGCTGAATTTTATTTCAGAAAAAGAAAATGTCACCAGGATGGTAAAATTGAATCTAGGAAAGTTTGGTGTTGTAACTTTTTAAAAAATATACAACTTATTTTTGCTGTAAAAATGCTTGCACTCTTTATCAAAAAAAGGAATAAAATAGTAGCCAACATTTGTTTGTTGCAGCTGACATTCATGCCTCCAGTATAACGTTTTCAATGTTAGCATCCATTAACTTCAATAGAGAAATGTTTTAATTTACATCTGTGAACTCCGAGCAATGTGAGATTCATTGGCAATGCGGCTTTTTTAGAGGATGTACTTAGTAACTTCAGAAGACTTTTTTGTTTTCCATAGATGGTTTTGCCAATTCATCGGGACGTAGAGACTAAAGTAACTTGAATAGGTGGGTTTAATTGCATTCTGTGTTATTAGGATTTTTTTGGGACAAGGTTGTTTCAGAGAGATTCACATATTTAGAAATCACCAGACAAGAAAGTACAGTAACATTGTTGGGATAACTGCACATTAGCTCAGGACAGCTTACAATTTGAAGAGTATAACTCTATGATGATGATACCTGGGTTTTGGTTGCAATAGTTTTTCTTCTCATTGCTTGAGGTTCATGCCACAAGCTCTTAACTAGGCACAGAGATTTAGCCAAGTTGCATAATTGTACTTATTATTTTCTTTCATGAGTTATAAACAGACCCCGCCAAAAAAAAATTATGTGGGCTTGGCCAGAATTGAAAATCATAATTTTCTTGTTTTCTCAGCATGCCCAATTGTGTTTTCCACTTGCTTGACACCTGTTTAACTAAAGAAATTAGCTGCACTATGGCTCTTGAGTCACATGAATACCAGATGTAGGATCAGACCTAACCTAAGGTGATTTTTTGGATACAAATATGCATTTAATAAGACTGAAATAAGTTTCTACAC
Source organism: Callorhinchus milii (assembly GCF_018977255.1). Taxonomy (NCBI): domain Eukaryota; kingdom Metazoa; phylum Chordata; class Chondrichthyes; order Chimaeriformes; family Callorhinchidae; genus Callorhinchus; species Callorhinchus milii. Next base: position 11,362,299 of record NW_024704750.1, on the reverse strand, counting down.
AATCATATTATGTGCAATTTGCTGTAGTCACAGCAAATAAGGTAGTCTTTTTTCATTTTTTTCTTGATTTAAATAGAGTGAGCAGCAATGAGATACAATACAATGCAAAATTATATTTGTATAGCGCCTTTCACGTCGGAGGACGTCCCAATAAGGAGATAAACAAGATTTCCAAGCAGTTACTGCAAATAAACTAATTGCAAGAATTAAAAGTTTCCATAGTTGCCTCTAGCATCACATCTGAACAATATGTGACCCACCTAGATTTTGGAGGTACTAACTTAACTTGTCAAGCTGCAGGGGTAAAATAATGAAATATTAACAAAAAAATGTGCAATCCATGACAACCCTGCTTCAAAAAGATGATTGGAAAAAAAGTGTGAGTGGAAAAGAAAATGTGGGAAAAATCAGGTGGAAGAACGCCAGCAAATGGAGGCTCCCACACATATTGGCACAGTACAGTTCCAGAGCCTTTGACACAATATCATGTGCTGGCTTCTTCTTGCATAACTAGATACAGTATTACGCTGCCTGAGATACCCTTTAGACAGCTTACTTGGCACCAAATTGGTGCCATATGTGGAGTTCAACTGCAGGATTAATGTGCTCCCAGGAACCATCAGCTTTTGTTGTTTTTAGTTTTTATTCTAATTCTACCACATAGGTATTATTATTAATAGCAATCATTTAATAATAACTTGCATTTATTTAAGTTCCTGTGAATGAAAATCCAGTATTAAGCTTAAAGACTAATAGTATGTTCTGAAGTTCTCCTTTTGCAACTCTATCTATTGAGGAATCTCACTGTTAAGCAGGTGGATGTTTTGGGGCTAGATTTGTGTATGTTCTGGTGTAAATGTGCTGGATTTTTCCCCTTAACTAACTGCTCGTGTTTAATGGTTTGGACAGAGGTTAACAGGCTAACAAGATTCTCTGCAGACAACTCTTTGTACCCATCAGTTCTAACTTGGAAAACATGACCAGTGCCCAAAAGACATAGTTTCCTTTGCCAAGTGAGAGGCTTCAATGAAACTTGGTTGAATGTCTGCAAAAATGTTTTTCTCAGGTACCTTTGATGCTTGCCACCCATGAATACACTAATCTGGTTGTAACTCCAGGAGAGCACAACAGGGAAAACACAAACATACATCTCATTCAGAGAATAAGCGTAGCAAAACCTACAGGAGGGAGGGCAGAGGATAAAAGTAGATCTTTCTTTGTCTCCCATTACCCTTCTCCTTGTAAAAATATATAATAGCAGACCATGCCATCTGAGATCAGACATAAATTGCAGACCTAACTGAGATAACTAGATGTGAGTGACGGTGGAAATGGAAGGAAACCTATAACATGTAGGCAGGAGATGCGATGTCCACCATACACCTAACTAATACATCCATTATACTGAGGTGATTTTCACATGTATGGAGTTTCAGAGCGTCTTTATTAAACATTCCCAGGGGAGGTTGAACTGAATTCTTTTAAATAACACTGAAATCTAATTTTATCGTGAAGACTCGACTCATGTGAATGGAATTGACAGATGTTATCAGCGTGTCAATTAGATTGATATCTCCTTCGCGAGACATCTATCATAGCCTGTCATTTTTGTCCCAATTGAATAGTCTTAGTGTATGTGTGTTGTATAAAGGTAGGTTTCTCTCTTAATATTTTCCCCACTGTAGTAGAACAAGGACAAGGTTTCTGAAGCACATCTTGTTATTTTTCCTCCCTGTTAAGGGCAGATAAATCCCTACTCCCTACTACGCATGACGCATTAGATTTTTCATTTACTTTTGTTCACTATTTACCCTCTAATTGGAATATTCTTCTAAGTTCTACACATTACACCGTTTGCAGCTGTCTGATAGGCTTTGAGTTTCAATCTTTTTCTTTAATTTTGAGCCTGCTCCAGACTAATTGAGGCCTCAGTCTTCAAGTTATTGTTGTTTATGCTTCATATCAGCAGCTGGAAAAATGCACCGAAAGTAATGTGTATATTTTTATGAACATCATTGCTGGAGCTTGTGGAAATCAATGCTGGATGAATCCTGAAAATGTCTGTTCTATGTCAGAAACAATTGCAAGTCAGGGGCACTCAGCTAATAACTAATCACCAAACTATTTGAACTGATAGGTTCTTGGAATCTGGACCTCTTTCATTTATAACAATTACTGTCTCGGTCCCTTATAAGAAAACCTCGTCAGTCAACTCACGACTACTGCGCCTATGAATTTATATCGGGCAAATCGGGAATGCTAAAATTTTGCCAGTTGTACAACCCAGCACCCTTTGGAAAAAATGGCTCATTTTGGGTTATATAATCTGGAAAATTGTAATTCTAGCAAAGACATTACTTGATGGATGTTGAGTGCCTTCAATGATGCTTATTTGGACATTTTAGGTGTATCACAAGCTTGCTGGATTACATCCACCAAATCTGACTCAAAATGTCGAGGATTCCTATCTTGACATTCAAAATGCTGAGTCTGGCTTGCATTTTAACAGCCAGAAGCCCCTTAGGGACAAAGTGGAAGAGTTGCTCTATTATCTAACAGAGCGAGAATGTCACAAAGGCAACTTCTGAATTCCACCCAACCATAAGCTGCCAGGCTATCTGTGTAAGCAGAGATGGTACATCTACTTATGGTAACAGAACCGCTTTTTGTGGGGGCTTTGAGGGAATTTAGAATCCAGTTGCTGGCCTTCGCCCCAAAACGCTGGTGTAATTCATACATCAAAACAGAAGTTCGGATGGCTTATTTTGGGCCAAGGCAAGTAATGTCATTTCTGCAATCTAAGCATACATTTTGCAATTAATCTCTGCTTGTATATTTTTAATCACAAAGGTTGTTGTGTAAAAATCGATTAAAAGTGTACTTTTGTGTGTATACAGAGAATTGTTTTAAATAATCCCGATTTTGTTAAGCACCAGATTGTCAAATTTGACATTTCTTTAAATATAAAATGAAGACTATTTCAATGGGTAGAATTCTCATTTTCCCAGCACATTTAAAAATTCCATTCAACTTGCAGTAACGTTTAAACAGTGAAGAACCAAGAAAAAAAGCAAGTGCACAAAATAAAATACTGTCAAATGTCTTGTAGTATATGAATGATTTTGTTTTTGGAATCATTATCGATTTAAGTATTCTGTAAGTAACATTTCAGAATGTCAAAGAACAATTCTTCCTACCTCTAATTGAATAAAATAAGTATCACATTTCTTGTCTTACTTATTCTCATATTGAATAAAACATTATTTGAATGATATCTCGATAGTAGCATATTGCAGACTCTGGGGCCTTATGTTTCCTTGTGTCTGGATAAATGACTCCTAAAAGCACTCGCCAAAGATGTAGCTCATTATAATGTTGGATCTATTCCATAACTTGAACATACTATTAAACTGTGAGAATCCCAACTGGTCCCTTCTCTAGATTTAGTCTCATAAGTACTCATCCCAAAGCTATATTTTAAAAGGTCCATTCCATTTGGTTCCAAACATAGCCAAACCATTCAGGAAACTGACACCATGAATGGTGGACTTTGACAACATATTTATGGTTGGTAAGTTGCTAAACAGTGAGAGTACATTTAAGATCATTACCAAAAAAAAACAATGGGAGGGGTAAGGTTTTTTTTTACATACAAAGGATTCATAGGATATAATGTGCTATTTTATGAAGCCTTTATAAGACTTAATCATACAAGGTTTCAGAACTGTAAGATATTCAACACTGTACTCTGGTTCTGTCTCTCTGGTTCTGTCTCACTTATCTGTGTGGAAGAAACTTTTCTTATAAGAATGAGCATTAAAAAGATAAGTAACCAATGTGTCCAGTTGGTAGACAGTTCTGGCTTGTACATGTTGTACTGTGACAGTCCAACAGTAGTTACTACATTCATAGCTATTGTAAAATGCAGCATGATTGTGATATGAAATGGCAGGTACTCTCTGTTTCAGCTTTAATCACATGTAATAGACTGCATCGATGGGATAAATGCAAAGAAGGTAATTGCAACATTTCAAATGTTCAAATAAAAAAGGTTGTGACCAGCCCAAAGCTGCTGCATGTGCAAATGTTTTAACTGTACACATTATATTAAGTGTTCATCGGACCTCATACATATCCTGGATGAATTCCTGTTCCTGCTGTCACCATTGGTTTTATAGGTTTGCATGTTTTTTTTAATTCAGTCTGTTGCATCCATCTGTAAATTGCTTGTTATATTCCTGTGAGATATGAAATGGAAGTAATGCAGTTTTTCACGTAAAATCTAAAAGAGTGATAGGTACTATTTGAATAATTAGAATTGGTATAGTATTGGATGACACCCGACTCTACCTCTCAGCCTCCACCCTCGACTCCAGGACCACTGCTGTCCTGACAGAATGTCTGTCGGACATCAAGTCCTGGATGAGAGCTAACTTTCTTCAGTTGAACATCTACAAGACCGAGGCTCTCCTAATTGGCTCCCGTCAGTGCCTCCTCACCTTAGGCGCTGACAGCATCACTGTCCATGGTTGCACACTCCACCTTGCTAAGCCAGTTCAGATCCTTAGCATCTTGTTTGACCCTCAACTATCCTTTTAAACCCCACATCTGCACCATGATCCACTTGGCCTTCCCCCACCTCCACAACATCACCCGGCTCTGCCACTCTCTCACACCGCAGGCCACCGAAACCCTCATACTTGCTTTCATTACATCGAGGCTCGACTATGCAAACTCATTGCTTGTTGGCCTCCCTCCATAGGCTGCAGATCATCCAGAATTCTGCAGCCCGTGACCTCTCCCGCACCAGGCTCCATAAGCCTATCACCGCCATCCTCGCCCAACTCCACTGGCTTCCCATCTCACAGAGGACACAGTTCAAGAACCTGGTCCTCACCTTCAAAGCCTTCCATAGTCTTTCTCCCCCCTACCTCTGGGACCGCCTAAACCCCTGCTCGCTCGCTCACTCCGCTCAGCGGACTACGGCCTGCTTCACGTCCCTTGCCTCGCTCACCCAACTATTGGTAGGCGGGCATTCTGCCTGGAACTCCATCCTGCAGTCCCTCCACCACACCCCCTCCTTTGTCACCTTCAAGACCCAGCTCGAGTCTGAAACTCTTGCCTGTCCAGTGCCTTGGGACGTCCTCCCGACGTGAAAGGTGCTATACAAATGTAATTTCGTTGTTGTTGTATTCACATAATGAGTACAACCAGGTTAGTATCTGACAGGAATTGCTAGTTATCCTTTGAGCTCAGCAGTTCTGAACATCCATAAACCATGAGAGCAGAAATTCAGTGTTCATCAGGCTCAGCAAATTTCGAAGACTGAGATATCGTGTTATAATGGGGGTTGTCTTTATTTCATTAAAATATACCCTCTGGCGTTGGTGATGTCTGACAAAATTTTTCAGTCCACTTTGTTTTGAAGATCAACCTTATGGTTTCAGCAATCCTGTATCAGAAGCATTTTACATTACACTTTTAGATACCAATGCCAGTCAGGCTGGGAAGCTTCATGCTATTGTATCTTTGTACTGAACTCCAGATAATAATGTACACAACATGTGATACCACACAGAGAGAAGAGCTGTAGAAAGTTTCAAAATTAGTTTGATCATAATGCCAAGTGCAATATTTATTCTAAACGTATGTGTATAGTTACAAAGAGGTTTCTACCTTATTGCAGTTTGTCATCAAAACCAGGATTGCAAATTATGCTTTTACTTGTATGATGTTACATGACCATTTTTGACAGCTGTAGCTGGTTGCATTTAAAGTCCCTTAGGTTTTACACTTTGCCGCTCATCTGTGGAGAAAATATGTATCTATAAATATAGAAATTCATAGGTTACTCATGGTATCCATACAACAACCGTACTCGCAAATGCCAGTTAACTAGGATGAACAACAACAACAACTTGCATTAGTTTATTTTCCTGTCCGATTCTTTCTCAAAATTAATAATTCACCCTCCTTAGCAGGATTAGGTAAGGAGGGTGCACCCCTCTGGGGAGAGAGTGCAAACTCCACTCAAGACCACATACATGTGGAACTCTCAACAACTTGATTTGGAGACTCTTAAGCAGGGAATTAAGCTTCTTGCACCAGATACTGGGTTGACCAAACTATAATTGTGATAGTATAAGTCTTACATCGAGTCCAAAGATAATGTTGAGAATTCCCCAATTCAACACAAGCAAAGCAAACAAAAGTAGGACATATTATTGAGATTTCTGCTTTCTGAACTGAAGAGATTGTCCACTTTTCTGGTTAAAATACAGCCCGATTGAGACTCATCATGTCTGCTCTCTTGAGACGAGTCACTCGTCTGGATAACCTCCAGATCCCTTTCTGGTGGGCTGCCAATGAGCTGAGCACAAAGTGGCATCCCTCACATTTTGGAATGCCAATCTTTGTTCTCAAAAGCTCGATATTGACAGGCTCCACTCAAAACCTCATTACTAACCAAAAGTCCACTCCAAACCTCAGTTTAGACAGGACTGCATTCAGTACCTCACTACAGACAGGACTCCACTCAAAACTTCAGGTCCTGATCAGGAGTTAAATTTTGATCAATAGAAAATGTCTCGTCTCGAAGGACAAGAAATGAGCAATTCTCCCCTCCCACTGCCACCTTTGAATATTCAAATTTGCTGATAATAAACAGGAACTATTTTTGCATGTGGTGATACTGTATTAGTCTTTTTAATATAGCATTGCTTTAGGGTCCCTGCATGCTGTGTGAGTGTATATTATTGTTTAACCTCATTACGTCTAACATCACCTTATCCAAATGCTTCATTATCCAACTACATTCTGTTTAACCAATTGCAAATTCTTAGTTACAGTGCTTTGCAGAAATGCACTCCATTTGTGACACTCAATCTCATAATCTAGTATCATTGAGCATATTTGCCATACCTTAGCTTGCTGTGCAGTGGGTAGGAAAAGTCACAGGCACACAGAGAGGTCCTGAAAACAATTAACTTGTCCATTTATTAGACTATATTTCCCAGCAGAAGGAATAGTACAATGATTCTGACTGCGTTTCCCTGACAAAAAAGGTGATGTTGCTACATATCTCACAGAAATGTTGTACGCAAAATTCCTTGGAGAATAAGCAACTTTTCTTTGGATGTTGGGTTCACTCCAAATACTGAGGTGCATTTCTACTCCATCTCTGAAGTGCGTTGAGACAATTTGCTTCATGAAAGACACTATGTAAGTGCAAGTAGTGGTTGTTGAGGTGTCAGAAGAGATAGACAGTTTTCTTTACTGCAAAGAACAGCCCAAACTCATAGACCTTGACTTAATCTTATGCGTGAAATCCCAAAGTGTTAAGCTTATCCTAGATGGGGTGATTACAGCATTAAATTCAATAAAGTGACCAAAAGAGGAGGTGGGAATAAAATGGCAGTAAATTACTTGCTGAATGAGAAGCTAATTCATTTGAAAGGATCAGCCTAAGTCTGATCAAAATCAGGATGCCCTTTAAATATCACAATAGCTATATTTTGCAGATAAAAAGGGGACATGCTGTGGACAATTGGCATTTCCACTCTGGCATCCACTGATTAATTTAAATAATCAGGCTGTTCCTGGTGGTCACAGACGTTGCAGTTATGGAGGGTAGAGAAGTTCACTGAAATCAGATTTCATTTCAAGTATTATTGACTTATAGAGCATGGTCACAGTAACCTGCACTGGTTACAGTCACTTAAGATTTGTGCAGGCACAAGTTACTTCAGAAATGCAGACACTGCAAGTGCAACATGTCTGCATATCTAGATTGTGGAATATTTGTTCTCTTTGATGCATTAAAGGTGGAGATCTATGAAGGAATTGGTCTTTCACACATGAACTGAGATTGTTTTGAGGTCTAAAGTGTAAAGTGACTGATGCAGTTGGCAGTGTGGGAATGGGAGGGTGGAACCGGAAGAAACAAAAATGTTTTGTGGAGCTGATTACATTGAGAGGTTGTAAAGATCTTTTAAATCGTAGCGCCATTCAGGCTATAGCAAAACAAAATGTTATTTTGTGAAGCTAGGAACTCAGTTTGAATGACACTGCCACGAATTCTGAAACAAGTGCATTATATTTGCTTGCTAGAATTTTCAGGCTGGAAAATGTGCTGCATGGAACAATTGTCACATTGTGCTGGAGAACGTTATATCAATGTAATTCTGCTCAGCGGGCATCCATTCTGCATCGAGCTTGTTCTCTTCTGTCCTGTGTATGTAACAATACTGCACATATACTGTATGGACCATTGCTGTCCAATGAGATGTGTTCATCCTTTTTTTTAGACTACTGGTTCCCTAGACAACCTTGCTTGAGTGCAGTGCTATGTATGCCTGAATTATTTTTTTTGTAAACTGAACTGCAGGGGAAAAATTTGTCCTGCAGATCCTGAAAAGAAATGAATTGTGAAGAATTTGAAAATCCTGCCACATAAATTCATTTGGCCATACCCCATGGTTGGGGGGGAGGGGGAAATCTCACTGTCAGTTTTACTTCAGTTTCCCAAATGCCTCATGAAAGGGTGCAATGATCCCAAAAACGGATGGCCAATCCACCAATATTCAAGAAAACACATACTCCATACACAGATTGGAATGGTGACTACCTTTCAGCAGCTACTCTGTGATATTTAGTACCATTCTGAGATCTTGGAGCATAATTGGGGCTCAGTATTTTGAATCCATTGGTGAGGTTCCCTTGATACACACTTCATACCTCCAGAGAAGGCCCCCCACCACCACCGACATATACACATGTATGCTCCTATCACTTTGTACCTATGCTCAAATGCAGAAACATTTTTTACTTGATGTGTGACAAATGATTATCAATTTATTATTCTATTCGTTTGGTATTTTTGCCTGGATTTTATCAGCTATTGAAATGAAGTAACAGAGCTACCCTCTCTAACAATGGATTGAAGTCGCTTGTCCAGTCTCAGTGGATTACCTCCAGTCATGTTACTCAACAGCTCCTTATTACTAACCACAACCTGATTTATTTAATGTTCCTTTGTCTAGACACAGCCTGTTTTCAGTTTCCAATACTGCTGGTGCTGTAAAGGTTTTAATTTTTACACAAAATTATTGATTTGATATTCAGCACTTCTGAGGCAATCGCTGAGAACAATTTTCTAATAATGTGAATAAATAATGGTTGCGGTAGTGTCTAATGCTGGACGATATATTATTGTGTGGGAAGTGGGTGAAAATATGGGTACATGTGAATATGTGGGTGTATTTGTTCCCTGGTTTTGAAAAGTTCTGAACTTGAAATATTCACACATAAAAAGAAGGCTCCCACCAGCCTCATGCAATTGGATTCTTTTCATTTGCCTCCCCCACAAAAATAGAGAAGAGTTGAAGGAAATGTGGAGTGTAGTTACTGCACTACTAAAAGCACCAGAAAATCTCATGAAAACTCGCTGTTATATCCTTCTCTTCACCCTGTGGCTAAATCACCACAGGGGAGCTTTGTGAATAAAAAGTGTTTTCCCTGGATATCTTTTTGTAGGTTTACTGCCCTGCAATCGGGGATTAAATAGATACATTTTTTTGGCCCCACCAGACTATGCACCTCTCTTGTCCGTGGAGAGGTAAGTACCTTCGCTTACTCCTGGCTGGCCACAAAGATGCGAGCTGAAATGTTGCTCACCTTCCTCCTCCCTGGGCAACACAGCTGAGGTGAGGGCACCCAGTGGTATAGAGGAGCCAGTGTCCCTCTGTGGTGTTGCAAGCTGTCACCACATTGCCCCAGGCAGGGTTGCATTATTTTAAATATTTCCCTGTAACGCTGTAGCTTCAGCCACATGGAGCAAGCGAGCAGCTGCCAGTCGATGCCAATCATGCGAGAGGTCCCTCAAGGTACCTCTGCACAGGTGATCCCATGAGAGACAGTCGAAAACAGGACAGGTGTGATTAACCATATTGTCCTTCGGATGACACTTTAAATGGAGGTCCCATCTGCCTATTTAGGTAGATATTATAAATCCCACGGCACTATTCAAAAAGAGAAAGGAGTTTCTCCCAGTGTTCTGGCCAACAATCTCGCTGGGTAAAATGTGGCTGTTTGTGGGATATTGCTATGCACAAAGTGGCTGCCATATTTGCCTGCAAATACAGTCACTGCACTTCAAATCTTGTGAAATACTTTGAGATGTCTCAACGACATGATAAGTTGCTATTTCAAATACAAAGATATTATAATTATTAGCAACCGAACTGGTGCACATTACTCTGAACTTGTCCAATTTGGTGTTTGTCAGCAGTATCAAGCTCTTTGAGACGTCCTCCATTATGAAAGTTGCCATCCAATTGCAAATTATATTATATTGAATTCTTTAATTTTATCTCTGCTGCTCATCCCTGGTGGCATTGCAGCGTTCTGGTTTTTTGAGAATGATATGTGTGCTTTGAATAAAAACAAAATTCTCCATGGGGGTCTTTTGCACCATAATGAAAAAAATATTTATTGTGCATAGAGCAGTCTGGCAGAGGCAATGTAAAGCTGTTGCTTCTTTACCTTAATACAGTATTCTTTTGTGCATGTTCCTTAGCAACTCTTACACAAGTCAGTGGTGTGCAATTCCAATAGGCCTTGGACCTCTTGCGTAAAACATTCTTTTGTGAACAAAATACACAGTCAATCCACTTTAAAATGTATTCTGTGAAGCGCTTTGAGATGGCTCAATGGCATGATAAGTGGAATATCAAATGCAAAGATTATTATTAGATTCTCTCCCATATATGATTTACTGAAAATGTGTTGTGTAGTATCTACATGGTCATAGATCTATTTTATGCAGTGGAATAAAGTGTAGGTTATACATATACTATATTCATCCTAGTGGAATCTTCACTGGTACTAGAAGGGGCTAGTTAGTTTAAACTTGTGTGGTAATCTGTGAGAAACCCATATCCCTTTTTGGTGTTGCAAGCTGTCACCACATTGCCAATGTTAGTAAGATGGTCTTGTGTATGTGGTCCAAGTTAAGCACTCCAGTGCTTATGTGCATGTGAAACTCTGTGCCCAGTGGATAGGCATGGTGCTCCCACACATTTCACTCACATTTGCTTATCCACAATTTCCTAGCCTTGTACCGCTTCCCTTTAAATTGGATCAGTGTAGTGTAGTGCAGAGTTGCACCTTGGAAGAAGGAAGCTCAACAGAGAAATGACAGCTCCTATCAGACTGTGAAGTGGGAATGTGAATTTTAAATCTCTGGCACTAAAACAAATGTTGGCTGTATTGTAATTCAAGGATGAGGCCATCATACAGGTCCAGCTTGCCTCATTCAGTATCCTATCAGTTACATTGGCGGTTGCTTTCCTGTCAAGCGGTTAGAGGTGGAGGCTGCAACGTATTAAGATTCCTGAAGAAAAGCACAGCCATGTGTGATGAAGCAGAGCTGCCTAATGAATATGTGATAATATCAATAGTTCCAAACATTGTTTTTCTTGAACATCTGCTAATAAAGTGAAGCAGTTGGTGTTCTGCTTCCAGCAACTCCTAGACCCAGCAGCAAGGCAAATATTTTAATAATTCATGGTGAATGCTGAGATCTGCAAGAATGTCCTATAGAGAACAAGAAAGAGTAAGAATTGCCATTGGATTCCCCCTCATACAGATTCAACATATGGTGAGCTCCAGAACAATAAAACTTGTAAATTTAAGGGAGGGAGGAGATATTTTCTGCTCCAGAAAAGCTTTGATAATATCCTTGTAACATTTACTGGAAACAGCAGGTTATTACAGTGTTTAAAAATAATTTAAGAATTCCCTTTCTAATTTTTGACCCTCTTCTCATCTGAAGCTGCAGTGAAATGATTGGATTTGGTTCCACGTGTATCAGCTATCCTTTAGTAGTTGGCTCATGTGAACCAGTTATCAGGTGTTAACCTAGACAGGGAATGTCAGCAGATCCATTTCTAATGCACTTTCCAGCAACAATGACTAGGGTGATTAGGAGTAGGAAACCCAGTTGATTTTAGCCCTGGGGACACTGAGGCTAATTGTAGTTCTCCATTGCTGCTCTGAGTGAAATCAGCTGATTCATTCTGTATGGCTATTATTCGTACTTTGAAGTGGTTTTATCAGCTGAACCAAACAGGGAGTTCCCTTCTGATATTTCATCAATATTATGAGGTTCTCACCAAACGTGATAGATGACTCAACCTCATCAGCAATCTCTGGTTTCCTTTCTAAGAAGGCTTGCTGGAAGCAAGTGCGTAAATTCACATCTGGATTCACTCTGCAAATAAAGAACCATTGTCTTAATCATTTTAAGTATTCATCTCTTTGTTAAAAACTGGTGCAATGTGGGGTGGGGGAAGGGCAGGGAATTGCATCCCCTTAGTAAATTGTTGTAACTAAATGAGGAGTCAACTTCTTCCTCTCAGTTGCTGGCTTTCTTTCACATATGGATGTGCTGGGAACCGTCTATTCCATTTCTAAAACACAGGTAGATACTTTCACTGGCGAGATGGCCAACATGTAAGTTTGCAAATTTCTAGCTCCATGAGTTTGGGTCAAAGTGCAGAAAAATACCGAAGAGTTTTGCAGCTCATGATGATTCAGTACAGTGACAAGTACCTCCAGAGTTGTTCTTGATGACTGACAATACCTGAGGCCATACTTCAAATGAAGTGGAAGAATATAAAACACTGAGATTAGATTTCGGAATTACAATTGGCCTGCAGTATGCCACAAACTGATTTTTTTGTGTCAAGTGAAAGAACATGTCTCCCAATTGTTTTTGGTTAGCTGGGTGTCTGACTGCTAAATAAACCCATCTTCGTGCTTAAGTGTATCCAAACCAGACTGAGATTTCTACATATGTATGACACACATGAAAATTTCCCTATGTGAGCAAATCTTTTGGCCCTCTCCTTGAAAGCATTCTCTTTGAAGATCCAAGCCCAATAACATTTTAATGTTGCTAGACTGAGTCTTTGATATGAAAAACATTAAAAATTAATACTGGTTTCTGGAGCTCTGTGGATGTGCTAGGTTGAACAGAGCTCTCCACTGTGTTTAAATGGGCATTCCAAATTGTATATCATATCTGTTTAGATTCCAGTCTTGTAACTCTCAGCAATTCATTATTCTTGGTAATGATCATGTACAGAACATAATGCATAAGTTCATATATTGCTGCAATAAAACCTTTTTTGCTGGTTATATGATGTGTGATGCACTCACTTGTACCACAAAAGCCTCATACTTGCACTCAATGTCACAAGCAATCATTTTTTTTGCCCAGATTCACAAAAGAACACCAAAACATTCAGTAATGTGACTGATAGAAATGTTGTTCAAAAAATATTCCCACCAGTAATAATTTTATTAAAAATCTTTAATTTATCACTGGTCTTGACATATTTTTGATCACTCATGTGTGACAGGTCTGAATGCCAAAGGAATTTGCATCTTCTGCAAATAAAAAAAGTCTTCTACAGGGAGTGCTCTGTACCTCAGATAAAATGACACTCTAATTGTGATGGTGGTGTTCAAAATCTGATAGAACATACTTTGTTAATTGAGAAACCACATGAAGTGTTTTCAAGGCAGCCCAACAAATGTATGAAATTGAAATAGGCTTTTCTTTGGACAATTTAGAAGCTTGAAAGTAACCTTGAGTGATGCAGGTTTTTTAAACTGTAAAATTTGACACACACCTGGATTGGTGCCCTAGGTTTTCTTTTTACTAAATTCCTCCTTAGTTGCTGAATATTTTTCCAAATAAACGTGCTGTAAAACGTTTTAGAAAGTAATTACAATGCCTTCATTTTAAGTAAGTTGTTCCAATTTTCATTGCCAAATCAACCTGTCTTTAAATATGCCCCTATAGTTTACTTTCTTTTCTATGTGTGTAAACTGGAATCTGGAGCCTTGATCCAAGTATAACGGTTGTCTGGTTCCTAGAGATAGTGGAGCTTATATTTTAAGATCAGTGTTGAATTGAAGGCATTACCTGATCCGGGAGTCTAGGTTTGCTAAGAGAAACCTCCTTTCTGTTCGGTTTCATTAGTATAATTCAGTCTTTGTGCTGTACTGCAGTTCTCAGGCTTTTAAAAATGAAGATTCACTCTGCACCCCTCCCCATTGTACTTCTGGCCTCTTAATTGACATACTTAGCCTGGTGGAGCCAAAGTTTAGTATCAGACATTTTGCTTACTGCTACAGTACTATGTGCTTAGGGGTGGGCCAAGACTGTCTGCACAATGTTTATGCTGGAGATAGTCCACTGTGCTGTGGTGAGGTGATCTATCTGGTAACCCAGTTGGTGTCAAAGCTGGCAGGTTACCAATTCTGCAACACAAACCTCAATCACCTGGGAGATAAAATGACACTCTAATTGCTGCAATGAAAAGTAAAAAGGACCAAAGATAACTTTGAACATTATCCAGTGATGTGATGGTGGTGTTCCAGACAGTATTTCTACATTGGAAAACAGTATCAGTCTGTGTCAAGTTGCTGATGAAGAACACAGTTCCAGTGGAGCTGCTGGCTGCAGACTGCACTACTTTTTGACCTGGAGAAATAAAACAAGGATTACCCAAGATGTTTGACATGAAGGAGTTCCTAAATTGTTGGGAACAAATAGAGTTTTAAATTGAATTATTCGTTATCTTATTGCAAACAGTATTTTGAAGTTAGATTTCTCTTGTCTTACACACTTCTAAAATTCTGCCTAGAAATTTACAGAAAAGCATTGATTTGAAACTCTTTGATCAAATGTATGTGTTCTTTATCTATGAAAATGACAATTGGTGTTCATTATTCAAAGGGTTTCATTAATTAATCCTAAGATTTCCAGAACCCCTCTGCAGTTTTGACTGCTATTTTAATGAAACAAAGTGAATAGATAATATAAATAGTCTTCTTTGAAAATAGTACAGTTTACATTTTATCTATGTATTTAGACATTTAATAAATCTTTGTGGTAACCGAAACTTGAACTTCAGAAACAATTACACTTGATCTCCACACAAGGCACTGATGGATCTGTTTATAAATGAAGTGTTAATTCTCGATCCCTGATGTGGTAAGTCATAGCAACTAATTAAATAGTTGTATCACAGCTGTCCCTTATTGCTTCACACATTGTTCCACTTCAAGATCATTACCGATTCATGAAGTAAGTGTTACTATAAGTTTAAGTTTTAAGTATATTTCGCCCACAAAATATACAGCCAATTCACTTTCCAGTCTATTCTGTGAAGCGCTTTGAGACGTCTTGAAGACGTGAAAAGCGCTACATCAAATGCAAGGATTATTACTATTATTACTACACGGTCTACACTATTAATTACACTAATAGATCAACACAATCTATTTATTTGGTCTTTGTATGTCTTATGTATTGATACCACTTTTTTTTAAGGTAATGCATTTTCGTGGGGCAATACCAATTTAAAGGAATTATGATATTTCCAGTTGATTCAATTGAAATTAAGCAACATATTATTTTGAACTTCCAATTGAATCAGGCAATATTAACAAGACCCAGTATTGCATATGTGTGATCACAGTGTTCTTTTCTGTACAAAATGGATGAATGTTAAAATGAAACTTTGTTTCTTTACATGGGTCGCCTTGTGTACTTGTACATGTTCTAATAAAAATAATAATAGCAAATTAAATTTGTGTAGGACTGTTCATGCAAAAGATGACCATCTCAAAGTCCTTTGCAAAACGTAATAGATTGGAAATGAAAGTAAACAAAGTTACATTGGGAAACAGAGCAACTATTCTGCATCAATAATATTCCATGAAATACAAAGAGATGAACAGCCATATTTATAGCTCCTTTCACATCATGTGAACATCTCAAAGCACTTCATAAAACTGGGTAATCAAACCTGGAGGTGATGGAGACATGGATGAGGATTTCAACCGCCTGAGGAGAAAGCTGCTGGCGGAGACGTGCAATGTTGCAGAGGCGAGGGAGAACAGAGCGAGTGAGAACACAGCTTTTGATAGATAGTTGAACAGAAAACATTCTGCCCTGTAAGGTTAAGTGAGCGCTCATGAAGCCCAGTTGGGTCAATGCCTGAGATGAGAAGGCCCTGATGGGGATCCAAGCAGGGAAACTTTGGTCATGTTGACATTGAGCTGTAAAAACCTAGAATTCATTCAGGACTTGGTGTCTAACATTGGAACATTTGAAACAACAGGTCCTGGAATCGAGAAGTAGAGACTTAGAGTTGGCTGTCATCTGTGTGCATGTGGAAGTGGACCCTAAGGATAGAGCCTAAGTAATGCTGTGTGTGGCCATCCTGGGGTAGAGGAGAAGCCACTGAAGGAGACCCAATGAAAACACATAATAAAATTGGAATGAGCAACATTAGATGCAGCAGTATTAAATTACACCGTACGTAGCAAATCCAGTATAAATCAGGAACAGGTATCATTTTATTCCCAAAAATCACCATCCTGCAGTCTCGAGAGTATTTGGTTAATATTGTTTAGAGGGGTTTAAAGGAACGAGCTGCCACTTTTTTGCAACTCAAAAATCGTTAATTTTCAAGTTCTGTCATTGCAGTCCAGAATCTCCCATTCGAACAAGAATTCTGGTTCAGAAAAGTTTCTGTGTTGATTGTGGTGATAAAGAAACCATGTCAAGTAAATAATGCAACTCATTGCTACAGATATTTTGACAGGTTAGAAAAATCTATGCAGACTAGATGTACATAGCTCCCCTACAATACATGTATTGCCAGAGGTGGTATGGCTAATACAGCTACTGTGCTGGTCAGATTTATTAGTTATTCATAGTTTATCCATTTTTTATGAAATTTCAGGTTGATGGAGAAAGGTGACTACAAATGAAGCTTACAGCCAGGCGCTGACAAGCCTAATGATATTGAACGGGCTTTTAAAAGTATACCAATGCAGCACCAACAGAGCAGTCCTGAATGAGCTTGCTTTCAAGTCGTTTAATATGTATTTTTATTTTAAAAAGCATTTTAGCAAAAGAAGAATGAAAAGTTGCAGGTGAATGGTGTTCCTTTAATGAAATGTGGACTTGCATAAGAGATGCCAGGCAAATTGCTTTTCGTTCATTCCATGATAAAATGAAATGGCTTTTCCAATCGTAGAAAAAAAATCACTGCAGTGCAGTTAAGCTCTAATGGAGCCTAAAAGCGTTGTAATTTACTTTGAAGTTTATGGATTCATCACGCTCTGCTACGGTACAAGGAGCTACTGAGTACTTGGTATAGCGCAAAAAAGATGGACAAATGTTTCATAATGTGTTAACATAAAATCATTTAGCTTAAAAAGAAACCCTCTGAAGCGTGCCATCCCTACACAGGCAAATTCTCTGCTACCGTAAGTGAATTAAGGTTGTATTTTACACGCAGTATCTTCTTCTCACCATTTTTTCCTCTCTGAAGGTGTTTGTCAAAATTTCCTTCCAGTGGGATACAAGTAACCTTCAAGTAACCCACTCAACTAATTATCATACAAACAAATACAAGGATTATTATTGCTCACATGTTCTTGATGGTGGAGGGTATTTGGCCACGAAGGACATTACAGGGCCCACACAGGCACAACTCCAACCCGGGTCACTGTGAACAATATTGTTCTTCTGCACTGTAACCTGGGGTGATAAAGCAAATGGTAGCACCACAACTGGCTGAGATCACCTAAATCAGAACCTTCCAGTCTATGCAGGTAATCTGCAACCTGGATGAATTCACTGACCAGTCAGAGAATGCCAGTGGCTTTTTCCTTAAAAGGTATTTTTTCTCTACACCATTACCAATGTGTGCTAAGCAGATAACTTGCTGCCAGGCTTCTGGTAAATTGGTTCTTCAACCAGTCAGTAGAAGTGTGGCCACAGTCTGAGGTAGCTCTCCAATAGAATTCTGTTTTGTTTCCTCCCTGTGATGTAGTGCTAAACCACTATCCACCAAAGTATAGAATAAAAGTGATATAAAAATATTATGAATGAGCCCTCAGGATGAAAGAATGTTTTCAGAATATTTCACATGTGTGTCTTAGGAAATGTTTATTATTTGAACGTTGAATGTAAAAACAGCAAAAGAAAGATTTGATCCACCAAGCTTTCAATATCTTAAATGTCCCACAACTTTGCTTATAATGGCACAGTTGAAATCCGTGACTCTCAACATAAGGAATCTGGACAAACCCACATCCTGCTATTGGTAACGAATCCTAAAACTACCATGTTTATATATCTAAGCCATTGAATCATAACTTTTGGAAGTCACAATGGGACAGTTATTTAGCCTGTTTGTAACATTTATGAATGAATAGCATCAGAAATAAAGTTGGGAGTTTCAACCATGCATTGCATGCCATCTGTTTAAAATAGAAACTTCAATTTTCATCTTAGTGTTACACATGGCAAATAACAGTTTGAAAATAGCAATTAAGGCACTTAATTGATTTTGGGAAATCAATAATGTTGGAAAATGTTAGTGCGTCACTCCAGCTCGCAGAAAACTTGCTTGAATGTGCCCTGAAGTAAATCCCAGGTTTCCATTGCTCACTGTGACACATGTACAATATTATCAGGTTTCCCTATTTGCGGTCTATATTAGAAAATCCTGTTAGAAATTGACATTGATTTCAGTCCACTACAAGACATATTTCTTATTAACAATTCCTTAGTCCTGATTTGGTTACATAAAATCTTCAATTCTCAGACATCTCAGATCCTCCTGGAGGAAAATTCTGATTTATTCATTGATTGGACTGATTTACCTCTGCTTTAATGGCCATAATTACACAGTTCAAGGTCAGAGGTGAAGTTCTAAATATTTAGCAACTTCATCAATCGTTTTTCATGATTAAGTAATAAAGGATGCTTGCATCTGATATAGAGCCTTTCTGTGTATTTTGTATGTGATTGAGGCAGCTAATTTGCCCACAGCATGTTCTACAAACAACCATGCAGTGAATGACCAATTGTATCTTAATTCATCAACCTCTGCGTTATCCTGCTCATCACTGATAAACCATTTCCATACAGCATTTCACTTTAATATAATGAGAGTAAGAATGGAACTTGACCCTTGTGCAGGGATTGAGAAAATGGATAGAATTAGCCTTGTAGAAGCCTGCTTGAAATCCAGAACCTAGAAAGAATAGAATGAATAAAAA
This sequence comes from Callorhinchus milii, assembly GCF_018977255.1. Taxonomy (NCBI): domain Eukaryota; kingdom Metazoa; phylum Chordata; class Chondrichthyes; order Chimaeriformes; family Callorhinchidae; genus Callorhinchus; species Callorhinchus milii. The sequence continues at coordinate 11,343,141 of NW_024704750.1, read as the reverse complement.
GGGGGAGTAATCCTGTTTGTAGTTGGGAGGTGGGAGATGGGTCAAATTTAATGGTGTAAATAGAGGTCAATAACTATCATTGCAAGTGAAATGGTCAAATATCATAGGAATGTACAGGACTGGAAAATGCCACTGCAATCCAATCCACTTGGCTGCTTCCTTAAAGAAAGTAAGGCACATGTCAGAGGAACTGCGGCTGGAATTTCTCTAGGTTATTTAAATATACAGGTGATACCAGGGGATTGGAAAATAGTTCACGTTCCAATTTTGAAAAAGCTTAGACATGGTGTCCCAAAAATAATAGGACTGACGGAAAAACATAGAAGGAAAAACATTGGAGTTTCACAAAATAAGCAATTCGAGAGCATTTTTGTGAATAATGCCAAAACTTTCAAGCTAATGTGAATCGATGAAAGACGGGCCAATATATTTGTAACCAAAAGTGAAAGGTATCAGATGACGGGTTGAAAGCACAAGGTGCTTCACAGGCCACTCATTCAAGTGAACATTCTTGGAACTTAGAACGTTTTAAATTGGAAAGTTGGCTGAATCACAGGAAAACAAAACTTAGGGGGCATTCACAGTTCCAATAAGGTGACCAGCAATGCGTCCAGGAATCAGGTCTCGGAAATCTGCTGTTCACAATAGCATGAATCCATGAAATGTTGATGCACTTATATCACTAATATCAACTGTAGGGCTTGATGGCTTTCCATGACCCCTGGGTCTGTATGTCATTCCAATGTGATATTTGTATGGTTTGTATCACCTTCATGATTGTGCCTGTTTCGTATTGAAGTGAATGGTATTCTCAATTGTGTGATTCAAAATAGTTTCTAAAAGAAGCAGAGGGGAGGTGAGAAGAAAATTTTTCACGCAGCGAATTGTTCGAATCTGCAACCCATTGCCTGAAAGGGTGGTCGAGGCCGATTCAATAACTAATTTTAAAAACGAGGTGGACCGGTATTTGAGGAGGGCGGGCTTGCAGGGTTATGGGGAAAGGGCTGGGGAGTGGGATTGACATTACATTGCTCTTTTCAAAGAGCCGGCACAAACTCGATGGGCCGAATGGCCTCTTTTTGTGCTGTACGATTCTATGATTCTATGAATACAATTTCTTTGAAAAGTTTTGTTGAGCTTGTTCATTAAAATTGGCTCCATACTGTAATACGAAGTGAATTACAATTAATAGACGTATTTGATTTGTAGTCCATCATGGCTATCAGCTTCTGATTTAGTGTTGAAATTGAACCATCGGGCATTCGAGTTGACAGTATTAAAAGATCCCCATCTGTCACTGCTTCCTTTGAGAGTCTGAAATTAGTAATTGTTTATATCAGCCCACATTCTGATCCACAAAGGAAGTAAATAGCACCTCCCTTCCTTCGCACAATGGCTTAAAATCCAATATAGTTCAATACAGACATCAGTGCGCCGAAAAGCAGTATATACAGGCCAGTGTATAAATAGACAATGCATCATGTGGCTGGCAAGGACATGATGAATAGTTTGTTAGTGAGGATGAGTGGGTAGCAGAGCTCACAAGATGCCAGTGAGCTATGGACAGCCTTGTGAATGGAGACATTCATCATATCTCAGACGTAGTCATGGAGTATTCTTCTTAAAAAGTCATCCAAAATATCAGATTAGCAGTATACATTTTTTTCCAATTGTATTGAGAATTTTTAACGGCTCAAATTGGATCGTCGTTTTATCATCTTTACAAATGGTAAAGAGGCCATTTAATAAAATATTAGAGACAAGCACAGTACCAATGGCATTATAATTGGTTTATCTGTCATGAGGCTTGGTCCATGACTCTTCCCCCTCTGAATTTTTCTTTAAACAATAAAGTGCAGTTAATATACTGTGCTGCTATGTTTGAGCAGATTTGTCCCAGGTCTCAATTATCGTTCTAGCTCTGTAACTCTATAGCACTCTCAATATTTAATTAAAATAATTTTCAGTTGAAAGTGGTAGAATTATGAATGTACCCGTACCAGCTGCATCTCCCAAGCCCAGCTCTTCCTAAAGCCACAAAGTGCAAGCTATTCAGAACATGTGCACCTTGATGTACAAAGTACTGCCTTGCAGCTGAAGTAGGAGCATTGGGAACATTGTGCTGTTGTACTTTCAATAATAGACCTACAGTGCGCATCATCATGTTCAGAATTTACACCGTTTCCAGGTTGACAGTAGAGTAGGCCTGCTGGGTTGTGGCATTACCACAGTAAAATTGCTGTCCAGTGCTGCTTCTGAAGCATTTCAGTTGAATTCTGAACTGCATGCTTTAACTAGCTTGATAACAAATTCATAAAATCCCACTTTCTTTGGTGAGGCACAGTTAGTTTGAAAGTGCTGCTAGTCATTGCTGTACACAACTTAGCTATAGAGATGAGGAAAGTATTAACGAGGTGTGAGGTAAATGACCACTCAAATACATTTGCCAGGAGGCCCATCACAATACTGTATGTGGGCTGTTGCTTCCCACCATCTGCCCATTCAGAAGCACTAGTCTACCCAGACTTGATTCTTCTTGGTAATTGTTTCCCTTCCCTTCCCCTGCTGTGAGTGTAGATTAGAAACTGAGCATAGTGTGAGTCAGTGCCTCAATAAACCAGTTGTTGATCTATGCAACTAGATTTATGTAATTCTAATAACCCTTAGAGTTGATATCTTTTTGATATCATGAACATCTTTCATGTTCGGAGGATGTCTCAACAACAACAACAACAGCAACAAAATTACATTTATAGAGCGCCTTTCACGTCAGGAGGACATCCCAAAGGGCTGAAAAAGCACTCTGCAGGATAAACTGTCATGTGTAGTTTCTGTGTATTTTATGTAATCTACAAAGGTGGAAGCTGGTGCACAAAGTGCTGATTTTAAAATCTTCTTGTGCTGTCCAAAGCATTGACAAATGTCCTATGTTTTAACTTACTGTGTGAAATTACATTCATGCAAAAACCTATTGGAAAATATCAGATTGAATGTTGACCAGGAGGAAATTTCCATTTTGTTAAACTGTGTTTTTTAAGATGTAGTGTAAACCATGACTTTAAATGCAGTTAATGGACACTTTTACAAAGCATTAACATTTTTCAACAGTTAATGCTCAATGCCTAAATCCTAAACACATTGCCTTAAAAGTGTTATCCAATTCACCCACTTCATCCCTCTAAATTTTATGCACTTGTTAAATCTCTCTTGGATTAGTCATTCTAAACTATTTCACATTTGTGCACTATTTCTCAAGTTCCACTGTTTAATAATTTAAACACATGGAGATGAAACACTAAAAATCTCTCTGTTTATTGTGCTTCATTCTCATGTCCTTATATCTTGGTTGGCAGGTTACTAGGTGCTGGCAGGAATTTCCTTATATGAAATGACATGTAAAGTTGGATTGTGTTTCAAAAACAATATCCTTTTTAATGCTTGTCATTTATTCAACAAAACCATCATCTGCTCTGAGTGTACTTTCTTCCCCAGACAATTGACTACTTTTGAATGATTTTTCGCCATTGACACCCTCTTGGGGGAGGAAAAGTGTGTGAACTACTTACATTATCCCCCTCTTCCTATTACAATCTACTGGCTTTTTAGTCTGAGCTCTGTACTGGGAGCGTAACATGATCTTAGTTTTTGTTTTCACATGTTGCTTGCTGACCTTTGGAAGAATGCTTTGCACTAGCTACACTGATCAATCTACATCGCATCCTATCATTTGAAGAACAATTAATGTTTTCAGTCTGAAGAGTCCCCTGAGCCCTTTAGCCAAAGATCATTGTCTTTCCTAAAGTAGACCTGAGGGAAAATAAAAAGCCTGGCGAATAGCAAAAATAGGGAGGCCATTGCTGGTAAAGTTGATAATGCAGTAATGTGATAGGTATTGCTGGAACACAGGTTGTTTTTGCTCTTCTATTGATGTAGAACAGGAAGCCCAGGTTATACTTCCCACTGCACACTGCATCGGGCCCTAATAATGAACTTCCAAATTTTGAAATTTTATAGTGGTGGAAAGAGAAAGTCGGATTTTTTTTCAATAATGTAGACAAAGTGCCAGGAACGTGAACATATCTTTAATACCATAAAAGGCTTTTAGCAGACAAACCCATTGCAGTTTGCACTCACCATGTTCTGACAGAAAATGGCACCTCCTAATACCTCCTCCCAGTGGTGTTAGGAACGGGGCTCCAGTGGGACTCAGGCTGTCTCAACCCCAATTTATATTGCGATTCACAACCAAATGTGCAGTATGAGTGCAGCCTTGGTATGTGCAAGTTTGCTCTGCACGCTTTCATTTGGAACAATGCATACAGTGTGACGAACTGCAGGATGGATGTATTGGATGACTGAGAAGCACTGAATAAGATAATGATGTCATCATTCATGGAATTATATAGCACAGAAAACTATCCAATTCAATCCCACTCCCCCACTCTTTCCCCATAGCCCTACTTCACTCTTAAAAGTTGTTATCGAATTGGCTTCCAGTATCAGTATTGACTTGTTGCAGTAATCCAGTGTCCCATTGTAAATAGGTTGCTAAGTACTTTAAAAATTAAGGACTAGTGCTCGCCTCTCCCAGGAGGTTGTAGCTGCCCACAATGACAGGAGGAGGCATGAATCCAACTTAGCGCTGGTAACAGGAGCAAAGACATTGAATGAATGATAAAGTGGGAGATCTGTATATTTTCAATAACTGCCCATCTAAACAGAGAACTCCAAGGCTGCACCAGGGTTAAGATGACATTGTGATGTTTTATTTGAGAGCACAGTGAGGCTTGCAGCTGCGTATGGTGGGTTCACACAATGGAGTTCTCTTTCAACAACAACAACAAGATTACATTTACATAGCACCTTTCACGTCAGGAGGACATCCCAAGGCGCTGGACAGGGTACAGCATTTCAGACCCGAGCTGGGGTTGGAGGGGTAAGGGAGGGGAGGGGAAGGGGGGTGGTCGATGGCATGGTCGAAGAGGATGTTTCTGTCATTCAAAGATTTAAATGTATTTGAATAAACTGCAGTTGAAATCCCTGAGATATGTAGTTTCTTTGCACAATTGATGAGAATCTACTAAAGTGCACTAGTTGTTGTAATATTGCTTACAACGTAAACAATTTTGCAAGATGACACCACTAACCATGTTTTGTGGTTTTCTGCACAATGCTGGCGATACTGCCATAAATATTGTGGAGCTCAAACACTGATTATATTTGCAAAGTAGTTAGTGACCTCCTTACTCTTTAGATTTGAACATTGCGGTGAAATATTCATTCATTGGAATATGGAAAATCGAGGGGATTTAGTCATAGCTGCATTCTTAAAAGGATTGAATGTTTCATTGCCTGACATCATCATTGGGTGATTGTTGATGTTCTCGTATCTTAGTTATTCAGGCCGAAATCTCTAGGTGTTGTAAGGAGAATGTTATGGTTGTTTTCTAAATGGTTAATTGTACATATTTTATGTGATTTATTATACTAATTTTATTCTTTTAATGCTTTTGTGGTTGATAGATAATGAGTGTCCAAATTTCTCAGTGCAGTATCTCTTCTCTGCTCGCTCACAGCTACCTTAACATTGGCCATCAGTTTTCTAGCTCTGTACGTACCTGGTTTCATAATTCATCCATATAGCAACCAACAGAAGCTGAAATAATCTGCATTTTTGGGCATTTAAGAATAATACTTTTGGTACGTAAATTTAATAATTTTGTATCAATCCCATATTTTGGGGGCGTTAAATGTCTATATTTAATGCAATGAATGTTTCAGGTATTTTAAATTAGGTGGAATTCTGACCAATGAAAGTCTTCCTTTTTAAAAATAGCAGCAAGCTATTTTCCTGCCTCCTGTCACTTTCTCCCTTCCTCAGAAAGAACTAGCCTGACCTACTTAAACTGTACATAATATTTGCCAAGATGTGCAGTACAATGTTCAGAGTGTTGCATTGAAACAGTCCGTATAAGAACAGGAAGTGCTTTCAATATGTCCACACTTTGTGTCATAAAGTTATTCACAATACCTTTGTCAGATGCTGAATATAATGAAGTACAAAATACTTACAGCAATTTTTTTTAATGTACATTCTTTGAATATAAAACATAATATCCTCATTTTTATTTTACTCGAGAAACCCGCAATTCTCAAAGGGCTTTGTCGAGAGTGGACTGATTTCCAGCACTTCGAGCTTCTTGTCTTTGTTTTTCAAGGACTTTTTATTATGATTTTCTACAGGAACAACAGAGCGGGTATGCCTGATCCAGGGAACAGTCGAAGCTCTGAATGCAGTCCACAGCTTCATCGCAGAGAAGATCCGAGAAATGCCTCAGAACATGGCAAAGACAGAACCAGTCAGTATTCTGCAGCCGCAGACCACAGTGAACCCGGACCGCATCAAACAAGTGAGCTCAAGCCCTTCTTAATTTTTATTGGAATGCGTTTGATACTGGGATTTGCTAGCACAATATGGAACGGGGGAGGGGGTGATGAAGTAATCCACTTGCTCGGCAGCCAATGGAAACCTTAAAATAACTGTCTAGCTCAAAATAAAATTCAAAGCCAAGCTAGCAGCTGTAAGGATTATTCAATAAACTGTTAAAAATGATCCCCCTCCTCTGCAAATAAAAAAAAACATGCATGTGAATCATGCATGAAATGGTTTGGCTGCAAGGTATTTGGGTGGGCAATTGGTGATTGGCACAAGCCTCTCTTCCTCACCCATATTGTTCTGGTTATCTGAATCTGATAGATTCTGTCCTCTGAAAAAAATAGAATAAAACTAGGAATGTGCAGTTATGAGATAAGTACATTTTTGTATTGCTGCTTGTTGAACTAACATATTTGTATTTGTTTTAGTTCTACTAGATTTCGGTGATGATATTTTCACTTAAATATATTAAAGAAAGATTATCTGCAATTTTGATGTGTTCTTCTGACATTTTCTATTTTTAGGTAACTGCAACAATGAAAAGAAAAGGAAACATAAACACAGTTTTATTCATGCACAGCCCATACGTAGATATAAAGATACAGTGGCAAGTGTGGCAGTGACTAGTTAATGGCACAAATGCATCCAGTGCCCTTTATTGAGCTTAAAATCACTTGACAAAGACTACAATAGGCCTCCGTTGGGAAGTGAAAAGGCTATTCCTATACAATTGTTCTTGTATCTTGAATCAGGAAAGATTAATTGCATTCTAGTGTCATACTCAGAATACCTCAGAAATATAATAATAATTTGTAATCCTTGTACTTAATACAGCACCTTATTTGGTCATCAACATGTCTGAAAGCACTTCACAAGATTTTGCTGTGAAGTGCAGTGACTGTATTCACAGCAGACAATTTGTCAACAAACACCCATCAAGTAAATGGTGGATTGCTGTGTTTGTTGAAAGTTATTTATACCTTTCATAAGCAGATATTATCCCCTCCCCCAACGTTTTTTTGTATTGATGCATCATTCATCTGTAAGGTAGTTATTGGCCATGAAGGTATTAAAACACTTTGACTGATGTGATCTTTCTCATCGGTGAACTGGTTACTCTAAGAGCAAACATGTCTCGATTTTGCAAACTGACATTTGTGGTATGGTGTGGTCTTTTTTAAAATAGTACAACAATTCAACACAGCAGCTTAAAAATATCAGAATTGAGATTTGAAATACAACACAATTTGCGCTTATTTAACGCTTTTCATGTCGGAAGCACGTTTCAGAGCATTTGATAATGCTGACGGGCACCCAAGCTGGCAGTGGGCATTGTGGGGAGTGGGGGAGCGTTTCAGCTGAGTGGTTGAGGACTCATGAACAATCTGCAATTAAGTTTTCTGTAACATTGAAATAAGAAAGCCAATTGATATTAAAGCTCCCCATGTTCTAGATGTTTTTACAACAAACTTTTTTTTTAAAAATGCACTTTAGTTAGAAAGAGTTAGCTGATAAGACGAAGCTTCGATAATAATCCCTGCATTTTATATTTGATGTACTGGTGACACAAACAGAACGTGTACAGCATCTTTTGTACAGCTCCTTTTTGGTCTCAGCCAAGCAGAGACCACGAGAGAGAAAATATTTAAGGATGAGTCACCATGAGCTATTTTCGTGCAACTTCTGATGGAATGGTGGAGATCTGGGAGCAGTCCCTCGGCGAGATGTGGCACAGTATCAGGTATCCCCAAAATAGAAGCAACATAAGCAGTTTGGCTTTGGATTCTTCTGCCCCCACCCCCACCCCCAACCCCTCATCCATACGCTCATCTCCTGAGTTTAACCTCCTTTCTTTTTACGATTTGTAAATGCCATTTTTCTTTATTCTGAAGAGGCAGAGAGGCCATCACCCTATGCAAATTAGCATATATTTGAGTCAGATTTGACAACGTCACAGCTTGCAATTGAGCTGCTTCAAGCTTTGAACTGACTGACCATTTTGTTTAAATCAAATTGGCTGAGTCGATCAACTCAAATCCAGCCCCTTGTCTACTGAATCAGAATTCTGTGCCACTGCAGTGTTAACAAATCCTGATTCTGTTCTGTATCCTTGTTAATTGCTAGCAGAGAGACTCTGCTTGCACACAAGAAGTGGAGTAATAATGACGGCATTTCATAGAGTGACAGCAATATGAGCTTTGACAAATAAATTAATAAAACCAAGATTTTTCTGGCAAAATAATGGCTTGTAGAGCAAAGGACAAGCTCCTGCTGGGGCAACTGATGGTTAATCTATACTCCCAGAGGAAGAATCCGTCGGCTGGGTCAGGAACAGAGTGAGCCCCATACTTTGGATTCTTGATCTTTGAACTGGACTGATTTAAACTATATGCCTCAGTCCTGAAACTCGTGACTTTTATTTTTGTCTAGCATCTTACCCGCCACAATACACCCACTGTAATGGTTGGCACTATCATCAATTCAATCTGCTCATGCCAGTGCTATCATGTAACACGATGATAAACATTTCCTAGTGGGCTGTGCATAAATGTGTTCTGGTTTAAAGTGACATAAAGAGATCCTGATGTTCCATTTTTTTAAAATGACTCTGTGTTGCAGATAGTCTTTCTTTTAAACCTTTTGAGTAATATTTTTGCACACGTATATATGATATGAAAAAAAGTTACAATTAAGGTTGTGTCAAAAAAAGCTGTGATGTAAATTGACCCTAAATGCAGGTTTCTGAAATCCATTTTTTAAACATTCAAATGTTTGCAGTGATTTTGATTTGCTGCTAATGATATGTGCACATTTTTATTATATCAAAATGTTTTATCTGCTCTGAGAGGTGGTTTGAACTCTAAAGGTACTATACATGCAATAAGTTGTTGGAACTTTGAAAATAATAACTGAGGAATTTTACTAACATTGTATCGCAGGTTACTGGTATAGGGAAATGCACCAATGATTCTCACCTCAAAAGTCACAAGAGCACAAGAGAGGTTTGGATGAAGAAGCCCCTCAGCCCATTTGATCTCATCCTTCCAAAATACACACTTTACCATCCTCCCATTGCAGCATCAAGCTGTTTCTTAAATTAATCCAGCATTCTGTCCTCATCTACCCAACCCAGTAACCCATTCTAGTCATTAATTACCCTGTGGGTAAATAAACACTTCCCAGTTTCTGTCTGAAATTGCCCTTATTTAAACCTGAACCTATGCCCTCTTCTGGTGCCTTGGTGTATCTGAAAGTATTGTTCTGGGTTTACTTTCTCAATCTCATTTCAAATCTTATATACCTCCAGTGCCAGAGAAGTTATGAAGGCAGTCTGAGAAATATTCCCAGCTACCATGGCATCCTGATGCACAGTATGTTCTGTTTATACCATGCATTAATGCACTGACATTTTATTTGAAATATTTTTGGTTAGTGGTGCTACTTCATTCATGGCTGTCACATCTGATAATTAATAATAAATGGTTACTCACTATAGTCTCCCACAAGGACCGTTAAATGGCCCTGGATGTGATCTTATCTTATTACTCCATGGATTCCAAGCATGGTATAAATTCTACTTACTTTGTGTCTAAATCGATGAGTGTTTTTCTGTGGTTGTGACCTCAATTCATAGGGGGTAGATTCAGAAAATCAGTTTTTACCAGGACTGCGTGTGCAGAGGAATGTTAAGGTTTCAGCCAACAGTTTGCTTAAAACTTCCTTGATTTATTTATGCTCTAAAACCATGATGTCTATTTGTTCCATTCTGCAATTGCAATTGTAAAAAGCAATCACAATGCCCATTGGATGGCACATTGGAACTTCTTACTTTTTAATAAAGGCTTCATCAATATACAAGTTGGCCTAAAATACAGCATTGCTCTGGACACCAGCTACTCATTTTATGACTGCCCAGTCTTCATTGACATGACCTGCCTGTAAGATGGGTAAATGTGGAAATTGTTCATTGAGTAATAGCCAAAGTAAGTTACCTTGGATTGTTTGTAAGTTGATGATTGGGATTGTTCAGTATAAGGTTTGTTTAGGTTGGTGATTTCCTCCTGAACTGCTTTATTCCCAGACATTGCCATCTTCCCCAACTACCACCAAGTCCTCTCCATCTGACCCCATGACCACCACCAGAGCCAATCAGGTACAGTATCATCTGCCATCTACACCATACTTTCACAGGTATAGAGAACGTTGTGCAGCCACACTGGGAAGAAGGCCTTTGCTGGACTTGACTGTTTTGTAACAGGTACCTTTGTTGATAAGTAGATCTAGATTAGACAAGTGCGCTTGCTCTACGGTGGAAATCTGAAGCACTAACCTTAGCCTGGAATATCCTTTACATCGTGGGCTCCTATTTTTGCCTCTAAAATTGGTTTTGTAAGAATGGCAAATATATTGTCTTTATTGCCTTTTCTGATCCTGGAGTTCCCATCACTAACCTTTCTCCCTTTTGTCCAAAGTAACCAAAGTCTGTCTGCTCAGCCAAACATAGAGTGAAGGTGAATTCACTGGTTAAATGATTAATGTGCAACACTGTGTAACTCCTACTGTCCCAATGTACACATCAGATACAAGATGGTATTGATTTTATCCAGAGTGGTGCTGTTGACGTATGCCTGGTGTCATTGGTAATCCTGCTCAAAAAAATGGAATGTTAGGTTGATCTGTCATGGAGTACAATTTTATGTGTAATTTTTTTAAAATAAAACAATTATTCAATATGCGTCTACAGAAAACTTCTGATTTAAAGTTCTGAAAGCCTGTGGATAAAATTACTATAAAATCAAATTGTTTTAGATCGCTGTTTACTCTGGAACCTCAGTTTGAATCAAGCTATCACAGTAGAGGGGGCCTCTTTGATATCACATTATCATTCCTTAAATTAATTTTGATTGTCTCAATTCAGTTCACAGAAGACAATATTACATTATAGAAAATGATGTTAGTTGCACATTAATTGGCCTTTGTTCCGTAATCTTGGTTGGATAGATTTTTGTATACTGAAGAAATTCAGTCCTGTATGGAGGAGTCCTGTAGCTCAGTGGTTGAGCACTCGCTTTGCAAGCTAGAGACCTGAGTTCAATTCCAGGCAGGGCGAAACCTTGGGCAAGTTTCCTTACTCCACACGCCTAATAATAATCCCTCCAAAACCAAAAACAATAATAAAATTGGTCATTTTCAATCCATGACTGTTTGTGGGACATTGCTGTGCGCAATTGGCTGCCGCGTTCGCCCACAAATATACAGTCAATTCACTTTACAGTATATTCTGTGAAGCGCTTTGGGACGTCCTCCCGACGTGAAAAGCGCTATATCAAATGCAAGGATTATTATTATTATTCCCTCCACATGTATAGAGTTCCTAAGGTTGGGGTAAGTCCCACTGTCAGAGCAGTAGAGCTAGTACTTCACATTAAACCTGTCATACAGTACCAGGCCTGTTGTTTTTTTGAATTAGACACTGTTTTAAAACGAAAGGGAACATTCCATTTCCTGCTTATCTCTCAACTTGTATCATGATGGTAAAGTGTAATTCAAAATGAATTATATGGCTTCCCCTGGAATAAAGACACCATTTAAAATTTCTCTTGCTAATATCTAAACTTTGCATTGCTTTCAATAACGGTATTAATCCTATTGGTCCTATCTTTTTATTAATCCTATCTTTTTGTGGAAAAGTGCGGGCCTTAAAAGTCATGTTCAAGTATGTAACTTGACTGGTTTTCAAGTGATGTAATATTCCACAGCGGATGCTTTGAACAAAATAAGAATTGGCAAGCTTAATGTTAGTACAATGTTGATGGATTTTTAGCTTCTTATCATTAGTACTGATGATATTCCAGTAAATTAAATAAATGGGAAATTGTCCACTATTTGTAAGATAACAATTGGGCCTGAACAGATTTCAAAGTGCCTGCAATATTAATATAGTAGTACAATTACCCAAGTACATCATACATTTTCTATTTGTGCTTTCAAAATGAACCTGCCTAAAAATATAATTTGATTTCTTGTGATACAAAGTTATTCCTTCCATTTATCGCAAGGAAATAAAAATACAATTTGCCTAATAGACATGAAAATGTGTAGCACGATGTTACCAATATTCTTCCTAAATTTCACATACTGACAAGGCTGCCATTCTTGCATACATGGTTAGTATTCTTTAGAAAATGAATTGATCAGTGACAAGCTGTGATTATTTGCTAATAATTTCTTCCCTATACAGATAGCACCGAAATACTGTAAATGTACATTGACATAAGTGCTGCAGGCACGAGAAGGTTATCCATTTGCTCAGCTCAAGTGAAACTAAGAGACACATTGTGTATTCTGACCACGATTACTTTTTCAATGTTGCATTACTTTATATAATTTAATGCAACATTTTTTTTCCGTTTTCAACAGATACAAATGGTGGGGCCTTAGTTTTCTATGGCTAGTGGAGATCTACATTGCATATTAAACACAGCAGCTTTTGATGACATTAGCACAACTTCCAGCTTCCTGTTCCTGTTCTCTAACTTTTTCTTGGTGTAAATTCTAAAATTACTCCACTTGGAATTAGTACTGATAAAAGCTTGTCATTGGTCAATGAATTTGCTAATGAATTCTAGCCAGGTATGGGATTACGGCAGACACTCATTGCCTCTGATTTTTTTAAAAGGAAATGCATTTGTTCTTGTGGCGCTCTGAGCAAACTGTGCCTGCTCTGGATTCATTATTCTGAGATAAATAATATGCCTGGCATTTGTTTTTTAAGAGTAGCAGTGATTAACGTTCACATCAGTATGTTGATAATCCATTTGCAGTGCAGTGGTAAATTGGAAAAGGTTGGAGAGAGGTAATCTCTAACCTGTCGACATACTTTATAGGTAAGTAGCATAGTGAGTAGCATTTTTAGCAGACATGAGCAATTCATCACTATTGTGTGTTGACCAAGATTAGGTTTTATCTGAAGAAAGAGGGAGACTGAAAGCATAATATGCACAATTTTAGGGTTAATAAGACTGAAAATAAGCCATTGTTTGTTTCCTAGGAAACAAATTGATTTTTGTTTTTCCATTATCACTTTAAGGGTACTGGGGAGAAACACAATTTTTGGTTTCTGAAACCTTTACAACGAGACAACGCACAATCCTGTTTAGACATTCATAGAATTATATAGACAAAGATACTGAGCTTGTTTGCTATTAGCAGAGCACTCAAGCTCACACAGACAGCTGCAGTTACTGTTTGTCGAACAGCTGACCATCAACTCGAACGGCTGCATAACACGATGTCCAAAATTATAAATAACAATAATAATTTGATCAGACTCTTTTCAAAGCGCTTCACGGAACATAACTGAAAAGATTTCAAAGTGCATGCAATATTAATATAGTGCTACAGTTACTAAAGAACATCATGGATTTTCTGTTTGTGCTTTCAAGATGAACCTATGGTTAAGTCTGACGTATTTCCTTGGTATTCTAAGATTTGAATATTGATAAGAAAGAGTTTGTCGAGAAATTTTATCCCAAGTTGCACAATTAGGTAGGATGTATGGAGCTAATTGTGTGCAAATAACTGGATGTTATTTCAAAATGCAAAAATTGAAAGTTGGTTTGATGTGTAGCAATCTAGATTTGCTGAGCATGTTATGAAAGTAAATAAAACAGTACATTAAATGCACTTTGAAGGTATAACCTGTATAAAATAAAATGTTAACTTCAGCTTTCCACTCTTCAGTGAGATGAACTTCAACTATTTTTATGAAAAAAAGGCAGAATATTTTTCTGACCTTTTTTATGTAAATTATTTATAAATTACTTAAATATAAATCATTTAAGATTTGAGATCAAATCATTAAAAGATTTGGAAAATAATTAATGCTCTTAAACATTAAAATTCATGTCACCTCATATGTGTCTAATCTGTCTTGTATTTTAAATACTTAATATTAAAATGGCTATTGCAAATCAAATATACAAATCAAGTGTTTTGCAACTGAGATTCACTGTGCAGTTTACAGCCAGTGTAGATGATGATGATGTTCAAAGGTTGATTGTTCTGACCTTCCAACCAAGAAACACATTCAGGCATCAGAGAAGAAAAAGCTGTATGGCATACAACATTGATGATACATGGACTTCATTGACGTCTGTGATTTCCCCCAGCCTGTGAAGCACCAACATTGGCCCATTATGCAAGAGTAAAACTACCAAGTGGAAGGCATTTAAGAAGCAGCTTAATGCTATAATGGGAAGAGGATAGAATAGGTATTCTAGAAAGAAGAGATCAGGTGGGTTGAAATGCCTTTTTTATCTGAACATCTTTTGGATTTTGTCGCTCCCTTTAAAGTGGAAAAAATAAGAGTTCATCTCTTGCACCTCGTTGCGGACAGCACAAGTGCACTAAATGCCTCAGAGCTGTGCCTATATACTGGGGAGTAATGTGAGTTGAGGGAGATTTAAATGCTAGGATTAATATAAAGTACATTCCTTTAATTTTGTCATGTATTAAGTCAGAGGTATCAAGTTTTTTGATATTTTTGGAATTTTCCTATTTGTGAAATAAATAATGTTTTACCAGATTTTATTGTGTATTTGCCCCTGGTTGTAGAGGAGATTGAGTCAAAGTTGGTTGTGTTGACCTTTGCACATGCATTTCAATTGCATAAGATTGACTTGAATAGACCGGCAGATATGAAATGAACAAAAGTAAAATATGAAATACTTAGGAAATATGAGATAATTAATGAGAGAACTATCTATTTCAGTACTCATACCCCCAACGCTGGTAGCTTTCAAGTACCAATGTTTATATCTTTATCTTAAACAAAATGTTATAGGGTTGATTCTCTAATTGTTCATAACTTACAGACCAGTAGAGAAATGCGTACTATGTTCATTTAGGAAATCAATTATTTTCAGTCTTCTATCTTTTAGGATTCCCCTCCCTCACATGCATACTCTTCCCCGATCAACACAAGGCAAGTAATCTTCTCCCTCTGCCAGCAGCTCTCTTAACTAACTGTAAGGATATGTCCAAGAAAGATCTGATTGTGTTACCAATTTTTTATTCCTTTTGTGAGAATGTGGCAGCCTGGCTTACTTGGTAGCAATCTTGCTCTGAGTCAGAAGTTCATGGGTTCAAGCCCCACATTGGGACTTTGAGCTCATTGTCTGCATTGGCTCACTGACATTTCAGTGCAGTGCTGGGGAAGCGCTGCATTGTTTGCTATCATATTGGTTGATACATTAAACTGAGGCCACGTCTACTTGTTCAGATTGACATCTCATATCACATGACATTATTCGACCGCCAATTTACCCTGGGATTCTGATCAGCAGTTCCCCAGATTAAAATTAGTCATTCACTAAATGGTTGTTTGTGGGATTGTTTGTTGAGGATGGAGTATTCTGGAAGGATGAGGTCAAATGGACTGAAGGGCCTTCTTCATCTGAACTGATCTTGTGACTTCCTCCTGCACAGTTCTTCACGTAGCCTGTGGCTTGCTGCATTTACTGAAATCCTTTTCTGTGAACCTGACTGTCTGACATAGTAACCTGTGCTTGTATTGAATACTGTTGCGGCAATGTGCCAGACTGTTATTTTCAATACGCTTGTGAGAAGCTTCAAACTTGTATGGTCTTGCATAATTCAGTGAAACAGCAATAGTGGCATTAATGGTGCTTGGCATTAAGGCAGCATGCGTATGGCTGAAAGTTGGCTTGTTAAATTGAGGGAAAAAAAGCTCTTTCCATCACTGGACACACAGCAACTAAATGGAAAGGAACAAAATGTATTTTGGTTCAAGCAAAGTACACAAGAAACAAAGAATTGAGCATGTGACATTTACCAAGGCAGTAAGAGGCTACTGTGAAATTAATGTCATGAGGCAGAGGACTGCAGGGCAGGCTCCATTCGTATTCTTAAATGAACTCTAGCTTCTTTGACTGTAAAAGGCTTTTTTCACCCAGATTTGCTGCCTTCGCAGTGGTCAATGTCTCATAAGCCTTGTTGTAAAGCCCCTCTTGGAGATGTAGCTTGTTAGAACATCAGTCTCTGGGTATATGTGGATAGCAGAAACATGTGCAGACCTACTGTGAATGAATCCGGTAGGTGTAAGTAAAGTATAAAGTAATCCAGTAGGTGTAAGAAGGATGTTTAGATTCATGTTGTGAGCCGAGAGCTTGAGGACGCTGGTTGAAAATTAACAAACCTCCAGTGACTAGAAATAAGAAAAACCTTGCTCCCGCCCCCCCCCCCCCCCCCCCCCACAGAGACACAGAGTGCAGGATATGTGGATCGGAGTCCCAGCAAAAGCAGTTAATGCCACGTTTCACAACTCCTTCAAAAAGGAGCAGATGAGCACAAGGTTAGGTGAAGTCAGAGCTGGGTCTAATGCTCCCATGGTGTTGTTGGAATGGGAGAAAATGTTGCTGAGTGGTAGCATCCTTAGTTGAATATTGTAGGTGTCAGGATGGATGAATATTGAGGTGCTTTCCATGCTAATATTTGGAATGTAGGAGCATGCTTCGCTCAGGAGATTCAGGGCATAAATTAGAGTTTGTACTCAGGTAGACTGTACCAGGGTGCAGACTGGATGCGGCAGATACCCCTGCAAAATTATGAGATGTGTAGGTTATCCAGCCAAGTCAGAATCGATCAAGGAGAGAATAATTCAAAGCAGAATTTGGAAGGGAATAACCTGGTCAAGTTGGAGTGGAGCTTTGCCTGAAGTGATTCCATTTCTCACCGATTGAATTGTTGCACTGTACTGTACATTTGAGAAGGTGGCTTTCCTCGAGGCTCTGTTCTGTGCAATGGAGCTGAGTGTTGAGTCGCTCAATCCAGAGACAGCCTGTGTTAATGGAGACCAGGTGATAGAATCTGATTGAGAAGCACTCTATGACATTCCCCAGATGTTTGGGCATTTGCAGAATGCTACACGCCTCTGAATTATACTTATTCTTTGGAAGGACAGGGGGCTCAGTGGATGAATGAGATGTTCTCATTCCGTGCTTGAAGGTTTATGCTTATTCCTCAATAATATTTGAACTAAGTCTGTTCTTAAACAAGCTTAATCTGTTTAATTCGGTCCTTTGACATGAAATGCTGCTCTCTAGTGAAAGTTGTGGTTCAGACAAAATGGAAATCCTGTCAGTGAAGAACTGTTCACTAATTTTATCAGCAGCGAGTTGTTTAAAAGTCTTTAGCTTTTCCCTTGCAAAAATGGATTAAAGATTTGCTTTGGAGAATTGTGCTTACTTACATAAATCACCATTCAATTTTGCTGTTTAATTCTGTGCAAGATGTTCTAAACTTTCCAAGACTTATAATCTTCGTTGGATATTTTAGCTTCTCCCCATATTTCCCTTTGTTTCTCTTTTCCCACTCCCTCACCCCACCAGAAAATGTTGTGCACTCCTGGACAAGTTTCAAGGAGACAGCAAAACAAGAAGGAACTTTTTTGTTGCGCCTTGTCAATATCAATGTCAAAATGTCTCACACTGTTTTAGAAAAAAATAATTGGCAAGTGTAGTGACTGTTTTTGTAGGCAGGGAGCAGGTGATCTGTACTGCTTTCACCTGTTTTCGGTCAGAAGAAGGCATGCTGGCAAGTCAAACATTGTGCTTCCAGCTGTTCAGTTTGTCTTAGCTCTTAATAATTCAGCTCTTAGGTACATTACACCTTTCAGAATTTAGCCCTGAGTGAATGCCCCAAACAATCATATTCATATTCAATCATGAATGCACTACCCTGTAAATAGTATATTTTTATACTACTCATTTCCACTGCCCACTTTTTTAAATCTGTGCTCTTCTATTTTATCTCCTGACTCTTACATCACTTCTCTATCTCTGTTTTCAATCCCCGCTTGTTTTCCACAAACCCATTTAATATTTGAGTAAAACGACTGGTATTATTAATCTTACTTGTTGTTCAAATTACGTTGTGTTCTGATCAGTTTTCACAAAAATATCTTTATAGCTCTATATTTTTGCAATAAGGTATACGGTGGAAATGTTAACACAAAAAGCCATTCAGTGTAAGGTTTTGTCATGCGAAACAAGTTGCACTGTATTGGAGCAAGCTGACTGACAGCTTGAGATGGAAAAAGCAGCAAGTTCTAAATCCATGACAGCATACAGTTCAATTTGAAATTGTGTTTTTCTCATCTTCTATGTAATCCGTCTCAGGTCAGTCTCACACCTCTATGTTCAGAAACAGAGAATTGTATATCGGATTAATATTAAAGCATTAAATAAGGAGGAACAAAACTACAAAAGAAGCTGTAAGGCACAGATTTGTAGGGGGTAAAACGCTCATTATAAAAGAGCAATTTAAACATTGATCCTGATTAAAATAGCTCTGAAGATAATGTGGTTTGAGGCTGACCTGAGCCTGACTGCAGAATTTATTGAAAGGAATACAGTCGTCTTTAGCCTAAAAGGGGCATCAAATTCCCTTATGAACTTTGTACTTAATGGCTTCAAAATCCACTCTCCTTATACCACATTTAAGATTCAGAGTCAGTCGGTAGAGAAAAAAATGAATGCATTCGGTTTCTTTTTAGGAAAGCAAAACCTAATGGTATTTCAATACCATTTTTTTTAAACGTCAAGGTCTGCACTGCAGCCACTATAAGGAGGAGGAAGGTTTCATGTGCTGGGGTAAATACTAGCAAGTGGGAATGCAAAGAACTTATCATATCACTTGCATTCTTGCAGTTTCTATCCCAGTTTTATGTTTGTTTCAATTTATTAAATGATATTGTTCAGCCTGTTTCGTGGGGAGAAAGAGATTCTCTTGCAAAGAACAAAGGCAGCAAAAGTGCAAACTGTAGACAAAACTGCTCAATACAAGTACAAAGAGATGGTGAGAAACAGCGAGATTGAAAAAAAGGATGAGTGAAGTAAGACTTTAGATGGGTTTGATGAAAGGACATAGAAGCGAAACATTAAGAATCTTAACTAAAAAGAAACTGCAGTGGGGAGAGAAGACTGAGATCATTCTTGTTTATAAAACAAATACTGCCACTGTCTGGCTCACTCTGTGTCATAGCAATTGTTCCACTAGAGCAAGCTGAGCTTGAAGGGTTGCAAAAATATCCTGCAACACTTGACATTCGCTGTGCATTCTTGTGTGTAGGCATCAGAGAAGTTGAAAGAGGGATAAATAACGAATTGTTCCAATGTGAATTCTGCCAAAAGGAGTTTCTCAGCTCTTCCATCTAATCCAAACTGAAGAGAGAATCTATTCTGTTCCAATGAGATAAACTTACTGGTAAAAAAAACCTGCCTGATCTACACACGATGTGTTGCATCTGACTGCCCTTCTCAGCTCAGCAGCTTTCAACAGTCTACAGCATTGACTACAGCATTGTCAAATGGATGATCGATGATAGATATGTTTGCCATTATTGCACAGATTATGCATCGCCAAACATCTTTTTTTCAGATCACTGAAATTCATGATTTGCTTTTGGCATGCAGTATCTAGGTCTAAGGTTTCAAATCAAAACAGGTGGGAATACTCATTTTCCTACATAGTGATGGCAAGGATTTCAGAAAACATGCTGACAAATGGTTAACTTTGAGTAGCAAATACAAAATGAATATTTCAAATTTCATTCAGAGCAAAAGTCCAACCCCGTACTTTAAAGAATATATAAACCAAATGTGTGACTTGTTGTTTCTCATTTCAAACCATTTTAGAATAAGCTTTCAGAATCATAACATACACATCTATAGGGAATCAAATCAATGTTATAGGCACAGCAAAGCAATGCGAGAATAATTTAGCTCCTGTTCTGGTACAGCCCTTTCACAAACTGGTGAAGTCATTTGGCGCTGTTTCCAATGTTCTACTGCAATAATGATGCTGAGGCTTGAAACTCTCATGGTCCTTTAGCCTTCATGTCATTGTCACCCAATTTAAGATTGTCCTGAATTTTGAAAAAAAATGAATTTGGTTTTAATTTGGAAGCTGTTTTTCCATAGGTCCTTGGTGAAGGAAGTGAATCAGCCATTCTGCTTGCACATAGTCAGTGGCACTTCCTGTGCACAGGAAGTGACTTCAATGAGACCTGGTGACCCAGACATTGGGCATTTTTTGCACAATTCATTAGAGTGAGTTTGCTGGGATATTGGATCCAGACAACTGTGTTATAACAGTGTTACCCTATAGTAATAGCCTGTAACATTGATTTATCACCTAGAATTGTGGAAAACTCTGTTTCAAGAACCACAGAAAATCAGCCTCAAAATTGAGTTGAATTTTTATTCAATTTTGTTTTAAACAATTTTGCACTTCATTGAATTTTAGGACAAAATGATATTATAGTCCAACATTGGGTGGAATTTCAGGTGTCTGTGGAATGGGCACAACCTGCGGACAAGTCACACAAAGCTGCATTTCCGTCCAGTGGTGACAGGTGGCGCTGCCATCATGCCTGTCTTGTGAGACATACTAGTTGGAGAAGATTATGGATTCTTTCTGACCAGTTTTAAAACATTTATGAGCCTGTGGACTTCTTTTCTGGACCTTTGCCTGAGAACCTCTTTGAAGTAATGATAGGGAACTGAATTTTATTGCCACGGTGGACAGAAGTTTAACCTCTAAGGTATTGTTCTCTCCTTTGATGCAGGGTCTAACTTTCTTTAGCAACTCCAGTTTTACTGCAGATTCTGTCATCAGTGCATATGTGGTATCTGATGCTCAGGTGCACTTGCTGCCTATTATACTTGTATTTGATAATAAGCAGACTGATAGAAAGTGAGGTTTTTTGAGCAACAAATGGCAGATGTTAAACTAAAATCTTTGAGTTGCTAGGAATTTATGGCTGGCAAACCATAAATTCCTATTAATAAACATTCATAGCCTAAAATCATCTCATAAAATAGCATTTAAAATATTTTTGCATTAACAATAATAATACCAAAGTTGTTAGTGGATCTCTAGCATACAAGCCCATGGATTTTCTTCCCTCCTCTCGCCCTTCCTGATCTCTTCCAGGCTTCTGCACTAAGGAATCCATTTCCCCTCATCTTTGCTCATGCTAAAATATATCTCCATCAAAATAGCAAGGATCTTTCACTGTGAATGGTTGTTAACTGGCGTCTCGCACTTACCAAATACATTTCAGTGTTGCTGTCCCAAAAATGTGCGAACTATTTATGGTAATGGTGTTTAATATGTACGTCATGTTTCTGAAAGTGCCTAGTTTAGATCCCTTACTCAATTTCTGGAACTAGGAAGGTTTCTACACTGCTCCTAGTACTGCTTTTCAAGCTGCCACTATGAGATGCATCTTGAGCAGAGTGGATTAACTTGCCCTCTAATGTTTAAAAAAAAATCTTATTCTCTGCCTCTGGGGATGGTCTGCTTGAGATTGGAAACTGGCCATGTGAGGAATTGCTTTGGATATCCGTTTGTGGTGCAGTGCATTAAAGTTAATTTTGTTTTTAAAAAATGAAACTGAGTATGCGACAAATTACAGTACGATGTGGCTGGATATTTACATTGATCTGTTACTTCTTTTACTCAAATTATAAAAGATTATGGCTCCTGTTGGGACTGTACTCATAGCGTCAGAAATGTTCTTTCTTCCAAAAACATGATCTGCTACCAGCAACTCATATTTAGCTAATTAATAACCGGCCAGTGAAGACTTTGGATGCATTACCTGTGCATACTTTGTGCCAGCGAAAGCTCTTAAATGTTCAAGAGAATTTTTCTTCTAAAGATGGGGCTTTTCTCAGTGGATCTCTCATTATAGCTTTGAAAGTTTGTGTCAGCCGATCTGTCAAATATTTAATCCTTATCAGAGCAAGTGCAAGTCTTAACAATCTATCAGCCCCAGAAATAGGAAAGTAAGATGAGCATTGTTATGTTGTGCACTACTGCGAATTCCTTCCAGGAAAATAAACCTTCGATCCACGGAGCACCATTCTGTTCCTCCCCACACAGAATATATTAGTGGAATATCTAATGTTACAGCAGTGGGTCTCCTTTTAAGAGCACATGAAAGGAATTGCACTGCTTTCTGAGGATGTTCCTGGTAATTCTACCATTTTTGATCATTCAAATTCAAAAAGAAAATGTTCATAGCAAGTATATTCGAGAAGCCAACCTGATCACATTTAGGGCATCATGCTTTTCATTCTAAGTAAATAAACTTGCATTTCATAAAGCTCCCTGTTAAGTGATTGAAATGTCTCAAAGTGCTTCACAGGGTTTACTGTACAATGCTAGTGACTGTATTTTGTAGACAAACGTGGCAGCCAGATTGCACATAGCAATGTCCCCTAAAATCAGTCATGGAGTGAATGATGAATTTTATCTGGAGAATTGTTGGCCAGGTCACTGGGAGAAACTTTCTTTTCACATTTATTGTTACTAATAAAATCAATATCTACATATTTATTATATACCCAGTCTCTTAATTTATTCCTTCATTAATTCAAACAATGGTAGCTGTGGGTCATTGTACGCTTGGGTTGTGGTTCTAGCTCTGTGCGTTTGTTACATGCAGATACTCTAGCCGCCCTCCTGTTCTTTGAGACCTGCTTCATCTGTAGTCTGAGCGTGTTGCATCCTTCATTTGTCCTTCGCTGCAACCTAATCGGCGCATCTGAGGTGATTCAGTTTTACTGATTGAAGCCATTCTGTCCATGATTTTGATGGTTTCCTGGAAATCACACTTCAAATAGTTTCAATTAAAAGGCTGTCCTAAACCTGCAGCTCTTTAGTCAATCAGTGCAGTGAACCTTTTGCTGTACAGCTGTAGTGGAATGTTGAAGTGCAATGCACCGTGGAAAGTGCTCTCCTACATTTGCCATTTTTAAAAATATATATATGTAGGCATTGCTTTTTTACCCATCCACACTAAAATTTGATTAATACCTACTTGGTATAAACCAGAGTAGTGAAGTGTGATACGGGTTCTGACTGACTACAATGGAGAAGATACGTTCGAACACAGATCAGTACCTTTTTCAAATGCACTGTTGGAAAAATTGATTTTTATCTTAAGAGGAGCATGTCCTTGTAACACACACATTGATCACATAATTCAGACCGCAGACAATTTACAAGGACTGTGCCCATATCCGGCTAAAGAGGTTGATGCACAGTGCTGGCTTCCATTTGCTGAATCGAGAGAAGTAAATGGGAAAACTTGTCTGATTAAATCACTGGGAGCAGCTAGTTTTGTATTAGTTGGGTTTTAGCCAGGGAATTCTTTTTTTGCTGTAGACTGGGCTCTATCATTTCAGTTAGTTACCTCTGCCTGTTCTATTATTGCAACGCCTGGCATCATTTATATTCACAATGCATCTGTGAGAGTGCAGTGTGCAGCTATTTGTTCAGTTTTATCTTCACAGTTTTTGTACCTCATTGTTGTATTGTCAAAGCAATAATGGTATGTGTTTCGAATGTAAAATGGTTTTAGTCATCTATCTTAACTGCCATTATTCCAACATCTGTTGTGTGTGAAAATTAGAGTCTCCAAGACTCGATGTGTTAGGAATCTAATACTGAAGCAGACCGACTGCAATAGGTTGGAGTTGCAGTAAAGTCAGTGGGGATATTTGCTTTCTCCTCCTGCTGCCCCCTACCCCCATATACACAAAAAGAGTTAAATGTCATTTGAAAATGACTGGTCGGGAGATTCATTGAAATGCAGTTTCCCCTCCACTGCATCTCAAGGTCAACATTGTTTAGGTTGACAGTTTTCTCTCTGTCTCACAACATAAGAGATTTTTCTCTGCTTCACAATATACAAGATAAGACTGAAACATTTAAGAAATACCCCAGCTATAGTTTTCTGAATTATAGTATTTTTATATGTTCTACTTCAACTGCAACATTTGAATGAGATCTGCCTTCAATTTTTTTATTTGCATGTAAATGTGTCCAAAAATCAATGTGCTGTTTAAGACACAGTGATTGACAGAAACAGGGTGCATGGCACATTCTATTTGTGAATTTAAATGTAGATGATTATAGTATCAAAAAAGATCCAGACCTTTATCTCTGCTGTGAAGAAGTAATACGTTTAGAGCTCTCTAAATGTATTAGACATATTGGTGAGAAAACATTGGGAGCATCAATATCCATTTCTATCCTTGCTTATTTTCTCTTGGTTTAACTCTATATTCAGTCATGATTGTCCTGTTATTCCACCTCCCCCTCCTCACATTTCCATTTGGACCGTGCACCATTCTCCACTGAAATATTGTATGTCCAACTTGTAACCACTTCCCTCGGTGACTAATTAATTGTAAGTATATGAGGGTAGTGTCTGGATTCTTGGATTCAGGGCTTTTAGCTGAGTTTTCATTGGAGCATAAAAGTGGGAATGGGAGATGTTCTAAGTCTTTCTAATGTTTCGGCATAATTGAGGCTATTTGACTTCACACTGTGAACGAAGAGCTAGAGGAC
Source organism: Callorhinchus milii (assembly GCF_018977255.1). Taxonomy (NCBI): domain Eukaryota; kingdom Metazoa; phylum Chordata; class Chondrichthyes; order Chimaeriformes; family Callorhinchidae; genus Callorhinchus; species Callorhinchus milii. The sequence goes on along the minus strand of NW_024704750.1, from coordinate 11,318,258 downwards.
CTGGATTCCAAATTAACAATCCTTAAGTGAAACCAGTAATTGGAAGAGGTTGTTTCTCCCATAAAGTGATGGCTCAGTCTCACAATAATATTGGTTGATGTGTTTATTAAATCTTTGCGAAATGATTTGGAGCAAGGTTGGAGGAATTTTGGAGGTTATAGGATGTTGAAGGTAAAAAATAAATTATTTCTCCTTTCAGAATGAGAAACATAATGAGATACTTAAAGGGTGTAACATACCATAGGACTCCAGACCCGTATAGAACCATGTGCAAGCCTGAGCCTCTAAGAGAAGATTGGAAAGCAAATGGAGCTTTCGCATTTCCTTTTCATAGTTGGGCACTAAATAATCTTTTCATAACAGAAGGGAATAACTCAAACAGTCAAATGTCAGAAGGAAATCGGTCCATACGTGGAACAAATTGATTTTTATTTTGAAGTGGGAGCCAATTTAAAGTTCAGGTCTTTACAGAGTGTGGATGGTAATTGTACTTAAAGGTGGAACACTTTCAGTATCATTTGATCAGGATCTGCCGCAGAAGAGGTGCTCATATGAATCCCAGCGTCTAGCACAAGTGATGTTTTACCTTTGCTGATGGATGCTTCCAGTTTGCAACATTTGAATGTTTGATTTTATCTAATATTCTTTGGACTATTCTGTGAAGTTCCCCAAATTGTAAAGCAAATTATTTTAGGATATTCCCAACATAGACAAATTGTGCTAAACAGTAGAATTACTGTGGAGAAAGTCAGACGCAGGTAAGGTAAGCGAGTGTTAATTTCCTAAATTCGGTTGATGTAGTTGTAGTCTCCTGACCCTATAAGTAATAGAGTATCTAGGTACTCCAAAGAGCAAAAAATGTTTCACATATCGTATTGAGAGCAGCCCCATAAACATGAACTGCAACCATCAATCATGAGAACCAACATTTCCATACCCAACACATGCCAGACCAATACAAACCTGTTATAAACATTAGCCTACAAAATACATAGTCTTGTAAAGCGCTTTGAGACGTCCTCTCGAAGCAAAAGGTGCTAGATCCAATATAAGGATTATAGTTTATTCATGTTAAATGCTATCTCAGGCTCTCGTTATTTGGCAGGTGAGAAATGACAATGCTAATTTCACTATTACATGTAGTGAGGATACATATCACCTGCTATAAATCAGCTTGTGCTACTTCTAGAGAGAGGTTTTGTGAGTTAATGCATTTTGTTAGCACTTTTCTTGATGATTCTTTTAACATTCCAGAGGACACAAGGGATTGGGAAGGAGCAATCATATTTTTTTAAAATGGAAGCATAGTTCTTAGAATTTGCCACTGTTTAAGCAAAAATGTAAGACTTCCATTAAGCGATGATGCATTTAAAACTGATAATTCTGTATTTGTTGGTTAACTTTATAACAATTAGTTTTTTGCCAACACAAAATCATTAATAGCTATAGTCTGATGAATTAAACAATTTGAGGGAAAAGTACGCAACAAAAGACCTGTTTCAGCTTGTGGGAATTTAAGTTGTTTTTAGTTTTATACCTCAACCTACAGCACTGCTAACCTCACTGAAAAATGTATATCTTTACTCTGTCTTGAAAGAAATCTCCAGAAGACCAAATCGTTACCCTTCAATATTGATTCAAACAACATGCCATATGTTTTTATAATCTGATTTAGAGATAAAAAAATCTATAAAGCATGTACTATCTGATAGTTAGCATCCCAACTGGAGCTAACGTTTGTCACTCCTGGTCCGAGCCTCAGCACTGAACATGATGTTTCAATGCTCAGCTTCATCTTTATTCCCTACTCTCCTCCCCCTCCCCTCCCTTCACCAAAGCTGCTCCATTGGTAAACTTTCGCAGTACTGCTTTACTGTCTTAAATACATCGTTAAAGGTGGATTTTTGAAGTGATTCCCAAGGTGGGATTCCCTCTAGAGTTCCTGATATTTGTTTGCTTCTACCGGGGCTTTAAAGTACATAAAACCTGCACTTTACTGTGTGTCAGTTCTCAACCCCTTGTCTCAGACATAGTGCAGAAATGGCTGCTTTGCTCTGTTTGTGAGGTGAGATACCAGACATTGAAACCTTTCAATATTTAAACTTCTCACTGTAGTTTTTTTTAAAATGAGTGAATACTGAATAGAAAAGCCACTGTAGGACCTTATCCTGAAGCATTGCTTTGATGTATTACAAGTTATAGTGAAACGGGTTCTATTGTTTGTAATGTTATTTTTATTTTACACCAGAGATGCAGCCAACCGTACAATGATTTCTTTTTTTACGTGTTTGTCATCTTAAAGCTGAATACTCCTCGTCTCCTGTTACAACATTTTTTAAAAACGTCTTCCTGCATTTCCATTTCATAAATTATCTTTGTTTGTATTGGGAGGAATTATAAAAATTTATAGCCATAAATCTAGTTCTGTGTGTACTGCCAATCATACTTTGGTTGTTCAGTCTTCCTGTCCTAAGGAGCTGGAAAGATGAATGTTGTCAGACTTTCAGCCAAAATACACACATTAAGCTTAATTTAAGAGGAGACTATAATGGGTTACAGTTGTGCCAAACTGGTTTGTCAGCATAAAAATAATGATGCATTTAGTGACGTGCCCAGGATTTTATTCCAACATCAGAAAACTCTAATTAAAATGAAGTGTGTCCATGACAATAAATTCACCATTGCATTGGAAAGGGTCACTTCACTTCCGAGAAAAACTTCAGAACTTGCTAGCTTAATGTATATCCTTGCTCCACTGTTTATTATACTTTTTTCTCTTCCTTTCTCCCCATCTGCTCCCTCTGTCTGTTGAAGCTCAGTGTGATTCATTTTGCTTTCCATCCCACTCCTTTCATCCTTTGTGGTGTCCTGTGCTGCAACCCTGACCCTTTATGTAATTTTTTTAAAATAGTGAATATACCTCACTGTAACTGTTGCAGTTTTCTATCAATCTCTGGCATTCCTACATGAATAAAAGTGTACCACAAATTCTCCAGTAGTGCACTCCTACCAATAATTCTGTTCGGTGCACTTCAACAAGAAGTGAAATATATTGGAATAATCCAATTTTATTTCTGACAGGATGCTTTAAGACCCACTGAAAGGCAGGCTGAGTAACTGAATTGAAGTTAAAATTGTTAAATGACAATCCTTGCATTTGATGTAGCATCTTTCACGTCTCAAAAAGCTTCACAGGATATTCTGTAAAGTAGCAACCATGTATTTTGTAGGTAAATACAGCAGACAACTTTGTGCACAGCAATGTCCCACAAATAGCCATGCACTGAGAAACCAATTTAATTTGGGGGAATTGTTGGTCAGAACCCCAGATGAAACGCCCTTCTCTTTTCAAATCGTGCCAATAAGATCCTTAACGTCCACTTGAACAGGCAGACGGGTTCTTGGTTTAACGTCTCATCCAAAGACGGCAGCTCCAATAATGCAGCACAATGTGTTGGTTGAAGCAGTAGGTACATGTTTAACACAATGTCACTTCGATTTTGTTCATACTGTAATGCAACACCATCTTCAACAGATTTTGCTTAGGTTCTTTGGAGCTTTATCGGTTTTACAATTAAGCTGATTCTTAATTGCAGTCCTATTCCTTCTCTGCCCCCCCCCCTCCAAAATAACATCACAAATTGCTTCACCAAAACGTAGCCCTGATAAGATGAGTGGTTTTCACGTCTCAGTAAGAATGGCAGCCTAATTTTATGCACAATTACTTCAGAGTATGTGAGCTGCATGATAAAACTGAGAGGCATGTTGGGTATCTCTGCGAACGTGTGCGTCACAATGCAGTAAATGTGCTCTCCTTCCACTAGAAAAGTAAATGAAGGTGATCGTCTATTACCTCTAGAGCCATCACGGAATACAATCACTTCCCGTCCGTCTTTGAAAAGAAATGTACTGAATCAATGGTATACCGCAGTTACTCAATGCTTTCTCTCCTTGCTACAGGGAAACAAACGCCATAGGTGTTGGGTGCACAATGTACATTTAGATTTAAAACCGTTAAGTCTGAAACTGAGATGCATTTCTGTAGCAATCGTTTACATGGTTGAATCAATGATACAACACAGAAGTAAGTCAGTTGACCATCATATTATTGTTTTCTTTAACCTTCACACAAGCCAACTAGTCTGGTCCCATTCTCTGTTTTCATCCCATAGTTTCTTATGTTTATATAATTGGCAACTCATCAAAATCTAATTGTAAGATATTTTTATTTGGATAGATATTGTTTCTTTAGGAGATTATCTGTGGTGAGTGTAAGGAGAATTTAGTGATTGTTCACAAAAGAGTAAAGTTTAGCTGTTTCAGCCAGTCTTCCATTTCAGTTTGTTGACTAGTAATCCATAGAGTGATAATTTATTCTTCCATTACTCTAAAGAGACGTTTTTCACAAACCACCAGTTTAGGGCATTGTACGACAACTCAATTGAATGTCATGTTGCTAAAGTAAATGAGGTACATTGTCGACAAATCCTAGTTACAGAATGCAACTTGAAACCACTTGAAAACACCACCGTGAAGCAGTGTTTTGTACAGAATGAATAGGAATGGCGGGCACTAATCCCGGACTGAATGCGCTAAAACTTCATTTTACACTTCTTTGAAATAATTGTTTCTGTGCTGAGAGAGAAATCGACCTTTACAACACTTGCATTACAATTCAATGCTGTATCAGTTGTGATGGGTGTGGTCTTAATTCTAAAGTAATCCTTGCATTTGATATAGCGCCTTTTACATCAGGAAGATGTCTCAAAGCGTTTCACAGGATTTACTGTGAAGTGCAGTAACTGGATCTTTAAAAATATATACATTTTATAGATGACATGGCAACCAATTTGCCTAGACTGTGAGTTCAAAGTCCCAACATGGGGCTTTAAACCCACAAAATTCAGATTCAGATTCGGCAAGAGTGCTCAATCTGACCAACTAAGCCAGACTGACACCATGATATTTCTGTCCTTTCATTACAGGAAAATCTTTTCTAATAATAACTTAAACCCTCTGGACTATCATAACAATTAACCTTCTGAATACCCTTAAATGTGCTTTTTATGTTTTTTGTCGTTGAAATATCTGCGCAAATCATTTTCCTGTGACTATTTTCTGATCTATATTATAAAGTACATTCATAAACCTAGAACATTTAGCAATTCAGAGCACCCAAATAAATTGTATTGCAATTTTATTTATTTATGAAAAGGTTTAAATAATTTAAATTGACATTCTAGATATCCTCTTATACGTCAAATAAAGACTAGATAAAAAAACCAACCGTCTAGTCTGTACAGCAATCCTTTTTATTTCATTTTATTTTCCTAAACTGTGCTGAATTTAAAATAAATAAAATCTCAGCAATAAAATGAAAAAAACAAAATGGTAATGGGATCTCGGATCAACAACCCAGTTTGCAGCACTGAAAAAGGGAACATTGTTCTTCCAGTCACTCAGTCTCTCCTACCTTATGTGTTTTGCCAGGCTACCCTTCCCAAGAGGTGAGGTGCTGACTTCAAAGCATAGCCTCTTATGAGAGATAAAAGTGAGTTCTGGGGACTGTAGTATGCATTTTGTTCCCCCGAACGAAATAGAAATAGTGTTGCCCAAACCTTCCCTTTCTCCTCTCAGCCCACTACTAACAGCCGGCAGGCTCAGGGCAAGTAACTTGTACATATTATGTACTCAATTAAGCACATTGCTTCCTCATTATAGTGAGAAGAATAATGACAGTGCTGCAGTAAACCAAGGTACAAAACTTCCAAACAAAATGTCTAGTGCTCGAAGACCTTCAAACAATTAACTCGCTCATCTCGAAGATTATAACTAACGAACATATTAATTTGGCACACAACTTTCTAATCATCTCTGAATGGGTGAAGGTATGGCCATCTGAACTACTCCAGTGTTTTTTCCCCCTCTTCCCCTCGGCTAATGCTTTCCATTAATATTCTAGCAAGCTTCTGACATCAGTAAGATGCTGACAAGTTATTTTATGCTGAAAAGTGCATAGAATGCAAGCATTCCAGGACTTTGATGTTCTGCTGCGAGCAGTAGCACCACGCCAGCTTTTTTCATCTCGTTTCTCACAACAAATCCACAGCAACCTTATAAAGTCTGACTCAATTTACTTTTAAATTGGAAATACCAGCAGATGTGAAGAACAGCTTAGTTTGTTCGAGCGCTGCTTTCACCTTTGGGACCTGGGCTCCTATCCAACCTGAACTGTTGGGATCAGAAAAGATGGTGTGATTCTGGCACTGGCAGCAGAACATCAAACCATTGAAATCACAAGAGAGGTTTGGAGTGAAGAAGGCCCTTTGGCCTATTTGTTCTCATTTTTCCAGTAAACCTAAACTACCCCCATTCCATTACAACTTGGATTAATTTCCTAAACGGCTTCACTATCCTGGCCTCTACCACTTTTTCTGAACAATTCTATCCTTTTTTTTTGCAAGGCTCTGGAATGATATTAGTTTCAGCCAATTTCCTTATGGATGTAATTTCACAGCCATGGAATTCTCCATTTTTCTGCACTAACACCAAGCTAGTAATCTTACATTCATTGTTGCTGTACACAATTGATTTAACCATTTTGGATTTGTTTGGTCATGTGTTAACCCTTTGAAAGCGGGTGGTTTCATGGAAAATGCTATACTACCAGGTCTACACATATACCACTGTGAAATTAAAAGTTACTCTTAACACAGAAATAAAATACCAACAAAATGGCATTATCACCTTAATATTAACCATAAACTACTGAAATAAAAATTAAAGTAAAACTTTAAACTATGCTTGCCCTGAAACGGCTTTCACTTTTATTTTCAAATTTGTTCTTAATTTTAACTTTTTGGGCTATTTTCTACTGATTCTAGCAGATTGTTTCATCAAAACCTTTTTTCCTATCGATTTTTTTTTTTTGCTTCTTACTTTCAGTTCCCATGGTTCTGTTTGAATTGGTGGGAGGGAGGGAGTGGGTAGGGAAATTTGGAAGCAACTGTTTTCTGTTTTTTTTAAAAGTAAAGTACTTTTCATTGATTGAAAATGAGATTAGTAGGTTAGTGTTGAAGTAATGAAAGCTAAAAAGATGGAAGCACATTTTAAATATTTCTAATTTAGAGCTGGTACTTGTGTAGACTTTTAATCAACCAAGAAAACACAAGTACATTTTTATCATCAAACCTGTTTGCTTATTTTAAGTCTGGTAACTTCTGAAATTTGAATCCCAGTGGCTTCAAGTCCTAAAACAATTTTGGTCTGTGATAACATAGCATTGCAAAATGCACAGAGTATAGTGGTAACCGTATTCTAATTGGTTAAATCTGTAATATGGAACGCTATAGATCTGTTATGTCAGTGTTATGTGTGGGAGGAAACTAAGGGAGAAAAACAGTAGGGTTGCGCCCTGACCAAGATAATATTCTACAAAACTTATATTGTAAATCTTAGGTTGAATGTTGTTTAATCTAACATTTTATGGCTACTATAGATCATCAGTGATTGCTCTGACATAGAACTAGATAATGCGTTTATACATGCAAAGGCATTTGTTTCTGCCACTCTTACATCTCCCTATATTAACCCTTCTATTTTCATTTGCACAGAAAAATGACCAGAGTTTAAGACAAAGAGTTAAATTAGAGTTGTTGCATTTTGCATATAGAAACCCCCTATATAGTAAGATAGGAAACATTTCATGTACAATATTTAAATTAAGCAAAATAAATTTGAATCCTTTCACTTATGCCCCTGTATGTCATTTCCTCCACATGTTGTTCTGTACAATTTTAATGCTGTTGTATTAACAAGAATTGCCTTGATCTCACGTAGACCCTCTGCTTCTCTATCTGAATGGCATATAAATGAGCCTCCCATAATACAGTAGTTTCACTACCAACGAAATGCATAAACAAACCTGAAGGTTGCAATATGGAAATTGTTAGAAGAATTAAATGTTGCACATTCCAGTTTAGTTACCAGCTGAAAAGTAATTTTGAGATGTATAACTTTTCTGTGTTTTATTAAATGAAGGAAATTTTATGTAATTGAAACATTTGAGGCTGTTTTTACAAAATGAATCTTGACATTGTATGCAGAGAATGATGCTGTCATCTGGGCACGTTACATCATTCCCAAGATTGCGTATTAAATGGTTTGCAGAGAATCAGCAAAACATGTGTTCCGACACTGCAACACCTCCTCCAGCCTAAGCCATTTAGAAATATTTAATTTTGTTACCATGTGCATTGGGCAGTCCAGGGCTCTAACCAAAATACGGGTATGCCAAGTCTACATTTAAAATCAATAAATTATGTACTTTTTTGTCATAGGATAAATCAACAGTGTGCTTCATATTACGAGTCCCAATTCTAAACAGTCTGTGATTGTTCAGGCAAGACACCATGGAACCTTTTCACAATGAGTCCCAACGTGAATTTAAAATTTCATACTCATGCAGGAATTATACAATCCAAAAAATGTAATGGTCTTTGCTTCCTAAATGATTCAAGGGCAAAACAGAAAAACACATATTTTCTCATCCTGCTGTGTTGAGGAAACAATACATTCTGTACCTCAAGTACATATATGTACCTTTGCGGTATGAAATCATTTTATTTGCAAAATATTAACAAGCATGGTAGACAGAACAAGGCTGCTTTGAATCTGCATAATCTTGCATTAAGCAATAACCTATCCTTTGGTTGAGTGTTAAACCAAGGACATTCAGAACTCTGCAGTTCGTGTACTGTCCCGCACCAGGCTTCGGGACCACATCACTCCCACCCTCGCTCGCCTCCACTGGCTCCCCATCCCCCAGAGGATTGATTTCAAGATCCTCATCCTCACCTACAAGGCCATTCACGGCCTTGCTCCCTCCTACCTCTCCAACCTACTATCCCCCTACCTACCTGCCCGTACCCTCCGTTCCTCTGGCTCTGGTCTGCTCCACGTCCCCCGCCCCAACCGCCCTACCATCGGTGGTCGGGCCTTCAGCCTCTCAGCCCCCAGGCTCTGGAACTCCATCCCCCATTGCCTTCGCCTTGCTTCCTCCCTCTCCTCCTTCAAGGCCGGTCTCAAAACCTTTCTCTTTGACCGTGCCTTCAGCTCCCCTCTCGACTCTCTTCCCCCTCCTCGCTCCCTCCCTTCCCTCCCCTTGACCATTTCCCCCTCCTTGCTCCCTCCCTTCCCTCCCTCACCCTGACCATTTCCCCCCTCCTTGCTCCCTCCCTTCCCTCCCCTCACCCTGACCATTTCCCCCCTGCTCGGGTCATGACCCAACTGTGCAGCGCCTTGGGACGTCCTCCTGACGTGAAAGGCGCTTTATAAATGGAATCTTGTTGTCTTGTTGACCTATCGGCCTGTTAAGGTGGACATCCCATGACACTTTTTGACAAAAAAGGGAGTTTCTTCTGGTGTCCTGCCCAATAATCCCCCTCAAATAAAAATGGTCATTTGTTTCAGGGCTGGTTGTAGGATGTTTGCTGTGCGCAATTGGGCTGCCACGATCGCTTACAAATACACAGCCACTCCACTTCCCAATAAATCCGGTGAAGCACTTTGAGACGTTCTCCTGACATGAAAGGTGCTATATCAAATGTAGGCATTATTATTAAATAACAGTGAGTATTTGAGTACCACTAAATTGTGTAGTTCTTGTCAGGCGATTGTTACTCAGCAATATAACATTTTACTAGCATATCAATTGGTGCTATAGTACATAACCTATACAGAGTGCTATAATTACCAAAATGCAGAGCATTATCTCTCCCCTTCCCCACCCCAGCATGGTATATAAGATGAAGTACCGTTGATTGTCATAGGATGCATTTGTTTAAGGCATATATAGAAGAGCATCAATACAATATAGTGCACGTGAATATCCTTTCAGTCAGTGACAGGATGTTGCAAAACAATTGTACAATCTCTTTGAATATTGGCTTGCCTGAGGGCTATGATAGCATGTACGAGTCAAAAGATATTGTGCAGTTTTTTTTATAGCTTGTTTATACCAAAACAACGGTTATTGCATTACAAGCATTTTGCATTGGAAATAATAGAGTACTTTGTTTTATAGCCTACATCCATTCTCATTTTATTCTTTCTATTTTTATTCTAAAAATAGTTTGACCCTTAAGCATGGTCACTGTAAGCAACAATAATGTTAAAAGAGAATGGATGTAGTCAATCATTTTGATATTGTAGCATTCTTTGAACGTACTGCAATTTTTAATATTGTCTTGTTGAGAGATCATTGTTAGGTAGATGCCTTACAATGTGTTTGAGAAAAGTTGATTTATTTAACCTCCCAGTTTAAGTATTCAGTTATAACAAAACAATGTGCACAGAAGCTTACAATGTAATACTTACATGTGCACTTGTATTTTATTGTTTAATCTGTAAATGCACAATGGGTGGGGTTATTATACTTCCTGCTCACGTCATAGCAGATGTGTTAATGCACAAAGCGATGCTCTCCTTTTGGTAAACTTTGTGAATTTGTCCCTGTGAGTTTATAAGTGAGTACAATTTTAAATAACACGACATTAATAATAATAATCCTTGCATTTGATATTGCGGTCTCATCAAGTCTTCGAGATGTCTCAAAGCACATCACAGAATATACTGTAAAGTGAATTGACGAGGCAGCCAATTGAGCACAGCAATGCTCCACAAACAGTCGAGGATTAAGTGATTACATATTTCAAAGGATTTTTTTAAAAAAGAAATTGCATTACAGTTAATTCTACAAATGAATAACAATACATTCGCAAAAATTACAGAACAAAGAGAAGCACTTGAAAAGCTTTTTTCAAAAAAGTCAAAAATTTAAACATGCCAGACAGGCAATATAAAGAGGTTAAAACATATTAAATAGAAATTGACATTAGCGTAAGAGCTTTTTAGCAATTCAAATTTGCAAAATTCACAACACTATTTTTTTTAGTAGACACTATTACTCAGAAAAGTAACATCATATGCTGATACAACAAAAGGATTCAAACATCTATGTTGCAGAGGTATTAGCTTGAGTAGTGTGATCCTTGTTGATCACAACGCTCTAAAATTGCTTCGAGAACTTATCGTTCCAGAGTACTACACCTTTCTTAGTTTCTCACTTAATAAAATTATTTGAGAAATTAATGGTCTGCACTTGGAAGCTGTTTTTAATTCATTTGACTGGCTGCATTGATATTGTCATCTGAATGGTATTGACATCTGAAGCTTAAGGCTTCACCTTCCAGCTCTGATTAAGAAACATAGATACGCAGTAGACAGGCAGCTAGAAGAATTGAGCAATAACTGAAACTTAACTAGTAAAGTTATTTGATCAAATAAGTTTGAGAGTATTTGTTTTGTAATGAAGATTGTTCCAATTAAATAGATTCACAATAATTATATGGAAAGTGATCTTATTTCCTTTATTATTCAATGATTTATGCTTTTAAATAAAACTAACCTGTGTTTTTCTGGTTATTCACTAATTGACATTTAAATGTATATTTTAATCCTCAGAGCAATAATTGAAAAGATACGATTTAAGGAAACAAAAAATGCCGAATGTCCTGTTCAGCGGTACCTTAGAGTCAAGAATTAAGGCTGAATGTTCCCTTGACGGGCTGAGTGGGTAAACAAACTGGTATATCAGGATGAAATAAACAAATGTTTTATTTATAACTCTGACTCTGTACTTTGCTGCACGTACATAGTCAAAAGATTAAGGATCCACTAGCAGACTCATGTTGTCATTCGTCTGTGATTTAATTGCATTGTCTCTTAAGTGATCAATGTTCATTTCCAGACCTGGTAGTTAAAGAGGCCTAATTCCTGTGGAAAATATATAAATGCAAGTTGTTGTTGTTGTTGAATCAAATTGTGTGGTAAGAGCATTTTAGGACAGATTTTGGTCATTTCATTTTACCTATAGCATAACAACAATAACAACAAGATTACATTTGTATAGCTACAACAAACTACAGAGCGGGACCTTACATTTACCAAAATGGTGCCCATGATTGAGTTGATTTTACTTACAAAGAGACGCTGAAATTAAGAGAAACTTAAAGTAGAAGAATAGGTTTGAAGGAAAGTGTTGCAACTGCAATGAAGTTTGAGTATGAAAACAAGTATAAACTGAAAAATAAGCATTTTGTAATGGTAACATCAAGGGTTCGAATCTTGCCGATGCAAGAGCTTCTTTATCTCTTATTTCTGGAATTCAGAAGTAGCCCAAACAGATCATATTGAAACTTCAATCTGTCAAAGGTCTAATTTTTTAAGCCATCTC